>NC_133410.1:142810000-144060000 GCF_049350105.2 Macaca mulatta | reverse complement strand
ACTACCAGAACTTTATATTCTAGCTATTATTCTTATTCTGCAAATGAGGAATATGAGCCTCATATTTTAAGTAACTTGCTTACGATTACATAGCTAGAAAGTTGTATGTAGGATTTCTTATTGTGTCCTTAGCTTTAAAGATTCCATATAAGAGTCGCATTAAACTAGTACTAATTTTAAGTCTTAAACATAACATGCACATTATGAAATATTTAGGGGTTAATGAATTAATTTGAATTCTCTCTTTATCAACCCACCAAAGTGATAAAACTATTAAAATGGTAGGGTATACATTTTTGTTCTTTTCTTTCCTATATTGATACATATTTCTTATTATATAATTAAGAAATAGAAAATATAGAGGACACGTATAGATGTAAGTACAGATAGTAGCACAGGTTATTAAGTTTAGGATGAGTATGAATATATAAATTAGAGTCTCATAATTAAGTAAAAATTGACCAAGACGAATATCAGCTTTTTTCAACATGATGTGTACCTTCACTTCCTATTTTTTTCTTTTTTTCTATTCCTTAAGATGGCAGTGATGACTCACTTCTCTAGTCTATCACAGACGAACATAATGTCATTAAATATTTAAGAATAATATTAGTGACCTAAAATTTCTCACTTTATGTTTCATATAACTATATCATTTTAGAAAAAGAAATGAGGAGTATTCTTATTAATAATGGATGGATTGATCTAATTAAATTTGTTGAACCGGTTACCATCCACTGAAAGATTAAAAACATATTAGTGGATGAGGTGCTTTTTGTCTTGGTCTACATTCCAAATAAAATAGTTGGAGGCAAATGTTTATGGTTAACTTCCTCGTTAAGCCATGCAATCCCAGGCAAGAAAGAATGAGGGGAAAGAAAGAGAAGGAGAAAGGACAAAGAGCAATAGGAGGGCATGTTAAAAGCTAGTCACTATTTTATATCAGTGGATGCTGACTATTCGATTTCACCATCTTCTGAGAACACATATGTCCTGCATTTCAGTACAGATTATCTTAGGGGAAGAAATTTCCTCCCAACTGACATCTCCCCTTTGTCAAAGGTTTTTCCTTTTCTTTCTTTTTTTTTTTTTTTTTTTTTATTATACTTTAAGTTCTAGGGTATATGTGCACAACGTGCAGGTTTGTTACATATATATACATGTGCCATGTTGGTGTGCTGAACCCATTAATTCATCATTTACATTGGGTATATCTCCTTTGCTATCCCTCCCCCCTCCTCCCTCCCCACAATAGGACCCGGTGTGTGATGCTCCACTTCCTGTATCCAAGTGATCTCATTGTTCAATTCTCACCTATGAGTGAGAACATGCAGTACTTGGTTTTCTGTTCTTGCGATAATTTGCTGAGAATGATGGTTTCCAGCTGCATCCATGTCCCTACAAAGACACAAACTCATCCTTTTTTGTGGCTGCATAATATTCCATGGTGTATATGTGCCACATTTTCTTAATCCAGTCTGTCACTGATGGACATTTGGGTTGATTCCAAGTCTTTGCTATTGCAAATAGTGCTGCAATAAACATACATGTGCATGTGTCTTTATAGCAGCATGACTTATAATCCTTTGGGTATATCCCCAGTAACGGGATGGCTGGGTCAAATGGTAGGTTTTTCTTATAGTGAATTGACTTATTCATATTTCTAAATTGTGCATGTATAGTAAACAGGTGGATCCCATAGCATCTCATGACTTGACATCAAAAAGAAAGTACAAGATAGGAGGTAAGTGTTGCAGAGTATGCATGTGAGGTAGAGCACTAACTAACACATTTCATATTGCTTGTGTCCTTCATTTTGTGTTAAATTATAGATCTCCATGTATATGAAACCAAGATAGCCTCTTTTTTCTTGAGAAAACTTTTACAAATCTAACCAGTCATAAGTGTATCTTTCAATTCCTCAAACTAATTTAGGTCAGAGTGTTTGTAAACAATTAATGTCCTCCCTATTGAATGGGGTGAATCAGATTCATCATCTTCTTCCTTCACTACACATTTTAGATGTCCCTGAAACCTAAACCCAGCGCAGTGCAGTTTTGATTTAGGTTTGTTTTTTGTGTGTAGTTTTTCTGTTTTGTTTTTTTATGAGACACTTATTAGAGTGTCTCAAACCTATATAGCCTAAGGAGTTGAGTCTTTAATTGACTTGTCGTTGTTAGATTGTGGATGCTGACATTTGCTCACTTGCCCTTATCACTGGCATTAAACCAAAGATAAACGTCTTAACAAATACTCTGAGATCTGTTCATATTTCCCCTGGTCTTCATTGTGAAGCATAAAACTTATCTCTTCAGGGTTGATTATTCTACCAGAATATTACCTTCCTCTTTTACTTATTGATTCCCTGGAAGGAAGAGCTAATGTGATCATTGAGCATCTACATGTTTCTCTTGCCAGAAGAGTTATCCCCTAGAAGCCAAGATTTCTACCCAGAATAATCCCCTACTTGGTTTGGCATAGATTTTGCACATGTCTTAGCTTGAGAAAAGTCTCAAGTGGAAATACGTTTTTTAAGAAATGAAGGAAATATTGGTAGAAAAGTGATGAGCTGCATCAGGGAAAAGAAGGCAGACACCAAAGGATATATTATCAAGCCATTAATTGAACTTAATCCCAAAGGAAAAACACTTGGAAATATAGGCAAGTATATTATGATGTTAAATCTACCAAATTCTCCTCTTTCAGTGACTGAGGATGCTTGTAGGGGGGAAGTGTTAATTCACAGGCATTATAAGCCTGCCTTGCACATAGCTTTGTAGAAAGCCTTCAGGCAACAAGATGCAGATACTGTCAGAATTCCTAGTGGTGTTCACTGGAGTCTCAAGGCTTAAAAAGGAATCTTCAGAATCTCAGCAGCACCTGCATAAGTGGATTTACTACAGCCTAGCATACAGCACCCAGTTCCATAGGAAGCTGTTGCTAAGCTGGCACCTTAAGTGTGTGTTTAGCAGATGATTCTTTCATGCTCTTCTGTTGGATGCACAGGTATAGGGTAAGAAGATTGTATTCCATTGTCATGCACATATTGTCTTATCAGCTCCACTGTAAAATGCGTCTTTTGGCCAGAAACAACATTGTATGGGTTATTTTGGGATTAGATTAAGCATTCCTGAGCCCTTGCATGGCAAAGGCTTTGTAAGCAGGGAAGAGATTATGAATTAGGTTAGGATGAATCACTACTCTTAGGGGAAAGTTGTCTGATATAATATACCGCAAGCAACTCTCTGAATGTGTCACTTTGATGCCTGACACAATATTAAGGACTCAATATTAGTTTATACTCTAGGCAGGCTGTGTATTCTGCAGTGAATGTAGATAGATAAATCTTGGTGAAAGAGAGCTCCTTGCTTCTTGGTCCATACATATCCCCTATCCCTGCTATCCAAGCTGTTTTATCCATGAGCTCATTGTGTAAACACTGGAGTGGAAGAGGGCAGAGGTAAAATACACAAGGCAAGTCACCCTGTAAGAGTGTTTTTTGAGAACTGACTTGCTGTCGAAGATCTCAGTTGAGCATTAACATGTGACACAAAAATTCACACATCCTGAGTACAAACCCAGAATACTATGTAGATATGCTGATCTGTGCACTATTTTTCTAGACATCCTACTTCGTAATTTTTTAGTGTTATTCTTTCCAGGAAATGACTTACTCAAACCATTTGGCACTATTCTGGAATCCACATACTTCAGGTCACTCACTGTTTCTTTAAAAATTGAATGACCAAATATACCATTCAAAACCCTGACAACTGGGACAGTTTTTCATAACTGTTCTTTAGGAGCTCTGTTAAGTGAGACTGCAATGTGGCAACAACTAATTTTCAGCTAGTGCCAGTATAAGGTACTGAGGCATTTGAGACTCAGGCTCAACTTCTTTCCCTCTCTGCCAGTTAGTTTTAGTAAACTCCTCATTAGGATGTAGATGAAAACTGAAAAGAGTCATGTGTAAAACAGAAAGAAGAACCTGATAGCCCAAGACACCAAAGCAGGAGTCACTGAAGTTCTGCGAGAAAAGAGAAGCATGAAACTATTTATCATATAGTTAATAAAAATTGCAAGTGAATATTCTTATATTTTAAAAACAAATTGCAGAAGTACAGTGACACAAAATAATTCAAGAAATAAATATATAAGCTCCTAAAATAATGTATATCGTTATTATTTTGCCACCTGAATATAACCTTTATTAATCTCCTTCATCGTGACTACATTTCATTCTGCCATTTTCTTTTACATTAAATTTAAATACACTAAACAATTCTTCAACTTAGGATTTTTCAACTGTTATTTTTCTTAAACATTATATTTTCATATGTAATACATTAAAATTCATGATTTTAGATTCAACCTTAAAATTAATTTTATCTTTTTAAACTTCTCTAAATTACGTTTCTCTTTAATTTGCATGATTATTTTCAAATTTCAAAAAAAAATACTGACAATTTTTAAAAAGTTTGTCTTTTAAAATACAACAAATTCAGGGAATTTTTAAAAACTTTCTAATTTTTAGTTTTAAGTTACTATTATATCTAACTAATTAGTCCTGCTTCACATTTTTATCACAAAAATTTAAAAAGAACAAATTTAAAAGCTAAAATAAAAACTGAAATTCTGCCACTTCTTCATTTTGAAAAATTGAATCATGATAGTCATTTTTAAAAAACTATTTTGATAAAACACTACTTTTAAATTAATGTGTTAAGATTGAGTGAGAGAAAAATTAAAATTTTCACCTTTTGGTCTAGCTGAATGTATGAGCAAAGCTATTCCTAGAATAAATTTTGATTACTATTCAATAGATATTTATTCTGACATAATTATGGAATGAATTTCATACTTTTCAAAACAAAGTCTCTAGATTCTTACCATTTTCAAAAATTCTAGTTAGATTTTTTGTTTGATTTCAACAGCCGCTAAAACAGCATTCCAACTATTTATCCCTACATATATATCTCAATTTATTTTCAGATTGTCAATCATGCAAAACATTACATAAATCTCTTATTGCATGCTTAAAAACTAATTCCTTTTCTCTTTAAAGAAGTAATACAAATGATAAAATCAAAATTGTAAAAAAAAAGTCTATTAAGTTTTTAGGGAGTAATTTTGGCTTACTAATGAATTGTTCAATTTTGTTTTCTTTGTAGTAAGCTGATGCTGAATTATTTGCTGTTCATCCGTTGAAAATGAATCTGTCTTTCTCCCAGTAATTTAACTTTGTGAATAGTTAAAGTAAATTTATATGAGTTACTAGATTAGCTTGAGTCTGAAGGAGTTATTTAGTTTAATTGTCTGGAGGTCTACTTAATGTTGTTGTTTCTGTACCTGTTTTACAAGACTCTCCACACTAATTCAAGTTTTAAAATAAATCTCTGATTCAACTGCTTTCCTTCGGGTTGTATGTTAAAGGCTTACAATAAAGGTTTAAAGCTAATTTAGGAAGACATATAAACAAATAAAAACATAAATCTACCCTGAATATTACCACTTTAACAAACAGCATTGTAAGATTTATACAATTACACATATATTTAAAGAAAATAAAATATAAAATCACTTAAATTCTTATAGCTAGCAATCGTTTGTAAAATCACTTTCTTTTCCAATACATTTAGGTGGTCACATGTTTCTTTCACTTCACTAGATTAGGCATAGCTTATCTTATTCATTATTTTCAAGAGAAAACAATCTTGGTTCTCTTTTGCTATTTATATAGTTTGCTTTCGATAGTACAGGTTGAAATAATGGTGGTTTCTCCTTTTGCTTATCCAAACAGAATGCAAAGACATATGGAATATGTTGCACTCTCCTATGAGCATCACATAAAGAGGAATGAGACAATGTCAAAGGTAGACTCATAAATGAGACCTTTTTGCATGAACACCCAGGAGCCTCTGCTATCCTTTCATTATCTTACCTAGAAAAAATATGTAAATCTTTTGTTAGTTTATCTGTTTTCCTTTTTTTAATTTTCTCCATGAAATATTTTGTTTAGTGCTTGGTATGGTGCCAACAACTTTAATTTCCTTAGGCTTTATGAATAATTAGACCTCAGGTAAGAATGGACAGTCAAGATTTATAATATGCATATTTAATATATGCCTGGCAATGTTATAATAACTTTCCACTCACTTAATCATAATGACCCCAACAGGATTGTAGATGCAATAATTATCCCTATTTTTGATGGGAAAACTGAAACATAGAACAGTTAACTAACTTGATTAAGGTTGCATACCAGGGAAGCTGAATATTTGGAGTAAAAACTAGGTAGTTTTTCTTCAGACTGCTGGTCTTTATCCTAAAAGCCCTCAGGGTAGATGGAATTCTGTCACTACTGTTTCCAGGCTTTTGAAAAGTTACAGAATTTTTCTCTGACTTTCTTTTTGTTTATACTGGTAATATTAATATTTGACCATTGAGTTGTTCATGTTTGTGGATTTTTAAAAATGTGTCTGTGAATTGGGGGAAATACTCAAACAATCCACTTTCTGCCCTGATCCAAAGCAATGGGACTGGTTTGAATGGAAAGAAGTGTTGATATGTTCTGCTGACTGTATGATGTCCTGTTATTCCTACAGGGCATAATCACTTTATAAGTTACTTTATGAAAACCAGAAGAAAATCATTTTCTTACATAGTTTCACATTTAGTAGACATTTGTCTGATTCTAAACTGGGAGTGCTGAATTCTTACAAGACAAAGAACCTGTAGCTAAGTATTCTGTCTTCCTGATATAGCTTTCCCACCTACAGCAGCATGTTTGAAAATGCATGTTTTCTGATTAGCTTTATATAATTTAACATGCATTATTCAAAAAAATTAAAAACTAAGCTAGCTTTATATAAATCATACATAATTATAATCAAGTTTTAGATCTTTTGGGGGAATATAGTGAAAACAATGTTTTGGACTCTCACCTACTTAAAAAATAAAACTGATCCAATTAATTAGATTTTCAAAAAAAATTAACGAGGATGCACTGAGATTGTGTGTTTACATGAAGAGATAATCGTAAGATGCAAAATTAACAGCATTCTGGTGTCAGATTCCCAGGGGATCTTTGACACCATCTCACCATTTATTTTTTGGTTTGTTTCTTTCCTTTTCTTTGTCTTTTTATAAAGAATGAATTATGGATAAGGATAAACAGCACAAGGATGTAGAAAAAAAAAACAGCAGGCATAACTTTGATGACAACTTTTATGGCATATGTAGCTACCTTCCAATGTTTTTTTAGGCAGCTTTCAGATAGAAGTAAAAAAAAAAAAAAAAAAAAAAAAAAAAAAGTTTAAAAAAAAAGATGAAAAAGAAAAAGTAAAAAGAAATCCACATAATTATCTCAAGCAAAAACATCTGTGAAAGTTCTCTGGTACCTTGCATGCATCTAATACTTAAGAACTTTTTTTCTTTAAATTAAAAGTTCTTTCCATCTTCTATCTAAATAACATGAAGTAGAGCAAATGAAACCGTGTTCATTCTGCAGCAGGGATCAGACAACTTCCTTATTCTGAAATTCAGGCATAAATTGATGTTCAATCAGCCTAGAGCGGAGCCTACAAGGAAATTCCTGTGCAGCAAATGTTTCACCATTATATAATTAATTATATATATATATATATAATATGTGTGTGTGTGTGCATTTGTGTACATATATGGAGATATAATTAGTAACCTATTTAGTTTCTAAAATAAAATCCAATACAAATACAAAAATAATTAAAATAATTAAAATTATAATTAATAATTAAAATAGGTTGAAACATCTATTGTATGCAAGCAGGTTAGAGAAAGGGATATAGCCTAATGCTGTCTATTACCTCACACTTAAAAATTACAAAACTCAAAATATTGTAAAAGATAAGTAAGCAAAATGAGATGAGTAAGTTACCTGTATGCATGTGTGTGTAATTGATAGAGAGTGAGTGGTGGGAGTGGTTAAAGGTCAATGTAAATAATAGAGAAATATCCATGGAGTAGAAAGCATGGTTCTGGTCCTTTACATGTATGTAGGATTTCTAAATGTAGATATAATAGCTATCTACAACGTGTGCTGAATACATAGGGCAGAGATAACTGTTTGCCTCTTCAATCACATTTGTTTTTCATTTTTCAATAGCCAACAAGATCTTGATGTCCATAAGGAAAATTTAAACATTCAGGGAAGTTTATGGTCAAAGTTAGATCCAAACAATTTTCCCCATGAAGCAAATAAGCAGCCAATAATACCTAATTGAGGGAAACATGATATTATACCACAGTCTAATTAGCTATCTTATTTGCCATCTTTATTCCATATAGGATTCCTACATACAGAGGTAACTATAAAGTCATTATTATTTAACATTTTCTTAATTGTATTGGCCGTTTAATGTGCTTTCAATAATAGAAAATATGAAGAAATATTTTTTAAACTAATTTATTATTTAACCTCAGTCGTGACATCTTTTTTGATTACAGATAAAATTATTGCCCAGAGAGGCTGGGCGTTATGACTCATGCCTGTAATCCCAGAACATTGGGAGGCCGAGGCGGGCGAATCACGAGGTCAGGAGTTCAATACCAGCCTGACCAACATGCTGAAACTCTGTCTCTACTAAAAATACAAAAAATTATCCAGTCATGGTGGTAGGTGCCTGTGATATCAGCTACTTGGGAGACTGAGGCAGGAGAGTTGCTTGAACCAGGAGACAGAGGTTGCAGTGAGCCAAGATCACACCACTGCACTCCAGCCTAGGTGACACAGCAAGACTCCATCTGAAAAAAAAAAAAAAAAAAAAAATTACTGCCCAGAGAATAATTCACTTACAGATTTCCTTATGACTACTATAAGAATACTTGAGCAGTTAAGTTACATTTCATGGAAGAAAGAGGCAGAGAAAGAGGCAGACAGGAAAGTCACTTTGCTGTAAGGAATACTGAATCACAGTTCATGATAACTCAACAACTAAACTAACACCTATGTAAAACACAAAAAACAATATTTTCAAGTAGTTGAAATCATATGATTCCAAGATTAATATAAAATTTCAATAATAAAATTCATTATGAAACATTATTGGTGTGTTACCACTTCTGGGAAATTTGCCTCACCTAAATGGATAGGTTAAGGTATTTATATTATACACACCACATTTGCAAGTTGTGTTTAGAAATCAAGTTTAAAATAAGCATAACATTTGTTGATTAATATTTTTTTAACTATCTTGCAGAGCAAATAGTTTAAAAATCATATAATCAAGCTTGCAAATACTATTGTGCTGGACAACTTTAGAAGTAGGATAAGGTAATAGATACTCTGCTTGACAAAGTTTACAACTAAAAATGTAGATAAGATGGCTAAATATGAAAAAAATAAAAACATTAGAATTATATTAAAGTACACAAACTATAAATGGTACAGGAATTATTAAATTGATTAGACAATTTCTAGCCAAAATCCTTAAATGGCGTTGGAACTGGACCTTGATAGATATTTGGTACAAGAATAATAGTTTAGGGGCTGGATGCAGTGGCTCATGTCTCTAATCCCAGGTTTTGGGAGGGCGAGGTGGGTGGATCACGAGGTCAGGAGTTCAAGACTCTTCTACCAACATGGTGAAACCCCGACTCTACTAAAAATACAAAAATTAGCCGGGTGTGGTGTCGGGTGCCTGTAATCCCAGCTACTCAGGAGGTTAAGGCAGGAGAATTGCCTGAACCCGGGAGGCGGAGCTTGGAGTGAGCTGAGATCGCGCCACTGCACTCTACCATGGGCGACAGATCAAGACTGTGTCTCAAAAAAATAAAAATAAAAAAGAGTAACAGTTTAAAAATACAAATATTTAATTAAGCATATATGGTAAAATATTTTATTCTGTCATTCTCCTTTATGTCTGAAATGTTCCAAATAATGGTAGTAGATAAATGGCAACTAGAAACAAAACTCAAAAAAAAAAAAAAAAAAAAAAAGGCAGAATCCTGGTGACTTTAATGCAAAAAAATAACATTCAGAGAAGTGTTAGGAGGACCAACTTGTTAGTGTCTGGTTGTTCGACCTACAAAATTCATTCTAAATGTATTTTGTACCCCTAGCCCACCAGAGTGGACAGTACTGAGAATTAATGAATAGAAATCAATAAATAAAAGTGAAGAAAAAAGAAAAAATAATCTCTAGGGTGCAAAAGAAAAATAGTTAAACAAGGAACCTCAAAATGAGAGAAGAAAGAGGGTAAGGTTATATCCTAACACTCAGTCATGGATTGTAAAGATAAAGACAAAATGATTTGCATTATTAAAGTACTAGCTGTTTTAATCAGAGATAATTCTTTAAGCGATAACATACATCCCACTTTCCAGTTAACTCTACTTGGAATGGAAGATATGACTATGGCAAGAAGTGTGTACTCTTTGCAGATAAGTTTGTTTCATACTGGAACTATTAAATACCATGAAAGACCTGTGGAAGTGCATTAAGTAAGGAAGCAGTTACAAAATTTCTAGAGAGAGGCAGTAATGAAATGGGCTACATTGGACTGGGTGGTAACAACTGATACATTATGGTAAGTCTACTTCTCCATCTTATCACCCACATGAAGCCACATTGATACCTGTGTCTTTAGTATCATAATGAATTTGGAGAAAATTAAAAGTACTTCAATCAAATTTGAAAGTACTAGGTGATAAAATCAGTGGGTTTTAAGAATAGTTTTAATCTGCCAGAATAAATGGCATTCACATCTTTTGTCTTATCAAAAAATAATGCCAGGTTTTCTTTAAGCCTTAACCATTTATTAAAGAGGCACTGGTAAATAGAATGGTGTATTGAAACAGGTTTTAACTTAGATTTTAATGGCATCTCTGCTCCTTTTATTCTGTTATTCAAATAAATTCCATTTATATGTAATATATAAATATGTAAATTTATATATTAAATGTGTATTATATATTCATATGTTTATAAATATATATTATATATTATATATATTTTAAAGCTCTGTTCTTGAGAAATGGGAAAGCTAATAAGCTAGACTAATTCCCTCAATATTCCTTTTTATGATAGAGATATTGGGAAATAAAACTAAATACAGTAGACTGTCTTGGAGCTGAAAGTTTGATTATATCAATCAAATGAATTTGCAGGTCTCCGATTTGCAAATTAATCCTATGAAGCAGGAGGCAGAGAATTGCATAGATCGCTGTGGGGAACTAACACACTCTTAATGGTTAGCAAGATCTTGGGGATTGCTGTATTGGAGAATGTTATCATATATTATGAATTTATCTACCCACTAAGTATGCTCACTGCTGTGGTTTGAATGGCTGTCCAAAACTCAAGATGAAATCTTCAATGTGACAATGTTGACAGGTGGGTCTTTAAGGTGGGGTGGTGATTGGGTCATAAGGGCTTTGCCCTCATGAATGATTAATCCATTCATAGATGAATGGACTAGTGGATTAATACATGATCACAAAAGTGGGACTGGTAGCTCTCTAAGAAGAGGAAGAGAAACCTGAGCTAGCACACCCAGCCTCTTCTCCATGTGATGCCCTGCTCTGGGACTCTGCAGTTTCTACCAGCAAGAACACTTTCAGATGAGGCCCCTTGACCATGCATTTCTCAGCCTCCATAACTTTAAGAAATAATGTGTTTCTATATAAATTACACAGTTATAGGTATTCTGTCATAAGGAACAGAAAACAAACTAAGACATCCACTAAGATGGCTGTGAGGCTAACTGCTTTACAAAGCCACTAAGAATGTCATTGGTAAAGGGAGCATCTGCACCCTAGAATGTGCTATTGATGGCTGTCTTCTGTGGGCAGAGGATAAGAACAAGATGCTTCTGCTGACATACATTACCCAATGTCAGTGTTAATAATGGTATTTTCATGATTGCACTTGCAAAAATGCAGCAATTAATGACAATTAACCATAGAGGTGGTGATTATTGAACCACATAGCAGATAAAATATAATCAGAATGCTCTTACCTACAGAGATTTTGTTAGTAGCTAGTAGATTATATAATCCCTAAGAGAATATATCAGTCCATTAAGATGGCAGTTTATTTACCTAACCAAGTATTTCCTCTATGTCTGGGGAAGAGAGAGCCCTGAATTGAATTATGAGATGGAACTTTCTTATACCTCTCCAAATTCCCACACTTTAATTCCTTTTAAAAATAGACTTCTTTGAATCAAGGAAAAGTCGCATAGCTGGTTAAAGGATTCCACACAGACATCTGAAGTACACAGTACATCTTTTTCCCAATCTTCTGCTAAGAAATCTATTTTGATTTACTGGAGCAAATTACACTAGAAAAAGAAAATTATATAGACTTCAGTGGAGTGATTCAACACTGGCTCTAAACTAACTGTGTTCTCCTGAATCTACAATGTCACACTATTTCATTGATCAGACGGAGGGCTTATGAGGGTCAGATGATAAATAGAGTTAACTCTGTTTATGCCCCCCCACTATAGTTATTTCCTCAGTTCGTGAGTGTATGGTTAGACTATAAATACTCAGGCACTGGCAAACTTCCCACAATGCTTCTCTGTGGAGTGGGAGACATTGGTTGGCAAACTAATTGGAAGCTTTTGGAGCCTCCCTTTCCTTACTAAAATAGCAAATCAAAAGCAATAATGAATCCCTGGAGGCTTCATAGAATATAGGGTTATTATCAAAGACATCAAAGAGAGAGAAGAAATGGCCTCTGACACAACCCCTGTTTTTTTTAAATCTTTTGATCTGTGCAGAAGAAAAATAACTCTTAGAAAATAATAAAGGATTATTCCAAACTTAGGTAGTGACCATTCGTATTTATTTTCATTTTTATTGCAACAAATTAACATGGTTCCTAATACTTATTATGCAGTAATGATTTGTTAAATGTTATATTTTTTTCTATATCCCAATAATCAGAAAATCATAGGATGCATTATGCTTTTCTCAAAGAGGTACAATGTTAAATCTTTATTGAAATCCTTAGGGCAATGCAAATACTCTGCTTCATGGCTATACTTTAGTCTGTAGACCTTAAATGCTTCACCACATCATAGGATATAGCCTGCTCCTGCCAAGGTGTCCGATTGCTGATAGTACCTGATCAGGAAGTAGTATTCTGGATGCCAAAATACAGTATTCAGGCATCCTATAGTTTCTGACATCTATAGTTCTACGTATTAGATCACCTCCTCCAGAAAGATAAGTTGCTTCAGTTTTTTTTCTCTACCACTGAGAACCAGGCATAATTGTGGACCTCTTTGAAGCCTGGAGGAAACAGATATCATATTTAATTGTATTGCTGTGACACATTTACTAAGTGGCTCATCAGACTGCCAGTTTTTAGTTGGACTGAAAGCAAGAAAAGGCTTTCCAGCTGGCTCAGACTTGATCTACTAAAAGACAGTTTCCACCCAGCCCTTATTAGCCGCTGAATGTGGTGATGCTAAAAACGCCTGCCTGATCAGGATGATTCATGACGCCTATCACAGGCTTAGTAGACAATTGAGAGGAGCGACTTCTTAGATTTCAGAGCAATGCTAAACTCTCTTTCAAGTGACCAGAAATTATTCTTCACTTGTTATTGTGTGAAGTGGATTCTGAACACCAGACAATGGAACAAATGACAAGTCTTGAACTTTCCATTATAAATTTGGTGTAAGTCAGAAACAGGAAACCAAACACCTCATGTTCTCACTCATAAATGAGAATTGAATAATGAGAATACATGGACACAGGGAGGGGAACATCACACACTGAGGCCTGTCGGAAGGTGGGGCTAAGGGGATGGAGAGCATTAGGACACATACATAATGCATGCGGGGCTTAAAACCTAGATGACAGATTGATAGGTGCAGCAAACCACCATGGCACATGTATGCCTATGTAACAAACCTGCACGTTTTGCACATGGATCCCAGAACTTAAAGTAAAACAATATATAAATACATAAATTTGGTGTTAGTTCTTCTGAAAGTTATAAAGTCAGTCACTCCTAGAAGAACTGTACAGGAACTGAGTGTGCTATATTCAAGACTCAGCTTGAACAGTTTTTAATGTTCCTGTGTGCTTACTTTTGCCACTTCTTGCCGACCCCGTATTTATAGTCTCATGGGGATTTGCCCATAAAATTTTTTAGCTATACTTAGAATGTTGCAGTTGAACAGGATAGATGAGAAGAGATTGGGAAAGAGAAATCTTGGCAGTAAGTAAAACTGTTACAAATTGTTTTCTACTTATCCTGGAATTAGGGACTACTACAGGTAAAGATACATGGTGAGTCATGGGCAGTAGCTCATGGTTTATATGAATAATGAGGAATTTGGGAAGAACAAGATTGAAGTATTGATGACAAGACAGCTTGTGAAAGAGGAATGTGGATAGACCTCACTGAATGGGCCTAATGAGTGAGAATACTTACTGCTGACATGAATGTTCTGTAGAGGACACTCTCAATAATTGGATACACGTGGTACCCTAACTTAAGGATGTCAGTCGCCTTCTTTCCACATCCATCCTAGCTTTTGGTTAATGGGTTTATACACAGTGTGATAATGGTTTCAAGGACAGATTTGCATGGGCTCAATAGCATCAACTTGTTCACATTAAAGCATATCAAATACTAGCAATTAAAAGTGTCAATCAATAAATTGCAGAGAACTATCACTATGGTGCTATATCCTAGAGGATTCAGTCGACCACCTAATAGCAGAATTACTACATTTGATTTTTCAGGAAGAGTGCAGTAATTCTTCCTGACTCTCATAAACATTTGCTTAGAAAAAATAATATATCTTTTCTGTGTATCATGTTACTGCAAACACATCTTTAATTGATTTATTAAATATTTCTTGTTTCTAAAACTTCTTTCATTGAAATGTGGGAATTACATCCCTTTACCTTGAAACCACCTTTTAGAGACTGTTGAGACTAATAGAATATGTCAGAAGTGATGATGTGTAATTTCTGATACTATTTTGTAAAAAGCAATGGAGCATCTTCCTTGCACACTAGAGCAATTGTGCCTTGAGTCCTGTGCTGCCACACAGTGAGGAAGCCAGGCCATATAAAGAAACCACTTTAGGACTTTTAGTCTACAACAGAGGTTCCAAAATCAGCGATACGAGTAGGCCTTCTCAGTTATCCATCTCAGCAGAGTTTTCAGATGACTACAGCTCTAGTCAATATATGAACGAAAATGCATAAAGACTTAAGGCAGAACAATGAAAAAAAAAATGGCTGTGTAAAGGTGCTAAGCCTTGGGATGATTTGTTTGTCTGCCCTAGTAATTGGAACAGGATCTGCACTGGTACTGAGTATCTAAAGAGGTGGTGAAGGGAGGAGATTGGTGGATACAGGTGACACCTGTTCCAATGCCCTCTCCAACCTACTTTAAGCATATGGATTCTGGACTCTATTTGTATTTCCTATATTACCTTACAGCAAGGGCACCAAACATGATTTTGGTTTTCTGTAATTAGATACACTTATCATGAGTTTGTTTAATAATTGACTAATACAACCAGAATAGTAAGACTCAAGACTGTTGACTATTGTGATGACTTTTTAAGGTTTTTCAAAGAGCTTCCCAATTTTAGTAGTTGTTGGATTGTCACAGAAAGGAAGTTATTCCAGAGTTTGCATCTCTATGAGCTGCCTCCTGTTTTGAAAGTTCCTGACTTTGTTTATGCAGTGGCTCATGTCTACGATCCTGGAACGTGAGCCTAGCATCTCTTAACCGTTACCTCCTAGTGACTTAGTGACTCTCCACCTCTTAATAAATCCCTTTCTACTTAAACTATTTTTGATTCTGTCTCCTAAAACAGAATATTTGAACTGTTAAAACAGTTATTTGAGCTGTGTTAAAATAGTTCAAATACTATTTTGAATTCTTCTTTAGTTTCCTGGAAAGATAAAATGAAAAAAAGAAAGTCAACTGTCTGGAACACACGGCTCACAAAAGATTAATTTTCTTGTCTCCTATTATTTAACCCCTAGGAAGTTTTAGTAATTTTCCATTAATATGTTAGTTTATTTCTGATCAAATATTTATATTTTAAAAAAGAAAAGTAGAATTTCTATTATACATTTTATAAAACAAAACAGAAGAATCACAATGCACTAGTTTTGAAAGTTCTACTCTTTAGAAAGTATAATTTATGAGAATAAGACTTATGAATAAATATGCCTATTTCCTCTACTTCTAATAATGTTCTAATAATGCTGGTAACTATAAGATTAGAATCAGAAGAAGTTGCCTTTTCTGTTTAATAAGAATGTCATAACCTCTTTTCATCTTTTATTACTAAGGTTTATCTTTCATAATCATGTTCAATCCTATGGGTACAGGATAAAAAGATTTGAAGTAGCTAGCACAGGAAAAAGTTCATTATAGAAGGGAACTGATTGTCAATATTGGAAAAATAATCTAACAATAGATTATCATCTTGCATTTTAATTTAACTTGGCTAAGTAGACAAACAGGTCTAAGGATCTGCAAATATCTTTAATATTTGAGGAGGAAAAAGAATTTGAAGGTAAAATCATGTCAGCTTTTTGAAGCTGTACACATCCTTTGCCCGTTAAAATTCAGTGATAAAAATCTCCCTTTTATAATAGAAGTTTACTTCTAACTATCCAAAAGAAAGACAAGTGTTACTGGATCTCTTATAAGAATCAAATCTGTCTTTCAATATTCTACATTTTCCCTTTGTTTTTTGAGAATGCAATAAGGAAATGTAATAAAAAGTTCCTGAAATACTTTTTTGAGTTTTTAAATGTATGCTATAAAAACATAAGTATATTTAAGCTATTCATATTACTAGTATTTCTACAGTTTGAAATAATGTTAGTCTCACATTTAGAGTAAGATTACTAATTGTGTTTTGTTTAATTGTACACCAGGTCTAATTTTTTAATGACAATTTATTTTGTAATAAGGGACTTTCTTTTTTAATGTGGAGATACATTATTGAATCTAATTATATTTCTTATATAATGGATCTGTTTATCCCTAAAGAGAAGCAATATTTCCAACTGCTTTCTAAGCTTTTATTTGTTTAATATATACACAATCACACAGGGAGACCTCTGTAAAAACCTAAATATGTCAGCATTATAGAACTATGCAAAATAATATAGCATCTGATGTCAGATGCTGTAAGTCACTGCTTGATAAGAAAATAAGATATTTTGCGAGAAAATTAATATTGTATCTAAATATTTTATGTGAATAAACCACCCAGTGTTCAGTGATGGAAACAGAATATTTTATTCCTTTTTATTGCTGAAATATGAATAACTTTAATTTTTTTCATATTTACTTTGCTGAAATAAAGGTTGGCTTTCTGGAAAGCAATGCTGGGTAATAGTACCCTAAGCCCCCAAGACTGGTAACCATCAAATCAGCAGTAAGCTAAATCTTTTTTTCTGAAGAAAGAAAAATTTTATTTCAGATATAAATTTGGCCATCATATCAAAACTGAAAGTGTTCAATAAATTCATAAATGCTGTCACATTGGCAGTAAAATTGGCAGGGGACAAGGAAAAGCCAACGTGGGCAAGAGTGGAATACATCCATAAGAAGGGCCAGCCAGCACTAATCGCAATTACTATATTATACTTAACAAGTTGCTTGTATTATTATATTTCAAAAATTTTAATGTATCTTACCAGTTTATTAGGAATAATTTAGTACATACCGATAGCTACTTAGGTACAATTTTTTAATGAAGCATAAAAATAAGTCTTTATATATACAAAATTGTCATATTCATTTATTCACTTGCAGTAAGCTGGCTTATCAATCTTGTGTTTGCTATTGTTGGATAGGAAAACCCTAGAGGCAATTCCATTAAAATGAGGATGAAAATAACACTGCCATCTGTAATGGTTTTAAAAGATGTCAGCCAATTATTTGACAGTCTTTCCATTAAAAACTAGAGTCTAATATCTCTCTCCTTGAATATGAACCAGGCTTAGTCACATGTTTTGATGAATAGAATTGGACAGAAGTGACACTGCATGACTTCTGAGACCATATGATAAAATGCAGTATACCTTTTTACTGTCTGCCTCTTTTCTCTATTGTAAGTATCTTAGTTGGAAGCCTGCCATCATACTGTACTTAAGCCAAGCAGCCCCATCATATGGGCATATGTATGTATTCTTCCCTCAAACCAAGCTAATGTCCAAGCTGACAATCAATACCAACAGCCAGAGACACGAGAGTGAGCCTTTAGACTGCCCCAGCCCGTGGGATATAAGCTGCCTCAGCTGATGCCAGGTGGTGCAGAGATGACCTTTCTGGGTCCTGCCCAAATTCCTGATTTGTAATGTTTTAAGCCACTAGGTTTTCGTGGCTTTGGTTACAGAGCAATAAATAATAAACACAAGCTATTACTAGTATTATTAAATGTTGTTCAGGACATTTTCATCAGTTCATTCTTGCATTAGTTTATTCATTCAACAAATACTTGTTGAATACCTACCCTATACAAGGTATAGTTTTAAGCATTCCAGAGGGTACAGCAGTGAACATTAAAAAAAACACTATCCCCATGGAAGTCATGTCTTAGAGGCAGAGACAGAAAATATATAATGTTTATCAGAGGTAAGTATTATCAGAAAAAGTAAAGATGAGTAAGTAGGGAGAGAGTGTGACAGAGTGATGCTTTTCAAAAATATTTTTAAAGGCATATCTTTTTTGTAATGCTGTTTTAGATCAATGTTCAAAAAAGTCATCTCTCAGGCTATGACATTTCAGAGGAGACAAGGAAAAAAGGAGGAAGCAAGTGATTTTAATATCTGGAGTAAAACACTGCAGGTAGAGGAAAGAGAGAATATGAACAAATAAGGAAACCAGAGTGGCTGGAACAGAGTGAACAAGTGGTCAGAGACAAGGTCTTGACCAGATAACATAGGGCTTTATTGATTACCTTAATGGATAATCTACATCCAAATTAATATATAAATTTCTACTTATAAGTTTAAAGGAAAGACATTAGAAAGTTTTGAGAAAGCACCTTATATATTATTACACATTTGAAAATTAAAACTCTCCTCTCTGTGCGAAAAAGAGACTCAGAGTGCAGGAATGAAAGTACAGACCCACAGTGAGACGACTGTGATACCACAGGCAAGAGAGAGCAGTAGGTAGGGAGGATGGTAGCTAACTATGCAGGTGGGGATAGTCAATGAAAGAAAGACATTTTTTTTATTTGGGACAGTGTCTCACTCTGTTGTTCAGGCTGAAGTGTAGTGGTATAAACACAGAGCACTACAGCCTCAAACTCGTGGAATAAAGTGATCCTCCCACCTCAGCCTCCCAGGTAGCTGGGATCGCAGGTGTGTGCCAACATGCCTGGCTACTTTTTTAGATTTTTGTAGAGATGCAGTCTCTCATCATCTTGTCCAGGCCAGTCTACAACTCCTGGGCTCAAGCAATCGTCTCTCCTCAGCTCCTCAAAGTTTTGGGATTACAGGCATGAGCCACACTGCCCAGCCAGAATATAGATTCTGTAAAACACAGAATGATTCCTCACATGTGGAGGCATCAATGAAAATATTTTTTAAAAATATGTGATATAAATAAACAATATAACAAAGATGCAGGTGTGATAATTTGAAAATGACACAATTGCTTATAAAAACAACTTAAAATTAATGATCGCAAAAGTTTAATGAGATACATAGTATTTAATTTTATAAATTGAGGTATTGAGGTTTGGAAAATGTAGGAACTTTAAGGTCACATAGGTAATAGATGATTTCGGACTTAAATACAAGTTGACATCAAGAGGATACAATTATTGTCCAATTCTAATATTACTATAAATAATATTTTAGTATTTGTCCTCCAGTCAATAAATTGTGAACAAAAATGATAATCATAGAGAAATAAAAAAGACCATCAACTTTGTCAGAATATTCAAGAGTCTTAACGTTGTTTACCATAAAATCCATTATTCTGTATCTCGTGGCCTAATCTAAGTAAATTATTGGAAAAAGAAGCTTTATATATGTAAATATTTGACTCAACATTATTATTATTAATCATATTGAAATTAAATATGTATTAACACTAGGGTTAAGTAATAATAAAAATAAAACAAAGCTGGAAGTTCTTGATGTTGAATTTACTAAACAATTATGCTAGTGTCATAAATGTACCTGACCACAGCAATCATTTCCTAAAATAAACTCATTGTAAATGTCATATATTTTTAAAATGAAAAAATAATATGCCATTTTGGAAGTTCTTAAACTGATACATTTTTTTTTTCTGAAAATGACAGCTCTTATTTTATACCTATTGCTGCCTTTCAACATCAAAGTAGGATTCCTTAGAATTTCTAATGGATATTTTATATTTTATTGCTTTTCCTCGTTAGCTTCATTTTCTGATGTTTTTAGATAGTATGTATCTAAAAACTTAGTATGTATTTATTACCTTTTAAAAAATGTCTGTCTTACTATAGACTACATACCATAATATAATATACATAGTCAATGAGTGGCTCTCAACTTTAGTTACAGTTGGAATTCCCTGAGGAATTTCAAAAATACTGGCATCTAGAGCTCACTCTCAGAAATTCTATGGTCCTGGCATTGGAATGTTTAAAAGACTGTTCAAGTCATTATAATGTATCTTCAGACTTTAACTACTATGATACATTATATAAATGGCTTATTAATGTTTACCTTGACAGTTATTTAACATTGTAATATTTTCTATAATCAGAAAGACACAATTTAAAGTTTCCAAGCTTCAAAAATACTTCAACAACAAATTAAAAATTTGGTGGTGAAATTCAGGTATTCATTTTCAATATCATCTGAATTATATTGAGGCAGAAACATATTATCAAATTTATGTTTCTAAAATTCATCCTAGTAATCTTTAAAGAAAATGATTGTTTAGTGGAGAAATAAAAAATATATATATAATATATTGCAAACATAACATTATTTTTAAGGATAAATTGAATAATTATATCAATTTTATATAAATATAGTCAGGTGGATAAAAATAACTTACTTTAACAATAGTTCCATTTTCAGTTTTTGAGAAGATATGAAACTTAAAAAAAGAAAATAAAACATAAAACCTATAATTGTTTCAGTATGCAATGGCTTTAGAGAGAAATATCTAAAGTTATCTTTGAAAATAAAAATAAATAAAATAAAAAGAAATCAGTGATAATGCTATGAAGATGCATGGTGTAGACTGCATGCCATAAGAGAATTCCATTGTACTTGGCAACTTTTTCACCCTTATCCATCTGTGCCAAATGTGCCAGTATTATTCAGACTTAAGAGGAACTACACAGTGCCTCTTTTGGGGGAAGATAATGGTACACCAGATACAAGTTTACAATCTCATTCTTTCCCCATGGTGGGCTGGGAGGAGATGATATTACTGGAGTCTCTCACCCAAAGTTTTGGAAATTTCCAAAGCAGTAAAGCAAGAATCTCTGAGAGTTCCTCAGAAATCCAAATATGATGAGATCTGAATTTCTGCAAAAATTTACAGCCAAATACAGATATTTATAACTGACAATTAGGTCTAGTTTTCTCAGAGTCAGTAAGACAAAAGCAACTAGTGCATGAGGAGGCAGAGAATATTTTACCAATATAGTAAACAAAATTGAGATGAGAAACACTAAATCATTACACATACAGAGATGCTAAATTATAATACTAAAAATAAAACTATAAACAATACAAGTTGGTAACAAGAAATGGAGAAATGGAAATTCTGAAGCATCAGAAAATATCATGCATGCACACAAACAAACACACACTCAAGATTATGAGTAAGGTTAAAAGAAAAGTCCTATATTTATTTGATGCTGGCTATAAAGGCATGTTTAATGTTTGAAAAGTCACCAATCTGCTCATTTCTCATACATCTACTTTTCTGTATTCGTGTCAACTTCAATAAATAAGTTTTAAGTGTTATTCTTTCCAGGTAATTCTAACATTCATTCAAGGGAAAAATATTTCTCAAGAGGCATCAGATTCAAATATACAGATATAAATTGGGATTTTAAAGCTCTCATAGGAAAAATAATTGAGCACCTTTTTTGCATACAGTAGTATTAGAACTACTTTTCTATATAAACCTGAAAAAATGAAGGATTCTCCTCTCCTAGAAATAGCACTGAAATTATTAGGTCCACCAACCTAGAAACTTGGTGGCAAGAACATTGGCTACCTGCCTGGAATTATAAATGGATGAGAAATGAAAAATCAAAACGTCTATCACTTGTGAGTGCAGATACAGATTTTTACAGCCTAAGAAGAAACCAATATAAAAAAGAGCCTTGAATCAGCAAAACCTGTAGAATCCATGAAGAGAGAATTTTGAAACTATGCCATGTGGAAGATTCTACGACTCGTAGCTTTCTGAGTTGGTTTACCATTTTGGGGGGTTTCAAAAGAAAAACCCCAAAACTAAAGATCACTAAAATATATAAGACATAGAGAGAAATAAACTATGATGAAATATTATGCCCAGGGAGAAAAAAGACAATATTGATTCCTAAGATATAACACAGTATTCAAGCATCTTTAAAATACATATGTTTACAATATTCACTGAGTGGGGAAAAAAAGAAGCAAGGGAAAAGCAAGATATTATAAGATATTATAAGAGAAAATAAGGTATGAAAAAGAATTAAATAATTAAATATAAATTCTGTAAATAAGAAATAATAGTCATAGAAATTGATAAATAGGTTAAACAACAGGCAAAAGGAAATTGATGAGTTGGAAAACATTTGAGGGAATCATTTATAATAGAGCTCATAAAGATATTCAGATGAATGTATGAAAAAGAAATAAAGAAGTATGAAGGCTAACTTGAAAGGTTAGCTTGAGAATATCTAATTTATTCCTTTCTAGGATGCCAGAAGAAAAACAATAGAGGGACTAAGAGAGTCAATATTTAAAGGAAAAGTGGCTAAGAATATCCCAGAAGTGAAAGAAAGTATGAATTCTAAGCCTGAATGAAGATACTGAGTCCCTAGTAAGCGTTTATGTCCATATAACTGCATAAATATATATACTTTTATCAAATATTAGTCATAAATGTAAAAAATTCAAAGACAAAAATATTAAACATAACATGGTGAGTAGATTATTTAGTACAAAAGATTATGAGTAGCTGAATTAATACTAGAAATAGCAGATGCAGTAGCAGGTTGAGTAATATAGTTAACTCATTAGAAAATATATGTCTCAAGTCAGACAGGTATACTGGCTTAACTATCTTTGAAGGGTGATTGTACAATAAAGATGCCTTCAGATAATAAAAACCCAATTGAGTTTACTACTTCTAGATCCTGAGTGAAGAAAAAATATATACTACATAATTAGAATGAAACTGAGCTCAGTCAGAGTGTAATGAAGCAAGAGGCAATCATAACATGGTGGTAACAGTAAATATTGACTATAACATCCTTAAGCAGAGCCGAAAGAGAATTCTGCACAACTAGATCATGTATGTTAGAATAGGAGACATTTATAAGTAAATTTTATTGTCTGAAGTTAACTGCCTTAATGAGAAGGATGATAAAGTTCATCATTAACTTTACATTTTCTTAGAAAAATTTAAATGTATGTATGTGTGGTGGTTGCCTTCCTTAAAAGTTCTATTACCCAATCACAGCTAGGATTCTTATGGGAAGTAGCTTCTGCTAATTCAACACAATTTTACTTATCTGTGGAATGCGGTAGAGAGGCAGAGTCCATTTTTCTGCATGTTTTAATGGAAAACAGAAAACAAAATGGGACAATAGTCAGATTAACTAAAAATATGTCAGTAATCTTAATACAAGTAAATAGATTATGATATTAACATGCTAAGAATTAAGTTTGTCTTTTAAAATCCCAGCAATATTTAATGGGCTCTTTGAAAAAGCTCAAGTTGAAATACAAGAAATCAACAAAAAATAAGATAGCAGAAGACAAGGTCTGGCACATGTCAGAACACTTAGGTTAGAAATCCTATTAAATCATGTGATAAATAAAAAAAAGGCTTAGTTTCAATATAAATTAAAACTGATGCTAGAGAAAATAGTGCCATTGCATAAAGATTTAAAAAATTAGCAGGTGTGTGCTAAAGGAAAAAAAAAAGATAAATAATCAAAAATAGTAATCTATGTTCCTGTAGCTAAATAATAGATGTATGGAAATGAAAACAAAAAGTATACAACAAAATATAATTTTCTCAGAATAATAACAAATATCATTCTATAAGTTAAAAGGTACATAGTGTTCCAGGAAAATCTGATATTCAATCAGCCTCAGTTAGTTTATCAAACACATACAGAAATGATTGAACAATTATCTTTAAAGGAATTAGTGTTTTGAATATGATATGCCTAGGTATAGAGAGATTAGTTTCTATTTTGCCTGTCTCAGAACTCTGATGAGGCCCAGCATACTCTTGATGCCTGGGACTACTGAGAACAAACAAGAGTTAAGTAGCTTGCTGCTATTCCAGAGGACGTAAGGTAGAGCAAACAGAGGCTGATGCAGCTTGGTGGCCTGTCTTTTGGTGTGGGGGATTGTGGGGAGAGTGTGAATAGGCAAGCATTTTTTTCATTGTACTAAGGAACTCAAAATGATAGGCTTTTTGTCACCATTAGCTTCCAGTATCTCTGTTGCATGAGCAGAGATAGAGGATCTTGCACAATTAAATGTTCTAGCCATAAGTAGTGCAAGTTATTTCTTCTTGAAATGTACTGCCTATAGCCATGTGGTCACACCTTACTTCCAGAGGCTAGGAACTAGAGTTTTCCCACAGTCTAAGAATGAAAGAGAATTAACCATAGTAATGCATGGCACTCATACCATGGATGACTGGATAATTTTAACAGAACGAAATATGCAAGTTATCAACTTTTTGTATAAATTTTCTGTTCTCATTTATGTTAAAACACATTAATACAAAAATATGTATATTTTTAAATGAAGAATCATTGAACTTCTAGGTGTATTGGGATAATTCAGTTATTAAAGAGAAGAGAAACTGGAAAAGCCTCTTTAAAGCCACATAATAGCATCTTTTGAAAAATCAATGGCTATAAGGCTGAATAAGGTCAGGTAAGTCCACTTTTAATTATGTTTAACCTTTTTCTCGTCTTAGAATAGGTCTTCCATGGCATTCGGGAGCAATGACGAAGATATGGAAAGTAGCAATCATAAAGAATAAATATGTTATTGTATAAGATACAGTGATATTGGAAGGAGTCTTCATTAGACTTGTGTAAGTGTTCTTGAATTTTCACTCTTTTTCAACAATAATCATTTAAAATAAAAATACAATTGAGTTGAACTAAAAACAAAGACATTACCGTGTCACTGAGCCACCATTTCATCCCCACACTGACCGTTTCTAGGAATGTTTATTATGTGAGACAAATAGGCAATTTAATTGTTTCAGCCACTGTTGATATTTTGTTATTTCCAGCTGAACAGCTCTACTGTTTTGTATATGTCGAATTAATATGTCAAATGAATAAACTTAGGAAATGTAGTATTACTTAGTAAATAACATTTATTTATCAAATATACAATTTCATCATGACTTCATGTAAAAAATGAAATAAATGTCATTTTGCTAAGAATTGAGAAAACCGATTCACTATTTCTAAAGTTGAGCTAGCTTTCTTACAAATTACTTGCCAAATGAGGTCCAAATATACCTCCTGCTCTTTAGAAGTCATTAATCTCGTGACCTGAACACAAAAGTTCTAACTGAAATGTTTAATTCAGTGACACGCTATCAGCGTGACAGAGGTAGACAACTTAGTACAATTCAGTTTTAAAGTGTAAGACCAGCAATTTTTCTCTAACCAGAGATGTTTTTGATTGGGGAGCAAATTATCATTTTATGAATTTATGACAGCTCAGATTTTGGGAAAATGCACCAGGCCCACCTAACTTAAAGTTTTATAAATAGCATGCTCTTAGTTGTAAATCCATGTGAGCTAGAATAAAATTATATGATACAAAGGCAGAGAATTGATAGTTGTTTCAAATTTGGAAATTAAAAATAATTGTCAATCATAAGCACATATTAGTATTTGTGAAATATCACAGTTAAAACTGTACTATTTTGTCTTCCCTAGTCTAACCAGTTCCCTAGCTAAACAGTTACAACTTTTCTAACTAGTCTTATAACCACTTTGCCTAAAAATTTAATTCTTATCACCCCTTCTGATTTGGAAAACCAAAGAATTTTATTTCATAAAGCAGTTACCATATACATAACATCTACGTCTGAGTTGCAAAGAGCAAGCAGACAAAAAGGCAATATTTTTTTCTTCTAATACTTCCTTGCTGTGTGTATTTTAATGTTTAGTGAACTGCTTTTTTTTTTTTTCTTTTTTTCTGGAAGTGGAGTAGAGCTCATGTCAACAGAGTAGCAATACATCCTATACAGTCTATGAAAAGATTTTGATGTTCAGTTATGGCAAAACGAGGGAGACAGAAGGTCTGGAGGTGTGGGAATGACACATCCAAAAGTAAGGAACAAAGATGAAAATGAACATGCAATATGAAGTCGTTGGAAAGAGTTTACACATAAGAAGCCACAACAGTTAAATAAATAATAAATGAAAGCCAAACTGCCTATGAAATATTTTTGGACTCTCAATATGCTAACAACAGATCAAAAAAAAAAAAAAAAAAAAAGCTTTCTTTCAGCACCACCCTTCAGTTTAATTGTTGGTATAGAACTGCTACTGGGGTAGTTGCTTCATAAGTCATTTGCACTATTCTACTAAAAGGAATGCTTAAAATTTTGTTTCTTTTATGACCTTTAACAACCATTATCTAGTTCTCAAAATTAATTATTTATAGCAATGAAAGTTGGGATTCCCAAAGAAATGAAATATTTATTTGTGACCTGGGTGGCATGCAAACATTAACCTTTAACTATATCCCATCTATTCTGATCCCTCTGTTGGCACAGTGACAGAAATTATTATGGAAGTTCAATACCTCATGCTTAAATTTTGTAAATTAAAGGGTCCTGAAATTGTGATGCAATCTTCTAAAACATATGTTACTTTCTGGGGATATTCTGGGTATTTTAAGAATCTACTTCCATGCTTTCTGTGTTCTCATCTATTAATGAACAAAAATATTCTCATGACACTTTTGTTGTACTTACAAATGATGGTAAGCTGTAGTATTGATAAGCAAAATATATGATCTCATTAAAGACTTGAAAAGTACACACAGAAATGGTTTGAAAGGTCTCGTCACCTTACAAACTGATTTTACAAGGAAATGTGGATGCTTAATTAAAAAGGGATTAGGGTTTTCCCAGAGTCTTGTGGATTTCAGCATCATAGACAGAAGAATATGAGCATAAGGGTTGATGTTTGAACCCTTTTGTGTGTAAAAGAAGGTAGAAACCGGGAAAAAATTAGGAGTTGAAACATGGTACAAGTGGTATAATACAAATATATTAAGAGAGTGTATGAATTTCTTTATACTCAATTTTTACATGCGACAAAATAGTGAATGCACTTATGTTAAGGATCAAGGGAAGAAAATGAAAGATGGAGAAAGTACTTACTAGTGTACAACAGAAAAAAGGGAGTGGGAAAATTTTAATATTGAACAACAAGAGAAGAAATTAGAAACATTAAAGATTATGAGCTCAGTTACTTACATCAAAATGCCCACAAAATGGTTCGTAAGTTAATAATAAGCAAAATACTGTTATATTTAGAACCATTATTTCTCTATTGTGATGCTCCACATAAATTTAATAACTTGTTATTAATCTTACAAGCATCTGCCTGGTATTCTATTTAAGGATCTAATTTTTAATATTCTTTTGAATTTATTATCTTATTTCTGGCCTTTGGTACTTGACAGCTATGAATAAAATTAAATTACAACTCTACCTTTTGAAAAGTTTAGTGCATGTGTTGATTATTAAACTGTTTCATAGTCTTCAAAATGCTGTACCTACTTGTCTGATGCACATTCAAATTTACTCTGCACCCAGTGTTTCATTGTGGAAAATAAACTTTAGGAAAGTAAGTTTATTCAGAATAACATGCATTTTCCACTGCTCCTTGGGCACATACCTATTTTTGAAGATGACAGAAATATGTCATTAATGTCTCTATTTACATAACTAGTTGCAAGTGTAGTTATGCACAAATTAAAGAATAGAAAATACATGATAAAAATAATTAGGTCAGATTACATATACAAATAAAATAGTAAGCTTGTTTGGATTACAGACACAGGGCTAAGCTTTCAACTCACTACTTGGGTGGCATAGGGCAAGTTATTTACGTGCTCTGGACCCATGCTCTATCCATAAAATAGAGGAAATGTTGCTGAAGATTATTATTGGAAAAGTGCTCTGCACAATAACTGTCACACAATAATAAATTATTAAATAAACTAATTGAAAATTGCCATAATTTTGAAAAGATGTTAGTGGTATGTAATTGCAATATTTTACATTACATAATATAGGATAATCAATGATGTGTGATATATGACATAACATATAATCATCATATATTGACATATACAATTACTAGTTGAATTACACAATTTACTAAGCTTCACAAAATACGTTCATACCTCAATGCATATACCATTTCCAGTTTTTACAATTTTTTTCTTATTTTATCTCATCATACAAATTCCAATAATTTTATAATATTTATTGTAAATGGTATTTTATTATTTTTTTAATTTTTTAATTATTATTATACTTTAAGTTGTAGGGTACATGTGCATAACGTGCAGGTTTGTTACATATGTATACTTGTGCCATGTTGCTGTGCTGCACCCATCAACTCTTCAGCACCCATCAACTCGTCATTTACATCAGGTATAACTCCCAATGCAATCCCTCCCCCCTCCCCCCTCCCCATGATAGGCCCCGGTGTATGATGTTCCCCTTCCTGAGTCCAAGTGATCTCATTGTTCAGTTCCCATCTATGAGTGAGAACATGCGGTGTTTGGTTTTCTGTTCTTGCGATAGTTTGCTGAGAATGATGGTTTCCAGCTGCATCCATGTCCCTACAAAGGACACAAACTCATCCTTTTTTATGGCTGAATAGTATTCCATGGTGTATATGTGCCACATTTTCTTAATCCAGTCTGTCACTGATGGACATTTGGGTTGATTCCAAGTCTTTACTATTGTGAATAGTGCTGCAATAAACATACATGTGCATGTGTCTTTATAGCAGCATGATTTATAATCCTTTGGGTATATACCCAGTAATGGGATGGCCGGGTCATATGGTACTTCTAGTTCTAGATCCTTGAGGAAGTAAATGGTACTTTAAATGCTTCTCTGATTTATTCCTCCTTTCAGATATCTCCTTCTACTTGCTTTTAAACATGCTGTGTTTATATGTAGCACATAGTATTATAGTTTTCATATGTATTAGTTGATTTATTTTTATTTGCACATCATGACTTCTTTAAAGATATGGACCCTATCTTATTATAAGGTTTTAAAATTCTATTGTTCAATAAATATCCCCCTTTCATATTGTAAATTTTTAAAGAACCGACGAATGATTAATACATAATATTTACTCTTTTACTACCTACATAAGCCCTAAGGCCAAAGCGGTATTTCATAAATATACATTTTATTAAGAAAGAAAGGAAAACTATATTTCATCTTACCTGGTTTCCAGTGCATTGCCCAGGGGAATAATTGCCCATGGAAAAATGAGTGAATCTCTGTGGCTACTCACTTTGCAGCACACTGAGGAGATCTTCTGTTGAAGCAGCAGCTGGATTGTGGGTCAAGCTCAGCTGTACAGAACATCTGGCCTTATGACTTTCAATTTGGGACAGGAATTTAAACTAGAATTTGTGTTCTCCACCTATGGCATTATAACATATACACATGGACCCTGCTTATCAGCAAACATGCTACTTGTTCTGTTTCACTTTCTGCTACTCTGGAGCAGAAATATGCAAACTCTTTTTTACCACAACCCACAGAAAAAAAAAAAAAAAAAATATATATATATATATATATGTATTAAAACTATGAAAAACACCACACATGCACACATGTACACACATATAATTTAAGCACAAGTGTAGGAAATAAAATTAATTTTGCAGCCTGTGATGTACTTTGATTTTTTTGTTGTTGTTTTTCATTGTACTTGTCTCGTTTTATCTACTTCTCTTTCATATTCTTTTCTATTTTATCTCATTTTATTTTTGAAGTTGTTTGTTCTGATTGAAACAGAATGCATCAGGTGCTTTGTAAAACTTTCCTTGAAGGATGACATCCTATATCAGGAATATCACACAACACTCCTTCCCCTCTCTGCCCAAGTGAAAATTTTATATGCTTAATAGTCTGTGTTCTTAATCAAATCATCTAAAACACACCCTCAAATGTTTAATAAAATCTCTTCAACCATTTCATATAGTGCTCAAACTCACTGAAAAGTATGAGGTTAAATTGAAATAGTTACAATAACAGATTTTTTTTTTTTTTTTTTTAGAACAGAGCTCTCTCTTAACTTTTGAAGCCTGGTATCAGAGTTTTATGTTTACATCACGCACATTTGAACATCTTCAGTATTTTATATGTTGCTTTTTACTCATATGCTTTGTAGAAACTCATTAAGCGGGAATTGAGTTCTCTTCCTAAATTTTACTGTATAGGAAATTATCCTTTTCCATCTTAACAAGAAAGGTGCTGCAATTGTTCTTTACACAAAAGTGAAGGGGATTGAACATCCCTACTCTGTCTCCAGCTAGGCTGCTAAATGAAACAAAAGTCTTTCTCATTATGATGAATGCAAAAAGCCTGGCTATCCCTAAGAAGCTAACCACTGGAGGGTAAATAGCTAAAGCTCCTTTTTAAGAAATTATGATTTCTCCATAGGAGAACAATGGGACAGGGAAGTTTCTGGGCAGTGGCTGCTGTTCTGTCCCCAATTTGTCCCAGGCTGTGCTTGATTTGATGCTCTGCCTCCCATGGAGGACACAGATATAGAAGCTAGCTTATCCTGTGCTTTTAGCATGTAATGCACACAGTAGGAATTGGTTTTCCTTCCTCAAATGAGCATTCAACCTCTATTTAGTTAATTTCAACAAAACTTGCATTTTCTGTGCTAGGAAAAAAAAATAGTTACATGAATCATTTAAATGCCACATTATACTAATTATGATTTTGTGCATTCAAAATTGCTAATATTATGAAAGCTATGATTTAAAGCAATTTTCCTAAAATGTATCAAGTTGCTATGATTCCGGAGTAACAGACACACACAAAGTAATTACAAAATGTAAGTGTTACCTTTTTGTAATACACTATTTGCCCCACATAAAAGCATCTAAACCAATGCATTGATTTTTAATCTTTTACTTAGTATTATATAGAATAACATTCATAATAAAAGTTAGTAGGAGCTGCAAGCACAGAGAAAATTAGATCACCAAATATGGCATCTTTTACTTAGTATTATATAGAATAACATTCATAATAAAAGTTAGTAGGAGCTGCAAGCACAGAGAAAATTAGATCACCAAATATGGCATATTTTACTAGTGAGGTCAGCATTTTATACATTTACGAGTTTAATTACTCTAAGCTAAGTTTTTATTAAAAGCCTTTGTAAAAACACTCCTTTCATTTTCTGTAGTTAACATTTCAGCAAATAGAAGTTTATTTGTGATAATAGTGTACTTACAAAATGGCTAACAGCTGCCTATGTTCAAAAATTATTTCAGACTCTTTAAGTTTAAGAAATTACAACTTGTAATGCTAATTATCTATATGACAGCTCTTTATTCTAAATGAGTATGGAAGCAGCTAAATTTATTTGTGCATTAATAAATTTCAATAACTTCTAAAAAGATTGTATCTTATCTTAATTTAATAATTACTCAGACCAATATTTGATAACTTTATACACATCAAATGGCATAAATCCTAGCTCAAAATATGTCTCTTTGTCATTAGCGAAAATAAATATAACTCTTAGGATAAACCAGGTAAGTATGCCCTGTTATCTGAGCAAAGCAAAGAAGCAGTGACCTACTTTCCTTTCACATTTTGCCTACCAGCAGTATTAAATCAAATGGAACACATTAAAACCATCACGAAAGGCAGACAATAGTTTCCCTCTGATTGCCTGCCTCAGCCTGGTAGCAGTGTGAAAGTTACAAAAGTCATTTGTATCAACTCATTACCATGTCACCTCATTTCATGCCCCTGCTGGATAAGTGGCAATAAGCCCCGTGTTAGTGTATTCCACATTGTCACCATTAGAACAAATCCTAATAGCACCCAGCTGTCGAAGATTACCCCAGACAGTTATTGAGATTTAGGAGGGGCAGCTTGCTACTGATTTAGGACATATTCTTTCGAATGCCCTATCATTTATTCTAGAATAGAGAAATAAAGCTAATTTTATGAAGAGTGCTCATGAATTATTTTCTTCATGTCGGATACTATAATGCTCCCAACAGAGTGTTCTTCTTGCACTTTCATTCAAGGTAATGATGTTGTTGCATCTTACGCAGGCACTTAAAATGCAGTTTAATGCCACAACCACTGCCAGAGCCCCTGTGTGAATTCTTAGGACATTAAATTAACTAAAAAACTGAACAGTAAAATGAAGAGCTTTAATGTATTAAAACTTTTCTTTCTTCTTTCAGAATGACAGTGAACAAAGAATTGTCCCTCTGAAATGGTAAGGAAACTGGTTTATTCTAGTAATTCAGTGGTCTGAGAGAGGCACATGAGATAGAAACAATTACAGAAGTGCATTTTCATAGTCCCTTCATGACATTTCTAAGAACTGATCTTCTAGAATAAGACTTTCAGCACTCTCTGCAATCTGCCCATTGTACAGACAGTTTGTGGAAAGAGTAACTACTTTTTTAAGATATATTTTTATAGCACAACATTCATTTTACTGTGTTAATGATTATAGATCTTACAATTTATCCCACTTTCTATATACACGTTTTATATTCATTTATTAAATTGGAGAAAGAAAACTCAATAAAACAATCTGCTTAAGTAATTAAACTTGCCTTCAAATTTACCTTCTGCTAAATCACTACTCACGTAATACGTAAACACACAAATGGTTTATCTGCTTGTGTAGATGTAGAACACTAAAACTGAAGTGAGACATTATGTAATGTAAAATTTTTACTGTAACTTTCTTTTGCACACCAAAATATTACTTATAATGATCTGCCTTTGAAGATGTTTATAATGGCAATGGTTAGGGCTGTTCTTTAATCAATACAAAAACTTCAGGAAACTCAGGAAATGAGAAGTAGAGAGAGAAAGAGAGATTAAGTCACTTTTATACATGTGAAAAATTATGATAAAGATAAGATTTAACTCACAGAGTCCTTGTGATAATTAAATTACACAATAAAATCTTATTAAAAATGAGCTCGTATAGGAATACTGTATAAAATTTTATACAATCTTAACTTTTGAATTGAAGCAAATATGCATTTAATTACTGAGTAACATGATTAAATTACTTCTCATTTCTATTTGTGCTTATATATTTGCAAAGCAAACTGCATTTGATTAATTGTAATGCCCAATTTTGCAAAATACCCAGTTTGGTCTTTTGGGTTTTTGCTTTTCAGGGAACTAAATGTTTCCATAACATTCAAATAATTGATGACCTTAAATTTATATAGACATATTTGCTTTTTATCAAATATAAGGGACCAAGCTGGTACATGAAAATAAGGACCAAAGTTTAAGTTAGGGCAACAAACTTCAGGTTTTCCAGATAGGTACATTTTAAAAATTAGAAAAAAAAAAAAAGGAGATGTAGGACACTGAGAATATTTTCTGATAAATATATAATTACATAAGAAAAACACTTTATATTCACATATTTATTTTTTCAACCATTTAATAAAAAGTATAATACATACCCGCTATGTGTTAAGTATACACAATGAGGATCCAGGAGTGCTGGAAATTCACTGAGGTCCCTCTCCCCACCATGTATTTACAAATGAATCTGTCTTCTGAAGATTAAACTATGAAAATCATGATCAGGATAGATCACATTAAAAGCAGTCAATATCTTCTCAAAATTGGCTTTGATTTCAGGTCAGAGTAAGTTTTGTGGCAAAGGTAAAACTCCCATATTTTGACTTGATATTTATAAAGTGAGAATTATAATTTGATTTCTACTATCTATAATTTACCTATGGAGAAATCATTCACTTTCCAGAGAACTTGTCTTTAAATCTCTTTGGCATTATAGTCCAAACTGAAAATTAATTAAGTATCATTTATATCTAATGGGTGACAAATCTATTCTAAAAACAATAATCCAGCATTAGTGGGTAGACGAATCAGATTCCTAGCATGGAGATATTTATACTATTGTTGAATTCAACAACTGAATCTGACCCTCTCAAAGTTCCTGATAAACAGACTATTAGCCTCTGTAGTGAAACTCAGATTTTGCAATATCTGCGAATGTGTTTGTATCCATAGATGCACACCATCTAAAATGTTCACCATACATCGTCAAGTTTCTCCACTGTATGATAATTCCTCCTACCATTGTTAGATTTTAATATTATTTTCCTTTTGTTAATTCAACAAAAATTTGTTATTATCCCATTTTGTAACAAGCATTAAAAAAATGGAGAAATACAATGTGTACATTTTCTTAAAACTGCATATGTATATATCCAAAATAATTATGTATCACGATATTCATTTTGAGAAGCACTAAAAAATTATTGAAGTCATAAAAACTACTTTTTTTTGAGGAATTTATATATGCCATGTCAATAATTTATTTATTGGTTGCATAATGGTTGCATATCACACACTTTGCAAACCTTCTGATAACAAATGTGGTGACCAGTGGTGATCAGAGTGTGTTCTAATAAGTAAACCACTCTCCAGAAGTAGAATCTCAATATGAAATTGGGAAATTAAAGGCAGCATTCTTTAAGTGTCTTTAAAAATATTGTTATTACTACTAGTAAACATTTTCAAAATTCTCTAAAAGCTTGCTATCTGGAGCTATGAAAATCACAAATATGGCTATTTCTAGGGTCATCTGGTTCTTCTTTCTGTTGAATCATAAGTGTAAAATCACACTGTTTAAATACCTGCTAAATCCTTTAAGTGCCATCTATATACCAATAGAACTCTAATACAAGAGTCTTTCTCTGAAAAAAGAAAAAAAAGGGGGGGATTTATTTTGTTGATGATTTATGTATGAAAAAATATAAATTACTTTTTCAGTGAACTTTTAGATTTTGTGACTACTATTAAGCATGTATAATTTATGATTCGTCTCAAAGAATACCATTAAGAGCCCTGAGCTTTTCTATCTTTATTTCTTTTTTGCAACTAACATATAAAAGAGAAATTGAGGCTCAACCACAATCCCATCTTTTTCTCACATGATGAAATGTGAAATATATATTAATCATCGTCTGATGACTATGTCAGGAATAAGCATGTCAGTTTCTATGTAATTTAAAGTAGAGTCTGCAGCCTTAGCATAGATTTACTGTCAGAGACTGTTTCTTAGTATTCTCAGCTATATTTATATCCAAAGTTACAGGTTTTCTTGTAGACTTCAATATATACATAGCATTCACAAAAGGTTTTCTCATGCATGCATTCTGTCATAAATATTACAAACAAATTTAATGAGAATTCACATGGCTGCTGAGCTTAGAAAAGGGCAATTTTAAAACCACATTTGGCAATTGGTATCTCTGACTACCTGAAAAAATAGAAGGTCAAATAACTGTCAACAATGAATTGTTTTGTGATCAGATAGTTTTAAAGTTATTCCAAAGCTAGAAATACACATAGTTGTGAGAAAACAAGTCAGACAAGAAGTAGTATAGGATTGTAATTATGTAAACTCATACTATGGCTATAAGAAAAAAATATCAATTAGTTGGGAAGCCTGACTTTTCACTTTGTATGCAGACAGGTTGTCAAGGATCCAGGTTCATATAAGAAGGGACTCCTTTTTCAAATATTCACTTTTGAGGAAATTGCATTTATCACTTTAGAAAACTGGGCTTCAATTCCATTTTAGCAACTCAGGAGTCTGAGGCAGGAGAATGGCATGAACCCAGGAGGCGGAGCTTGCAGTCAGCCGAGATTGCGCCACTGCACGCCAGCCTGGGCAAAACAGGGCAAGACTCTGTCTCAAAAAAAAAAAAAAAAAAAAAAAATCTTAATCTTACCTTTATCTTCTCTAAGGCATCTCATCCAATATCAGAAGCATATACTTCACCATTTCTTTGTTCTTCTTTACCCTCTTTAGATTTTCAATGCCAAAAAATAATTTTACATTTAATATATCAAGCAAAATGGGTAGAAGTAATCACCAGTAGTATACTAAATATTCATTAACAATGAATCCTATAAATTGCTTTGAGTTGTGGTCATGAACAAAGTAGATGATTCAAAAATATGTAAGAAGTAAAATTAGAAAGAAAGAATGTTTAGGATATATATATGGAGTAAAATCAGACAGAAAATTTGGAATGAAGGAAGTATTTCACTGAGGAATTTTGTAAAATTCCTTAGCTTTATTAAGAGATCATTTAAAATGAGAACAGAAATAAAAGTTTTAACAGAAAAGAGTCACTAATATTCTTTCAGTAGAGCTGTATTCTTAGAGGGACAGGGGCAGAAGACATATAAATCTATGTGGAATGAAGATGGAATCTGTGATTGTGAAATATTCAGAATGTGTGATGAAAACTGTTTTGAGAATGTTTTTGTAATGGAATATATATTATATATGCTATATACATATATCTTCCATATATTATATATATTCCATATATATTCTATGTATTCCATATGTATTTCATATATATTCTATGTATTCCATATATATTATCATGTATATATAAGATATATATTATAATACAAATGTATATAATCATTGGAAAAGATATGAAAGTTTATATCAGGTTTTATGTTGCCAATGTTTGGTTTTCTGTTATATTTTTAGGTTTCTTCTTTCAATAGGAAACATTTTAGCATGGTTGCTTCAGCTATTTACTGCTACGTAAGTAGCCACCTCAAAATAAAGTCTATTAAAACAGCAATGATTTGTTATTTTTCATGTGTCTGTGGGTCTATAAACTAGACAAGATTTGGCTGAGTAATATATGTGCTCCACATGATAAATCCGTGTAGTAATTCACAGCTAGAATCTGTTGCTTATTTGGCCTAGCTGAAAGGTTCCAGGTTTTACTTCATGAAACTGATGTTTCAGTACTCCTCCACCTGACTTCTGTCTTACCATAGGATTTAACTCTGATTTCCTTATGGTTTAACAGCTGGATTCCAAGGAGTGTTCAAAAAGAAACAGTTCAAATGTGCAAGTGCTTATCAAACCTCTGCTTGTCTCATGCTTGCTAATGGACCATTGACCAAAATAAATCACTTGTTTAAGCCCAAATCCAATGAGAGAAGACTAGAAAAGAGTTTGGCTATCTTATTCAGAGGCATGATTCATTGGTAGAATGCTAACATTACAGTCAGCCACAGCATTTAAAAATCAATACAAATGGTTCAGGCGCAGTGGCTCATGTCTGTAATCCCAGCATTTTGGGAGGCCGAAGCGGGTGGATCGCGAGGTCAGGAGATCAAGACCATCCTGGCCAACATGGTGAAACTCCGTCTCTACTAAAAACACAAAAATTAACTGGGTGGGGTGGCACACACCTATAGTTCCAGCTACTCAGGAGGCTGAGGCAAGAGAATCACTTGAACCTAGGATGCAGAGGTTGCAGTGAGCCAAGATCACACCACTGCTTTCCAGTTTGGTGACAGAGCAAGACTCGGTCTCAAAAAAAAAAAAAAAAAAAAAGAAAAAAGAAAAAAAAAGAAAAGAAAAAAGTCAATACAAATTAATGAATTGAGAGATTGAATATCTGAGAGAGAGGTTTCAATTTTTCAACATTTCACCGAATGTGGGAAGATCTGAGTAGATTTTATTTAGACAAGAACAGGCAGAGCTTCTTTGTGGCATATCAGAAAGAAAGAGAGTGAAGATAGATGTAGATATGTGTACGTTTGTATCTTTAATCCTAGAAGACATTTTTCTTAGATAGCTTTATTATTATTTTTTTTTATCCAAAGCAGGAGCAGGAAACAGAATTGCCAGTTACGTATGATGAAGAAGAAAAGGGGCTGGACTTTCTAGGAGAAGAAAAGGGGCTTAAAACGGTGACAAAAATTCAGAGAGGGAGTAGGAGTGAGAAATGTATTTGAATTATCAGAGAATACTACAGGATTATTAGCGTTTCGTGATAATACATTTTAGCAGAACTGTCAGTTTTTGTATCACGTAGTGTATTTTGCTAAGAATTTTGCTAATGATAAACTAAAAATAAAGCCAAAATTGAAGAAATCGCTGATCATATAACATCTTTATTGTTAAACCTTTACAACTCCGTGAGACATTATCTCCACTTTATTGAAGCACTGTGAATTCCAAATCCTCACGGATTGCCAAAAGTTGCATGCCTGGCAGGAGGAAAAAGTCACTCATTGCTCTTTACATTACAAGTATTTCCCAGAAATTCAGTGAAAAATTTGCTGAATAGAACTCTTATTTGCTTTACCAAATAGAAGCTGTGTAGCTTGGTGAATAAGAGGGAAATTCCCAGAAGTGATCATGGTAGTAGGGTAGCAATGTTTGGGTTTGCTTCACACTTGGCAGCTTCACATTTACTAATTACTTAACTTTGGAAAAGCAATGTAATCTGCATATCTCCTTTTGTCTTTGTCCCTTTATCCATCTCTCTCTCTCTCTCTCTCTCTGTCTCTTGCACTGGGACCATCCGCCATTTGATGTTTTCTCGAAGAAGTGTCCCTTCATCTCTTGAATCAGAATTTTCAGAGTATACAATGCAAGGATTTAATTTAATAAGATATCACTGTAAGACACTTAACTTAGTGCCTGACACATAGTACACATTCAGTAAATGATAGACATATTGTGGTGATTGTTAGTAAGTTTCCAAGTTTAGTACCAATCCACATATATTTATCATTTTAAGAAGAATAAAATGTTAGAGACTACAAAATAATAACTGTCAATATTTCTACTTGAAGCAACGATCATTTTCCTATAATCATTTATAAAGTACCTGTGATGTATCAGTCAGCCTATTAAGTATTAGAAGCTGCTTATTAAATTAATGAAATGAGACATTCCTATATGGTATGTTTTCAAGTTTATTTTACTAGTTTGGCTTTTCCTGCCTTCTACTGTATTCAGGAATTCAAAATTGATTTGATGTAACTGAAGCAGAAAAATCATTAGTAAAGTATGTAAGTAAATCTGGCAAACAATTTTCCATTCAGACAGGCACAAATGGAAAACGGATCCACAAGTAATCAGTCCCTTCGTTCCTGAGCCTAGTAAAAACCATAGCCAACAAGAAAAAATAATTAGAGACGCTAAAATTCTCCAAGGCATTACAAAATGAAATCTCAGTTAATTTGAAATTATTATTAATTTTCAATTATCCACAAAATCCTTGCATCCTTTGCAGTGTTTGTGTGTGAATAAACCATATCTAATGGAAATCTTGATCGACTAGTTAGTAGATGTTTGATATGACATATGCATATCCATATTGCATATACTGACTACACATTACTATGAAATAGTAAATATATTTTAGTTATGATAATAAAGAAACAGTATTCTTTCATTTACGATGTTTTGTTTTTTATCCTTTTTTTTTTTTTTTTTTTTTTTACCTGATTGCCTGTGAAAGAAGAAAACTAGCTCTATACACAGAGAATGTGTTCTTTAATTCAGGGTTTGGTTTGGGGAGTTAAATGTGAGAGAGCTGGCAAAGGAATCAGAAAGAACAGCAAGCTCAATGGTTAGGAGAGAGGAAACCATAGCATATATTCATGTGATATGCCTCAGGTGTACATAACAATGTGTCTGAAAGCCATTAATTCAAAATTAGATTTTAGAGGTTAGTAGTAACTGCATGCATGTGTTTTATACTTAATTTGGATCACTTAGATATGTGTCCTTATAAATCAGCATTGGTAATACGGAAACTAAATAAATAGCCATTACAATTTATTTTAGAGGAAATTATGGCTAATCAGTCGTAATTTTATGTGGCCAAATTTTGACTTGAGCAGATTTACACTAGGGAACTGTGGTTTGTCATAACCATTGAATTATATTTAATTATGTAGTTTCTATTATATTTCTATTATATTTAATTAAATAAATTAATATTTAATTATGTAGTTTCTACAGTTGTTAAGAAAAGATATAATGATCATACCAGAGCAGTGATAAACATGGAGTAAAACTACCTCTTTTCATAAATTACTTTTTATATTTTCCAAAAATACCAGGGAAAAATATCAAAACTGATTTAAAATATATATTGCTTAAATAACAATGAAATAAACAACAATGCATCAAAGGTATTCTACATTTGTGAAATATATTCTTGAGTGCCAGAGTAATCACCAAGCAACACATTGTTGGAAAGCATCACGGCCTCACACTCCAAGGCAACCGCGAGCTTTCTAGGAGGGTTACATTATGCAATCACCATGAGCTGCCTTGCTTTGAATCTCAGCTCCACCACGTACCAGCTGTTCTACTTTGGGCAAGTTACTTAATCTTGTAAGTCTGAATTTTATTCTTTGCAAATTGAAGAAAATAATGTCACCTTTGTTCACAGAATATGGGAATTTAATAATAAAAATAATAAATTTAAAACTAAATTTGTTATATGCAAACTGTAGAGTCTGGCACTACTTCAGGTGTCTTACATATATGATGTTACATAATCTACTGAACAATTACACAAATAAGACATTATTATCAGTATTTCAAGAATGGGAAACTGAAGCCTGGAGGGAATTAGTGATTCATCCAACACACAACTTAGAGAACACTTAGAGATCACCTGGCTGTCCCATTCCCTCTCCCGCAACCTGATATTTTTCCTTCTGAGATTTTAGTGCCTACTAAATTTCCTTTGCAGCCAATCTTTGGAAATCCAAACTGCTTTCTCATTTATAAATAACTTTAGCATTTTCCCTTTTACAGAAAAACGCAAGTCCTCCTCTCCAACATGCAAAGTAAAGTGAATTATTGTAAGAAACTAAACAATAGAAACTTAAGCCTTCGGTGTGTGTCATTCAGAAACGGATGCAACAGTTATGTATTGAGCTCCCACATAGTGAGAATTAAATGTTAAAATCACTTAAACATGTGAATGATTAATTTTTGAAGACTAGGATCACAGAAACTGAAAGGCAGGTATCTCCATTTAGAGTATCTGAGTTGCATCCACCATTCTCAGGGAGTGTGGAGGAAGTGAGTAGTAGGCCAGGAGTAGAAAGAATTCAGTGGCATGTTTCTGATTCATAAAGTGAGCATGCAGATAAAAGTAAACATTCGCATATTATTTAGTATTTTTTGGTTACTTTCAGATAGATAGCTGAGGTCAGTGCCTCTTATAAGTCGTTGGTTCTACATTTCACATCAGAGATTCTAAGTTTTACAATCTCTGTCTTGCGTCAAACATGTTCTCCAGTTTACATTCAACACAGACTCCACCACTTATGACTTGAACACACTGTTTACTTTCTTTAAGCCTCATTTTAGCGACATAATACTTGGTAATGATAATATTTAAATTACAAGTTAGCCAAATTTTAATAAAATATATTTAAAGCACTTCCCATAGTGTCTAATATATAGTAAACACAAGTAATCACTATTATCTATTAAGAAGATGATAGACCAGGACTTAGGAAGCACCAAGACTTAGGAAACCAAATCTTTTGTATTGGATAGGAAGCTTGCCTGTCCTTTCTTCTCTCTTCAAAGGCTACTCACTACAAAAATATCTTTGCTGGGACAGATCAAAATAAAAGTCCCTCAGTTTTTCTGCTGACAACATATGCTGACATGGTAGAGTCATGAAGAGTTATCTCCAAACAGATATCAGCAGTATCAAGAATGGTTCCTTATTTGGCGTCAAGGTCAATATCATTTTAAATCAGCATTTACATCAGAACATGCAAACTCAAATGCCTTCAGAAGTCAGAAAAGTTACAAGGAAAAGAAGCTCACGTATATGTGGTATAAAACAGAATAGTTATTTTTATTTAAAATATTGTGGAGGACCAGATGCTATAGAAATATTAGCTCATTTAATTTTCAGAATAAATGTAGGAAAGAGGTACTATTATTGTTGTTTCTGTCTAACAGGAGAGGAAGCTGACACCTAGAGAGGGTAGGTAAGTTGTGCCAGGTCACATTTCTAATAAGTAGTAGAGCCAGGTTTTGAGCACATGAGTTGGGCTCCAGGTTCATTAGTCTTAACTGCAATCTTTCTCTGCCTGTATTGCAGTGAGTGACTCAGGCAATCTAATGAATCAACATCTGTTAAAAATTACTCCCTACCCTTGCCCTCTTTTATTCTTAACTGCACTTTGGAGAGGAAAACATGCATATATTCTGAACCAGCTTCGTATGAATTCTTGACTTAATTAAATTTAAGCTTTGATGGTGAAAATCATATGCAAAATAAACTATCTTCTTTTATCTTAAAGGAAAATAACTGGCTGTTTTGAGTTATGTTTGGCGATGCACGTATGTGTGGTAGGAAGACACTGCAAGTAAGGAAATTTCTAAGGGTTTTTACAAGTTGGATTTTCTGAATAACATAAAACAAAATATTTTGTTTACAAAGCCTCCAGGATAGGAGACAGAATGCACTTATTTGAATCGAGCATTTCAGTGGATTACCTTTTCTGTAACAAGTGTGGAATACAGCAGCAAAACCAATTAATACTCAGTCATATTTCTGTAAACTTATTGCTAAAGTATAGAGGAAGAAGGAAGAAATATAACAAGAAAGGTTTTCAATCTCAACCAAATTGTGTGGCCTCCATACACCTCATAAGCTCTGCTCCTAGCCAAGCAAATGATCGAATATTAATATCTGTCATACAGAAAGGCAATCTTGTCTTTTAATGATGCCCTTTCTAGCTCTAGAGTTCAATTCTTCCTTCACACATTAAGACAGTGTCAAAAAATTATAATGACTAATGCAAGGTTGAATTTTAGCACTCCTTGTTAAATCCAAGTTTCCGAAGCATGTAGTTACATTCTCATTTTATAGCAGCTCCCTTCAGTTACAGAAAAAAAAAAAAAAAATAGTATCCAGGTTTTAGTGGTTTAAAAATTAAAATTTTCTGATATTTTTCTCGGAAACATATATTCAGTTATATAAAACCTTAGTCTTAATATATGACATTGCTTTCTAATGAAAAAAAATTCAGACATGTTATTTGGTCTGAATGATGTGTTACAAAATTCACTTTTCTTTGCTATTTGCAAAATAAAAATCAACTTCATCAGATTGGCTGCTGAAGACAGAAAAATAATGACATTATCTCATCAAGGACAAGTGTACCTCTTCCCCTCCTTGAAGAGCCTAAAGAGAACACTGAAGGTGTAGAGCCTGATTAAGATATAACTTGCAAGTACAACATTTGATTTTTGATTTCTTAAGCTATGTTACCTACCTCATTGCAGGTGCTTTCATGCTTCTTTTTCTACCTCTGTTACTAAAATTAATTTTCAGAGAAGTTTTCATTAAATCACAGAGCTTTATAGATTCAATGAGATTTAGAAATTAACTTTCCTCTCTCCTAATATGATCTTTACAATTTTACAGTTGTAATTACATTGAATTGAATTGAAACTGAAATGATATTTAAGAATGGATGGTTCAAACATATCAGGTTCTGATTGACCATTAATGTAGTCTTCTACATCTGACACACATCATATGTAGAGAACTTAGCTTGATTGCTAGCACTGAAAGTTTTCTTTAAATTTTGGACAAAATAAATAGTACTTTTACAGAGACAGTAATCTTGAAAGAACGGAAATAAAACTTCCTTGAAGAGTGGAATATAGATATTGGCAGGACCTTAAATTACATACATGAACTTTTAGTCTCCTATGACTACGAATAACACTAAATCATTTAGGTGGCTATCACTGCTGTGAGTCCATTGGTCATGGTAGCCATGTCTTAGAAAATGGCACATATTCAAAATGTCTAGCAAAGTGTGGATACTGCAAGGCTGGAACAGTCCAGAACTATAGTTTTCCTGTCTTTTATAGAGTTCTAGGCTGGTGGGGGAAGTGGGGCTAGGATTGACTGGTGACATGTCAACCTTGATACCTATATTGATAAAAAGAAATTTCCAGCCATCCTGTAATAACATATTTCTGAGTTTCATTGTTAATTAAGTCAGATGGGCCCACGGCTTCTCATATTGAATCTTTAATAGAGTGAAAAAACTAAGATAAACAGAAAGGCCACATGTTCAAAAAAAGAAGAGATTGCAGTCCTCATAGAAATGAAATATTTTGTTATGATTAATATTCCAAATGTGTTTCTGTGGCTACTACAAATAGAAAGCAACCCCTTTTGGAAGTTTAAAATGAAAAAATATGGAAAATGAGCCTAACAAAAATACTATACTAAACTATAATTTTCAATTTTAAAATTCCAACACAATTTGTTCTGATGTGTTCATAAAACATGTAGTATCATTAGAAAATATGTTAACATATAAATTGGAAAATTGTATATGCTGTGCTGATAAACACTGAGCATTTGAGAGTTTTTGATTTCCTTATCTTTGTCAGGTATCATTTTTTTTTTTCTTCATCTTTAAGTCTTTCTGTCAAGGCTGTGTGGGGGATTTAACAGCAGGAAAATAAGGAAGTAGAAGCAGATTCAGGAGGGAAGAAGGATGAAAAAGGTCTTGTTAAAATAATGAAAATTAATTATGCAAAATGCATTTATTTGCCAAATAAATTAGAATTATTGAATATTAGTATCACTCATATTAGAAGTTACTGTAAATAATTCCTTGTAAATTTCTAATTGGACCCATTTCAGATCCTTCCTTCGATCTACAAAGGAGATGATATTAGTTATCTAAATGTATAATGTTCCTCAGTGAGGAGAATATATGATATGACTATAAAATAATGAGCCAGATATTTCCATAAGAAATATAGAAAAACAGACCTGTCTTTAGAGATTCAAAGTAATGCTTTACTCCTGTCCATGACATCAAGTTTTGTTGCCTGTTACCACTGCTATCGCACTATTAGAAGAGTCTCATAATGAGACCTCTGCAGGTCTCTCTCCCCCATAGATTCACAGTGTGACAGCTTGTGGAGTTAAATATATCTCCAATGCCTTCTCACTGCAGGAAACTCTTAACAGTCGGAGAGATATTCCAAGATTCTTCCCTGTACGGGGGTATAAGGAACCCTCAAGTGGAAGAAGGTTATAAGAACTTCTGCATACTGAGCAAAAATATCTTTGGATGTTTTGCTAGTAGGGCAAGAGGGAATATTTTGAGACGTCCTGCTGAGTCCACTTAGATTTATCAAGAGCACTCATTTAGAAACGTTTCTCAGCTACTTGAAAGGTAAAATAATATGAGAATACCAAAGTAAAACACATTGTAGTGGTTTCTACTACACAACAGAGCAAATATCATTTAATTCCATACATTGTGTATATACAGACTTGATGTTTGAAGTATATTACTGTGAATCTTCTCTTAAACACAATGTAACCTATGACTTATATCCTGCCCTGGCAGAGTCTAAATTCAAAATTACTTTTAGAAGTGACTAATGAACACAAAATCTTTGTTCTGTGTCTAGTCACTAAATGAAAGTGTTAAGAATTCACAGAATGCTAAAACTTGATTTCACAGTACATACATTTCTGACATAGAGAGAGTGAAAAGAAAATAGAGCTCAAATCTATGAAAATAAAGATTCATCTTCTTCAATCAGAGAATAAAAGTGAATTCATGCAGAAGGATAACTAATTCTGCCTGAAAAAGGGAGCAATTATCTTCACGAATGAAGAAGGATCTTCATAACTATCACCTTTACACTTTCAAAAGTTATTAACTAGATATTCCTATACAAACGGGTAAAGTTGTTAATGATTAGTTTAGACATATCTGAATAATGTTACTGAAGTATACCTTAAAATAATTCATTCTATTAAGTTTTATTCTACCTTGTATTCACTTTTTCCTCTCAAATATATATTTTTATTTTAGCAAAACTGTTTAATGTATCTAATATTACTAATGCATACAATGAAACACTTTAGCTGGTGTAGCATACATTTCACATAATGTTTAGAAAAGTAAAGTTGTCCATTTCTGTTTATATGTATGATCACAAATGCATTAACCTAAAAGTAGTTCCTCCCTCTTTTAGACATTTCTGTGCATCTAGTGGAGCTTTAAGTATTCAGATGTTAAAATAATTTACTTGCCAAATATAGCCAAGGAACCCAGAATTCCATGACCCATATCCGTAACCCTGACTGAGAGGCTATGAGTAGCAGCCAATAATGCTATAAAACACAATTTTTACTTCTTTTCTTTCATTATCACCTATCATTGCTAAATACAAAATGCTAGTTTCTATTAAGTTTGCTACCAAAGCTTTTATCTCTGCTCTCTGCTTCATAATAGCAGATGCTGCTGTGATATTCTACAGTGTCTTTATGTGGTTGTCTATACTACAAAGCATCGTACATCATTTTATTACAGAGAGTGGATCAAGAGCTGGGTAGGATAAATTAATCAGTTATCAACAAATGCATGAAAAACATCAAAGTTTTATAACTTATCCTGTTGCTAGAGCAATATCCATCTTTAGGACACCTATTCACTTATAGAGAAACATGACAGACGAAGGCAAGTTTTGCTATTTAAAATCTGCTAAAGGTTATATATAATGTCATGATCTCGGTGGGAAATTCAGAAAAAACGTTATGCTTGTTTGTAAATTTACAGATGTTCAAATTTCCTTATTATTATGTTACTTGGTAATATTAAAACTAGATTTTTGTTTTACTTCTAACCTTACCAAATGTGCTAAAAATATTTTACTTGCTTAGAGTCTCTCTAGAGAATTGGAAGAGAGTGTTATTTTCATTTTACAAAATCAAACACTGATTTCCAGAGAGCTTATATATTTAAGTTCAGGAGTTGATCACAGCCTTTTTCATTCTCTGTACATACTTGCAAAATTTACATGAAGCCCAAAACTAATTTTACAGATCCATCTTCTAGCAACCACTCTGTTTGTTTTATGTTCTATAATACTACACTAAGCCAAAAATTAATGTAATGTAATCTCTGAATAAACTGTAGATTTCTCTCTTCTTCTGAAGAACAAAGGTTACAGCCTTATATATTACATTTCAGTTCATCTTGGTTACTCATAAAATAAAAGCATTTTATGTTATTAATTATTAAAAGCAGCTCCTAAAATATATATTCCAATCTGAATTTTCTTTTTCTACCTATAAATCTAGGCTTGTGTGAATATAATTATCCTTAATAGCCAACAATTAATATACAAATAAAATCTTACAAATTCAGAGTTGTCTAATAATAACGCTGAAGTGGAATGAATCTGTGGATCAGTGCTGTTCTTCTTTATGTTTGTTCCAAGTTGAAACACAAATATTATAGGCTAAATATCACAACTATGATTAGACAAATTTACTTTTGTTTGCATAAATATATGCTGTTTGGTAGCCGTGTTTCCCTATAACATATGAACTTAACGGTTTTCTTTTGTTAATTATTTTGATAATGAAAATATAATTGTTGGCAATGAAAATTAGGTAAATTATTTATTAATGGTCATTTTAGGTTAATATATTATATGCCTGACCTTGTTTAATCATCGAAAAAACATGTGAGGTAACACTATTTATATACCCCTAAAACAATGAGAAAATTGAGACAAAAATTATATGTTAGATATAATACATAAAATTAACAATTAGATAAAAAAAGTCACAAAACTAGTTGATTAAAAAGCAAAAGGTGAACTGAACTCAGGTTTATGTGGCGAGACAGCTTCTACTTTAAGCAACATAATATTCTGCATCCATATTTTCAGTTTATTAAGTAATATACTGTCTCCTAGAATTAAATTGTTTAATACTTACACATCACAGTCAATAAATTATGTGTATCTCCTTCATTCTCATGAGGGAGGCACACATACTTTAAAAATTGAGGAATACCGATTAATATAGGGAGGGCTAAGTCTCCAACTTCCATTAAACTCATTGAATGGTACAGATTTATATAGTTTTTAATTTTTTTAATTCAACGGTAATATGAAGATGAAAAACGCTGAAGTCATTCCCAAGGTATAATAATAACAAAATCCAGAGCAGATGACTTTTAACACCCATCTCCTCTGTAAACAAAATTATTGTTGTTATTATAAAAGTATTCTCACTCATAGGTGGGAACTGAACAATGAGATCACTTGGACTCGGGAAGGGGAACATCACACACCGGGGCCTATCATGGGGAGGGGGGAGGGGGGAGGGATTGCATTGGGAGTTATACCTGATGTAAATGACGAGTTGATGGGTGCTGACGAGTTGATGGGTGCAGCACAACAACACACAAGTATACATATGTAACAAACCTGCACGTTATGCACATGTACCCTAGAACTTAAAGTATAATAATAAAAAATAATTAAAAAAAAAAGATAAAGGAAAAAAAAAAGTAAGCAGATAATATTAGTAACAGCACAAAGGGAATGCAACTGTTAATATTTTTATTGGGTGTGTTTATGACAGAGCCAATGGATTTAAGTAAAAATAAGACATAAAACAAATTTCATTATTCAAATGGAAAAAGTTATCAAATAATACTTTTAATTATATTAGCATATTTCTAAAAATGTATATATATACATTGCACCCTTCACCATTTTAAATATTAAACATTAATAAAATGATAATTGATAAAAATATTAAAATATTAAAATTTCAAGTGGTCACAAATAAGAGTATTGAAGCATTGCATATTCTTTGACTGTATGCTCACAATCTCTGTGTTTATTTCAAGTCTACAAAAGCACTGTAAAGTTTGGAGACATAATGGGTACTCAAAATTATTAGTGAAATATTACAAATTTGAAGGTTTTTAAAGACTGCACACACTTATTGCCAGCACCAGGAAGATGGCTCCTGTTACTTCACCCTTGGTAGCCAAGTGCTTACACCTAATTGTAATTATGCAAAATTATTTAATGAATGTCTCCTTTGTGTCAGGCAAGAACATGAAGTCTGGAGACATGGTGGTAGACATAGTTCCTGACAGGAACTTTCTGAAGAGATGGTTTTTAAAATTAATATTTGAATGATGGAAATTTGTGTTCCATGGAAAGACAGAGAAAAAATATGTTACAGTTAAAGGTGTAAAGCACATGTACAAGAGCTCTGAGCTTGAGATGTCTGGAAAATTTTTTTTAAAGGCTATAATAAAGAATTTAAAGGTATCAAAGAGTTTGTTATTTCAAATAGAAGACTGTGATATTATTTATATTTCCAGCCTATTTGGAGCAAGAAATTGTGTGGATCAAGTGAGACAGTAGAGTTGGGAGCCAAGTCCTAGAATGCTTACTTAAATATTTTTAACATGTCATGCAAGGCATGAAAATAAGACAATTAAATAGAACCACGTAAAATAGTTCTAAATATTTTGCAACTAACTTAAAGCTAAGTGATATTTCATGGTTTCTGAGATTAGTAGCACAAATATGTCTTAAAACTAAATACTTTATGCCATTTACTTTATCAAAAGCCTTTATCTATTCAATTTTCTAATACTATATTTGATGTTAGTTTGAAAGCTACTAACTCCTTTTTAAATATTCATACAATAAATGTTTTATAGCATAGACAACATTCTTACTCATTTCAAGTGGATTTTTGAAAAAGACCAAAAAATAATAAATGAGAGCTCTAACCAAGACATAGATACTATATGAATGCCTATTTTCTGACTGAAAGATTTCCTATTTTAACAAAATAATATATGAGAGTAAGTCTATGAAAATGATCCTATCTTGTCTTGTTTCTTGTATTTTTATATACTGAAAATTAGCAATTTGACTGCTAACTTTTATAGATTTAGGTTAAAGTCTACAAAATTATTTAGTAAGCGTATCTACACATTTGAAGTAAGTTGATGTCAAGTTCAAAAGGAAATGTAATTGCTTCTATATCTGTCTTTGTCTGTATTTTGAGACCAATGTAATGTGATATTCTTTTAATACAATGCTAAAATAACTAAATACAAAAACTTAACTAATGACATAATTGTTTAATGCTCTTAATTTACATTTATTTATAATTTATTCTCATATACACACACACATGTATACACACACACATGTATATACATATAAAGATGAGAAAAAGATCTTTGGATTATGGGACTGACTTTCCAAGAAGAGGATACTGTCACTGTTACCTTCTTTCCAGTCATTAGACAGATGCTTCCTGGAATTGCATAAACTTATCCTATTTGATAAACAGGATTTTAGAAATCTGGTAATATTTCAAGGAAAACAGAAAACCTTTTTTTGGCTGCATAGTATTCCATGGTGTATATGTGCCACATTTTCTTTATCCAGTCTATCATTGATTGGATTCATTCGTCAGTAGAGTATTTCATAGCAGCTCTAAAAATTTGAAATTAACATCCTAGAATTTAAACAAGGTAAATATGGCTTTACATGAAAGACCATATTTATCATTCATTCATATATTTATGGACATCTACTAAGCTCTTTCTATGTGCTAAGACCTAAGGATGTAGAATACTAAGCAGGATGAGGTTCCTGCTCACAAACTGGTTAAAATTGGCATTTAGAAACAATTATATAGGCATTTAGAATTCACAATGTTAGGTCAAGAAAAAAATAATGTAAATATTACTTTTGGGAAGAAATAAAATTCCATGAGGAAGTAATAATAGCTAAGATCAAATTTTTACAGGAAGTAGAAATAAATCACTGAAAGCAAGGGAGACTATACCAGAGAGATGGAGAAAAATGGGCAAAGGACAGCAACAATAAAAATGAAAGCACTTAATTGGCATAATCTATGGAGGAAGTTGTGTATGAAGGAGTTCAGAGTGTGAAAGGAGCCTAGGAGGGTTACTGAAGCAATTTAAGAAAGACCATGTAGACTACATTAAGTAGTTTACATTTTATCTTCACAGCAATGAGAAAGCATTGTCGGTTTTATAAACAGGGTATCAAAATAATCAGATATGAGTTTTAGAAAAGTCACTGTCAATGTAGTTTCAGTTTTGGGAATAGAATCTATTTTGTTTCTCTTTAAAAGCAACATTAACAATTTTTTGACCTATGACACTGAATTTTAAAAGCCTGTATAAAAGGTAGTTTGTTAGAAGCAGTAGATAAAAAGAACACCTTCCTGTACTTAGTTGTGTACTTGTGACTAAGTTCTAGCCAATGGTATCAACATGCTACTTCCAAACCTGGGTCGTAAAAATTTTAATCACTCTTCCTCTTCCTCCATTTGTTTAGTAGAGAGGACTGTGAGGAGAAACAAGGTAGAGGAAGGCTGAATTGTATATGATTGCATTTAGCAGAACTCCTCCAACCAACTAATCCACATTGTGCCTCACTATGAGTAAAACATTCATTTTCTATTTAATTATACTACTTAAAATTTAGGAATACTATATTTCAGGACTAATCCTATTCTAAATTATATAAAAATTATATGTTAAATGAGGTTATGCCATGCAAAATTATAATAAAAATAATAGCAATAGTAACAGAAAGAAGGAAGGAGGGTAATATGGTTTAGCTCTGTGTCCCCACCCAAATCTCATCTCAAATTGTAATCCCTATGTGTTGAGCGAGCGACCTGGTAGGAGGTGATTGGATAATGGGGGGGGCAGTTTTCCCCCATGCTGTTCTCATGACAGTGAGGGAGTTCTCATGAAATCTGGTAGTTTTAAAAATGGCAGTTTCTCCTGCACTCTGTCTTTCCTGCTGCAATGTAGGATATGCCTTGCTTCCCCTTCACCTTCTGCAATGATTGTAAGTTTCCTGAGGCCTCTCCAGCCACACAGAACTGTGAGTTAATTATAAATCTTTTCTTTATAAATTACCCAACCTCAGGTATGCATAGCAGTGTGAAAACAGACTAAGACAGAACAGAGGGAGGGAGGGAGGGAGGGAGGGAGGGAGGGAGGAAGGAAGGAAGGAAGGAAGGAAGGAAGGAAGGAAGGAAGGAAGGAAGGAAGGAAGGAAGGAAGGAAGGAAAGAAAGAAGGAAGGAAGGAAAGAAGGAAGGAAGGAAGAAAGGAAGGAAGGAAAGAAAGAAAGATGGAAGGGTAATTGGCTTAACATTTAATAACAGCAAAGAAGCAGTTATTGACAGGTCCTTTTATTTCAAAGTGAAAACTTTGGCAAAACTGTTGCATAACTTCTAGAGAATTGAAGAGAGTGAAATAATAGTAAGCATTGCTTCTCATTAGCCATATAAAATATGGTATTATATAAAGAGATAACTTTAGATAAAAATTGGCTATTGTGCAAATGGAAATTAAGGTCAAGAATGAATTTGAAGAAAATTGTGGTCTTTAAAAGGCATGGAAATACGTATTTTGAAAATCAGAAATCTGTTTTTTTATTGAGGCCATGGAGGTTCCTGAAATCATCCAAAAATAGTATGCTAAGAGAGACAAAAAGACAGTTTTGGATCGGAAAGCAAAGATGTTCTAGAAAACCCTAAACTTTGATTATGTGGCAATTGTGTAATGAAAACCTATAGCGAGTTTTTGCTCGAGTTTTGTGTTAGTTTGGTTCTACTGAAGGTATGTTATTGAGAGCTGCCTTTGGGGTTTGTGAAGACAACATAGTATCTTTTCTTTGGCATATCCTCATAGATTTGAATATTGTGGAGACAGACAGAGAAGTTAAAACTCCTACTGTCTGTGATATTTACTAAGAAATATCTTCTTCAAGAAAACACATAAAGTAAGAAATTTTCCCCATTTTTCATTAAGCAAAGAGTAACTTTAGATCAACGAAGACTGCAGCATTATTTTAACATTATAAGGTTCTCAGCTTTAGGACAATACTGTAACTAATCCAGCATAAACACAGTGTTGTAATTGTGCAGAGAGAAAGTTCTGGGGAAGTATCACCCTTAAATCTACTCTTCAAAGAAGTATTTGGAATGGAACTTTTTCTGTCATTTCTGATTAAAATCCTAAACCATTATGTCTAGAAACAAAATTTACCTTTTCCCTCCAGAAGCAGCCTTCCCCCTTCCCTCCTTCCTTCTTGAATGTTCTGTTGTTCAAGAGGCCCTACCTTTTCCACTTCAGAAATAGTCACTGGGAAAAAATACCCTATTCTCCAGAGATAGTTATTGATACAGGGCAAAGGATCAGGATTTATACACCCTGACATAGATTATCTCTTTCCCTCTAGTCAATCCTGGCACAAGATTTAAATCTTCTTTATGAACAAGATTTAAATCTTCTTTTCTACAGAAACTATCATCAACTGAAATAGTATATATGTCACCCATTTATTTATTGTTTCTTTGTCTTCCCTTACTAGAATTTTAGCTCTTCTGTAGAATAAGTTATTCCTGGCACTCTCTATGAACATTCTCTCCTCTACAGATAATTTTTCCCACTGAATTTATCACCGTCTGAGATATTACATATGCTAAACAATCATTTGTTATTGTTGGTCCTACCTCTCTAGAATCTAAGCACCTCTGGGTCATGGATTTTTATCTTTCTGATCTTGCTGAATTCTCAGTGCCTAATCAGAGCCCTGCCACTTTGTGGAACCCCAGGATCAACATTCCCTTATTATCATCTGCCTGAATCAATGTCTGGCTTGGAAAAAAATTGTTCATCTTAACCACCAGGTGCAGAAAAGCTACCTGCAAATAAAGCCAACATGTAAGGAAATTGCAAGTATAAGAGAAAAATTTAAAAAGGCATTTCTGGAAGCAATGAGAACAGCACAGCTAATTCAACTTCATGATATCCAATTAAAGAAACAAATATAATTCACCTTTCGGTTAAAGCTAGCTAGCTATAGACTTTTGTCACCTGCACCCAGAAGAATCATGATAGGCAGAAAAATTATAAAGTATTAAAATTATTGTATGTGAAAATTTCCAAACTGTAAGATTGGCTCAGTCACAGTGGGATTGCAGCATAGTGATTATAACCCAACCCTTACCTCAGAGGATGGCAACCTTTATTCTGAGATGGCAAAACACCTTGTTAGGAAGGATATTTTTCTATTTAGGAACTCAAAGAACAAGCATATTGAAATTGAAATTAAAAGTGAATTTATTGAAAATATAATGATGTTGAATTTTCTTGGCTACTGCTTATGGTCACACTACAAACATGACCTAAGTCTCAGTTCAAAAAAAAAATAATAATAATAATAATTATTATCCTTGCTAGGTAAGTCCCTAATTTGGTAGAAAACCACATACCAGGAAGGAGTCACTGGATAATCCTGTCCTTTGAAAATGTGTAAAAGTTACCTTTTTTGCTCAAATATAAGGCCAGCATAAGAAGAGCTAGAGGAGCAAGAAGCCTAGCTAGAGAGGAAACCAGAACACAAACTCCATCTTCCTGGCGAAAGTGATAATTACACCTCTCTCCCCACACCTCGCCCTAGTGAATCAGCTCAGGGAAGCAGGATCTGACGCTCTCTCTTAACCCATGCCATTCTTCCCCTAGGAAGAAGCTAACTGGAGGGTAAGCCCTGAAACTTGCTGGCCAGACCTAGAATCTTCAAGGGCAAGGTTTAATTTCAAAGGTCATGATATTTAAATAAATATTTGATGCTCTTAGTTCAAAGAAATGTTGGTAGACTTCAGCTTAAAGGAGGTCCATTGTCACAGTTCTAAATTAATACATTTATGTTAACCTTTGCAAGTGCTTGAGGTAATTCATAAGCTAAAGAAAAATTCTCTCAATAGCCATTGCACATTTGCCCTTGGACAAGATTAATCTCTCAGGAAAAAGCTCAAAGAACATAGATTGACTTAGCAATTAACTCCCCGCACTGTCACATTAGAATTTCTTGGAGTTTTGTATTTGTTTGTTTTGTTGTTGTTTTAGTTAAAAGGCTAATGTTTATTACTCCATCTCTGAAATAGATGTGGTATTTTTCAGTAATTATATTCCCTGTAGCATTATATAGAGAGTGTTTTTGGTAGACGTGTAGTGTACCACTTAGGATGAGTAGTAGAATAACAAGAGGCTATATCCAAGCCTGAACAACATCTCCAGATTTTGGACTTCAAGCAAGGTGTAGTGATTAGGTAAGTCTTTGGGTTGCCCTAAACACATAAAATCACATATTTGTGCATATTTCATGTGGGATAGTGATATTTTATTCGGCAGAATTCAAAAAAAATTATAATAAAGCTGTGAATAAATGCTGAGCAATGAAAAGAGATTGAATTTATTGTAAAACCATTCTTTTGGCTGTCAAGACTCATATTCTTTTTCACTTTCTACTTACCAAGTTTCCCTTTCCCCCTCTGCCCCCAGCTCTCTTTCTCTTTCTCTCTCTCCTCTCAACTATCTTTTACTTTCCAAAGAACTAGAAATGGGTACAATGACAGATTCAGCCTGGTCAATCAAGGACATCCATGAACACACATTTCCCTGAATTTAATGACTGATTAAAGACTAGATGAACACCTGTCCCAAGTAGCAGTATTAAACATTTTTAAAGCATTTATATGAATTCTGAGAAATTATAAGACCTTGTGTGCTTGAAACTATTAGTATCCATTTTTCCATCAATAGTAACAGAGTGAGAATAAAAATATAAAACACACCGGGGAGGCAAAACTAAAAGATGAATAGAAATATAGTCAAAATGGCAATATTCTAATGATGTATGAATATCTAGATCCACCTGAATCTGTTTCCAAAATAACCATCAGGTTTTTCATTCATATAAGCCAATTTACTTATTTTCTCTTCGTATAAACTACTTTAAACTAGAGTCCCTTCATTGATTAATAGAGTTTGTTAGCCAGGAATACTAATGCAGCTGTATTTCTGTGATTTTATTTTTACATACAGACCCTTATGGCCTGGAAATACCTTGCTAACTTTAGAGACCTGGAGAGACAGAGAAGCAACATACACATGAAAGTCTCAATCATCTTCCAGAAATTTGATAAGAAATCCAGGACCATTTATAACATTAGCAAACCTAAGATAAGACATGTTTAGGAAAGCAGGCAACATCCTCTTTTTAAATATTGTAGAGGCTCTAATAGGATTCAGAAGCATATATGAACTGGATTTAGTAATAATGAGTTTGTTGAGAGGGCAATTTTAGTGAAATCAACATATGAACAGTGCTACTTATATCCAGATTAAGTTATATGATCATTTCATATATACTTTAAAACAATTTTCAGAAATTCCTTACCTTTGGAGACCAAAGTTATCAGTGAATTAAGTTTGTTTCATTCACACTGTGACACCTGCCCATTTCTCAGGCTGAAAAGTGTAATGTTATTAGTGTAAGGGAAGAATATCAAGTATTTCTATGCTGTTGTGTTTAGAAGACCAACAGCTTCTCCTAAATCTCTCTTGAGTAGTGTCAAATACAAAACTAAGTCTGAGATAAAATTGAAAAACCAATTTATTTGTAAACATAAAACAAGGACATTCATCTGCAATCACTTATGTTTCAGCAGTAGTTAAAAGAGTTTGAAAGGAGACTATAGAGAGTAAAAAGAAAAAATACTGGAAAAATTTTTGTTTGGAAACCTATTAGGTAGACATTTTAGAAGTGAATGAGACGTCCTAATTAGTTCTCAGGTATATTTGAAAGTTCTCGGGCAACTGAAAAGGGACGTGTGAGACAGTTTGGGGGCATTTCAAAAGAGAAAGGATTATTTAATGTCAGGAGTGGAAAGTGTAGAAAGTTTATTCATTCATTCTCATTTAACGAATGTGTTTTGGCTACTATAATATGTCACGTACGTTCTCTGAAATACAGTAGTGAACAAAGTGTTTTACCTAATAGAGTCACATGCTACTGAAACTGGTAGATGACAGAACAAAAACAAAGATAATTTTAGAATATGGTAAGTGTTATATCAGGAAAGAGACTGGAGAGAGAACCTGTTTTTGAAAAGATATTTAGAGTAGCGGTTTCTGAGGATGTGACATTTGAGCCAAGACCTGAATGTTATGAAGGAATGATCTGAATGTTGAGAAAGAATGAGCCATGCACACATTCCAAAAAATAATGTAAAAGCAGAGGAAACAGTTAATATAGAGATCCTAAGTCAAGAACAAATTTGGAATTAGGAAAGAACACCAAAATATTAAGTGTTGTTTTTATGTCGTTATAGAGGAAAGGAAAAATAGTAGACAGGAAAGTGGAAAGATGATAGTACTTGATCATGTGATATCTTGCAGACGCTTAGAGGAGGGTCTAGATTTTATTATAAATATAAGGCACATCAGGTGGAATATATTATGGCAAGAGGGTGTTGTGTTCCAACTTTAAAAACTTTTTGTTTTTAAATATTGTTTTGACTACTGTGTGAATGAAGAAATGAATATAAACTGGAAAGCATGGATGTAGAATGACCAAATACAAGTTTACTATCAAAATACAGGCAAGAGACGTTGGAAAAGTGAATAAATGTTAGAATAATGAAGCTAATGGGATTAGTTCATATTGGTATATGCTTTGAAACTAGAAAAATGAAGATTGATGATGGATTGGATATAGTGTGTTGGAGAAATAAAGTATGTCTTCAATATGCAGCAGCAATGATACCATTATGAGGCTGAGATTTACTGGGATGAGGAACACCAAGGCAGAAGAAAATTTGGTACAGTTGTGATTATGAGCTCCTTTTGACATATTGACTTTGAGATGTATATATCCAAGTAGTGATGCTGAGTAGAGAGCTGGATACAGAAGCAGGATCATAGAAGAAAGGAAAAGACTATGATGGAAAATTTGAAGCAATCAGTATAAAAATCATAATTTAAGTCATTGGATTACCTACCAAAAAATTATAGTTGGAAAATACATGAATATTGAGAATCAAGCTGATATATGGATTACGTTGAGGAAAGAAGATTAAAAACCAGATTTGGCAAGATGGAAGTTTTCATTGTTCTTGAAAAAACAATTTTAATCATATGCTTAAAGGAATGTTTAACATTTAAGAAGTCAGAACTGATTCAATGATTGTTTGAACTTCAAGAATGCTGAATTATAATGGAAAATCTGAATTTTCATGCACAATGTTTTTAAGGTACAGAAAAAAATAATTTGCATTATTGCATTTAAATTGTTTCAAGTATTATCTCTGTGTTTTCTTTCATGCTTTCATTTATTAATGTTTATAGAGAGGTCTACTCTGGATCAAGTAAAATGCTGGTCATGAAATATAAAATTAAGTAGCAATTGTGTGATAAGCCCTCATATGTTTATTGTATTGATCTATTCACTTTTTAAATTAAGAAACTATAGATTAATGGGAAAGTTTTAAGTAAAATTTAATAATCAAAGCCACATGTCTGTTATATGAATGTCTTAGAAATGCACAAGGAATTTCAATACATGTTTTAGTTTTTGTACTCAGATCAAATGTCATCCTTAAAATATGTATACTTTAAGATTAAAAGCTTTTCAATTTTGTATTAAAATGACCTCAGATATCTGTACAGCAGTCCATCAATTCATGTATGCATATTTATTATTAAAATCTACATATAATATGGAAATATTAATGTAATATTTAAAAGTTATACAAGTTTACATTTTTCCATTTACACTGTGAATTAAAAGATTACATTTATGTAAACACCAAATTTAATAACCAATTTTTTGATTCACATTTTCAGGATAGATAGAGGCTTATCAACATTACCTTAAATTACAGCAACAGGAAAATGACCAGTACTTTATTACTGACAAATAATGACTGATATGTACCGAGTACATTTTTTTTTTTTTTTTACTTTTTACTTAAATAGGCATTTTAAAATTACAAGTGAATATGGAAATTTTATTTCTGGTTCTTAATATGCTTTCTCTGAAACACTCTTCGTTTTCACCTCTGAAAAGGCAATGTTCTACTTACTGTTTATCTCATTTCCAGCTTTCTTCTTTACAAATCAGCAAAAGAGAAAAACAAATTGGATATAAAATGACTACACAATTTGTAATTCTGGAAAAAATAAATGTACTGATTTTAAGACTTAAAATTTCCCATATTAGTTTTTGATAGATGAGGAAGTATATAAGCTTTCCAAAGCATATGTGCCAATCAAACTGATTCCTGACTTAAAATACATTTGCCAGGGCCCAGACTGGCAATCACATTAAACTGCTATAAATAAAGAATGCTGTTTTTTCGTGTATTATAATTTTCAGAAAATTCTATACATATTATTCCACATTTTATTCTTTGCTATTTAATATGTGACTGTAATAGCCATTTGTAGAATGAATACTATCAAATATAAAATTATATTTTCTTTGTAGGAAGGTTAAATAGCTAAAATACTCATTTTCTATTGAATGTCTATTCCAACGATTTTCAAAAATGAAAAAGAATAATTAAATTCATAGCACCCAAACATTTAGTGGGCTGGGTGCAACTGGCGAAAATGTCAACGTGGCTTTCCAGTCCCTTATTTCTCAAATGCTAGTCTCACTCTAATGGGGACCTCCTGATCTGTCACTATACAGAGTAAGACTCATGGTATTTGAATAGTTTATTTTACTGTAGATTCCTTTGCCATATTTTAGTCTTTAGAGGAGAATACATTGAAGTCACATCTGTGACAGGAAGAAAGTGACTAGTCATTATTTTATGGATTACTTAATAATCATTGGTAAGTGGAAAACAAATACAAATGATAGAAATTGTAATTTGTGCCTACACATGGCATATAAATTTTATTTGAGGTAATCTTATAAATCTCTTGCAAAATACATTAATCATATTTTGCTATTGCTCATTTGTAAAAGAGTTTCCAACTTGATTTGAAAAATAAAGTGTGGCTGCTTGTGCTCTTGAGCCAAGAAATATTAATATTTTATTCTTCTTTATGAGAAAAGAAAATAATTAAACAATATTTCCTATGCGAAATTACAATAATTCTCTATGATATGAAGCACATCAGATTGAAATGATATTACTGCATTAAATGAATGTCCAAAAAGTCAAATAAAAATACACAGTATTTTATCAAAAGCAATTAATCCTTTTTCATCCAGAGGATGACATTTCACTATGTAATTGCACAGGAAATTAAAACTCTTTTCATAGGTTTAATAATGGATGAGATATGGGCTTTGGAATAATTGTTTCTATTGAACTTTGTCATCCTAAGGCACGGCATGCAAGCTGTGACTTGCAACTTGCACCTCTGTCAGCTCCAAGATGGATTAAAGAAAAACAATAAGAGGCTCCATTTGGAGCCCACCAGGACACAAGCAGGTGCTAAAAATTCAAGCAAATTTATAACATTTTTATTTTTCCTTTCAAATCAATTTCTTTGCCTGGCACAGTGTGCGATGCTGCTCTAATACCCGACATGACAAGTTTACATATCAACCTTCTTTTATAAACTATATTATCATACACGATGGCTATTTTCCTCATACCTTTCTATGCACTGAATGTTTAAAAATACTTAAAAACCTGCATTTCAATGTCCGCATGTTGAAATATAAACCAACATGAAAATCTCGTTAAGTACTAAAAGTGCTTTTATAAATATGTATCAGTGTCAAAGATTTACACATTACATATTTAAGTGGCTAAATTTTATAGATACATGGATAGATATGCATTATATAAACTATATGATTATACATAGAAATAACCTAAAGACAGAGAAGCTGCATTTCTTATTCAATTTTGAAAGAATATCTGTTTTTTTCCTCATCCTCCCTAAACTAATTTTTATTATGAATCAAATATATAGGGAATGTTTATTAACCGATATTGGGAATAAATGAATTGCAGTGCCGTTTTGAGAAAAAATAACCTAAATTTAGCAAAATGCTGATAGGCAAGACATAGCAATGTTCAGTTTCAAAGCTTTATACTCAGCTTAAATCCAGACATTCTGGTAATAAGAAAATAAAGACCGCTTTAAGTTAAATTTATTTCAAATGCTATACAAAATTTAAGAGCAAAGAACCTTACATCATTTATTCCATCTATGACAGTTATTTTGTATGTAGTAGCTATTCAATTAATGTTTCTAAAACAAATTGAAGTCAGCATAATTTTTCCTGGAAAATTAGTTTTACATTTTGTACCAAACATATTGAAATTATATATAATTTGGAAATTTCTCAATTGTATGTTGAAAGCCAATAAAGGAAACTTCTCTTGTATGTACCTGAGGGGAAAAAAAATAGTGTTATTTTCAAGAGAAACTATGCTGTCGTGTTGCTCTATTTTTGAGATAAGAGTTAAAATGTTATTTTTTGTGTTTCCAATAAATGATACAGCTGCATTCCACAATATGCTTTAAAAACTCTTAATATTTTTATATGTAAATTATGAATAGAAAATGAATTATGCAGAAACTTCTCAGATCACTAATTCCAGTAAAGACATGGAACAAATTCCAGTTTTCAGAAGAAGAGAAAGTAGAAAGTGAAGGATAAGAAGAAAGAAGAAAACAAAAAGAAGAAATAAAAAGGAGAGAGAGGAGGAGGAACAGTAGAGAAGAGAAAAATGAAGGAAAGGAAGAAGAAGAGAAATGGGGAGTACAAGGATGAATAGAGAGAGAGTTGCAAAGGGAGATGAAAGCCAGGTCACTTGTAAAATAATAAATTTTTGATATTTACTTAAGAGCCAATTAAAATTAATTGACAATGATAAATTAAATTAAAACTCTTCTGTCAATAAAATAATTTTATTCAAGAAGAGATAGTAACGCATCATCGCTAAAACCAAGGGCCCTGGGGTCTTAATTCTACTGGTCTTGGACAGTTTATTAAGCTTCACTGTGATTCTGTTTCTCTAACTGGATAAATGTCCATAAAAATATCTGCTCTAGGGTTTCTGTGGGGATAAAATGAGAAAATTAACTATTTATTATGTTAGTCCATACACAGTAAATGCCTGAATAAAAAGGGGGAAGAATCACAAAGAAAATATCTATGAATATCTGTATATTAAAATGGAGCATGGTATAGTAGAAAGACACAACTGAGAGTTAATATTAAATTTTATTTAATTTTAGCATACACTCTTGTTAAAAATAATGTTTTCCATTAAGTGATTTATTGAATTATTTGAGAAATCAGTTTCCACATCTATAAATAGAAGGAATTGTTTTATCATCTAAAATCATTATGTTAATTTTCATTGTATAATTAAATAGACATTTATCAGCAGATACAAAAATAAGTATATTCTTTGTACTATTCTTTGTACTATTCTTCATAATCTGAAATTACTTTGATAATTTTTATCTTGTATTCTATTCCTTTCGTCATTCTCAATTTATGCTCATAATTAGCTTTAATTAGAACCTTAAAGTAAAACTGATGTTGAAATCCTTTTTGAACTTGTTATGGAATATTAGAACAATCGTTTTACTTTCAATGCCTCAATTCTTTTACTTTTAAAATGTAGTAAAAACGTAAAGTTTTTTTTTTTTTTTAATATATTACTGGATTTGAATGGTGCCCAGAATATAGTAAATACTTGGTAAATGTTTGCTTTTTTACTCAGTTATTATTGCTAATGTCGATGTCTGTACTATTGCTCCTTTGTGATTATGATGGAAATAATTGAGTAGAGTCAGAGAAGCTAAGATGTTAAAAATATTGTTGAAAATTAAAGAAAGCTCATTGCATGATAGAGTGGCCATGTTTGGAAAGGAAAGCGTGACAAAGGGGTATTGAGAAGCAATGCTGACGAGCACATGGGCCTTTTAGGACTGGGCACACTTGTATTCTAATTCTGACTCTACCATTTCTAAACAATTATTCTTGAATCTTACTTAAGCTTTCTGGACTTCAGATTCCACTGATGTAAAATGAGCATATTCTTATCTCAAAACTTCTGTGTGAATCTTAAAGGAAATAATATACCAAAAGTGTCTATTATTTAATAATTAATCATTTTAATTTCCATTCTCAAAAAAAAAAAAAAATCTTTCTGACCACATATTCACAGGATACCAACTTACTCTCTCGTTGACAATGATTATAAACCTAAGTAATATATGAAACAAATAATTTCAGGAATCGAAAATCTTGCAATGCTGGTCTGTGGTTCCTGAGATAAAAGAAATGCAGGTAAACGCCACATCCACATGATATTTGCAACAATTTCCAGACCTTTACAAGCAAAGGTAAATGCCGCTTAAACTGAGAGCAAGGGTCTAGCTGGGCAGAAGAAGCAGAAACTGAAGGTTAAGTCTAATGAGGTGTTTGAAATTTGTAGGCCAGAGTGCCAGAAGTAGAGAATTGATCAGAGAAGGAGACCTAGAAATGTACCTAGTGGTCTCTTTGAGTCATTAGGCAAATCCTAAACTGTACATCCATAGGGCTAGACTCCTAAGGGTTTTTTCCTAAAGGTGGCAATGTGTTAAAGTCATTAAAGTAGGGAAAATCTTGCTGAACACTCTGGGCATTTACATGAATCTCTGTAGGGCCTTGTCTTAGAAATAGGGCTACTCTAGGCTAAAATTATGAATTACTCTCATTAAAACCGAGTGAAGTTTAAACTGATGCCTTCGTAGAATAAAGCTGAGATGCCAGAATAGGAATTCGTGCCAGAACAAAATACTGCACTGTTTTTTGTTTTGTTTTTTTTTAAAAAAAAAACATAATTAAGACTTTGAAAAATATTCAGCTTAAAATAACACAACTATTAGACACATGAGGAAGCATGTACATAGATCCATAGCCTGGATATAAAGCAGTAAATGGAAACTAACACAGAGATAAGTCAGATAATGTATCAGATGAGGACATTAAAACAACTGTTATGAAAAGAAACGTATGTATTGAGATTTCATCAAAAGATAAATAGAAGCTATAAAAGTAAGAAATATAGAACAGAAAAAAATGGTATCTGAAATATTCTGTAAGAGCTGAGCAAACTAGGACACCTAAAAACAGTGGATATAACTGTAAAAGGTATACAGTAACTTTGAAATAATTAAAAATGTTTAAATTAGAGAATGAAACTTTTATAGAGAAATTTAAGATATTTTACACATTTGAAGGTTTATTAGGAATAAAAAAGGCTTGGTAAAAATAATGAATTCTACTGGTTATGGATGTGTCATATTTTTAAAGTCGTATTTTATTCAATTTTAAAATATTTTGTTTATATTTCTGACACATTGATGAATATTAACTGGGATGCTCATTTTTTAAAATAAAGGTTTTTGTTATGTCTATGACTATTTATTAGTGATGTAAAAATAGTTCATTTTAATGATAGTTTCTTAGTTAGAATTTGCCAATTTAGAACCCACTAACTTTTCAAAGTAAATAGTATTCAACTTTCACTATTCAGCTGAAGTATAGGAAACTCGAACACATTGAAAAACAAACTATTCCTAAATGAAGTTGGTCTTCCTTTAATTACAAAATCTTAGCTGAGAACACTGATGAAACAAATTGGAAACCTTAGGGTCTTATAAGGAAGCCGGTATTCTTTCTTCTATTCATCATGATCAGGCATTCTTCCTGATCCATCTCTCACAAAATCATATTATTTAATCTCCCTTGATCTAAGCTTTATGACCATGCATCTCAATTTCAACAACTGATCTCAACTTTTTGTATTTGAATATAGTAGCCTTGATATTTCCCAAACATTTCATCATGAGGTCATTATATATTTATAAATTCAGAAATAAAAAACAGATACAGTATTCTTTGAAATTGTTAAGTGTATGTAAATAAAAATAATGCTTTACTTTATGTGATTGACATTACCTGTTTTCAATGACAAAAGGTTTTCTAAAATTGTCACATTTATCCTCAAATATCTAAAAATGCTAAAGATACATTATCTGGGTTAGATATATAGAACACGTTAGACATATTATTATAGGACTTATATTTCTGCATGAAATATATAAGATTCCTAAAGGCATACATTTTGAATTTGAGAGCAAGACTTATAGATGCAATATCATTAGTTGGATGAAAAGTACTAATTCTTGGGAATAAAGTCATCTTTATTATTACTATTTTTTCTAATCCAAAGCCAATGGACACCAGTATACTTGTTTTTGTTGATAAAATCTGGATTGTTTCCAGCAGGCTTCTTTCCTTCATATATTAGGAGAAGCTTACCTATACATATGATCAAGACTCTTTTTTAATCTAAAAGCCTTTGCATTAAGCTTTTCTTATAAGTTGGATATAATATTCTCATTTTATGGTGACAAAAAGCATTTCCAAATTATCAGAATAGATTAATACATGTGTCATAAATAAAATTTTTATTTTGTAGGTGTACTATTTGTATCATTCTGATTTTATTTTTATAGGAAACCAGGATTGGATTTATTATTTAATTAATTTTAAAACAAATTAGTGTTTGTCATAATTTTATAAAGTTCAGCCCAGAAAAAAATGGAATTTTCATGATAAAAGATAAATTGTGGCATATTCTTTTCAAATATGTTCATATTATCCTATGAAATTAAATATAACAAATGTCAACTATATTTAATCCTCGGTTTTTATTCAACATTAATCTTTGAAGCTTCTGCTAAATTATTTTAGCAATTTAAATTTTGACATGGATTTATTTTTCTTAGCTAGAAGCTATTCATAACGTAATAGGGTGTTATAGACAAATATATTTAACAAGCAAAGTAATCATAGTTGAAAGAAATGCAAAAACTTACTCTATACTTATTTACTGATTATGTGGTATTTATGATTAAGTTAGAAAATATAAATTTTAAAGTAATTATGAAACTGAGCTTTCAACTGTAAAGATTTTCTGAGGTGTGGGTAACCATCTAATTGATCGTCATCATTTATTTTTTATTTATAAAATGTAAATGTTTATACTAATATAGATGAATAAGCATGAATATTGAAAGTTCAACATTTTCTAATCCAATGTATGCAGTCACAAAGAAATATGTGCACACGTAAGTGCAATATTTGATGCATACATCCTATAAAATTCAGGTGGTTATTATTTACTATAAATCTGTATAATTAAAAATATTTAACCATAAATTTAGCACAACACATTGCAAATAATCAGTGAGCAGTATAATAATTCCATATCAATGAGCAAAGTGGTTTTATGGAAATATTTTCCCTTAGAATCCATAAAATCTTAACAAAATAAAAAAAAATAAAATTGTACAATATATTCTAAATAAGTAGTGAAGGAAAAATACTTATGCTTAAAACATGGAGATTCCTTAGTTACTTAATGTACACCAGTTTTAGTAATAAAATCAATTTTTAAAATTCTCACATAATTTATATCAATTTCAGAAATACATGTTATTTAGGTATTTTTGTTTCATTTACTTCTTCAGCTATATAGATGGTCTCATTAATAATCACAAACTTTTTTTTTTTTTTTTTTTGAGACGGAGTCTCGCTCTGCCGCCCAGGCTGGAGTGCAGTGGCCAGATCTCAGCTCACTGCAAGCTCCGCCTCCCGGGTTTATGCCATTCTCCTGCCTCAGCCTCCCGAGTAGCTGGGACTGCAGGCGCCCGCCACCGCGCCCGGCTAGTTTTTTGTATTTTTAGTAGAGACGGGGTTTCACCGTGTTAGCCAGGATGGTCTCGATCTCCTGACCTCGTGATCCGCCCGCCTCCGCCTCCCAAAGTGCTGGGATTACAGGCTTGAGCCACCGCGCCCGGCAATAATCACAAACATTTCAATTACAAATCTTAAGAAGCTACACTTCAATTTTAGAACTGAAAAGTTGATAGCAATCAGATTTATTTCATTCTTTAGGACAGTAACAGGGTTGGTAAAAATTAAAATTAAATGTTAATAGAGCCAGGAATATTTTCTTTCATATTCTTTTAAGCTATGAGAAATATATGTCTACTTTTAAAGTAAGTCAAAATAAGCATAAACGTAAGTTTTTCTAGCTTTTAATACGCTTGAAGACAATAAAAATGCTTTACACATGAATAATTGTGATACAGAAAGCACAGTATTTCATTTACCTTATATGTGTGCATAAAAGATAGTAGCAACATATATTAGATTTAAAAAGAATTTCATATTTAAATAAATTCAAATGATAATTCATATGTGACAGACCTACACTCATCAAAATTCATGAAAAATTTTTTTCTGTACTGATAAGTCTTATAAATTATGTAATCAGCTTGATAATAAGAAAGTTCTCATTTAACAGAAAAGCTCTCTCTTAACAAAAGGGCAAAGATTTCAAACATTTGGAAATTTTTAAAAAATTGATGAGAGAGAGAGGGAGGGAGATGCAGCATTGAGCAATACAAAAATTAGTAGCAGTATTATTGTAATTTACACAGGAAACTACGTAGATTATTTTCCACTGATTAGCAATGAACATAAAGGTCAAACTTTTCCCTAGTTTGTCACAGAGAATGATTCTAGGATAGAATAAAAATGTCTGTGGTACTGGGTAGGCAGACAATTAAGAACTGAGATTTTCTTGGTTTTTACAGAATTTTAGTCAGGTTATATTTATTTGAGCATATATCAAAAAAAATAAATAAATAACCTGGTGTATAAGGTTGGTTGAGATTCAGTAATTACATGAAAATTAAAGTTAAAAGTAAGTGGGGGTTGTGTTCTTTCTAAACCAGTTTGATATGCAGATATAAAGAGTATATAGAAGGCATTAAAGAGAAACACTATGGAGAATGGAATTGTGGGCAGAGGGCATAGTTGAGATAAAGATTCTAGGAGGCAAATATAATAAATCACCTTTCATTTTATAAAACAGACAGAGAGATATAAATATAATGAAGGTCACATCAAAACAAAATCCGGAGGCTTTGGTGGGTGTCTAGCAATAATAGATTATGCCATCTGCTCAGAGTGGATATTTAGTTCTAAGAATGGAGAAAGGACAACAGAGCTGGAACATGTTAGAAACTAATGTGAAATGATCAAAGTTTTTGTGAGACATGGAGAAAGAAGTGTGTGTTTTCTCGGATATATATTAATACAGATAATTTATTAGAAATTATATTCAAAACCCAATCATTCAATCAAAAGAATTAAGAAATATGTTTGAGAATGATATCACATTTAGTTAAAAAAAGTTCTAAGATATGTATAGGTATTGTGCTAATGATGTTGTTTGTGTGTCAAGAAAGGGTTAAACAAACTCAAGGATTTACTCTCAAAAGAAGACTTCAAAATAAAGGAAAATAAAGCAAGTGAACTTTTGTTTACTATTTGTTCCATGGAAGCATTTTTTATCAAAAAGTGTTTCTCATGGAGGAGAAAACATTGTTAGGAGATTAAACAGTTGTAACTGGACTATGTCTTACCTAAGAATTAAGCAGAAAACCTTTTCACAAGTAGAATTTTAGAAAATGTTCTTAGAGACAAACATTTGTAGTATTGTTTCAGCAATGACTTTCAAATGGCGTGGTCCTTAAAAAATAAAAATCTTCATGCTACAACCTGTAAGTGTTTATTAATGTAAATGCTAAGAGTAACTAATGATCTTAAAGAAGTGATCCAACAAAGTGTCAATCTCTACAGTAGGATTTTCACATTTTTGTTTGTTTGTTTGAAAAGTAAAAATCCTGTGACCCATGGGACAAACTTTAGGCAGTCCACAATATTCTGAAATGGTATAGGGAAAATATCAATTAGGTACACTGTGGGAAGTTAATTTCCTTAACCCCATTGGATACTCAATAAGTTGTGCAACCCCAAATAGTTAAGATCCCCTGTTCTATAGTAGAATTGTAGCTATTGGTAGGCTAGTTTCCTTACGGAGTATCGAGCCTAATTTACTAATAGGAATATAGCTTTTATGGGACTATAGGTCTATGTATTCATAGTTTAGATGCTCAGATTTTACAAAGTCTCTCCCAAAGCCCAAAACTAAAAGTATTCATAGTGTAATCCAAATACGTAGTTCAGACAGATCTAACATGAGAGCATTCTGTATTTTAATTGAGGTGAAGTAAATCACCTAACAAAGTGTCTGGTGTGTAATAGTTTTTAAAATGTGTATTAATATCTGCCTTTTTTACAGAATTTTATATTCATGATACACTGAACTTAATTATTCTCTTTGACAGATAATTCAACTATTATAGAACCGTACAACTGAATATCTGATGTTAAGGCAGTTTTTGAGCATGTATTTTCCAAGACTCGCTCTTTCAAAAGATTAGTTTAATACACAAAGCATGGATTCTGTATTATGCTTCAAATCTAGTGTCCTGAAGTGAGGGAAAAACTTGGCATGTTCTAATCACAGAGGAAAGCTACTATGAGTATGCACAGTATAGAGAATTCAAGAGAGTAAGGGCAAATAAAGTGATACAGGTGGACTGATTCTAAACTGTTTAGGATATATCAGACCACAATACAATTATGTTTTCCTACTTGCAATGGAAAATGATTGGTAGGTTTTAAGCAGACTACTTCATGTGTGATTTAATTTTTAGAATACACCCTGGTTGCTTTAAAAAGAGTGGATTACAGGGAAGCTGATAGGAAGCAAAATAGACTAGTTAGGTCTAATCTGTATATTATAATAATTCATGTAAATTATTTAGATATTTGGGGCAGGTAGGAATTTGAATTGCACTTAGAAATACAGCCAGCAAGGATAGCTCATGATTTGAAGGTAGAATGTACAGAATATTTTTCTGAGCAACATGGTATATGGTGATGCTAATTACTCATATAGAAAAATATTAATGGAGAATTTATTGCTGAGAAAAAAAAATCAAGAGTTCTCTTTGCATCTGTTAAGCTTCAAAAGTCTTTTGAATGCTAAGATAAAAATGTAAAATATGCAGTTAAGTATATGAGTTCAGAGTTCAATGGAGAAAATGTTACAAAATATATTTTAGTATTTTGGGTCTGCAGGATGTTGGCAGGTAATACATTCTCTTGCAGAGGAGAAACTGCAAACTACAAGATGCTGGAGGTTTGCATTGTATTTTTTTAAAATGAAGAAGAAAATCAATAACTGCAAGAGCTAGAAATTACTTGAAAGAATGCATGCATCTATATTTAACTTCTATATATATCTATACATAAAATACTATAATAACATTTGAAGAATAGGTGGTTATATTAATTATTATAAGCAGGTACACAAAAATTAGGAATTTTAAATAATATTTTTATGTTTATTTGTCTTTCTAGCATTCAAAGCTTTCTACACAAGCATAGAGTTCAATTGAATTTGTATAACTATCAATAGGCATTTATAAATTTGTATATAATTAGTACATTAACAAATTTTTCAATGTGTATGAGTTTCATGGTCTCATCAATGATTTGATACATTACTATCTTACAGAGGGCAGATAGATGTAGTGTTCACTGAATCTCTTCATCACCATTTTGATGAAGATTGTCAGTCCCCAAAAAGGTTAAAGATTCATATAAAGCATGCATGTTTCTCTTCCTTACTCTAAATTATCTTATCTTTTAGCTACTAGCATTGAAATATTTAAAATATAATTATTCATCAACAAGATAATTATCAGGCATTAAATATGTGTTAGGTAAATAAGAATTATTTCAGTGCATTTAGTAAATCTTTAATTTAGACACCAACATCTTTTTCTATATTCCACTCTAGATCTCCAATTAGCACATCTAGAAAGAAGATAAAAAGTGTATCCTCAAAGAAAGGTCCAAACTGCAGTCAGAAACCCTCCTTCAACCCCACCATGGCAGCTTCATGACCTGAGTTAGTGAGCCACAAAATGAGAAGACTTCAAAGAGCTGCAAAGGTTGTGCTACAGAAAAGGGTTTACAGATGTAAAGGGTAAAACAGCATGAGGAACTACGGAGGTGAAGCTCACATTAGCTGTAGACTATGACACAAAAAGAACATTTAATCTACCAAGGATAGAGAGTAGAATTGTAACAATGAAAAGAAATACTACCTGCTGACTAAGAAAACTAGAGAGGAAAGCAAAATGAAATCTCTCAGGAAAGGTTCTGCGGCTATTAGCCGACAAAGTAAATTGAGAATGCCTTTTTATATTACTTGTAATCATAATGCATAGGAAAGAAAAGAAAAAAAAGAAAAGTAGTATAATTTGCAAGATTGACAACCATCTTGGCAAAAAAAGAGAGTATAATGAGATCATAAAGGTAGGGTGATTTCACTTTTTTTTTTCCTCTTCTTTTTTTTTAAAAAAAATTTTAATTCTGAGTTCTACATTTTTTGGAGATAACTATAATGGTTGAGGACGTCAAATCTAAGGTTGAGCTGATTAGCAAGCATAATGAACAAAGTCAATTTCAAAAGAAGCTGAGGAATATTTCTGGTTCTCAAAAATAAATCACCTGTCAAAATTTTATAGCAAAGAAGATCAAATGCCACTTATATGTAGTGAAAAAGCAGGCAAAAAGATAAAAAGTAAGCAACTCCAATAAAGTGAGAACTTGGCTTAGGGAAAAACCTTGAGTAGACTGACACAATAAGAAGGAGGTAAACAGGATAACTTTAATGTAAAACAAGACGTTTTACATATCCTTAATGGCAAGTATGTTAATAAATTGCATAAAGATGACAATAGTGAGAATCCCATGAATATTAGGTCTCCAATTGTGTCATTGCGAATCAGTTATATTGTTTTCTTAAATCAGTTTCATGTGCTGTCTGTGGTTATTGTGTCACAGATTTTTACTTTAGAAAATACTGACAGTAGTAGTGAGTGGACTACATTTGAGGAGAGTGACAACTAGGAAACAAAACGAGGGTCAGAAATTTGAACTTAATAATCTGTATTAATTTATACACAACAGTGAGCAAAATCCTAGCACAAGTGGGCATTATATAAATTTGTTTAAAGATATAAAAATGATATAAATTTACTCACTATCTTCTCAGTTGAATACTAAAGAGATGTTCACATATATAAAATAATATACACAACAAACTGCACTTTGCTCTAATATAAACATCTATACTCTCAGTAATTATGAGAACTGGAGATTACTGATCTGTTTACAGATATGTTTTGCCTTTCGCCTTGTAATGACTATTAATGCTCTGGTCCAATTTACTGGAGAAATTAATTGAAGTAAATTTTACCTAAAATAAACCTAAAAAAAACGTAATTATCCTGAAAGATATTTTATAATATTGATAATTGAGAATAAAATTCTAATGGACTGATTTCAAATATGTATATATATGCAAAACAAATTTAAAAAGAAAAGAGCAAATCTTCTGTTCCTTTTAGTTTTTGCTCATTCTAATCCCTCTGCATGATTGCTTATTTTTTAAGTTTTAAAAATTTTTTCACTTCCATGCACCTCAAGTATGACGTAAATGAATGTTGAGAAGTGTTGCTGGGCCAGTGAATTTTTGTAGCATGAGTTCACTTCTTTTTTATAACATTTGTTCTTTGGAAACATATACAGAATATTGTTAACAGTGAGAAAAGTATTCAATAAGGTCATAGACGGTAATGCTAGCAGAATCCTTGCCATAAGGGCATAAAAATTCTTATTAGAACAGATTTCTATAGCAGGGAGGACAAATTGTCAGTTCTTCTGTGGTAGAAGATATCCAATAGAAAGAATTCAATATAATCAATCTGCCAGAAGCTGGTTAGGTGAGTGATCCTCACTGGGCAAGGGTGCCATAGAGGAGCACAGACTTAGCTTCTGCTTTTTGCAACTCTGGTATTTAACAGTAGCAATAAACCACTGATAAGGCCAAATTTTGTTTGTTGAGCTTCTGCATACCCTCAAATTCTGCTACCATGCCCGCCTTGTACATGGGCCCATTGTATAAGCACCTGAGAGGTTGATCTGAAAAAAAGAAAAGAAAAGAAAAGAAAAAGAAAGAAAAGAAAGGAGAACAAGAAAAGAAAAGAAAAGCAGACTAACATTCAAAGAATGAACATTATTCTCCCCGATTATTGATAGATTTATCTGCAATGAAGAAATGTAAGTAACCATGTACCTTTTCATTATATATTCTTGTTGAATCCTACAATCAATCATTTTCTTTCTAGCCTCTTACCAACTGGCCAAAGCAATAGGCTTTGCACATGATTTAGCATAAATCTTAAACTCTTATCATTTCTCTTTCCATAAAAAAGCCACAACCAGGCATCCTGCCAAAATTCTGCCCAAAGAAGTATTCCTTTCACCATTGTCTTTTAGGGCTAGCCACTAGAGGGACTGAAGGGCAGAAGGAGCCCAATTATGCCCAATGACAGAACTTCATATTGACCTGTGAAATATTCTGTTCCTCTTTAACTGTTCATATAAACTGTTAGTGAGGTCCTAAGTCTGGTAAAGGCAAGAGCAGCTACATACCTGTAGTAGGTGTTGTGAAAGTCTGAGTCATCTGCTCATACAACTTGCTTAAGTCCTACTTGTGTGAAATCTCACTTCTTTTTCATAATATAGAGCTGCTACTCATCCCCAACTTCGTGGAAAAAGAAAGAAAACACTTCATAAGAGCCTGCTTTGATCAAATATTATTTGGAGTTGCAGTTAAAGTGTAAAGTCTCTAAAGAGGCCCAGGAATGATACCTAAGCTATCAATAATTTTCTAAAGGTTATTTAACAACAAAAGAAGTCATTGTTTGAAAACTCCCAGGGTATGTGCTATGATTCTCTTCTTGGGGATTCATTTCCAGAGTTCCCTACTGTGTACTCACCAGAGACTCCTGGAACACCATTAAAGATGCTGTGCCTAAGGCTTAAGTGACAGGTAAGCATGCATTGCAGCTTTGTTCTGCTGCACCTAAACCTAATTTTTTTTAGTTTTAGGAAACCTTGGAAATTAGAAAACACACAAGTTACTTGACATATGATTTGAAGGCCCCCTAAATAGTATAATTTTCCTCCTAAAATCCAAATAAGCTTACATAGCATTGATTGTACCTCTTTCTAATTGGTAAGTGATGCAAGATGCAGCAATTTGTTTTTAAATATAGAACCTTAGCCCCTTCCTCTTTAAAGTGTGGTTCGCTCAAAAATGCATCGGTATTACCTGGTAGTTAGTGAATAATGTAAAAATGCAGGCCCATCCCCAGACCTAATAAATCAGAGTATGCCTTGCAAGAAAATCCCTAAATGATTTGTGTACATGCATGTTTAGGTTTGAGAAGTTCTGCCCTTGAACACGAGATGAAATTCTACTGTTGTAGAAAAGTTTTAGATTTTGAGGTTTTGTCTTTTACTCCCGGGCAAATACATGTTTCAGTAAAGTATCTAGCCTGCGTGTCACCTTCTTCTCACCACATCAAAATAGTATAATGTCATTAATGTAGTAGACAAGAGTGACTTTTAAAAGTATATGTATGCAATTGATAACTCCGTATACCATATTTTGACAGAAAGTAGAATCGTTGGTATAATCCTCAATTACCATTATGAAAATCTACTGCTTTTCCTCCCAATAAATATGAGCTACTCCTGGACATCCTTGTTTATTTATATGGAAAAAAATTCAATCACCAAATCAATAACTACGTAATAATTTGTTCCAGGAAGTTACCAAAATTAGAGTAGCAGGTGCAACTGGAGTTACCGTTTGACTATGTTTAAGATAATCCTTACTGTTTCCAGCTAATCAGGACTACAGTTGATATCACAATCCTCACATATTAAAAACAATATTGCTTTGCCTTTACTCTTTTGAAAGAAAGTTCAGGACCAGGGTTTTAAAACTGGCTCTTTCTAACAAAAACAATAAAAAACACTACTCAAGGTGCTGGGGATTATACGTATTGTCATACATTGCCTGAATTAGGAACTAGATTATAATCACACTGATGTGTGAATCTAATGAATCCCGTCTTATCATAAGAACTTTAAAGTAAAACTCTATGGATCACCAAATGTTCACTGGGCTGTATACTGACTTATGGGCCACCCAGGGCCAACCCAGAATCAGTGTCTAATAATCCCTCAAGAGCATGAGTATTTCTCCAGTGCACAGTTAACTGGTATTCCTCTGCCAAGTCCCTTTAAGGAAGTCTATAAGAAAGATTTACATTATATACTTATGACAGTAGACACAGGGTTCTTCTTTAGTTGAAACTAGGCTATCTCACAAAGAGCTCTGGGCCTTTGAACACCTTGGAATCTGGAGACTTTTGCAGCACTTACACTTTCAATTGTAATCATTCAAATCAGATGCCTACTGACCCACTCTAGAAAAAAAAAAAAATTATAAAGAGTAAACTATGTTTTATTACACCAAATAATTGCTTATCTATATCCCTGTAAAATATATCTTCAAGATCATGAAACATATTTATTTTATTCACTCTCTCCAGGCATCCCTTGCAATTCTTACCTCCAGTCACATAGACTCTGACTTCTAGTTCTAGGCCTGGAGGCAATGAGAGAATGGAGTGAATATTGAGAAGAATGGGTGGTTCATTGCCAACCAACTGCCTTACGCAAGGCAATCCAGGTTTTCAAACAAGAAAATGCTAGTATCTTAAAAATGAATGATGAAGCCAGACTGGAGGATAGGAGCAAAACCCCAAATACTTTCACTGGAAACGTGTTGAGAGATAACTTTGAACTAATCTGTTGATAGATTAAATGATTTTGTAGAGTGAAAAGAGAATGTGTCAGAACTATGCATTTGTTGTTTCTTCTCTTAGGAATGAGATAGCCAGAAATTTAGAAGTGATATTAAAAAAAAAAAAAAAAAAAAAAAAAAAAAAAAAAAAAAAGAAAGAAAGAAAGAATCTTTCGTTTTTCTTAAGACATTTCTGTTTTTAAAAACGACAATTATATCTGCAGAAATAATAAAACAGACATGATTATAATATACCATATTAGATTTACTTATTGATAAAGTAAGAGAGAAGCTATATATTTAAATCTTTCTTTGCTAGATGATAGATGATTTAAAAATGAACTTAACAAAGAGTGAAAAATAAATGGATGCCCAAAAGTATAAAAACAAATTCAAGCAATAAAAATGTGAGGTTTGGATCCTGTTATGGAAAAGGATAGCAACATTTGAATTAGTAAAAAAGTTTTTGATGGGATAAATGCACAACTTTTAATGCTGAAGGTCACAATCTACAAAAAAAAAGTCATAATATTTACAAATACCTATGCACCAAACAACACAGTATGTACCTTCTTTAATAAGAAACTCCCTTAAAAAGGAAACATTATTTACCCTCAGGTGAGCAAAAGAAAAATAGACAAAAATGGCCACATAGATAAGCACATGCCATCAGTTCTAAAATGATGAACAGATTTGTGTCAGAGTCTTAGAGGAGGAATAGAAGAAACTAAAACATGTACAGTATAAGGTCAAGCCATCCTGACAAAATAATCTGATAAGTGATTTTCTTTTTCTAATCATGAACTATTTGTATGCTGTTCAAAACAAATTGCTACTATGTCAGTGGGCAAGTTTTTACATGGCAGAAGTTGTCTATTGCCATCATATGCTATGCGTTGTCTGGAGTCCCAAATGATCACCCTCATTTTCAATATTTCACTAGAAAAACTCATAGAAAAAAGAAAATCAGTTATACTCATGGATATAATTTATTATAGCAGAAAGATAAAGATGAAAATCAGCTAATGAAATAGAAATATAGGGCAGAATTCAGGAGAAACAAAACACAAGTTTTCAGTTGTCTCCTCCCATTGGAATTAAGATAAGCCTTAACTTCTCCCAATAATGATAATCAGCAATACATATTAATTACTGCCAGCCATGGAAGGCTTGTGTCCAGAGTTTTTATAGGGTGTCAGACATATAAGCATGAAAAGCTTGCAATAGCTATTCTTAGTAACTTAGTCTCCACCCCTCCAGAGGTCAAATTGGTACTGTTTACCCCAATCCCCCATACCATAAATCACATTTTAGTGTAAACTACCTGGCATGGCCCAAGGCTCCAGGTGAACAAAGATAGGCTCAGGCAGGATTTTCCAATGGTTTAGAGGCTATCTCCCAGGAGGAGGTCAAGGGCCAAAACTTTCTTTGGAATGCACAAGCTTTGAATAATCAAGTCCTGCTACATTAACCCTTTACATGAATGAAAATCCTTTAACACTCTGTAAAAGCCAACCTAAAACTTAGTGGCTTAGAACAATACACACAAATTTAACTCAAGTGTCTTCATGTTCCCAAATTAAGGTGGATTTGATTGGACAGTCTTCTGATCTCACATATATTGGGTGATAGGCTGCAGATCAGCTGATCTAGGATGTTGCAGACTGGGACTCTGCTCCTTATGCCTCCATCAGGCTAGTTTAGGCAAAATCTTGTGGATAAGACACACAAGCAAGAGTGTTTAAAATGCAGTAGACCTTTTGAAAGCTACTTGATGTATCACTCCTAATAACATCTCATTGACTAAGGCTAGTCATATGATCAAACTGGAAACAAGGGCAGAGACATAGAATTCTGTCTCCTCAGTGAAAGAAACTGTAAAATTACATGGTAAGTCTTGGATACAGGAAGGAGTAAAGAACTAGGTTCTGTGTTGCAATCTGCAGCACAAAATTTGAGAAAAGTTTTTAAAGATTTTTAAAATGGCAAATCTTCTATGGATTGACTGTATTTAATCATCACAAGGTTACAAATTAAAAACAGATTAAAAAATTCTCAAGAACGCATGAATTGTTTTCAAGTCTACTTCGGAAAAACTTTATTCTTACATGTTTAGCTTTGCATTGTAAGAAATAAATAAATCGTTCATTAACTTGTGTATTAGTAACTGAAATTAAAGAACACATTTCTCGTGTTTTGTGATTATTGCCTTACATTAAATTTTAAAATAAAGTTTTAATTCCATTACAAATAAATTATATTTTTTTAAATTTAAATGATCAATTCTTTGACAGAATGTTTTTGCTCAAGACAATTATTTTGAAGATCAGACCATAGAAGTCTACTGCTACTTGTTTTTATTGACATAGCTAAACAATATGCCCTTGAATCTAATATATAATAAAGACAACTAATAAAATATTTCAGACAAAATATACTTGCTTTCCTTTTCTTGATATCTAGATTTTTAGGGAAAGTCTTTATTTATTTGGCTGTTTAGATAAGAGTGAATATTATCAATATATTTGTTAAGCCATATATCTTGTTATATATTGTTAAGCAAATATATTTGTGAACTCCTATATTACTTCAGTATTTTCCTGGATTTGCTTCCTTTCTTATTTGAATACTTCCTCCAAGAGTAGTTTAGTAACAATGTTTTTATAGCAGAATTTCTGTGGCCTCACATGCTCAACAATTGAATGTGTGTGTGTGTGTGTGTGTGTGTGTGTGTGTGTGTGTTTAAAGAGAAAGAGAGAGATAAGAGATCTATATCCTATGATTTATGATTTATGTATCCAGATTTCAGGATATCCTGACAGTGAGTGGTATAGTCTGAATGTTGTCTAAGCAATAACATCAGAATAATGATAATGTTCAAAAAATGTACGTGAGTTAAAATTTTAACTCATTATTAATTACAGAGCCAGACAGATGTTACAACAAGATCAAAGGAAAAATCAAAGAAGCATACTTTTATATGTAGTAGTAACGCAATGTTGAAATACATTTGCACATGGATGCAAAACTGGCTTTCTTCCTATGGAGAGGGGTGTCAGTTGAAACCCCACTGGACAAAATTCATTTGCATCTGTTATAAACAAGAATTATTTTGTATTTTTATCAGTAATCTGGAACTCATTAGAATTATAAAATTGCTCAAAGGCAGCTAAATAATCAGCTAGTCGAAAGGCTAAGATCTATCAATACATAATTTTTCATTTCAGATACTCCATAATCTTTTTTGTTCCAACTTTACTTATCATATTTTGTCCTTTTAATCAAAGCAACTTCAAAGAAATCTTATTTCTGATTACAAAATAAGGAGGGTTTTATTATGTATGTTCTGTGTTTTAGTCTATTCAAGGTACTATAACAAAATACCATGAACTACATACCTTATAAACAACAGAAATCTCTTTCTCACAGTTTTGGAGGCTGGAAAGTCCAAGATCAGGGTGTTGGCTGATTTGGCACCTGGTGAGGGCCTATTTCCTTGTTTAAAAATCGTGCTTTCTCACTGTGTCCTTAATGGAGGAAGGGGCAAGGCAGCTCACTGGTGCCTCTCTTAAAGGACACTAATCCCAATTGAAAGAGCTCTGCCCCCATGACCTACTCACTTAAGTCTCCATCTTCTAATATCATCACTTTGGGGGTTACAATTTCAACATATGAATTCTTGGGGAGACAAGCATTCAGACCATAACAGCCTGGTTATTTATCTAGGTATACCAAAACCATTATTTTCTTAATGCGCCTTTCTATGTTTGCTATACTGAAAATTTTCATAAAGAATATCAGATTGGACTTTTATAAAGTGCAACTGTTTCTAATGGAAGAATAAGAAGAAAAATTCAATAAATCCTTCTCTAGATTTTACCTTCAATGTTCATGATCTGTATGAATACCTCTTCTTTGAATTCTCTACAATGTGTCAATGATCTTTGACCTACCAGAAAGTCATCTTTCTTATCAGCTGTGAAGTTGAGAACCCTGTATGCCAGATAGTGACCCACTGTTTTTGATGCAGCTCAGTGAGCTTAGATCTATAAAGTCCACCTTAGTTTTCTAGAAAGGGTTTATCATCTCTGTAAAATAATCATTATTGTCAAACATGATGTTCTGGACAAAGTTTCAATTGCCTTATCTTCCCCATTTATCCTAGTAAAAAGGAGAATGGATATGGCCGGGTGCGGTGGCTCACGCCTGTAATCCCAGCACTTTGGGAGGCCAAGGCGGGCGGATCACGAGGTCAGGAGATAGAGACCATCCTGGCTAACATGGTGAAACCCCGTCTCTAATAAAAATACAAAAAATTAGCCGGGCGTGGTGGTGGGCGCCTGTAGTCCCAGCTACTCAGGAGGCTGAGGCAGGAGAATGGCGTGAACCCCGGAGGCGGAACTTGCAGTGAGCCAAGATTGCACCACTGCACTCCAGCCTGGGCGACAGAGCGAGACTCCGTCTCAAAAAAAAAAAAAAATTAAACAAAATAAAAATAAAAGGAGAATGGATTACTATTGAACAGCTATGGTTATTGAACAACCATTGCCATAAAAAGTAAGGAAATTCCATAGAAATTTTCTGAATTGTGGATAGTAGGGTGTCAGTGAGAATCAGATATAATTTTTAAATGCTTCATTTCAGTTTTCAAAAGAAGTCTACTAAACAGTTATCTATTAGAGATAAAGAAGACAGAAAAAAATGACTTATTTATATATTCACAAAATAGAACATTAAAACAATGTCAATTACAAATTACAAATTACAATTCCAAATTACATAATTAAATTTCCCTCATCAGTTCAATAGGTTTCATGTAATTAATTCTTGTTCTCCTGTATCTTGGATTAGCATTAACTCTAAAAAGGTTTTTGGATATCCTGACAGCCAGTGGTATGGACTGAATGCTGTCTAAGCAATGACATCAGAAGCCTGTAGCCAAATATATATTTTTGACATATCTGTGGTTTAAAATACTTACTCACAAGGCTCTAAGACAGTCTTTCCCTCTTCTTTTATTTTCTCTCTCTCTCTTTTTTTTTTTTTTTTTTTTTTTTTTTTTTTTTTTTGAGAGGGAGTCTCTCTCTGTCGTCTAGGCTGGAGTACAGTGGCCTAATCTCAGCTTCCTGCAACCTCTGCCTCCCAGGCTCAAGTTATCCTCCCACCTGAGCTTCCAGAGTACCTGAGATTACAGCCGCGCACCACCGAGCCTGGTTAATTTTTGTATTTTAGTAGAGATGGGATTTTACCATGTTGGCCAGGCTGGTCTCCATCTGCTGACCTCTAGTGATCCATCTGCTTTGGCCTCCCAAAGTGTTGGGATTACAGGCGTGAGCCACATCACCCGGACAACAGTCTTTCTTTAATGAAGAAAGGAAGTATGAACTGTAGGTTATTGCAAGGCCTTTAGGCAAGCATCACAGTAAACCAAAATCTACATATAAATGACAGATACTTAACACAGTCATGGTTAATTTATTACTAACATTTTCAAGGTGAAAGATATGGTAAGCATTTGTAACAAGAATTACAGAGCTGACAAGGAAATGGGTATCTCTGTAGCATGCAAAATGAGAAAAAACAGCCATTTCTGAAAAAATTAAACAAGATGCCATTAAGGACAATGATTAAGCCTATTTTCAAATAAGTCTGTGAATGTCAAAACTGATTAAAATTGATAAACAAAATTTTTGTAGAGAAAAAAACTTTTATACAACAAAATAATCCTGAGACGCCATATGTATAATATCCTAAGATCACACCAAAAATATACAAAAAACAAACCAAGAAAATTCAAAGAATATTGGAAGAATCAAACAAAGTGATTCACAAGTCTGGAGTAGAACCCAAACATCTGTATTTTTATAAAACTTTATAGATAAATTAGATATGTATTGCCTGATTTTAAAAAAATGATTCAGAAGATGCTAACTTTAGAGAAGTAAGGTTGAAGTCAAGTAAACATTTTGAATAATAACTGACGTTATATCTGGTAGCATTGTTTAATAATCTACAAACCACCACTGGAACCAAGCTAAACAGAAGGATTATGAACACCAGGACATTTCTAGAAAATTTTACGTTTTATCAAGCGTGGTGAAGACCACAGGATGTTACACCACACACAGTTACGGTCAGGGAAAGGAGTTCTTTAGTCATACAACCAGATCAATAGACAAAGTAATATTACAGCATCATTCCTCAGTCCAGAAATGATGTGATGGGAGTATTACATCCTGATGATGAAGGAAAAGAACAGAAGATTATTTCGTTTTTATACTAAAGTGATAGCTGTCTCCTTTTAGTCCCCCCAAATGAAAAACAAACAAACAAACAAACAAAAAAACCACACAATAATTTTAATGTTTTGAGCCTGATGAGAAACGATTTTCACCCTAATCTATTTAGAAAAATAAATAAGTATTTATAAGAGCCAGATGACCCCTGAGTGTCTCCAGTTATAAGAAGCTAGACCTGTCTCCCAATTCTTGGCTTCAGTTTGATGTGTTTCAGTGCTCCTGGCACTTAGCATTTAACACAGGGATCTAGTCTAAGCTGTCACCATTTGGTTCTCTAGGGGACATAATGGAAGTTGAATATACTTTCATTTCAGAGCAATTAACTAGATAAATGATTACAGGTCTAATTCCTCATATATGAAAATCAAAATATTTCTGGGGAACTGAAGGCAAATATTATCTAGCTTTGTATGATATATATCATATATCACATATATCATATATATCATATATCACATATATCATATATCACATATATCATATATATGCTTCAGGAGGCTAGGGCATTTGCAAGAGCACTGGGAAATGCAGAGAAGTTTTATTTCCCCATAAAACAGTTTATGAAATACTTATATTAGTAGTATTTTATTTATACAAATGTAACCTAGGGAAAGCTGAGCACCTCTTCTAATTTTAAAACAATGTTCATGCTACTCATAAATAATAACATATCAAATAAAACCTAATTATTTTTAGCACCTCTAGAGAACATAGTATATTTTTCTCTGCCACTGTTGCTCCTAGTATAGTATCAACCACTTATATTAACTACAACTCTTAATCAAAGTAACTAACTTTTATTTCACAGAGAGAACTGAGGAAGGTAGGGGAGAGGAGGACAAATAATTGAGAAGTGTTTGTGTTTGTCATCCACCAACATTTTAGCAGATAAATATGAGTTCCAAATACACATAATTTTCTATAGACACAAACACCCCTCTTAAAACTTTTCAAAGTGACAAAACATAAATTTTTAAATTAACATGGAACTAAGCTGTAGCCTTTTTGTAACATATAAACATAAAAATAAAAATTATGTAAATTTAAAATTATGACAAAGAGTCAATGTTTGGTTCTTGTTTCAGAATTATATGGATAGCCACTGACTATCCAATACCTAACTAAATTAACTCATTCTAAGATTTTAAGCCATGTAAAGATCTTGAAAATTTTCTTCAAAACTTCCTATAAAACCTAATTAATGTTAAGTTGATCAGAATCCATTTTGTTAAATGTACATTTACATTTTTTTATAATCTTAAACATCACATAAGAGTAGTGTTATCTTCTTGATCAGTAAATGTGTATAAATTTGGAAAAAAAGTCATACCCAAGTAGAATAACAAGTCATACTACCATTCTACTTCCACATGCAAATAAGTGAAGGTACAACTATTTTTATTAAACCATAATAAGTAAATTTCTTTCTGACCAAAGTATTATCTAATTTACATTTCCTTGGATTCTTTAAAGTTTCTGGGTTAGTTTTTATAAAATATTATTTTTATCTTTTAATTACAGATTATTTAAATTATTATGAGTTCAATTTTATTATTACTTGTAAATTTTAAAAATTGAATATTTGTTAAGTGCTTATTTTTCTGTATAAACCCATTAGAACTTACTTTAAGAGACTAAATACACTAATTTCAAAATACTCTCTAGAGGTACAAAAATGTTTCATACTTACAGGTAAAGACCTTTGTGAAACACAGATAGACATACTGGCATAAAGATAACTTATAGCTTCAATTTTATAATTTCAGCCTTGAGCCAATAGTGAGCACAAAACCGCAAAAGCTCACTGATTTAAGATAAAAAAGAGATGTTCTCCTTACTAGTGGTCATAATTTTCTACAGAATTTGAGCTCAAAGTGACAAATAAACAAATAAAAAGGTTCTTCAACCACATTCTCTAACACTTCTCATCTACCAGGTAATAGATCTTTATAAATCATTAGTCCTTTTATAGAGATCATAAAATGACTTGGCCATAGCTCCACTTTCCTAATCATTTTTATCACTTATTAGTGATTTAAAAAATACATAGAAAAGAAAACTGAAATTGGAAAAAAAGAGAGTCAGCAAAATTCGACTAATATTTGGATTCACCTCAGGGAGTCAAGAAAAGATGCTCCTAGGCTCCATCAGCCCATATAGGGAGCACTTCCTGATAACAATGTCCATTCTTCTAGCTCTGTCAGGTGAATCAATCCACTGTGAGTCTCAGTGGAAGATTTCCAAAATTGTTAAGGAAGTCTTTTCAAAAAAGTACAATTATAACTGTCCTGGAGATATTAGATGAACTCTTGTTAGATATTTGACTCAGCATTAATGAGAGAGCAAGGGAGATCTTACAACCAGTTCAAAAGAGATTTGAAAGAAACAAACTTATTTTGAGTTTGAAAATGTTGAAGTGAATTTGTAAAGTACTCAAAAGTAGCTTTTAAAAAACAGTAGTGGAGGAAAGGAAGAGAAGAAAGTCCACCGAATCCCCACTGTACAGAATTCATTTGCATGGTCATAGACAAGACTTATTTTACATAACTTTCACTTATCTACAATTTTCAGAGTTATAAATTAGCTTTAAGGCAATACAAATCTGAAATCAGGGCCGGGCACGGTGGCTCAAGCCTGTAATCCCAGCACTTTGGGAGGCCGAGATGGGCGGATCACGAGGTCAGGAGATCGAGACCATCATGGCTAACACGGTGAAACCCCGTCTCTACTAAGAAATACAAAAAATAGCCGGGCGAGGTGGCAGCGCCTGTAGTCCCAGCTACTCGGGAGGCTGAGGCCGGAGAATGGCGTGAACCCGGGAGGCGGAGCTTGCAGTGAGCTGAGATCCGGCCACTGCACTCCAGCCTGGGCTACAGAGCGAGACTCCGTCTCAAAAAAAAAAAAAAAAAAAAAAAAAAAAAAAAATCTGAAATCAGTTAATCTGAAAGGATGTCCTCTAAAGAATTTGTACTATTTCATTTAGACGTCTATTTTCTTTTTTTTTCAAAATTTCATTTTAATGTACATAAATAAATGAAAAATCGTATTTTTGCATGTATCTAGTGATGCTGTTAAGCAGTCTAATGCTAATTTGATTCTTAAAACTTTGTAAATGATATGCTTTAGCTCCAAGGGAGTTTAGCTTTGTTTTTAAAATTCTTCTTTAAGAAATACATTTCTTGTTTTTGTTGTTTTTAGGTTTCAGTATAATGGATCTAGTTGCAGGGTTTCACTTATTCCCCTCACTGAGATTTCTCTGAGGTCTTTCAAACTGAGGCTTTTATTTTTTTTGTTTTTGTCTTCTTTTTTCTTTAAATATATTTTTTTCTTTCTATGGTGTATTATCAAGAGGCTTATTATATGATTCTTAGTTTTTAAACTTCTAAACTTTACTTTTCTATTTACTACTTCTCTTTTCTTTCCTTTGGATATTTTGGTGAGTTGCTTGATCTTTTCTTCTACTGAGTAATTTGTTCTTCAGCTATGTCCATTCAGTAATTTATTCCATCCATTTTCCCCATTATTTATTTCAAGTATATTTTGCATACCAAATATTTTGTTTTGGTTCTTTTGAAATTATTTTGTGTCTTTCTTCAAATTATTGATACCTCAAGTTCTATAATCAAATATATTATGCTAATTTTAAATTCTTGTTTAACTGAATCCACTTTAATTCCACCCCATCTCAAAGGAATTTGCCCCACTAATCATCCTTTCATTTCTAATAATGTTAATGCCATTTTCCATTTTCCATTTTCTTATGAATATAATGCTGTAGTCATCCTTGACTTTTTTGTCTTCTAATAATTTTTTTTTTCAAAAAATTCGGCCAGATATTTAAAATAAATTCAGAATCTAACCATTTTCTAATCTTTCTGTTACTTTCTCTGAATCAAGATACCATCATCTTTCACCAAGATAACTGTAGTAGTCTCTGAACTTGTGCCTGTTTTTACCATATATCCCATCAATTTTTTTCCCAATGTAATTGTTTAAGGAAGCCTATGAAAAATATAACCAGTCTGATTCAGTCCTCAAATTAAACAATTTCCTATTTGTCTCAGAGAAAACCCCCAAACTCTCACAACTACCTATGAGGCCTTGCAAACCTCTGTATTTCTGTGAACTCATTTTCTACTATCCTTCTCATTGCTCACATAAGTCTATCCATACTGACAAAGAATTGCTCCCTGTAGTGGGTTGAAATGTTGCCTCCAAAAAAGATATATCCAGGTCCTGGAAACTGGGAATGTGACCTTATTTAGACAAAGTATCTTCACAGATGTAGCTAAGGCTCTCAAGATGAGACCATCCTGGATTATCATGGTGGACCCAAAGTCCAATAACAAACGTTCTTATAAAAGATAGAAGAGTTATATGAAGATAAAGGCACAGACTGGAGTAATGCGGTCTTAAGACAAGAAAATCCTAGAATAGTCAGAATCTATAAGAGGCAATAAAGACAGTATCTCCTTAGAACCCGGGGGAAAGGTCCCTCTTGCTGTCACCTTAATTTCAAATTTCTGCACTCCAGAACTACAAGATAATAGAGATGTCTTTTGTTTTAATCATTGTTATAGCAGCTCTGGGAAATGAATACAGTACCAAGGAAGTCAGCCAGACTTTGTCCTCAGCTCTTGCACTGGCTTTCCCTAATGCCTCAAATCATTTTAATCCATATAATTGTATTGCTTATATACCCACTTCATTTAAATTTTTACTCAAAAGTCTCCTTCAGAGTGTGACATAAAATGACCACTTTATTTAAAATTGCAACTCCACCCTCCTAACATTTCTTACCCTATGTTTTAGGCTGTTGTTGCATTGCTTTAAAGAAATACCCAAAGCTGGGTAATTAATAAAGAAAAGAGGTTTAATAGACTAATGGCTCTACAGGATGTACAAGCATGGTGCCAGTATTTGCTCAGCTTCTGAGGAGGCATCAGAGAGCTTGTCCTCATGGCAGGAGAAGGTGGATCATGCATGTCACATGGTGAGAGTTGAGCACAAGAGTGGTAGGAGGTGCCACTCACTTTTAAACAAACAGACCTCATGAGAGCTCACTATGAAGAGGACAGAACCAAGCTATAAGGGATTTGTCCCCATGACCCAAACACCTCCCACCAGGCCCAGCTCCTGGGGATTATAATTCAACATGGGATTTAGGGTGGCAAATACCAAAACTATATCATTCTGCCCCTGGTCTCCCAAATATCATGTCCTTTTCACACTGCAAAATACAATCATGCCTCCCCAACAGTCCTCCAAACTCTTAACTAACTCCAACATCAAATCACTCCAAAGTCCCACTTTCAAAGTTTCATCTGGAAATGAGTTTCTTCCACCTATAAAATCAAAACAAATTATTTACTTCCAAGACACAATGGAGGTAGAGTCATTGGGTAAACATTTTCTTTCCAAAAGGGAGAAATCAGCCAAAAGAAGGAGGCTACAGGCCCCATGCAAGCCTGAAAGCCAGCCAAGAAGTCATTATATCCTGAAGCTCCAAAATAATATCATTTGACTCCAAATCCCACTTCCAGGGCACATTACTACAAAGGATGGGCTCCAAGGCATGGGGCAGCTTTCCCTGGGTGCCTTTTCCAGGGCCAGGATACAGATTGCTCATGGTTCTACCATTCTGGGTCTGGAGGGCAGTGGCCCCCATCCCACAGCTCCAATAGGGCATGCTTCTGTGGGGACTCTGCATAGGACCTTCAACCCCACATTTCCCCTCTGCCCTGCTGTAGTAGAGGTTCTCTGTGAGGGCTCTGCCCCTGAAGCATGCTTCTGCCTGGGCACCTATGCTTTATTATGCATCCTCTGAAATCTAGGTGGAGGCTGCCAAGTCTCCTTCATTCTGGCACTCTGTGTGACACAAGGCTTAACACCTTGTGGAAACCTCCAAGGCTTACAGTGGCTTGCACCTTCCAGAGGAGCAGCCTGAGCTGTTCCTGAAGCCTTTTGAGCCATGGCCATAGCTGGAGCAGCAGGGAGGCAGGGAGCAGCCTCTCTAGGTGGCAGGGGGGCTTTGGAGTTCGAGGCCTGGCCCCTGAACCCATTCTCCTCCTAGGTCTCTGGGTCTGTTTTGGGAGGCTGCCTCAAAGATCTCTAAAATGCCTTCAAAGCCTCTTTCCCATTATACTGGCTATCAGTACCTGACTCAATTTCCATCATACAAATCTCTCTAACAAGTGATTGCTCTGTAGCCCACTTAAATTCCTCTCTTAATAATGCTTTTTCTTTCTCTGCCACATGGCAAGTCTGAAAAGTTTCCAAACATTTATGCTCCACTTCTCTTTTAAGAATAAGTTCCAATGTTAAGTTATTTAAGCAGCCACCCTCCTCCTGGTACCAATTTTCTGAAATACCCTATTCTTACATTGCTATAAAGAAATATCTAAGACTGGACAATTTATAACTAAAAGAGGTTTAATTGGCTAACAATTATTCAGGCTGTACAAACATGGCACTGGCATCAACTCAGCTTCTGGGGAGGCTTCAGGGAGCTATTACTCATGGCAGAAGGTGAAGGGGAAGCAAGCACATCACAGGCAAAAGAGGGAGAGAGTAGGGAATGGATACCATACACTTTTAAATAACCAGATATCATAAGAACTCACTATCAAGAGGACAGCATTTCCCACCAGGCCCCACCTTCAACACTGGAAATTACATTTTAACATGAAATTTTGGAGGAACAAATATCCAAGCTATATCACCCTGTTTTATTTTTCCATAGTACTATCATTTCCTCAAATAAATGTATGTATTTTACATGTATGGTTTTCCTCTCCCTAATAAAATGTAGGCTCTGGAAGAATATAAATATTTATCTTTTTGTTTAAAGCTAATGTATTTGAGTTATGTATTCCTTGGCACCTAAAAGAGTTTCTGGAATGTAGCACAAACTAAATGAATATTTGTTGGCTGAATAAATTAGTCACTTAGTTTGTCTTTTTTTTTTTTTTTTTTTCAGTAGTAATATTCCTCTGTGGTCGGGTTAATTTGGATATGTTCCCATGGGGTTCCTGTTACCTCCTTAATTGGATTCACTGTCTCCACAGATTAATTCAGTGGTTGGGGAGGAAACATGGTTTATCCTTCCCACTCTTCCTGGCTCTCAAGCAAGACATTTTTCTAATCAATTTTTTTTTCTTTTAAACTCTTAAGAAGAAGCAGCTGCCTTTCAAGAGGCAGCCTCTGTAAGTTTTAATCAGTCAGTGGGTCCGGGAGAGCAAAAGCTTGTAGACGGTCCCTACACATTGCAGAAAGACTTTTGTGCAGACCTGATATCATTTCCAATTTGGAACAAAGACTAGTTCTCCTGCTACTAAATTTTTGTGGTGAAAAGGCAGAAAATTATTTGCCCGAGGGACAGGGGAAAGCCTGGAACAGGACTTGGACACTTACTCCCGTGTGAAAGAGTAATGCTGCCTCTGTCATCCTACAGCTGACCTGAAACTATCAAGCCTTGCTCTTCTCCAGTTGATACAAAAAATTTCATGGAACATTAACATCAAATAAGGTCACTCTTGACTATGATGAATCAAGATAAAAACAAGATCACTCCATAATTATGGGTGAACACAGACAAAACAAGAACATCGCCCAGATCACAGAACACTGAATATTCTCCTCTCCCAGACACAACCGAGACTGCTGCTGCTTTACTACATTTAGCTTTAGCCCCAAGTTTTCTCTCCTTCTAGATATGATGTATTAAAGTATCCAATCACTCCACTCCTTTAAAACATGCAATCCAGAGCAACACACTCTTCCTTACACTCTGCCCTAAATCATCTAACACAAACTCAAATCTTATACTAACTACTTTTTAACACCTGTGTGCTGAGAAGCCCTCAGTCCTCCATAGCGTATGTTGGCTCTTGCTGAGGTTTTCCAACCTGTATAACTGTGGGTGTGCTCTTGGTGGTCTTTGGCTAGAAATAATTGACACCCACCTGTCTTCATCCTGAAGCTTCAGATAGTTCTCTAGTCAGTAAAGTGCTAGAAAATATTTAACAAAGGGCTCTCAAATAATTAATAATAATAATAATAATAATGAAGAAGAAACAGCAGAAGAAGAGGAGGAGGAGGAAAAAAAGGGAGAAGGAGAAGAAGAAGGAGAAGAAGAAGACATAGTCCTGAAATGTAGTGTTGCCTAATTTCCGTGATATAATTACTTCCACCAGGGATTATATTCAAAGATACCATATATTTATTTGGCTCTTAAAATCCTGGGTTTCCGTAAATCAGCTATTATTGGAAGGCCTGACTGGCTACAAGACACTACACCCTTTAGCTGTCAGATACTCACAGACCACATGTTCGCTTCCTAAAATCTATGCCACCTTCCCTGTCAATTCTGCAGTTTCTCCAGGGTCACTCTGGGGGTAAGGAAGCAGCTTACTCTTCCATCACTAACTAGAAAGCCTGAAACGTAGTTGTTATTCAAGCAGCCATGCGTACACGAGTTTGTAAAGGGAAAATTAGTCATTGGCTTAAGATATATATTGACAATTCTTTGAGGAAAAGGAAAGAATTTTGCACTTAATGAAATATAACTTCTGTAAATAGAACTCAATTTCCTTTTAAGCTTCAGCATACCAATTGGCACAAATCACCCCACGTGATAGCAAAGGGAAATATTTTAAATCTATTTTGACATTGACTTTCACTATACTACTTAAGAGTTGTTCTTAAAGGAAAATAATTTTCTCCTAAAGCATGTGCATAATGATACTTGGAATGTCACTTGTAAAATAAAAAGTTAATATTACTTGAAGCATTTATAATTTTAGTATTTACAATGTTAGTATTTAAATATGCTATACACTGTAAGATCTGAACTAAAATGTAAAACTTTATACCACAAACTGCCTTCTTTCAGTGTTTCTATACCATCTGAACCATAAGATTTGAAGCCAACTGCCTGCTTTTTAATGGCATGTGTGCTGTTGATGACCTTGGTAAAGTCATACAAGTTTTGTTCCTCACTTTCCTAGTCTGTAAAATGAGTGTGATATTAATAGAACCTAATTTATTAAGTGGTGTCAAAGATTAAATAAGTTACTGTATGCAAAATGTTCAGAAAAAAAGCCTGGCACATATTATGTGCTATCAACAAGAATATTCTTATTATTCTATTACTTGAGCATACATTATAATTAGCCATTCAAATATGTGTGCTTTATGCAAACACACATTGTACAATAAGAACAATTTTTAGGGTCCAGCTTATATGCGTAGTATTGCAAATCTGCTCCTACATGTACACATTTTCAACATAGAAAATTTTTGAAATAAAAGGTTATGAGATAATAACATACACAGAGCTGTATGAGTGCTAGTTATTTGGGAGGAGAAAGTTATATTATTCAATATGTTTTAAAATGGAAATCATAAAAAAATTATAACTGTGTTTCAATATTGATGTATGTTGTTTAAGTTGAAATAAAAGCTATTTAAAACTTTAAAAGTGTGAAATTATCCTTGCCCTTTGAAGTGGTAGTTTAATGTAAATGTAAGAATTAAAAGGTGACTAACCATTTATTACTTTTTCACATTTGTCAGCTTAATCCAGTCGGGTAGTTTAGAAATTCTGTCACAGATGTCTGAAATTGTTAAAATTAGCATGTTTTATCTGCAGAATGCAGAATGTTCATTTACATAAAATTGGTTCATTTCTAACACAATGTAGCTATAAAAATATGTTTTCATAAAATACATTTAAAGTAGTTGAAATACTTTCTGGAAAATTTATTTGAGGGGAAAACTTGTAGCATTTATGATGAACTCACCATGATTTATCCTGGCAAGGCAAAGTCCACACTCTTACTAGTTGATAGTTATTGAACCTTTTTTTAAAGAAAAAGATTATTATAACCACAAAAATGGGGTGAAATAATAAGATTTATCAACAGTCGTTAAGTAATTAGGATAAGCTGTTTTCATAAAACCTTTCTCAAAAATAAAAAATAAAAAATCCTTTCCTTTTCTAGCTATCTATCTATCCCAAATTCTAGGATATTCATTGTATAACGTACCATGGGCACTTACTATGTGAGAGAGTACTAAGAATTTTGAGCAATGCAGTTTTCAGTAATCTGATGAGTAATTTTGTAGCGTTATGTATTTTTAAGATAAAATTCATTAAATAAAAATGATCAAAAAGCAAAAAAGAAATAATAGATTGATGAAAAAGAAACAGAGAGAGAACTTGAAAGAAAAAACAGAGTGAAAGAGAAGGGGAAATCAATTTTAATTTAAATAATTAATAAGTGGAAATACAGAGATTACATTTAAAAATGGCTTGATTTTACTTTTTAATGCCAAAAATCAGAATCCAGATACAGATAAACATATAAATTTATCCTTTGATGAAGGCATGGGTTATACCCCAAACCTAAGATTTTCTGCTTTCAACACATTTTCATCTGAATCTGTACATGAATATCATGCTGTCATGTTCACCCATTCTCCAACGGCTTGAATAGGCTTGGTTTAAACTTTGCCAGAACGATGACCAGCAGGGACATTTTGAATGATGCCCTTAAAAATCTGAATGGGTAAATATGGGAAATAGTACATATTTAGCTGCAGAAATTAAAACTATTATGCCATAAAGTATTCAAAACGGTATAAGGAACACATTTCCAAAGCACTGAGTAAGCCCTATTTGAAGAAACAAAAGTAGTTATGTAAAAGAAATACACACCAGGTTAAGATCACATTAGTAGCCCAAAAATATACATACAGATAGAAATAATATATGAGGGGCAGTTTTGATAATGCTAGAAACTACTGTGGAAAATCACAAACTTCTTGACTGTAGTATTGGCCTATATCTTTCTTCCACCTCTGCTTTGGTTTCATTCTTTCTACTTACCTTCACTAAAATACCATGTATTTTACATATATGTATGTAAATATATATTACATATATGATTTGTGTGTATGTATATATGATTAGATAGATGATAGATAGATAGATAGATAGATAGATAGATAGATAGAAAGATAGATAGATAGACAGACATATGATTTGTCTTTTTTTCCCTAGAATTTAAGTTCCATGATGGCAAGTTTGTTTTTTTCTTCTTTCTGTAAAATTCAGAATAGCATCTGGCATATCATCAACACTCAATAAATATTATAAAGCTGTTAAGTGGATGAATGAATGTAATTATGATATTGATGGTTCTAGAAGTTTCTTTTCATTTGTTTGTGTTTATTTCTATGGGTCTAGTTTAAGAATTTTCCTGAATTTGCCCAGGTGCAGTAGCACAGGCCTATAATTGCCACTACATTGGAGGCTGAGGTGGGAGAATTATTTGAGTCCAGAAATTTGAGACCAGTCTGGGCAACATAGCAAGACTCTATCTCAAATAATATAATAAAATAATATTTCTCAGTTAAATAATTTCCACACGAACTCTTAAGAACACACACACACACTCACACATACACACACACACACACGTACTACCTGACTTATTTCCACCTCCCAGAAGAAATTATCACCAAACTTTTATCAGATTACTAGCTAAATAACACTATTGTTTAGCTAAATAATACTAAATGATGTCTCATAATGGTGCTTTTTTGGTTTTTCAATTTTAGTATCATTTATTGACTTCCAGCAAGGAACTATCTTTTCTATTACCCCAAATTTATTTATTTTGCTGCTTCCTGTGGAGCAAAGAATTTCATTTTTCAATTCTTCTATTGAAGTTTAAGTAAATTATGTTTTTTTCCCCAAGAGTTGTTTCTGTTCTCTGAATACTCCTTTAAAAACAAGTATGCTAAAAAAAAAAAAAAATGGGAAAATGATACGTGGATTAGAATTAAAAAGAAAAAGTTACAAATTAGAAAACTAGAGATAAGACGTAAACTAAAACAAACATCCCAGTGGTTTCCAAGCTGAACAGGTTGGAATGGCAGTATGGATGTGGGAGTATACTCAGACTTCCCCGTTTCTCTATTAATGCTCATCAAAACGTTTGTGTGAAACCTTAGTGACTTCACTTAAAATTTTTACTTGAAAATTAAGATTCTGAAAAAATAATTATATAATTATCCACCTATTCGAATAATCTTTTGTAGAGCAGTTGAATAAAAATTGTCTTTCTTTAGTAATAAACTTAGGTTGTTCTGTTAAGAGGTAAATACAAGCGCAAAATAGTCAATTCCCATGTGAAAATGTGGTCCATGTTTTAGAAACATCAAATTTTAAAAAGTATGAGAACAATATTTTAATGAAAATTAGTTTTATAATAATTGCAGTAAAGTTGCAATACAATCACAGAGTTTTTAGACTTCTTTCAAATCATGGTATTGTTTTTGTAACTGTTAATAGCTCTTCACTCCATGTGCAGCTTTTTTCATACTCATGACATTTTAGTATTACCTCCAAAATATCAAAGCTCAGTTTTCAAGTCTTGACCTTCTACAGTTGATGTGGGAAGATAGTAAGAGAATTTTTCATACAAGTGGAAAGATTTCTGTTCCAAACTCATGTAAACTCATACTACTTTAGGCAACTGATTTTCTCAACCACTCCCCATCACAAATCATTAATAAAGAAGGACAGATAAACATATACTCTCTTCATTTTTTTTTTCCAAAATACATTCCTATGCAGAAGTTTTTAACTGACTTTCCATTGAGTCCTTTTTAAAAAAAAAAAAAATTGAACCTAATTTTTTAACTAACATTTAATAATTTAGGGATTATGTTTAATTAAGATATCTGAATTATTTTAGAAATTCAGAGATTCTCTCTACATTGAACAAGCATTTTCAAATGTAAACAATTGGCTGGGCCTGAGTACTAGTTTCCTCTGTAATCTCAATGGCAGGCATGAACTGTACAGTCCCTACCACCAACAACACATAGGCACATATTGTACCTGCCTGAGGTGGCTTCATTGTATACACATTTGGCAAACCTAGGAATCTGACCATTCTAGTTGTAGTCATGCTTCCCCCTTTCCCAATTGGAAGAAATTTTCCATTCTCCAAACATTTAAATTTCACAGATTTCTGCATTTTGGTATACACTTGAATATACAATTCCTCATCCTTTTTCCTCATTTTCAATGCTAAATATAAGCCAGAATAAGTATTTTTGTTTCATATTTATGGAGAACATACTGAAAGTTACATAAAACGGTTATTTTCCTTTCTTTTTTTTTTTGTTCTCCTATTTTTTTAATGTAGTAGTACAGTGAGATTATCACTTGAAATTAAAGTTATCAGATAAAATTTTATGTGAATATTTAATCTTCATATAAAGGTCAAATAACATTAAAATCTTTATGTATGACTTTCATAATACACTGATATCTCTAAGTTTTCAATTTTTTAGTAAATTTAAAGTATTAATAATATCCACAGAAAGAAATCTCTAACAACTATTTTAAAATTTAATAGTAACCCAAGGTACTTGATTCCCATTATCATTGCAGTACTTTTTTTGGAAAGAGTATTTTAATGAGATGCTAATGGAAAATACTACTCTCTCCTCTTAAACCTGCTCTACATTTCACTATGCTCAGATAAAGAGTTACTGTAAAAATTTAAGTAACTTGACTGAAAACAGAATAAGTAAATTAAAAAAATTAAGTTATGTAAATGTGTACTGGTAAATTATAATAAATAATACATATTTCAAGATTATAGAATTGAACTTTTTATGGAATATTTCTTTTCAGTTTTAACTTAAGATACTTGATGTAATATCTGATCAGGTTTTTTTAACCTAATCAAATCTCTAAAATCTTTGGGAATGTGATATACATTCAATGTCTATTTTATTTAACACTGCAGCTATTGAATCAACCTCACAATTGTATTAAGGTCAAATACATCCAGATGGATCAGAAAAATTTGAAAAAATTAAAAATTAAAGTAATAGTCCTAGTGTTCTTGATTGAAACATATTTAGAAAGATATAATTTGTATTTGACTTCCTTCTCCTGTATATATTTACAGGATATTACTTTAGTAACTGCGTACTTTCTAAATTAACTAAATTAGAACGTCATAAGGGTGGAATAAGAAATATGATTTAAGTAACCAATTGATATTTTTAATCCTGTGTTGCTTCCAAAGAGGGATTGAGAACTTCAATATGCAAAAGGGAGAGCAAGCAAGAGAGGAAGGAAAAAAAAGAAGGGTGGGTAGGCAATGAGGCAAGTGGTTACATTCTTGTGAGGCTCTGAATAGTGTTCCTTGCATCTATATTTTACATATGAAAAGAAAGGGGTGGGAGAAACCGTCAACTATGCATTCATCTCACATTCAGTAATCTACTTTTTACATGTAATAAAGCATTTGAAAGCACAGCTATGACTGGGCACAGTGGCACACATCTGTAATCTCAGCACTTTGAGAGCCCAAGGGAGGAGGGTCACTTGAGCTTGGAAATTCGAGACCAGCCAGGGCAATAACATGAGACTTCACCTCCACAAAAAACAAAAACTTCAGCCAGGTACAGTGGACATCTCTGTGGTCCCAGCTACTAAGAATGCTGAGGTGGAAGAATGGCTTGAGCCTGGTAGATCGAGGCTGCAAAGAAGGATGATCATGCCATTTCACTACAGCTTGACAACAATAAAAAGTAAAATGAAATAAAAATAAATTTTAAGAAATTACAGCTCTCTGGGAACAAAAGGAAGATCGTTTTTTGCATGACTCAGTTCCCAATCTTAGTTTTCTCTTTGGCATAGTCAGTTTTTTGTCTCAAGGTTTTATTTTTATTTCATCCTTTCCTCTATTCTTAAAAATCTTTCAGAAGAAGCATTGTAAAAGAAAATGAGTCTCTGGTCACAGGTTTGGTCTGAACCTTCATCACCAGGATGGTTTATTCCTAGAAGGTTAGGTCCCATGTTGCTAGGAAGGCTCATTTCTAAGAAGTCATGTCTCAGTGAGATAGTCAAATGCCTAGGCAGGTAAAAGGGGACCTCCAGAGAAACTCTGACATGCCCCACAAGTGTTTACATCAGATGCATTTGGCATTTGTAGAGATGAGGGAACCTGCCCAGGGTCTTGTCTGAGCATGCTCAGATGTGCACTAGGGGAACAGGGTGGAGTCACAGGCAGGGGGAGGAATCTGGCCTGTTCAGTTCCTTTGTGATGGCCTGGGATTCAATCTCAGAAGTAGTGGGGGAAGGTGGGGGAGGGCGGTTAGCAGAACTCCATCTCATTTTGTTAAGGTTTCTTTTTGTTTGTTTTTTGTTTTTCCCCTTTTCACCCAGTAAAATCCTGCTCTACTCACCCTTCAGTGTTTCCATGTTCCTACATTTTCCTGATAGTGTGAAAAGGACCCAGTTTTTGCTCAACTAATGGACAAAATTCTGCAACATTTTGGCACCCAGATGTGGTATTTGAGGAAGAATGAATAAGGTGTGAACCAAAAAGTCTTCTTCATTTTTGCCTCTAAACCTTTTTGTCCTCAGACTTTTTCTGAGGGTAGAAGAAATTGTGCCTCCCTTCTGCCCTGACCCCCATCACTTTCAGAGGTTGTGAATGTCAACCTTTTCTTTTTTTTTGGAGATGGACAGGCAAACAGCAGCTCCCTCCCTTTCCAGCAGGGGCTTGGGTTTATGGCTCAAGGATACCCAGTGACTGACCTGCCTTCCCCACCATGCATCCATGGAATCTTCCCCTTTTCCATCCAAGAAGTCCAGTTCCTTCTGACAGCTATTAAGTTTCTCTCTCAGTGGGAAGAACTCATTTGCATAAGAATAAGAGGTTCTTCCCCAGACTCAACCCTGCACCTTAAACTTTTTTTTTCCCTTTTCTCTACCCTGTCTGCAGTTAATACAGTCCTGCCCTTTGAACTTTTTTCTTTTCTCCACTAGTGTTACAGGAAGTCAGGGATCCCAAATGGAGGGACTGGCTGGGGCCATGGCAGAGGAACATAAATTGTGTGATTTCATCTTAATATGGACATTTATCAATTCTCAAATAATATTTTTATAATTTCATATGCCTGTCGTTAATCTCATAATCCTATTATCTTCGTAAACTGAGGATGTACATCACCTCAGGACCACTGTGATAATTGTGTTAACTGTACAAATTGATTGTAAAACATGTGTGTTTGAATAATATGAAATCAGTGCACCTTGAAAAAGAATAGAATAATAGTGATTTTTATGGAACAACAGAAGACAACCATAAGGTCTGACTGCCTGCAGGGTCGGGCAAAAACAACCATATTTTTCTCCTTGCAGAGAGCCTATAAATGGACGTAAAAGTAGGAAAAATTTCACTAAATTATTTTCCTATCAAGGAATATTAATATTAATACCCTGGGAAAATAATGCATACCCTGGGAAAAGAAGATCTATAAACAGCTGCTCTGGGAAGTCTGTTTTGAGCAGTTGAGATAAGGACTGAGATAAGCCCTGGTCTCCTGCAGAACCCTCAGGCTTACTAGGGCTGGGAAAACTCAGCCCTGGTAAGTTTGTGCTCATACCAGTTCTCTGCTCTTGAACCCTGTTTTCTGTTGTTTAAGATGTTTATCAAGACAATATGTGCACCACTGAACATAGACCCTAATCAGTGGTTCTGCTTTTGCCCTTTGCCCTGTGATCTTTGTTGGACTCTTATCATTGGTTCTGCTTTTGCTCTTTGTCCTGTTCCCTCAGAAGCATGTGATCTCTGTTAGACCCTTATTAGTGGTTCTGCTTTTTTACCCTTTGAAACATGTGATCTTTGTACCTACTCCCTGTTCTTACACCCTCTCCCCTTTTGAAACCCTTAATAAAAACTTACTGGTCTGAGACTCAGGCAGGCATCATGGTCCTACCAATATGTGATGTCACCCCTGTTGGCCGACACTTATGGAAAATAGAAAGAACCTATGTTGAAATATTGGGGGCAGGTTCCCCCAATACTCCAGGTTAGAAGTTAATTTTTAAGTGAGAGGTTTTTTTTTTTGTTTGTTTGTTTGCTTATTTGTTTGTTTGTTTTTTCTTTTTAGAAGATATTTTACTAAGCTAGGAATGATAAGGATCACTGTTTACTTTCTCTATAAAGTTTTGATTATGAAAAATGTTTCATGAGTTTTTGTCTTAAGCTGTAGCCAATCTGGTGTGTTTTGCATGTGTTTCTGTATGGTCAATAGTAAGCTTTGCTGTAGGCCTCCATCTTGTTTTACATTATTGGGTGCATGACCTATAACCACATGGCAATGCTGCTTTTAGTCTCTGCCATTTTACAATGGCAGCTGGGTTCAATCCTGGCTTAGGAAATGAGGTGTTTTTTCTGGTTTGATGTCTGCTTGACCTTTTGCTTCTTGTTGATTCTCTTCCCCTTCACAAACAGTCTTGGATTTTCCTTTCTCTGAGCCTTTACTAAAGTTTGAAAGCCAGAAATGTTGGCCGCTTTGCATCTGTAATCAGTTCCTTCCAGTGGGTTCTTGGCCTTGCTGACTTCAGGAATGAAGCCACGGACCCTCAACGTGAGTGCTACCGTTCTTAAAGATGGTGCGTCCAGAGTTTGTTCCTTCAGACGTTCAGATGTCTCCGGAGTTTCTTCCTTCTGGTGCATTCGTGGTGTCGCTGAATTCAAGAGTGAAGCTGCAGACCTTCAGAGTGAGTGTTACAGCTCTTAAAGGTGGCACATCCAGAGTTGTTTGTTCCTCCTGGTGGGTTTGTGGTCTCGCTGACTTCAGGAATGAAGCTGCAGACTCTTACGGTGAGAGCTACAGCTCATAAAGGTAGTGTGGACCCAAAGAGCAAGCAACAGCAAGATTTATTGTGGAGACCAAAAGAACAAAGCTTCCACAGTGTTGAAGGGGACCTGAGCTGGTTGCTGCTGCTGGCTCAGGTGCCAGCTTTTATTTCCTTATTTGGCCCTGCCCATGTCCTGCAGATTGGTCCATTGTACAGAGTGCTCATTGATGCGTTTACAAAGCATTAGCTAGACACAGAGCGCTGATTGGCACATTTTTACAGAGTGCTGATTGGTGCATTCAAAATCCTCTAGCTAGACAGAAAAGTTCTCCAAGTCCCCAGTCGACCCAGAAAGTCCAGCTGGCTTTACCTCTCAGCTTGGCAGGCCTAAAGTCAGGTAATAAGAGAGTTAAAAGGATTTTCTTAAAGAGTATTCAGCTTAATTAAAAGTGGATATCAAAGTTATATGTATATTTAAAAGACCTTTATGCTTTCTTGGATCTTGTTATGCTGGAAAAGTTTTTATCCAGTTGGCTCAATTTTTTTTTCTCCATTTGGTCTTGCTACTCTTAATGCATACATGAGAAGTCAATAATCTAAGAAAGAGGTTGGCAAATGAAAAATCTTATAGTCAATGGATTTTTTTTCTGCCTGTCTACATAGTTTTATATGTGCTGTGTGTGTGATGTCTATAAAAAGAGTGCTAATTAATTGGCCTAAATGAAGATAAATGCTTAGATCAAATATTATTTAAAAGGGAAGATAAAAGCTGTGGTTTTATCTTGCTGCTTTATTTTATCTTTCTGCTTTATTTATCACAATAAATCTTGCTGCTGCTTACTCTTTGGGTCCACACTACCTTTATGAAATCAAAACAGACTTAAAGATTATTGATGAAATGCAGGTGTTGTCAAAATGTCAATATGTGAACTAAATTATGCAGGTCAGACACTAGGCTTGCTAAATATTTTAAGGTTATAAACTGCTTTTTTGGTTTTTAGAACTGATTGACTTGCCTTTTTCACAGTATGTAAGGCCTGATGACATATGAAATTAATCAAGCCTTTATTATTCCAGAAGAAGTCAAACCTTGGCTACACCTTGTACACAATAAAAACAACTTACCACATTTATGTTAAAGTTAAAATTTGATAGGGGTTATAACATTTAACATTATAACATTATATAACATTATGATATGTAATTCAGACTACTGGAAATAGATTTACATGGGTGATTTGTAAGAATAGTAAAATGTGATTTTAGTAAAAGATTATAAAAAGGCATGGAAATGTACATTTATGCCTAGGGTTGAAGGATTGTTTTGAATTAGATAAGATAAAGTTGAAGGTTTAAACAAATGATGGAAAGATTCTAAAAATTAATCTTGCAAAAACTGTATGTGTGAACATATTTACTAAATTCAAAGGGGTATTATAGGATTTTTCTCTAACTTGAGTATTGAAATAAAAGTACAATAAATGTTTGTTGGCACTAATCTGCTCTTTAGCAAAATTTGTAAAGAGTTATAAAAGGTTTTTGCCCTTTTACACTTCTGAGTCATTATTTTGGCAAAATTAATAACTTATGGTAAACTGGAATTCTGTTTTATAACATCAATTGTTTTAAACCTCCAACATATTTAAGAGGCTTCCCAAAATCTAAGTTCCACTTCAAAACTCTTTCCTAATGCCTGGCTTTTGTATGTTACAGAGGGCCTCTGGAGTATCCAAAAGAGAGTTAAATGGGAAGTTTTTATATGGTTAGTTGTATGAAATAACCAAAATGATGTTCAATCTTCTTTAGGTTGTATTTGGTGAATAATAGTAATATATTTTCCAAAATTGCATGGGGTTTCTATAATTCCAATGTCTAAAGAAAATGCTATCAGTCATAATTAAGGTTTTTATGTTAAGTTATTGTAAACCACAGTGATAACAAAACTTATCTGTCAATTGTGTTTCTGACTGTAACTACCCTGAACATTTTGTTATTCACAGACAATTGTTGTCTTGTTTTGATCCTTTTCAATGGATGGTCTATAATAAGCTATAGGACTCTGACAGGTGCTCTCAAATACAGGTTTCTCATAACCATGCAGATCATGACATTGGAATAAAGGAAAAATGTACTGGACAATTAAGAGCTGAAATGTTCACAAATATCAAGCAAAACAAGAGCAAACTAAATACACTGAACTAATAGAAAGCTGAAGTAATCTTTTTGACTTTTGGTTGAAACATTGCTAATTTTTGTTTTGTTTTTGAGAGCCAAGGAAACTTATTTTGAGTTGTTTATGGTCTTTAATAATTGAAAAAGCTATACTCCTGTGAACAAAATTTGAATCATGCTTGTTTCTCTCTGCCTGGTTCCCCTAGGATTTGGAAACTATCTGTGAGTATTCTTAACTTGTGGAAATATAGTTGTTTGCATCAGCACAGTAAGAATTTATTTGCTTTTGCAACAGGATGCAATTGAAGAAACTGGTGTTTTACCAAGGCTCTGACTGGAAGGGTATGCTTCCCTTCAAGTAGTCAAGGTCAACTTGCAGAGCCAATAAAAACCTCGTGGGAAAACTGGCCTCATACCCTTGTCTACACAGTCCCTGTACAGGGTTCCTAACCTGCCATGAGTAAAGAATGTCACTTTCAACAGGTCCAGGAACCACAGGCTCTTGGGACCTCAAGAAGAGAGGAGTTTACCCAACTCACAAGTATTTGAGGGTACAAACCCATGGCTGGGCTCAGCTTTAAGGTCTTATCTGAGATTCCTTGTGGAACAAGGTCCCATCAAAGCCAATCTAAAAAGCCTATGTAGAAATAATTATTCTTGCTGCAGTTTATGCAAATAATCAGGCCAAGTATAAGACTAAAATCTGTTTTCCAAATAAAGAAGCCCCATCATGATTTGTTTTTAACAGAAATGAGGACTAGAGAGAGAGAAATCATGTTTCAAACCTTACCATCATTAGATTCTAGATTCACTAGTTTTTCGGTTTTTTTTTTGTTTTGTTTTGTTTTGTTTTTTTTGCCTACATGTTAGACTAACTCTGTTCCTGTGAACCAACCAGCAATCTCCAGCAACAGCTCAGAAAGAACAACAGGAATGGGTGATGTAAAAATCTGGATCAATATTCTAATTCTGAGCAAATATCCTGCAAATCCTGGCAGGTGATGGGGATAAACAGGATGCCCATCACCCGGAGCATTCCTTTTTGGGAAAGCAAGACCAAAGCCAAGCCACATGCACCCAAATCTTAGCAAGCATAACTATAGCCACCAGTTATTTGGGTGTGTCACAAGACATCCTTTTCTCTCCCTTGTTGGAGGAGGACTCAATTCCACAGCTTCACCTTAGCATTCAGCTTATGATAAGGAGTCCATGCAATCCTCACCCTGAGACACATTTTTGTCCCAAACTCAATTCGAAGTTTCAGGTCAAAGCCCTAGGAAAGAAAACTAGATCTGAGGAATATAGATGCAGATTATAACAACAACAACAAAAAAATTCATGGATAAAGGCCATGCTGCTATCCACGGCGTAAGTGAGATCTAGGGAATTCAAAGGCTACTGAGAGTGGGGGAGATAAGGCATATGTGGGTAAGAGCAGGTATTCACACCCATTAGACCCCTCTCTTAACATTGGTGAAAACCACGTTTACACCCATCAATAGCATGCTGTTGTGTTCAGCAGGGCTGGGGCATACAAGGATGGAGGAAAGAAAGACAAATGCTTCACTGCACTGTCCCTCACTCACTTACCCTGCATATTTGCTTGGAAGAGAAAAGAACCAGGGATGTTTGCTACCCTCTTTCTAGATGAGTAGTCATTCATCTTTAGTCTGTACCCTTTTTGAATGCATCCTGAACATCTGTGATTGCTCAGGAAAAAAAAAAAAAAAAAAAAAAAAAAAAAATTTCTTTTTTCTTTCTCTGTCTTCTCTTCACTGATAAGAATTTGCATCTCTGTACTATGGAACATCCCCCTCATATACATCCTTCAAACTGGGAAGAGTTAATTTCCCAAAGCTTAGACTGGTTGACTTCCAACTGGGCTTAGGGAAAAGTAACCCAGAATTCTGACATGGCAGCAAAAGGGTAAAACTTTTTTTTTTAACAAGCCAGGCTTTTGTTGCCCTCATCTTTGTGGAAATTGGTAAAAGGCCTTGGGATTTTGAGCTGTCATTACCCACTCTTTGTTTCATTGTGATACATGTTTTCTAACAACATGGTTTGTCTCTTCTCACCTTCAGGTCATCAAAATCCAAACCTCACAATGCAACCAGAGCCTGAAATGCAACCAGAGCCTCCCTTTTGTTGGGAACCCTTAGAAAGGCCTCTGAAGGAGCTCTGACTGCCTTTTATCTAAAACAGCACCCCCTGTCAGAAGAAACGAGTTACAGCAATCTTCCTCCTTATCCTTATTTTAATGGCAGTTAGATGTACTTCTTTAGAGGGGTAATGAAACAGACAAATGCTAGGCAGATAAAAGGGGTCCCCTGAGAATCTCAGACCCACCCAACAAGTGGTTACATCAGATGCTTTTGTGCAGATGAGGGAACCTATCCAGGACTTTTGTCTGAGCATGCCCACATGTGCACTGAGGAAACAGGGTGGAGCCACAGGCAGGGTGAGGAGCCTGGCATCTTCAGTTCCTGTGTGATGGCCTGGGATTCAACCTGCAATGTTGGCAGGGGACAGTGGGGCGGGGGAAGGGCGGTGGGGCGGGGGAAGGGCGGTGGGGCGGGGGAAGGGCGGTGGGGCGGGGGAAGGGCGGTGGGGCGGGGGCGCCGGGTCGGGGTGGGGGAGCTGTTAGCAGGGCTCCATCTTGCTTTGCTGAGTATTTTTTTTTCTTTTCTTCCCCTTTGGGCCAATGAAATCCTGCTCTACTAGACTTTCAATGTGTGTGTATGCCTAAATTTTCCTGGTTGTGTGACAAGAACCTGGTTTTAGCTGAACTACTGGTTTTGCTGCAACAACTAACATTGCTAGGAAGTTTTATTCTTAGGAGGTTGCGAAGAATCATGTTCCATGGAAATATGGGGAGGAATAAAGAGAGAAGAAAGAAAAATATAAAAGGAGGGAAAAAGGGACCAAGGCCAGATTATGACAACAAAGGGAAAGCAATGCTGCAAAACCGATTCAAGCTATATTATGAAAAATTACAAACATCGATAGATAGGCACAAAGGTAGTGTGTGTGTGTGTCTGTGTGTGTCTGTGTGTTTGCCATTCTTTCTCTCAAAGGTTAAGTTGTCTAGCTTCAGTGTTCAGGGCTTTGAGAAAAGCACAGTTTTAATTTCTAGTGATAGGATTTCTAAAAATGAAAAGTCAGAAAAATTGAATTAAAAAAAATGAAAACCATTAGTTTGAACACTTGTAGCCAGGGAAGAATTCAGGATCCAGCCTAAATTGTAGACAAATAATAAAAACTGAAAATCAATGGACAAGGTTAGAATCTAATAGCAGGTGCTATAGTTTCTTTTGAAATATAATTTTTCATTCTCTAGTCCCCTATTTGTACCAAAGACAAATCATAGTAAGACCAATTTATTTGTACAATAAGTTTTAGTCTTATTATACTTGGCCTGATTATTTGCATAAAGTGAAGCAAGAATAATTATTGACCAACGGACTCCTTTTGAATTGAATTTGCTGAAGCTTTTTCATAAAGAATCTCAGATTAGACTTTTAAAGGCTTCTTCAGCTCAGCTAAAAGTTTATCTGTGTCTGCAAATACTTGTATGATTTGTGTGCATTCCTTTCTACTCAAGGTTCCCAAATAACTTGAGGTTTCTAGGTCTGTTGGAAAGTGGCATTCTTTACTTACCGCAGATCAGGAACTCTGTGAAGAAACTGTACAGACAAGATATAAAGGCAGCGTTTCCAAGGGACTTTTATTAGCTCTATACAGTTAATTTCAATTCCTCAAAGCAGTCTATTCATATTTGAAAATATGCCATTCCAGTTAAAGCCTTTATAAAATTACCAGTGTCTCCAACTGGGTCCTATTACAAGAGAAAACAGATTCTTCTAGAAATTATGCAAAAAACTATATTTGCCACATTTCCAAAATCTGGCAAAATCAGGTAGGGAGAAATATGTTTAAATTTTGCTCAGAAGAGTATATTTTACTGAATTGTTAAAAAGTTGTTAAATAGCTTAATAGAAAAAAAAGTTTTCTTAACTCTGAAAAACAACCTGAAAAGAGTCATCAATGTTTCAAACAAAAAACAGTCGTGAATATTATGTCATTCCTCTATTCAGTCCATAGCAATTAATTCATTCCATTTGATATTGGTAACCTTGCGATATTAGTAGCCTTGTGAACACATCAGCTCTTCAACAAGACACTTGGAAGTTTTATTTCTACTTATTTTATTTTTCTCTAATGACACAATCTCCAAGGTTATCAGAAACCTGCATTTGAGAGCACCTGTCAGAGTCCTTTCAGTGACGTTTCCTAATGAACCACATTTTAGCTAACAGCTGATTATAAACTGCTTTTTGAGAAGTATCAAAGTAAAACAATAATGGTCTGTGGATGACAAAAGTCTTAAGACAGCCATGGTCAAAGACACAATTGACCAAAAAATTTGGCCATAAGATAAGATTTCCATAAATTTCTTACAATCTTTTACAATTTTTTTCACCTTTCTGTCTCCATTAAGTTTTACCCATTATTTTTTGTCATTTCTTCAATTTAAAACAATCCTTAAAGGTCATTAAAGTAGATTAAATTATTTTCTCTTTAAGAAAGACTATATCTGCATGTCTTTTTACAAACCCTTTACTAAAACACATCCTACTTTTTTTTATATTTTGTGCATAGAATTCTTTGTCTTGTATCTAGTAGGTTTTTGTTTTGTTTAAGACAGAGTCTCACTCTCACTCAGGCTAGAATGCAGTGGTATGATCTAGGCTCACTGCAACCCTTGCCTCCTGGGCTCAAGCAATCCTTCCACCTCAGCCTCCCAAGTAGCTGGAACTACAGGTTCACACCACACCCAACTACTTTTTGTAGTTTTTGTAGAGGCACCATTTTGCCATGTTGCCCAAGCTGATCTGGAACTCCCGAGCTCAAGCAATCTGCCTACCTTGGCTTCCCAAAGTGCTAGGACTATAGGCATGAAAGAGTTCAGTAGGATAGTAGTTCTAAATATAAATATTAACTATTTATTATAGTAATAATAACTTTTATTTTTAGTAAAAAAAAAAAAAATCTTTAAACAAGTAATTTTAATTAGATATCATATGTAAGGTCCAGAACAAAGGAAAATCCCTGAAGTTAGGCCTCATCATGACCCCAAGAGGCTCAAATCTAACAATAAAAGTTTATAGACAAGCAAGTATCAAAAGTACTACAGAAGCAAACTTTCAAGTCTTAAAACATCTATAAGAGGCAGCATCTGACCAATAAACCAATGGACTCAGACAAAATGTCAAGATTAAATTTGAAAATGTTTCTCTTTTATTACACCAATAATTTTGAAGTGTCTTTGTTTCTGAAAGATTGCTAAAGTTAGGTCAACTAAAACATTTGAGTTGAAGTTTCTATGTTTTTGATAAAATATATAACTGCTGACTTTTAAAGCCATTTAATACGTTATTTTATTTATCGTGGTGGTCAAATATCACATAAACATGACACGTATGAACACATAGAGATACAGACTGAGAAGCAGATCTCACAGATTATAAAATTCTTCATTTACCAATTTTCAAAGTTTCTCTCTCCACTTTATCAGTCTCTTCCAATTTCCTGCTTTATTGCTCTAGGTGATTGTTAGCTTGGCAATCCTAAATTTGCATTTCTAAAGGGATAACTCTTAGGTAAAACGTAATAGAAAATTTTCATCTAAAAGTACAGAGATAGAGAATTTAAGCTTTTCTTTTTTAAGAATTTTGGGTGTGTCAGAGAAAGATTTAAAAAATGGATGGAAAGGTAACCAAAAACCATATAAATTTATTATAGGATTTTTCAAGGAGACCAATTTTATTTAGATAAGTGCTTTTAATTCAGTCTATCTTTTAACTGGACAATTGACCTCAGAGTAGAGCTCATACTGAAACTTGTGTCAGAGGAGTTCAAACCAGAGATACTGCATCTTGAGTGAAGGCTAAGAAAATGAGGCTGGGACTTGCTGGGCTGCATTCCAAGAAAGTTAGGTATTCATAGCCTCTAGATGTTTATGGTTAAGGGCCTGAATTGGCCCTTATATCCTGATATCCTGATATCTGGTGAACAAAGGCATTCCTAATTTTGCTTTAAAGATAATAATATTGATTCTTGCAAAATATAGTAATTAAGACAATTAATCCATCATCACAAACCCTTGTAGCAGAATATGTCTCCCCATATATACAAGCATTGTAGCTAGGGTGGACACGTTCCTCCACTTTCTTTCACGAACGTCCTACTCTGTCTATGGAGTAGTTTTACTTTCCCCACTTTATTTTCTTAATAAACTCGCTTTTGCTTTGCACTGCAGACTCACCCTGAAGTTTTTCTTGTGTGAGATCCAAGAACCCTCTCTTGGGGTCTGGTTTGGGATCCCTTTCCTGTAACACTTGAGTTCTCAAAATAAGAAATGCCATGAAGACTGGGCCACACAACATTTTCACAGTTTATTTAGCTACAAAGACATTCCCCTGGGGCTGGTGGGAAACTGGACACCAATCAGCCCACCGTGTGATCAGCCTACTCTCCACTCATTATACACACCAAAATCAATTTTCTTACAATGCAAACTCACTTCTAGTACCCTCTCCCCCTCATCCCCCACAAAGCTACAAAGATTAGACAGTGGAATGCAAAAGAGAGGAGAGTTTTAGATCTGAGAGGACACTGTCCATTTGCAACCCTTGAGATTCCTTGAGGTAAACAAAGAAATGGCTTCCAAAAAGGAGTCTGTGATGCCTTCTCTGATTTTTCTTTAGGGATTTCAGGCTATTAGAATATCTGTTGTTTCCTAATGTGGCACAGAGAGTAGCAAATGGAAGGAGAGTGGCCAATAGAAATAAGTAAGAAAACAGTGAGAGCACATGTGGCTAACAGGGACTTAAAAAGAGTTAAATTTAGTTTTAGAGACAGAGAGAGAGAGTGAGTATAAGGCCTCTGTTCTCTCTCTGTAAACATTTCAATAAATTTGATATTTAGACTATATAGCCTAAATATCAATTTTTATGAAGCCAACTTTTGAGTATAGAGCTCTTAAAAAGTACTTTCAAGTCTCTTATTAGATTTTTTGCTGGGATAAAGACAATTGAAAGATTACTAAAGTTATGTGAGCTAAAAGATAGTTGAGTTGAAGTTTCTGTGTTTCTGATAAAATATTTAATTGTTAACTTTTAAAATCGATTAAGAATCAAACCCATGCCATGAAAGTGAAAGTGCAGAATTTTAACTATTAGATCATAAGGTGGAGTGGACTTTGTGTTCCCTAATCAGGTAGCAAACGTAAGCCATGACAGAAATTTTAATTACCAGAGCTGTTTTAGGTTATATTTTTGCTCTTAATTTAGTCAAGAGAATTTTTAAGGCTAGTTATTGCACTATTGTGTGTCCTTTTAAAATGTGCTATTTTCATTAATTGTTCAGAATAAGAGATCTCTAAAATCTTTAAATTAATAGCACAGAGAGAAAGTCTAGGAAGGTCATCTGGTTATGTAAGTAAAACCCCTCAGATAGTCAAATTCTTTATCTTTCTTAATCAGCCAGGGTTTTTTAGGTGGAACTTGACTTCCTGCAGCTGCAAGTTTTCCAGAAGATATCAGAGGGGCCAAAAGTTGGTCAAATCTAACAGAAGATGAACTAAACCAAAAAAGCAAAAGGAATGATCATGTACTTTACATATGGCCAACATCTCTCAGAAGTTATAACCAGCTGAAAGTAAATCTTGACTTTCAGCTATTCAATCCCCAAACAATGCCCCAAACCTGCTCCTTACCTGTAAATAAGGCCCAAGTTGAAGACTGCTCTCCACCATTAAAGATACTCCCAGAAAAGGAGTTCTCCAGCAGAATGAACCTCAGATCTCAACCAAAAAATAATTGGAAGATTAATACTCTCTGGAGGGAGAAGTTCCTGGCCCTCAGCCCACCATCGAGTCAGATTGATAAAGAGCTCCACCTGGTACCAGGACCCAATAGGAAAATTACTGCAGACCAAGGGCCAAACTAAACTCTGAGAATCTCTTTCCAGTTACCAAAATGTAAACTAAAAGGTGACAGAGACAGATTTCAATTGATTAGAGGTTTATTTTGCCAAGATTAAGGATGCACCCAGGAAGAAAGAAACACAAAGTGCAGTGGAATCTCTAACCTGTGCTTTTTCCAAAGAGGGCTTGGAAACTTCAATGCTTAAAGGGAAAATAACAAGCAGAAAAGGAAGAAAACAAAAGGAGAGAGGGTAGGCAATGAGACTAGTGGTTGCATTCTCATAAAGGAACTGATTAGTGCTCATTGAATCTACATTTTACATGTGAAAAGAAGGGAGTAGTATGGGAGTCAATTATGCTTTCGTCTAACTCTGTATGTTACAGAAGATAAATTAAGTATCTGAAATTATAGCTATCCATTCAAGAGCAAAAGCAAGGTAGTTTTTTTTGTATCCAAGCTTAAATTTCCCTTTAGCACAGTGAGTTTAGAGTTTATTTTTCTTTTATACCTTCAAAGGAACATAAACACTGCTTTATCTCTCTCTCTCTACATATATAATAAATTAATATATTATTGAAATATTTATATATGGTTCATGCCTGTAATTTCAGCATTTTGGGAGGTGGGGGCAGGAGGATTGCTTGAACTCAGGAGTTGGATACCAGTCTGGACAACATAGTGATATATTGTCTCCACAAAAAATTAAAAAATTATCAAGACATGGTGGCATGTGTCTGTAGTCCCAGCTACTTGGAGGTTGAGGTGGGAGGATCACTTGAGCTATGAGGTTGCGCCTGAAGTGAGCCATAATCAAACCACTGCACTCCAGCCTAAGCAACAGAGCAAGATTCTGTCTTAAAGTATATATATATACATTTGCATATGTGTGTTTGAGTGTATTATGTTTCATACTAAAAATGTGAATATGACGGTGTTTTTTTTTACTTGAATACCTGTAGAGGTTTTGCTTTTGCATGTGTGGCCCAGGACTTTAATTTGGGATTCATGTATATAGAGACGTGTGAATTGCTGGTCATAATCAGATGGGCTCATGAGAGAAAGAGATGCTAGACTGTAGACCACTATAAATATCTCTTACTTTCTACTTTATATTTTAGGACTTGTTACAGGTGTCTCACGCGTCTGTGTGAAGAGACCACCAAACAGGCTTTGTGTGAGCAACAAGGCTGTTTATTTCACCTGAGTGCAGAGGGCTGAGTCCCCAAAAAAAAAGAGTCAGCAAGGGTGGTGGGATTATCATTAGTTCTTATAGGTTTTGGGATAGGTGGTGGAGTTAGGAGCAATGTTTTGTGGGCAGGGGGTGGATCTCACAAAGTACATTCTCAAGGGTGGGGAGAATTACAAAGAACCTTCTTAAGGGTGGGGAAGATTATAAAGAAGCTTCTTAAGGGTGGGGGAGATTACAAAGTACATTGATCAGTTAGGGTGGGGCAGAAACAAATCACAATGGTGGAATGTCATCAGTTACGGCTATTTTCACTTCTTTTGTGGATCTTCAGTTGCTTCACGCCATCTGAATGTATACATACAGTTCACAGGGGATATGATAGCTTAGCTTGGGCTCAGAGGCCTGACAACAGGATTGCTGGATACATATATCTAGAGTCCCTTAAACACTACAGCATTCTCCTATGGCACGCCTGTTACCACTTCATCTCATTGTTATTACATGTATCAGTATCTTTACATATGTGAAAATAATGTTCACACTTTTTTATTTCTGATAATTAGATAAGAAAAAAGTGATTATGCAACATAAAAATTGATGATAGTGTGTTATTAAGGTAAGAATTAAAATATGATAAAATTTAGAATTTAATAAAGCCCTGATTGTAAAGTAAGATTGCCAAATAAGAATAAATGACATCCAATTATAAGGTAACTTCTGGTAGAGACATCTACAACTTCTTTAATAATTGGTCATGAAATCAGAAATAATTCAGCTAAGGAGAGTCATCTGAATGTTAGTAATTAATGAAAGCAGCTAAGTGAAACTTGTTAGCTACTTAGCTGTACTGCACAGCAATGCAAAAACTAAAGTTTTGGGAGGCCGAGGCGGGCAGATAACCTGAAATCAGGAGTTTGAGACCAGTCTTCCCAACATGGTGAAACCCCATTTCCACTAAAAATACAAAAAATTAGTCAGGCATGGTGGCATGCACCTGTAATCGCAGCTACTCGGGAGGGTGAGGCAGGAGAATTGCTTGAACCCGGGAGGTGGAGGTTTCAGTGAGCTGAGATTGTGCCACTGCACTTGGGGGGCAAGAGAAAAACTCCATCTAAAAACAACAACAACAGCAACAAAACTACTTATAAGGTAGTTTTTTACTTATAAGGCATGCAGTTAGGTAGGCTTAGCTCTTTCACATATGCAAAAATTACTTACTGGCTATCATTTCCCTGTCAATGTTCTAGGAACTGAGGAAACAGATTAACCACACACACTGTCTTTGTTCTAATGGAGCTAGCATTGTTGTGCAGAGTGAAAGAAACCAAATGGAAACAGTTTTGTAAAACAAATGATTTATATAGTAATAACTGCTCAAAACGAGTAAGCTATGCCTCATTATAGTGGGTATTAGAAATCATAAACAAGGTGAACAGGGAAGTTCCCCAAAGACGCAGCATTTACTGAATGTTTACACATGCGGAAGCTGAAAGAAATCCAAATTCTGAGGGCAGGGAACTAAGTTCTGTGAAAGTTCATTTATTTATTTCTTTTTTCTGCAGATGATTCTCAGACATTGTGTGTGTGTTTTCATGCAGATGCATTTGCACACATGTGCACAGTGTGCCAAGCACTGCTTAGAACAGAGCAGATATGGCAATGAGCAAAATAAATAAAATTTCTACCTTATTCTTACCTTCTAGTGGTGAGAAAATAATAAACAAGAAAAATAAATATCTAATATGTTAAATGCTGATACATGTAAAGATAACAGTAAAGCTGGTCAAGGGAGAGGGAGTCATGGGAATGGGCAGGATTGCAATTTTAAAGGACAGCCCAGAAAGAGTGACATGAATCAAGTTGTGAAAGATGTGAGACCACAGACACACAATTCTAGGGGAAGGGCAGGACTCATAGGTATTAGTAACATCAACTAAAAATGCTCTACTGTGAAAGTTTGCCTGAAGAATTGAATGGACAGTCAGAAGGTCAGTGAGATAAAGCAGATTGGGGAAGGTGAGACTAGTAGTGAAAGAGGGCAGACAGGTAACGAGGGATCTACCTTCTAAGCCTTCTAAGCCATTGTTAGGACTTTGGCTTTTCAAAATAAAATGTGGGTACATTGGAGAGTCTTATGCAGAATAATAATATGTTCAAATAAGTTAAAATAAAAATCAGTCAGGCTGCTGGCTGAGAACAGGCAGCCTGAAGGGAAACAAAGGCCAACTGGGGAAGATGGGTTAGGCTATAGTCATTATCTAGGTAAAAAGATGTCAATAGCTTTGTTTTGGTAACAGTGATGGTGGTGAGAAGTGGCAGGATCTACATAAATATAGAAGGTCCAAAGGAAAAGATTTCTTGGTTAGTTGATTTAAAATGTTAATTCAGGTGTACAATAACTCAAAACACATTTTTTAAATTATGGGGTGCCGTTGTTCAGGAAAGCATTATAATTTGAAATTCAGAGTTGTACTACAGATGATTTCTGTCTGCAAATTTTATTCCTTAGTTTATCCAATAATTTCTGTGCATTTAGTACACGTCAGGTACTTTTGTAGGAGCCAAGTGCATAGTGTAAATAAAATATGTTTTAAAAATAGCTATTCAAAGATTTTTATCCCAGAGGAGGTAAAAGTAGTGTAAAACTCTGTAGACTTAATAACTGTTTGGAGATTAGAAACATAACTACAAACTTAGGAAAAAAGCCTAGAATTCTCATGGATTTATTTAAACATTACAGAGAAAGAATGACATGTTCACGGGCATAAATCATTTCCAGCTTCATCTATTCCTCTTTAAAATAAGCTATACCAAAAGGGCAGAAACTGAATAACTTAAAGATGTCCTAAGTTTGACTTAAAAGAAAGTCACAGAACATTAGACATGATCCAGTTAAAAATACTATGGAAATCTGAAAAAAAAAAAAAAAAAAAGACTTTATTTCTACTCAAAAGCTTTACAGTCCTCTGAAACATGTGAGTTCATTGATCTCAGAATCCTTTATCAATGGGAGAAAATTTCAATGCACCTGTCAAGAGTGAATCTAAAACCTTGTAAATCCACGAAAAAAAAAAAAAAATCAAGTTTGCTCTTTTCTTTTCCATAGTTTTAAGGTCAGAATGTTTAGATGTCTCTGAATCAAATGTATGTCTTTGTGAGCTGTGAGAACTCAGTTGGTTTTTGTAGTGTCTTTAAATACAAAAGTAATCCATCCAGCTAATCTTCCATCCATCCATCCAATATCCTTATGCCCACTTTATGCTAAACTATTCTGAGTTAGTATCCAGGAAAACTTTTAAATTTATACCATAATCTAGACATCAGATTGCATTACAATAACCAAATTCTGGATACTTATTCAAATCCCTTCATTCCTGCTTTAAACCGTACTGTTTAAACAGTCACTTAAACAAACTGTGTCCCTTTACAAGTCACAAATTTAACATTAGCAAAAATATTCCAGAAGCATATTGTCACCCGTATTCACTAGTTTTCCCCTGGCCAAATAAACATTTAGCATTTTTCATATGTAGAAATTATGAGAGGGTTACTACTTAGTTTTCCGATATAAAAAAATATTATGTACAATATAAATTTACATAAACTTTTCAGAGAACTATTTGGCATTATATAACAAAAATATGTAAGAAATTCATGATTGCACTCAATAAAATTATTTGAAAGAATATATGCATTAGTTTTCTGGGGCTGTCATAACAAAATACCATAGGCAAGATGGCTTAAACAATACAAATTTATTGGCTCAAAGTTCTGGGGATTAAGGTGCTGCCAGGGTTGTTTTATTCTGAGCACTGTGAGGGAATAATCTGTTCTGGGCCTCTCTGCTTAGCTTGAAACTGGTTGGCTTCTGCCTATATCTCATCACATTCTCGATCACCTTCCCGCTATGCCTGTCTCTGTGTTCAAATGTCCCCATCTTATAAGAGTACCAATCATATTGCTTTAGGTCCCATTTTAATAAACTCATTTTAACTTGATTTCTCTATGAAGACCCTATCTGTAAATAAGGCCACATTCTGAGGTACTGGGAGTTAGGACTTCAACATATGCATATTGGGAAGTTATAACTCAACTCATAATAATAATTATATATATGACCAAATATTAATGTAGTATCTTTTACAAAGCTAAATCTTGTAGGTAAAACAAAATCAAGGTAAATATACATATGCATAATAATAGAGGGTTTAATATAGTATGACATACTTATGCAAAAGATTGCTATGAATTCATTAAGATTTGAATAGACATGCACATAAATGAATAGATAAATGCAGATATGAAATGTGTCAAAATATTGTTTACATAAAAAGAGACAAATTGCAACAACATTTTAAGTGCATAAGTATGTGTGAGTGCATGTACATATACATATATACAGATATCCCAGAAAGGAAGGATAGTATTAATAGATAACTTTAAAGATAGTACTAATCAGAATTGCCTCTAAAGAGTAGGGCTAGGAATTAAAAGGCTCATAGAAAATTTGCATTAATAGCATCAACAGATGTTAAGCAAAATGGTAAATAATTTCTATAAGTACTATCATGGGAAAAAAAAACCTGTCAGGAAAAAAACATTGAATGAAAATTTAACTTCTCCAGTTAATCAATATGTATTTCTGAGCAAAGCATTCTCTCTCTGATGTGATTTCTTCATATATAAAATGACAGTAATAATAATGTCTTTTTAATAAAGTTGCTTAGGAGTGAAATGCAATTGCTTATAAACATACACCACACACAACACGCAGATACACATATGAACGTGTGTGCGTATGCACACATGCACACACACACACACATACACACGTGCTGAGCTTCCAGGTGCCAAGTTGGTCAATTAGAACAATGAACCAAACTGAAATAACAATCAAGCACCTATTCCCTTACTGTGGCAGTGAAGGTAAGAGACAAAAATAAAAGATGCCAGTCCCCCAGCGTTCCATTTTTCCCTGCATTTGACACCAAGTGAGGGTCACATGACATGCAGACAGATAGAATTGTCCTATTGCTATAAAGCCCTAAACAAAGGTTCTTGCTTTTTTATGGACCTGGGGGACAAGAGGAAGTACTGGGGGAAGGGCTAGGGGTAGAAAAGTGCCTCAGTCAATGCCCCTGAAAAGGAGGCCTCCACATGGAGATACCTTGGCTTGGACACAACAATGTGTATAAGCAGGCTGGTGTAGTGGGCCTGAATCTTTGACCGAAATTCCCTCCAGAAAACTGCAATGCATTAACTGTGTATGACATCCAATATGGGTTTCGCTGCTGTTCCCATGAGATCTAGCAGGGAAAGCCACTGGCTGGGCCTGAAGGATCACATATAGGATTTAGGCCTGAAGCTGTAATCTCATGATAGCATATAAATGCAGAGGTTTACATGCACATGCATGAAAATGACTACAAATGATGGAACTTCAAAGTTTATCTTGCTTTCATAAAATTTGCTTCATAAAAAGAAGTATATAGTTCAGGAGAGAAAGATATTAGAGGGTCATAGATGAAACAAGAAGGCGTTTGAGGAAGTTATAGCAGTTTTGAAAATATTTTTAAACCAAATATTTTAACCCAAATTTTTGGTTTTAAGTATTTGTAAATTGAGATCCAGAAAAGTTAAATTTACTTTGTGCCTAGAGAGGTAGATGAGTTAAAAATTAGAGCTGAACTCCAAACTGTAATATTTATTGGATAAAGTTTTATCCTGATGAAAATATAAAAATTGCACTTTATTGAAATTATTACTTTACTCGAATTGTACACATCATGATGTTTAAATAATCATAACAATTAACTCAAAGGATTTCTGCAGAGAATGCCCTTCTATTTAAATGGTATGATCTTTTAAAATTATTTTCTTTAGACCAGCAAATAGAATTCACTAGTTTGTGTACACTCAGTAATCCTCTGTTAAATGTCATACATTTCCCACCTAGAATCAGAGTAATCTAATATTTTGTCAAGTCAATAAAATAAGATAAATATTTATGTTGGTATTGAATTAAGTCCTAAAGTAAATTTTATTATTAATAATATACTAATTATAATAAAAATATCAATTAAAAATCTTACTTTTTTTGATTCTATCTATTTTCAGATTTATTTGCAACACTGAATCAGGTAACATTGATTCTTCTAATTTTCTTTTCATCAAAATTTTTCTGATGCTTTCCATTAGGAAATTCTACTATCTACTTAAAATTTTGAGTAACCAAGTATGTTTTTTGCAACTGTTTTTATTCACTTCTTACTCTATTTCATTATACGACACAAGAGCTAAAATGAATAAAAGGGTAATATGTATTTTGGAACAATATTAATTTAATATTTTTTAGAACAATATTAATTTAATGTTTTTTAGATCCACGAAATCAAACATTGGATAAATAAATGTATAGTTTAAACTTAAAGAGCTGGCAAATTTTCTGGAGTGTTGTTCATTAATTTATTTTGATAAATAGCGATGTTCAGCATGCAAACAATAGTTTTCTAAAGATCTCTCAGGTTTATTCAAATAGCTTGTTAATTTAGTTGATTTTTATAGAGTATGCATACTTCTGATACTTTTATTAATCTTAAGAGAAGTTATATAAATATAAACTAATGTACCAATTTTCAAAAGTTCTATTGACAAATACATCATAATTATTCAGTAGCATATTATGCAATTGACATTATGGGAAATTTCAGGCACATATGCCTGGCATCTTTTCTACATTTTGAGTCTTTCATTATATACATTACAGAACTTCCTTGAGTAGCGAACTTAATAGACAATAGTAAAGACAGTGAAGTGAAATTGCACTTGATGGATGTAAACTAAATATATCACTCTTTTATTTATTTATTTATTTATTTATTTATTTATTTATTTGAGCTGGAGTCTCACTCTGTCGCCCAGGCTGGAGTGCAGTGGCGCGATCTCAGCCCACTGCAAGCTCCGCCTCCTGGGTTTATGCCATTCTCCTGCCTCAGCCTCCCGAGTAGCTGGGACTACAGGCGCCCGCCACCGCGCCCGGCTAATTTTTTTGTATTTTTAGTAGAGACAGGGTTTCACCGTGTTAGTCAGGATGGTCTTGATCTCCTGACCTTGTGATACGCCTTCCTTGGCCTCCCAAAGTGCTGGGATTACAGACGTGAGTCACTACGCCCGGCCTTGTTTTATTTTTGAACATTTTCCAAAACAAAGATGTTTATATTATTTACCTTTCAAATACAAATTATATTTTCAAATATGCTAAATAACTGAATTGTATTTTGTATGCAATATAAAAATGTTTTAAGAAGACATAGAAAAAAATTGACTTGCATTTTAGTAATATCAGAAAGTTTAAAAGATTGCATTTTGTGTCTATACTAAAAGCACAGTCTTATACAAACAATAAATAATCAGTTTTTTCCCTATACAGTCGTAGTAGATTGTTTGAAACCATTACTTTTGCCTGTGAAAATTAGTTGTACATTGTGTATAAAGCATTTGCCTATTTTTAAAAAACACGTGATTATCCGGATGCCAGATAATATTCATAAGAACACATTTTTTAAAATTGACAAAAATTCCATCAATGTTTACACAGCAAATTACAGAGAACTAGTTTGGTTATCCACATTGTTTTGAGTTTCTATAACAAAAATCCAACAAAGGGTGTTCCTTATTCCTACCCTGTCTGTTGTAGAAATGTCTCTGGAATTGGACATGATGACTTTAGATAATTTTATCAGACAAAACTTATAGTTTAAATAAAATGCAATTTCTGGTGTTACCTCCAACATCATAAAACTTTTTATATCAGTAAATGTATTTGTTTTGTATGGGAGGTGGTGCAGAGAGAGTGCCCATGTGTTGTAATGCATTATATTTTTATGTGATGCTGTTTGTGCTAGACAGATCAAGTTTCAAATTTCAAAAAGATCACTTTTCAACTCTGTGACTATCCCTATCCTCTTGAGTCTCTGAAAATCATTTTTTTCTCATTTGTAAAATTATAATAATAGTATCTACTTCTCAAGTTTTCTGAAAATTATTGAAAAATACTTACCTGGAATAGAATGAACATGTAATAAATTATATCTTTAACATATACTAATTTTTATTCTTCTAAGTTATGAAATATCATATTTCCCTCCTTTAAACAATTATCTTAATAGTTAAATGTAGAAACAAACTCTTACATATGTGCTGGCCTAAAATAGTTTGCATTTGAAACCTCCTAATTGTTCCTAAGTAATTATAAAACAGGTATTCTGTCTCAGTTACAAAGAAGCTTTTAAATAATTACTTTATACTTTGATTTGACATAAATGTTTATTCCAAAATGTACTATATATACTAAAGGCATTTTACATCAGGCCTTTTTCACATGTTGAAGCCATATTTTCATTTTTAAATGTTTATGTTCATATTCACCTAGTATCTCTTTTCTGCAATCTCTGTAAATATGTTATAATTCTTACTAATTTGGGGTCAAGAAACTAAAAAATTGAAGGAACTTTTCTTATTTAATCATGATAGAATTAGTAAAGTATATACATATTGGATAACTTGATCTTTCTTAGAACCCGTGCACCAAATTCAATTGAAGATTGACACATATGCTATGCAAGCTGTATCAAAGACTACTTTTGAGCAGTTCTACTAGAGGACATTTCCAAGGCAGAAAATTGATCAAAGTATTTATTTTCCCTGGATTCTAACACAAAGCAACATCAAATAAATTTGCTTTGTTGGTTTGGTTTTCTTGCATGCTTTGAACTAGAAGTATAATATACTGACTAAGTCTTTGTGTCCTGAAGTAAAATTATGAATCTTTCCTACAGAATAAACTTAAAGAAACTCATGAATAGTTGAAGAAAACATAGATGAAAGAAGCTTCTTTGCTTCTCTACTTAGTGGCATTTTTGTAATCTTGAATTTATATAGCACTAGCTAGATTATCAAAATATCTCTGATCTCAATGTATCGAAAGACACAATTTTATGTTTATTTAAACAATGTGAGTTTCACATAAAATAAATGAATTAAATTCACATTAAGTGCCCTTTAATTAGTAGTTTATTATAATAAAAAGATCCACAATAAAAATCATATAAATTTAAAAAATATATCAGAACTATCCCAGCAATGATCTGAAGTTTTCATTTAACTTTTTATATATGAAGAGATATCTCTTAGGGTTTCATTTTTCTTCTTGCAAAGTATTAATATAATCAGTTATCTGATTTAAGAAATGTTATGATTATGAAAGTTACTGCTACAATGAGTTGTGTTAAGAATGTATGACATTTAAATTTGTTATATTAGCACTTATATTATTTTATTTATATTATTAACGTTGTTATAAATATTCATTTGTTACTTTTTAAAAATTATGCATTTGTTTGTAATTGAAAACCCATAGTTATATATATATATATATGGGGTACAATGTGATATGTTGATCCATTTGTATATTGTAGAAAGAGTCAAGCTGATTAATATATCTATTACTGCATTTTGTGATGAGAACATTAAAAATGTATTATTTTAGCAATTTTCATTATCATTAATCGTGGTCACCATGTAGCACAATAGATCACTAAAACTTATTGTCCTAATCTACCTAAAAGATTATATTCCTTGATCAATATCATTCCTTTCCCTGGACTTGTCTACCTCTAACCTCCCATAACCACCCTTCTACTCTCTGTTTCTGTGAGATCAACTGTCTAAGATACCAATAACAAAGAAAGAGGTTGAATTAGTAGTAAAATGTCTCCCATCAAAGAAATGCCCAGGAATTGATGGCTACACTGCTAAATTTTACCAAACATTAAAAAATGAATAATAATCCTTCTCATACTCTTCCAAAAAATTTGAAAAGGAGGGAGTACTTTCAAACTTATTGTACAAAACTAGCATTCTCCTGATACCAAAGCCAGAAAAGGACACTACAGGAAAAGGAGACTACAGGTCAATACCCCTGATGAACACAGATGCAAAAATTCTCAACAAAATAGTAAAAAAAAAATTCAGTAACACATTAAAAGAAATCAACAAATGTGATACACCTAATTAATAATGGGCAAAAACTGTATTAATATCTATTTTTATGAAAGAGTTAAATGTACTTCTCTTATAATAGTGATTAGAGAAAGGATTTAAATTGACTCATAAGATTCCGTGTCATTATCCTCCATGCCACTTTTTAATTACTGGGATAATAATATTCAGCAATTAAATGTGCTTCTTCACTTATCACTTAAAAAATAGCCTGAATCTCTATCTTCTTATGTTGGCTGTGGGACTTGTATGAGATGACAGATGGTTGGTTGAATTCTAGGCAACACTTTGTGGGGATGATAGAAGACACAAAACTATGTGCATTTCCTATCTTAATTTCCAACTACAGCTACTTATTTAAGGATCTCATGGTGACAATAGAAATAGCTAAAAAAAAATGCTTTGGAATTGGCTAGGGAGCGTCAAGAGCCTGTCCTCATGTAGAGAGTTATGGCAAGCATGGCTTTTTTTGCTAGAACATATGTTCATCCATCTTGTACCCCTAAAAATTATCCTTCAATTTTATTTATGATCTTTCTAAGAAAAATCCAAAATATCCCATGAATATATAATGTTATCATTTATATACCACTTTTTGTTAAAAGAATTAACTGCCTTTGTTCATGGTAAACCTGATGAATGACTATATTAAATACAATGATTGGAATCTCTCATGAAGTCAGTATTGAAATGAAAATATCAACTACTTTTCAATCTGACAATCTGTAGCAATAAAATAGTATTGATCAAGGTTCTATAACTTAGGTGAAAAATACAATCCTCAATACACTTTGTTATGAGATTGTATTGAATATTTATGTATTTCCATTCACAGAAAATTTTCCTAACACTTTTTGAGTCAGGGTCTTACTGTACTGTGCAAAGGCATGATCATTGCTCATGGTAGCCTCAAAATCCTAGGCTGAAGTGATCCTCTTACCTCAGTCACCTGGGTAGCTGGGACTTCAGGCACATGCCACCACATCTGGCTCTATATAGATAGATAAATAGATAGATAGATAGATAGATAGATAGATAGATAGATAGATAGATAGATTCAGGGGGTACATGTGCAGCAATTCTACTGCTAGGTATTTACCCAAAGGAAAAAAAAAAAAATATATATATATATATATATATATATATATATACACACACACACACACACACACACACACACATACAGACACACACACATATACATACATACATATATGTATATATTTTACCAAAAAGACACCTGCACTTGCATTTTTATCACAGCACTATTATCAATAGGAAAGACATGGAATCAACCCAGGTGCCCATCAGTAGTGGACTGGATAAGGGCAATGTGGTAGAAATACATCATGGAATACTGCAGAGCCGTAAAAAGAAGGAAGTCATGTCCCCCGCAGCAACACAGATGTAGCTGGCGACCACTATTCTAAGTGAATTAATGCAGAAACAGAAAACCAAATACCACATGGTCTTGCTTGTAAGTGGGAGCTAACATTGAATACATATGGACATAAAGATAGGAAAAATAGACACTGGGAACTCCAAAACAGGGAAGGAATGGCGGTGGTAAGGGTGGAAAAGCTATGTATTTGGTAATAGGTTCACTATTTGGATGATGCGTTCAGTTGAAGCTGGCTAGTTTTTAAATTTTTAGAGATGGAATCTTCTTATGTCGCCCAGGTTGGTCTCAAGCTCCTTGCCTTACGTGATCCTTCTGCCTGGGCCTCCAAAAGCACTGGAATTACAGGTGTGAGCCCCCATGTCCAGCCCATAACACTTTATTATATTTTACATGTATAACTTTAGTGTCTCTGGATAATTTATAAATGCTTGAAAACATTTGACAAATAGAATGTCCATTTGATTGCTATAGTGACATAATTTCCAGTTCTTTTTTAAAAAGTTACAACATTCTACATTTTTACTTTTTTATTTCTGATAGACTAAAATGAAGATACTTAATAAATAACTGATAGATTGACTTATCAATCTACACATTCTTAATTCATTCAACAATAAAGAGGTTATTTCAGGTGTTTTGGCTACAGTAACGAACAGAACAGAGAAAAATTAATCCTAACTTAGACCTTAACCATCTAGAATGAAGAAATAGACATAAAAAAACAAGTAATTTTATACATGGTCGCAAGAGCTTTGGAGGTAGAGGGTTTGCCTACTGCCTGGAACAGGCGGTGGGACTTTGTACTTTATTTCTAATGATCACCAAAAGCAGGATATTTTTAGAGAGAAGTAAACAAGGAGAGGGCTGTTCCTAAAGGCAGCCAGACTAAGAACATTTTGAGAAGATAAAAGCAGACTCAAAGTTTAAGACCGAAAGCAGTAAAGAGTAATGAGCCAGCACATCTGGAGCAGAGTGAGCAAGGACATTTAGGTAGGGGGTGAAAGACACGTAGTGGTGGACAAATCTTGTCAGGTTTGATTGCCATTGAAAAGACAATGGTTTTAACTGTGAAACAATGTGAAGGCTGTGGACAGTTTTAAGCCATTAAGCAACAGTATCTTCTTTCGTTTAAGTATCACTGTCTGCTATATTGTAAGTAGACTGAAGATTGGTATGTCGAGAACAGAAGCAGGATATGCAATTAGTGCTTATAAAATTCTATTGAGGACATGATGGTGACTTGGGTTTCATAAGAGATGAAATGTGGCTGTGTTTGCAGGATTCAGTGTGCATTAGATGTGGGGTCATAGGGGAAAGAATGAAGTCAAGAATGACTTCAAGACTTTTGGGCTGAGCAACCAAGAAATAGAAGTGAGATTTCAGGTTTGAAAGAGGAAGAATCCTCCCTTAGGTTTTGAATATGTTCACATGGGGTGCCTACTACATATTATAAAAGCAGAGTGTTAAGGTAGCATCTGGAGTTACACCGAAAGTCCAGGAGAGAGGTTCAAGCTGGTAATATAAATAAGTTTTCATCAATGTATAGGTGCTATTTAAAATGTATTACTACAAGTGATCACTTGGAATGTTAGTGGAACTACAAAAGAAAAGAGAACCAAGGACTTCTCAGGATATAACAAAACAAAGAGACCAGCAAGATGATAAAAAACAGCCAGGGAGACTGTAGGAGTCCCAGAATGAATCTAGGTAACTGAGCCACATTTTACATTAATAAAAAAAATTAAATCCCCTGGGTTACCATTTCTTTGTGCATAACAGAAACTAATCTGAAAGCATACTTAGAGAGAATACTGTGAAAACCTGTGTTCCCAGAAAAGTGATGGCTTTTTAGAATACATATTGCTCCATTTCAAATAATTATTTTTTGAAAAAAATTCTAAAAATCCTTATAAATAAAGTTAAATAGTTCATTTATGCAAAGAAAAACAAAAACCAACTAGTACTGGGAGATAGTTGGCAACTGACAGAATAAAAACATGACCTAAAAACTTAAATACATAAAAACAACAACAACAACAGCAACATGTAAATAGCTTTCCTTGATTCACATACCTAACCCTAACCTAGAGTGGGAGGGCATGTCATACTTACTAAGAGTAATAGTGGATTCTTCAAAGAAAAATCAGGTTAACATGACCAAATGTATATGAATTGGATGTTAATGTTACTCTCAATTGTCTTCGATAATTTTTTCTCTCACATTGTCTTTTTCCTCCCCTTCTAGGACAGCTATAATTAAGAATCAAAACCTCTTAAAACTAGAACCAATTTTTTTGCAAATAATTTGTATCTCACTAATTTTTCAGCTCTATAATCAAAAACAATAAATTTTATCTTCTAGACGAACTGTTGTCTATAGGAATTCTAATTATTAACGTACTATCTTAAGTTTGCAACAAAAATGTTTACTTTCCTGAAGTTATTTTATATTCAAGGCAAGTCTGTTCCATATTTAGAACTGAAATCTTCTCTACAAATTCTCTGATTGTAATAATAAAATGTTTCCACAATTTTTAGATGTTCTTTTTTTATGTCTTAGCTTTCCTCTTTTCCGCTATTAGCCTCAAATATCTCACAATCTTTGGTTATCTAATCACAATTCTGGATGAAGTTACTTGGAGATGGTAGTTAAATATTTCCTCTGAATTTGTGTAGTTTCTTGAATTTAGAAATTTGAATATATTTCAATTTGTTGAAATACCCTAATTTCTGTTAACATGAAAGTATGTTGAGCAGGAAGAAAGGTTAGCAGCATACAGAATGCATACAAAAGTATTTATAAAATACCTACATATGATATAACTATATAAATAAAATGCACATATATATATATATACTGAAAATATACTCTTGAAAAAAAAATATCCAATGCCATTGGCATCTTCTGGGTGCGACTTCTAAATGTAATTACTTTATTCTCTTCACAGGTAAGCTGTACATTAAAGTTTATTTTTGTCATTCATGTGCCTTCTTAATAGTTATAATCTATATGTATGAAACCCTACATATGGTTTGGTTTACATATTTTTGAATTATAAATATAATACAATATTTATTCTGCCATCATTTGCCTGCTTTTTGTCTTCTCTAAGATGTATATTTGTGAAATTCATAATGTTTACATTTGTATACCTAGTTCAGCAGTTCACAAACTATGGCCAATGGACCAAATCAGATCAGCAAACGCTTTTGTTTTACAATCTTTTAGTTCATGTTTTAAATCTCAAAGTTTTGTTTTGTTTTATATATTTATTTTTTAAATAAGTATATATGAAAGAGAACATGCATGATGCTCAAAGACTAAAATAGATGCTATCTGGCACTTTAGTAGAAAAGCTTGCCAACCCCTGCTTTACTTCATTCTTACCTACTTCCTCCTTACCCATGAGATCGTTACTGACCTCCCAATTTCGTTTGTAAAACCTCCATAAACATTCTCTATTTCCTGCCGCAAATCTTTCTCTACAGCAATGATTATCATTCTGTATATGTATATGACTGCAGCTTAGTAATCAATCTTATCAAATCATATAATTTATGTATTGATTCTGTGGCCTTAGTGGAAATTTCATTATTTACAGGTTATTTTGCTTTGTTTCATTTTGTTGTTGCTTTGCTGTTGCAAAATCTTATGTATTTACTGACAAATCTATAAAATAATATTACTTAAAAATAAAATATGGGGTATTTACATAATATGCATTTTCATTTTTATTAGACTCCAACATGATTACGCCAATTACACTCCATTAAAATGTATAAGTATTTTCATTCCTACATATCCCAGCTATCATTTAGAATACAGTTGCAGTAAACATGTATTTCATCGTGGTTCTTATTTTCACTTCCCAGATTAATAATGAGATCAAACATCTCTTCATATCTATTGGATGTCATGCTCTCATGTCTCTACAATGCCTGTTCATTTCTCTTGTCTATAAGTCTATTAATTTTTTTCATTGTTTTTTGCTTCTTTATACATTTTGGAATATTAATCCTCTGTAAGCAATTTTTATTGCAAATATCTCCTTTGTTTTCTGACATCTCTTACAACTTTATTGTGTTTTCTCGCCAAACCTATATTGTTAACTTGAATGTTGTAAAATTAATCAATAATTTCCTTTATGATTTTATATTTTTATATTTTTTATATCTTAATTTAAAAATCATTTCCCAATCTCAGTAAAGAGCTATTTGCCTATTAAGCTGTTCTTACATGAGTTCTAATTGAGTTTTGCATCTGGTATGAGGTGGGAATCTAATTTAATATTTTTTTCTCTGGGCAAACAACCCATCTATTGGAATATTTTCCTATTCTTCTGGCAATAGCACATTATATTGATATCTGTAATTTTTTACTGTCTTGATATCATAAAATGTACTTTGCCTTTTGTCTACCCATACCTGTCTAACTATATCTTTGCTGGTTATTTGTTCTTCCATATAAATTTTAAAATTAGCTTGTTAATTTTCTTATAAATCTCTGTTAAAATTTTTGATAGAATTAAATTGAACGTGTTAACTTAATCTTATATATAGTTGGTTTTATTGTTACTTTTCCTATCTATATCTCTAAACTTTATTTCCTTTTATGTTACCTTATGCCTTTTTCTTCACCATCAAGCACCCTAAAGACACTTTCATATCAAAGTTACCTTTTCCTCCCAAAATAATGCCTCCCCCAACTGCCACCACATCCACTTAGTCAGGGCATTACGTTGGATATACTGTAATATAATTGAAAAATGTCCAGAATCTGACTCTTTCGCACTATCTTTGTTGCTACAATCACATTGAAATTGTTGCAAATTGTTGCCATTTAAACTATCTCCCTCTTCCGCCTTTGAATCTATATGTTAAAATTACCTCAGATCATGGCCACTCCATTAATCTAAATCTCTTAATGGCTTCTCTTCTCACCCAAAATAAGACTCAGAGACATTAAAATGAACGACATTGTCCTATAGCATTACATGCTATTACCATTCTGATCTTTTATCTACTCCTCTTCTCCTCTTTCAGTGTGTTCCAGCACTCTGGCCTCCTTGTACAATTCTGCCTCAGGACCTTTGCTTATGCATGTCTCTCTGCCTTGGATGTTCTTGCTTTTACATCCTTCAACCTTATTTCACCTTTTACATTAGGTCTTTACTGACCACCCCATTTCATTTGTAAAACCTCCACAAATACTCTCCATTTCTTGCCACTAACCTATCTTTCTCCACAGCACTTATTATCATTTTATTTACTATATATTGATTGATTTATTTTATTAAATAGAATATGAAAAAGTAAAGCCAGAAATGTTAATCTTTTTTTTTTACTGTTCACCATCAACTCCAGCTCAATTCTGAGCATATAAGAGGAGCCCCATGAATATTTGTTGAATGTATGAATGAATAAATGAGCTCACAAAGACAGAAGTAAAGATATGAATATATGAATATTCTAAACACTTTGAAATCTTATCGATAAGTATTATCCTGGCAAAGACATAAAATGTGGCATTTACCTTTCATCAACATTTGTGCATAGAGTCAATAACAAATATATTTTAAATGAACAGAAAAACTTTAGTACAACTTATACAGTAAATTGAATTTCAGGAGGAGTGTGATAGTGTGGTGACAAAGTGCATCCTCCACTATTGTATTTTAACATCTCTTTTCACTTAATTTACTAAAGTAACTAGGTGTTTCTGGCTATAGAATATGTTTATGCTTATGTAGAGAGAGCTTTACCTTTTTCTTTTCTTTTGTCTTTTAATTTCCCCTTGTTTTTTAAGTCTCATCTTTCTCCTCTGAGGTAATGAACCTAATCTGTTTATCTTACAGTACAGGAGTGAGTTCTATTGATTAAAAAATATTATTTTTATTATACAAGTTAATCCAAATCTGAATCTGCCTTCATCTTTCTAAATTTCATATTTTCTAATAGTTATTCTGAAACATACATTTGTTTTTTTCACAAATTATTTTAAAACAATTGAGTGTTTCATTAAACACAAAACTATTGCAGGGTACCCATTATGCTAATAAAACAACAAAACCCTTGAGGAATAATTCTAGACACACATAAAATAGTCAAGTCACTGACTTTGGCTTAGCTGATACAATTTTAAGTCTTTACCATTCTAAAAGTTTTCTTTCTGAAAAAAAGCAATATATGAGAGCATATTCTAGTCAAAAATATATAATTTCAACCTGCCTTTTTCACAAAGTTCATTGGAAAAAAAGGCACAGCTTAAGAGCTACCACGGCAAACACCTGTACTATAAAATGATATAGCAGCTAGAACTATAGATGGCTTGGTATGTCAACAATTGGACTGAAAACTTCTGTTTGTTTGTATAAACATTTGTACAATAAGAATGGCTATGATAATGAGCTAACAATTACAGAACACTTGCTTTGCTCAAGCACTGTCCTAAGCACCTTAAATATATTTGCTTTTTATTACATACTTTAAAATCAAACTAATATTATCCCATTTTTCATAAATGAGAAGCCTGAAGCTTAAGAGGGTAAATGAATGACTGATCATTGCCAAGCTAGTAAATGCTAGAGCCAGAAATTGAAGCGAAGTATTTCTGCTCATCATAACTACTATATAGTGTTGGTTCTCTGATATAAGGATTCCACCATTAGCAAAAGAAAAAGATGGGGAGTGAAATCCCAAATGTCCAACAATAATATAATACTGTACTTAGAAAATAAAAGGAAAGTCTAGAAATGGTCAGAATTGTAACATTTCTCTTATTTTCACCATACTAATGTTTTTGGGTTTTTTTTGTTTGTTTGTTTTTGTTTTTTTCCCAGTATCTCAAGGAGAGAGATTGGAGTTAATAATACTAAAAATACATAGTGTACTATTTAAAGGCAAATGTTTGAAAGCCTGTTTTCATAATGTGACCTAGTTATACTTTATAAACACTTGCATCAAATAAACTTTCTCTAGTATTTTAATTACAAACTAAATTCATATTTTGTCAAGAGTATGCAGGTTAGAAAAGAACATCTTTAAGCCAGACACAACGGTGCATGCCTGTAGTTCCAGCTACTCAGGAGGCTGAGGCAAGAGGATCCCCGGGGCCCAGGACTTTGAGGCTACAGTATACTATGATCACACCTGTGATTACCCACTGAACTCCATCCTGGGCAACACAGTGAGATTCCGTTTATGATTTTTTTTTTTTTTTAAGAAAATGTAAAGAAACAGGTTTTAGAGCATTTTTCCAAAAAAAAAATCAATCTTAATTTTGTTATATCATATTGAATTATTTTGATCAAACAAAAAGAAAACACTGGGCTAGTAAAAAGCTGCCATTTTACACTAAAATCACATATTGCTTAAAGAGTCACAAATTTGAACATAAACATAAAGAAATATTATGTAGATTATTATAAATTCTTAAATAGTTTAATTTATGAATGCAAAAGCCATATATTAGTATAGATAATTTTTCTAAGGTTTGTGAGTTTTTATTGTCTAGTTTAGTGGTAATAGTAAGAGATGATTTAACTCTTAGAGTCTGGGGAGATGCTTGGATGCTACTCACATCTAGTAGGTAGAGGCCAGTCATGATGCTAAATATTCTACACTACACAGGATAGACTCCCACATTAAATAATTGTCCGGCCAAAATTTTAGTAGTTCTGAGCTTTAAAAAGCCCTAGTCTAGTTGCATAAAACAACATTTTTCTTGCAATATGAGTCATCTGAGTTGAGTGAATCTTGTAAAAAGAGGTCTGAAGTGAAATTTTGTAATAACATTGTATCTTATAGAGAAGGATTCCATTTGCAGAAGCAGAACAGAATCACAAAAGGTTTATACGTCTAACACTCTTATGTTTAAATATAAAAAAAAAATTTATAGTCAAGATAAATACATTATTTTATGACACAGGAAAAATATAATTTGTTTTGAATAATATATGCTTTCTTAAGTTAACTTTTAAAAATTGACATAAAAACCAAAACAATTCAAAAAGAGAAGCAGCTGCCATAAATCATTAGCATCTTAACTTTTATGCATTAATTTCTATACAACATTTTCAACTTTTACCCTGTTTAAAACTTATGTCATAATGAATTCAACTGTACTACATTGTTTTATCTCATAAATAATTCTGTTATTTTAAAGGGCAGAAAGACAATTTTCAGTGTTTTGTTGCCAGCAATGGAAAGAACTATGAAAGAAAATTAGCATTAATATACTAAAGGCACATTATTGTTGAAGTTTTATTAAATACTAGGTGCTAAGACATATTGTTCTGTACATCATTTCCTATAATAATGATGACTTATTAATTAAAGGATTAGATGAGCTTCAAATATCATGAGAGCAAACAGTGGAAAATGGACTTTTGTCTTGTTATCAACATTTATCCATAGAGACTGTGCACATACAAGTAGCAAATATTTTGAAAACTATTAAATGAGTCATCTATCTAATCCTGAAGTTTTCGAACAGTTGATCAGAGAGCTCAGTGGGTCACCACATTGAAGAAGTGAATGGGGACAAAGTAGAAAAGCTTGGGGCCCTCCAATCCTGCCCAACTAGGGATGAATTTTTTTTTTTTTTTTTTTTTGAGAGAAGTCTCGCTCTTGTCCCCCAGGCTTGAGTGCAATGGCTTGATCTAGGCTCACTTCAACCTCCACCTCCCGGGTTCAAACGATTCTCCTGTCTCTGCCTCCCAAGCAGATTTGCTTTTTATCTGTTGAAATACTAATTCATTCAAAGACACAGTGTGGAAATTCTAGACTCTGGAAAATCAGTACTAGCAAACATTTTGTAAATAAAAGAAATTTCGAATTTGATGTATTCATCCAAATGTTAGAATTGTGTTCAAGATGACATAAAAAAGTAAGTCTGGTATTAGAACCCAGGCTTTTGATTCTTATTCCTGCTCTTTCGAAATTCATTCAAATCTACCACGAATAGAAGTGATTTCATCATTGCGACTCTTTAAAACTAAATGCAAAACAAATATTACCTAATTTATTGATTGATTTCCTACTTTTTTCAGGGCATTTTTCTAGATATAAAGACATAAATCATTGTGTCTATGTATATATATTGTGTACATCTCGCATGAGAGATAAGGCAAGCATATAACATATGTAGTGCAAAAAAAGGAACAAATAATGCTATGAGGTAAATGCACAGAATATATCCCATAAAGGAATAATACAAGGTTATAGGATGTCAGCATTATTTAGTTAGATTTGATACATATACCCACAATATTTGAACCAAATCTTAAATGATGGTTAATTTTTGGCAATAAGTTGAGGAAAATGTCCTTCCTTAAAAATTCAAAAATTAAAAAAAAAGTATTTAAAGTACAGTAAGCAGACAAAACCACTGAAAATGAGTATTACCTTGAAAATTACATTTTCAGTAGTTTGGAAATAAAAATGTTAAAAGAAGGAATTAAAGACTTGAAAGCCGTGTTGCTTAGGTATGAGTTTTGAAATTATTAATATTTTAGGATTCCATTAACTAGGTATGTTGGAAGTCAATATGTTATATGGGTGCTCACTTTAATGATTACCTAAAACAATGTTCTTATGAAACATATGTTATGGGACTTATGGATGATTGAATTATATGATGTTTTCTATCTTAGAAATTTCAGAAAGATATATGCTATGCTTAACATTGACAATAGCCTGCATTAGGGAGCATTAACGTTGTGCCATAAAAATTTTCACAAATGAAGAGGGCAGACTATATACCAGGAGAACTAGTGCTAAATTGAACATTAAAGAGTGTGTTCTAAATAGTACACACTTAGGCCCACACGTTTTTTAAATCTCGCTTTTCTAAATTTGAGAAATTATGAACATTGGCAGAGGAGGAGTCAACATTCAGTATTGTTTTATTCAAATTCAGCAGCTAATGCTCTTGTTTGTTTGTTGGTTGGTTGGTCTTCCCAAGACAAATATCTCGTTCCGTTTGTTACAGACTCTGTATCTGCAGCATATGCACCCGAGGCATAAAGAAAGCTGGGAAATTTCTAGAATCTCTCTTTCACGGACACTCTTTCTTGGCTACAAAAAGAAAAAGCTAGTACATTGGAATCTTTCTCTTGAACTTTTCAAATTGTTTTTGGAGTAGATGTGTCCCTCTCCTCCGGTTTGCAACGCATGAAATGAGTGACCGAAGATGTCTGTACTTTAAGGAGAAAACGGTTGAAGGTAAATAAAGCCACCTGTAGAGTGAAAAGGAAAGACACAGATGTGGAGAGATTCCTAGGCAATTCTAGTTTCCAACTATCTCTGCTCTTCTTTATGTTTTGTTTGTTTATTTCAGTGACTCATTTGAGTCTACAATATATGCAGTATACATATTAAGAATCGGTTGTTTGGATTAAGCTTTTGCAAGGGTTGTTTCTTCATCTTGTGCTTCTCTTCAATAAAATATTTTTTTGGTCATTTTTTGACTTTTCATAGCTGTGAGTCTCCCTTAATAGCTATATGGGAATTACACAGGTAGAAAATTATGAAACCAGCAAAGAGGGTAAATTACTAAGGTAAGGAAAAAAGTGATTCATTATTGTTCTGTTTTATTAAGTTGTATATGTATGCATGCATTTTGTGAAGTTATGCAAATGAATACTCAGATTGTAGAATCACAGAATCAAGGAATATTAAAACCAAAGACAACAGATGGGAACATGTACTCTAAGTCCACAATTTTACCAGAAAGAAAAAGATAAAATATTTAAACAAGATTTCCTAAGCTAAATCACACAGAATAACAGAGAAAATGGAAAAATCAAATAACATAAAAAAATAGTAACCTCTGAAGAGATTAATGAGTTGGTGAATTAATATATTTTGGATTAAGGAAGAGGGAGGTACACATGGTACCTTGCAGATCTAAACATATTGAAAAACAATATTCATTGGTCTTTTAATATAAGTAAAACTAATTTCTTAGCATCACATATATTCAAAATTTATTTTCCAGGTTCTTTCATTTGATATTTTTCACAAATATAATTTAGTACCTTATTCTTCAATATTTAGGCTCTAAAAATTAGTTGATTTTGATAAATCACATTTTGAATTATTAACTGCTGAACAATAATTTGTGTATTTATGTTTGCATTTTTAAAATTTTCACCCTAATGAAAATCTATTATTTCTTTACATTTATTTATTATAACTTTTCTTAATATAAATATATCTTGGACTATAATGTTTTATAAGCAAAAATGATACATTACTTAACATTTTTATAATCTTAAACTTCTTTTGAAAATAAGAGAAATGTGAATGTTTCATGTTGAAAACTGACAGCAAACATTTTTAAAAATCCCTGGAATATCGGGGCAAATATGCTTAATGCACACTAACAAAAATAAAGAGGGTTGTAAATATATTTTACATGGAGGAGCTGGTAATCTTTTCTTGTTCTCCAAAACATCTAGGATAGCCTAGTCTTGGTTCTATGTTCTAAAAATATATTAAAATCGGCAATACTTATGTATATAGATTATAGAATCTAAAGTTTTCAAAGTAGTTTTATTTTAGGAAGTGGGCATCAGCATGATGATTTATCTTCTTTAATCATTCATTTATTGATTTACCCAGCTATTGTGTGTCTAGTACTATTTTGAGCCCCAGCTATGGAAGCAAAGAGAGGACATACCCTTATTGCTTTATTTTTTATCAAGCTTAAAAGCTAGCATCACAAAGGGAAGTATATTAAGCACGGGTAATGCATAAAAGTGGCAGCAGTCTGGTCTCAAATGGATCAGGCAAGACCGTCTGTGAAGGTGATCACTAAATTCATAATTCAAGGAAAGTAGTTTGGCAAGCAAGAGTGGAGGAGGAGAACTAATAGAAGACAGAGGAGTTACACAAATAATGGTCCATTTAGAAACACCTTGTTGGAAATTGATTTAAAAGGTAATGTGAGACAGCTGAGAAACTAGAACATATACAAACTGAAGTAGCTAACAGAGAAGTAATAGGTCTGTAAAACTAAATAATCTGGTAAGCAAGACAGTCAGGGACCACATACTGAAGGTTCTGTAAACAATAAAGAAGAAATATAGAGTAATCTAGGATTGTAGAATGATTACGTTTGTGTTCTGAGAAAAATAATGAACATGCATCTGAAGTTTATATTCATAACTCACACAATAGCTCCCTCTTTTATCATAAATTATTTGTTTCTGTGTCAGTTCACAATTTTGAATTGTGCCTAACACAGTTTGCATATTATGTTTGAGTTTTAAAATTGTGTCTAAATCCTATAGAGGACATGGGAGTTTGGTCTAAATCCTTTGGAGAATTCTATAGGGGAATTTCTTCTGCGAGACTTATTCTATACTTTTGAATTCGATGGAGCTCCTCTTTTTGGCCTTTTGTTTAGAAAGTTGGGTCTTTAGTTATCCCAGTCTTCTGCACAATTCCACAACTGTGTTCATTGCTGAGTACAAGCAACGGGAGGACAAATCATATATGGACCAGGCTGACCCTTCCCTATTGGACCTACAGCTGCACAGAGCGTAGAGAAAGCAGCCCTTTCAGCAGAAGTCTGACTTATGAGAACTTCCGTTGCCAGTTTCTGCCATGACTATCACTAGATGTTTGAGTACTGAAGTACAGGGGATGAGAAAAGAAAAAAAAAAAAAAAAAGACAAAAGAATAGCATGGAATTTCCACCCTACCTCTGAACTTTATGTATTACTTTTCTGTATAACAGGCAAGATAGGGGTATTCCTTCAGAGTTTCCAAGGTCTGTGCTTCAGTGCTCAATTCCTGGTTTCCTGTGCAATGATTTCAAGATGGAGTTGGGGGAAGGTGTGACTGTGGTAAATTCATATAACTTGCCCTGTTAATTGAGTTCTGCTCTTCTTCCCCATCAACCTGCTACAATTTACCTTTCAGAGCTCATGAATAACTGTTCCATGCATTCATTTCATGTTCTATAGCTGTAAGATTTGTGTCTTATGTACATTATTATCCACATGGAGTTGGATACAGATATCCAATGATAATGGCAACATTTGTTGAAAGACCATTCTTCCTTGATTTAAAAGCCTTTGCTCCTTTGTCAAAGATCTGGTTTGCCTTTCTTACATAATTGTATGTATGTATTTCTGGGTTCTCTCTCTGCTCTATTGATCGATGTGTCTATTCTTTTGCAAAAATAACTCCATCTTCATTGCTGTGGCTTTATAATAGGTCTTGTACTCAGGTAGTGTTAGCTCTTCATCTTTGTTCTTCTTCAGTATTGTGTTTGCTACTCTCCCTCTCCATATAAGCTTTTGAAAAGATTTGTTTATTTCCACAAAATTACTTCCTGGGATTTTTATCAACATTGTGCTAAAGGAATAGATGAATTTTGGAATAATTGGCAATTTAAAATTTATTTTTCAACCCATGCATGCAGAATTTCTTTTTATTTAGATTGTCTTTGATTTCTCTCATCAGAGTTTTACAGTTTTTTTTTTATATTTACCCAGTATATATTTTGTGAGATTTGTACACCTATTTTATCTTTTAGTGCTATTTCAAGTGACATCATGCTTTTAATTTCAAATTACAATTGTCTAATACTGATATATGCAAAATAATGTTTATAATTTAGTGTTTAGTAGAGAAAACAAATCACAAACAATGTGTATGGTACAAGGATAAATGCCTCTTAGACATGTGAAATGTGAAAAAATATTTCTTACAAAATAACATTTGTTTCACATGACATATCAGTAGGCATTCAGCATTGTTCAAGTCACTCACTTCAGTTTCTTACCTTTGGCGGCAAGTGGATATAGAACCATAGTCTTTCATGTTTCACAATCTTGAAGAAGCGTATGAGAGGGAAGGGGTGCATAGTTCACAAGGAGTTTTTAAAAATTCAAGAGAAGAGTGTCAAAATCATTTCAGGGTACTATAAATTACCATAAATTGGGTAACTTAAACAACAAGTATTTCTTTTTTATTGTTCTGGAGACTGGAAAATCAAAGATGAAGGTGCCAGGAGATCTGTTGTTTGGTGATGACTTGCTTCATGGTTAGGGAATTGCTATCTTCCTGTTATACCCTTACATGGTAGGAAAAGAGATAGTTCTCTGATATCTTATAAGGACACTAATACTATTAGTAAGGGCACCACCCTCATGATGCAATTACTTTCCAAAGGCCCCACTCCCAAATACCATGACACTGGGATTAGTGTTTCAACATATGAATCTGCAGGAAAAGGGTAGGGGGGACACCAACTCCAAGCCATTGCCTTCTGCCCTGGCCCCTCAAAACTCATGTTCTTCTCACATGCAAAATACAATTATTCCATTTTAATAATTTTCAAAGTCTTAACTTGTTCCAGCATCAGCTGTAAGGTCAAAGTCCAACATCTCATCTAAATACCATCTAAATCAGGTATGGTTGAAACATGAGATTTGACTCATCCTGAGGCAAAATTTCTTTCTAGCTGTGAACCTGTGGAACCAAGCAAGTTAGGATCTTCCAAAAAATGATGGTAGGACAGGCATAGGATAGACATTCTCATTCTAAAAGGGAGAAACAGAAAAAAAAAAAAAAGAAAGAAAAAAAAAAAAAGGAATAACAAGTCCCAAGCAAGTCTAACACCTAACAAGGCAAACTCCATGAGATCTTTTGCCTCAGGAATATTCATCTTTGGCTAGATCCTCTGCCTCCTATGCCACTGGCATGGTGGGTCCACCTTCCAGATTCCCTAGGGCAGAATTTCCACCTTGTAAACTCACTGAGGTGAGATTCTGCCCCTAGCACTCTGATAGACAGGGTTTTAGCCCTGACAGCTTTGGGTGATCCCACCCTGTGCCATTGGGTGGTGATTCTGGCCCCTTGAAAGCAGGGTTATTCTCTTCCCTCCTTTGTGAAATCTAAGAGGCAACCTGATTATCTCTGAATTGCCTTCAAGATCCTTTTTACCTTATCATGAAAAATAGAGTCCACTTCCAACTAAATAGCTTTACAGCCCTCTTATAAAATCTAAGGTAGACAACATTCTTTCACTCCTACCCTCTTTTTTCCTTTAGGTCAAACTAACAATTTTCCTGCTGGGGTGGCTGATTAAGTCTATGATTCACACCACACCAATCTTTTTATCAAAGGGATGCTTTCTTACTTTTTACAATATAGACAGGCTGAGAATTTTCTGAATCTTTTAAGTTCTAGTTTATTTTGGCTTAGCGATTTTATATTCAAGTCATATCTCTCTTTTTGTGTTTTACTTTAAGCAGTCAAGAAGAACAAAGACAGTTTTTCAACACTTTGCTTAGTAGTTTCTTCAGCAGAATATCCACTTTAATTGCTCACAATCTCTACCTTCACAAAACACTAGAACATGAACACATTTCAGCCAATTTCTTTGTCACTTAACAAAGTTTGCCTTTCTTACAGTTTCCAATACCATGTTTCTCAATTCTATCAGAGACCTAATCAGAATGACCTTTATTATTCATATATTTACCAACATTCTGTTCATTATTACTTAGGTATTCTCTGAGAAGATGGAGGCCTTCTCTCCAACTATCCTCCTTTTTCTCTGAGCCTTCTCTGGAATTATTTTTAAAAATCCCTTCACAGCAATCTTGGCTTCTTTTTGAATATACTTCAGAACACTTTCTACCTCTACCTAACACACAGCTCCAAAGCTACTTCCACATTTTTACATGTTTGTTACAGCAGCATACTCACTTCTTGGTATGCTTCCGTCTTAGTTTGGGTTGCTATAACTAATTACCATGAACTAAGTATAATAGCTTAAGCAACAAATATTTATTTCTTATAGTTTTGGAGCCTGGAAGTTCAAGATCCAGTTGCTGGTACATGCAGTGTCTGGTGAAGGCTCATGTACTGGATTGTAAATGGTGGTCATCCCATTGTATTATCACTTGGCAGAAAGAGACTGAGCTAGCTCTCTGGAATCTTACAAGTACACTAAAAACATTCATAAAAGCTTTGTCCTCATGACGTAATTACTTCCCAAAGATCCTCCCTCCAAATGCTATCACATTGGTGTTAGGATTTCAACATATGGATTTGGGTGGAGACACAATGAGTTCATTATAAATGTTTAAGGCAAGTTTCTATCGCATGACCAAATTATCACTGAAAGAACATTCACACATACATCTGCCTCTGAAATCCTGGAAATGTGGGGAGGCAGTACCCCTGTCAGAATATTCTGCATTATATCTTGCTTTGGTTGTGTGTCTTTTATTATTACTTAACCTTAAACTTACTAGCAACATACATTATCATTTTACGTCAATAAAATCAGAATCCTATATGGAGAACATTTTCTATATAGGTATATGTCTTTAAATGTAGATCGAAAGTATATTCCAAAGGTAAATTCAAACTATTGAGAGTTGTTAGACATAGGAGTACTTTGGAGGGGGAAACATGAATGACTTTTACATATTATTTAATATACTTGATACTTGTAGCTATTCGCAAGAAGAATATAACACATTGTGTTTTCTACAATGCAGAAAATAATGTTAAATAAAATTATTTGCATATTATTAAGTAAAACAAGATTGTATAATAAAATGTAAAATGTAAAAGAAAGAAAGAGAGAGAAAGAAAAAGAAGGAAAGAAAGAAAAGAAAGAAGAAAGAAAGAAAGAAAGAAAGAAAGAAAGAAAGAAAGAAAGAAGGAAAGAGAGAAAGAAAGAAAGAAAGAAAGAAAGAAAGAAAGAGAAAGAAAGAAAGAAAGAAAGAAAGAAAGAAAGAAAGAAAGAAAGAAAGAAAGAAAAAGAAAGAAAGGAAGGAAGGAAGGAAGGAAGGAAGGAAGGAAGGAAGGAAGGAAAGAAAGAAAGAAAGAGAAAGAAAGAAAGAAAGAAAGAAAGAAAGAAAGAAAGAAAGAAAGAAAGAAAAAGAAAGAAAGGAAGGAAGGAAGGAAGGAAGGAAGGAAGGAAGGAAGGAAGGAAGGAAGGAAGGAAGGAAGGAAAGAAAGAGAAAGAAAGAAAGAAAGAAAGAAAGAAAGAAAGAAAGAAAGAAAGAAGGAAGGAAGGAAGGAAGGAAGGAAGGAAGGAAGGAAGGAAGGAAGGAAGGAAAGAAAGAAAGAAAGAAAGAAAGAAAGAAAGAAAGAAAGAAAGAAAGAAAGAAAGAAAAAGAAAAGAAAGGAAGGAAGAAAGGAGGGAGGGAGGGAGGGAGGGAGGGAGGGAGGAATAGAGAGAGAAAAAGCAAGCAAGCAAGCAAGCAAGCAAGCAAGCAAGCAAGAAAACAGTGTTTGCCAGGGTTTCAAGAGAGGGGAGGAAGTCTGAATGAAGGAAACACAGAGATTATTTTACAGCGCTGAAAGTATTCTTTTTGTTACTGAAATGGTAGTTACATGTCAGTGTACGTTTATCAAATCCCATAGAATTTCACAGCATAAAGAGTGAACCTTAAGATATGCAAATCGTGACAACAGCCTTTAGGAGATCAGGAGATCCTAGGATAGATGCAGGCTATTACAAATCAGCTTCACTTTATTACACTTGTATGGATCAGTCTCATTAAAATGTGTAGCAGGAAGTCACTGACCTAAATCATTTTGGAAATGGGTATAGTCTGTAAGACTAAAAGCAAAAAATAAAAATAAAAGCTGTAAATGCATGGTGTAGTGTGAGAGCCAATTTTCTCACTGTTAGCATGGAAAGTTGCAGATGAGCAAAGAGAGAATAGAATGATCCATGTAGTAATGAATTAGAGTCAGAGACATCAGTTTTCTCACATTTAGCTTGTTTTAGCTCAATATAGACATGGATGGTTACACGTAAAAATATTTACAGACGTATGTATATACATGAGTTAATTCATATACATGAATTTCCTTGCTCTGTCAGCTGAGAGGGCCTAAAAGAATCACACCTCAGTAGCATCAAGTACTCCTAGATCTTGGTTGATAATACCAGTCACCAATAAAAGAAAATAGGGTTCCTGGGAGAAGTGGCTGATTCTAGTACTAGAGAAGAAAATATACTAGACGATTCCAGAGTGTCTTTTATCCCAAAATGTAAGGGAATACCCCTTCAGCCCCCCAAAATCCCACATAATAGTTTTATGTGGAAAGGACATAGTCAACTGACAGAGCTCCAAATGTCTAAAGTAGTAACAATTTGAGCAAGAAAATGAAGTAATATTGGACTATAACAAAAAGGATAAAATAAGTACTCATAAGTCCATTAATATAAACAGATAATTAAATTAGTACACAAATGGGAGAGAGGAGACAAATGCTCCTGTGCAGAAAAGTTCCAAAATATTTAGGTAATTATTCTGCTCTCAGTGAGGGAGTATAACTCCCTACTCTTTAATATTGGCTGCACATAATGACTTCCTTCCAAAGAGAAAGAAAGTGGGGAGAAAAATGCTGTTTTTGCCATGGTTTAACCTGAGAAAAACTACCTCAGTCAGATGATCACGGATAACATCAGCAGTAATAGGTCATGTTAATAATTTGTGCTCTCCATATGAGGTGATGACAAAGGCAATCTACTTCCATGATCTTCCTCCCAAAAACAAAATCCCCAGTCTAATCATACAAAAACATTTAAAAAACCAATCGAGGCACATTTTACAAAATATCTGAACAATACTCCTCAAAACTCTCAAGATCATAATAAACAAGGAAAAATCTAAGAAACTGACACAGTCAAGGGTAACCTAAGAAGGCATAAATATGAACCGCATTATGTTTTTCTGGACTATATCCTGGAACAGAAAAAGTTAGTTAAAACTAGATAAATACGAATGGATTTCAGCATGCATTTTGGTTAATAATGTATCAACATTAGCATATTAATTGCAACAGTGATACCAGACCATGTAATAGATTAATATCGGGGGAAACCGGATGTGAGGTAAGAGGGCATTCTAGTGCCAAAAGTTTTTGCTAAACTTATAATTGTTATAAAATTAGAAATATATTTAATTTTGCTTACATGGAAATACACTAGAAGCAAAGATAGATACTGGTTAGGCCATACTATCATTTCATCTTTATTTTTATTATTATAGGATTGTTGTGAATAGTAGTGCTGATAAACACTCCAATCACATTTTTACTTAACAATAAACAATCATGTCGTTCTTCATTACCAATATGAGGAGCGTATGTGTGGGTGTGTGACTGTATGTGTGCATATGTCATAATTATAAAAAATGGAATAGAAAATTACCATAACATTGATAATTCTAGAGACTGTTTATAATTTTTTAGATATTTTACCTAGAAATAAATGCGACACACATGCACATGTATACTATATACGTGTGCGTGTATATATATGTATATATGTTTCACATATACATGTTAACAGTAATTGTTTAAATTTTTCTCAGCACATAATACAGTACCTGGCTGATAACTACTGTTCAATAAACATTTGTTTGTTGCCATATAGATCTTTATAATAGTTTGCACCTTCATTCTGTTTTTTATAAATCTCTGTTGTCATTTATACATTTATTAGATCTGAACAGCTAACACTACTGATTTGTGAAAAGTAATGCTAAAAAATATGCTTAATCAAAGAAATGCCGGTTTGGGAAAGTTTCATCCCACATAAAAATTGCAATGCAACATGTATGACTTATTGTTTCATTTATTTATTTAAAACTGCTTTCCGGCCGGGCGCGGTGGCTCAAGCCTGTAATTCCAGCACTTTGGGAGGCCGAGGCGGGCGGATCACGAGGTCAGGAGATCGAGACCATCCTGGCTAACACAATGAAACCCCGTCTCCACTAAAAATACAAAAAAATTAGCCGGGCGTGGTGCCGGCGCCTGTAGTCCCAGCTACTCGGGAGGCTGAGGCAGGAGAATGGCGGGAACCCGGGAGGCGGAGCTTGCAGTGAGCCGAGATCGCGCCACCGCACTCCAGCCTGGGCGACAGAGCGAGACTCCGCCTCAAAAAAAAAAAAAACAAAAAAAAAAAACAAAAAACTGCTTTCCATCAACAATTTGTATACCAAAATCTACTAATGTATTATGAAACTGACGATTATGCATTTTGTCTATAGGCAGAATCTTTTTCTTTTCTTGGAATCATTGCCAGAAAAAAATCTATCTCAAGAGACTAAGAGGAAGTTCTTGAGATTTCTTCTTCCTCCTAGATTTGTATGGGTTATTATTTATATCTGGTTGCAAAGAGGAAAATTGAACTGATTTTCACCCCAATGCTACTGATAGTGAAATATTCTGAAATGAGTATTTGTTGTGATGATTGACAGCCTAATTATATGAGCTCTTAAGTAACCATGATTACATTCTGAATTCTCATGTTTAAGTTTCTAAGTGTTTTGAACTGCTCATAGCCTTCAAAATTAAACACCCCCCAAAAGGCAGTGGAACAAATATATAAAGTTGAAAGGCTCTCCAGATATATTTTCCAGAAAATATCCCATTTCTGTAAATTATTTTATTATGCTTACCTGCTAAAGTCCTTCTAGAAAGAATATTTTTTCTATTATATTTTAGAGCTTTTAATAGAAAAACATGTAAGTTCCATTATCTTTGAACAACTCTGACGTGTTATTTAATGCAACATAAAACCTTAAATAGCTAAGAGAACACATTTTTTAAAGTGAATATTTTAAAAAATTATATAACTATTATTTTCAAAATTGTGATTTTTTTTTTAAACTAAACAGTGACTTTATCATAATAAAAACCAAGACATATGAATTCATCTTGCTACCTGTTTTCTTATATTTAAGATGCATTCTCACTTTAAAAAATATGAAACTTTTGATTTAATGAAGAAAAAATGTATGTGCATGTGTGTATGTGTGTGCATATATATGTAGTTTTATATTAGTATAATTTATATATATATATATATATATGCTTATGCACACATACACAAACACATAGTTTTTCAGAACTACTAATGCCTGTTGCAGAAATTCAAGAAACCATTTAGACTTGGCCAAAATAAATGATTTACTGGACTAAAGATCAACTTCAAGACATCCTGGCACCACTGAAAGTTCAGAACCTGACAACAGTGACTCAGATTTTCCAACAAAAATGAATTAAATATCATTGTTGTTAGTATTTGTGGTTTGTCTTGGATCCTTTAACTTTTTAAAGGTTCTCTGCATTTTCTCCCTTGTATTTTTCTGCCTATTTAAATAAACATTGTTTCCTTCTTTTCTTTTCTTCTCTGTTGCTTTCACAATTGTAAATGTTAGGTACAGTTCTTTCTTTTTTTTCTTATTTGGGATACATTAGAAATAACACATATAAGCACAACTGCATGTTTCTAATAATTCTATATTATTCAGACTGAATGTTTTAATTTTAGGTGTCTATTAATCTAATTTTTATTAATTGCTTAGATATGTATTTATTGAATATATTATTTTGTTCTTAGAATCACAGACAGATTTGCTGAAAACAGGAAATATAAGTGCATCCACACTAGTCTCTGCTTCTGCTGTTTTTCACTTATTAATATCTATATTAATGCTTTTCAGTGATTTCTTGAAGAATTTATTTGTCTTGCTTTGCATGTAATTATTCCTTTTTTTTTCCTTACCAATTTAATTTTATCAGGTTGTTATTTGCTGGCTTTGAGAATCATGAATAAGGCAACATTCGAGTACTGTCTGAAAAGATAAGCAGTATCTAAACATGCAGAGGTGAGATAGGGAGACAATCCCAAGTAGTGGGGAAAGCAAAAGCAAAACACAGAGGAATATTCAGATCTCAGACCATAGAGAGGTGCTGACCAATTATTTGGATATTCTTGAATATGTATGGCTAGATTAAAGCTATCTTCAGAGGAGTTTAAATACCTTTTACTTATTCTGTAACCAATTATGAGCTCATCAAAATTTTTGAATGTGAGAAATGTAATCAGATTCATGCTTTAAAGTTACTAATGTAAATATGGACTATAAAATATATATCAGGGTGAAATTCAAACATGTCAATAAGTTAGCTAGATGGAATGTTTCTAAGGAAATGTAAAAATGCTGGAACTGGAATAGTAAGAAAATAATGAAGAGAGAATTACAGATGACTGAACTGTCAGATCTAGATTACTTGGAGAAAAAAAAATTCTAGAATTCCATGCTCCTATCATTAATTCAGTTATGAACAATCAGTTTCAAAATCCCTTCAGCAGGCCAGTGGCACACACTTGTAATCCCAGCACTTTTGGAAGTCAAGGTGGGTGGATCACTTGAGTCCAGGATTTTGAGAACTGACTGGGCAACATGGTAAAAAACCATCTCTACCAAAAAAAAAAAAAAAAAAAATTAAAAATTAACACATCATGGTGGTGCACACCTGTGCGTCCAGACTGGGAGGCTGAGGCAGGAGGATCACTTGAGCCTGGGAGGTCAAGGCTGCAGTGAGCCAAGATCATGCCACGGCACTTCAGCCTGGGTGAAAGAGTGAGACCTTACCTCAAAAAAAAAAAAAATTCTCATCACTTCCTAGAAATGAAAATGCGATGCAGAACTAGAGCAAAGAAGATAATTGAGGCAAACATGATTCTTCAAGTTTATTTTTAATTGAATTTTTTTAATAACATGGAGTCTTGCTATGTTGACCAGGCTGATCTCAAACTCCTGGCCTCAAGTGATTCTCCTACCTTGGCTTCCCAAATTGCTAGGATTACAAGTGTGAGCTAACATACCTGGCTCACATGAATTTTGGGGGTTTTTGTTTTGTTTTTCTCTTAAATCATTTGCTTTTTAAGTTTACCAACTTTAATGACTGCTTTTTGTGCTGCAGGCACTACACTGGAGATGGAGATGAAGCAGTCATCATCCTAGTTCTTGTAGTGCCCAGTGTAGGAAGATCACATTCAATGAAACCAAACTAATTTTGAGGTAAGTATAAGAAATTGAGTGTTTTTTTAATCTAAGATGACTGCCCTCTTAAGGATCAAAACAGAGTCTTGATTCTATATATGGGCTCCAGAACTGCTAAGTAACATTTGTAAAAATAATCATATGTACATTATTCTGATATGTAGAGCCATAAATTTTATCAGCTAATGATACTGGTATATATTCCCATAAAAATTAAAATCAATTAGAGTAGAATGAATAGAATGAAATAAATCTTTGAAAAGAGTACATCATGAATATCTATAGATAAATATATATATTATTATTATTATATTTTATTTGTTTGTTTTTGAGACAGAGTTTCATTCTTGTAGCCCAGGCTGGAGTGCAACGAGCAATCTCGGCTCACTGCAACGTCCTCTTCCCAGGTTCAAGCAATTCTCCAGCCTCAGCCTCCCGAATAACTAGGACCACAGCCATCCTCACACCCGGCTAATTTTTTGTATTTTTAGTAGAGACAGGGTTTCACCATGTTGGCCAGACTGGTTCTCAAACCGTTGACCTCAAGTGATCCACCTGCCTCGGCCTCCCAAAGTGCTGGGATTACAGGGGTGAGGCACTGCACCCGGCTTATATGGTTTTTCTTTAAAAAAATTAAAATAAAAAACAAGAACTAGATAAAATATAATCAGAGTTAAAATAATTAAAACAATTCATTAACACAGAATACAAAAGAAGGAGAAAGTTTCAAGAAGGAAGGGACTGACAAATGCTGCAGACAGGTCCATAGTTTTGAAGACAGAGCAATTGCAACTACAAAAAACATTATCTTCTGTAGACAGAAGAAAGGACAGTGGTTTATTAGAGTAAAAAATAAAAGTAGTAAATACGTTCAAGGAGTCAGTATCGGTTCACTTTTGACCTTCAAACTGTGCTACTACCAAATTATAAATAATACGTGTTTTCTTTTAATTTCTATCATAAGGAATTTTGTTTGTTTTATTGTGGTAGAAAGTTTATCCTGTATCAAAATGAGTACCACCTGAGGATAACTTTACTGACTTACAATACATAGTTAAGGGTTTCTTTTTATATTTTGTCTTTATTGTAAGAATTTGAACCATGGAGTCTGGTCAACTTAGGCTCAAAATTCAAATTTTGTCATGATCTGGTTATGTAAACTTAGAAAAATTACTCTAAAATCATTTTTCTCATATGAAGACAAAAATATGCCTATTTATTTTGCTGTTTATTGAAATTAAATGATATAATGCTTGTAGGATTATATTTTTCAATATATAATTGCTATACTTTTACCAGTTTCTAATTACTAATTATTTTTGAGATATTAATATTATAAAATTAATTAGCTATATATATAAAACACATATAAAATGTATGTGTATGAGGGAAAATAACAAGAGGCATCTCGCGGCCTGATGGGAGGTTAGAAAAGGAGCCCAGAGTGAGTGACAAAGAGTCATTCATCAGTAAAAATGGACAAATAATGGAGATGCTGGAGCAGCAAAATATTGATTTACATTAAAGCATATTTCAATATGGTTTCTAAAATCAAGTGCACTGGAAGTGTTTTTTTTTTTTTTTTTTGAGATGGAGTCTCACTCTGTCTCCCAGGCTGGCATGCAGTGGCGCAATCTCGGCTCACTGCAATATCCGTCTTCCAGGTTCAAGTGATTCTCCCGCCTCATTTTGGGTTTTGGTTGTATTAGTAGCTGGGACTAACAGGCAAGCGCAACCACGCCCAGCTAAGTTTTGTATTTTTGGTAGAGACGGGGTTTCACCATGTTGGCCAGGATGGTCTTGATCTCCTGACCTCGTGATCTGCCCACCTTGGCCTCCCAAAGTGCTGGGATTACAGGCATGAGCCACCACCCCCAGCCTGGAATTCTTTATCTACTTGGTTTTATAAGTGGTGAAAGAATATGGTGTCATGCTTTCCATAACACAACAAATTTCAAGTTATTTATTACTTTAAAATGATATCAATGTTAGTAGGATCCCATCTAGTCTAAAGGGTTTTGAAAGGGGCACTCAATGTATTTTGATTTTCATGATCTCTTTGTGGGTACTACATTAGCCATTACGACTTGTTATGTGTATAGTCTGCAGCGCGGAAAGGCAAACACCTACTGAATTTGAAATGGTTGATCTAAATGTAATATTTACAGATGGTGATTGCTTAATCTTGTTAGCCTGGACAATAGTTCTTACTGTGCTTTCAAAGTTTATATCAGATATTAGAGAAATATTTTAATTATTTGTGGCAAATAATTAACTTATAATATTGAAGTTAAGTTGCTAAGCAACTAAGTTGTCAAGTTGCTAAGTAAGCAAATAATACATATTGTAGACCTCCTATAAATTGAGGAAGAACAAAAATGATAGTGATTACCAAGAAAAAGGTAGTAATAGTAATAATAATTAATAATAATTGTTATAATTATTAATAAGCCATGTGTCAGGTCTTGTTTTAAGTGATATGCAAGGACCACATTGGATCCAAAAGCACGATGAAATAAATAGCTTTCTAACATCCCTTTTTTATGTAGAAAGATAGTGAGATACAAAATGTTTAAGCAACTTGGCATAAATCTCTGAGACACAGAGTGTAGGAGAAAAGAGAAAGTGGTAAGTAATCTCCAAATATAACCACTAATTCCTTCTATGGCCATGTGAGCATATTGTTCCTCACATCAAGAGATAAATTCTATTTCCTGTTCTCTTGAATGTGAGTTATTCTTGTGACTTTTTTTTTATATTAAATGCAGTGCAAATGACATACTTGGGCTTCTTGAGCCCAGAACATAGTGGATTCTGCTTCTCCCTTTTGAATTCAGTCTCCTTTGTATAAGGAAAACCAGGCTAGACCTTGAATGATTAGAAGCCATATATGTGGGATCCTGGAAGATGAAAGCCACCTTGCATATTTTCACCCCAGCTGAGTTGCCAGCTGAATGGAGCTTCATAAGGGACTGACCTCCAGCAAAATCTACAGAAGAATTACCCAGTTGAGCCCAAGAGAATCCACAAAAATCTGAAAAAATCATAAACCATTATATTAAAGCACCAAATTAGTAGATGATTGTTAGGCAATTGACAACTAACGCAGGTATTGAAACCTATAGTTAACATGCCAATATAACCAAAATCCAAAACATCTTTCAGTGATTTAGAGGAGAGTTATTCCTGCTGGAAGTGTTAATTGTAAAATGCGTCTCCGCTTGGCAAAAAAGCAGACCTTGCTCTGAGCTGATGCAACCTCATGCCAATGCACAAATTACAAGACGCTTGCAATCCCTGTTTTATTCAGTACAAGCAACTCTTCCTGTCTTCTTACCCAGGTAAAACTTACACAACTTTAAATGCTGACAAAAATGTCAGAATTTGTAAATGGGGAAAATACTGTGACAAATATTCAGTCTTCTGTGATTGTAAGAGCTGAAATTCTGAAAGCAGGTGAAGAATACAGATGATGAGGGCTATGTATGATGGGTAGCCATGACTTAAGCTTCAAAAAAAATTTTTCCAGAGTCACAAGAGGATGTGAGAGGAACGATCTGCAAGCAGCAGGAGCAAGATCTTGAGATGTGTCCGTCAATGCTACATGAGTAGCTGCACATGTTTTCTTTCTTTCTTTCTTTCTTTTTTTTTTTTTTGAGATGGAGTTTCACTCTTGTTGCCCAGGCTGGAGTGCACTGGTGTGATCTCGGTTCACTGCAACCTGGGCCTCCCAGGTTCAAGCGATTCTCCTGCCTCAGCCTCTCAAGTAGCTGGGATTACAGGCATGTGTCACCATGCCAGCTATTTTTTGTAGTTTTAGTAGAGACAGTGTTTCTCCATGTTGGTCAAGCTGGTCTCGAACTCCTGACCTTAGGTGATCCGCCCGCCTCGGCCTCCCAAAGTGCTGGGATTACAGGCGTGAGCCACCGTGCCCGGCTTTTGCATGTGTTTTCTTATCACTCTGACTCCAAACCATTTCCATACACATTCAGTCTTGATCAATAATTTTACTTCCTAACATTTTTAACAATTTATCAATTGTTTTAGAATAAAGTGCCATCACTCTATTTTAATTCTGAGGTAATGCTCCTCACAAGAGGGTGTTAGCTGCAGGGGTCTGCCCGCAGACCCTGACCCAAATGACGGATGAATAAAACGTACACTGACACACAGATATTCTGCTTTGCCAGTCCTGCTGAGTGTCTGACCGCCTGCACACAAAGAGAGGTTTGTCACTGTGCCACCGGCCCTAAGCAGCTTGCACTCCAGGCATTTATTTGGTATACAATTAACAACAGAAGATTTGAGTAAACACACTTGTGAATAATTAACATGGTTAAGAGAGTAGTTCTAGGAATGATTAAAGCTCAGGTACCATAGTCTAAGGTAAATACCATTAGGGGGCAATATTCTTGGTTGACCTCCCCCCGCCCAGAGAGCCATCTGGCTCAAAGGTTAGTTAATGGAGGTAGGGTAAACAGACGTTAACTGGGGAAGTCTATTGTCCCTAGTATTTACCCTATGACCTAATGCTTGAAGGTAAGAACTGGCTGCCTTCAGCCTGTTCAATTATTGCAAGTTATGTAACCTTTTAGCCTTCCGAAAAGTTTGTGACTATACCCTATAACTGTCCCTAATATTTCCCTTTAATATTTCTGCCACCATCCTGAGTGAATCCCAACATAATTCTCTAAATATACTAAACTAACCCTCATTTGAAGGTATTTTCATAGGTCTTCTATACCTATTACATTTTACTACATCTTCTTTCCAACATATCCCTCACATCTCACCCTAAACATTTAAGAGGCATTATTTGACCTTAACAAGATGAGTTTCACACATTATATGTTATGTTTGTACTTCCCTTACTCTACCCCTTATCACACTTTATGAATGTTACTAGCTTAACATTACTTTTTTCTCCAATGAACTCTAAATTCTGTAAGAAAAGGGATCATAGAAGTCTTGTTTAATATGTACAGGAATTGATGCACAGGAACTGATGGAGAGAAGTGGAATAAATATTTGTGAAAGAATAAATGAGGGCTGGGTGCGGTGGCTCATCCCTGTAATCCCAGCACTTTGGTAGGACGAGGTGAGTGGATCACATGAGGTCAGGAGTTCCAGACCAACCTGGCCAAAATGGCAAAACCATGTCTCTATTAAAAATACCAAAAAATTAGCCGGGCATGGTGGTGGGCATGTGTAATCCCAGGTATTCGGGAGGCTGAGGCAATAGAATCGCTTGAAACTGGGAGTCGGAGGTTACAGTGAACTGAGATTGTGCCATTGCACTCCAGCCTGGGTGACAGAATGGGACTCCTTCTCAAAAGGAAAAAAAAAAAATACAAGAATAAATGAGTTTCTGATGCTGACTTAACAGAATGAGATATCAGAATGATTTCTACTGAAGAGAGGAATAATTTAAGCATGAAAATAAGAAAAACAAGGTAAACATTATGGGGTAACCAGAACGAGGCAAATAAAGGATTGAGTGCTGAGACCCAAAATGCTGGTGACTCAAGTTACCAAAATGAAAAGAGAATCAAATGCCTCTACTAACCTGGTTCTTAAAATGACCTGGATCTCTTCTTTTTCTTCTTCTGTCTCTCTCTCTTGTCTTTTCTTTCTTTTTTTTTTTTTAAACGGAGTCTTTCTCTGTCACTGGGCTGGAATGCAGTGGCACAATCTCGGCTCACTGCAACCTCTGCCTCCCGGGTTCAAGCAATTCTCCTGCCTCAGCTTCCCCTAGTATCTGGAACTATAGGCATGCACCACCACTCCCGACTGATTTTTGTGTTTTTAGAAAAGACAGGGTTTTGCCATGTTGACCAGGCTAGTTTTGAACTCTGACCTCAGGTAATCCACCTGACTTGGCCTCCCAAAATGCTGGGATTACAGGTGTGAGCCACCACGACCAGCCGGATCTCTTCTTTAATAGAGAATAAAAGCAGAAAGGATTATAAATCATGCTGCTATAAAGACACATGCACACGTATGTTTATTGCAGCGCTATTCACAATAGCAAAGACTTGGAATCAACCCAAATGTCCATCAGTGACAGACTGGATTAAGAAAATGTGGCATATATACACCATGGAACACTATTCAGCCATAAAAAAGGATGAGTTCATGTCCTTTGTAGAGACATGGATGCAGCTGGAAACCATCATTCTCAGCAAATTATCACAAGAACAGAAAACCAAACACCGCATATTCTCACTCATAGGTGGGAATTGAACAATGAGACTACTTGGACACAGGAAGGGGAACATCACACACCAGGGCCTATTGTGAGGAGGGGGGAGGGAGGAGGGATAGCATTAGGAGATATACCTAATTTAACGAAGAGTTAATGGGTGCAGCACACCAACATGGCACATGTATACATATGTAACAAACCTGCACGTTGTGCACATGTACCCTAGAACTTAAGTATAATAATAATTCAAAAAAAAAAATAGAAAGCCTTATCGGTACAGTGGTCTGACATCTATCAGTTTGTAAGCAAGTTTCAGTAGTTTAAAAGACAAAAACTGCATAAATGCATAGTAGAGAGAGAGAAATAAAAGAACAAATACAGAGTCCCTGACTTATGATGGCTTGACTTACAGTTTTCTGACATTAGGATGGGAAAGTGAAAGACATTCCACAGAAATTATACTTTGAATTTGGATCTTTTCCCAGGCTAGCAATATGCAATGCAATTATTTCTAGTGATGTTGAGCAGTGGTAGTGAGCTTCAGTTCATGAGGGTAAATAACTGACACTGTTCTGTACAGTGCAGTGTGTCAATGAGGTCTATCAGATAATCAATTCTTTATTATGAAATCGGCTTTCTATTAGATTATTTTTCCCAAATATGGGTAATGTAAGTGTTCTAAGCAGATTTAAGGTAGGTTAGGCTAAGCTGTGACATTCAGTAGGTTAGATGTGTTAAATGAATTTTCAACTTAATGATATTTTCAGTTTATGACGGGTTTATCCATTTATAACTTCATGGGAAGTTGAAGAGCATCTGTATATCAAAAATAAATAAATAACCAAGCAGACAGTTAATTAACCTTAGGGTCATTTATTGATCATATGATGATTAAAACAGAAAAATGGACTAGGTTTCTTCAAGCCTACCAATGTAACAGTTATACATTAAAGTAAGCACAGAAGTTAAAAACAAAAACTTGGGTGATTCTTGACTTTCCTAAATGTTTGATTCTGTATTTCTGATGTGTGAGAGTCATAATGGATATCTTATGGGAAAACTGAAGGGTGGAAGGTGCTACTAGATTTTAAAATTTGGGGCTCTGATTCCTAGAGACTGACTTTTGAAACCAGGTCCTGAAACATTACCATCCCACCACATCCATAGAATCATTTCAAATTACTACTGTGTAGGCATTGTTGGGCAGAATCAAATTCAGAATATACACAATATAACATTTCTGTGTGAAAGTACTAAACAATATTAGGACTTACACTGCCTTAAGCAAATAAGTCAAATAAATATAAAGCCCTTAAATAATTTTTGCTTTTAAAAACTATAGATTCATAGAATTTGTAAGCTATACACAATCTTGTAAAAGTTGGGTTTAACTCTTAATAGATGGAACATTACAGATTATGTCTTTGGCAGTTTGAGACGTGAAAGGCTCTGATACTCGACCATCTAATTCTTGCTTTTAAAAATAATTATTCACAAAGCATTTGACAACTAATAAAAAAAAGAGAGAGAGAGAGAGCACCTAGCAAAGTATTCTTACAGGGGCTGGGACTGTCCCTCCAACCACAGTTTTTTCATGTGTAAAGTGGAAATAGTATTGGTTCTTCTACAAAGGTGAGATTTAAATGAAATTATGAACTCGAAAGAAATTTACGCAATACCAGAACATAATAATTGTTTCTAAAATAATAACTTTAAAAATATAAAAAAATAGTTGTTAAAGGTAATAATTTAACAATTAATACAAAAAATATTCACATTCCTTTCATTATAGATGCCACTCCCAAGCTCCAAGCAATATTCTCAACTCTTTTATAGAAGCTCATCATTTAACATTTTTATCTTGGATTCTTAGTCTTTGTGCACGTCTTCTTCTTTGACACTTGAAAACTTTTCTGAAATCTGCTACCCACATTCATTTTTACTTAAATGTCTTCCTTCTTGCAAGATCAGAGTACATAACTTACATATTAATCACATATTTGACTCCCTGGACATTTTTTTTTTTTGAACCTACATTGTGTGTTATCCATCAAAGAGTCAAAAAAAAAAAAAAAAAAAACAGATGGTGGCCATGGCTAATGGCAATACCATGGATGAAAATCACCATGAAACTTATTAACAGAAATTAATTTATTATTGGATATCATTATTTTGAGGAAGAAATTTAAGATATCTAGAAAGTTAGCCTTGGATGATGACTATGCTTAGGGGCAAGGAATATTTAGAAAATAATAGGAAAAAGGAGCAGAAATATCAAAAAGAAACGATAAAAAGCACATAAATTGTTAAAGCGTTCAAAGTGGAGAGGTAATGTTTGAAAAGATAATGATATTAAGCACTATTAAATGCTACGGAGATAAAGAAAAGAACTAAAATTTCTATAGATCATTTTTGTACATTTTTGAATCTATTATCGCATGGACATGTTCATATTTTGCCAGCTTCTAAGTTCAGATTTTCTTTACTTGAGTTTCATGTTTATCTTCTCATTTCTGTCCTTCCTTGTATGTTTGGCCAATAGATGGTTGTTTCTGAGATAAAATTTCACGCATTCTATATTCCTGAAGTTCTAAATGCTTTAGTGGAGTGTTTCTCAAAATGCACCTCCGAGCACACTTGTGTCAGAATCCCCCAAGCTGTAGTGCTTGCTTTAAAAAAAAAAAAAAAAATCAGGTATCAGGCTCTGTCCTTTATCTAATCTATTAGACTAAGGGACATATCCTCCTGCCTCCTTTTAGTGATAACTTTTTACATACTTTTCTCCTGGGTTTCACCACAGCAATATGTGTAACCCATTTCGTCTTTTCCTGGGGTCAGTTTCAATAATGCTGGAAAGACGGAAGCTCCAGTGAATCCATGCTTCTTTGCTCCTTAGATCCAATTCAATTAATGTCTCACCCGAGGCTTTAAATGCTTGGAGTTTGGAGGCAGATAGCAAGCCTCCTGGCAAAGCTGTGTCCCAGAGGAAGCTTTTCACCTAGAAACTCTTTCTTTCATAACTGCAAATACAAATTTTAAAAAAAGAGGCTTAATTCTCTTGACTGAAAATAGCAGAGGACACCCCATCCTACTTAATTTTCTTACAGCATTTATTTTAGAAAACTTTTGTAGTTGCAATTCCTTTACGTTTTCTCTTTGAAATGTATGGAAATTTTCATGAAATCTAAATAATCCTCTTGCCAAATTTACGCATAGGAATTTCTTTCTCAAGGAATTTTGTTCTTTTTAATGTAATGAAGGAAGGAAGATGAAGCCTCTATCTCCTAGTTTCTACAGAAGGGTAGGAGCCTAAATTCCATTGGCACCTTCCTCCAAGTTGCAAAACTACCTTTTGTCAAAATATATAAAATATAAGTTATATAAGAAATTTATTTTTCTTTTGGATAAAGCTAATTAGGCAATCAGCTAATACAGATCATCATTATTAAAGAAGAAATACCTGAGTATTTATCTTAATAAACTTGACCAAAAAGAAAAATATAACAACAAAGAAAACCAAAAAGTAAGAAAAGGGAAAAATACAAATAAAATTTGAAATTAATAAAATAGAAAATCAGTAAATTCATTTGAAAGGCAAATACAATTTGAAAGCTTATTTTATTTGATGTGAAGAATATTATAGATAAATGTCTTTTGAGGTTGACTAAGAAAAACAAACAAACATTAGTTTCAATTAAGAAAGATAACATTCAAATATATGGAAGACTATAAAATAATTAAAAGAAAATGTAGCTTTTTACTGTGGAAAAATACACTTGGAAATTTCAAGGATGTTGATGATTTCCCTAAATATTTTTACACTTGTATTGTATCTTCCAAAACCAAAGATATTTAAGCAGTAGCTTTTTTCTTCACAATTCAATTAGCTTTCTTAAATTAAGATTTAGGCATTAATTTAATAGAACATTCCCCCTCGTAGATGCATTTATAACTCTAACATTTCTGAGACAGTTATCTAAAATGATACTTGCCTGGGAGACCCAAGGCAAAATAGTTTACCTTCAGGCCTCTTAGGCATCACTCTGTAGGCCTAATGCAAATCAGAATTATGACTCTAGTCTAGATTGGAATTTTGATTAGCCTGAGGGAATAAGGCAAAACGGGAAAGATGGAAGTATTTATTGAATATCAACTATATATCAGAAAGTTTTTTATGTATGCTTTCATGTAAACGAATTAATTTGAATTTCACTGCTGAAAAAGATATTGTTGTATAATTTTCCTTTTTCAGATGAAAGACAGAGTTTCAAAAAGGATAACTTTTTCAAATCACCCAGCAGGCAGAGGTGAAGTTCAAACATAGTATGATTAATGTCAAAGGCCATCCCCTTTTCTGCTGTGTAATACCTCACATTGTTCAGGAAAAGGTACAGAATGAGTTCATCAGTTTCATATTTGGTTTATTTGTCTTCTTAGATTTGTTTCCTACAAAACTGTATTCAAGCTGATAGTCTTACCAAACATGTATTTTGGAAAGTAGGAAATTTTTAATGTTATGCACAGGGCTGGGAAGTGGAGAATTCATGAAAAAAAAAAAAAAAAAAAATGGTGGAGTGAATGTGCAGATATATAGACATTAAACACTTTTTATTGAGTAACTATGTATTATATGCTGTTATCATTATTAGTAACAAACATGAAATGAAACTTTAATTCTTTGGTGATAGATATAATAAACCAGTAACAACTGAATAAGAAAAATAATTTCTAATGTTCTGATTTTTTTTTTTTTTTAAATAATAGTATAGAGTGCAACTGGGGTAGAAGGAGTAGGTGATCATTTGTGGTGGTTTGTTAAGGAAGATCTCTAAGATGAGGTGACTTGAATTGAGAGTTGAATGAAGAGAAAAAGCTTGTTTTGCAAATAAATGTGAAGCTCAGAATTCAAAGATAAATCAGAAAGCAAATATAAAATCCTGAAGCATAATCCAACAAATAAAAAAGCCTGTGCATGGATTTTATTCTATCTTGTGAAGGTGATTAATTGATGCAGATGTGACATTCTAGAGAGAAAGAGAAAGGGACTGCAGAAGTAACAGTAACTCTTGTTACAATGCAAGTTTCAGTAGAGATGGGGAAAGATGTACTCAGTGTGAATTATACTAGCTTTATATGAGCTTCATAGGCATATTTGCTAAATGTTCTGGTCTTCAAGCATTATGTATGATTAGGCATTTGCCTAAATAATTAATTCAGTGACTACATCTTTCAGAAGTTGTCACAGCTTCTTCAGCCAAAAAGAAAATAAAAAAAGTACACATATCCTGGAATGCCATAGATTTGCATTTGTATATATCTTACTGTTGTCTTTTTCCATTGTGTTTTAAAATTATTCAAATAAATCTTAAGTCACTTTTATTCTACTGCTTTTAGGTTTTCAAGAGTTTACAACTTACTCATTTTATGAGTTTAATGTTTATTAAATGAATAAATGAATGTTATGGTGTCATAAAATACTTGTTATTTTTCACTGATTGAAATTTTACTCTTCAATATGGAAACTTCTACTTTGCCTCCCTAGTATTATACTATTGAAAGACTCCATTCAAGGTAAGAATACTGAAAACTGTAAAGTCTAAAATGGACAGAAATAACTAAGAATTTTATCATTGGAACTGGATAGCTCAGCCTGTAGGGCAATTTTTTTTTCTTTTGATTGAGATTTTAGAATTGCACTTTGCATAACAGAATCTACCTTCACAAGTCAAACTCCCAGAGTTACAAATTTTCATCTAGTACAAATATTTGCATGGAACCAAGTGCACTCAGGACAATTCTTTATTAGTATGGTCTGTTATGAAAAGAATGCACAAAGTAGAAAGTCTCAGCATTACATTGATGTAGATGAGTCTCTTATTTTCATGATAGTATACCAAACCTCAAAAATCTTCCAATTGCTCTGATGTTATCCCTTGAAGGCAAGCAAGTCCTCAGGGCAAAGCTTATATCATTAGATATGGACTTTGATGTGAACTCTCTTATTTCCGTTCACTTTGTCAACCTTTTCGGTACCTGAGTCTGTAAAATTGCACATTGGGAATGGCTAAAATTAGGCTCCAGAGAGATGCAGCAAAATTAAAGTATTATGCTTATTGCCTCCAGGATAGATTCTGCTTTGCAGATCAACATGCTGTATATCACAATAATAATGGGACTCACGGCGTGGGGGATGGACAGAGGAGCTTTCTCCTGGAGTGGTATTTCTGCAATTTCTAGTGTCAGGTAAAGTTCACAGCATGCTCTGTAGATTCACTGTTATCACAAGCTGTGGTTCAATACAGAATAAGGAGTGTTATTTATTATGAAGACCACCACAAGTCATCTTGCAGCAGACCATTCCAAAGTACTGGTCAAGATAGTCATTGGCTTATTCCCCTTTATAGCCTTGAAGACTCCTGAACAGCCAGAATACATTTAATTTATATTATCTCTCTTAAAAAATCCAAATAAAAATTTTCCGTGTTCTTAAATTAATCCCATCTGGATACCTCTGTGTGCATCTTCCTTAGAACATAAATTTCACATTGCTGCAACACGTGAAACATGTATCTCTTGGCAAGTCATAGTGTTACTTTTTTTGACAGTCTGTGCCAGCTTGCAATTTGATGTTGCTACTAAAAATTAGAGATGGGCATGTCTGTTATTAACACTGCCTCAAATGTGAAAGTGAAATTATGACTGTATGTTGTCACTGCCAAATTATCTTATGCCAAGAGGCGTTATAAAAGGGGATAGAATACACTATAATAATACATTGGTGAAAAAGGCGAAGATTATGGTGAAATATTTGTGTTTACCTTCTTAAAATGGAAGGAACACAATTGTCTGGATTGTCTAGATCTTTGATAAAGAAAACATTCTAGTGCAGTGTACCAAAACAAATGCAATAATGTCATACATGTAATAATGTGATATAACAATATTTTAAAGAAAAGGCAATAAACTCAGGCCAAACTTGAAGACTTTTGTTATTGTGAAATTTCTGCCCAGATGAGCTGTTTCACTATTTTCCTACATGTTTTAAGCCCTTTGCCAGTTTGTTCACTCTACTATAACCTCACAAGCCTTTTATCTGTTGGATCATGTCCCAGGACTTTTGTAGTTTCTTCATTATTTATTTTTAAACTCTCTACTACCCATATACTTACAAGACCAGCCTCTTCTTTTTATTCAAGTCTCATCCAGAAATCTTTAGTTCATCTAGGAAATCCACAAAAATCTGTCATCCCTCTTCTCACCCTAGATGCACTCTATTTATATTTATGGCAATGAACAAGGCAGACAGAACTCCACAACTCATGGAGTTTTTGTTACACTGGGTAGAGACAATAAGCTAGTAAGCAAATGCATGAAGAGAATAATTTCAGATTTCTGTGTGAACTTTAAAAAGCATAAAACAAGATACTGTGGGTCAACAGAGGTGGGAGAAGAGGATGGTTATTTAATATGTATTGTAACTTATAGATGAAAACTTTAAATATGAATATGCAAGTAGAATAATCTCTACATAATCACAAAGTTATATTTACAACTCCTGAATGGAAGAATGATCAGATAGCAATCGGGTAATTTTGTTGTATGTGTCCCATTCTCCTCAAATGTAAATATTTGAATATCTGTTTAAAGGTTCTACTTAATATCTCTCACAAGAAAAGAAGAAATGCCTCTGCCTTTTAACGTTCTGGGAATAGAATAAAGAAGACAGAGGTGGACCCAGCAAGGAGTATAGCAATTTCTAAGTGTCTCCTTAATAGTCCAACACTTCACTCACACAACAATGTTATGTAGTTTCATTAAATGATGAGTCCACCCCCTTTCTTCTGCAGAAAATGTCAGTTCACTGTTCCTTGCCTATAAAATAGAAATTAGAGAGATGCCAGCTTTTCTAGCCAGACTACAAAATTACTTTAACTAAATCCCTAAAAAATCAGCCTCACTACCAGTTTCCACAATACCTCTGGACTGGTAACTTTAAGCTCTGTTTGTACTTTTCAGGAATCCAATGAGCAAACAACTATTTCTCTAAGGCAACTCTCCCTTCAGCCCATGATGTTGTAGGTCTTTCATTCTGCTAAGAAAGTCATCATTCCTCTAGCTGACATCCATCTTCCCCAACATGGATTAACATTTATTATTTACACGTGTTTCCTTTCTCATTCACTTTATTCCTATGGGATTATGCCCTCCTTCCTTTGTTTTCTTACAGATAAAAATCCCCTTACTTTTATTTCAATGATGTTGGGAAAGTGTCATAAATACAGGTAGTCAATGTGCTCTGCTCCTTGAACTTTTAAATCAATGATTAAAAACAGCATCATGATAAATTATAAGAAAATAATATATTCAGATGATATTATTTCCTTTGGCATAATGATTGTGATTTGCACTTAAAAATGATTACTTGTGGAAAGATTTTCATATGCCTTACAAATGATCTAGAGCTTATGTGAAAAATTTTATGTGTACAGTTAAAAATAATTTTGTGTATATCGACTTAAGGACATGTATTAATTTAGATACCTGAGTGTCTATTTGCATATAACAATTCAATTTATTTGCAGAAATAAAACATTTAAGGAATAGAGCTTAATAGCTTTCCTTTATAAAAATGAACTATATTTCAAACTCTGAATGAATATTAACTTTTAAAACTTCAACATAATCATCATGCTTTGTTTTTAATATTGCTCTCTAATTTACAGTTATCTCCTTTCAGTGAAGTGACACAAATTCAATTAAGGAATTGAGTACTTTTTATCAAATGACAAGATTTTTAGATTTGAAAAACAGGACCGCCAGTGTGTTATTCGGGGAAATAAAAAATAGGTGTCATTTTATCATCATTCATTATTAAACTGTTAATTAAAAATGTTTTTTTTTTTCTAAAGCATATTTGCATTTAACCCTGTTACATTAATTTTGAATTTGAGAAATAGCTGAACATTGTTATGCATGGTGGTAACTCTCAAAAGTTTTGTGACCTAGTTTGCCTAAAAGTCACATATTCAGGATTGAGTAGAAGTCTTATAATCTATGGACAGAAATTCAAGAAAGAAACAAACTTAGAAATGTCATTTCTCAGCACAGAAAGAACTAATTTTATGGAAGTCAATAATACTAAGATTTCTAAAATCAGTATTTTTAGGAATGTGATAAGAAGGTAGTAATTACTCTCCGTAATACTGTTCACATTTGTATTAACCTCAATGTGAATCAATCAAACACCCAAATAACCAAAATAGAATTACTGATAGATCATTTGTTTTGACTTTTCAAAACAAAGCTTGATTAATGGAAACAATCAGTGAATAAGAATTGAAGTCATTGATATGACATCACATCTTTAAACTGCTTTATTTATTGATTTAATGTATTGTCTCTACTATGTGCCAGACACATTTTTAGGCTCAAAAAAACAGTTATTAAGGTTAGCAGCTTCCCTGATCTCACATAGGTTACAAGTTTATACAAGTAGGTTATGATCATAAAAGAAACATCCATATTACTCATTTGAATATTTAAAGATTCTTGTCTACAGTGAATATAATTTCTTTTACTACTTCACACAAGAATTTTAATAAAATGATTATTGATGTTTTTTGAAAGCTAGAAAAGCTGCTTGAAATATGCAATTGTAGTTTGATACAATTATATAGGTGTGTGTGTGTGGCTACAAAGCAGGGGTGCTTTTTTAAAATAAAAGAATCAAGAATTTTAAATTGTAAGGCAGAATTTTACTTCAAAGCAGTCATTTTTAAGAAATGTAGAAATATTCTGATTATCTGCCTTTGTTAGTCTGAATTCCTAAGAAAACAGGTAAGAGTGAGAAGAAAGTGAACTAGGAAAAGAAAAAAAAAAAAAAAAAAAAAAAATATATATATATATATATATATATATATATATATATATATATATAATGACACACTAATGAGCTGGTCATAGCTTCACAAAACCCTGCTAATGATAGATCATGTGGGACATCTCCAGTGAGACCACATGGAATCCCTGCGTCTCCAAACACGAGAGAGGAGGGGCAATCGGTTTAACTTTCATATCTTTCTGGAATGCAGCCTCTCACTAGTCAGTGTCTCCTAGGGGATCTTAACTTCCCTGAATTTCTAGGTTCTTGAACTGACCCTTCCTGGCAGCCATTAGGGAAGCCAATGCATCATCCTCAATGCACCCCTCCCGCAGTAGAGTACACACTGAGTTTCCTTGTTATTGAACATAACTAAGAATCCTAGGTCTGCAGAACCATTGTGGCATCGGTGGCCGAGTCTTCACAGCTATGGAAATGAGCCATTCTGCCAGGAAACAGAACAAGTTGCCTAGAGAAGGAAAGGTGGAGGGGTGTGCAGGGCTCTAGTAGTATACATAAACAAAGTCCACTACTGCTTCTGTATTTCTCTCTCACTAGACTGTGAGAGAGATATAGTTGGATTCTTGATATATTATTCTCTGCATTTAACTGCAAAGTATTTTGTGTATTTTCAAAATTAAACCACTTATCATACTGAAAAATTAACATTTATAATGACATTAAAGCATTAATTACAGCTGAAGATGGAAAATACAAAAAATTACACTGTAAAGAGCAATCAGTTAATTGGTTATATCACTATCAGTATTTTAAAATAACCTCACTTTCTAATTTTAAAACATACACGTGTGTATTTATAAACAAATGAAAGTTATAATTTGATAGTATATACCAAGTTAGCTTTTATTCCTTAGCATGTTATTTTTGTTTTTACCTCTAACAAGCTAAAGTATCACATTGATTTTTTTTTCAACAGTCTTCTTGCCCAAAAGATATTTCAGTCCCTTACACAAATTTGTAATAAGACTCTTTGGCTACTGTAGAGTCACATGTGAAATTACACTAGTGCTTTCTTAAAAAAAATATTTGTCCACTTCTCTGAACAAAAAATAATAACACCATTCCCAGATTGTAACTTTTAATTTTTTCCTTCATATACTATATAAATTGACTAATATCACAGTTCATCTAGTCAATGTACAATCTACGTCAGTTGTTTATGTTCAGCAACTCTCTACTTAGACACCTGAGACTTCATAAATAGAAAACAGATGGAAACAAAATAACATTTTAAGAATGCTTTTTATATTTGTGTACTGATCACTATCTTTATACTTTTTAAAAAGATAAATCAGCAAAAGTAATATACAGCATACTTAATGCAGTTTTTTAATACCAATAAGGAAAAAAATCCAATATTCCTCACCACCTCACTTAACTGGAGTTCATGAATAAAGGATTTTTAAATAGATTAGGTAGGTACATTATAGTAATTGATACCACAATTAGTATGATAGACTGAGAAATACTAATTTTTGAACCTATAAATCTTACTTTATGTTTTGAATTATATGTATTCTGAAAAAAGATGTTGCACTTTTAATACCTGCTGCCTTAGTTTATTATTACCTTTTCAATCATAATTGCTGAGTATTTGATAGAGTAGCACTTCTGTCTCTTTAGAAAAATTATGTAGTAGATATGTTCTGAATGGTGTACATGTGGTGGGCTGCAAGTACTTATTTCAGGAGTAAATAACTTATTACCACAGTTGACGGTAGTGTTTCTGGCAGATAACCCTTGGCTTCATTCTTCAACTAGCAGTAGCAAAAAATATTTGAATTAATCCATTTTCACACTGCTATAAAGGACTACCTGAGACTAGGTAATTTATAAACAAAGGGGGTTTAATCGACTCACAGTTCTGCATGGCTGGTGAGGCCTCAGGAAACTTACAGTCATGGCGGAAGGTAAAGGAAAAGCAAGCACCTTCTTCACAAGATGGCAGGAGAGGGGTGTGGGGGAACTGCCACACTCTTTTAAACCATCAGTTCTTGTGAGAATTCACTCACCATCATGAGAACAGCATGGGGAGAACCATCCCCATGATCCACTCACCTCCCACTAGGTCCCTTCCTTGACACATGGAGATTACAATTCGAGATGAGATTTGGGTAGGGACACAGAACCAAACCATATCAAGATTCAAACCATTTTCTGAACTATGAAGGGTTATCTGAAGCATTGGTTGATATTGTATCACAGTTCAACTTCTCCCTCCACTAATTTTTGCTTCCTTCTTTTCCTTTCCACAGATGTTTATTTCAAAAACACTTCTTAATAATCCTTCTGCCTTCACCTCAGAGTCTGATTCCTGGGGGTCCTATCCAGTGACAGAATATTTGAAGAACAATTAAGGAGTCTGAGTTTTTTTGAATTCATACTTTACATTGTAAAGTAAATATGGTAGCAAATTTGTATGATTTGTTGTGTTGAGATACGGATTCTGTAAAGTCTTAAGTGAATTGTAAGTAAAAATGGATATCTTAAGGAGACTGTTGTGGAAGAAGAAAAGTTATGAGACTATTGGAAATGTTGACAAGGAAAGAAGACAACTGTTGCTGGTAGAAAAAAAATAAAGTTGAACCTTGTTAGGTAGTGGGACCATTTATAGCAATTCTGTCACTTGCAGTAATGTGGTAAATAGAAAATGTAAATAATGAATAATTAGACTTGGCTATGGAGATATCCAAGCAGTTGGTTTAAAATACCAACTGGTTTGTTTTAGCTGTGTAAAATATGTGAAGAAAGAGAGAAGAGATAGAAAATTAAACAGTTCAGCTTTCAAGACAAATTTAGAAGAAAGATAAATAAAAAGACCTTAACTGATTTTATAAGAAAAAATATTTCCAAATTTTTTAGATGCCAATAGGCTCTCAAAATAAGAAGTGGACTAAGGTTAAGATCATATTAAGAGTATTGCTGGGCAATTCTGTCTTAAGCCTTAACAAATATTTTGTGGCAATAAACATTATAAATAAAGCAAAAAATATTTTCAGAAGTTTTTTAACGTAATTGTCTCACAATAATCTAATTCTTACACTATGTCAGAGAGAGTCCTGTCTCAAAGGGATTGTGGACATGTCATCCTCTAACAGAGTGAACCCCAATAAGTTTCAGAGGAACCCCGTGAGTTTTTAAAAGAATCATATTGACAAAAATAACACCAGATTTTATTGAGATAAATAAATTTCAAATTTAAAACAAGCATCGGGGGCCCTAAACATCTATGGGTGGGAAGTAACATAAGAAGTCTACTTGATTGGATTATTTCCTTCATGGGTTGTTTCCTTCAGAAAAACAATAAGAAGGTCTCAGGAAAAAGGACAAAGTCTATAGTTGAATCAAGTAACTTGAAGAACCATTCCTAGAGTTTCCTTTAATTGGCAACATGTGCCCCACAAGATTTTAGAATTGCTGCAGATCAATGACTGCCTAGTATTTTCTTACTTTTTAATCTGGTGTTAATGAAAGTTATGCTTATTAGAAATCATTGTATGATGAGGTCAGGTATGCACCCACGAGAAGATTGTAGGTAACTTGTCTCTGAAGATTGAGAATAATTATATTTATGGAACGATACTCATTGATTCTCTTTAAATCAGAGAATTTAGAGCCTGAGATATTGGACTTTGAGGAAATGTTGTAATAGGATGAAAGATTCTGAGGACTTATAAAAGAGGAATATTGCATGCAGGAGAAATGTAAATATTAATACTTTGTTCCCAGAGGTATTTTAATGGTAACACAAAATTTCTGGTACAATTTTTACTGAGAGGTGGAGCCTAATTCTTCTCCTCCGACCCTTCAATCTCATTAGGCCTAAATGACTGGCTTTATCAATAAAATGTTGCAGGTGTAATGTTTTGAACTTCAAAGACTAGATCATAAGAAGCTTAGCATATTCTATATAGGCTTCTTGGCACTCTCATTAATACTTACTTTACAATATAAGATGTCAAATTACCCTGAGATATGTGGGAAAGGGAGTGGTTAGGCACATTGGCTAACAGTTCCATCTGATTTAAGCCTTATAGTCATCCTCAACAAGGCACTATATATATGAGGAAAACAGGCTTAGAACTTTCAGGTTCGACCATCAGGTAGCTAAGGTCCACTGTGTGACTTTCTGTGATGCCACATTGAACAAAGTACTCAGGTAGGGCCCTGCCCACATTCCTGGCTCATAAATTCAAATTGTGACATGTAATACAATGGCTCTTTTAAAGCACCCAATTTTAAGGAAGGTGAACCTCTAGATATTGTAAGTCAGAACAGCTTAGGATATAACAACCCTGTACTCCTTTTAAAATTTTTAACTGAACTTACAACATATGTAATATATAATACTATATATATTACCCAAACTATATGTTAAAAGTAATGGCAAAAAACACAATGACTTTTGCACCAACCTAATAAAACTTAATACATCAATCTTATACCTAATTTTAAAACTATAGTAAAATTACCCTGATAAACTTAAAATATAAAATTGAAAAAATAATGTCTAAACAAAGGAATAAGTAAAAAATTAAGTAGTGATGATCTAATAGGATTATATAGAAATTTGGTTGAGAAATATTTTAAGTCCATAAGAATAGACTTAGTTCAGCAAATAATAATTACTTACTTTTTCACAGAGTGTCTAATCTATAAATTCTGTTATATTGGAAACATTTGTGATAGCTGGAGAATGTATGTTAATGTAGGGCAAAAGAGTTAATACTCATGTAGAAATGGAGAGCAATTAAAGATTTTTTAGCAAAGAAACATTGGTCAGTGTATGTTTAAGAATATTAATCAGATGATGATCATTAGTGTGATTTTGTGTTGAAAGAAAACAAATAGGGGAGATAAATAATTAATACATTATTACAATAAGCCAGGCAATTGATTAAAAATATCTCAACTAATGGAAATGGAATGTCAGAAGCTTTTGAAGTAAGTTGTTTGGGTCTAGCTTCAAAAGGTCAAAGTGACTGAATGAAGATAATGAGAGAAAAAAGGGTGTTGATCCTGAGTTATTCAACAAAAGGAGATGCCATTATTAGATTTTGAAAAGCAAAGACAAAAGACAGTTTGGGGAAACACAGAATACTTAACTTATTTTTTTTCTCTAAAATATAACAACTTTTTTATCTTAATATGTTTCCTATCATGAAGTTATCTACATACAAGAACTTGAAATGTAAGTTATATTATTTTAATGGTTTAAGAGTAATATTTTTGAAAATTATGAAATTTTTTATTAAAAATACTTTCCTACTTTTACTTTAAACTTCCTTAGAGTTTTTAAGAATATTTTAAATGTTGTAAAATATTTTATGAATGTGTTTATCTCTTATTTGCTAACTTTTGCTTGTATTTATAGTGTGCTGACTAGCTGCTGCTCAGGAGTAATAGGAAAACCACGTGTGAAAAGCTATTCATTAAATCCTGTAAGGAATCTGTAGCTTCTCCATACTAATGAGATATTTAGCAAAAATCACTGACAAATTATATCTCTTCTTTCATTTCTTTGTATTTTTATGGTGCCCCATTGATTCAAGCCTACAATATTTACTGCACATCTGTTTTACATTTACAAATATACAGAACACTGCTTCATTTAATGTTTTATTTCTTACTTCCCTTGTGCCTGATGCAATTACAGCATTTAGGGAAAGGATAGAAACCTAGCTGAATGAGTAAGAAGAAAACAAGTGTATCCGCAGCTGTATAATACTTAAACTTTATAGTACATACAAAGAGAGCCCTCAAGCTCCTGCAGGATGCCGAAACACCTGGTGGATGAGATGGAAATGCAAAGTAGCTTAAATATTTTAATTCACTTTGCTCAGAGAGTCAGAATATGCAACTATGTAGTCATAAACTGAATATATAGTCTGCATCAGATATTTTCTCCTAACATGTTCTTCAATAAATGGTCCCCAAACAGCTTTAAATACCTGTCAAGCTAAATTTAGAGTAGCTTAAGAGCTTATCTAGTGATTCCAATCAATACTTGTAGTGGCCGGACACAAAACTTGTTTTTTTCTTCGTTAAAGTCCAAGTATCAAGGACAATATGTGTGATAGAGACTTTGTAGTAAATATACACATATATTACTTGACAGTCTGGTTTTTCAGTATATGTCCTTGGGACCAGTAACTATGTCAATTTTTTTAGCAGAGGGAAGAGAGTGGTAAACATGTAATTAACTTTTTCTCTTTATTTTACCTGAATCAAATATTCAAAAAGCAGATATTGGGTGGGATGTTTTCCTATAATCCCAAACCCTGTGGTTTGCTACACTCATGCAGTTTACCTGAATGTGTCTTCTATTTGTTCTATTTTTCTACGATATATTCCTACATAATCATTTCTTCCATTAAAACCAAACCAAGCAACAAACAAAAAACATTGATAAATACCACAGCCAACCATGTGGTTACATTTAAAAAGCGGGAGTCCTATTATGGTTTTTTGACCTAAGCCCAATGTTAGCCATTGTCATAAGCACTCTAGCTATTACCAATGTGACTGCCCTATGATCTCTTAATCCAAGAGTGTATAAATTTCTCTTTTAAAAAAATTTTGTAATGCTGTGCACAAACAAAACAAAATAGAAACGATTAGACCTTTGCAATATTATAAATATATATATTTTTACAATCTATAGAATTGATTTTGTGTTGGTAACATCCATAGAATAAATAGATATCAATATATTTATAGAATAAATAGATATCAATATATTTTTAGAATGGATATCAATATATTTATAGAATAAATATATAATTTTTCTATGGATGGTACATCACATACACTATTACACATTATTTATGTACCTAATATACATACATTATACTTAATATATGTTTTTATATAACTTATGCATTATCAAAAACTAGACACTTCAGAATGAAAAATATTTTATGACATTTTTATGCCAATCGAGTAGATTATCATGCACAGGTCACTGGCTTCACCTACCGTAGCTATGATCAATGAAATCATGAGAAATTTATGATCTACTGCCTGGCAGTTGAACAAATCAGAGAAAAAGAAGTTTTGCCCTGTTAATTGCACTCTGAAATGAAAAAAAAAAAAAATTTTCCTGCCATCTCAGATTGAATTCTACAATAAAATTATCCATACAAATAATTTTGTTTTCATTTTGAACCATCTGGTGGCTTATTTATTATGCATATTATATTGATGTGGAAATGCATTCAGAAGTTTACATACTAAAATTACAAACACATATCTGGAACATGATAGTTTTTAATCTGATATTTGCCTGTTAAAAGTAAACATATATCTCATATATTATTATTGTGCAATTCACATCCCTAACTTTTTTTTAGAAAAAATGGACCACAGCATTAAGCAGTAATTTTTTTTTTTTTTTTTTTTTTGAGATTAAGTCTCTCTCTGTCACCCAGACTGGAGTGCAGTGGCAGGATCTTGGCTCACCACAACTTCCACCTCCCAGGTTCAAGCGATTCTCCTGCCTCAGCCTCCTGAGTAGCTGGGCCAAAGGAGCGAGCCACTATGCCCCGCTAATTTTTTTTTTTTTTTTTTGTATTTTTGTGTGAGACAGGGTGTCACCATGTTGGGCAGACTGGTCTTGATCTGCTGACCTCGTGATTCGCCTGCCTCAGCCTCTCAAAGTGCTGGGATTACAGGCGTGAGCCGCTGCACCTGGCCAAGAGGTAATCTTTAACATTACTTTTATTTTTGAATTGTCAGTCAAAATATTATTAGTTTTGACTACAATTATGCTAAAATGCATGCCACCTTTTCTATTGTCTCAAAGAGCTTTACATATTTTTTATTTTTTAGAGACAATGTCTTTCTCTGTCACCCAGGCTAGAGTGCAGTGGCAGAGCACAGCTCACTGCATCCTGGAACTCCTGGGCTCAAGTGACTCTCTCACCTCAGCCTCCTGAGTAGCTAGGACTACAGGCACACATCACCATGCTTGACAAATTATTTTTAAATTTTTTGTAGAGACAGTTTCCCACTATGTTGTCTAGGCTGGGCTTGAACTCCTGGCCTCAAGTGATCCTTCCACCTTGACTTCCCAAAGCACTCGCATTACAGATGTGAGACACTGCACTCAGCCTGGAAGAGTTTTAATGAATATACTCAGCCTGGAAGAATTTTCATGAAGGGTATAATGAATAATATTGATTCAATTACAGCTTTAGAAATTATTGATATACAGGGTTAAATGAAGTAATTTTGCCATTTTGCCTAGTCCTTAAGCAATGAGTTTGCATAAGGTTTCACAAGATCTCTGGTTACTTTGTGCCTGTAATATAATATAAATTGGAAAATATATGAAAAATGAATAAATTAATGAGTGTCAAATGAAAGAATCATTTAATTAATTCTGTTTTGTGGACCCAGAGCCAGTTACAGAGAGCAAAATGCATGAAATAAAGGAAAAATCAGTGAGTCTCTTGGTTAGGACTTGAGTTTATTTCAGTCAGATTTCTGATATTTTCTAACATTTCTAATATTTTCAGTCTTAATTCAGATTAACTAAAACAATTCAAACCATCAAAAATGCCTGAGGAAAATTTTATGAGGTACTGTTATATTTGGAGAAGCAGCACAACCCCAGGAAGCAAAATTAAAAGGGGGAGGAAAAAGAGGCAGAGGAATGAGGAACTCTAGTGCAAGATGGCACAGAAGTGGCCTTCCAACTTTTTGAAAAGAGCAAAAACATTCCCAGAAAGACCATATGAACCCAGGACAGTTTAGAAAAGTTGCTGGAAGAAAGATGAATGAGAACATTTGTTTTCTGGCTCTTCCCAGTCTCCCATCTCCTAAATTTGTCCCAGGGGGCATTAACCCATCAACACAATGATGTTAATAGACCCTTCTAGGCCAACTTTGGCATAGCCAGATTTTTGTTTTTTCTAGGTATGTCAGACTTAGGCTGAGAGCTATGGCCTCACATTGTAACAGGCCCAGTGGATGCCAGGTCTGATCCTTGTTCACATCTCTGGGGAAGGTTAAAAAACCAGCAGTGTGGCAGTGTGTGGTGGTGAGTAACACAGGTGGCAGCCAAGATTTAACAACCACAGGTCAGGCAACTTTACTATCTAGAAAACAGCCACAGGTGGCTGAAACCTGGGTAGGTAATTGGAACTGAGCTCATAGAGAGAGACACATAAATTGGTTCTAGAATATTCTGCCATATCTGATCTTAGAAACCACTCTTCATATTTCTGATACATTTCTGTTGTTTTCATTGTCAACTTTTTGAGTTTGACTTTTGAATTTTCTAGAAAATCAAACAAAATAATAAATATCTTTTATTAAACAAATAATATGTGATGAATATAATAGCAAGAACTTATGAAATGTTAACTAAATTCTTACCTCAAGTCCCTATTAGGTTGATAGTTGTTACACCATGTTAAAAGGATATAACTAAGATATAAAATTTTAAGTTATATGCTCAAGGTTAGTAGTTTACAATTTTTGACACCAAGATTTATTCCTAGAACTTCTGAATACAAGACCAGATCATGTTTTAAATTCAATATCAAGATAACGAAATTCAATATCAGGATAACAAAAACAAAAACTATTTGATGTAAGACTTTTGGATCATTTTAAGTAAGAGAGAAATTGCTTAGACTTGTAAATTTATTAATATATTTACAATTTTAGGCTGTAAATTATATTTAGCCTCAGGTACAATTTTAAAAAGTGATACAGTTTGTTGATTACAATGGCATGATAAAAATATAACAATTATTTTACACATAAAGGTAAGGTGGGGATGGTGCAGATGATAGTAATTGTCTATGTTCCAGTCAACAAGAGGAAGAGCTGCAATTACAAGATAAGAGCACTTAATCAATGTTTGGAGTTTGATGTTATCTATATCCTACTCTAACACTATTAATATATTTTTTTGAGAATGATAAGATATATTTTACTTTGGTTCTCAGGGGCAATTATAGTATCATTCGATATTATGAATGTCATGTTATTGTCCATTAAAATGATAAAATAATCACCAAAAGCACAAAATAATCTGTTTACAAATCTTTGCATGCATATGTTTGTGTGTGTGTGTTTTAATAGGAAAGAAACCAAATAATAACTTCACTTATAAAATGAGTCATTTGAGTGATAAAGCAGATGTACACTTTGTTCCACCTTGAGACAGATATCTGGAATCAGTAGCCAAGAGTTCTGCGTTGAGAATTTCTAAGGATTTCCATGGAGCCAATGTGGAAAACAACCTGAAAAATAGTAAATGTCACACCTTCTGTAGTTAACTATATCCAAAGTAATTGTTTAAAATAGATGAAAGTGTCCAACATTATAAATTTTTGTCTCGTGACTGTTTACATTTTATTTATTTCATTAAATGGTGCAAACATTTCCACTATGTGCCATGGGAAGAAATTGTAGACAATGTGTATTTATGACATAATGATTATTAGGGTTATTAGAAGTTAAAAAGTGCCACAATAATTGTGACAATAAAAAAAATTATTTCCTTGATTTACAGTCATTTAAACAAAAAGGCAAATGTTTTAAACAGTAACAAAGAAGGAATTATGAGCAATAAAATATTTTATTTAAAAAGCTTATCTCTGTATCATTGTGTCTTCTTCGTAAATAATTAGAAAAAAAATCCACACATCTCTTAGCTTATTTAAACACTGTACTGAGACTCTATTGGTAGTTGAAAACTATTGACATTTTGTTTTATTTTGTTTTAAATTCAAAATGAATTAACTGTATATAACATTAGCAACCTAAGCACATGTTTTAGATTTTTAAAAAGCACGTTTATTTCTTTTATTAAAGTTCATATACAATTTTCATTACCTAACACAATTAAAACAATACTGCCTTCCTCAGAATAAACCCTTGGGAATTAAGGCTGTATTTAATCCTCAAAGCATTCATTGTGTTCATTGCATTCAGTGTTCATTGTGAACTGATTCAATGGTTCCAGCTTCTCACTGAAGTCCATCAACTACCAGCAGAGATGAAAATTACAAACATCGAAATGACTGCCATAGCCCCTCTCCTGGCACACACATGCAAAAAGCCAGCCAATGGCATCTGGGAATCTTCAGAATGTACATGCCTCCACGTCATGCAAAGCTAGATCCAGAGATTCATGATTTTATCAGACTTTCATCTTAAAGTATTTAGCCAATTCAAGATAGATAATATTTTATGTTTTATGTATGCAGAAAAAAATATTCGGTACTTTAAGTTCAGGAGTATAACAAAAAAGCCTAAGGAGATGTTGAGGGCTTAATTATAATTAGTAATTATCTTGTGATTACACTTAGATTGTTATACACCTGTTTGAATAAACATTACACAGAATTATTATGGGCTCTTTGATTTTTAAGTAAAGAAAATAATAAATGAAACAAAATACAGATTGCCCTCAATGGATATAATGGTTTTTGGTACAATGGTTTTTAATTTCTAATATAAATTAGAGAAAACATCAGTCTTCAAGTAATGTTCATAAAATAAGATTAAAACATTGGCAGACTATTTCTTTGTAAGTTCAGTTTTTCAAAAATAAGTACTTGGAAAGTTTAAAAAAGTCTTGTATTTCAAATTCACTATATTCAACAATTATATAAAGTGTTTGGAATTTTATGAAAAAAAGCAAAAGTAATGAAATAGAAAATAAACTGGATTTTTATATATAATGTTAAGAAGTTTTTGACATTTAAATACCAGAAGATATAAGGTGAGTTTACTATGTTTGTGCCTTTTACATATCTACCTGTTCTGTAAAAATAAAATGTACTTTTTTTTTTAACATGAATTTGTGTCTTAACCATTAAAGACAGGAGTTTGAAGACTGATTAGGTCTTTTTTCCTTTACTCAAATTACTTAAATTGTCATTTAAGTATCTATTCAATTAGCCTTGAGTTGTAATAACGTACGCTGTGCCTTGCTTGATTTTATAAGGTGGAACTTGGTTAGAGATGCTGTGCTCATGATTAAGTATTTTATTTGCAAAATCTTTGAAATCCTTAAGGCAATGAGAATATTTTAGCAAAGCATACTGTTTTAAAATATGATTGCAGAGTAAATATTAATTTTTAAAAGATGAAATGATAGAGTATAACATATTGATATTTCTCTGTTTTAAAACATACCTGGGAATTTCTAATACCTAAGTCCAGAAACATAAAGGGTTTGGACACTAACTTTTCAATTGTGCGGAAGCATAATAAAAAGCAGCGATTCATACCAGTAGACTATCTGACGTGATTATTTTGAGGGACTGGGACCAATCTTCTGACTTTTTCTATATAATATGAAGCAACAAGTCCACCTGGAAACTAGCCCTAAATTGCAGATATAAAAAGTAAGAGGAAACAATAAGTCTCAAAGGTGAATGCTTCACAAGCTGCACGTGATTTTGGTGATGGCAAATATCATGGAAATATTTTTAAAATAGCACTTCCCAATTCTATATGAATAACAAAATTATGTCATCTTCCTATGGCTGGCAAAATTACTAGAATATAAGAGTCACGACACCAGAATTTTAAAACATTTGGGTGGAGGTTTGGATGTTTCATAGATAAATATTAAGAACAGGAGTAATGAGAAAAGTTGTATTGTGAAGTATCGGCTTTACTGGTATTATAAGCATGGGAGTCAGTATAGACTGGAGGCAGGTTTTTGACAGTGCGACACGGGCACATACAATGCATGAGGTGATAACATAATACACTAGGCAAATAGAAAAGCAAACATGGAGAGGTATGCAAAAAACAGCATAGAGAGACAATACAGAATTTGATGTCCTTCTTACCTGAGGATAAACAGTGACAGAAAAGTCAACCCCAGATATTTTCAGCCTACCATTTAAATATCTCCAAATGAATGCTATGCATGCACAAGAAGAGGCTTTGCAAATGAGCATGTTTACAGTAGAGTACACTCTGGTGATGGCTCTTCCAAACTCCCAAACCAGGGTTTAGGGAGTGAATGGCAAAACTCAAGTGTCTATGTCCACAGGCAGACCTTGATTAGTGAATTCAAGTTAGTCACACAGTGCCTACCAGCATCTGACCCAGTTGTGAGATAAAGCGGATTAATGCTTATACCGGCCATAAACTTCAGTCAGCATCATCAGTAGGTTAAGCAGCTATCAGGAAAACAAGCAATACCCCATAGTACAACGACAATATAGTTGTTTATTCCAAAGACCCCATCTAAGAAAGGTGTAACTCTTAGACAGCTGGACATTCTCACAGGACACATTATGTCACATACTGAACCCTCACTCCATAACCAGATAGCATCTTGAAAGGAAGAGCACTTATGCTAGAGATAGGATATCAGGGACACTGAAGATTTTCCCAGAAATTGGATTCCAGTTGTTGCCTAGAAAGCTCATAGTGTTAAAGGCTTCCACGCCACATCATATAGTACTGGAAATTCCACCAAGAAGGTGCTGATATTTGAAAAAGATAAAGTAATTTACAGGGAAAATAAATAGACATATTTCCTCTGCACATGTGAGTTTTACTGGAAATAAATTTGTGACTTTTAGAATTCATTAATAGTTTGAGAGTTAATCTAACAGAAAAATGCCATTTTGTATACAATCTGTTGTGATTACCAATTTTATTAAATTATATACTTAAATAGATTTTGATAATCAAATCTCCACTTTATTTTTTTCTCTGTTTACTTGGTCAAAACTTGAGACTGTTTTAATATGGGAATCATTTCAAACCAATTGCTTTATTTTTATTTTTTTGGTCACATTGCTAGGATACAATGTTTTCTGTGTTAGGATATGTATACAGATACACCATCCAGCTACTGCCCACTTCCTCTCTTTCAATATTTTTTACACCTGTCCAAATTCTCACATAATTCTATGAGTTGATTTTAAGTCACCAGGTGATAAACCCAACAGTCAATCACAGTTATAAATAAATCAAAAGTTCTCATTTTCTTTCTACTTCAGTAATTGCTTCTTATACTCTTCACTGCACCTTCCATATCCTTGACCTTCAAAGTTTGTTTTTTAAGTTGGGCTTTTTATTATTTTTTACCTCCTACAAGTAACATATAAATCTCATGAGGAAAAAGAGTTATGTGTGTTTTGTTTATTTTCATACTTTATCTTACAGAAGAGTTTGTGGTGCCTTGTATATATTCAAGAAATATTTTTAATGTAATGAATAAATGAAAGTAGTGAATGACTTGGCTTCAGGACATTGTTATATTGAAAAGAAGGCACATGTGATGGCAGGTTATTCCATGCTCCCTTCTATGCTAATAACAATTGGGTTTGTTTTGTTTTCATTTTTGTTTGTTTGAGACAGGGTCTTGTTCTGTTGCTCAGTCTTGGAGGGCAGTTGCCGTCATGGCTCATTGCAGCCTCAACCTCCCAGGCTCAAGCAATCCTCCTACCTCAGCCTCCTGAGTAGCTGGGACTACAGGTTTGCACCACCATGCTTGGCTAAATATTACTATTATTATTATTATTATTATTATTATTATTATTTTTGTAGAGACAGGGTCTCAGTATGTGGCCCTGGCTGACCTTGAACTCCTGAACTCAAGTGACCCTCCCGCCTCAGCCTCCCAAAGTGCCGACATTACAAGCATGAACCACCGTGCCCAGTGCAACTATTGCTTTTGTTTGTTTTTTTAAAAACCAGTCTAACATCCCGGTTTTATGTTAGCTGAAAGGATTTACTCAGAAATGAGGAAAATTATAACAGGAAACTTTAGTATATATTCCTGAATTTTCTTAAATTATATTTACTCATCATTGAATAAGTAGCATAAACTGAATCCATAATTAAATAGCTGTGTACATCAATTCCAAAGTAAACATCCATGTGCCTTTACCTCACAGAACATTTGTAGAATGTCAGAACAAGCATGTGACTATTTCATAAGCAAATTTTCTCAACAGTGTCATCATTACTTCATTTGCTGCCATAGTTATAACAGAGAAAATTTCATCTCCACAGTTAATTTCTGAAAAACTTTCAGAAGTAAAACAAATCAAAACAATCTTCTTAATATTATGTATATGCACACACACATTTAATTTGGTTTCACATTCTAGAGAGGTCCTGGAATCTTTATTCCGTGAGCATTATGGGGATTTAAACTGAATCTAATTTGCCTTATGATTATTAGTTTGGTAAAACAACATGAACATGTTCACATATTTCAACTATGTTTGTTATTTCACTTAAACTTGATTTTATTAAATATTAGTCATTCCACAGAACTAAAACATCAAACAAAACATGTATTTTAAAATAAATAAATACATTTTCTTGTTCATATTGGAAGTCGACAACTTCCCATTTTTTTTTCTGTATTTTATATGATACTTAAATACACTTTAATGGTGCACACACAAAACAAAAAATATGTTACATTTAAGAGAGTTACTTTGATTTTCTTAGAATACCAGAATATGTATCAAATCTTGAATTTGAAAAATGCAGTTAAATAATTGATAAAAATGAAAAGAGCATTTGAGAAACTCACCCATAATGAACCTTAGAAATTTAGGAACTGGAAGAAATAATTTTATTGTTGTGTGTTAACTGCAATTAAAATGTAGCCAAGGTTAAATGTCCGCAAAATTCTAGTCCAAATTGGAAGAGTATATTTTTTTCAAAATTTGTTACCTGTAGTTACTTCTAGACTTCCACAGACCAAAGATCAGCTTGACATAAGGTTAAGTTGACTAAGCATAACAATGAGCTTGAGTATAAGTGGAATGCCCTTATGGTTACAAGCAAGAATGACCCACCTTTTCTGACATTTACTGCCTTCTATGGTTTTGTAAGCCTTTCTTCTCTGTTGGGTTTCTTTGCAGCAGATACAGAGTAAAATTTCCCAAGTGATTATTTCTTTTTTGAACTGATACTATAAAAGAGCAGCTTTCTTTTCTTTTTTTTTTTTTTTTAAGTGCCATGAGTTTTTAGCACACAGGCAATGCTGAAAACATAAATGTCTCTGCAGAAGTCATCGTCTCATGCCCTTTGTTGGTATATATCAGCATCCCAGGAAATGTAAATAATAGAAGGGCAGTAAAGACTTAGACATTCTCAAAGTACAAATGCACCCTGCTAGCAACTTGTTTTCTATGTTACTGAAGAATAAGACTAAGTGGAGAAAAGGCATGTGGAGAATCCGGCACTCTTAGAATTTAAAGTGGAATAAAACATAATAGTAAGACAAGATAATATAATGTCCACTGATATGCTAGAAATTGCCATTTATTTCTGAAATGATATTAATATTTGATAATATATCTTAGTGGTAGATAATAAAATATAATTTCTTTTTAAACATCACATGGTGAATGTATATGTATTTCTATAGATGTTCAAATGTTCATAAACCTAATTAGAAATACATTTAATAATAATTTTAAATTTCTTATGTAATAAAAATAAGATATATTTGTTTAAATTGACTATTACAAATAGGTTTCATATTATTTATTTTTCTTTATATACATTTTAAATTATGAAAGTAGTATGCTAATATAATTAAACATTTAGATCAGAAAGACAAAAGTCTACTCTCTTTATTTTTATTTTATTTTATTTTTTATTATTTAATTTTGTTTTGAGATGGAGTCTAAGTCTGTCACCAGGGCTGGAGTGCGGTGGCACAATCTTGGCTCACTGCAACCTCCGCCTCCCAAGTTCAAGTGATTCTCCTGCCTCAGCCTCCTGAGTAGCTGGGATTATAGGCGCCCGCCACTATGCTCAGCTAACTTTTTGTATTTTTAGTGGAAATAGAGTTTCTCCATGTTTGCCAGGCTGATCTCAAACTCCTGACCTCATGATTTGCCCACCTTGGCCTCCCAAAATGCTGGGATTACAGGCATGAGCCACCGGCCCGGGCTATTTTTATTTTTAAGTTCTGGGATACATGTGCAGATCCTGTAGGTTTATTATATAGCCATATATGTGTCACGGTGGATTGCTGCACCTATCTAGGTGTTCTAGGTGTTAAGCCCTGCATGCATTAGGAAAAGTCCCCTCACTTTACCCATCTTTACTTTTAGTCTCGTTCAGAAACAATCACATTTAATAATATATTTCTGTTCTTAATACTTTTGGTTGTCACATCATTTCTAAATAATATGCAAATTCCATTTTTAAAAATTATCAGATGTAGAATTTTTTCATGTCACCTCTATGTTTACGATATCACTATTTTTGTAATGATTACTTCTGGAATGTAAGACCACATACCAAAAGTTCCATACTTACATTGTCAATAACAGAAACATATAATTTTTCCTCATTTTACAGAATAAAAATAAAAGTACTGCTGCTCTTCTATTTCTTTGATCTCTCACATTTAAACCTCTATCAGTTAAGAAAGAAGTTTATATTGTCAATGGGGATCTATTTACATCTGCTAATGATAAAACTTAAATATTTTGTGATTTATCTTTAAATTTACAAAAGTTATAAACCAATAAGCAACATCAAATAATTTTGATAGTGCAAATATTGTTTAATGCTTCATCAGGTAGTTTCTTACGACATTTTATATCTGATCCAATCTGCTAATCCACTCAAAAGAAAGATTTCCTAACATCAAGGTGAAATTGATTCTTTTAAAAATTAATTTTCCAACATTCAAAATCACGCTGTGATTTTTGCTTATGTCAGAAACATGTCTTATTTTGCAGGATTTTGAGTTTCTAGAAGCTTTTTCATTCATTCTACACCTTTACAACTCATAATCCTACATCTTTATCATATCCGCATTTTCTTTATCCTTGAAGTCTTCTTCCTCAGGTCACCACTGTTCTGGTCCAAAGTAACCTTTTTATATTCTAGGATTTCCCTCAAGCTGCTTATCTGGAAATTCTCTGTGTTGCTCCTCTCGAACATCCCTCTGTGAGGTTCCCTCAGAACCTTCACGGTTCTGCTGGTTCCTGGATCTATGTATTCCTCCTTTTGGGCTTTGCTCTTCATTTGACTTGCCTAATCTCTAACAGAATATCCTGAAGGAAAAAAAAAAAAAAAAAATCAACAAAACCAACTTTAGAGATAGATAATATTCCTGAAGTTTTTCATATCTGAACTATCTTTTTTCTGTAGTCACACTTGATTGGTAAGTTGGCTAGATAGAGAATGTAAAGTTGGAAACTATATTCTTAAAATCTGAAAGGTTACTATTCACTCTTCTTTTAGCATCCAGAGGTCTCGTAACAGACTGATTTTTCTTCTTTGTAAGTGGCTTCTTTGTAAGTCTTAGGATTTAAGACTCACAATGTTTGGGAGCTTTTTCCTACTAATCCCGAACAGTATTTTTCAGAAATATCAATTTTAAGACTTGTGTTCATTTCAACAGCATGCCATTTTATTTCATTATTTGTTTGATTACTTCTTCCTCTCCAGTTCTCCACTCAATTTGTCTGAACCCTATAACATTTAATGTTGGATTTTGTATATCATTTTTCTATGGCATTTATCTATAATCTGATTTATTTGTTTTATTTTAGTTGTTTATTTTGTTATTGTTAATTTTTATATTTAAAATTTTCAGATTTATTTTTGTTGTTGACAATGATATCCTTTACTTTTTCTCTTCCGGAATTGGTCTTTTTTCCTACTAAAATTAAACATTTTGATTAATATTTGAATTGGTCTGTTTTAGCACAGTTGTTTTCTCCTTCTTTGAATTCAAAGTCTACTCAAAATTCTTTAAGGACAATAATTAAAATTTATCTTTTGATTTATTTGCTCATGTGGTTAATATTTTCTAAATACCCTAAATCATCACAATAAACTGAAGTTTTATTTTTCTTTTCTCTTTCTTTTTTAAAATATACCTTTCTCTGTCATATTGCAGACTTGTCAAGTGTTCAGTAATGCCAATTTACCCAGAGATATTTGTAAATGAAACTCCACAAATTTTCCACAAACACATAAATAATCAGTTTGTCAACTAGATGTCTTTGCCTTTAGAAGAGCAGATGAGGAGCCGGCAATGACAGTGAAGGATGCATATATTGTAGAACACAAAACTTTGTTCTTTGGGCATCTGTGCCGGATCTATTGTTTGTTCTTCCAACTCTATTCTAGACCCTAGAGCTTCTATTTCTGTCTAAATTTGTTGCTAGTTTCTGTATACCCTTGTCTCCCTTTATTTCTTCAGGTTTCCAAGTGACCAAGTGATAATAGTTCCCTACTGTTGTTAGACCCAGATACTTCAGTATGCTTAAATGATTTCCATCTATCCTGTGTGTACCTTTGTAAATAGTCCCTTCATTATGCTTTCCTCAATTACTCTGGTGGAATGTGCCACAGGTTTCAAAAGAGCTGCCATAGTTCTACTAAAATAGCTAAGTCAATTTTTGAAGGCAATAATCTTGCTTTTTGTTGTTGTTATTTTTTGGTTTTTGGATTTGAGATTAAATATCTGACTACAAGCCATCCTACAATACAGATACTCATCTCATCCTCAATTTGCAACTTCACTTTGTTCCTCTTTTTGTCTATAACACATGCGTTCTTAAAGAATGGACCCTCTGAAGTTGTACAGTCAGGTTTGCTCCATCTTGGCATCAGCATCCTTGGAAACTTTTTCTTACTTTGCTCCTACAATGATTTTTTGTAGTCTCAAGAGGAGAAGCCATAATTATTTGTTTTCTATTTTCCTTATTGAACCAAAAATTTCTCTTCCTCCAGTTTGATTTAAATAGAAATGTATAATCAATTCTATTTCTGAAGTGATTCAAAAGTTAATTATTTAAAATTTTTACTTAATAAAATATATAAACACTTATGAGTTATGAATCTCCATAAAAATGTATTCTCTGAGAATTCTTATTTCTAACTCTTCCTTTTAGTCCTAACCCAGTTACCTCTCATTAGAAACAATTTGTATTAGTTTCTCATTAATTATTACAGTGTTTCTTCTTGCAAACATAAACGAATATTTATTTTACACAAATACAAATATCTATATGTATGGTTGTGCCTTTTCCATTTTTTTACTACAATATCTTTTAAATCACTTTCTATTGGTTTATAGATTTTATTTGTTGTAATGTATATGTTATAGTTTCAATATTCTCTTATGTAGATATACCATACTGTACTCAACGTTTCACTTATTGGTGGCCAGTTAGGTTGTTTACAATGTTTTGTTTTATAAAACAAACTAGAAATATGATTACTGAGTCAAATTACAAATTGTTATATATAGAAAGATAATCTTTTTAGATAATAAATTCATCTCTGCAGGAGTTTTATGATTTTAACTCTCACAAGTTCCTGAACAGAGTGTGTTGTCTAAATTTTGGATTTGTGACAATCTGATAAGTGAGAAATGATATTTTATAAAATTAATTGGAATTGCTCTTATGAGTGATCCTGAACATCTTTCATACTTTAAGGGTCATGAGAATAACTATCAAGAGAAAAATAAGTAGAAAGCAAATAATATATAAAATAAATTGTTAAAATTGCTGGTGATATTTATTTTATTTTATTTTATTTTATTTTTATTTATTTATTTATTTTTTTGAGACGGAGTCTCCCTCTGTCGCCCAGGCTGGAGTGCAGTGGCCGGATCTCAGCTCACTGCAAGCTCCGCCTCCCGGGTTCACGCCATTCTCCTGCCTCAGCCTCCTGAGTAGCTGGGACTACAGACACCCGCCACATCGCCTGGCTAGTTTTTTGTATTTTTTTTAGTAGAGATGGGGTTTCGCTGTGTTAGCCAGGATGGTCTCGATCTCCCGACCTCGTGATCCGCCCATCTCGGCCTCCCAAAGTGCTGGGATTACAGGCTTGAGCCACCGCGCCCGGCCTGCTGGTGATATTTAATCATGGAGAAGTTTTTATGATATATTGTTAAACAATAAAATCTTCAGAGTAAAAATTTCTCAGCCTTTTATTTTATTTTTTTATTTTTTTATTTTTTTTCAGAGATAGAGAGTCTCGCTCTGTCGCCCAGGCTGGAGTGCAGTGGCGCGATCTCGGCTCACTGCAAGCTCCGCCTCCCGGGTTCACGCCATTCTCCTGCCTCAGGCTCCCGGGTAGCTGGGACTGCAGGCGCCCGCACCACGCGCAGATAATTTTTTGTATTTTTAGTAGAGAGGGGGTTTCACCGTGTTAGCCAGGATTGTCTTGATCTCCTAACCTTCGTGATCCGCCCTACTTGGACTCCCAAAGCGCTGGGATTACAGGCGTGAGCCACCGTCTCAGCCTTTTCTTGAGTGTCTTTTAAGAATGTGATGATCACTGTAGATCCTTCCCTAGAAATATGAAGATATAAGCAGAAATAATATTATTTGTCATGAATTTTTGTTCGATCTATTAAAATACATTTATAAATGTCTTCTGAATTTAAAAAGCCTATATTATAATGGTATTAAACATACATGTACATATCTGACATACATGTACACATACCTTTTCCTGTGTATGAATTCACAAACAATGAAAAGTTTAAACTAAAATGTTAACTATGATTATCTTTAAGATATTAGGGCCAAAGAGAATTTTCACATTCTACTTACATCTTTATATTTTCTGACAATGAACACCTATTTCTTTTTTAATAAGAAATATAAATTATATTTTGAGAGTAAAACAAAGATTGTAGGAGCTGATATCACTGACCTTAATTATTTTTCTAATCATGTTAACTTTTAAATAACCTGGATTATATTTCAGTGTCCTATTAATTATTTTAAAAATTATCTACTTTGCCTTTGTGGAAAACATGATCATTAATGTTAACTAAACTTTAGTAAAACGTTAACCAGCAAAGGGCTAATGTTTATACTCTATGCATTCTTGTTATTTTTTTCAAATTTGTTTCTGAGTAAACATTTAGATAGGTAAATTCTTCTTCATCAATATTTCTTCAATGTTTTTTCTGTAAGTTTCATGAGGACAGGGTCAACCAGTTTCTATTTGTTTCCTCAGAACTTACTTGAATACAACAAAAATGATTGATGTTCAATGAACATACTTACATTACTGAATTAATAAGTATTTAAGTGAAATAATTAGTACCATTAAAAACACATTAAATTGATTGTTAAATAATTTCAACTTGTCTTACTAAGTATGAATCTCCAAAGATTGGAGAACTTTCAGATATAAGATTTTTTAAAAAGCTATCTCAATGAATATATGATATAAATGTATTTATTTATTAAAAAAATGTTTGATTAGTTTCCATAGTCTGATTCTGTACTAGAAACTGGATGTATATAATGAACAGAACAGACATAATCTATACCTTTTTCTAGACCTAAAACTATATGTAAAAGGCATATCATGAACAAATAAAAAAAGACTAATTACAAAATTATATTTGCAATAAAGGAAACTAATATTGTGAATTAAAGAAAATAAAAATTCAGATGTTTCAATGAGGAGATTGTGAGGGATAGTTATTTTTGGATAGTATGTTATAAAACAATAGTTAACTTATACAGACATTATTTTAGAAATTCATCAAGATTGGTACATCTCTTTGGAGCCTGCTTATAGAATAAGTGAACAAAAATATACACATCTAGGAATGAAAACAAGACATAGCTAAACATACAGCAAGTTTTAAATTGTTTGTTATACTATACTGCAGCAATATAAGGACTATATATATAGATATATATATATAGATATATATATATTTTTTTGAGACGGAGTCTGGCTCTGTTGCCCCGGCTGGAGTGCAGTGGCTGGATCTCAGCTCACTGCAAGCTCCGTCTCCCTGGTTCATGCCATTATCCTGCCTCAGCCTCCCGAGTAGCTGGGACTACAGGCACCCGCCACCTCGCCCAGCTAGTTTTTTGTATTTTTTAGTAGAGACAGGGTTTCACCATGTTAGCCAGGATGGTCTCGATCTCCTGACCTCGTGATCCACCCGTCTCGGCCTCCCAAAGTGCTGGGATTACAGGTTTGAGCCACCGCGCCCAGCCAGGACAATATATTTTTAAAATTAGATGTAATAGTCTTCCAGGAAAATAAAAAGTCATCAAAAAATACCCAATAGAGAGAACTTGAAAAATAGACAATACAAATTATTATTTTTTAAGGATTGAAGACTTCTAGACTTCTACTAAAACTATTACTAGGAACAGATGATTTTTCTAATTTCCCACTTAATTATAAAAAACAGTCCCAACATTAAACTTTTCTTGATCACAGGGAAGGATCAAAACCTCCTTCTTTCAGGTTTTAAGGAAGCATGGCTATAATATTTTCAAGACCAGTATAAGAGAATAAAGGAAAAAAAAAAAATAGGTTGGTTCAACGAATGTATATTGACACAACATTTACATAAAATACAATCTATATGATCTATCAATGAATATAAAGAATGATCCTTAATGAATGAAACGTATTTATCCTAGAAATCCAAGATATCTTAGTACCTGGAAACAACAAAGTAATCTATTATGGTAAACATACTCATACACATAGTCATATAAACATTCCGTTTGGGTACGGGGGCTCATGCCTGTAATCCCAGAACTTTTAGGAGGCTGAGGCGGGCAGGTTACCTAAGATCAGGAGTTTGAGATCAGCCTGGCTAACATGGTGAAAACCTGTCTCTACTAAAAATATAAAAAAGTAGTTGGGCATGGAGGAGCATGCCTGTGGTCCCAGCTACTCCCAGCGGGGCTGTGGCGGGAGAGTCACTTGAACTCAGGAGGCAGAAGTTGCAGGGAACTGAGATGACTCCATTGCACTCCAGCCTGGGCAACAGGGCGAGACTATGTCTCAAAGAAAAAAAAATGTCAAAATTATTGATAAAATAAACCATTAATAATTATTTATTCAATAATTCTTTATAGTAGGGAGAACTAAAAATGGTAATGGTAATGAATTATAAAATTAAAGTAAAAAAAAATCTATAAAACATCTGGGAGAGTAGGATGATGATTACCAGGGTCAGAGATAGAGGATTGAAGAGATGTTAGTTAAAGGATACAGAAATTCAGTTAGGTAGAAAAAGCAAATTCAAACTGAATTATGTTGCACAATATGATGACTATAGTTATTAATATTGTATCATATTTAACAATCAAGAAAAGTAGATTTTAAGTTTTCTCACAAACACACACAAAACTAATAACAATACTCTATGTCACTCTGCACCAGCCTTAATGGCTCCAGGGCCAGGTATTTGACAACTAGAGAGTACCCCCATGCTGGGGATCATAATTATTCAAATTAGCCAATTCACAGGGAGGCCTTGAAATCTACTTAACCCCACTGGGCTTGCCGTACATAAGCTGCCCCCAGGGTTCAACCCCCATTGTGAATGAGTAGCAGTCTCCTCTCCTTCAGGAGCCGTAAGTAGCAAAGAGTTCTAGTTTTCATGTATCTCATTGTATATGTTGTGTCCCACCATTAAAAAGAGTCTTTACATCTTTTAAACCATTTGTCGATGTGAACAGGATGGCTTGGCCGTGACCACTGACTCTTGTATAGCTTGGTGGGGGACTGCTCTTGGCTTACTAATTGGGTCCAGGCCACCATGAGGGCAGCTGGGGACACTGGTGCCTGTTAGTGAACTTGTGCCCAAGCCTTGATGTTTGCTGCTGTGTCCACCTTGGTTGCCACATTTCTCCTTTACCAAGTATCCTTGACTTTGGAATATACAAAGTGAACAAAACCAGCTAACCTCCAGTGGCTAGATATTAACCCAGAAGAAGACAATACAAATGATTGTCCCCTTTAGCTGCACTTTCTCCAGACTCCACTCAGGTGTGTTTCCAGTCAAAGCCTGTGTTGGACAGATTCCATATTCCACGGGCCAGGTCAGGTCTTCAGAGTGGATGTTTCTTTTTTATTATGTGAGGGAGGACTCTAGCTTTTCCATGTGTTTTGAAAGACACATGTGGAGGGAGTTTTTTGTTTTGTTTTGTTTTGTTTTGTTTTGTTCTGTCTTTTGTATTGCCCACAGTAACCAAGTGGCACCAGTGTCATCGTACTCATTGCTCAGGTGGGTGTAGCACCCTGTCTTCTTATCTGCTAATACCTTGCTGAGATCACCAGCAAACTTCAATACTCTCTCCCAGACCCTGTTGGGAATGGTGGTTTGCACCATTGAAGGCCAGTATCCTAATGCTTAATCCCAAGGAGACAAGGGAATGAATACATCCTCCTTGAATACATGCCCTTCCTCCAGCGCCTATGGAAGTTACCAAATTGCTTAAATAATGCAACCACCCTGGCCCATGTGCCTGGGATTTAGCAAGTGTTGTGGCATATCAAAACACTATGAAACTGAAAGTTCAGACAAGGGGTCTCACTCAACTGTCCCAAGGAAAGGCTGCTATAGCTCTCTAAATTCAAAGCTGATTTTTCAGGGGTAGATTGGGAATACTTGGGATGGGAGACAGCTGCTTACAAGGCAGGCCACAAGGGCTCAGTGCCCCTTTTTCATTGTTATACAATGGAGACAAATTAAAAATTTTGGCTTTAGACTGACAGAAGCCCAAAAAGGGAGGTAGGGTGGGTGTTGAGAAAGTCCTCAGGGTGGTGGGACTATAGCAGAGAGTGGGTTCAATAGCCAACTTCTTGGTCCCAATGACCTTCTTTTGTGCCCCTGTATAACCCATAACCCATACCCCACAGTTAGAGAGGAAAATGCACAAGTAACCCTCCTGTGGCACAATGAAGGGGATAATACTAATCCAACTTAAACCTGTTGTTCTTAAAGCATACAACCACTGTCAGGGGGAAGTATCTAATCCCAATGATATTAATTTAAGACTACCTAGAAAAAACATATAGAAGTATGACCAGGGTGAAGAGAACAACGTTCTGATGCCTCCTTCAACCAAATATTTCCAGTGACCAAAAAAAAAAAAAAAAAAGAAAGTTTTATAAACACCTAGATGCAGATGCAAATAAAATAATGAATAAATAAATAAATAAATAATGCACACATATTTATTTATATATTCTTGTTTCTAAATTAAAGTTTTATAATTTGACCCAGTTAGAATCTAAAATTTGTTAAAACAATTTATATAAACGGAAAGATGAAAAAGGTGCTGATTAGCTTTTGTGCTATAATATAGGTCCTAAATTAACTTTAACATTTGCTAAATTGCACCAGGTACTTAATCAATACTGAGGTTCTAATTATAGTTATACCTGAGATCACACTAAATTAAACATTAAACTCCCTAAAATCCTGGGATACTAATTAAATATAAAATAAAGAAAAATATTTAAACCCTACTTTGACTATAACCTGTCTAAATTTTCTATAGTACCCATTTCCCTAAAATACCCTATACTGAGCATAGAAACACTAAAACAATGGATAATAAATTAAAATTAAATTAAATATTGGACACTTACAAATGGGCATAACAAAATGAGACCTCGTAAATCCACAAGAAAAAATTAATTTGGCCCAACATAAATTAACATAAAGCCTTCAAAAATCAAAACTTAACAAGACCTAAACTGAATAAATGTATGATTATCTCCAAATATTCTCTGTTTGATAGCCCAATGTTTTCTGTTCTGAAACCTAAAATTAAACAAATAAATTGAGCCTCATAGTGGCTTATTACAAACTTAATGTGATGGTCTCATCCATTAAGGGTTCCATAACCCAATACTAAGTATTATTAAAATTACTAGCTCAATCCTATCAACCACTTACAAATATTTTGTCATTATACATTTGGCTAATATGTTCTATGAGCCCCTATTTCAACAGCTGCTTAGCGAGTTTTTCTTCACCTCTGAATAGACATGATGTATCTTTAGTGGACTACCATATTGTAAGCCTTAATCTTTCTTACTTAATTTAAGCTTTCATGGCGGATTCACACCTTCCATCAACTTTTAAGAGACCTCTCATTGCCATTTCCCATATTTAAAGTGGGGGTATATCTCTATATCTAACCTCCATGTGTATACATAATCGTATATAAGGCATTTAAAAAATGTCTTATCCCATCTGTACAGATTTTTGATACTGTCACTAGCCTATATGGGCTAGAGGACAGACCCAGTGTGCATACTATCCCAAGATCTATTACCCATAAATTGTCCCATAGTCCAGATACCTGCCCATCTGGTATGGAACCCATTTGAGTCTAAATTTCTATCACCCAGGCCACCTTCCTCAGTATTCAGGTTGTAAGGAGTAGATAATAAATCTATGCTCTTCCTGTGATCACCTCCAAAAACTCAAAATTAGTGTTTCAGTGCTATTCTAACTTTCAATGTGGACTACCAAAAAGAAGATTTTAAAACTCTATTCAATAAATTAAAAATCACATTCAGGTACTTAAAACAAATGATTTTATATTCAATAATAATAAACCAGACAACCCATCCTTGGGACTAATACATGCAAGAGAAAAAATCAACATCAGACAGAGGAAACATGTCAAGTGCAGTTGCATCCTATTCTGCTAAATGTTGGTCTTGTTATTATTGACTTGTGTGCTTTCACTGGTTTGCAATTCAGAGACACAAATCTCCAATAAGCCACTGTTTCAACTGAACTTGAGAAATGTTGAGGTGCCCATACCCTTGAGTTTGACTAATGCTGCCCTGAAGCCGTCACACCTTGTTGGCTTGCCCATCACCGTGTATGAGTATAGAAGAGTGTGGATTAAATGTGGCACTAGAGATATCATTGATAAATGTGACAAGACACACATCTCTGGGCTTTTAAGGCATAAATAAAATTGCAGTGGGTTAAGTAATAAATGAACATAGTATAAAAAGTCAGCATGTCAGTTTACTCTTTTGAGAATCTTCTTAAGAGAAGGAAATCAGTAAAGTTTTGGAGGATAATTTGAGCTTCAAAAAAGGTTTTCTTAGACAATATTCTATTTAATATAGATATTGTTAGAAATTACTTCATAAATTGTGAGAACTGATTATGTGGTAAAAATCAGGACTAATAGAGGAGCAAGGTCCTTTGGAAAGAGGGAGGGATGACTTCTGGAATGATGATCACCTATGTGGGAATGGCTTTTGAGAAGAAGGTAATTGTGTTTATTCTAAGAGAAGGGAGAACAAGAAGTATATGCGGATGCATGTGTGTAATTAGATTTGACAGTAGGAAAATAAGGAATTTAATTTACCAACAACAAATAGTAAAATAAGTAATTTGCTGGATGTGGTGTGCAGATGGAATTTGGGAAAAAAGAGATAGTAGATAGGGAGAAGCTTAGAAAGTGGAGAAAACACATAAAAATGTTCAAAAACTGCAAGCGTTGTGGAAATTTTTGATATTTTCAATTCTAAACGGAAATGTCACCCAAAATCTATATTGTACCCATACAATAATTTAATAAAATAGTATAGTGGGATGGAGTGGGAAATGCTTTTGGTGTTAATTACTGCTTATTATTGAAGGAGGCATGTTGTATCTGTATGTGATAAAATTTAAACTTTCATTTTTCACATGCTATAAATGTGGAATCAAAAAGTTAAGAAATATAAATGGGAAGGTTGAATTGTTTTAGGTTGTCAAAGTGTTTAATGTTAAGAAATGTATGTATCATATGTACGACTTAAGTTTTTGAAGTTTGAGTAAAAGAAATTTTAACTATAATAAAATGACATTTTTCCTTTATACATACAGGCAAAAGCTAAAATCTTCAAGTCACTTCCATTGTGAAGATTACTCTGTGCAATTCTTTACTTTAGAAAGTTTAATCTTTGAATATGCAGATTTCATTTGCATTAAAATACCTTTATCTGCATTGCTATTTTTGCCAGTCTAACAATCAAAAGTGCTTCACAGGGAATGGCTATCTTTTTTTTAATGACAATTTAAGTGCATATGCTTTATTTAATTTTAATATAATTACATCCCTTATGCCTCAAATCCCATACTATATTTTATGGCAATAAGGGAGCAATTTATAAAAATACAATTATGCCAGCTGATATACAAATAATTTTATAGGAATTTAGTTTATTGTCAACTGGTACAAAATTTATGGAAAGTTAGGTTTCACTCAAATTTAAATAACACAAAATCATGCATTAGACTGCTTACTAGTAGAAAGTACTTAGCGCACTGTAAAGGACTTTGCAAAGCATACTGGCAGCAGTTTGGAATTCATACAGGATTATGCAGCTTGAGAGCATACAAATGTGAATTCATTATGGAGCTGACATGCAATTTATTGAGTTAACAAAAATCATTATTGCATAGAAAATATGTGAAAAACATGGATTAATGGAGACATTTATTCTGCAAAGAGATTTTAAATACTTAGGACGCAAAAGGTGAAAACTTTTTTGGAAATATTAATGTAAAGATGATGTGATCCTTTTGATGACCTATTTTAAAACTTTTGTGACTTGAAAATTGGTCATATTTCTTTCAGTATGCAGGCAATTATTCAAATATTTTTTGAGCACCTACTATATGCCAGTCACTATAGACACTGGGGATACAATGGTAAACAAAACAGACAAATTATCTTTCCTCATGGACCTTCTAATGTCATGTGTCACTCAGAAAAATGAACCAACAAATGCATCTCTCAAGTGATGACAAGCATGATAGGAAGATTGAAGCAGCTACAGGGAATAGAGAAGGACATAGGAGCACATCAATCAAGTGCTTAACATTGTGCCAATGAAATTGCAGAGAGCTGCAAACTAATGGCAGCATATCAAGGTTTGCTTTTCTTTGAAACTACTCCATTGCCTCATTAACTGAATGGCTGAGTAGTGAAAAGGAAGTACACCAAAGAAGGAAAATAAATCACCCAACCAGCCTATTGCAATTAAACAATCAATATTCAAGAATTATTTAATTTGTTCTCTACAGGTAACTTTTTTCCATGACCCTGATACTCTCAATAACTATTATGATTTTTATATTTAAAGAAGTAAAACTACATATTTTGTACCTAGGTTAGTTCATGATAGAAGGAACCTTTCGTTTGGTCTCAATGTGACATGCAAAAATGTATAATATTGAAAGCAGTTTTATGGCAATTTTGCTATTCAATGCAGCCCTATGTTTTTAAAATATGACGGTTTAACACAAAAATCTTTCTATTGTTTCAGTTGGGCAAATTAAATTTGATAACCTCACATACATTTAGGAAAAAAAGTTAGGCTTGAAATCAGTTAAATTTATGTTAAAGTGATACGATTTGTAAGAAATTGTCACAAACTAATTTGTCAAACAATGACTTTTTTATATATTTCAAAACACAAATATATTATTTATGAATAGGAATAGATGGATGGATGGATAGATAAATAAGTAGATAGATAGATAGACAGATAGATACATACATACATACATACATACATACAAACATTCATACAGAAGAGAAAAATATATAGAAAGGTAGTAGGAAAGATAAAAGGAAAGAAGGAAGGCAGAAAGGGAGAAAGAGAGAAGGAAGGAAGGAAGGAAGGAGAAAGGAAGAAAGGAAGAAAGACAGAGAGGAGGGAGGGAAGGAAGGAAGGTGAAAGAGAGAAGGAAGGAAGGAAAGAAAGGAGGGAAATTACTCAAATATACCTATTTGTTAAAGTTGAAACAGGCAATGATTATGTATTTAATTCCTAGCTGATAACATATTTTATTTGCCTTTTTAATTTGCTTCTTATTTTAGTGAATATAAAGTAAGTTTTAAGGCAATACTTCTTTGTTTTGTATTGACAATTGGCAATTGGCAAAAATTAATTGTCAATTATTTGTTATGCATTGAAATATTTTATATAAAACAGACTAATAATTTTGGGTCCCCCCCACCTTCAATCTATCCATCAAGTGATCATTGGAAATATAATGTACAAGTGAAAGTCATTCTACTGGTAAGTTTGGAAAGGGGAAAGCAAGGATATTTGGATAAAGAGAGGGTCCAAGAGTATTGTGATTTGAGGAAGATTTGTCATGAGTCTAGAAGACAGTATGTAATTGACCAAAATACATTTTATAACATTTAAATAGAGATTCTCTGAGCAGATAAACAACAAAACATTCCAAGGAAGCGAGGTATAAGAAATGTCAAGGGCCACCATGAAAAATATAATAAGCATACACTCATTTATGTGTTGGCAAAATGCAGTTTCAAACTGAAACTGAAAAAGTACACATGGAAATAAGTAAATGAGACAGAAAATCACCATGGATCAATCTGCAGTATGAAAAAAAAATGTAAATGTAAAAGCACTAAGTTAAACCTTTCTGGTAAACAAGTTAACCAGCAATTGATAAATTATGCAGTTATATCAAAGTACTTGTTTTACCTTCTGCATGTGAGTATGTTTTGAAAGCATATGGTGAATAAAGGATTCTGGAGAAAATTTAAGAGGAAAAAAGGCCCCATCAACTGTTATAGTTATGAAACAAAATGTTTAACAATAATGAATACTCCTGCTCCTAATCTTTTGGAGGCACTTTACTAATTTCTTAATAAAGCATATATTCAGCTATTCATAATAATGCCTCAAAATCTGTTATAAAATGTTTAAATTTCGGCTGATCTTTTATATTTTACCACAATTCTAGAACTTATTGTTTCAGATTCAGGACTGCTTTTGCAGCTAGGGAAGTGCTATTTGCCTCTATGTCAGTAGATACTCCAAACTTAACTTGGCTCCATAGAAGAAAGGAACAAAGAGAGAATCTGAGTAGAGACTTTAGTAAAATAGGTTCTCTGTACACAAGTAGAGTATAAATATACAGGAGAATACAAGAAATATAAAAGAAATGTCAAACCAGATAGAACAGCTTTTTGATGTAGGTGTTACATATCAAATTTTTGTTGAGAAACACGTTGATGAAATATCTCTGAATCCTCAAGAAAAATACATCTGTTCACTCAGACATTTATTAATAAAAGTTCCTTTGATATCACTGGATATACTCAACAAGCTTTCTACAGTATGACAAACTGCTGGTTTTATAACTTCACTTGAAAATAAATATAAGCACATAAATATATTTTGGATTTCTTCAAAAGTGTAATTCCTATATAATATCTGAGTCTTTGTGAGATATATTGCATGGAATATTTATTCCACATTGCTATGTTTAGAAGAAAATATCTCATTCCTTCCTTAACCAGATTAGATCAATATAGTCATCCATTTGCACTTCCTCAATATTTTGCTCCCCTCAGGGTTTATCATATTTGCCTGAGAGACAATAAAGACTGAAAACAAAGCAATCTAAGTAAACATTCTACTCTGCACCTGACTGGTTTTCCCTTTATTCACGCTGGCTGGATTTACTTTAAATTACTAAATAACATTTCTAGTAGCCCTTTATTGCTACAATTAACACCATTAGCTTCCCCTAGTTTACTTCTCATACTACTAGACAATTGCTTTATACTTTTCCTTCTCTCCTTAAACTTTTAGCATCTCCATCCTCGTTCTTTCCTAATAAATCTCCTTTAATTTTACAGAGAAAACAGAAGCTATCAGAAGAGAATTTCTGACCACTTTTCTGAAAGGCCCACAACTCCCCAGTATGCTGGAAGTATAATAATTACCTAGTTGTGCTGATGGCACAGAAGTCTATACATATGAGTCCTTCACTCCAAGGCCTTCTCTTATTTCTTCTCCCATTACTTTCCTTCTCCTTTATCCAGGAGTTCCTTGATGTTTCATGAAAACAACAGGAATTTGACTATGCAGATATCTGTGAGTTTTGTTTGGAAAATATCCAGGTGTCTCCATGGTCAAATGTCCCCTTTTCAGTGAGGACATCCATAGACTTGTTTCAAATATGTATACTTAATTCCTACTAATGTATACTAATTAATTACTATAGTACAAATTATATAGTAATTTAATTTTTTAATAATCTGCCTTTTCAATTAAAGGACGAACTACTAAAACTACAACATGATGACATGATGACTGGAACATAAAGAGTATTAAGTTATTTTTTGATGAATCAATCACATCTACTTTGCATCTATCAATTAATAACTCAGTGAGTCTTTCCTCTGTTTGCGCATATGTGTGTGTATATATATATATACACACACACACATATATATATAATGTACTAAGAAAGCTTTTAAGATATTTCCTCAGTTTTCATTTGTGTTCTTTATATTTACTTTCCTATGTTAAGTAATTTTTCATTAATAAGAGTTTATTAATACAGAAAATCACTTCATATATGTATTTATTAGTGTGCAGTCTAAATATAAAATTAGAATCATTCATAATGCCATGTCTATGTGTAATATATAGCATATTATATATCCATATTCATACAGACATATATGTACATGTGAGACATATATATGTATATGTGAGATTTTACCTTCATGTATATAAGCAGTTATATTAGTGGGAAAGGCTAAAAATGAACTGTGTATAAAATATACAAAATAAGTTTGTGGTTCTCATTAAAACCATATGTTAATTTCTGAAGGTAATATATGTTTTGAAACATGAGAAAATTTCCCACTAAATCACCAAGGGATGACAATAATGTGAACAAGTATTCTACTGTCCTTCTTTTTTTTTAAATCTTCACTCTACACCCCTTCTGCACATGTGTATAGCTTCCTGCACTTTGTCTCCCATGCTTATAGAGAGCAGTAAGCATGTGAGGCACTACACAGTCCCTTTTATATCATAGAGATGGTTAGAGGAATATGAGGATTTGGGAGGTGGGCCTCTGGCCAGAGCGATGGCTATACCTCAAGTCTTCATTTGCTCTATGTGTGAGTTAATTGTTGGATCCCAGAGGTTCAGAGCCTGCAAGGGAGCATCTGAGTGGCCGAAAGATATTTATGTCTCTCAGCCTTCCACTCAGAAACCTGCAAACTTCCTGGAAAGCAGGCGTCTAGTGAAAACTTCAAAATTTTGCTATAGGCGTATAAAGTTTCCTTGTTGAATTTTTTTCCTGAGACTGAAAAATTGTAATGCTCAATGGAGTGCTGAGGTCAAATTTTGAAGTATTAACATTTCTTCAGAGTATGAAGCAATTCTTCAATTCAGTTCAAAATATATATCCAAATATGCCTCCTTTATCTATGATGGCTTAAACTCCACCAAAGCAGACTGTGATGTCATTTGTTTACAATTGGAATTATTAAATAAACAAAAGGTTTGCTATCACAGGGAATTGTGTGTGTGTGTGCGCGCGTGTGTGTTTTAATCTAGTCAGATATTTAGAAAATACCAGCGGTATTCTCTAAAGTAGAAAAATCTACTTAAATACATTTTTACACTCGTGAAAAGAAGTGGGATTTCCTTAAGGATGTCACTGCCTATGCAAATTGGCAAAAATAATCTTACATCCAATTTGCTAGTACAATTATAAATCTTTTACGATAGTCTAAGAGAAAGAATTGTCTCCACTTCCAAATAAACATCTAGTCATAGTTTTTAAAAGGAAAAACAAAAGCGGTCTTTCAAACCTTGAATAATGGATTAATTTCATATCAGCTTACATAGGTAAATTATCTCAAAACTGCTAAAAATTTGTAGTATTTTAGGCTTTCTTTAAATACATTTTACTTTTCTGCAGTTGTTTGGGGTAAACTTAGAGCACAAACATTATCTCAGCTTTCAGAATCTGCTACCTATCAAAATCCTACACAAGGATTTTGGTTGCCTGTGATGGTGCTGGAACTTACTTCATCTCATATTCTACATTAATGTTCTATGTATTTGTTTCAAGCCACTGAAAATGAAACAAAAATCATTATATGAATCAACAAATACATGTTAAACTAAGTTAATAAAGATATATGTTACAAAAATAGTAATAAAAAATAATCAATTTAGATAAAAAGTTGGAACTGTTATTATAAAAGGAAAACATTAAAGTTAGAACAGAGATGTATCTATCCCAATCACTCTAATGGTGGCAGGAGACAGACAGATTCCTAGGCAGACAGGGATGGGTTCCTGGTGAAACCTGACCTTCAAGCCAAAGACAGTTTAAAGGCTGAAAACTGAACTGTCAGTTCCGGATAGAGTCCATGAGCAGAGTGAGAACTTCCATCCCCATCTTACCCACTTTCTTTTTCAATTGGTTCCTTCAGAATGATGCTTTCTAACCAGTTGAATGGTGCTTTTTCCAAGAGCACCCATGGAGCAATCAGCACACATTCCCCCATTCTAAGCTCATAGAAACCCTGGACTCAGCCTCACAGCTGGCTACCCACTTTCAGGGTCCCCTCTTGCAGCTGAGAGCTGTTTTTCTGTCGCTCAATAAAATTCTTTTCTCTCTCACTCACTCTCCAGTGTCCACATATATTATTCCTCTTGGTTGTAGGACGAGAACCCAGAACTTGCCGAGCTGCAGGGTGTGAGAGTAAAAAGAGCTGTAATCCTTTCTCACACTCATTGAAGTGCAGGAGTGAAAAAGCCACTGGACGCCACTCCCTCCCACTCACCAAACTACGGGAGCTGCAGAAACTGTGCATAAGAATGTCTCCCATAGCCTAAAATGGAAAGGATGATTACTTTGGACTGCCCTTGACTACCTGGCTATGGAACAGAAATGAGCAGCGTATACGTAGTAGGACTGTCAACACCGACAACACACTTGTGTGAATGGTGTAAAAGGGTCACTAACCGGACAAGGTCTCCTCAACTAATGATTTGATCGAGCTAGTAATTTCCTCTGGGTGCATAGGACACAAGTGTTGGCTCCCAAATGTGTGAACGGTATGGTAATTTCTTAAAAATGGTACCTGTTAGGGCACTATGACTCTCCAAAGACAGAAGGACTCCTTTCAGGGTGACAGACTGGTTTCCCCAGTGCTGAGAAGAGAAATCCTCATCTCAGTTCCTCATTGACACTGGGGCATGAAGTCACTGGAAACAGAACTATCCCCTAGCCAGCATTTGGAACAACCACCAGGTGAACTCAGCTCTAACTCTGTATGCTGTTCTTTGTGTCTCTTACAAACATATTCATACTCTGCCTATATTCTTCAGACCTTTCTATGTCCTCCAACTATGGATGTTATCTGCATCTATATCTAAGGTCTTCTCCTGTCTCTGCCTCCACCCCCAATCCAGGATCCCTGTAAAACCACTCTGCTTCCCACATAGCAAAGCTTTTGTTTGTTTGTTTTTTGTTTTTGTTTTTGTGTTTGTTTTGAGACGGAGTCTTGCTCTGTTGCCCGGGCTGGAGTGCAGTGGCCGGATCTCAGCTCACTGCAAGCTCCTCCTCCCGGGTTCACGCCATTCTCCTGCCTCAGCCTTCCGGGTAGCTGGGACTGCAGACGCCCGCCACCTCACCCGGCTAGATTTGTATTTTTTAGTAGAGACGGGGTTTCACCGTGTTCGCCAGGATGGTCTCGATCTCCTGACCTCGTGATCCGCCCGTCTCGGCCTCCCAAAGTGCTGGGATTACAGGCTTGAGCCACCGCGCCCGGCCAGCAAAGCTTTTAATACCTGAAAGTCAACTTCCCAGAAGTAGCCTTTAACCAATAAGTATAAATACCCTAGCTCCCTTACTTCTCTTGGAAAGATATTTCTGAAATGTTTTACATAAAGTTTCAGAGTCCACTGTGAGAGTAGTCTGTTTTCCTGTTGTTTTAGCTGGCTTAAAAGTTTGATCTTCACTGGTCACTGGTTGCTTTCCCTTCCCTGTATCACTCCCCCTTCCTTGATGATAATCCCTGTACATCCCAAATAATCTGCTTTACTAAAATCCTTATCTCTGGTCAACTCATGGACAAAGCAATTTAATATACTCTTACATTCTGAAGAGTTATTTTATCTTAAACACTATATTGGGTCATTTACTGAGTTTCTCAGATGACTCAATTTTTGTTTCTAAATTGGCAGGAAGTAGGTCTTACTTCTGTGCTTGGGTTTTTGTCATTGAATTAGCTCACTGTCTCTCCTGGAGAATCTACTGCCACATTCACAAATAAATAGCTTAGCTATTGTTAAGAGCAAGCATAACACCACTAAGAAAAGGATCCTTGTAACTGGTTCCCTTACCACACGGAGGCAAAAAAAAAAAAAAAAAAAAAAAAAATCAAGAACAAAACAAAACAAAGAAACACCTCTATGTTTTCATTAATATTTCATTCTATATTTATTGAGCGCCTATTTTGTCATAAACATTGTAATAAGCTGAGGACTACTACTATTTCCTTCTGACTAGTAGAAAGAAAAAAAAAGTCTCATCTGATGAAATTTATACTCTCTTGGGGTACTAAAGACATAATCATGTGAAAAATGATTAAATCATTACTAGAGATTTGTAAGTACTCTGGGAAAAAAGAAGAGGACGATACAATAGAATGTCTAAAGTTTGTGTCATTCCAGAGAAAGCCTTGCTGAGGGTGGAACAACGGTGCTGACACCTGAAAAGAGAGGGAGCCAGGCATGCAACAGTGTAGGCAATGATATTGCAGGCAGAACGAAGAGCAAGTTCAAGGCCCGGTATGTAAAGAAGACTGGAATACTTGGGAGACAAGAAAAAGGCCAAGATGGCTGCAGAGTAATGAGCAAAGAGAAGAAGGGTTCAAGGTAAACTTGAAAAGTTAGATGGAAATTGAGTTGTATAGATCCTTGTACCCTCAGGAAAATGTTCAATGTTATTCTGAGTTAATTAGTGACAGTGGAAGATTTTAGGCAAGGAAGACACATAGCCTGAATTATTTTTTAAATGGTTACTTTAGTTTCCATATAGAAAATATTTGAATGAAGTAAAGAATAGAAAGACAACTTTAGAAGCTATGCAGAATATTAAGCATGTTAAGGCTTTCTTAAGCCTTTCAGGCTGCTATAACAAGTACATAGACTGAGTGACTTTGAAACAAGAGAAATTTATTCTCACAGTTCTAGAGGCTGGGAAATCCAGGATCACAGTGCCTGCAGATTAGGTGCTTCCTTCCTCATAAACAGCTGTCTTCTGACTCTAACTTCAAATGTTGGAATGGCTTAGGACTCTCTCTGGGGCCTCCTTTATAAGGGCACTAGTTCAATTCATAAGGGCTCTGCCCTCCATGACCTAATCATCTCCCAAAGGCCTCGCCTCCTAATACCATCACCTGGGACTTTAGGATTTTAACATGTGAATTCTGGGGGGACACAAATATTAAGAACATGGCAGTGAACTAAGGAGGTTTTGGTGAACACAAAGAGAAGTAGAGCAATATGGGATATGTTGTAGATGTGTATTCAGTGGGACTTCCTGACCCACTTCTTGATTTATTCCTTTTGTTGGCTATACTCTGAAGACTTATGCAATAAACACTAATGGAAGGCGGGTAAGTGTGATGTCATGAGCATGGGGAATGTCCCTGCACCATGCAGAGCTCCTCTATCATGCTGACTCTACTGCTTAATTCTAATTTCAGTATCACTAGTTGCGCCTGGTCTTCCTTCAGTGCACCATGCCTATCCCACAGGGTCAAAACTGAATATAAGAACAAACAGGCAAAGAAAATGAAAAGTGCTATTTTTAGAGTGAGTGTTCTTTTTAGAGACTTACAGCTTGTGTTCAAAATAAGAGGGCAATTTAAAAAATGTATACCAGTATAATATTTTTCTATAGAGCTTCCACTTCTGAAATGAATAAATCACTGTTAAATGTAGAAAATAGATGGTTTATTTTACTTTCTTGTTTTACATAAAAGAAAGTCAATATTTGAATGTATCTGTTGCATTGGAATAATATAAATAATAGAGGCTATTTTTCTTTTACTTTAAAATATGGGTCATAAAATAATTTTTGTGCTATCTTTTGAACAGTGGCCAAAGTTTCATCTTACAAGGGGAGAAACTATTTTATAAAATTTCACTGACTTATTTTACATCCAGCACAAACCACTATTTCCAAAAATTCTTGTTCAGGTTCTACAACTTGCAAGAAATTAAACAAGAGGAGGAGAGAAAAGCAAAGATGGCCACATTTAGTGAGGTCTAACTTGCATATTCATTGCAGACAATATATTACCATATTCTCTATAAAGAAAGAATATTGGTGGAGATAAGGAATATGATTTTGAATACATCATATTATAATTTTTCAAATGGATTGCTTAGGAAAGTTCTCATTCTTTCAGATCAAATCAGAAACCAGAATTTAAATTATTAGCTCAATTATAAATGAATACATTGGTGCATGAAAATAATAAATGCAAACTTATGCTTACTTATTTGTTTTTCATTTTCTGGAGTAATTTACAGCATCCAATACTGATTCTTTAATTTTGTCTTCACACTTATGTGAATTACCTCTTAATGTTTACTGCTCTATAAAGAAAGAGTATCTGCCATTATTTCTAGAATACTGCAATGATCTAATCATTTAACACAATAGAATCTGAAATTGCATTTTAAACACACATAATGGAATCCATAACAGATCATGCACGTTTTATGAGACATAATGATGCAGTCAGATAATGTAAATCAAAGTAATTTTTCCCCCTAACTTTTCTAAAATTATCAGGCACGAGGCATGACTTAAAACCGTCTTATGACCTGTGTGTTTCTTGTAGTGAAAACCACAATAAATGCCTCTCCCCTCTCCACCTATGCTCGAAATTCCATTGTTAAGATTTACTTTTTCTGTTTTAAATAATGGTAGCTTTTGTGGTTTCTGGTCTTATACCTGTTTTCTAAGTTTATGATCAGGTTTTAATAAAGGGCAAGACAAAGAACTGACATTCTTGGAGATAAAGTTGACAGCAGCAGTGTAGGAGTATAAGAGATGAAAAACGGATCTTCAAATCTTTCTACTCTTTTCTTTAAGATTATAACCTCTTTGTTGAGGAAATTCTTTCTTCTTCCACCTCAGGCAGTATTGGCATGTGCCTATATATTATATATGTTTTTTTTTTTTTTTTCTAATTTGGTGTCAATGGTAAAGCATGTTTTTAACTGCTTTTGTTTTCCCTTATTTTTTAAATGAAGTGTATTTTTATAGACTTTTTTTTTCAGACATAAGCCTGTTTAGTTGGTCTTTTAAGATTTAATTTTGCAATACTTTCATTGAGTTATTTCACTGAAAATATTACAAATATTTGCCATTCAAACCCAAGAATATGCAATAGTACCTTTTACTTCTTATTTGTTAATAATATTTTCTGTTCCTCTGTAGGTGTATCGGTAATTTTGTTTGTTGAAATCTAATTTGATCATTAGAACTTTAAGTAACAGTGAGCTGATGATTGTGCCCGTACACTCCAGCCTAAGTGACAGAGCAAGACCAAGTCTCTAAAAAACACAGAACTGAAGTAATTACCAAACCTAAAACAAGTAAGAGATTGCACATTAAGGGACTGTTTCTTAAAAAGATCTAGACAAATATCAGAAATTTACCTTACTGACAATTGGGAATGGGTGGTGGGGGGAGCAAAAGAACAATAAGATGTAATTTCAACCAGATGGAATAAATGGTAACTGATTGCCTCTCCCACTGTAGTTGTTTTTGTCCGCTCAAGTTGCCATAACAAAGTGCATGATTGGGTGGCTTATTCAATCAAATATTATTTTTTTATAGTTCTGAAGGGTAGAAGTTCAAATCAAGGTATCAGACAGGTTGCTTCTGAGGAGGCCTCTCTCCTTGCCTTGCCGAAGGTCACCTTCTTGCATTGTCCTCACATGTGTGTGCACACAGTAAGTGAGGGGAGAAAAAGAGCCCTGTTTACTCTTCTTTATATAAAAACACTAGTCTACTCTATGACCTTATTTAACCTTAATTACCTCCTTAAAAACCATGTTTCAAAGATAGTTATATTGGGGGTCAGGGCTTTAGTCTATGAGTTTAGGGGTGGGGGACAATTCAGTCTATAACAGTCTATAATAGCAATCATTAGAATATTGGACTTTTCATACATTCCAGAATATATGAAACAATTGTATTTCAGACATTGACAATAGACAAAGAAAACTGAGAGAATTCACTGTCTTGACAATAGACTTACACTATAAGAAAATATTTTTTTAAATGCTGCAGTTTAATGAAATATAATTTTATATGAATTTAAAAAAAATGAATAGCACTAAAACTTGCAAATGTTGTAATAAATAAAAGAAAATTTAATAAACCAAAATGATTACATATTATAGGATTTCTAGAATACATAAAATTCAAAAATATTACAGAAATTGCTGAAAGAAAAGGAGAAGAAAAATGAAAGTATTGTTTTAAGTTTCTTAAAGTATCTGTGAAGCAACATAATTTTTGAAAATAGATTAAAACATATTTTAAAATATTTTTAAATGCCAACACTCAGAAAATAAAATAGAGTTATAAGATGAGAAAAGAGGAAAAATAGAGGAATAAAAGTAAATTAAAAATACTGAAAATGATTGGCAAGATGATAGACTTAAACATACCATATAAATAATTACATTAAGTCTAAATGGATTAAACACTCACATTAAAATGCAGATATTTTTAGATTGAATTTAAAAACAACAACTCTTATTTATTTTTTTTTTCTCTAAGAGACACACTTTAAATGTAAAGACACAGCTAATAGAAAAATGTCTATCATGAAAACAAAACAGTAACCATAAGAGATCTATTGTGGCCATTATTATCAGATGAAGTAATACAAAAGTATTACAGGAAATAAAGAGGGAAATTTCCTAACGATAAAAATTTAATGTATCCAGAGGTAAAAATAGTCTAAATAATAACAGCTTCAAACTACATGCAGCAATGACTAACAGATATTTAGATACTAAAGGCAGAAACAGATGAATCAATCATATGTGAATATTTTTCCAGCCTTCTCACAATAACAAATGTATAAATGTTAACAACCATACCAACTACCCTGACGTAATTGATATTTATTGAACATCCTAAAATTATAGAAAACACATTCTTTTCCAAATGCACATGAAACATTAACCAAGATCATAAGCTAGAATATAAATACAGATAGGAGTTTATTTCAAGAACTAAAACAACAGAAAGATAAAATATCCCCAAATGTTCAGAAATTTTTTAAAATACACACACGTGGGGTACAGATCTCATGACTGTAATCACAGCACTTTGGGAGGCCAAGACAGGCAGATAACCTTGAGCTCAGGAGTTCAAGATGAGCCTGGACAACATGGTGAACACCTGTCTCTACAAAGAAAAACACAAATAATTAGTGGGGCATGGTGGCCCTTACCTGTGGTCCTAGCTACTCAGGAGGATAAGGGTGGAGGATCACTTGAGCCCGGGAAGCAGAAGTTGCAGAAAGCCCAGATTATGCCACTGTACTCCAGCCTGGGTGACAGAATGAGACTCTGTCTCAAACACACACACACACACACACACACACACACACACACACACACTTCTAAATGGCCAATGGATTCAAGAAATAAGTCATAAAAATTCTATATTTTAAAGAAAATATTTTGAACTGAATGATAATGAAAACATAAAAATTTGTAAGACACAAATAAAATAACACATAGATGGAATTCTATAACTTTAAATTATTACATGAAAATAAAAATATTTAATCTCAATTATATAGGTTCTACCTTAAGAAGCCAGAAAAAGAAAAAACAAAGTTTAAGCACAAAGTTCTTGAAGGGAGAAAGCAATAATAATAATATATCATGATACTAATTATAATAACAATACCAGAAATGTATGAAATAGAAAAATCACAATAAATTAAATCAGTTCTTTTATGAGATCAATCAAATTGGTGAACTTTTAGATATACTGATCTGATCAAAGGAAAAATATGGTTACAGAGATACAAATTTGGCATTCTGATTTTTTTTTTTTTTTTTTCCTGCCTTACCTGGTCTGGCACTAATGATTTAATTCAGAATTGCACTAATATTGTGTACATGGCAGGACTCAGGTGTTTTCTTTCTTGCAAATTGGATTAAATTAGGCAAAGTATATTTCTAGTCTCAAAACTATCTGTTAAGGACCTGCCTGACCTATTCCACATAGTCTAGAGCTGGCAAGTCCTATTATTTGTCAGGCCCTCAAAAGCCATGCGCATGAAGTTGAAACAGGAAATTTTCTCTGACCCCTCTGTGGGACTCTCAAAGGTGGTGACTCATTTCCTCAGACCGCAGATTTCAACCCGTCCAAGGGATGGGAGCATGCAGGTAAGTGGGTGCAGGGGCCAGGATGAGTGCATCTGGCATCAGCAGGAGCAGAACTCGGTGCAGCCCCACAGCACCATCTAGGAGGGTACTCGCAACTACCGGATCCCCAGAGGGTGTGTGTTACCGTGTGCTCTTTTAGCTTTGACATCCGTAGACAGCTTAGGTGTTTAAAGGTTCAGTGTGACAGCCTTCTGTATCTTGACCTCTTGTTCAGTGTCCAGGAAGAATCAGGTCATATGAGTAAACTGAAGGTCGTAATTGAAGGGGATTTTATTGCCAGTGAAAGTGACGCCCAGCGAGATGGAGAGCTGGAAAAGGGATGAAGTGGGATGCAGGTCTTCCCCTAGAGTTCGGTCATTCCTGGCTGAACTCTTTTCTGAGGTCCCACCGTGAAGCCATCCCTCTGAAGTCAAGCTGCTTCTTTTCTCTCCTTCGCTACCTCTCCATTCCTAGTGGAGCCTGGGGTTTTTACAGGTACAGAATTAGGGGTGGGCATGTACCAATGCTAGTGTGGTTTTGGAAAAGGCAACATTCGAGCAGGAAAACAAGGATGTAAAATTCCCTTGGACTGCAGGTCCAGGCTTGAGGGTGGGGCCCTTACCAGAGATCAGCCTCTTTTACTCAGTGTTTTTCTGCCTCCTGTCCATATCAGAGTCAGGGGAACCTCAGTTCCCTGCTTGTTAAAGCACCTAAAGCCACTTGGCCCAGCACATTTCCTTCATATGTATTTTACTGTCACATTTGTTTCTTAAGTTTTCTCAAGTTTCCTGAGTCAGTTATCCGACAATGACCTCTTTCTCACATGTGTTTGAATCACTTGGTGAATAAATAGGATATGAATGATGTAGATCAAAATACTAACTTTTCTTCCTCTTTACTAATAAAGTGCAAATTGAAGAAAATGTCTTGGGTACTTAGTGAAATTGATATATGTGAAACATATTATACTTCCTCTAAAACAGACATAACTCATCATTTACTGATAAACTATAGACTTAATGCAATAGTAACATTTGAAGACACAAAGAGAAATATACTCTTTGCAGAAATGAGAACAAGAAGAAGGAAGAAGTGAATATCAGAATCTTACTTTATTTTCAGGTACCTAATCATAGAAAAAAAAAAAAAAAAAAAAAAAAAAAAACCTGGTGCAGGAAAGCAGCTGTTCCCTAAGACTGTAGAAATCGGAAAAAGCTTTGTCACACTTCAGAATCTTTCCTTGTTTTAGCAGAAAATTAAGATATACTGTTTTTACACCCCAAATCTGTGTAGCATATTATACAATTTGCTCTATATTTTTAGAAGAAAAAAGATGCCCAGAGATTTCTGCTTTTACTGAGGAATTTGTAAGCTGAATACTTCCAGGGAATGTTGTTGCTTTACAACACAGCACAGACCCTATTGATTCCTGAAATCGTGGTCTTGGCTTAGCTCCATAGTAAAAGTCAAAAAGGGTGGTTCAGGTAATTCAATAAGTAGAGATAAATTCAGAGGTTTAAGTGTGGGTAATAAATTTACTGAAATAACATTCCCTTTGGCTTATAATTTACAACAAGTATTATTCCTTTATAAGTAGACGTATCCAAGTAATGGAGCAAGTTAATAAGTATGGCATTATATTAGTATATATGCATGTAATGTCCTTCCAAGCACATGGCTTGTTTTTTTTTGTTGTTGTTGTTTTTTTTTTGTTTTGTTTGTTTTTTTTTAATGTCTTCAAAGTAGAGCAATATAAACTTCAGCTTCCAATTTCATTCATAATTCTGGTTCTCACCTATGAGAAGTGAAGCTGAATAACTAGTATAACTTCTAAGAATAAATCCAACATCTAGTGTTCTTTGATGTTGCTGTCTTCGCACTGTATTTTTAACTTGATTTAGATATTAAGACTTATCTTTCTTGTTTCTTAGCAGTATTTTGTTTCCTACAGTAGTTTCAGAACTTGAACTCTATTTTTTTGTCATCTTAAATCTGTGTCTCAAATCCTTCCTCCTTTGCCCAACGTCCCGTCCCACAAGAAGGAAGCCTCTCTTCATATCCACACAGAATTTTCCTAGAGTTGAATATCCGGTTTTGCATGCTGGTCATTGACATTGGATTTTCATATCTTGCTTCTAGAACTTGTTTCCCACATTATCTTAATAGTCTTCCTAGATATGGACTTAATTTCATTTTTCAGAAACCCTAATTTTTTTCTTCCTTTGAGATTTCACATGAACCTTCTGCATTTTATTGCCTTTAACATCTCTTGCAGTCTCTTCCTCCCTTGGCCACACACATCTCATCCTTAAGTAGTTCAATCACAAATTCTACATTATTATTTTGTAGTCTCTGGAGCTTTTAGTAATTTTTCGCCCTCTAGCTGACCTTTTCCTAGCTCTATGAGGCTTTATTTTTTTAATCATTTATTTCATTACATTCACTTGTCCTAGATAAGAGCCCAGTCTCCTGAATTGTGTTCCATAACTAAAGGCACAAATTTTATTTAGCGCTATAATTCCTAGTCTGTATACCAGGGAGGATAAACAATGTCCAAAGGAAATGAAATGTCAAAATAAGACCTTCTTTCAGAGATTAAATATTACAATGGAGTTCATTCGTCATTTTCCAAGTGATGAATGGTCAATTATACATATGAAGAAAATGAGTCTTTATGATGATGATGGCATTGATTCAATAGGAGAAAAACAATGTGGAAAAATAAGCATTTATTCAGATAGCTTATGTTGAAGTATGTTGATACAAATAATCATACCCATTGAAATTGTTAATCTCCATTTGTAATTTGAGTATTAGGCCCTATGTGACCTTTATATATAGAATGTATAAAACTAATGAAATCAAGTTTAATTCTACAGTATTATAATAATTTCAATCATAGCATATGAAATTAGCTCAATTTTACATTATACTTATGACTACATTAATAGCTGAATTTATTTCCAGAACTCTAATTCAAGGAAATAGTTATAACTCATATTGTCTATTTTTTTAAAGGGCAGGAAAATTCTATAAAGCCTTCCATATTTTTATGCAATATAAAATTAATATAGTTCATAAATAAATAAGCATTCTTAGTTTCCTTGATCTGAAAAAATAGCACAGAAATAATGGTCCTTCTCAATTTATTACTCTAGCTTTCAAAGCAGAGAAAGACCTATCCTTCTTATTTTATAACTCTTTTTCAAAGTAGAATTACTAGAACAGTAGTATCAGCATTAACTGGGATCTTGATAGACTGCAAGTTATATAGTTCCTTCTCAGACCTAATAATTACAGACTCTGTGGGTAAGGCCCAGCAATCTGTGTCTTAAGTACTTCTAGAGCCTTCGTTCTCAAACTTAAACTTGTCTGATGCACGTTCAAGTTTGAGAACTAATGGTCTAGAAAAACTGATAAAGTGAAATGGTGAGATCTTAAGAAAAGAAAACATTATAAGAATATATTGTATACATCTGTAAACATTAATTCTTGAAAGAAAAATTATGCTTTTGTAATAATCTATATTTTGAGTGCTCTAAAACATATCTATATTTATACAGATATCTACAATAATTAATGAATGTGAAAAACTTGAACAATTACACAACTATTTTTTGCCCTTTATGTTCAGATTATATCATCAAAGATATATTTTATTCCATAATTAAAAGGAATTTTTTGTGATTAATATTTGCAAGATATGAGAGTCTTGTTTTCATTTAAAAAATTTATTTTAAATGCTGGGACTTGTCTACAAAATATAATCGATACATTTAATATTACATGATTTTAATGATTTCATGCATTTATGTGACCATAGATGAAAGAGAGAAAAAAATAGAAAAATAGAGAAAGAAAGAGAAAGAAGGAAAGAAAGAAGGAAAGAAAGAAAGAAAGAAAGAAAGAAAGAAAGAAAGAAAGAAAGAAAGAAAGAAAGAAAGAAAGAAAGAAAGAAAGAAAGGAAGGAAGGAAGGAAGGAAGGAAGGAAGGAAGGAAGGAAGGAAGGAAGGAAGGAAGGAAGGAAGGAAGGAAAGAAAAGAAAAGAAAGTCAGCCAATGTGAAAACTTGATACTTAGACAACATATAAATTATAATTGGTCATCTGCTTTCAAGGAATTTTGATTCATAAATCAAGAAACATTAATTTTATTTACATTTTCTTTTCTCTATTTTTTAAGATCTTACCTGAAGATTTGAGTGAACTGAGGAGCATCTAATGTATGGAAATGTTTGAGTCTTACTACTAAGAAGTAAATCAAAATATCTCACTTGAGGTAGAGACTGGCTGTCAGTAACAAAACAAAACAAAAAACAAAAACTAGTTAACAGTTCTGACAGGTTTTAGAATGCCTAGTTTGACCCATAAATTGTTTGATTATCTGACTCTGGCAAAGTAAAATACATGTAAAGTGTTAGAAACACATGTTAACTAAAGATATATCCGAAATAAAGGTAATATATTACTGTTATTATCATGTAATTTTTATGGTAAAAAAAGATCACATTTTTCTACATCTTCTCTGGAGAATATCTGTTGTATAAAGTAAGACAAATGTAAACACTTTAAAATCTATTTTCCAAAGAAAAAGTATATTAAATAGTAATAATTACCTTGGTTTGAAGACATAGAAAAATAATAAATGATGTATAAAAAAATAAAGTTTACTACTGTGGAATTATTACTCCTACAAGCATTCATGTTAACAATAAATTTGGTGGTCCAACAATATTTGGTGGTCCAAATATCTTATATTTGAATATGTAGTACACACTCTTAAAAATTGCTTAGGGCCGGGCGCGGTGGCTCACGCCTGTAATCCCAGCACTTTGGGAGGCCGAGGCAGGCGGATCACAAGGTCAGGAGATCGAGACCACGGTGAAACCCCGTCTCTACTAAAAAAATACAAAATAAAATTAGCCGGGCGCGGTTGTGGGCGCCTGTAGTCCCAGCTACTTGGGAGGCTGAGGCAGGAGAATGGCGTGAACCCGGGAGGCGGAGCTTGCAGTGAGCCGAGGTCGCGCCACTGCACTCCAGCCTGGGCGACAGAGCGAGACTCCGTCTAAAAAAAAAAAAAAAAAAAAAAAAAAAAAAAAAAAAAATTGCTTAAAAACTGATTCATTCTTTTAAAAAATGTTACAGAATATGTTCAGATTTTACTGCATTTTTACTCCTTTCAAAATAAATAAGAGTTTAGATTGTGAAGCAACAGTTACAAAAGTCTCTTTCAACTACATAAATCAGCAGTTTCTCTTTACACATGAAAAACAAAACAAAACAAAACCTATGTCCAAGGTAGCAACAATGTCCAGCATAGACATAGTCAGACAATTCATGGTAAATAAATAATCCATACTTATTTACTCAGCTAGTTGAGAGCACTTCAGGTTATGTTCCACATACAGAACAGTTACTTTTGCTTTGTTGTTGTTTAGTGTAAATACTTCTTCTCACTGATCAATTATGTGGCATAAGTATGGGTCTAAATTAAAAACGGATAGTCATTGTTGAGTAAAACCTTACTATAGCTGGAGAAATTATAGTATGGTCTTCTTGTGAATTTCCTTCTAAATAGGGTACATTATTTGGCAAACCTGTGCTAAATTAATCCTGGTGGGAAAAAAAAAAAAAAAAAAAAAAAAAAAAAACCCTTAAGTGCTGTTTCTAACACCTAATCAATCTGCTTGAAACATTCTTGGTAAGTAGGCCTGGCGCGGTGGCTCATGCCTGTAATCCCAGCACTTTCGGAGGCTGAGGCAGGCGGATCACAAGGTCAGGAGCTCGAGACCATCCTGGCTAACACGGTGAAATCCCATCTCTACTAAAAATACAAAAAATCAGCTGGGCGTGATGGCGGGCGCCTGTAGTCCCAGCTACTTGGGAGGCTGAGGCAGGAGAATGGCGTGAACCCGGGAAGCGGAGCTTGCAGTGAGCAGAGATTGTGCCACTGCACTCCAGCCTAGGCGACAGAGAGAGACTCCGTCTGAAAAACAAACAAACAAAATTTTTGGCAAGTAAACATCTCCCACACATGGTGCATGAAATTGCCAGTTATTTGGAAGCTAACTTCATATATGTGTTTTTCTGAAAAACTTCTATTTTCTCTGTTGGGGTCCGCGTGTTTCCTAAACAAAGGAATGAACACACAAGACAACACAAGACAAGACAAACATGGCGGCCGCCTCGAATGGCACGCTCTGCTTTATTTTATACAGTCGTTTGTGGAATGTTACCAAGTCAGAAGACACATTGTTATTTTTCTGACCTTTCCCTGACTTTCTGGATTTTCAAGATGTTTACACATTAAACAAGCCCCCAGGATCTGCTGTTAGCAGCTGGCTCCTTAGTCCTCCCTGTAAACAGGGAAAGAATGCCCTGCTTCCTTTGCAAGAGCAGGACTTATGGGGAACGCCCTGCTTCCTTTGCAAGAGCAGGACTTATGGGGAATGCCCTGCTTCATTTGCGAGAGCAGGACTTATGAGGAACACCCTGTTTGTGAGCCCGTAGTCCTCTACATTTCTCACTTAAAATCTAACATCAAAAAGGTAGAATATGGAGTTCCTTATATGCCTTTGTAAAAGCATCCTTTTTCGCTTTGCAATCCCTTCACATCATTCTCATCCAGTCAGTGAAGCACTCTCAATGGATCCAAAATTAGATCTACATACTCAGTTCTTTCATACATTCAATTATAGATGAGATCGATTCTGTGTTGTCTTCTGTCATTTTAAGTTCCAAAGCTAAAATTAATAGATATATCTTAATTCAACTACATCTATATCTATAGCTATATTTTTACAGAATTACATTGAAATAGTACATTACCATTTAGGAACATATTTGATGCATATACTTCAGGTGAAATCATGATTATTCAGAAAGAAACATAAGTAATTTATTCCTTTCTTTTAGGACTATCTGGTTAATTGGTTGAGTATGAAAACTAGGCCTCATAAAACTTAGAAACTAGGCCTCATATAGAAAAAATTAACACCAGGTGGCTCTGGATAGGGTCCCACCCTGCCTCGATAGGGACCCACCCTGATAGGGTCCCACCCTGCCAATTCCGGGAAACAACCTCATGGGGTCCCACCCTGCCAATTCCGGGGGTCCCACCCTGCCTCGAAGTTCCCGGAATCAACAACTCCAGGAAAAAACCTCATAAGGTCCTGCTCTAACCAATTAGCATAAGACACCTTGCTCAGGCCATAGCTAGACCCAATCATTTTGCGCCTTAAGCTTTGTTTGAATTTCGCGCCATAAGCTGTGTTTGAACTTGTGTTTGCCTATATAAACAGCCTGTAACAAGCAGTCGGGGTCCCAGGGCCAACTTAGAGCTTGGGACCCTAGCGCGCTAGTAATAAATAACTCTCTGCTGTGAATCTCGTGTCGGTGATCCTTCGCGGCGACCCCTGCCCAGGAGGGAATCGACAGTTCGGTTCCAACAAGTAGAATTTAAATTTGTCATGTGCTATATATTACGAAAGAGCGTTTACTTTCAAAATATAAGTGAACCTTCTAACTTAAGTGTAAAAAAAAAAAAAACCTTTATAAGCAAGCATATAAGGGCACTACAAAATAGCTGTTTGTTATAAGGACTATGTAACTTTACTAATTACATGCTAATATATATCTCTTGAAGCAATTGATAACAATGTACCCAAAGTAATTTAAAGGTGGGGGATGAATATGTATATTTGTTAGACTACTAATGACAACATTCACATCTACAAAATAATTTGTTACTGATGGCATTAAAAGCCCTTAACCCAAATAACAAAATCCCTACCAGATTTCAGATATATTTTTAAACACTTCTTGACACAAACCTTTGCAAGTGTGTTTGTATTATAATTACTTTACGACAAAACAATAGTCTGTAAAAATTTCATTAGAGATGGAGATTTGCTAGATCTTGTATTCAGAATGTTCTGCTTCCATATAACCAGAGAAGAAAGTGCTAATGCTGAATAGAATAAAAGATCTTTATTACTTCATGGGGGGTAAGTAAGGTCTTGTATTTTTATAGGTCTTCTTGAAATTTCTCACAGTAATCTGACTAGGTGATCACATGGTTATTGTCAGGTCTTTTCCTCATTTGCCTAAAATAAAGACTGGCAAGTACTAGCTGGAATGTTGATAATTATAATCACGCTCTTCTTGTACAGCTGAGGATTTCATTTTGGCTTTTATGTTCTATTTCCTATGGGCTGCAACATACCTCACACTCATGGCAATATTAACTTGCTGGCCCTAAAAGCTATTTGTGTTCAAATCTATGGAACAGTTTTAATCACAGAGGCACTGAGGAGATGGAATAAGATGAGCAATTGTTTTCATACAGTGACTGAACATGTCTGAGAATACAAAGAACTGTTTTTTCTTTGTTTGTTTGTTTGTTTGTTTGTTTGTCAACGGCTACAACTAGGAAAACTCAGTTCTGAGAGCAGAATAATGTTTATTTCTAGGGGCTAGTTCTGGGAGGAAGGGAGATGGATTAGGAGTAAGACTTAATTATTGATTATGTTGTAATTTTAGGAGAGGTAACAGATGTTCATTTAGTGTTATGTCTTATTATTTAAATAGATGTTCATTTTTCTTTTAACATACTCAACATTTTAAAAGATAATAAAGGAGGCCAGGCATGGTGGTGCATGCCTATAATCCCAGCACTTTGGGAGGCAGAGTGGGGATGGATCACCTGAGGTCAGGAGTTCACAATCATCCTGTCCAACATGGTGAAACCCTATCTCTAATAAAAATACAAAAAAAAAAATAGCCAGGCATGGTGGCTCACACCTGTAATCCAAGCCACTCGGGAGGCTGAGAGAGGAGAACCACTTGAACCCAGGAGGCGGAAGTTGGAGTGAGCAGAGATTGCAACACTGAACTCCAGCCTGGGCAACAGAGCAAGACTCTGTCTCAAAAAAAAAAAAAAAAAAAAAAAAAGAAGAAGAAGAAGAAAAAAAAGGAGATTTATGGATTTATGGAAGTTCTCTATGCCAATAGTAAGCTAGAAGAACAACTTTAATTCTAATTATTAAAAGATTATAAAATTGAACAGCTAGCTGCAATACAAATTCAGATACATAAATTTATTCAATCTGTCTGTTTGGTATAATGAGAAGTATTCCCCCACTTAAAGTAAATTGCAGCACTATCAGTCAGACCAAAATACATGATGGCACAGAATAATACACCAAAGAAAAGGGTATCCACTGTCTGTTACTCACTTCATTAGATCTGTAACAGGCACATCTATGTGTGAAAGAGGTGAAAACGCTCTGTAGTTCACCTTTAAAATCAGAGGTGTTGACGATGGTTGTGTGCTCATATTTTTATATAAATCATAGCATTCTTTAATAAAATATTCATTACATTCAGATAGATCTGGAGGACAATAGAACATCGTGTTTATATTCATATAAGTGTGCATGCACACATAAGATTTTGATGTAGGCGTGTAAGATTGGGACTGTAAGGGGTGTCAGGTGTGAGCTCCCACTAAAGGTGTCAAGCTTATTGACTTGTCAGTGCTACTTATGAGCTCATGGTAGAGCTGGACTAGAGTAGACCTGGACTCCTGATAAGGCCCATGCCCTGTGATTGGGTAAAAACAACTAAAAAATGTAATATTCAAGAACTTCCATGGGGCTATGATTTATATGATGCCATGGAGATTTTTAACATCTTCCATATCTAATTAAATATATCAAAGAACATTTCATATTCAAAGTCATATAGTATGGAAAATATGCCTGTCTTAGTCATTTGTTTGTTTATTCTGGTTGCCATTTCAATATCATAATCAATTTACTTTAACATGTGAAATATCAAAATTATAATTAAAACAATACTTTTTAATTTGTTTTAGTGTAACTTTATTTTAAACTGTTTTATTTAAACTTGAGATTCTAACTTTTTAGAAGTATCTATAAATATTTTCGCTTTAGGGGCCCACATGAATAAATATCTGCCATTATAAGTAAGGAAATTTAAATATTATGAGATTCTCCTCATTATAAATAAGCAAATCAATTGATTTTCTATAAGTTAAGAAACCTTTTAATTGCACTACTTTGTTGGATATTGCTGAGACTTTATTGTTACTAGTTCATGGTGAAAATTATGTTAAATGTTTTAAAGAACACTAGAAAAAACAAAGCTTCAAAAATTGCTTCTTCTGAAACAACAAGGTAGTATAGCTGTATTCAAAATCAGATGGCTATATTACAGGATAAAATTCTCTTTTCCTGTAACTTATAGTCTTCTGTTTACTGGTTGTCTGACTCTCCAATTATGGGAATTTATTAATCACAGATCAAATGAAGGCATTCATTTCATTTTCTGCTGTCTTTTTCTCTCTCCAGTTGCCAAGTCCAGAGACAGACAGAGAGCAGTCAGCGGCTCTAGCCAGGATGACTGACTGTAACTGTATCTGAACTGGTGGTAGTGCTCAGTGGGGAGTACGTGTTTCTACAAACTTTTTGAAATATTAATACACAAATTGTACTGAGGTTTTTGATAGCAGAAGACTGGCTGCTCTGTGGGTTTCTGATTAGCGTTCTATTGGTGATTCCGAGAAGTCAGTGGCGCCTAAATGGGTTAAGTCTAATGAGGTTTTGAAAGCTGATAGCATAATTTACATGACTTTCAATCTCAGAGCCTCAGACCTGGCTGACCCCAGCAAATTACAATGTTTGTTAATGTTCTGGTATAGACATCTTCTATTCAACCCAAACCAGATATATTAAGTGAAACAATCAAGTTGTGCTTCTCTAAGAAATGTTGTTCCTGGCTACATTTTGACACATCTTCAGATCAGAAATTTTTTAAGGTATCTGACACTCCCCAGTTTTTTAGAAGACGTCTTTAGTACACACACACACACACACACACACACACACACACACACACGGTTGGTTGAGTTCTTGCTGAGAAAATATAATAACCTTAAAATTTTTATCACTGCAATTGCATGCAATACATTTCTCGTGGAAAATCTAAAATCAATTTTAAAAATTGCAATAAAAGGAAAAAGCCAAGCCACAAACTTCCTATGGTAAAACAGTTAGAAAAACAAACCTAACAAATGAACAAATAAAAACATTTCAAACAGAATATTTGCAAATGCTGTAGAACTAACATGAGAAGAAAGGTTGTGATTGTAAAATTATTTAAATACATTTTGTAGAGAATCAATGTTAATTTAACAATGATAGTGATAGGCTACTGTTGGTTTAGGAGTGAATTTTTCACATATATTAAATATTAAGATTTAATATTGTATATCTCAAGGTAGAAATTATATGAACTACAGTTACAAACAAATATCTACTTTTAATATCAATCATTTCTTTTTAGCTTAAGATAGTTATTTATAAATACAGCACCATTGCAGCTTTCCAAATTGTGAGAATCTGGATGAAAGCTTAGAAGCTTTGGAAACTTCACTGGAAGCGAATGTTACTCAGCCTTTATACTTGTGGGTTTTCCTCAACTATATGAAAAGCATTTTCACCAGATTTTCAATTAATATTTTTAAAAACAAATTATGTTTAAAATTGTTCACTACTCATATCATGCAACTCTTATAATTGAATTCCCTTGAATCAGAATTAGCAATAGTTTTTAACCTACTAAGATTAAGTATTTTTTTAAACAAGCTAATGGTATAAATGTTATGAAGCAAATGTTTAATTATTTAAAGTCAATGGTTCTTCATTTAAATATTTGCAATTTGATGTATTTCAAAAGGTATATTTCTCCAATTTACTGAAATTAAGGCTTATTTCAAATTTTAATGTTTAAATAATTTTAACTTTACACATTTTAAGCAATTAAAGCATCCTTATGAAAATATTCAGTTTTCTATGAAGAACATTTTATTCAAAATAAGTTTAGAAAACTAAAAAAGGAATCTTAGAAAAAGAAAAAATAACTTTATTTTAAAATTTCTATGATTTTAAAAGCTAAAGATATTATAAAGTTATATTATAAAGTTAATATTTCCAATATTATAAAACAAATAATGAATTAACATATTTAACATCTAATGATTTGTGTTTAATTAGAAATTATTTCATTATATTTTAAAATTTGGGGTGGGGTGGTTCTTCATAGATCTCCAAAAGTACGAAGCTCACCTTATACTAAACAAGAAATAGTTAAAAAAAAAAAAAAAAATTATCCTTAATTGAAACACAATGAAATGAACTATACCTAACATATTGAAGATAACATTTAAACAAACACATATCAAATTTTATGCTCTTAAAATATCTGCTGTACATCGATCATTCTGAATATTTACACATGTATTTCAACAATCTAGCTAATAGTCTAAGTTTCAATTTTTCTCTTTTAGAATTTACCTTCATTCTGATTATAATGCATATAGGTCAAATATTTAAAATTATTATGGCATTTTTTGATTTTACCAGAAAGCTTTTTAATAAACTCTGTCACCTTTATTTGATTGCTTCTTAAAAAAAGCAAACATGTCTAAATTGTTCCTTAAAATAAAAAAACAAGCTTTTAAAATAAATACTGTTTTATTAGAAGAAGGATTATCAGTGTAAATGAGGATCACGTATGTGATTGAAGTAGTCATTTTAATTTTAATTTTACAAATAATACTACTTATAATATTAAACAGCCACACTATTCCTAAGTTTATTCTGTGTTTGGTATAAAAGTCCTTATGACTCACATTAATAAAATGAATGCTAGTAATTAATTTTACAGGAAACATAATATTTTCTGAAATAAATATGTCCTTGTTTGTTAATATCAAAAATTGGGGTAGCTTTTATCTTACTCTTGACTATGTTTAGAAAATGTTTGAAGAAATCATATTATATTGTTGAAAATTTTTATATCTAGTTATCTTTCCATTTCCTGGACTTTTACTTAATTGTGTTTCATAGATTTCATGTATTATTGTTTAAATATGTGTTTACTCATTCACTTCCTATAAGCAATGTCAAATAAGAAAAGACTTAAATTGAACAGGTTTGTCCAGGGGAGGGTTGGTCTGGAGGAGTGGAAAATCTTTTGAATCTATACTACTGCTTAGATCATTAACCAACATCTCAGTAGAACACTTCAGAAAGAAAGGGAGACGGATGCAGTTGTCTTTCCTCTCCATTTATTTTTTATGGTTATTTATTCACAGATGATGTGGGGCAGACTGTGTGCAGAGATAAAGCATGGGTAATTTACGGGCAAATGTAAGCCTCGATTGGCTAGGATATTCAAAGTGCTCTAAGGAATTAAGAGGAAAGTAGGTCATTTGAATCATAAATATTTTAAACATTTACCTCATAAATGAAGCTAATAGATACTTGTTCTAAAAACGCAGGAAAAAAATAGCTTCAAATAGGATAAGGAAGAAAGTTAAACAAAACAGAATTATTAAACCATGCCAGTTTCCACACCTCTATGAATTTCAGTAGGTGGTCCACTTCTGACAGTGTACAAAACAGCAGGAGAGTTTACTAATGAAAGACAAGATACATGTGTTGACACAGCATTAAATGACTGGTTTGTCACTCCCCCAGGATGTGAATTGTGGATTCCATTCTGTAGTAGCACAAACTAACTGCTTTTATCATCTTGGTTTTGTTTGTTTGTTTGTTTGTTTGTTTTGCTCATTAAACTTTCTTAATGTGTCTCAAAATTCTGTGACAAAGTTTTGGTCAAGTTGTTTCCATTAAAAAGTACTAATTTAAAAAACTAATAATTTAAAACTGCCACATACAAGAAAGAAAACCAAAGTGGTCCACAAAACATTCTCCTTTCTGTCTGAAGGTTTTTACGATACATTGTTATCATTAACCAGTCTTTTACTTAAGTGGCCAGTTGAAACAAACACTTCTGACACCATTCTTCCACTGCTGATTAAGACCAGGTGGCAGGTATTAGGGATAATATTCATTTGGCCTTCTGAGCTTTCTGGGCAGACTTGGTGGCCTTGCCAGCTCCAGCAGCCTTCTTGTCCACTCCTTTGATGACATCCAGGACAATCGTCTGTCTCATATCACGAACAGCAAAGTGACGCAGAGGTGGATAGTATGAGAAGCTCTCAACACACATGGGCTTGCCAGGAACCATATCAATGATGGCAGCATCACCAGAACTCAATAATTTAGGGCCATCTTCCAGCTTTTTACAAGAACGGTGATCAATCTTTTCCTTCAGCTCAGCAAACTTGCATGCAATGTGAGCTGTCTGGCAATCCAGCACAGGGGCATAGCCAGCACTGATTTGGCCTGGATGGTTCAGGATAATCACTTGAGGAGTGAAGCCAGCTGCTTCCATTGGTGGGTCATTTTTGCTGTCACCAGCGATGTTGCCATGATGAACTTCCTTAACAGACACATTCTTGACATTGTAGCCCATAATGTCCCCAGGAAGAGCTTCACTTAAAGCTTCATGATGCCTTTCAACAGATTTTGCTTCAGCTGTAATGTATACTGGAGCAAAGGTGGCCACCATACTAGGTTTGAGAACATCAGTCTCCAGTTGGCCTACAAGAACAATACCAATACCACCAATTTTGTAGGCATCCTGAAGAGGCAGGTGCAAGGGCTTGTCAGTTGGACGAGTTGGTGGTTGGATGCAGTCCAGAGCCTCAAGCAGTGTGTTTCCACTGGTATTGCCGTCGTTTCAGGTGATTTTCCATGTCTTGAACCAAGGCATGTTAGCATTTGGCTCCAGCATGTTGTCACCATTCCAACCAGAAATTGGCACAAATGCTACTGTGTCGGGGTTGTAGCCAATTTCTTAATATAAGTGCTGACTTCCTTAATGATTTCCTCATATCACTTCTGGCTGTACGGTGGCTCAGTGGAATCCATTTTTTTTAACATAATTGATTCGCTGTTTCACACCCACTGTGTAACCCAGAAGAGCATGCTCTCGGGTCTGACCATTTTTGAAGTTACCAGCTTCAAATTCACCAACACCAGCAGCAACATTCAGAACATTACGGTCAGCCTGAGATGTCCCTGTACTCATGTTTTTGATGAAGTCTCTGTGTCCTGGGGCATCAATGATAGCCACATAGTACTTGCTGGTCTCGGATTTCTACAAGGAGATATCAATGGTGATACCATGCTCATGCTCAGCTTTCAGTTAACCCAAGACCCAGGCATACTTGAACGAGCCCTTTCCCATCTCAGCAGCCTCCTTCTCAAATTTTTCAATGGTTCTTTTGTTGATGCCACTACATTTGTAGATCACATAGCCAGTAGTGGTGGACCTGACTGAATCTACGTGTTCAATGACAATGTTGATACGAATCTTTTCCTTTCCTATTTTGGCTTTTAGGGGTAGTTTTCATGACACCTGTGTTCGGCGGCAAACCCGTTGTGAAAAAAAACTATCAACTTGTTTTTTTTAACTTTAACTTCTCATACAAATTAACAGCTTTCTGTTTGCCATTTGCATGTTTATTTCATGCCATGCTTGGTTAGAATTAAAACTGCCTCACTAGTTATGCACTTCAAAATTTAGTACTTCTTCAAAGACCTGCAGGATGACTTAATGAGTATGGAATGCAATTCTCTTCTTTAAATCAAATTAAATGTAAGTTGTCTATGTTCAATACTGCAAGGGTACATTGTGTATCCAATAAATTGAGAATAACTCAACATAAAGAGATGATTTTATGTCTTCCATGTCTAAAATATATGCAATATGATTGGCTAGCTATGGATTTTTACTCCTGGTTTGTAGCCACAGGGGAATTTTTAAATTGTAACACTGTAGATCTATGACATTGTGTCCCTGAATATAAACAGCAACAGGGCCCAAAAAGATCAAAGCTCAAGTTTTCTTTTGAAAAAGAGACTGTTGTAAGAAAACAATCTCTCCTTGTTATCATCATGGGATATATTTTTGGGCTTGAGAGGTCATATTATCATTCAAATCTTTAAAGTCATTTTTTCAGGGTGAAAGAACAATCAAAAGTAAAGTACACTCCTGAGGGTCATGCAATTTAGTTGGCTCTGAAAACAACAGTACTAAGTAGATAGCAGTGGCCAGGAAAATAGACCTGTAACTAGTTAAAATAAAAAGTAAAGAATCTTACACTCTTCAAGTTTTATTATCAACATAACAAGAATTACACGACCATTAAACTGATTAGTAGTTCTAATTAAGAGATATAAAATAAAGATCATTAGCATAATGCAACTGACCTAATCTGCTATTATCATTGTTTACATACTTATTGACAATTGAGATTGACACAAATTTATTAATCTTGATTTGATAATCATTGGCAAGTTTTTCCTTCAGAAAATCAGTAATTGTGTACTTACTTTAATTGAATGTTTAGCTATGTTGGTTTAGAACCACAATACTTATAAATTCCAACACTTCTATTTATTCTAAATTTAATTTTTTTAAGGTAAGCAAATGTGGTCAATTTGAAGAGAGTCAATTTTTAGAAAAAAAAATGAAATTGAACATTATTTAGAAACATCAATATGTCTAATTATTGAAAATCAAATTTTCAAACTCAAATCTGATAAATGTTAAAACTGATTTTATTAGTTCCCTTTTTTAGCCACAACAAGACTATAATTATTTGCACTAATTCTGTTTAAGTGTACTGCAAACTGTAGCAAAATGTTAGTAGAAATGTTTCCTTCATCAAATATGTAGAGATAGCACTTTCAATTTGAGAAAACAACAGTTTACGAGAGTAAGTAATGACTGATTTAAACTGTATAAAATTGGACTGATCTATTATGGTGCCTAATTATACTAGTTATATAAAATTTCAAATGACATATCAAATATTCAGCATTTCTTGAGCAAGACAATGTGTAAAATGCTGTGGGGAACTCAGACATGAAGAGTACATATTTATATTGAAAAATCCAGTATTTGCTCAAGGATAAGGCTTTATTTTGCATAACTTCATTTATTTTGAAATTGAGAGCATGGACTCTACAGAGTAAGAGAGAATAGATTCAAATTTGAGACTAGTCAGTATCAAAACTTCAAATTGGAAGACTGAAAATAAGTTATAACACTTTGAAGTCCTATTCTATAGTGTCATCTAGATTTGGTAAAAGAAAGTCTACTTTTCTTATCTTTTTTCCTTCAAGAATCTTTTCTCATTCTTTATATGGTACTCACATATTTTCTTGGCTGTGAAGTTTGCTTTAACTTTTCTAGATGGTTTTGACATTTTTGTTCTCCTATTATGTAACTTTCCATAGGTAGCCCTATTTAACAAAAATATTTAATATGAATACATAAATGTGTTCTTTTATCTTAATCACCTCATATATCATAGTGATTAGATAGAGCAATTAATTTTTTTAATGTTCAGATACAGAGTGGATTGAGTTTATTTTTGAGATACAGGTTGAGTATTCCTCATTTGACAATCTGAAATCTGAAATGCTCTAAAATCTGAAACTTTTTGAGTACTGACATAATGTCAGAAGTGTAAAACTTCACACCTGACCTCATGTGGTGGGTGACAGTCAAAACATAGGCAAAACTTTGTTTTGTGTGCAAAAGTATTTAAAATATGGTATAAAGTTACCTTCAAGTTATGTGCATAAGGTATACATGAAACACAAATTTTGTGTTTAGACTTGGGTGTCATCCCTAAGACATCTCGTTATGTTTACGCAGATATTCAAAAATCTGAAAAGATACACAATTGAAAACACTTCTGTTCCCAAGCATTTTAGATAAGGATTACTGAACCTGTATATGTAAAGGCTTTCTTCTCTCTTTCTTTCCCGCCTGTCATTTCCTTCTCTAGGTCTTATTCTGATGTGTCTTCCCCGATTAACAATTCCACTCTTTTCTTTTTTCCCACAGACTCTTATTATGTATTAATAAATGTCCTCAAATGCATATGTACACTTGAAAAACACATGCAGAACATATATTTAATTAAGAAAATAATATATAACATTGTATCCGATGTTGTATTAGTCAAAGTTCTCTATAGAGACAGAACAAATAACATATGTATAAAGGAGGGTTTCTTAAGTATTAACTCACACTACCAAAACGTCCCTCTATAGGCTGTCTGCAAGCTGAGGAGCAAGGAGAGCCAGTCTGAGTCCCAAAACTGAAGAACTTGGAGTACAATGTTTGAGGGCAGGGAGCATGGGAGAAAGCATCCAGCATGGGAGAAAGATGTAGTCTGCGAGGCTAAGCTAGTTTAGCCTTTTCACGTTTTTCTACCTGCATTATATTCACTGGAAGCTGATTAGATCATGCCCACCCAGAGTAAGTGTGTGTCTGCCTTTCCCAGACCAATGACTCAAATGTTAATCTCCTTTGGCAACGCCCTCACAGACACACCCAGGATCAATACTTTGCGTCCTTCAATCCAATCAAGTTGATACTCAGTATTAACCATCACAAGTCCACCCCTGTCAACTTGAACCCGTACATATCTCCTCAGATCATGTATAATTTTCAAATAAAGACAATAATAAGGTCATAACTATGCCTAACATAATACAACTATCTTTTACACAACTGGAAATGCACCAATCCCCAACCTAAATGCTATTAAATAAAGTTAGCGATACTTAGGTGCTGATATGAAATCAATAAATTTTATGTCACATGGTAAAGGAGAAAGAAAATAAAATGAAGATATTTTCTTAGTAGAAGTATATTCATGCACAAACATGTTTTTAACAAAAGAAGGAGGAAATACTCATGACAATTACAGTCCTCCTTTCTGCAACTAGTCACGTGGTCATAGCTGTTATTGATGACTACCTTTTTCTACTACCCATTCTGTGTTATTCTCTTTGCCTTCAGCAAACACCCCAGCAGGTCATGGTTATTTTTTTGGTGGAGTGACCCAAACCTTCATTCCTGAAGGGTCTGGGATATTTGTAGTCCTGCCTGAATTGGGCTGTTGTAGTTTCCCATTGACCTTAATCACAGGACATGGTAATATTAAGAGACACCCTAATGGATCTCTTGTATTCCATGCATAGTCTTCCTTACCTCAGTTGTGGAGTAATAGACTGATTTCATCTTGATACTCTGGGTCAATTACCATAGCCAACACTGTAACTCCCTTCTTAGACTATTGACTTAAATGTAGAAGGAGCCCAAAGTGTCCAGTGGCAATCTTAACTTCCAGTTTAATGGAATGATTGTTGTGTCTTTTGGTGGGAGCATTCCTCCCTCTGAAACTAAGACCTCTAGGCCAGCAGGACGTAATGTAGTGGGAACAGGAAACAAAAATCTTGCTAGTGGATCACTAGGGATGAGTGTTGCCACTTCCACTTCCACCCCTTGAATCCTGGACCCATTAATCCTGGCTATGGGAGAAACAGTACCCTATATTGGACACTGATTCAGGACATACACTGCCTTCTGGATAACTTTGCTCCAGCCCTGCAAAATATTTGCACCTAGTTGGTGTTGTAATTGTGACTTCAAAAGGTCATTCTACCACTCTATCAATCCAGGTTTTTTGGATGACGGGGAAGGTGGTAAAACCAATGACTTCCTTGAGCGTGAGCCCACTGCTACACTTCTTTAGCTGTAAAGGGAGTGCTTTGGTCAGAGGCAATGCTGTGTGGACTATCATGATAGTGGGTAAGGTATTCCATGAATCCACAGGTGGTAGGCTTAGCAGAAGCATTATGTGCAGGATAGACAAATCCATATCTGGAGTGCCTATTCCAGTAAGGACAAGCCTTGCACTTTCCATGATAGAAGAGGTCCAATATAACCAACCTGCCACCAGGTAACTGGCTGATTACCCCAGGGAATGGTACCATATAGAGGGCTCAGGCTTGGTCTCTGCTTTTGGCAAATTGGGCACCCAGTAGTGGTCAAAGCCAGGTCAGCCTTGGTGAGTGGAAGTCCATGTTTTTGCACCCATGCATAACCTCCATGCTGGCCACTTCATTCATGGGGCTATTGGGCGATGACAGGGCTGGCTGGGAAGGAGCTGAGTGGTTTCCACAGAACAGGTCATCCTATCCACTTGATTATTAAAACCCTTCTCTGCTGAAGTCATCCATTGGTGAGCACTCATATGGGATACAAATATCTTCACAGATTTTTATCACTCAAAGAAAGTCATCCACATACTTCTTCCCCAAATGTCTTTGTCACCAATTTTCTAATCAGATTCTTTCCAAGTCCCTGGCCATCCAACCAAATCATTAGCTACAGCCCATGAATCAGTAAATAATCGCATATCTGGCCATTTCTCCTTCCGTGCAAAGTGCACAACCAGGTGCACTGCTTGAAGTTCTGCCCACTGGGAAGATTTCCCTTCACCACTGTCCTTCAAGGATGTCCTAGACAGTGGCCATAGTGCTGCAGCTGTCCACTCTCAGGTGGTGCCTGCATATCATGCAGAACCATCTGTGAACCAGGCCATAGTCTTCTCTTCCTCCATCAACTGATCATAGGGAAATCCCTATGAGGCCATTGGTGCAGGCTGAGGGAGAGAAGGCAGGGTGGCAAGAGTGGAGAACATGGGCATTTGAGCCACTTCCTCATGCAACTTGTGCCTTCAGGATCTGCTCGAGACCAATCATGTATATACTACTTCCATTTGGTGATGGAATTCTGCTGTGTACCACCCACTTTAAGGCTAGATGGGTTAGAAAGCATCTAGTTCATGATAGGCAGTTCAGTTTGCATGGTGACTTGATGACCCATAGTCAAATGTTCAGTTTTCACCAAAGCTCAGATATAGGCTGTGATGGTTAACATTCAGTGTCAACTTGATTAGATTGAAGGATACAATGTAGTGATCCTGGGTGTGTCTGTGAGGTTATTGTCAAAGGAAATTAACATTTGAGTCAGTGGGCTGGGAAAGGCATACCCACTCTTAACTGGGTGGGCACCATCTAATCAGCTGCCAGAAAATATAAAGCAGGCAGAAAAACATGAAAAGGAGAGACTGGCCTAGCCTTCCAGCCTGCATACTTCTCCCATGCTGGATGCTTCCCGCCCTTGAACATCAGACTCCAAGTTCTTCAGTTTTGAGACTTGTATTGTCTCTCCTTACTCCTCAAGCTTTCAGACAGCCTATTGTAGTATCTTGTTGTCATGTAATTTAATTCCTTTTAAACTACACACACACACACACACACACACACACACACACACACCTCCTATTAGTTATATATAACTAATGCATATATTCTATTAGTTTTGTTCCCCTAGAGGACCCTGAATAATACACAGGCCAAGAGCTGTCTCTCAAAAGGAGGATAGTGTTCTGCAGAAGATGGCAGGAGATCTTAGAGACCTCTACTGTGATTCACATACAGGGGCCTGCCAAAGTCTCCAAAATGCATCCCTATCTGTCACTGACACTTCAAGCACGATTGGATCTGCTAGGTCATCTGCCACTGACACCACAAGCACCATTGGATCTACTGAGTTATATGACCAAAGTGGTAAAGCAGCTTGCACAGCAGCCCGGACCTGTTGCAAAGCATTCTCCTGTTCTAAACCCCACTTAAAGCTGAAAGTCTTTTAGGTCACTCGATAAATGTTCCAGAGTGACGCAACCAAATGAGGAATGTGTTGCCGCCAAAATCCAAATAACCCGCTAGCCGTTATACCTCTTTCTTGGTTGTAGGAGGAGCCAAATGCAGCAACTTATCCTTCACCTTTGAAGGAACATCTCATTCCCCATACCACTGGATCCTTAGAAATTTTCCTGAGGCAAAAGGTCCCTGAATTTTAGTGAGATTTATTTCCAATCCTCTGGCAGGCAAATGTCTCACCAATAAGTCTGGCATGTTTGCTACTTCTTGTTCACTGGTTCCACTCAGCGTAATGTTATCAATGTGATGAACCAGTGTGATACCTTGTGGAAGCGAAAAGCGATCAAATTCTCTCCGAATAAGATTATTACACAAAGCTGGAGTTTTGATATATCCCTAAAGGGATAGTAAAGGTACACTGTTGGCCTTGCCTGATGAAGGCAAATTGCTTCTGGCGGGCCTTATGGACAGGAATGGAGAAAAAGAAATTTGCCAAGTCAATGGCTGCATCAAAGGTACCAGGAGATGTGTTTATTTGCTCAAGCGATGAAACCACATCAGGTATGGCAGCTGCAATTGTAGTCACTTGGTTAAGCTTACAATAATACATTGTCATTCTCCAAGATCTATCTGTCCTCTATGCAGGCCAAATGAGAGAGTTGAATGGGGATGTGGTGGGAATCACCACCCCTGCGTCTTTCAAGTCCTTGGTAGTGGCACAAATCTCTGCAATCTTTCCAGGGATGCAATATTGTTTTTGATTTATAAATTTTGTAGGTACAGCCAACTCTAATGGAAGCCATTCAACCTTTCACACCATAATAGCTCTCACCCTACCAGTCAGGGAGCCGATATGGGGGTTCTGCCAGCTACTAAATATGTCTATGCCAATTACCCACTCTGGCACTCGGGCACTGACCACAGGATCAGTCCAGGGATCCACTGGACCCACTGTAAGTCAGAACTGAGCTAAAACTCCATACCTGACCTCCATAAGCCCCTACTTTTATTGGAGGACCACATTGACATTTTGGGTCCCCTGGAATCAATGTCAGTTCAGAGGCAGTGTCCGGTAGTCCCCAAAGTGTCTAGTCATTTCCCTTCCCCCAATGCCGTTACCTTGGTAAAAGGCCAGAAGTTTCCTTGGGGAAGGATAGGACAAAGATTCACTGCATAAATTGTTGGTAATGTAGTGGGGTCCTTCTTCAATGGGACTCAGCCTCCCCTTCATTCAAGGGGTTCTGAGTCTGTAAACTGGCTCATGTCTGGAAATAGATTGAGGGACAATAATTTTGTTATTATAATTTAAATTATCTTTTGTCTGTTTGACCTAGAAGTTTTCTGCTTGTATAAATTAAGTGGGAATGCAGTAGGCTTCTTACCAATTTCACTTCTAGGAACAACACAATTAATTAGCCAATACCAGAACTCTATACAAGTCAGACTCTTCTGATTGTCACTTTGTCTCTGCTGTTTATTGCGGTAGCCATATACCCACCTTTCCTTTGATGGTTGAATGCTGTCACTAGGCCCCTGTCACCTTGGGATCCATTTATTCCCATTGTATTTAAATTTTGTAGTTGAGTGACTGCAATTTCCACTGTTAGATCTGGCATACAGAGAAGAACAATTACAGGGCTCTTCAAAAATGCAGATGCTACCCTCACAAATCTATTTTGCAAGGCATTGGTCAAGAGTATACTTTCTGGACCCTCCCAGCTGGGATGAGTGTATCTAAAGTGAATAATCCACTCCACAATTCCTGTCTCCCTAAGGCTTTGGATCACTTCCTCTACCTTAAACCAAGGGAGATCAGGTATTTCCAGCTCACTCACAGTGAATCGTTTTTTAATTCGTACTTCAACTAACCAAGCAAATAAACTACTAGAACCTTTTTTAGCTTCCCGAGCTGCAACATGAAATGCAGAGTCCTACTTAGTGGGCCCAAATCAATAAATTCTGCCTGATCCAACTCTGTGTTGTTCCTACCATTATCCCAGACCTTAATGTCCATTCCTATGCCTGTTCTCTAGATTTCGACTTATATAAATTAGAAAACTCAAGCAGTTTTTATTATTATTATTATTATTGTTTTAGTGCAGCACACCTCCTCATGCATCACACTCTGAACCTCGCCTTTAATGGCCTGCTAGGACTTTAGTCTAGTTACAGGTCTAGAAGCAAACAAGGGTGTCGGGGGTAGCTCCTGAGGAGAATCAACATTATCTTGCCTGGCAACTGCCTCAGGGAAGACCATCACTGTTGCCTTAGGCAGCATAGGGTTTATCTCCTCAGACAAAGGTGTGAAGGCTGATGGCAACAGGGGTCAGGGAGGGGATGTTGTCACTACTGGGGATAGGGAACATGTTTCTTCTGGCAAAAAAAAAGGTTCATCAAAGTTTACAAACTCAGTATGTGCAGCTTCATCAGGGTCCTCCCACACATCCCCTAGCCTATTTTATTCTTTCTCAAGATAAATTCGCCAAACTTTTAACTAATTATTTTTAATTTTAGGAAGCTTTCGTTTTATGTACTCCTGTTTTGCTTACGAGAATAAAAATAATTTTTGGCCTTTCTTTCCAGTCACATGGTGAAAAGGAGTGTTAAATACAGTGAATTCTAAGTTTCTCTTCAAAGAATCAGCATGTCAATATATTCAGTTCTTTGTTCTCCATTCTAAAGTTTAACTTCCTTGTTCTGCTCATCTCTTTCCCACCAGTTCTAATCAGTAGTTCACATCTGTTTCCCTGGTTACCTGCTCCATCCTGAGTCACTCCTGGTCACCTGCTCTGACCTGAGTCACCTTTAGTCACCTGTTCCACAACCGTCTTTCCCACTGAAACTGCTCACCCCACCACTCTGGCTCATACACCTGCTTTCTTTAAAATAGCCAATCAGAATTAGCTTAGACTGTGTGGTCCAACCCTAGCCAATAGGAGAATGAAACAGCAGGAGGGGCTACCTGTGTCAGGGATAAGAAGCCCTTCCCCTCCCTTGTTCAGCTGCGCTTTTGCCATTGTTCCATCCACGAGACACATCTTTCTATAGAAGTAAAATTGCCTTGCTGAGAAAATTCATGTTCGAGTGCTATTTCTTTTATGGCACCAAATATTTATTTCCAACAGGAGGAGCAGAAAAATTAAATCATTTGGTCAGGATTATCCATTCAGTAGTGAAGCTGGGTATCGACAAATATTTGTTAAACGAAGAAAGTGCCACTTGTTTGGTGTCAATAGATTTTATCCACACCATTGGAATGGGTAAGCATGAAAACAGGAAATGTCAAAAAGGGTGTGCTAAGATATAAAAAAAAATCTGAGTCAGAACTGGGGGATTAAATTTTTGTTTAGTTGCAAGTCACTGGATCAATTTTTTCCTTAAGCAGAAAGCAAACACATGATTAACATATAATAAGAGGTAAACAAAATACTTTTGAAGCTTAGGGAAACAGTCAAGACTAAGATTGTAACAGTGACTAATTGTAAGGTCACAGCAGAAATTAATTCTATTTCCATCACAATAACAGTCCCAAACAATAAAATCCAGGAACCAGATTTGACTACAATGGCTAGTTCTGCCATCACACCTTACGGAAAGAGAAAATAACTTATAAATGTTTTCTTTGCCAGAGCTGCCACAAAACATGGAGCTTCAGCTGCCCTCAAAAATGCAAAGCTTCCACTGCAGGTTTCATTCAGAGAAGATAGATTAAAGGTATAGTACAGGAGCCTCTGAGTTTACTCCATCTTCCCAGTAGTACACATGAAGAAGAATTTTCAATCCCTCAAAACAAACAGTAGAGATTATATGAACCTTGAAAAGATGTAATTTAAATTACTTCCTCTCATCTCAACCTATTCATTTCTTCAACAACTATTACATGTCTATTGCATGTCAAGCACAATAGGAGGCAGAGAGACATAATAATCAGAAGAAACTGATGTTGAATTAGTTCTCATACATTTGAAATTTAGTGGGGGACACAGATGTTAATTAAAAACAACTACAAAAAAAGAAAATAGAGCAACAACAACATTCAAGCCAATGGAAATATGCACTGTGATGTACCATGAAATAGATGTATAGCAAGCTCTGAGGACACGTACTAGGCAGATGTCACCTGGCCACAGAGATGAAAGTTTCAAGGCACAATCTCTATTTGGGTTACAAAAAGCGTATGGGTATGTGTTACCTGGGCAAAGAGTAGAGAAAATAGCACTGTAGGCTTATAGCTGTAGTGAAGAGAGTGAGGGAGCACTTGATGCAAATGATTTTGGAGAGATTAGTAGAAGCAAGGTCATGAGGGCTTTCTTAATTACAACACATTTTTCTTTATATCCTTAGAGTAGTGAGGGTGACTGTGAGTTTTCTTTTCTTTTCTTTCTCTCTTTCTCTCTCTTCCTTCCTTCCTTCCTTCCTTCCTTCCTTCCTTCCTTCCTTCCTTCCTTCCTTTCTTTCTTTCTTTCTTTCTTTCTTTCTTTCTTTCTTTCTTTCTTTCTTTCTTTCTTTCTCTCTCTCTCTCTCTCTCTCTCTCTCTCTCTCTTTCTTTCTTTCTTTCTTTTCTTTCTTTCTTTTGTGACAGAGTCTCGCTCTGTCACCCAGGATGGAGTTCAGTGGTTCGATGCAACCTCTGCCTCCCAGGTTCAAGCGATTCTCCGCCTCGGTCTCCTGAGTAGCTGGGATTACAGGTGCGTACCACCACACCTGGCTAATTTTTGTATTTTTAGTAGAGACAAGGTTTCACTGTGTTGGTCAGGCTGGTTTCGAACTCTGACCTCATGATCTGTCCGCTTCAGCCTCCCAAAGTGCTGGGATTACTGGCGTGAGCCACCGCACCTGGGGGACTGAGAGTTTTAATTGGAGGGTGGCATAATCAGATTATCATCTAAGAGAAACAAAGAAACAAACTGTCTACGGTACAGAAAATACAAATGAGAGAAAGAGAAATGGATTAATGAAGGCTACTTGGGAGTCTACTGCTGTCTTTAAAGTGAAACACTTTAATGGCTAGAAGTAATGTACCATTGGAAATGCAAAATTACAGGTCAATTTGTGGAATAATAAGGAGGTAAAACTGACAGAAATATTTGATACAGGGTGTGAAGACGAGAATGGTGTCAAGCGTAATTTCTATTTTTTTCTGAGGTGGATGCATGTTGGTTCACATTCATGAAAAGGATGGAGACATCGTAAAAGCAGGTCTGGAAAAGAGTCCTCTTTTTAGTTGTGAACTTGTAAAGTTTGAATTATCCTAAAGCAAATAAGAAACAAGAAAAATAGACAGGCTTGAGAAATATAATAGATCATTATCTCTGTGTAAGTGGAATTGAAGTCTTTGATAAAAATGAGGACCACAAGTTTAAATGGAGAAAAAGAGCTTTTAATTACCCGAAAGACGAAAATGCACCTTCTAAGAAAACAGAAAGGGCTCATGAGGAAAAAGACAAATGAGGAATGTTGCTGTCAATAAAGCCAATGAAAAACAGTTTAAAGAAGGATAAGTACTCAAAAGTGTGGAAAGCTTCTGGAGTCAAGGATAAGAAAGAAAAATTCCAAATGGAGTCAGTTACATGGAAGCGAATTGTGTTTTATTGAAGTAATGGAAGTCGAACCTGTTTTGCAAAAGGATGATGTGTGAAGGCAAATAGAGAAAATGGTGACAGAAGTATTAGAAAACTCAACGCAAGAGTTTGGCTTCCTCAACTGTGGCCTGAATACCCTCCCAGTTTAGTAAGTCCGGACGATCATAGGTTTCACCTCTTTTGTTTCTCATTCTCAGGACAATTGTCCTTACTTCCTTGATGACTGGTATCCTGAAAACCGCTGTTTCATTTTCTTTTTGTCCATTTTGTTTTTGTTTGTAGTTGTTTGTTTCTTTAAAAGTGAGAAATTATACCTGGTTCCTGATACTCCACCTGGGCTGAAAGCAGTTCCATTGCCTACAAGATTTCTGATGAACTCAATGTGATGTGTAAAAACTGTCAAAAGTCAAAAATGACTCCCAGGTTTGGGCTTGAATTACTGTAAACATCAAGTTGCTATTAACTGAGACAGGAAAAACTTCCGAGAGAACCATCTTTAGAGGTAGTGTTAGTCTTTACCCACAGTTATCAAATCTTGCTACAGATTCAAATTATCTAGTGAGCTTTCTGCAAAATTCCTGAGGTCCTCCCAAAAATACAGCAGAAACTTTGTAGTGTAGCACATTGGTATTAAATGAAAAATACCAGATTATTCTAGTGTTCAGCCAGCGTTGAAAACTGGTGATACTACTGCTTCTTTCACTTTAATATGCGTATAAATCACTTAGGGATGTTATAAACCTCAAATTCTTATTCAGTTTATCTGGGTGATAAACCTAGTTGGTCTACATTTTCCATAGCAAGGCACTACTATTCAAATTCATAATAGAGCTATTTCACAGTGAAGGCTAATCGGATACACTGTGTAAAGCATTTGTGTTAGCTCTTCTGTATTAAAAGATGTATGACAATAAAGGATTCAATGGTTAATTAAGTTTGGCAAACAGTGAGTTAAACAAGGTTATAGAGATTTCTTTATTGCAGGATTTTTTACAGCTAATGCCTTCTTAAAGTTACTTCTTCCACAACCCATCTTCATGGAACATATTACAGGATTAGGGATTTGCAACCCTACTATCCTGTACTAATGCAGAGGTTGAGCTATCTACAAATAATCTTTGCTACTTGCTTAAAAGCTTAAATTTTTACTGAAATACCTATTTAGTGACTTTGTTTTCAGTTTCTCAATCTGATTCACGACTTGATAATCCACATTTATTTACAAGTCCAAATAGTTTTTACAAAAAACACATTAATCATGGTTTTGGATTGTGAAACAATTTTGTTGCACATGCACATATGATTCTATTTGTACTTTAAAAAGTACTTAACAAGTTAACAAGTGTTTATTTTTTCTTTGTTCCTCCCTATAGTATTTTGTGTACTTTAAAAAATCACTTGCTTTTGCATAAATTCATCATATATTGTTTGGTGACATGTTCTCATTTACCAACATTTGGGAAATATATAAAATATGAAATAAATATTTCCAAAAAAAGTACACTGATGCTTTATTAGTCAAATATATTGTGTAAATTATCTTAAATGCTAATTACAGAAAAAATATGTAGGTGAGAATTCTAGATTAACAAAAAAATGTATTACTTCTTCAAAAACCAGTGATGAAATACAAACCTGTCAGGACTTTACAAGCCTGCAGATGAAGAGAAGCTCATTTAATGTTGATATTCAAATTATGAAAGGTCTTAGCTTCTGATACCACATGAAATACATGATACCTCATGTACTTCAGAACCTCCTCTTACATCTTCAGCTTTATTAATGTTAAATATTTTGAAAGTGCTCCAAATGTGATTGTGATTCAGAAATACTCAGGGTTGTATCTTTTTCTGTACTCACCTCTTCAAGTTGATATTTACCCACCCTATGTATCTATTCTTCTACCAGATGCAGGGATGCAATTAACTTAGAAGACATTAGCCAATGGGTGGCACATGCTGGGGTGTGAAGTAGCTGTGACAGCTGAGGTATAAATTGGCTAGCCCCACACCAAAGATACATAGAATGTGCCAAGAATCAAACCCATCTACATAGCTTATAGTTTACAGTAACATCACTTATTATTCTATTGTCTTCATAACTAATTTACTGTATTAGGAAATTCTTGCCAAGAAGATTAAAGTTCCAAATAATGTCATTCCGGAAATTTTCTGAAAGGCATACCAACTCTTCAATAGGAAACATTAAATGATCGTTTACACCTTAGGACTCTCAATTCCTACCTCAAATCATTGCCTTGCTGTTTGTACCAGTTCTCAACTATTACACCATAATTCTTACCCTGGTGTAAATGGGTTCCTTCATGTAAAGACTGGCCATAAATCAGATTTCAAAATCTTTATAGATATCACAATTCTGCCATTTCTTCTCAGAGATGTTACTAACACACTGTCAAGGTAGTGAACTCTTGTTGAGAAATAATGTTTTGTTGTTGTTGTTGTTGTTGTTTTGTTTTTTTTTTTTTTGAGACGGAGTCTTGCTCAGTCGCCCAGGCTGGAGTGCAGTGGCTGGATCTCAGCTCACTGCAAGCTCCACCTCCCGGGTTCATGCCATTCTCCTGCCTCAGCCTCTCCGAGTAGCTGGGACTCCAGGCGCCCGCCACCATGCCCGGCTAATTTCTTGCATTTTTAGTAGAGAAAGGGTTTCACCGTGTTAGCCAGGATGGTCTCGCTCTCCTGACCTCGTGATCCTCCCGCCTCGGCCTCCCAAAGTGCTGGGATTACAGCGTGAGCCACCGCGCCCGGCGGAGAAATAATACATTAAAAAAAAAAAAATCTGCACATTCAGAACTTTCTGATAAAGAAAATTGGCATGCTCTAAGGATAGAGAATGACTTCTTTTTCTTAAAACAATTTACTCCTTATGTGCTAAAGTGATAAATGTAGAGCTATGTTTTTACATTTCAAAGGGCAATAAACCTAGCGCCAGTAGTTACATTCCCAAAGGTCGAGGGAACCTAGGAGATTTGCCCTTCCCTCCCAAAAAGGTTTAGGTTCCAGAGAAAAAGATAAGAAAAGTGCTAGGATTACAGGCGTGAGCTGTATGTGAGCTCACGCCTGTAATCCTAGCACTTTGGGAGGCGGAGGTGAGGTGGGAGGCTTACCTGAGGTCAGAAATTTGAGACCAGCCTGACCAACATGGTGAAACCTCATCTCTACTAAAAATACAAAACTAGCCAGGCGTGACGGCACATGCCTGTAATCTCAGCTACCCAGGAGGCTATGGCAGGAGAATCACTTGAACCTGGGAGGCAGAGGTTGCAGTGAGCCAAGATCGCGCCATTGCACTCCAATCTGGGTGACAAGAGTGAAACTCCATCTCAAAAAAAAAAAAAAAAAAAAAAAAAAGAAAAGAAAAAAAAGACTACTCTCTTTCTATGGGGAAGTAGAAGTGAATATGTCAACACCTATGTAAGCTTCCAGTTTTATAATTTTGGGTTCTTCTGCTATCATATGGGGCCCTCTTCCTCTACCCACCCACCTCTATCCCTGCCACACACACACGTGCTGGGTACATCTGGCTCTCACCACATTGTCATATTCAGGAAAACAGAGTGTGACCAAATGGTACAAAGATATTCTGTAAGTATGTAATTGTTCTTCCACTGATTCAGAAACTTTGAATTTACTGTCAAAAAAAAATATATATATATATATATAATATATATATATATATATATATAAAATATTGATGTACTCCTCACTATGGTAAGCAATAAACACAATTGTCTTACTAATAGTTTCTTTTGGTGACATTATGTAAGCCAGTATTCAATGGTGTTAAATTTCATAATGGATTTTTGGAGGGAAATAAAGTCACCTTCTCACCCATTCTGTTTGTGAGACCTCAGAAAACCACCTTGGAGATAGTGAAGGTGCAGAAAGTGCCATAGTCCTTCAGGGTTAACATTTTTTTTTTTTTTTTTCTATGATTCTGTAAAAAATAAAATACAACAAGAAATTCAACAAACAAAAGACGTGGATATCAACTCTTGAAAATGGATATCTAAATGCTTGATTGCTCAATCTGTTTCCCTAATAACACCAATTATGACTCAGCAAAGACATCTTGCTGAAATCTAAAATGATTTCTATGGCCAATGGACTCTCACATGACACATAAGAAATGGAGGAGAATGATGCTTCTCTACATCTCCAGTACAAATCTTTACTAACATTTGTTTGAAAGGTTTTCAGAGGGAACCCTGTATTACACTGCTATTCCTACGTTGGCCAGAAAGTTATAGTCAGCCTCCAACAATCTTTTCTGTATTCTCTATGCCCAATAAGTCTTCCTGCCTCTCTCTGTATCATACCCTGGTATGATAAACTCCTAGTGCTAAATTCATGCAAACACTCAAGGATCTCTTCCACACTCAGTCATCGTGGTTTGAAATTCCATATAGTTAAAGTATTTTGTTTTGTTTTGTTTCATTTTAAACACATATGTCAGTGCTTCTCAAGGCTCAAATATACAAACTACCGCAGATCTTGTCATATTACAGATTCCGATTCAGTATCTCCAACTAGGACCTGAGTGTCTGTCACTTCAACAAGCTCCCAGGTGATGCTGCAAGGATGGTCTGAGGACTACAAATTAAGTAACAAGATGCAAGAGAAAAAGAGAGCTCCAACAGAGGAGTTTGCAGATTTCAACAAAATAGAGTAACTTCTAATAAAACATTCTAACATAAAATGAATTATTGATGAAGATGTGGAAGCCACTTATGTTAATACAACCTGAGATTATCCCTCGAAGAGAAATTAGTAACTACTACGTGCTAAATCCTTTCCTCTGCCTCTTTCCTTCCCTTCTACTTCTCTTCTTCTATCCTCTTGTATCTAAATACCTATTTTAATCTCTGTGCTTATTATTAAGCTTTTTACCCCTCTCCATTCAGCTTCTAAGAAATGATTTTTACATTTTTTCCTTATTACTTTCATACCAATTTCCTAATTATCTTACTATGCTTCCGTATGTGAACCATCAAACTCCTCCACACTTAGAATGATGTGGTCTATCAAAACGACTGGGCTATCAGTATTGGGCAATATGTTCTAAAGGATGTGAAAAAGATTCTAGCATTGCAAGATAAGGTAAACAAAAAGTTATAGAATATTCTTCCAAGAGTAAGTTTCCCAAGAGCAACTTAAACAATTCTATAGTGATTAAAAAAAAAAAAAAAAAAAAAAAAAACCTCTTCTCTATTGTCATCTTACTTATTGTTTTCACATGTACACACACGACTATATTATAAACATTGTATTAGCTTTACAGAAACCATTTTAAAGACACTTTTTTCCATAAAATAAAAATTTAGACTTACTGGTTTAATGATTTTTTTTTCTTCTTTTGTGCTTCTTTCTTTTACATATTTTGAACAGATACAGGGATAGGGATTAAAATATGACGTGTTTGCTGGAAATTGAGTGTTTTGTTTGGAAAGCATACATACATCTTAGTGTTATGATTTTTTTTTCCAACTTAGGCTGTAAAAGGACATATGAGGGAAGCTTATGGCATGAACAGCTTTTTTTTTCATAGCGTTAAAAAAGCAATTTTCTTACAGCTTTCTTCTGCTCCTTTGTTACGTGATTAAGAAAAAAGGTAAAAGATAGTTGAAAACAATATCAGTATAGGGATTTTGAGAAAAGTACTATAATTTTTTTAAACCTGCCAAGTTAAAAAAAAAAAAAGTTTGGGGGGCAAAACAAATGCTCATAGAAAGTTAACAAACTAGTTTTACAAAATAAGGTTCTAGAAAAGTGATCAGATTAGATATACCAGATATACAACTGATTTAAAAAAGTAATGTAAAACTTAATTTTGAATGTTATGCTTATTAGTTTCTACCTATGTTCATATAAAACTAATTATTTTTCTTGGGCAATATTCAAACCGAGAACACACTTTCTACATTGAATTAGGTGCTATGTATAGCGCATAACTGGGAATGGTATGCACTGGTTCATTGAGTTTATAGTCCAAGGTAATATTACTGTGTGATGCTTCAGTGAATGTGGTATACCGAAGAGGCAAATAAACTCTATCAGGCACCTGAGTGTCATTTATACTACCAGAAGAGGTAACAGAAATTGAACCCCAGTGATCCGGAAGAAGATGTTTACCTCTGATGGGTGAGCACCAGAAACTAATTTATTTACTGTAGAGCCGGATGATGATTGTGGCAATTTGGTCTTTATTTCTTTTTATTACGGGTGTATGATCATAAAACTACCATTTCTATGCTTTGAGAATCAAAGATAATATTCAAGAATACAAGAAAACAAAAATACATACACACAATAAGACATGGTCACACCAAACTCATAGTCAAACCTCAAAGTTCGTGCTTTTCTGACTGATTTTTCTGTCAATATTCATCAGATAAAACAAACTTGTAAGTGTAGAGGTCTGCTTCTTGGTATGACCAAATTAAAAAAAAAAAAAAACAAAAAAAAAACAACTATGACAATCTACTTGAGTTTGGCATTGACATAGGGATATGTACATAAATTAATGAATAAGCTTAGTTACCTGGAACCAATATTATTTAAATTCTTCTGTGAAGATAACTGAACAAATAATTTTATCATCATGAATATGGATACCCTCTGCTTTACTCTAACCTACTGCTTGTGATATTACCTCACTGATTTACTGAGACAAAGAATCCCCAAATATTGGGGCCATTCACCACTCTTTTTTTACATATTCCATGAAGGAGGGAGGGCGGTGTGCAATAAATAGAGAACAATGTTTGAATCATTTAACAAAATGTTCAGATAATTTTCTCTCAGGAAAGAAAGGATAAAACTAATATGCTTGTCATAACTGTTATTACATAGAAGTTCTACTAGGTTATTTGCAAATAATTTCTTATTTAATTGTAAAAATGCTTAGGAATACATTTAATGCACATCTTATCACATTGGAAAATCAAGAAAATTTAAATAATTATCTTTAATTTAAATAAGTTAAAAGGAGAATTTAAATAATCACTTGTGTATTGTATGCATATGTCATTTATGCTTGGTCATATGTACTCATTAACTGTTTTTCTGTCGATAAATTATAGGAACCAAGAATGATTGAGAATCAAGAAAAAATGTTTTAAGAAAGTCTTGTGTATTTAGGTAAAAACAAAAAACGCATGTGTTTAAAGATTTGGTAAATGTGTTTTTAGAAGACATATAAAAATACTACTTCCTAAGTGATAGCATCAAAATTGAACAAGCAAAGCTCACAAAAGTATATTTAACTCATTTTGTCACTAATTTTAATAATAAACACCCCAGGAGATAATGCATATTTGCTTTAAAAATGTTTTAATTTTCACTTATATGAATAATGGATTTTTGAAGGATGATTTTGAAAATTATAACAATATATTATAATTAATTTAATAATGTTATATTTTTTACATATTATTTTATAATTTATTTCACATGGCTCTTAATGTCTTACATGACTTAAAAACTTGATTAATTTTGGAAGCTCATATTAATTGCCTTTTAAAATCCGTTTTCTCAAGATTTATTTATTATAAAGTAGAATAAAAATATCGGTGAAAAAATACATAAATGTGATTGTTTAATTTATTAGAACACATTTAAAGCATTCAACACCAGTCAGAAAAGCTCATAAAATCATAGTGACTGTAGATGTATGGATGTCATTGTTCTAGTAAATAATTCTAAAGTAACGTATTTACGTATTTACTTGCCAACTTCAGCTACTGAACTTCAGAGTAAAACAATTTTTCTTTTCTATTACCCTTGTTTTAACTCCTAATTAAGGATAATATGGATTATATAATTTGAGAGTATACCTTTTTACTGTGAGGTTTAACCAAAATAATTATAGTTGATTTCCAACTTTATTTAGTGTGTATTTGAGTAGAAATAATGAGCTCCTTAAATGTGCCTGATTTTAGCTGCTTTATAACATTTCTACCTTTTCAGTAGAAATAATGTTTTGAAAATGAATTTTAAACTCAGATGTATGTATGTTGATCTTATTTACCTATTCTTATTTAAGTATAACAATCAACACTAACAATAGCAATAATAAAATTAATGATGACTTTCTGCTATCATTTAATTGAAATAGGCTCTATTTATTAAAACTAATTCCCATCTATATAAAATCTATTTCGTATTTTGTTTATGGCTTCTATCTTTTACAGCATTATTCAAACAATCTATTGTTGGAATCAAAATAAGTGTATGTAGAGTGCATATATCATCTCATTGAATGCATATATTGAGAAAAATAATAAAGTTAACTCTGATTTTCTTTTACAGTTAAAAAAAGAACCAATTCATTGCAGACTTAAATACTTTCTCTGAACTTAATCACAATTATTAACATACTTCGGTATATCAAGGAGAGCCATAACTAATGGCACTCTAAATAGCACAAAATAAATCTGAAAGTATTTGTGAAATACTAGTTAACTATTATCCAGGACTTTTGCTAATTATCCTGTGTTATAAGAAGAGATAATGGGAACTTTATATCAGTTATCGGTGATTTTCTTAAAAAAATCCTGATACATATAATCCTGGGTATCAGAAATGTTATTTAAATGGTTCAAGTTTTAACAATTAGCAGTTTTAAGCTAACTCCTTCAACAGGAGTCAGAATATGAGTTCAGTGTTCTTACAAAATAACGTTTGTATATGTTCCTTGCTTCCACACTGTTTCCCTTTCTCCTGACATGGACACAAATACCATAGTGCCTACAAACATAAATTTATGAAGTTTACATGTCTTTGAAAATGAGCCTTTTACCTATCTATCCTGACTTGCAAATACAGCTCTTTATGCTGCATTTCCGAATTTCTTCTAGATACTCAATCGACATTGTTGATAATTTGAATATTATTTATTTATAAAAATACACCATTAAAGCAATCTTTAAAAATCATTTATCAAGGCATTATTACATTATTATAATATATATTATATTATTATTATCAGTATGCTATTATTATTTCTTGGTAGATTTTGATTATAAAAATAATGCTTTTTGCATTTTTTGAATTATTTGTATTCTGTTTTGAATGTTTGATAAGAATATGATTTCTGATATATACGTACCTTTCCAGTAGATGGTAGTACAGATGTTTATAAGAGAGCATTCAGTAGTATAGACTTCAAAAGGAGAGAGAAATTTTCAAACTTGAAAATAGTATATTTAAAAAAACTTAATGCTAAATATAATATGGATTATGAGGGACAGGAGAATTATAGGAACCGATATATTTAGTTTTAACAGTTAAAATTTAAGAAAGAATGTTCATGTGCTTGTGTGCTTCTGAGTAAAATAAATTTTAAAAATCAAAGCACCAGTCCTCAGGGCACAAGTCTCCAATGTTTACATGTGTTTATTATTTTTAATCCAAACACTGCTTTGTTCAGAAATCCTATTCACAATGTGACATCTCATAGTCAATGCAATCTTCAATTATATGTCTTCAATTTTTATTTATTATTAACTAAACAACATTGATACTTTCTATCCCTTGAGGTTTTCCAAAGTAAGTATTTTCTCTTTAGTTTTGTTAATGTTTATAGTTTGCCCTATTAATGGCATTTTTAATTTAAATGTATACTATAAATCAATGAAATTGCAAAGATAAAATGTTCAGAAATTTTCATGGGCAGATTGTGTGAAAAGAAAAGAAACATAATCTCAGTAGTCATATTTGTATAAAAGATTTTAATGCCAAACACGTGTTTGATTGAGGAGATTCTATAAAGAAGAGATAATTATTTGTATGTTTTGATTAGTAGAGAGAACTATGTGTGGTTAAGAAGGAAATCTTAGCCTTGGGGTTTTTAACATGTCTACAACAGTTTGTTCAGCACTTTCATGTACAGCACTAGTCTAAGTCTATTTTTTGTTATGCCTTAGCCTTTGTATAGTCATTGGTGTTTAATTAAGCCCCACTAGGAGCAAGTGTAGAAATCACTTTACAAAACTACTTTGATTCCACTCTACACTGTGGCATAAACACCATGTGCCCTGGAATAATTATGAGCAAGTGGCCTATTTGAAGTGAAGTGCACACAAAGCAGCTTGGTTGTATGACCTGCTATGGGGAGTATTTAATAGCTCCTGTTGGGGCAGGCCTGGAGTTACACAAAGATAGCAACCTCTGCTGGCAATTCTGCAATCATCTAGGTGGGCAGGAAGGCACTGATTGGTCCTTGCACTAATCTTGTACAGAAGGTTAGTCTGGTACTTTCAGGTCAGGATGAAAGAATAATCTGACATAATTCTTCCAGGCATTTTCAAAACTAATAGGAATTATCAATTATTTTGCTATTCTTTGGGTTTGAATTAGTACAGTTTATGAACATTTTTCTTTCAAGTGAATGACATTTACCTAATATTGTTAAGTAATTGTTACCTAACTTTGTTAAAAAATTGTTACCTAATACTTTTGACAGTTTTCCATTTTTACTTGAAAAAAACTCTTAGAAGCCATCTTCAAAGTTTTAGTGGTAGTTTATTTTTATTTTCAAGTCACACAACCTTGTGTCAAAAGGAAAATTTAGAGAACTTCATTATATAAATATTTAAAATTAGATTTTCTCTGGTCAATTGGTAGGGTGGTTGGGAGGTTATAAAACTCTTTTCTTTTCACCCATTTTCTATTATATTTCCATTGCCAAAAATAACTTGGTACAACATATGGAGGCTTAAACAATAAAAAAAGGAGATAAAATATAGTATATTTGATATCTGCTTTCAATTCTAGGAAATTATAAAAATAAATGTATTTCACAAATATCACATTACATAGAAAGTGACCAAAAAGCAATTTTTAGGATTAGCACTGAATATATCTTCACAGGAGCCTACATCAATAGAGATAACTAAAAACATATACATGTAAGCCTCATGCAAATACATACATATATACTGATAATGACTATACCATTAATTATAAAGAAACATTGACCCTAGCAAAAACTCTTTCCACCATCTTCATTTGCACTTAAATGTATTATTACCCAACACTCTTATCATATATTACTTCTTTATCATCATTATTTTTTTCACAGGAAATCATCTTTCTCTTCTAGAGTGATTTACTCCTACACCTACCCCTACACATCATTAATATGAAGGCACTACTGTAGTCTGAAAATTGGTCTTCATTTTGCCTGTGTCTCTTGTGTTTCTCCCAATCTGTTTTATATACTCAAATTTAGATGTATATATAAATCCAATTCCTGCTGAATCCAAACTTCCACAACTGAGTTCAACTATCTTTTGAGTCTCACCTCCGTATTCCCTAAAATTTATTCTAAAGATCAAAGAAATTGAACTCTAACATCTTCTTGGTATTCCCTAGCAAATGTTATCCTATTTAATTCTCCTACGGCTTTAATCATCCTACCTCAACTGTCAGGAATGCCTAATCTCCCCTTAGTAAAATGGATTCATTGTTTTATGTTTTATTCAAAGGGCATCTTTAAATTGAAGCCTTCACTGAGACCCCCATGTGGAAGAGTTTATTACCTTCTGAATCTCATTGGATATGATATAATGTTCATGGTAATTTGCCTATGTTCCTTATATTGTTTTTTATCTCCTTTGCTAGATTTCAAAATGATGACATTTTGTATCTATGGATTATTTATTTGTTGTGTTCTAGATTTTCTGCCTAAGAGCAAATGAGAAAAAGCATTTGTTAACTAAACTTACAAATATACTCATTAGTATTAGAAATTTAAAAAAATATATATTTTGGGGGGTATGACAGAGGTAGTACAGGTAATTACATAGAAACAAGAAAAAAGCTGTAAAATATTTTGACAACCAGTTTCAAAAATAAAATTTAGGCCAGGCACAGTGATTCGTGCCTGTAATCCCAGCACTTTCTGAGGCCAAGGTAAGCGGATCGTGAAGTCAGGAGTTCAACACCAGCCTGGCCAACATGGTGTAACCCCGTGTCTACCAAACATGCAAAAATTATCTGGGCATAGTGGCGCGTTCCTGTAATCCCAGGTACTGGGGAGGCTGAGGCAGGAGAATTGCTTGAACCGGGACCCGGGAGGCGGAGGTTGCAGTGAGGCAAAATCGCGCCACTGAACTCCAGCCTGGGCTACAGAGCAAGACTCCCTCTCAAAGAAGAAGAAGAATTTAAATCATAAAAATGTTGATCGGGCCCGGTGGCTCACGCATGTAATCACAGCACTTTGGAAAACCGAGGCGGGTGGATCACAAGGTCAAGAGATACCCTAGAACTTAAAGTATAATAATAAAAAAAAAAAAAAAAAATTAAAAAAATAAAATAAAATAAAATAAGAAAAAAAAAAAAAAAAAGAGATAGAGATCATCCTGGCCAACGCGGCCAAACCCCGTCTCTACTAAAAGTACAAAAAAAGTAGCTGGGCGTGGTAGCGCATCTGTAGTCCCAGTTACTCCAGAGGCTGAGGCAGGAGAGTCGCTTGAACCTGGGAGGCAGAGGTTGCAGTGCGCAGAGATCACGCCGCTGCACTCCAGCCCAGCCTAGGTGACAGAGTCAGACTCAGTCTCAAAAAAAAAAAAAAAAAAAAAAAAAAAAAAGTTTACCTCAGTGTGAAATACAAAAAAATTTATAAACTCTTACTGCTTCTTTTCATGTGAAATATTTCATGTGAAATATTGCCACACGTGTTTCTTTAAAGTTACTATTTATTGAATATTTACAATGCTGGAATCATTTTGTACTATTTTTATATCATAGCAAGAACAAAGACACACATTTTATAAGAGCTTATATTATGAAATAAGTGATAATAGAGAAGATGTAATTGATACACAAAAGTCTCTTCCATGGCAACATATATAATTAAATATGTACACACTTTGTTTTTGCCTTTTTATTATTAATATCCTTCAGAAGAGTTTACATCTGTTCTCTTGTTCTTCAGGGCATAAATTGGTGATGTAAAAGTTGTATTAATGACGCTCTGAATTAATTGCTAGGTACATGTTCTAATTTCACTACATGACCAAAATATAGTCAGAGGTATTAATCATATTCACCTTTTTAATATGAAAAAAAAAAAACAACTTTATCTCAATGAGTAACTTCCTAAAGTGGGTTAACTCCAAATTTTGACTTGTATTTCTTGAAATAATAAATATCTTATTTATTTATATTATTTGTAAAACATATTATTGGGTAATGTGTTGTGACATTATTACCAGTTTATATCTTGGATTATAAAGTTAGCCCTCAGAAATTTTAAATTAGTCAAGCTCTTAGCTCATAATTAGCTGTGTTCTCCTCAATTGAGTAGCTATGCCTTAGTTACTTATGTGATAAGCTTTATGAAAATAAAATTTTAGAAATCTGTGAGACTATTTGAAAATATATTATAATGATGTTTTATTTTTAATTAAATCAATTTTAAAAATATAAGCAGTATTGGAACCATTTCAAAACAGAGAACCAAAATGTATTAGAAGATTTAAATATACAAGCACAGAAGAAAATAATTGTATATTTGTAATTTCTTATTGTTTAAGTCACTATTAAATGAGCAGCACTTTTTAAAACAAGAATGTTAGATATAGGTTGCATTTCTCTTTTTTTTTTTTTTTTTTTCAGAAATACAAACAAATTACGATCTATCTTTAAAAACATAAAAAGAACAAAGAAGCCATGATTTGAAATGTGTATTTATGGTTAGTGGCAGAAATTGCATAACATCTCATAGGCCTAATGGACAAGTTTCTAAATAAGGAGTGGCAGCGGTGGTTACAAGACATGGGATCTACTGCTCCTAGCACTTATTACATATTTTTCAGAAGCTACGAGACATATGATGCAAAGCAATGGCCTCTTGAAGGTGGAGCTGTTGGGCCAGCTTAGAGAAAATACTTTATAAAGATGGACACTGTCCTTTAGGATGTGATTTCAGTGATGTGAGACTGTGAGCGGGGAGCCTAACTGAGCCATGCCCAGACTTCCAATTTACAGAAACTTAGATAATAAATAGGTGTTGTTTTAATCTGCTAACTGTGTGATAATTTGTTACACAGGATAGAACACAAATACAACCCCTCTTTTATTAAAAGCACTCCATTAATAAGCCATATGAACAGGGATCCACATTTTATATTCCTCTTGTCAGGAACCATGAACTAAGACACCATTTCAGACAAGATCTCTTTTCATTTCTACTATTATGGTTCACCTGCTCTCTAGGATTTGTGCGTATTTGACCAACTGTCTCAAGGCCATGCAGTTATTTCACTGACACCTCATTCTACTCTGTTGATGCTAGTCACTTTGGCTTTCTTAGACATAAGTCACAGACCTAACTCCTGTACCTTCCCAACCACATGGGCACATACACAAATGTATCTCAAACTCTATGAGTGGTCCATTTGAAGCCTCTTTCACTAATCTTAGATTTAGGAAGTTGTACTAGTCATATCCTCCTCTTGAGAATTAGGAAAATGATTTACAGCATAATTCTTTTGAAAGAACTCTTCCTTATCAAATCTATTTAATTACTCATATTTCTAAATATTTATATTCTTGATGTAGAATAACACTGGAATCTGTAGTGACTCTGTACTGTGTCTTAGGTAAGCTATAACTATAATGACAAGAATTCCTTTGCTTTTGTGGTTTCATGTGAAAAGTGGTCATAAGAGAAATTTGCATAAGTTCTTAAAGTTGGAAGTGAAGACACACTAGAGCCATTCCACTATGAAGTGTGTTATGTCAGGTGTTACTGTAACTCAAACACATTCTCACATGTCTACTGGTCCACCTTATTGGTATGGGACAATAGACAATTCCTCTTGTTTTTCAGATATTTCAAAATCTAAGTGGAATGTCTGTGTAGCCCTGTTGCAAAGGATTCTAGCTTCTTTTGCAGGTCAAACATGTCATTGATTTTAGATGCACTGAGTAGAGATGAGAGTTTCAGTTTGTTTTTGTGGGTTTCAGATTGTCCTTGGGTCTAAATTATCCATTCTCCATTGCTCCCTGTTCAACTCGTCTTTCTTTTCTTTTCTTTTCTTTTTTGTTTTGCTTTTTTGTTTGTTTGTTTGTTTGAGATGGAGTCTCACTGTGTTGCCCAGGCTGGAGTGCAGTCACATGATCTCTGCTTACTGCAACCTCTACCTCCCTGGTTCAAGCAATTTCCCTGCCTCAGCCTCCTGAGTAGCTAGGATTACAGGTGCACACCACCATGCCCAGGTAATGTTTTTGTATTTTTCGTAGAGACAGGGTTTCACCATGTTGGCCAGACTGGTCTTGAACTCCAGACCTCAGGCAATCCGCTCGCCTCGACCTCCAAAAGTGTTGGGATTATAGGCATGAGCCATCACGCCCAGCCTCAACTCGTCTTTCTAACTGCCAGCCCTGCTGGCCTACAGTGACTTCAGGCTCACCAACAGATAGTGAGGTGCAATAACCCTTCAAAGACTTTATCACAATTATAGAAAATCTAATCCTTATATTTGCTTTTTCTGGAATTCAAATATTAAAATTCTATCATCATTGCTTTAAGGCTGACTTCATGGGAAGTCATGTATCACTCATGCTATCCACATATCACTTAATACTTCACATACCTCTCGTACTAGTCTTGCTTTCCTGGTCAAACCCTAACAGCTATAAATACCTACTTTGAAATTTCCTCGTGTCGATGTGGACTTAACAACAATAGTATCTTAATAAAATATTTGTATCTTGTAATATATGTCTCTTAAAATAACTCATCTTTCTATGATGTTTGATCATGAACAATAGAACATTCAGTGTCCATTTGCAGCACTTGTCTTAGTGTGTTTTATTTTCTATTTAATGGCATGCCTCTTCAGTTACAGAGACATTTGTTGAGCAAGTGTCGACCTTCATAGAGCCTGGCCGTGTGCACATGCATGCACTTGACCCGGCAGTTGCCAAGTTTCCCCTCCGACCAGTTGCTGGACTGTGACATAGTGTCCCAATGGAAGGAGTGAAGTCAATCCTTTTTTTTTTTTTTTCCAACAAATCACCACCTCAACACATGATAGAAGGGTGACCTGCAAGGCATTATAATCTCCATGTCCCAAGATGCTCAACACCTAGATTCAGGGGAGAAGAGAGTTCTCAAGTTGCTCACCAAACATACTTTATCACTGCCAGCCTAGGGCAGGGATGGCTACCACCTCCTCCTTGAGATACAATAGAGTATCTGACTTATACTTTTATGTAGGACCAATTTGATTGTATGGCCATTCCCAACCCTACCCAGGACTGTGCCAAGATCCCTGCAAAAGGCAGATGGAAAGAGCCGAACATAGACATCCTTTCTGCTCAAAAAAACAAGTTGCTGAAAGATGGCAGAGGTAGTATGGCAGAAGCATAGGAGAGGCTGGGACATCAAGGTAGAAGAAAACTGTCAAGGACACATCTAAGAAGGCAACATGAGGTGTTGAAATTAAGAATTATGTGTCAGCCATATCACTAAGGCCCTGTTGCATCCTTCATTGTCCCATTGGAAGTCACTTGGAAAACAGAAAATCAAATATAAAATTATTAAGAGTTTCAAGACAATATATAGAGAACATTCAATCTTAAGCACGAAGTCTTTTGAATGTGGGTCCCTGAGTAAATTCATTGGCTACATATTCATGAAGGCAGCCCTAATTCTTAACTTTATGAAGTTAGGAGCACGTACTTCACTTTATTTAGCTTTTAAGAGAAATGAATTCCCATCATGTAGTTCATCTAGTATTTGTCTGGAAAGCTACACAGCTTTGGGTCAATGTTCTATATATAGTTAAACAATATGTAGAAACAGCTTCCATATTTACAAGATGTAGAATTAAACCTCTAATCAAAAGTTTAATAGATTTCAACATAAAATGGAATTTCATACACTTTTCCGATGAAGTCAAACTTGAAGCATGAGTGATAGAATTTTAATACTTGAAGTTCAGAAAAACCAAGTGTACATTACGTTATTGAAGGCCATTGCATTAATTTAATGACTAGTATAGTAATTGCAAAGTAAATGTGCTCAATTTCAAACTAGATACTTTTCAAGAACCTACTTGTTGTCAAGACAAACTTCCAGGATAATTTGGCATTGCTGTTACAGAAGTCCATATCTATACTCATTCATATTCTAGAAACTTATACCATAGTAACATGGATATAGAATTGGATTTGAATTCTGTGAAGCTTTGAGTACTTGGTCTCAATTCTGTTTCTATCTGACCTATTTAACAGAAAGCTAAAGTCACCTCTGGGAGATATATTTTTATGAAAGCAACTTTGACAAACGATTTAGGGAGGAGCACATATCCATTAGATGAAGCCATGAAAAACTCATTTAGAAAGATCAATCAGGAAATAATTAGCCTCAGGATATTTGAAAGTGAAATAGCCAGTTTGGGATTAGAGGTGAGAGAGAGGAAAAGAGGGTCAAGGTTCCTCAGAATGTTCTCATCTCTAACAATCCTGATTTAATCTCTAAGGAATAGAACCTGCCTATCACAGTTGATTTTAAAAGTCTTCATCAGATGCAAATTTTTACTTGTCTTTCTCTTTGTTAGTGCAGCAAAAATGAGCTATTTTTATGACCTGGTTCATGTCAATAAAATGGTATAATGTATTTCCTCAGTTATAAAGCCAATCATTTTACATGAAGAAGGAAGCTAGTAAATCAAGATAAGAAAATATTAGTTCAAATTTTATATGACATTTGCAAATAGGGAGTAGAATAGTTTAAAAAATTATTTTAATCTAAGTTAACATTGTCTAAAAAGACACTTTGACTGAAGTTGAATTTTAATAAAATTAAATACAACATATTTGTTTAGAGTTTGTTTAGAATTGGAGAACTTCTCTGGATCCCATTTAAAAGGACTTTAGTACATCTTTAGTGGTACCGCAAGGTATGTTCCATCAGAAACATCCCACATCATTGTCTTTTTCTTTCTTTGGATATTTTATTAATTTTTATTTTTTTATTATTTTGTACTCTTGTTTTTCTTTCTCAAGTTCTTTGTTCTTTTATTCTTTCATTATTTTATCCCTTCATTACTTCTGTTTTAACCGAGTGTGAATCGAAGTGCCATTTGATCAGATATCAAAAGCAATATACTTTCATACTGACTCATAATTTCCTCTTATAAGCTCGTTAATTCTCTTTTAGTTTTGCTATTCTTATGGCTTTCAATTAATAGTTATATTAGATGAAACAGGAATTTAAAACAACAGTGTTAATATATTTTAGTTATGATACTATATTTTTGCTTCTGCATTCTTTTGCACCCAGACAACTTTGTGTATGCTCACTGATATTTAACATATTTCTCTAATCTTTCTATTGATTGTTACCCTTCTTCCATAGTAAACATAAATTCAAACTTTATTTAGCTTGCTGTCTTTTTTTTTTTCTTGACTTCTAGAAAACTTAAAAAGAAATTTAGTGCTCATACACACAAATTATGTTAGCCCTCATGGTTTGCATATGGCTTTTAGGTTTTTTTTATATATATATATATGCATTCTATTATGTATATAATCTATTATATGTATTCTTTATATATATAATAGATTTCCATCTTTCAGAATGAGGAGGTCATGTCGCTCAAGTGACATATGGCTTATTGAAAGAGATAGCTAAAAAATGTGTCCATTACAGTACTGTGTGTTACATTCTACAATAGAGGTAGCAGACTGTGTCATCGTGATCAATAAGAAGAGTACCTGTTACTCAGAGCCACAGATGGTGCAAACTTGCCTGACTTCTGAAGGATATATGGGGATTAATCAGATGAAGAAGGGAGAAGAGAAGCCATGTAGAGTGAGCAGGATATACATATACTCCAATATGAGAAAGAGAGTGACAAGGTCTGGAATTTAGTCAGCCTGGAAACAAGTTAAAGTCATCAATTGGACAGAGAAAAGCAGAAATTGGCAGGGGATGAAGAAGGAGAAAGAAACTTGAGGAAAGAGTAAAACATTCAAATACTTACAGGACTAGAGCTTACAAAATAGTATTTAAATAATTTGATGGAAATACACTGTAAGAATATAATATAATAGAAACATATATGGAATCAGAAATTAGGTTATAAAGCTATTGCCTGTAAACCACAATTCCATTCTTCCATGCCCGGGTTTGTGATGCAGAGGCTGAGATTCTTTACATTTCTACCTGCTACTTTGACAAGTGATAACTTGCTCTGTTCTGCTAACAAAAGAGTTCTAGAGAGTGTTGAAAAACGCAAGGAGATAAGAGACTCTCTTGTTTCTATTTGCTAGCTGCTCTTCCCACAACAGATGTCCTCAGCCATTTGTTGGTTCCAGTCTCAGGCTTTATTTATTTATTTATTTATTTATTTATTTATTTATTTATTTCCTAGAACTGGCCTTAATGCCTTCCCTCAAAGGACTAGCAGCAGTCTGAGCCCCAGCTCTGCAGGTGTTTCCTCTTTTCTCTATCATCGATAAACTCAGCCTTTTCCCCTTGTATCCCCCAGGCTGAAGGGTGGTAACTTTCTGGAATTACCTCTGGTGTAGCTCAGAGCTTTTGTTTTGGTCTTTGGCCCTATAATAAGTATATAGATTATTGTCAAAATAAATATTTTCTGTTAAAAATGTTAACATCAAGATTGTCTCCTGGGTGATACATTAAATTCAAATTTAAAATTTTAAAGCATGTAAATTTAAAACACAGTAATACGTTGTCATCAAATGTTGCTTTTATAACTTCAGAACCACAAACACTTTTTTTTTCCTATACAATGATGTAAATGCCAGTTCTTAGTATATTTTTATTTGTAGGTCAGAGTTTATCTTTGAATTCTTTAATTTGATGTAGTACTTTATGTTTCTGTTTATTTTTGTTTTACTTATGATTTATGTAGGTGTCATATTGGGAAATATCTTTTGGCAAATATTTCTTAAAATACTACCTGCTATGTAATCCATATCTAATGTTTGTTATCCACACTAATTAAAAGGGTAATCCCAGCACTTTGGGAGGCCGAGACGGGCGGATCACGAGGTCAGGAGATCGAGACTATCCTGGCTAACATGGTGAAACCACGTCTCTACTAAAAGTACAAAAAAATTAGTCAGGTGTGGTGGCGCATGCCTGTAGTCCCAGCTACTTGGGAGGCTGAGGCAGGAGAATGACGTAAACCCAGGAGGTGGAGCTTGCAGTGAGCTGAGATGGCGCCACTGCACTCCAGCCTGGGAGACAGAGCAAGACTCCGTCTCAAAAAAAAAAAAAAAAAAAAAAAAGGATATTGCAGCTGGAATTTGGTCAGCAATGATGTTATAATAAGAGCATTCTAAACTTGTTGTAATTCCAATAATTTATAATAATTTAATAAAATTTGTTATGCTTTTAATACTCAATAAAATGTTATAAAAATAAGAGCTACAAATAATTATTTAACACACACTTAACTATGATTGCATATATTACCTCATTTGAGTCTAATAACTTATCAGAGCCTCAAAACATAAAGAAAACTCATGAAGTAGATTTTTTAAATTGAGGCTTTTTAAGTGCACATTAAGTAAGTGATCTGTTTGATTTTAAAGCACAATTGCCTTTTTCAATTATGTAACATGCTTCTTTTTGATAAGTAATTAGATTCTCCTGATTTCAAATTGAAATGTTGTTTTTAGTTAAACAATAGAAATGGAACTTAATAAAGTTATCCTAAAATCTTTATATTTAAATATATTATAGATGCAGACTTTTTGCAACATATTTTAAAGTATTATATTTTAAAAATTATTTTTAAATTTATCTTGTATTACTATTGCATTTTGAAAAGTAAAAATGACAACTTCCAGCTTTAAATTATTTTAAAACACAAATTACACTTTTTATTTTATTAAGACTGGCATTATTTACCACAGGTTAACTCATTTAAATGTGTGTAGTACATAGACACACACATATGTATATTTAATATATCTTAAAACTAATGACACCTCTTCTAGATCTGTGTCACAATGATGAGATGGTAGAACAAGATTCAATCTTCAGCCTTATTAAAGGAGGAAAAAATTTTAAGGAATAAAATATCTTTTATACAGTATTGACAATATTTGCCTGAAACAAATTATGTACTGACTTCACACTCAGGAACTCTTCTAAAAATTTATTTTTCTTCTTCACATTGTCTTCTATTATTAATTTACTTACGGTTTCACACCTTTTGGAATTTACCATCATAAAAATTTCATTACATATTTTGATGGCATTGTATAGAGTTGATCATTTCTACTGCATAAGACTCATCATACTCTTATATATAAATTTAATGAAACTTAGACATGTTTCCCAGGAGATATGTTTACGAATGTTCATAATACTGAAAATCTAGTGCTAAATCAAATGCTATACAAATGCCAAATTTATTTCTGTACAAAACAGAATGTATATAAGCTTTGGTAATCTCACATAATGGAATATTATTACAGAGAAACTATAACTAAATGCACTTTATAAATTATACTTGGAGTATAATGTTGATTCGGCTCCAATGACTAGAGGAACACCAGGGTCCTTTGTCTCGCGCCGGTTTAAATAAAACGACACAGACACATGTGGAGTGGTTTTAGTAGGAGAGTTTAATAGGCAAGAAAGAAGAAAGAAGTTCCTCCTTACAAAGACAGAGGTAGGGGTACTCCAAGCCAAAAGAGGGAATCTCGAATGCAGCTGAGACCAACCAGTTATATTATGAGGCTGGAGGAGGTGGTGTTTGATTTGCATAGGGCCCAGGGGATTGGTTTGACCAGGTTTGTCACTCACGTAGCCCTCAACAAAACTGGCCCTCCCACCTTAGCCTTTTAATACTTAAATGCAGGGTGCCATGATGTTCTACACACATGGGGCTATGCGGGGGCAGCCATGTTGCTAGGCACATGTGGGGACAAGAAGAAGACAGGAGAATTGCCGTATTTGAGTGGACCCAGTTTCTAAAGGCCGATATTTGCATATGAAGGCTTGCCGGCCTGGCTTTTCTATCTGCCTAAATATTGAGTAGAAAAAAATCCAGGAACATGCATATGTTTTCCTGACGACTTTTTTAAAAATACAATTACACGCAGACACACACACACACATTTAAGAATATGTTAAGTCTTAAGACTTAGAAAATTTTTTTTTTTTTTTTTTTTTTTTTTTTTTTTTTTTTTTTGAGACGGAGTCTCACGCTGTTGCCCAGGCTGGAGTGCAGTGGCGCGATCTCGGCTCACTGCAAGCTCCGCCTCCCAGGTTCCCGCCATTCTCCTGCCTCAGCCTCCTGAGTAGCTGGGACTACAGGCGCCCGCCACCGCGCCCGGCTAATTTTTTGTATTTTTAGTAGAGACGGGGTTTCACTGTGGTCTCGATCTCCTGACCTTGTGATCCGCCCGCCTCGGCCTCCCAAAGTGCTGGGATTACAGGCTTGAGCCACCGCGCCCGGCCAAGACTTAGAAAATATTTACTTGGTGGAGGGAGACCGGGGAGTGAAAAGAGTGGCAAGAGGTAAACTCTGTCAATACAGTTAAAGGTAAACTATGTCAACATTTTAGAACTCATATTAGTGGCCAAAATAAAGCAGCTTTTTTCCAAGGATGATCATTCATTGAGAAGAATTAAGAATGTCCTGGCCGGGCGCGGTGGCTCAAGCCTGTAATCCCAGCACTTTGGGAGGCCGAGACGGGCGGATCACGAGGTCAGGAGATAGAAACCATCCTGGCTAACACGGTGAAACCCCGTCTCTACTAAAAAATACAAAAAAACTGGCCGGACGAGGTGGCGGGCGCCTGTAGTCCCAGCTACTAGGCAGGTGAGGCAGGAGAATGGCGTAAACCCGGGAGGCGGAGCTGAGATCCGGCCGCTGCACTGCAGCCTGGGTGACAGAGCGAGACTCCATCTCAAAAAAAAAAAAAAAAAAAAAAAAAAAAAAAAAATGTCCTGAGAGATATGTGCATGTCAATTTGGAGAAGCATATTGGTAAGCAGATCCATTTTATTGTTATGTCTTTGATTAAAAATAGACTGGGTGGAATTAACAGATTAGTTCCTTGTGAAAGAAGAACAATGCAACTCAGGTTAAAGTCACTAAAATCAAAGTATGGCTGAGTTAATAATTGCGTTGCTTTAAACCAAAGGCTATATTCATAACTGATTTTAAATATGTGTAGTAAAATCAAGGTAAATAGAAGTAAAAACATCTTTACTGAGGCATATGCAGAAAAGCCACACAAGATAATAGAGGCATATTTCCATACACTAATTCTTTATCCTTTTATCTTTTATGTATCTATCTACATACCCACTTGCCTTTCAATCTACCTTCCTACCTATCTATATTTCTGTTTTGTCTATTTATATAAAATTCTATATTTGTTTTTTGCTTGTTTGTTTTGAGACAGGGTATAGCTGTGTGTTCCAGGCTGGAGGTCAACGGCACTATTATGGCTTAATGCAGTCTTGACCTCCAAATCTTAAACAATCCTCCTACCTCAGCCTCCCAAGGAGCTGGAACTATAGGCATGTGCCACCATGCCTGGCTAATTTTTTATTTTTTGTAGAGATGTGTCTCTCACCATGTTGCCGAGGCTGGTCTCGAGTTCCTGGGCTGAAGCAATCCTCTCACCTTGGCCTCCTAAAGTGCTGGGATTATAGGAGTGAGACACCATGCCTAGCCTAACATTTTGTTTTGCACAAAATTTGAGATGAAGAGCATTTGACCTGACCTTCCAATGGATAAACTTACACACATATTGTATGTCCTTTGAAAACTATACATAGATAGAAGTTGAAAAATTTTTAAACTGTGTCTACATCTTTTTTAAAAATAGGTATACTTTTCTGCAATATGTAATAATAAATAGCTGTTATTCAATTTGTCATTCAGTTTGCTCTTGAATACATTTTTTAAAGCATTGGCATCCTTTTCTAGGAATTTATTTAATTAAATATTTTTTTATATTCTGTCCATTTTACTTACTTATTAAAATAATAAAAATACAGAATAGCTGAATTATATATTGCAACTTTAAAAATTGGAAAGACAAGGAAAATATAATAATAGGAAATCAATGTGATATATTAATAGGAAATAATACGAAACCAATAATAAAATCTCAAAATGAAACTCTTGATAGACTAACAGAAGCATAAGAATTTGAAGAATGGGAATCTTCATAGGACTAATCAAATCTATTTACAAAATGTGAAGAATCAACAAGACTGGAAAGCATAACTTTCATTCATTTAACCAATATATACTGACATCTGTATATTCAAATGCCTGGGAAACCATCCCATTCATGTATTACCCAATATGAACTGGACACTGTTCCAGGCATGTGAATACACAGATGTCAGTAAATAAAACAGACACCATGAAGCTTATATTCTTGTGGAGCAGAAAGAGAATAAACAATAAACATAATAAATAAGTAAATTATTTTCAACTGTTAAGTAGAAAAAGAAAAAATTAGAGAATAATAAGAAGAATTTAGGTGTGTGATTTGGAGATGGATGTTACAGTATTTAGTAGAATGGTCAAGGTAGGCCTTTTGAGATGATGGAGGGTTTTAGAATAGTCTTGGAAATGACAATTCAGTCAATTGCGTCTGGGGAAAACATTCCAGGCACTGGGAATGGGAAGAATAAGAATACTCAGGAGATAATATAGTGTCATTCAGGGAACAACAAGGTGGCCAGTTTGGTGGGCTAAGATGTTGAGGGAAGTCAGGGACCCCAAATGGAGGGACCGGCTGGAGCCACGGCAGGGGAACATAAAATGTGATGATTTCATATTAATATGGACATTTATCAGTTCCCAAATAATACTTTTATAATTTCTTATGCCTGTCTTTACTTTAATCTCTTAATCCTGTTATTTTAGTAAGCTGTGTATGTAGGTCACCTAAGGACCATTGTGATAATTGTGTTAGCTGTACAAATTGATTGTAAAACATGTGTGTTTGAACAATATGAATATGTGCACCTTGAAAAAGAACAGAATAACAGCGATTTTTATGGAACCAGAGCAGACAACCATAAGGTCTGACTGCCTGTGGGGTCAGGCAAAAAGAGCTATATTTTTCTTCTTGCAGAGAGCCTATCAATGGATGTGCAAGTAGGAAAGATATCGCTAAATTATTTTCCTAGCAAGTAATATTAATATTAATACCCTGGGAAAGGAATGCATTCCTGGGGGGAGGTCTATAAATGGCTGCTCTGGGAATGTCTGTCTTATGAAGTTGAGATAAGGAATGAGAGATACCCTGGTCTCCTGCAGAACCTTCAGGATTACTAGGGTGGGGGAACAACTCCACCCTGGTAAATTTGTGGTCAGATCAGTTCTCTGCTCTTGAATCATGTTTTCTGTTGTTTAAGATGTTTATCAAGACAATATGTGCACCACTGAACATAGACCTTTATCAATGATTCTGTTTTTGCCTTTTGCCCTGTGATTTTTGTTGGACCCTTATCAGTGGTTCTGCTTTTGCCCTTTGTCCTGTTCCCTTAGAAGCATGTGATCTTTGTTAGACCCTTATTAGTGGTTCTGCTTTTTGCCCTTTGAAGTATGTGATCTTCGTACCTACTCCCTGTTCTTACACCGCCTCACCTTTTGAAACCCTTAATAACAACTTGCTGGTCTGAAACTCAGGCAGAGATCATTGTCCTACCAATATGTGATGTCACCCCCGGCAGCCCAGCTGTAAAATTCCTCTCTTTGTACTGTCTCTCTTTCTCAGTCAGCTGACACTTATGGAAAATAGAAAGAATCTCTGTTGAAATATTGGGGGTGGATTCCCCCAATATTAAGAGAACAAATAGTAGAGGATATCAGAGATAAGATAGTGGGATGTGATGGGTAACAATGTAAACTTACACATCATTTGGGCCCTTGTAGTTGCTTCTAAAAATTTTGGCTTCTAACTCTGAATGAAATGGCGTGCCTGTACAGAAGTTTGAACACAAGAGCAACATGCTATTATTTGCAATTTAAAAGGATCTCTGGATTTTGTATTGAGAACAAACTATAGGATAGAAATATGGCTAGAGCAGTGTGACTGGCTCAGAGTCACAGTGATAGTCAAAAGATGGTAATTGTGGTTCCAGTGCTCAAAAATGTGCATTATAAAGGTCAGTTCTACAGTTGTGAAACTTTGGCGACAATCTCAGAACATCAAATAAGTGCTCCAGTGTTGTCATGATGAAATATTTCACTAAATTCAGTAAATGGGTTGATGTCTCTAATATGAGAGATGACTATACAATACATACAAAACAAAGTATTATAGTGAGTATAAATGAAGAACAAATGTATCATGACATTTGCTTCATTTGGCAACAAGATTACATCATTATCTGAAAATTAAAAATATTATTTTGGCATACCTGAATAAATAAATGTGTGAAACAATCATTGATATATCTGAATACTGTAGAACATAGACTCCAGAGCTTAAGGAGATTGTTTCAGTCACTGCTTTATCACCAGACTTTATCACCAGACTTCAGAACATTACATGATTTATCAGACTTTATCACCAAATTTCAGAACATTACATAAAATATGAGACTCCATCCATAATAATTTGTTGAAATAAGTATTGAATGAACAAAAGACTTATAATCTGTTATGCCAGGTAGACATTTAAAAAGAAAATTACTATTTCAGACATAAAAATTGGCTATTTTAATTGCTTTACTTCTTTAAAATTGTGATTTTATATGCACCAAGATTCAAAATTTATTTTCACTTTTTTTTTTTTTTTTTTTGAGATGAAGTCTTCCTCTGTTGCCCGGGTTGGAATGCAGTGGCGAGATCTCGGCTCACTGCAACCTCTGTCTCCCGGTTTCCAACAATTCTCCTGCCTCAACCTCCTCGGTAGCTGGTACTACAGGTGCATGCCACCATGCCGGCTAATTTTGTATTTTTAGTAGAGACAGTGTTTTGTCACGTTGGCAAGGCTGGCCTGAAACTCCTGATCACAGGTGATCTGCCTGCCTAGACCTCCCAAAGTTGTTGCGATTACAGGCATGAGTCACCACGCCTGACCTTACTTTCACTTACTAAAGCACTATTTATTTTTTATTGAAGTAGACTATAACTTTTAATTTTTGAATTATATTATTTATAGAACATATCATGAACATATTTTAAGAGGTGCAGAATTTCACCCAAACTTAGTCTGTTCCTTATGTAACACAGTATATATATATGCGCCCAATTTTTAAGACAATTTGAAATAATTCATTCCTGTTCGTCTATCTATGTATCTATCTATGTATCTATCTATCTATCTACCAAACTATAATCTATCTGGATGTTTCTTCATGATATGTAAAAGAACATTTTTTAAAATTCAAAAACTATTAATTGTGTGTTGTTATGTGAACTTAAATTGTAGGGTTAGTGCCAAAACTTAATTGTAGGGTTAGTGCTAAAACTTAAAACGTAACATAAATTGAAACATCTTGTTAGAATTTTACATATATATATTATATATTATTGATAGAGCTTCACCATAAGCTACTCAGTATATAAACCAGAAAGCACATTCTGAATACGGCAACTTTCTACAATCAAAGAAGACAGTCTATGAGGTTGAATAGCACATAATTAAATAAATAGGTGCTTAAAAACTGCCTAGAGGCTTTTAGGGTGTATAAAATATATATCAGACTTTAAATACCAGATATTAATAGTATTAGTTAATTAAAGTGAAATAAAATTTGACTGATGATATGCAAAAATAAAAAAAAATACTAGAAAATCTTGAATTTCCTAATGTATCTTTCTTCAAAATACTCATATAGTTTTATTCCATGGTATATATGTAAAAACTTGTCAAATTTTCCTGGTATACCTTACTCGCTAGATAGTATTGGCAAGGAATAATTAGTGAACATATTTTAATTTAGTTTTGAAAATTTATCAAACCCTATAAAGCATCAAATAAGGCATAGGCTTTTCCATTGTTTAAGAAACAATGCTTGCTTCAGAAGTTTTTGAAGCCACTACAATGAACTCAGAATATTTGGGGAGTTTTAATTTTGTCATTCTTTCACTAACCGAAGGTGTATGCTATTTTTATCTACAAGGAAATCAGAAGCCTGGAAGATTTTTTTTCTCCAACTGTAGTGAAATCAGGTGACTATAAACCAAGACTTTATGGGACCATATGGGCAAAAACTCCCTGGTCTTGGTAAGAAATGAGGCTTTGGGGAGTGAGCCTGTTGAGAAACCAGAACATTAGAGATATTGAAGTAACATTTTATTTGCTAAAAAAAAAAAAAGTATTTTATTGCATAAGTTTATACCTTAGCACCACTTTCTGATACTATTACAACCCTCAAAACCTGAGTAGAAAGTACTAATATCCACATCAAAATACTCTTGAGGATTCCTCATATGATTATTTTTTGCCTACTCATGTAAATAGTAATAATCATAATAATTGTAAATGAACATATAAAACTGTTTCATCAAATCATAGAAAATGTGGTCTTAAGAAAACAAACAATCAAACAAAAAAGAAAATGCTGGTCTTATTATCATTTAGAAATCAATGTATTTGTACGACTCTTCAATGCCAAATTTATTTCATTTTGCTTTCACCGATTTATAAAAGCCTAATCGTGGTTTTGATATGTGCTATCATGCTCAAAAATCTTTATGACTAGATTTTAATAAGACAGTCTGAAGAATACATATTCCTAAAGTACTTCTAAACTCAGCATTTCTATAATTTTTAACTGATTATAGGATAGTTAAATGATTAACAGATACATTGTATTGATACATAGATATACCTACAGTAAATTTTATAAAAACAAGTGAAAAATTGTTTATATAAAGAAACGTTTGCACATAAAGTATATCACTAGTTAAACAAAAAGAAACCCATTTTCCTGTATAATTTATATTTTTGTGTGGATAATTGAATTAGATCCTCCTTAATTTTCTTGTAAAATATTCAATATAAATTGCATTCAGAATTCCTGAAAAATTATCATTTCTCAGTGGGAAACTTGTATTCTATTGTTTTTACAATAGGAAAAGTGGTTAAAAATGAGTTTTCCTCCACTTATTACATCATTAATACAAGAAAGGAACAATTTATTCCTAAAACTTATTCTAAAAAGTAGAATGCAAATTATGAAAGACTTCAATTTTCAACACCCTATCCTAACTTAAAAGACTATAATTCCAGCTGTTTCCTTCCCTGTCATTGTTCTTTCCAGTAAAGCATGAGTGCTTTTTTAAATCATATAGCTTGCACCAAAGATTATTCTCTATGTTATTATACTTATCGTCAGTTATTCTAAAACATATGTAATATCAAACTCATGATACATGTTAAAATTCTGTGGTTTCTTTTATTTCCAAGTGTGTATATGTGCTTTTGTCTGTGTGTATTTTCAACTGTATATTCTCTTGGCTAAAATGCAAAATTACTGTTGCTATTTTGGCTTATTTTATTTTCCTTATAATTAGTATGTAGTCATAGTGTTAGCATGTTGTTATAAACATATTATTGCAAAAATAAAAATCTTCCATTTACTTATTTTGAAAATTTTCTGATATTTTTATTAGCAAAGTAGTATCCAAATTTACAAGTCATCACATTTAAAAAATACAATAATTAACAAAAATGATAAAATTTATTTCAATATTATGAAAATCTGTAGACATAGATATATTCAACATATTGTAACCTAAGATTTGGCAAGTTCTAGTGAGACATAGAATAAAGGAAGTTCATTGTGATGAAGAAATTCTTATGCCATTCTTGAGAATTTATTTAAATGTAACCACCTAAGCATTTTTTTTTCTTATAGTGTGTTTCCTGTAGTTAATCCTCTTACTCACTGGACTTATTCCAGATTCTTTTATTATAAGTAATAAAATCATAGGAATACTCTACACTAGCACTTTAGAATTAAACCTGATTTCTCTCATTTGAGCTTAGCAACTTTCCCCCTCATGCTTGTTGAAAAAGAATAAAATCCAGGACAAAAATACTAGTGAATAAGACTTCCTACGTCCCTCTAACAAGGAAAAATCCAAAATATCAATATTGTCAAATAGGAATCCAATTTAAGCTTGACACTAAATAATGAAAATTGCTAAATATTAGTGTTTCTTTATGTAAACTTATTGAAATAGCCAGTTGGTAGACGTAGTAAGTTACAATGAACAGCCTGAAATCAGATCATTAAACAATTCTAGTAAGGGTTAGTCTTTTAAAGGATTAATCTGCTAAAAAATATGCTACTCTTGGTCTCCCAAAACTCGCGCGAAAACATTTAATATATAAATCTCTGAGAACCATGTTTTTCAACATATAGATGATGATATACATCTGTAAATCTCAATATAATTACAAATGTCTCTATTCATTTAAAAAAAAAAGTCATTGTGTTAAGACCTGGGGTTTCAGTAGCGAGCTACACAAAATTTGCTGCTATCTTCATGGAGCTTTGTGGGGGTGCAAGTCAGGAAAACATTAAACACTTCCATTCCTTTTCTCCACTATTCTGGTGTCAGGGAGGCCCCACAAGGATCTGAACCTTTACCAACACCTTGCGGCTATAATGTAGTAGTATGCATTAGCCTTTGCTTCCCTCTTTCTGATTGCAGGGGGCATAGTGGGAGCTAATGTAATGTTCCCACATGGACACAATGAGAGATGCATGGCAACCTTGTACTTTCACCAAGAAGTGTCAACGAGGTCCAGAAAAGTTCTGATCTTTACCACATATTTGTGCAATATTTCTCATGAACTTGGATGCAGAGCTTCAAGGAAATATTAGCAAATGATGTATGTTTGTAAATATACAAATACACATCCCTGTGCACACACACATATAGAGAGAATTATGCACCATTAGAGACCACTGTCAATTATACACTATGTCCAACTGGGATTTATTCCAAGTGTGTAAGACTGCTACAATACTCAAAAATATGTAGGTGTAATCCACCATATTTACGGGCTAAAGTAGAAAAATCAATTGATCCTATCAATGGATGCACACAAAACCGTTGACAAAATCCAACACCTATTCATGATAAAAACTGCTGGAAAACTAAGCCCAGAAAATGTTTCTCAATTTAACAAAGAATATTTATCAAAAAATATTATACCTAATTGTGGAAATATTGAATGTTTTTTCTCTGTATTTGGAAATAAGACCAATAACAAGAAGAATGACACAATGGATCTTTGTGATAATGCAACTATTCTGTATGTTATTGTACCATGTCAGTATCTTGGTAGAGACATTTTAATATATGTTTTCAAGGTGGGGGGAAATTGGTTAAAATGTACGTAAGATCTGTATGTATTTTTTTTCAACTGCATGTCCATCTATAATTATCTCAAAATAAAAATTTTAATTAAAAACATGACATGAAGATAAGATTGGAAATCATTATGATGGTTTTTAGAGCAACCATATATTTTTAGAACTTCTAACAATTTCAGTAACAAAATGATGAATACATTTCCAGTAAAGTTGAACAGAAGATGAAAACAAAAGGTTCCACAAAGCTATGAAGAATTTACCAATTTTGTTGATAATTAAAATATTTTTAAATTGTGTTTAATGATTACTTCCAAGAACATCTTAGAAAAGGAGGTGAAATCCCTGGGGACATTCTTAAGGACTAATTATTATAGGCCTAGCCAAAATAAGATATTTTTATTTGCTTGTTTTTTTCTTGAAACAAACTGTCTGATTGAACAGAGATTGCAAAATAATAATGAGTATTAACTAATTCTAATAACAGAATTAAGAACTAGAAACTACATCCTTAAAGAGGAGTTATGAATCATTTAGTGGAGATTTTTATTAATATATTTTCTGTGCATAATTTGGTTATAAAAATTGTCCATATTTTCACATAAGTGTACCATACATAATTTGTACACAGAAATTATAGTAAAACTTACAACTCTGGTCTTCTGGGATCAGAAAGGTAGTAATCTATACATTTTTAAAATTTGCCTGCTGCAAATTCTTTAGAAGTTTTGGATGGAATATAATAAACATCCATTCAATGAAGAGTTGAGCTCACAAAGGAATAAAGAAAACTGTAAGTAGGTTGGGATGGGGTAGTGGTAGTTGAAAACCAGAGTTGTAAAATCATGTTGATATTCCAAATGTCTGTAACTGAGAAACTTTGTATATTGCCTACGAAAGCTTGAAAATAAAGCTTGCACTCTCACAAGGCAGTGGATTAGAGCTAAATCTACATAGAAGTACCTTACAGACTCAATTAATAAAATTATCCACTGAATTTCTAAAATTGATTGTTTCAAGCTAGGCTCTATCTGAAGAAATTATATGTGAAGATTTATAGCCACAGGCTGGTTATTACAAAGACCTAGATTTTTCCTGGGCATTGCCTGCATGGTCTGGGTAAATTCATTGTGAGAAAATAGCATTAAAAATGATACCACATTGATACAAGTTCTGAGGTTTAAATCTGGAAAGCCAAAAGCAAATTTTTTTAGGGTGGAAACACTATTAACTCAGATATGTTCTATAATAAGTACTATAAAACTACATATACTCCTGCCATATGATTCAGCTATCCTTGGTATTTATCCAAATAAGCTGAAAACTTAGGTCAACTAAAAACTCAATACGTGGATGTTTTTAGCAGCTTTATTTATAATAGGCAAAACTTGGAAGTAACCAATATGTCATTCATTAGGTGAATGAATAAACTGTAGTATATCCAGACAATGAAATATTATTCAGTACTAAAAAAAAAATAAATAAATAAGCTAAGCTACTAAATCATTAAAAGACACAGATGAAGTTTAATTGCATGTTACTAAATGGAAAAAGCCAATGCAGAGGGTAAGGTGAGGGGGGAATAAATAGGCAGAGTACAGAGGATTTTTAGGGCAATGAAACTACTATGTATGATACTATAATGGTGGTATCCATCATTATACATTTGTTCAAAACCATAGAACGTACAAAAACAAAAAATGAATGCTAATTTAAGCTATGAACTTTATTAAAATGTAAACTTTGGATAATAATGATGTATCAATGGAAGTTTATCAACTGTAACAAATGTACCACTCACATTTACCAAATGTATGAACACATAGAACAGAGCACACCAGGTACAGTAACTTGGAGGAGTTCCAATCACGCTGATGTATCTCTAGTTATATCTCTGTTTTACACACTTTCTTCCAACACCAACAGAATACAAATTATTTTAAGTGGGTTCCTCTGCTGACAGAGACCTTTAGCGAAGAGATACATTTGACATGGATAATTGAAAGCCAGCTAATGAAGAACAGTGAAACCAGCATGGTAGAATGTTAATTAGCCACCTTCATTTATTGGAAAAAATGAAATTTTTACATGTTACACTCTAACAAGTAACTTGGTCTATGTTAATATTTTATACTTAATGGGATACAATAATATTTGAATAAATATAGTCATTGTTTTTCACAAATTAAAACATATGGTCAATTACTGGTCCAGATCTGCTTATTTCTCAGGTATGATTTTCTAAGATTTAAAAGATGCTTTCTGCATTTTCTCTTATAAAGAATACTAAAAGATTAAAAGAAATCATGAGACTTTGTCACATTACCTATGTGCAACTTTTCCTTTTAATTTTATTTAGTAATTAGAAGACTTAATAGTCTTTACATCAATAGATGAAGAATGAATCCTTTATAGGCAAAACAAGTTGTCTTTTGTTGTACTTTAAAAGTTTAAATGCTATACCTAAACAATGATAGATTTGTTAAATCGATGAAAGTATACTAAGTGCATTAGCACAACTCTTCAGTTTAATTACCTGAGAAATCGAGAAAAGATAATATAGGTTACTCATTTTGATCATTAGTTATATTATAGCTAAATTCTATGCTAGGCAATATTGAGTTATGATGTCAATATAAATTCCAGACACTCTGAAGAGTAAGGTGTACTGGAATACTTCCAATCAAACACTTTTATCATGTGGAAAATTTTATGTAGCAACTGAGTGAAAACGTGTTTTCTCATGAGTTATTTCTATTTATTGATCCTTCCTATTTGTTTGACTTGCTCCTGATATATTACATCTTTCTTGTCTTCAGCTACAATCATTTTCCTCAGGAATTCTATCACTTTTGGTTTCTTTCAGTTTTGATGTTTAAAATTTGCCATTACTGGAGTGATTCTTCAATTGGCACTTCTCTACTGAGGCAGCCTTCTGAGCATTTGCTTGTCTTGTTTTATTTTGTTTTGCCTTAGTGTTCATTAAAAACAGGATTAATTAATAGTCTCTGAAAATTTTATGAATAATCATTTTTTATCTTCATTCAGATATGTCTGGCATACGATGATGCCAGAATATAAAGTTTATGTGAATGTTAGACCAAAAAAGAAATACATTGTCAAAAATCAGCAGCTCTAGGAAAAATAATAATAATGGTATGATGAAGTTATCAGAATCCTCATTAGCAGTACTTTCTATTTTTAGCTGGGTGTGGATGCTCATGCCTGTAATCCCAACTACTCAGGAGGCTGTGGTGGGAGGATTGCTTGAGGCCAGGAGTTCAAGACCAGCCTGAGCAACACAGGGGGACTCCCATCCCTAAATTTGTTTTCAAAAATTACCTGAGCATGGTTGCACACATCTGTAGTCCCAGCTACATGGGAGCCTAATATAGGAGAATCCCTTGAGTCCAGCAGTTCTAGGCTGCAGCAAACTAGCACTGCACTCCAGATGGAGAAAGAGAGCATACTCCCTTTCTAAAACAAAAACAAACAAACAAAAAAAACAGAAACTAGAAACAATACAATACCTCCTATTTTGCAAACATTTAACAGGTCAGCAGGATAAATATTAAACTAGGAGAGTGTGCTTGTCATTTGTGGTCAAATTAATAAGCAAAATTCCCGATAGGAACTTATACAATGAATACTAAAATGACAGATGTATCATTGATTAAATTAACTTTGTATACAAACATATTATTAAGGTATTGTAACAAATATAACCTTCGTATTCTAATTTCTAATGTAAGTTTCCATTATTAACAAAGTGTCTGTAGATGGACATATCCAGTTATATTTCACTGATAGATCTAGTTATATTGCAATTAACATGTCAATAAAAATAAAAATAGTGATAGTAGTGAATGTATTAAAAAAGTTAAATGTTGAATTTTTTTTACTTAAATTGACTGTGTTACTCTATCAGAATATTAAAATAAAACGAAATAATTTTTTTTAGAAAAACAGTCATAAATTTTAGTATGACATCATTTTTTTTCACTCTGTGAAAAGGGTAGGCACTCTTATTACAGCATAATGTAAATGAATGAATTTTGACTGAATGCTCTGTGCTGACCAAGTTAGCAAAAACGGAAGAAAAACATGTTATTTTAAAAGTTGCTGGCAGTTTAAATGACTTGCTCTAAGAGGGTGGCAGAATTATTCACCGAAATTAACCTTTGTTAACGTTTGTTAAAACACAACCAAAACATACCTTGCTTGGCCTCTTCAGTGATGAAAAGCAAGGCATGTTTGTTATTACCTTCACAGAAAGTATTTAAATAAAAAAGGATTAGATTGCTTGCAAAACAATGCAACAGGAATTTTGGGCTTGACAGATGATGGTTTAAAAACAGAGTGGATAGGCCGGTCTCTGTAGCTCACGCCTTTAATGCCAGCACTGTGGGAGGCCGAGGCAGGTGGGTCAAGAGATTGAGACCATCCTGGCCAACATGATGAAACCCGGTCTCTACCAAAAATTCAAAAATTAGCTGGGCGTGGTGGCGTGTGCCGGTAGTCCCAGCTACTTGGGAGGCTGAGACAGGAGAATTGCTTGAACCCGGGAGGCAGAGGTTGCAGTCAGACGAGATTGTGCCACTGCACTACAGCCTGAGCTATAGAGTGAGACTCCATCCACCAAAAAATATATATATATACACACACACACATATGTATATATACACACACATATGTATATATATACACACATACATATATATAGAGAGAGAGAGTAGAGACAATGGAAGATGATATGGGAAGAAAGTAGAGGTAAGGCTGAGGTGGGCAGGAAGGGCTGGGGCAGGGTAAATTAAGTCATACTTAGGGGATGTTTGTGTCTTCTTCCATTCTGTAATGGCCTAACAACTAAGACTTTGTAAACTACAAGACACAGCTTTCAATTTTAAGTTGTTTTCTGCCTGTGTGGTGATTACCCTCTTCTACTGTCAAACACCTGGTAATGATCTATCACATACAACAATAGGTTTCAGAGATCCTTTGGCAATGGAGGAAGTAAGAAGGTGGGCCAAGAGGTTCTATTAAGATTCACTAATAGCATGAACAGAAGCCTAACCTCAACGCTTAGGTGAGAGATGGAGAGTCTTCTAACTTTGAGGAGGAGATGAAAGCATTAGTCTCCTCAAGGTCAATCAATTTATTTTTTCATGTAAATAAACTGAAAGAGTGAGTACTGAACAACATAGAAGCTATAGTTTAACAATATAGAGGATGGTTTCTAAAGGTGTTAGCAGTTTGTAATAATTCATAGTAAATTAATGTGATATTGAAGAGCCATCTTTTTCTATTTTCTATTGAAATATTTAAAGAGGTCTGAGTAGTTTTGAGGGAGAAAGAAAAGAACTTAGCAATATGCAAATATACCTCTTTATATTTTAGGTAATTAGTTAGATAACATATTTATAATAAAATTACAGATATGCATATGTATCTTAATAATTTAAAAGAAGCAAATACACAAAAGAACTACAATTTAAGAGACATTTCAGGTAAGTACAATGATATATTTTCACAAACCCAGATCAGGTATGGGCTTAATAATTCTCATGCATTTTCAACTTAAGTTTTCAGGAAATTAATCACTTTAAATAATTGTATGTGCTGGAATAGCATAGCTTTTTTATTACATAATTATTAGGCATGACATGGTAAAGTTGTTTCAGCACTTTCATGACTCCCAGGTGTGTAATAGATTGCAGCTCTGTATAGCAGTTTTAACTAGAAAGCATGATGCATTTCTTTATCTTGTCAGCATAGGTTTTCTTTATAAAAGCTTTAGATAGTACAAGAGAACTTGTGTGACAACAGGAAGCATTTTCAATGATACTGTTTATTGACCTGTGCATATAATAACTATAATCTGAAATATGAGAATGATTTTAAAGTATCCACCTAAAAATAGAAGATAGATTTTTAGAATATAAACCAGCAAATAACATTAATTAAGCTCACTGAAATTACCTGAATGAGACTATATACCATGTATATAATGATTTTCAAAATTGAATGAATGAATATTGGCTTTTGAAACAAATAATCTTTGATTTTTAAGCTCCTATCATCATTAATTTTGACCACATAATAACTGATACTGATGTTTTTACTGAAATGGTTTCATGTTACAAATAGGTTTCATAATAAACAGAAAACAATTGGTCACAATCTATAGAAGATCTGTTTGTTTTTCTAATTCCAAAAAGTGTACTATTTTACTTTTCTTTATTTTAATGTATGAGTAATTATAGCTGAGATATAGAAAAGAAGAGTAAGTAGAATGTATTATTTAAAAAATATGTCAATGGGAGTAAAAACTAAAATAGAAACTTATTTTCAGTACAATAAATATCTAGGAAAGGAGGAAAATCCTTCAAAATTCCATGATGGTTATTCTGTGTGTATTGTGAAAGACATAGTGAATAGTGTTCGACCTTTAAAATGGTGGCTCCATTGTATTGGATATTCAGTCTCACTAAGAAGTAAAATATATAATGATGAAACAGAAGAACAATACAGTTATACTCTAAATCAAGTTGTTTTCAAAGGTATCTAAAATCTAAAGGGTTAGGGAAAGTTATCAACAATTTTCTAAGATAAAGTTAGGTGTATGCCAACTCTATAATCTATTTTCCATTTTTTACATGTAAGTGATTTTAAGAGTTGTCTTTATTTTCAAATGGTTAATATTCTGTACTCGATAAATGTTATGACAAATGACTCAAAAACAATCAATATTTAAGATAATTGACATGAGAACAAATGGGTAATGTGTTGCTGTAAAAATGTATGTTTGTTGTAAAATGATAAAGTATAATGATGTTTAGAAAGTTTGTTTCTAGAGCTAATAGTTTATCACATCTTTCTTGCATGTTAAAAGAGTTGGAAGTCATTAACTCATTCCTATTTATCACCAGTAAACCATATTAACCAAAAACAGAGTTACTATAGTGGTTGCAGAAATCTGCTCACTTTCTCAAGTGAGCAAAGTCATGGAGGACAACAAGGCTGCAAGCAAAAACAGGAAAAAGCGATGAGGTCACACGAGAGGTGTATGTGTGTGCAGTAGAGTGTATAGGGAAGGAAATAGGTAGAAATGAAAGAGGAGATCAAGGGCAAAACATTAATGTGTACTGACAAGCAAACATTAATGGGTAATGGGCAATAAAGTTTTAAAATGGGGGTCTCCCAATCTTAAAGGTATTGATTTTTGTATTTTTATTGCAGGACAGAAGACACCGAAATTATATTACCAGCACTTAAGTCATTTAAATATCCATGCTTTGCTTAAAGGAAATAAAAAATTAATGGTAGACATTATTCCACCTGGTGCTTAAGTCATTCTTTAGGCAAAAATTATGCGATTAGGAACGTGTTTAAAATTTTCAGGCCATATTTTTTCTTAGTAATGACCTTTATGAATGAATGCACTTTGCTGTATGCTCGTTTCTATATTTTCAGATGTTGTTAAAATTTTCAAAAGCCTTAGAAGGATTTTTTTTTTTCTGATTTCCTTATTGTAAGATTATTTGGCTCAAATTTCAATATTTAAAAAGATTTAACTGTTTAAAGTCTTCACACCATCACTGATAACACACACACTACAGACACCTACATTCCATTGGGTATACCCGCTGGATACCATAAATATGGTAACTTGTGCTATCTGATTGATGTTTTTTCTGCTTGCCTTAGAATATGGCTTTTCCCTTTTCTCTGCATACATTTTAAATTCTTACATAAATCTGAAAGTTAATACTTGTATACTGATACATATTTTATTTTGTTTTGAATCCAAGTGTTGGTGACTGAATAAAATACAACAAAATTTATTAATATATTCTTTAACCAAATGAATATAGTTTATATATAATCCCTTTTTAATACATTATCATAGCATAATTTATTATTATTATTATTATTATACTTAAGTTCTAGGGTACATGTGCACAACATTCAGGTTTGTTACATATGTATACATGTGCCATGTTGGTGTGCTGCACCCATTAACTCGTCATTTACATTAGGTATATCTCCTAATGCTATCCCTCTCCACTTCCCCCTCCCCACAATAGGCCCCAGTGTGTGATGTTCCCCTTCCTGTGTCCAAGTGATCTCATTGTTCAATTCCCACCTATGAGTGAGAACATGCCGTGTTTAGTTTTCTGTTCTTGTGATAGTTTGATGGGGATGATGGTTTCCAGCTGCACTCATGTCCCTACAAAGGACACAAACTCATCTTTTTTATGGATGCATAGTATTCCATGGTGTATATATGTGCCACATTTTCTTAATCCAGTCTGTCACTGATGGACATTTGGGTTGATTCCAAGTCTTTGCAATTGTGAATAGTGCTCAATAAACATACATGTGCATGTGTCTTTATAGCAGCATAATTTATAATCCTTTGGGTATATACCCAGTAATGGGATGGCTGGGTCAAATGGTATTTCTAGTTGTAGATCCTTGAGGAATCGTCACACTGTTTTCCACAATGGTTGAACTAGTTTACAGTCCCACCAACAATGTAAAAGTGTTCCTATGTCTCCACATCCTCTCCAGCACCTGTTGTTTCCTGACTTTTTAATGATTGCCATTCTAACTGGTGTGAGATGGTATCTCATTGTGGTTTTGATTTGCATTTCTCTGATGGCCAGTGATGATGAGCATTTTTTCATGTGTCTGTTGGCTGTATGAATGTCTTCTTTTGAGAAGTGTCTGTTCATATCCTTTGCCCATTTTTTGATGGGGTTGTTTGTTTTTTTCTTGTAAATTTGTTTGAGTTCTTTGTAGGTTCTGGATATTAGCCCTTTGTTAGATGAGTAGATTGCAAAAATTTTCTCCCATTCTGTAGGTTGCCTGTTCACTCTGATGGTAGTTTCTTTTGCTGTGCAGAAGCTCTTTAGTTTAATTAGATCCCAATTGTCAATTTTGGCTTTTGTTGCTGTTGCTTTTGGTGTTTTATGCATGAAGCCCTTGCCCATGCCTATGTCCTGAATGGTATTACCTAGGTTTTCTTCTAGGGTTTTTATGGTTTTAGGTCTAACACTTAAGTCTCTAATCCATCTTGAATTAATTTTCATATAAGGAGGAATGAAGGGATCCAGTTTCAGCTTTCTACTTATGGCCAGCCAATTTTCCCAGCACCATTTATTAAATAGGGAATCCTTTCCCCACTTCTTGTTTTTGTCAAGTTTGTCAAAGATCAGATGGCTGTAGATGTGTGGTATTATTTCTGAGGGCTCTGTTCTGTTCCGTTGGTCTATATCTTTGTTTTGGTACCAGTACCATGCTGTTTTGGTTACTGTAGCCTTGTAGTATAGTTTGAAGTCAGGTAGCATGATGCTTCCAGCTTTGTTCTTTTGGCTTAGGATTGTCTTGGCAATGCAGGGTCTTTTTTTGTTCCATATGAACTTTAAAGCAGTTTTTTCCAATTATGAGAAGAAAGTCTATCCGTGAGCATGGTATGTTCTTCCATTTGTTTGTGTCCTCTTTTATTTCACTGAGCAGTGGTTTGTAGTTCTCCTTGAAGAGGTCCTTTACATCCCTTGTAAGTTGTATTCCTCGGTATTTTATTCTCTTTGAAGCTATTGTGAATGGGAGTTCATTCCTGATTTGACTCTCTGTTTGTCTTTTACTGGTGTATAAGAATGCTTGTGATTTTTGCACATTGATTTTGCATCCTGAGACTTTGCTGAAGTTGCTTATCAACTTAAGGAGATTTTGGGCTGAGACAATGGGGTTTTCTAAATATACAATCATGCCATCTGCAGACAGTGACAATTTGACTTATTCTTTCCTAACTGAATACCCTTGATTTCTTTCTCTTGCCTGATTGCCCTAGCCAGCACTTCCAACACTATGTTGAATAGGAGTGGTGAGAGTGGGCATCCCTGTCTTGTGCCAGTTTTCAAAGGGAATTTTTCCAGTTTTTGCCCATTCAGTATGATATTGGCTGTGGGTTTGTCATAAACAGCTCTTATTATTTTGAGATGCGTTCCATCAATACCGAATTTATTGAGCGTTTTTAGCATGAAGGGCTGTTGAATTTTGTCAAAGGTCTTTTCTGCATCTATTGAGATAATCATGTGGTTTTTGTCTTTGGTTCTGTTTATATACTGGATTACGTTTATTGATTTGCGTATGTTTCACCAGCCTTGCATCCCAGGGATGAAGCCCACTTGATCATGGTGGATAAGCTTTTTAATGTGCTGCTGGATTTGGTTTGCCAATATTTTATTGAGGATTTTTGCACTGATGTTCATCAGGGATATTGGTCTAAAATTCTCTTTTTTTGTTGTGTCTCTGCCAGGCTTTGGTATCAGGATGATGTTGGCCTCATAAAATGAATTAGGGAGGATTCCCTCTTTTTCTATTAGTTGAAATAGTTTCAGAAGAAATGGTACCAGCTCCTTGTACCTCTGGTAGAAGTTGACTATGAATCCGTCTGGTCCTGGACTTTTTTTGGTTGGTAGGCTATTAATTATTGCCACAATTTCAGAGCCAGCTATTGGTCTATTCAGGGATTCAACTTCTTCCTGGTTTAGTCTTGGGAGAGGGTAAGTGTCCAGGAAAATATCCATTTCTTCTAGATTTTCTGGTTTATTTGGGTAGAGGTGTTTATAGTATCCTCTGATGGTAGTTTGTATTTCTGTGGGGTCGATGGTGATATCCACTTTATCATTTTTTATTGCATCTATTTGATTCTTCTCTCTTTTCTTCTTTATTAGTCTTGCTAGTGGTCTATAAATTTTGTTGATTTTTTCCAAAAACCAGCTCCTAGATTCATTGATTTTTTTGGAGGTTTTTTTGTTTCTCTATCTCCTTCAGTTCTGCTCTGATCTTAGTTATTTCTTGCCTTCTGCTAGCTTTTGAATGTGTTTGCTCTTCCTTCTCTAGTTCTTTTAATTGTGATGTTAGGGTGTCAATTTTAGATCTTTCCCGCTTTCTCTTGTGGGTATTTAGTGCTATAAATTTCCCTCTACACGCTGCTTTAAATGTGTCCCAGAGACTCTGGTATGTTGTATCTTTGTTCTCATTTGTTTCAAAGAACATCTTTATTTCTGCCTTCATTTCCTTATGTACCCAGTAGTCGTTCAGGAGCAGGTTGTTCAGTTTCCATGTAGTTGAGCGGTTTTGATTGAGTATCTCAGTGCTGAGTTCTAGTTTGATTACACTGTGATCTGAGAGACAGTTTGTTATAATTTCTGTTCTTTTACATATGTTGAGCAATGCTTTACTTCCAACTATGTAGTCAATTTTTGAATAAGTGCGATGTGGTGCTGAGAAGAATGTATATTCTGTTGACTTGAGGTGGAGAGTTCTGTAGATGTCTATTAGGTCTGCTTGGTGCAGAGTTGAGTTCAATTCCTGGATATCCTTGTTAACTTTCTGTCTTGTTGATCTGTCTAATGTTGACAGTGGAGTGTCAACATACAATAATAATGGGAGTCTATGTCTCTTTGTAAGTCTCTAACGACTTGCTTTATGAATCTGGGTGTTCCTGTATTGGGTGCATATATATTTAGTATAGTTAGCTCTTCCTGATGAATCGATCCTTTTACCATCATGTAATGGCCTTCTTTGTCTCTTTTGATCTTTGATGGTTTAAAGTCTGTTTTATCAAAGACTAGGATTGCAACCCCTGCTTTTCTGTTTTGTTTTGTTTTCCATTTGCTTGGTAGATCTTCCTCCATCCCTTTATTTTGAGCCTATGTGTGTCTCTGCATGTGAGATGGGTCTCCTGAATACAGCAAACTGATGGGTCATGACTCTATCCAATTTGCCAGTCTGTATCATTTAATTGGACCATTTAATCCATTTATATTTAAGGATAATATTGTTATGTGTGAACTTGATCCTGTCATTATGATATTAGCTGGTTATTTTGCTCGTTAGTTGATGCAGTTTCTTCCTAGCCTCGATGGTCTTTACATTTTGGCATGTTTTTGCAATGGATGGTACCAGTTGTTCCTTTCCATGTTTAGTGCTTCCTTCATAAGCTCTTGTAGGACAGGCCTGGTGGTGACAAAATCTCTCAGCATTTGCTTGTCTGTAAAGGATTTTATTTCTCCTTCACCTATGAAACTTAGTTTGGCTGGATATGAAATTCTGGGTTGAAAATTCTTTTCTTTAAGTATGTTGAATATTGGCCCCCACTCTCTTCTGTCTTGTAGAGTTTCTGCCGAGAGATCTGCTGTTAGTCTGATGGGCTTCCCTTTGTGGGTAACCCGATCTTTCTGTCTGGCTGCCCTTAACAGTTTTTCCTTCATTTAAACTTTGGTGAATCTGACAATTATGTGTCTTGGAGTTGCTCTTCTCGAGGAATATCTTTGTGGCGTTCTCTGTATTTCCTGAATTTGAATGTTGGCCTGCCTTAGTAGGTTGGTGAAGTTCTCCTGGATATCCTGCAGAGTGTTTTCCAACTTGGTTCCATTTTCCCTGTAACTTTCAGGCACACCGATCAGACATAGATTTGGTCTTTTCACATAATCCCATATTTCTTGGAGGCTTTGTTCATTTCTTTTTACTCTTTTTCTCTACACTTCTTTTCTCACTTCATTTCATTCATTTGATCTTCAATCACTGATACTCTTTCTTCCAATTGATGGAGTCGGTTACTGAAGCTTGTCCATTTGTCACGTAGTTCTCGTGTCATGGTTTTCATCTCTATCAGTACTTTTATGGTCTTCTCAGCATTGATTATTCTAGTTATCCATTCATCCATTCTTTTTTCAAGGTTTTCAGTTTCTTTGCGCTGGTTACCTAGTTCCTACTTTAGCTCTGAGAAGTTTGATTGACGGAAGCCTTCTTCTCTCAACTCGTCAAAGGCATTCTCTGTCCAGCTTTGTTCCCTGCTGGTGATGAACTGTGTTCCTTTGGAGGGGGAGATGCACTCTTATATTTTGAATTTCCAGCTTTTCTGCACTGCTTTTTCCCCATCTTTGTGGTTTTATCTGCCTTTGGTCTTTGATGATGGTGACTACTGATGGGGTAGTGGTGTGGATGTCCTTTCTGTTTTTTAGTTTTCCTTCTAACAGTCAGGACCCTCAGCTGTAGGTCTGTTGGAGTTTGCCTGAGGTCTACTCCAGACCCTGTTTGCCTGGGTATCAGCAGCGGAGGTGGCAGAAGATAGAATATTGCTCAACAGCGAATGTTGCTGTCTGATTCTTACTCTGGAAGCTTCATCACAGAGGTGTACCTAGCCGTGTGAGGTGTGAGGGGTCAGTCTGCACCTAGTGGGGGATGTCTCCCAGTTAGGCAACTCAGGGGTTAGGGACCCACTTGAGCAGGCAGTCTATCCGTTCTCAGATCTCAACCTCTGTGCTGGGAGAACCACTGCTCTCTTCAAAGCTGTCAGACAGGGACGTTTACATCAGCAGAGGTTTCTGCCGCTTTTTGTTTAGCTATGCCCTGTCCCCAGAGGTGGATTCTACAGAGGCAGGAAGGCCTCCTTGAGCTGCAGTTGGCTCTACCGAATTCTAGCTTCCCGGTGGTTTTGTTTACCTACTGAAGCCTTAGCCATGGTGGACGCCCCTCTCCCAGCTTTGCTGCCACCTTGCAGTTAGATCTCAGACTGCTGTGCTAGCAATGAGGGAGGCTCCATGGGCATGGGACCCTCTGGACCAGGTGTGGGATATAATCTCCTGGTGTGCCATTTGCTAAGACCCTTGGTAAAGCACAGTATTAGGGTGGGAGTTACCCAATTTTCCAGGTGTTGTATGTCTCAGTTTCCCTTGGCTAGGAAAAGGAATTCCCTTCCCCTTTGGGCTTCCCAGGTCAGGCGATGCCTCGCCCTGCTTCGGCTCTCACTGGTTGGGCTGCACCCGCTGACCAGCACCTACTGTCTGACACGCCCCAGTAAGATGAACCCAGTATCTCAGTTGAAAATGCAGAAATCACCCGTCTTCTGTGTCACTCACACTGAGAGTTGGAGGCTCGAGGTGTTCCTATTTGGCCCATGATTGTTAATTGTCTAGTAAACAGCATGTGCTATAGTGACAATATCACATTATACGCAGTTTAATAGTTGATTATCATTTGGAAGATGTTGCTTACTTTAATGTGTATGTAAGGAATATAAGTAGTTATTAAGTATTGCTAATGACTCATTTAGAAGCAAACATGTTCTCCTACTTCTCTTTTAGATATTTTGATTAGTATTTAATGAATATTTCATAAAAGTTTCAGGTGAGTTATTAAAAATTGTAGTCTCCTATAATTTTCTATATTATGCTTGAAGCAGTATTGTCTTGGTTCTAAACAATAAAAATAAATGCAGAAATGGACCAGACATTGATGTTAATATAGAGTTTCAAAATGTATTCACAATATTTCATTTCAAATGTTTGTTTTTATCAAAATAACCTTATTCTTCTTATATTTTGAAATTACATTAAACAAATACTGTTAATTAAAATTTAAAATAATCTTACTTAGGAAAAATATTTAATATTAAATATATTTAATATTCCCAACATATGATTTTTTTATTTTGAAAAAAATTAATAAATAATACTGTTTCAGTAATAGCACCTCTCTTTTGTCAAAAGAAAAGGTTTTGTTTATTATTTCGAAAAAACCTTCTTTTGATATGTTAATTGGCAATATAAGAGAATTTAAATTTAATCTAGTGTAAAATATAAACTCTTTTCCTTCCTTTCCTATACCTTTCAGAACATTTTTAGGGTACATATTAATTATGTGCAGTATCCTTTTAGCAGAACCTCTGCCTTCAAAAGAAAGAAATGGTCTTGGGGAAGAGTATTTTACTTTTTTTTTAGTCATTTGACCTGATAATCTTTCTTATAAAGAAGGTAGAAAAATAACTGCCTTGCCATTCTCACAGGGTTTCTGTAACAACCAAGTGAAATAATAAATATATATATGTACTTGATGCCCAATGTATATTTACTAAATGTAATAATACCTTGTACAGAAATTTCAAATTATACACATAATTCAAATTATGTGTTAATTTGAATCCTAGGACAATAGGATAAAATTTCTCCTCCTCTTTGAGAACTTCTCTGCAGCTTCTTATTTATAATATTTCTGATTTTCTTAATGTCTAATGCTCCTTCTAATTTGGATAATATGTATTGACATGTACTTGTTTCAGTGTATATGTAAACACAATAAATCTTCTTGGAATTCTTTCTTATAAAAATGTGATTAGATACATATTCTTCCATACATACATATGAAAACTACATGTGTATATGCATATATGTGAAAATACATACCTGTATGTGTTATCTGGATATTTTCTATTGAAATCATTTCTCTCTAAAAACAACAATATTTCTAGATGTATGCTAACTTACTCATCCTACTAGACAGGTTATAAGGTTTTTACAATTCCATGGTGTGCAATCCAGGTTAAACAAGTGATTATTGAATTTCTGTCATGAAAAGTGCTTACATGGTAATATACTTATTGACTCAATCTAAAACTGCAAAATGACTGTCCTTTATAACACTTACTGCATCAGAAAATCCACTGTCTCCCTTTGGAGATGTTCACTGTGCTGCCTTTATGGTAATATATAAATGTCAAGAATTTTTGGAAATGTGAAATAGAATAATTTAAACTGGCCTTCCAATGAACTGCGACTTTCTTGAAACATTCTAAAATACTTGTTTTGCATGTGATTGTGCTTGAAATGATAATATTCCTAAGAATGGAATATATTTTATTTTCTTCCTTCTTTACAGTTTTTTTTTTCTGTATCTGTGTACTTAGAAGTATCACTGACATTAATAATTTGAATATAGTATTTCTAATATAAAACTTCTACTTCTAGACTTCAGGTTTTACTTCATACCTTTTAAAATCAATTTCTACAGATTATAACTCAGAATAAACTTGAAAGAAGAATATAGAAATTTTCTTTTTTAAAACTTGCAGAATTTCGTGTTTCATGAATGATTGTCAGCTAGTTAATGCATTAAAGGATTATCTCTCCTGGGTAGTTACTTAAACATTTTTTTCTTTAATTTGGTTTTACTCCTGAAAAAGATTATTTCCACATGAGATGTGCATATTTCATCCTCACCCTGCATAATATTAGAGCTACCATTAGAGATGGGAGAACTACTTTAAAGAAAATTAGCTTAAAAGTAAGCTTCCTTTCAGAAAAGCAATACAATCTTAAATATTTTTCTGAAAGAACAGGCAAATAAATTCAGATAGCAATGCTCATTTTTGAAACACGTTATACAGGTTGGACCAGGGACAAGGATTAGATTCATCTGTCAACTGAAGATATGCAGCATTCTTTCCCTGACTATCTATCTGTGAAGAAAGTTTTGCATAAAGTCTCCTTGCTTGGTTAGGAGGAGGGAAGTCACGTGAACTCTAATTAATGTAAAAGATTCAGACATATAAAGATTTTCTAATAGAAATTATTGGAGACATTGCAGGGATTGGCAATGATTTTATGAGTAAGAGTCCGGGATTAAAAGCTTTTGTTAGCAATACAGCTCAAGAGTCTAAAGGGAAGTAATATGTATTGATTTACCATATGTCAGTTACTTGGAACTTTAGAGGCCCAGAGATACTGGAAATTCATGTGGATTTAGAAAATATGTTTTCTTTTTTTTCTTAAAAAAAAAAAGGAAGAAAGGAAAAACAAAAAATAAAGCGAGAAAAGGTATTGATTAAAATGAGGTAATTTTGATTGATGCATTTTTGCAGGTTCCAGGCAAAATTTCTATGACTCTTCATATAGAATAGACTACAACATCCTTTACCATTTAATTGAGTACAACACAGACGGAAGGGAAGTTATTCTCCTCACTTTGCAATAGTGTTGTTAAGCAAAGCATCAGAAATCTGCAGCTCAGCTTATCTGTAACCTGAAATAAAATTTAGTTTGCAGTGGCAGATCTGTGGTACCATCAAATCCGCTTGCTCCTGTAGAGTCCCAGCTGAGCTAGCAGGGATGTCTGCAGATTTCATGCGTGATGCATGGTAGTGGAAAATAAAGGGCAGCAGGAGTGGGAAATGGAAATTCAGCAAAGCAGTGTGGAAAAAAGTGAATTTTTCCTTGGATAGCCCCGCTAGTACATAGGAATAGGAAACTTGGTAAATATCCAATATCTAGGGTCAACAGATAGGGGAAAAGAGGTACAACAGTTCAAGGAGTCATAGTAATGTTACCTTATTTATACTCATTCACTCATAAAGCCTCAGTCGTTTGAAATATATTCCTTTATACTTCCAAACATCTTTATTCCAAAGATTATAAAATTAAAATGTATCATAAAATTTTTATATTATTCTCTATGTGATGTATAAAAATCTTCACATCTCTTTATCACAAAAGCACTTCAAATAGTATATATGCTCAATACAAATAAATGTGTTAATATGTAGCTACAAAAAGTATAAGTAAAAATACCTGGATAAATTCATTGGATTCTGTACAATACTATATTATATAACAACAAACATTTTGACTATTTTAACATTATTAATTATCAAAATTATTTATCACTATTATTCATTTCTTGCTCATAAGAAGTTCATGAAGAAGTTAGTGGCTGGAATATATCTTTCTATTGAATTACTCAGGGACCCAGACTCATTCAGATCTCCCAAATGCTCTGTCTTCAGCAAGTAGAAAGACAAAGAAATCATACAACAGGCACTTGTTTTGTAAGTCCCAAGACTTGGAAATGTTACATAATTTACCTACACACACCTTTGTTGAGAACTAGATTCTCTATACATAACAGACTAAGAGATGTAATGCCTTGCTAAGGGCAAACAATCCTATATATGCCAGTAGGAAAATGAATCTTTGTGGATAACTGATCATTTGTGGAAGAAACTGTATAGGGTTTATAACGTGTAAGATATTTTGACATATATTGTTTCATTTAATCTTTAAAGTAAGACTGAAGCAGGTTAAAAGAGTATAAAATTTCAGATTCACATAGCTACAGAAGAGTGAGGCTAGGGCTAAATTTTCGTTATTAGAGCCCACAGTTCAGTGTATATTTCTATAACAGATATCTATGTAACTTAATTCGGTGAAATTCTTGTGAAGTCCCTAAATTATTTTTCTAACTGGCATACCTATCTTTGATATAAACTATAATTTTATTATGTTCAATCTCCAAATTTCAAGTAACATGTATTTTTACATTATTGCCTTGTATTTAAAAGCTAATGGAATTAATAATTAACACTTCTCCCAACTCATTATAAGGGATGCTAATTAGAATAATGCCATTTATTGTTTTATAAAGTGTTTCACACTAATAGGTAAAAATAAGAAGGGTATAGACATTTTACTTGCTTTATTAAGTGTTTGACTCTAGCTCAGTCCAAGCCTAAATTTAACATATACAAGTCACTGTAAGAGCATAACTTACAAGCTCGTGATAGCTATATAACTTATCAATTGGTTACTGATCTCTTTTAGCCATCTTCTAAATATAAACTACCCATTCTCCAGAATTTTATTAAAGCATATTATGTGATTTGTGATGTGAGAAAATGGGAAAAGCCTGCCACAAAAATTGTTTGTATTGGAAATCTGGTGAGGTTTCAAATCTAGCTTTAATAAGCTTCCAGTGCTTGAGTTGAGTAGAAAACACGAAAAATATTTTCTATTCAACTCAAGCATTGGAAGCTTATTACAGCTAGATTTGAAGCCTAATGCCTACAAAAGCACTTACTTCCCTCTGACAGTATCTTACCTTCTCTTCCAGCTGTCTATCGAAGCCCTTTCTTCTGTTCTTATAACACTTCAAGATGACACTATCAATTATTCTTAATCTGTCGTCTATTATTAGTCACAGCAAAATTCAGAATCCCAGCAGATCTTAGTCTCATCTATCATGTTGCCATGAACAAGAAGTCTTTCCTTATAAGTAGAACAATTCTCATCCATAAATTTAAGATGTGGGTATAAAAAAACACTTTAAAAATTAACGTTATGCCCTCCTGTGTTACAAATTCAAATAAACATTTAGACCTCAGAACACTTATTCTTTACATAACTCTGCTGGATACTGAGCAGCTAGAAAATCATAAAACTATCATTGAATATTTTCAGTGTGTAGTGTCTTGGATAAGTATATACTCATTCAAAGGAATGGAAGACATAATCAATGGCACCAAAGAGGTTATATCCAGGGAGGATGGTGGAGTCAGTGGGCATCACATACTCACTCAGTCTTATTGCTTGTATTGAAAATATGGTTACCAGTGGAATTCAGTGTGTGCTATATTTAGGATTATGGTGAATAATACTCCATAGTGAGCCCCTTTATTCTATGAAACACCCTTAATAAACCAGAGGTTGTCCCCTGATAAACTGGGGTATATATACTCAAAGGTATTACAACTTTTCTTAGAAGAGCCCGAAGAGGTCCTGAATATCCCTCCTACATATTTCAATTATATTATATTTCCCTTGGCCACCCTTCTCACTTGGCAAGCCTGAAAAATGAGAAGATTCATTTAAAGCATACATGGCGGAATAAGGGATTTGAATTTCAGCAGTGTTTGCAGTGTGCTCAGATTCAATCACTCCAGTGGACAGGACAGAAAAGATCAAACTAGCAGATCCTCTGATATTCACCTTTAGAATTAAAAAAAAAAAGCATTTAGAGATTTTACATAGTTTGATGTCTATTTCCCCCCCTCCATTTAGTGTCTTTATTATGTTTGAAATTTTCTAGTGTTCTAGCCAGTGCTTCAAGACTTATATTTTGATGGAGTTAGAGGTACTGTTAATCACAAAAGATTCCCATCATGTGCATAAGAATTCAATGCTCTGTTTGACTCATCCAAGCCTTCACTATAGGGCAATATTAGCTTTCTATACCTGCTGTAACAAATTACTAAATTACTACTTAGTGGCTTCAAAAACCTCCAAATTATTTGCTTACAATTGTATAGTTAGGAAATTCAAGTGTTTCTCACTGGGCTAAGATGAAGGTGTTAGCAGGGGTGTGCTTCTTTCTGCAGCTCCTAAAAGTTACCTACATTGCAAGGCTCTTGGCACTTCCCAGTTTCAGAGCCCTCAGTGGCCTGTGGTAGTGTCATTCTCACATGACATTATATCACCCCATCTCGGAATCTTCTACCTCCCTTTTTCACATTAAAGGATCCTTTGATTATATTGGGCCTATCTGGATAATCCATGATAATCTCTGTCTCCTAAAATCAGCTGATCAGCAACTTTAATTCTGTCTGCAACCTTAATTCTCATTTCTATGTAACCTAACATGTTCAGATTCCAGGGATTAGGATGTGAACATATCTGGGAGGCATTATCCTGACTTCCACATCAAAGTAGTCTAATACCACAGGCACTTTAATCTGTTGTCATAATATGTATAACCAGGCCTTGCCGCTAATGTCCTATGATTTCCATTGCCTCTTTGAGGGCAATATGCCCAGCTAAAGACATGTGTGCCAACAGTTTCAATTGGTGCAGGCATTCAGGATGTGGCCTACTATTTGCTGTCTAATCTCCAACAGAGATATAACATTGGTACCACTTCTTAAAACCCGGACTTCTGTGAGATTCCCAGGATAATAATCTCAGCTTTTCTTAATACAAATCATCAGGTATCATATATGTAGCCCAAGTCTGATGTAGGGTTATCTAACCCCCATAGGAACCCTCCCCCTTTACCTGGGAAACAGAGTACAAATGCAAAAGAGGATATGGGTTGCCATCAGTCACCTCCTATAAATAATAGGTGAGATATTATACTTGACTCTACTTATTCACAAACACATTCTTACCAGCCCTGCTAACTCCACCATATAAGCCAGGTCCTACCACACAGAGAAATCTCAGTTTAAAGATTTGTATTTGATTTTCTATCAGACCAGTAGATGAGCAATTCAAAATATTAAAAACAAGGGTGATATGAGTAACTGCGGTTCCCAAATGCCTCTTCATTCCAAGGTAATCATATCTAAATGTAAGTCTTCATGATTGGGAACAGGGCTTGACACCATTAGCTATGGGGAGGGGTACAGTAGCTCTTAAGGGCCTATTGACTATCATATATTTTACAGCACCAGTCTTATATTCCATATTTGTCCTGGTCAAGTACTACCACATTTAAATATTCCATTTTGCTAACTTTAGAACTATTTACTTTTTTTGTTCTATTTCATCAACAAATATTATCCCTTCTTCAGGTTTTCAAAAGAGAGCTGTAAAATTTTTCGTGCCCTTATCTTTCTTGTATATATTTATCAGAAATAGGGCATTGTATTCTGCCTCATAATATTTTTAGTAGATTTTTACATGTCTCAACTTAACAAAATATTTATTACATGGCAAAATAATGACTTTAAATTACCTACTATTAAATACTTTGTTATTAAATACAGAACACAGACTATTTTATTATTATAATTGATAGAGATATGTACTCTGCACACATACACAAATGTGGGAAACTGGTAATCTTTTATGTGGTATATTAATAAGTATAGCAAAAGCTCTTTGAGCAAATTGTCTAAGAAAGTAATGGGTTACAAAATAGGTTCAAAAGTGCACATGTGTCTATGTTGTTTGTAAGTGCATATGCAGATGACTTACTGTCTGAATGTGTAACGTGGATCTCTACTGGGGTACATGCAATAACAGAGTGATAACAAAAGTAACTTAACTAAGGATGATACTTTTAGAAGAAAAATTCACAGGAATATATTCAGTGAAACAAAATTGTGTATATCTACTTTAACTAATCTCAATTTTCCCTTTCACATTATTTCTTTTATATCTAAGGTCTAATTCTCTTTAGAAATGAAAATATAGAATGAAAATTATTGCATTGTTTCTTTTTTATTTTGTGTGTCTCGGTTTTTTGTTGTTGTTGTTGTATTTGATTGAATTTTCTGCTTAAATTTTTACTGTAGTTGTAATGAGTTAATTGAAAATTGCATCATTAGTTTACCTTTAATAATTTATATATCTAACATGTTAATTGTTTCAACCATTTTAATTATTATGTTTTGTTTCTCAACAAATAAATAGAAATTATTTTATTATTATCATTATATTAAAAAGCATACAAAGAAAATAAGAAGATTATGCATAGCAACTTCTATCTGTAACAAAGAGGCTTAAATTTAGCTTATGTTACTATGCAATGATTTGCCAGGTGAAACTGTGAAAATGTTACTATGTCAAGCTTCTTAGGAGAATCTCGATCTTGCAGACTTTTGCTGAAATTAATGTTTTGGTAAGAACATTTTCTTAAATATGTATTTGGTGGTCAGTACACAGTGTTTGAACAATGTGTATGTATGCTATTCTGTTTTCCCGGGTAGTGATGGGAACACCTTTCACAGGCCTTTCAAATGACAAGCCTAGGGTTCCTTCTCAGGCTGCTGTATTCCCTAAACTTTCCTTTCTTTCTTCTGCAGGAGCAGAACCTAGTTTGCTCTCCTTCTAAAGCCATTTTATTTTACTCTATTGTTTATTTATTTGTTTTTTTCTCCCTGCTCGACAGTTATAGATCAAATAGTAACACATTTTCTTAATTTTCATTTTCTGTGATGCACTTAAAGATAAACAAAAGAACCACAAAGGGCAAAAATAGCCATAGCAACACAAAGTTGACAAATTTTCTTGTAACATTGTCAAAAAAACCTGACACATTTCTATTTATTTTTCTTCAAAGTCTGAATCTCCAGCAGTTTATTGTGAAGATATTATTTTTGAACAAAGAAAGACATGGACATTTACATGATCAAATGTTGACAAATGGTGCGGTTTTGAATTTGATCCTAATTTGTCTGTCCTATTTAGCCTTTCTCAAACGAACTTCTTCATCTATAAATGGTTTTTGTCACAAATCGACTTTATTCTATGCCATATAAAAAGTATTTATTAAATATGATCTCCACATTGTAAGGTACTACAAGCATACAAACATTACTCATACGCAGAGAAAAGCATTTGAGTCACAGTGCCTACCTCTCACTGGACCATTTCAGACATCCTCATAATATAGCGACAATAGAATCTGTGAGCCTTGAAAATAATACTTAATAGGATTGCTTCTCTGGCAAGAAACCATTCATGCTTATATTAACTTTCTAAATCTAAATTGAATGATTTCCAAAAGATTGTCTTTTAGTTTTTGTTGTTCCTTAATAATCTGCAATTTAAAATGTAGCAGTAATGTGATACTGGATATTCTAAGTCGTGTGCTTGTGTGTGTGTGTGTGCTTTTGTCATGGTATGGGGCTGATGAGTAACTAGGCTTTGACCAAGTAGGTATTAAGGAATCAAGAACATCCATCAGTTTTTAAGTGACCTGATATGGTTATCCCTCTAGATAGTATAAAATCCAGAAAAAAAAAATCTTACATTTATTTATTTATTTATTTATTTAGATTACTCTTTAAGTTATAAGGTACATGTGCAGAATATGCAGGTTTGCTACACAGGTATACACGTGCCGTGGTGGTTTGCTGCATTCATCAACCCGCCATCTACATCAAGTATTTCTCCGAATGCTATCCCTCCCCTACTGCCCCACCCCGTGACAGGTTCCCATGTGTGACATTCCCCTCCCTGTGTCCATGTGTTCTCACTGTTCAACTTCCACTTATGAGTGAGAACATGTGGTATTTGGTTTTCTGTTCTTGTGTTAGTATACTGAGAATGATGGTTTACAGCTTCACCCATGTCCCTGCAAAGGATGTGAACTCATCCTTTTTTGTGACTGCATTGTAGTACATGGTGTATATGTGCTACATTTTCTTTATTCAGTCTTTTGTTAATGGGCATTTGGGTTGGTCCCAACTCTTTGCTGTTGTTAACAGTGCCGCAATAAACATACGTGTGCATGTGTCTTTATAGTAGAATGATTTACAATCCTTTGGGTATATACTCAGTAATGGGATTGCTGGGTCAAATGGTATTTCTGATTCTGGATCTTTGAGGAATCACCACACTGTCTTCCACAATAGTTGAACTAATTTATACCCCCACCACCAGTTAAAAGTGTTCCTATTTCTCCACATCCTCTTTAGTACCTGTTGTTTCCTGACTTTTTAATAATCGCCATTCTAATTGGCATGAGATGGTATCTCATTGTGGTTTTGATTTGAATTTCTCTAATGACCAGTGATGATGAGCTTTTTTTCATATATTTGTTGGCTGCATAAATGTCGTCTTTTGAGAAGTGTCTGTTCATATCCTTTGCCCACTTTTCAATGAGTTTTTTTTTTTTTTTTTCTCTTGTAAATTTGTTTAAGTTCATTGTGGATTCTGTATATTAGCCCTTTGTCTGATGGATATTGCAAAAACTTTCTCCCATTCTGTAGGTTGCCTGTTCACTCTGATGGTAGTTTCTTTTGCCATGCAGAAGCTCTTTAGTTTAATTAGATCCCATCTGTCAATTTTGGCTTTGGTTGCCATTGCTTTTGGTATTTCAGTCATTAAGTCTTTGCCCATGCCTTAAGTAGTGGTTATTTCTCCACATTTTCATCCTGAAATGGTAATTCAAAGCAATGATTTGAAAGTTCGACATCTTAAAACAATTGTATTTTGATTAATTTAAGTCACATCATGAGTTTGCCTGAGTTGCTTGAAAAGCAGAAGCCAAAACAGGATTAACCTTGCAAGAGATATATTAGGGACAATGATTGTAAGGAAACATGAAAGAGTTGGAGAAGAGCAAGAGAGCCATCAGCTCTTAATACAGTTTTGACTCATGTTAAAGGAAAAATGGAAGGAAGAAAGGTTGAGTAGCAGCATCTTAGATTGCATTGCAGTTCTACAAGTTCAGCATGGCCTTTATGGAGATCTTGAGACAAAGTCATCCAACAACAGAAGATTCCAGTGCCTCCTAGAAATGAGTGTGCATTAATATCACTGTCACATTCACTCATTAGCTGGGAATAGTGAGAAGGATAGTCTTAAGGAAAAATATCTAATAGGTTTCATTGCTCAGTGACTGTGGCCTATGTTCAATTATGTTCCCTGAAATTACTGATTGGAGAGGTGGATTCTAATGGCCATCACGCATCATATACCTCTCAACATTTATATAAATGTTTCTGTTACTGGAAGTAGTTGATCTTTCTTCTACCTATACCCATATTATCTTACAGTCATTCCATATGATTCCACCAACACTTGGAATATCAGTTAGTGAAACACTTTTGAGGTCTTAAGAGAATTATAAATAAGCAATGGTAAGCATGACTCAGAAGTAATTTGCCAATTTTTGTTGTCATTTTCTCTCACCCTTTTCGTCTCGTGAGCATGCTGCAATTATGTTGTGCAATGAGGTCGTCTTTTTATCAGTCTTGGGCACTGTTTATAAACATATGCATATTAGTCTTAAATTTACCATTTTTAAGCTATTTTGAAAAATCACACTATGAATTTGTTTTAATGTATATATACTCTAGGCACTTTTTCTTCATATCTACCTGATTTTTTGTTTGTTTGTTTGTTTGTTTTTTGAGACAGAGTCTCACTCTGTCACCCAGGCTGGGGTGCAATGGCACTATCTCAGCTCACTGCAATCTCCGCCTCCCAGGTTCAAGCGATTCTCCTGCTTCAGCCTCCTGAGTAGCTGGGACTACAGGCACATGCCACCATGCCTGGCTAATTTTTATATTTATAGTAGAGACAGGGTTTCACAATGTTGGCCAGGGTGTTCTCGAACTCCTGACCTCGTGATCCGCTGGTCTTGGCCTCACAAAATGCTGAGATTACAGGCATGAGCCACCATGCCCAGTCCTACTTGAAGTTTTTATAATTCCTTGTTATTTAAATATCTGCCTAGATACATATTTAATAAAAATACAGTTTAGCAAAACAACACATAAAAATCTTTTGCATGTTAATCACAGTTGTTACCTACTTCTTAGAGGAACCAAACAAATATATAATGTGGCTAAAATTCATCAAACAAAAATCTGCATGTTTTTCAGACCTTCAACTTTCCAATAATTGCTTCAAAATACCGTTTCAAAATAAAGCTTCTAACATCACCTGGTAATGTCTACTTTCAAGATGATAAATTGGCAAACACTGATTCCATTATGGCTCATTTTACTAATGCTAATATACTTCCACCACTGGAGGCAGGACTTGGTTCTTTTTTGTCTCTTTATCCTAGTCTCTATGTCTTGAATTCTTAGACAGATTCTTAGATTTTCTAAAAAGGCTTGTTGGTCAAATGAGTAATGTAACAAAGCTCAGAAAATATACATGAAGAGATTTTACACTAAAGGTAGATGTTTTAATATGTGAATTTGAAAAGTATGCATAGACTGTAGATGAGATTGAGAATACTAAATTAAACTGAGGGAAAACCTCGGTTATTAAAAATCTTAAGCGAACCTTTCTAAACAGTGACTGTGTTTTCTCAAAAACCAAGAATACTGGATCTAGACTTACACGAACTTCAAAAGAATTTTAGGAGACGGAGAAGAAAAGACTGTTACAGGTTTTGTCCTTTGACTACAATTAAAAAAAAAAAAATCCTTTACTCAATTTCTTTAAGAATAACCTTAGGAAAGAAAACATTGTGAGTCAGTGGATAAGAGACTATAGGGGATGAATACAGTCATATGATTACTAAGGTGGCAATGGCCTAACCTTTCCAAGGTCTTCAAGATATGAGTGAAGAGTTTAAATTGGATTCAAAATTGTATTATTTGGTATAGGGATGGAAACCATCAACTCAAAAAGGATTTTGTTCTTTTGTCTTCTTTTCTGTTCTTCTCACCTTAGCACCCTCTGGGATTGGTCCAAGAAGTATCAAAATACCTGGGGAATCATTCATCTGGCTTCATGCTTTCTGAGCTACCATATGAAGAAAGCAAATCAATAAAGGTGTTACCCACTTCTTGTAACTACACTTTGCAGTTTTTCAGTGTTTTATTTTTTCTCTTTTGGTCTTCAGGGATCACATAGCACTTGGAAGCCTGATCTTCCAACGATTTTCCATTTGGTCCCAATTATCTGGGACCAAATAAAAGCTAATTCTTTTAATATTTAAAGCCTACCAATTTTTGAATTCCTAAAGGTATTTAGGTATAAAAAGGTTTTCATAATTTTGTATGTGGTACTTATTGGAATAAACTATAAAAATTGGATGATTTTTAGATATGGGGTTTGGGGTTAGTATGTAGCAAATATGCATGATGCAAGAGAAATTATATATTTTACACATTTAATTTATACAATTGAAAGTTTTGATGCCTAAAAAACTTGAGTACATGTTTCATCATCAACTTTCTAAAGCATGCATAGATTGCTTTTTTCATTATTTTTATTACCTTTAGGGAAAAAGTATGGCTATTTAATTTGTGATTTTCTAAGGATTAAGATAAATCATTTTACTTTTTTCTATTCACATTTAATCATAATCTCTCAGAACCAGATATGTAAAAATGTATCAGTTATATTTGATCCGTTGTCCTTCACCACAATATACCCTATGTATAGTACTCAACAGGCAAACCAATCTTAATTATTCAAAGGTTCTTTTGTTAGTTACAATACTTCACTAAAATTATACTGCACTGAAATTATACAACACTGCAATGAAACTAAAACATAGAGTATTATAATTTTTTTCAACCCTTCATCTTCTAATATAATCAAAGTGGAAATAAAATGGTGTTGGCATAATTTCTCTAAAGACCTGTGATGCTGATGTTCTCTGCTCATTTTCTACAGTTATGTACAGTTGTGATTTTACCTCCAATCATAATTGATTGACATCAGAAGGAGTACTGTATGAATGACTGAATAGTCCAGTTCTCTCCATGATCTTGGTTCCTTGTTGAAAAGTACCTTCATTATCTCCTAAGGGTTTCTCAAACCTGTTATAACCTCATAGTCACTGTACTTCCTGTTGTTTATTTTCTCTCAACATTTTATTGAATTGATAACTTATAGTTTCTCTTGAATAACCAAGTAATATTTATCTTGTCATTTCTTTCTCTGAAAATCCGAAGAGCTTTAAAGCCAGTACGGAAATTTCAAACTTTTCATTATGGAATATTAAGCCGTTCACAATCTCTGGTCTATCTAGTATTTTAACACCCTAGTATTCTATGAAATATATCTTACCTTTATCCTTTTAAACAGATGTAATACTAATCAGCAGAAAAAGAAATGTATCGTTCAAGTTTTATAGATAAGTAGGTAGATTCAACATGACTAAGAAACTGATTTAGCTTTATTATCCATAGCTAATAACTGATAGAAATATGATTTGTTTTCAATATTTCTTTAGTGTTCTTTCCACTATTCAACACCCACCCTCACATATGTTGGTTAATTGCAAATTTAAGAGCCAATGAGTGCTATTTAAAATCTAATGAATGAGTAAATTGAAATCCATTTTTTTCATGCTTACTGGTGATTAACACATTACTTGATTAATTTTAGTATATAAAAAATGTTCTGTAACATCATGCATACTCTTCATTATTATTCAGTTTAAATTGTTACTCTCATTTTTCTTGTATTTTCCCATGATGTGAATGTCTGCATCTACTGGTCTAGTCTCATGCACGACTCTTCAGTATAGGATTAAACCTGTTTTATGTCAGTATTTTGTTATGTGTTCAAGTGGCGAACATTTAAAAGAAATGCACAATTACATCCAAATTTAGTCATTTGTGAATAAAAAGATGTATTAGTCCATTTTCACACTGCTGATAAAGACATACCTGAGACTGGGCAATTTATAAAAGAAAGAGGTTTAATGGACTTACAATTCCACGTGGCTTCGGAGGTCTCACAATCATGGTGGAAGATGAAAGTCATGTCTCACATGGCAGCAGACAAGAGAAGAGAGCTTGTGCAGGGAAACTCTGCCTTATAAAACTATCAGATCTCATGAGACTTATACACTATCACGAGAACAGCACAAGAAAGACCTGCCCCCATGACTCAATTATCTCCCACTGGGTCCCTCCCACAACATGTGGCAATTCAAGATGAGATTTGGGTGATGACACAGCCAAACCATATCATTCCATTACTGGCTTCTCCCAAATCTTATGTCCTCATATTTCAAAACCAATCTTGTCTTCCAAACAGTCCTCTAAAGTCTTAACTCATTTCAACATTAACTCAAAAGTCCAGAGTCAAATGTTTCCTCTGAGATAAGGTAAGTCCCTTCCACCTATGAGCCTGTAAAATCAAAAGCAAGTTAGTTATTTTCTAGATACAATGGGGATAGAGACATTAGGTAAATACAGCCATTACAAATGGGAAAACTTGGTCAAAACAAAGGGATTACAGGTCCCATGCCAGACCAAAAATCCAGCAGGGCAGTGAGTTCTTAAAGCTCCAAAATGATCTCCTTTGACTCTATGTCTCATTTCTAGGTTACCCTGATGCAAGAGGTGGGTTTCCATAGTCTTTGGCAGCTCTGCCTCTTTGGTTTTTTAAAGTTCGACCCCGTTCCTGGTTGATTTCAGGAGCCAGGAGCATCTGTGACTTTTTCAGATGCAAAGTGCAAGCTGTTGGTGGATCTACCATTCTAGAGTCTGGAGGATAGTGGAGTTCTTCTTACACCTTCACTAGGGTGCTAATGCCCCAGTAAGCACTCTGTGTGGGGATTTCTACCCCACATTTCTTTTTCACACTGCCATAGCAGGGGTTCTCCATGAGTGCCCCATTCCTGCAGCAAACTTCTGCCTGGACATCCAGGCTTTCCCACACATCCTCAGAAATTGAGGTGGAGGTTACCAAATCTCAATTATTGACTTCTGTGTACTTGCAGTCTCAACATCACATGAAAGTTGCCAAAGGTTGAGGCTTGCACCCTCTGAAGCCACATCCTGAGCTCTATGTTAGCCCCTTTCAGCCACAACTGGAGCAGCTGGGACTCAGGGCATCAAGTCCCTAGGCTGTATACAGCACAAGGACCATGAGCCTAGCCCATGAAACAATTTTTTCCTTCTAGGCCCCAGGGCCTGCCATAGGAGGGGCTGCTATTAAGACCTCTGACATGCCCTGGAGACATTTTCCCCATTGTCTTTGGGATTAATATTTGGCTTCTCATTACTTATGCAAATCTCTGCAGCCAGCTTGAATTTTTCCTTGGAAAATGGGATTTCCTTTTTTTATCACATTGTCAGGCTGCAAATTTTCCAAACTTTTATGTTCTGCTTCCTTTATAAAACTTAATGCCTTTAATAACACACAAGTCACCTCCTGAATGTTTTGCTGCTTAGAAATTTATTCTACCAGATACCCTAAATCATTTCTCTCAAGTTCAAAGTTCCACAAATCTCAAGAGCAGGGAAAAAATGTGGCCTGCCTCTTTGCTAAAACATTAACAAGAGTCACCTTTTCTCTAGTTCCCAACAAGTTCCTCATTTCCATCTGAGACCACCTCAGCGTGGACTTTATTGTTCATATTGCTATCAGCATTTTGGACAAAGCCATTCAACAAGTCTCTAGAAAGTTCCAAACTTTCCCACATTTTCCTGTCTTCTTCTGAGCCCTCCAAACTGTTCCAACCCCTCCCTGTTACTCAGTTTCAAAGTCTCTTCTACATTTTCGGTATCTACAGCAGCAGCCCACTCTACTGGTATCAATTTACAGTATGAGTCTGTTTTTGCACTGCTAATAAAGACATACCTGAGACTAGGCAATTTACAAAAGAAAGAGGTTTAATGGACTTACAGTTCCACGTGGTTGGGGAGGCCTCACAATCCTGGCAGAAGGTGAAAAGCACATCTCACATGGCAGCAGATAAGAGAAGAGAGCTTGTGCAGGGAAACTCCGCCTTATGAAACCATCAGATCTCATGAGGCTTATTCACAATCATATGAACAGCATGGGAAAGATCTGCCCCCATAATTCAATGACCTCTCACTGGGTTCCCCCAACAACATGTAGGAATTCAAGATGAGATTTGGGTGGAGACACAGACATAACATTTTTGGGTCTAATCTTATTAAGCAGCCACCTCCAGAAATCCTAAAACCAATGAAAAAATTTCATCCTTAATATTCTGTTCCTCTAGAACCACCCCACTCTGGTACCAAAATCTGTATTATTTAGGGTTCTTTAGAGGGACAGAGCTAATAGGATAGATGTCTATATAAAGGAGAATTTATTAAGAAGTATTAACTCACATGATCACAAGGTCCCACAATAGCCCATCTGCAAGCTGAAAAGCAAGGAAGCCAACCCAAGTCCCAAAGCTGAAGAACTTGGAGTTTGATGTTTGAGGGCAGGAAGCATCCAGCATGGGAGAAAGCAGCTGGTTGGGAGGCTAAGCCAGTCTATTCTCTCCACATTCTTTTGCCTGCTTTTATTCTGGCCACTCTGGCAGCTGATTAGATTGTACTCACCAAGATTGAGGGTGGGCCTGCCTTTCCCAGTCCACTGACTCAAATGTTAATCTTCTTTGGAAACATCCTCACAGACACAGTACACATCCAGGAACAATACTTTGCATCCTTCATTCCAATCAAGTTGACACTCAGTATTAACCATCACAGAAGTGTGTCACTTCAAGATGTCTTATTAAAAGTCCTGAAATATTTTTATGTAAATGTGTAATTAAATCAAATTTCCATTCCCTGTCTTCTAAGCAGTAAACTTGTGTGTCTTTCTGTGCAAACTAATAAAACAAACTAATTTATGATAAACACATACATTGAATAAAGCTCAGAAAATTAAATAACAACCTATTTGGGAAAATTTGTCAGCAGTTATCAGCTCAACTGTACAATACAGAGTATTGAAAATTGTTTCAAAATTAATATTTCAAAATGAACAATAAAGATAATCAACAATTTCAGGTATTGTTTTTATTTCTATAAATAAATAAATAGGTCAATAAATAAATTCTTATAAATAAAACTGCCCAATAAATAAATACTCGAATTCCACCAAGGTATTCAAAATGGCATAAATCTTCCTTCATCTGGTTAGGCTGTCAATGTTTAAACAAGCACACCTACACATTCCCATGTACATGGGCACACACACATACACACACATTTTTCAACAGAGAACCAGTAACCAAAATCACCTGAGAGTTTTAAAACATAGAGTTTAAATGTCTAATGTTGTTTTCTCCATATTTTAGGTATGCTAGGTATAACTACTTCCTCAATATTATCAGATAGTTTTGGCATAAATACATATTATTGATGCATGTTGTTTAATTGTTATAAAATAGGCAAGTTTTCTTTTTTTAATCAGTTTTGCTAAATTTATCTTTCTCCAGTTAGAGAGCAGTTTTAGACTTTGTTGATTGTGTCAAGTATACATATATTTTCCTTGTATTAATGCCTGACTTTGTCTTAATTCCTTTCTTTATCTTTGTTTTTTGTTACTTTTTAAAATTGTAAGTTACATATTTATCTCATTCTTTCATTTTCTAGTATAATTATTGAAGACTATAAAATTATTTCAAAGATCAGTCAGCTTATTGGCTTAATAAAACTTTATATGTGTTTTTTTGTTTGTTTACGTTAAAATCTAGGATGTATTTAAAGTTTCATTGTTATTTTGCTGAGTAACGAATTATTTATAAGTGTGATTTAAATTTTTAAATGGATGAAAGCTTCAGTTATCTCGGCATTCATATCTAAATTTTTAACTTGATATGTGATAAGATTCTTTGTGTGACACAGGTTACTGATACTTTATTTTTAACATTTCAGTGTCTTTGTGTGTTATCTGTGCTACTTGTAAATGATATATAGCTCTCATTTAACTATACAATTTAGATCTTCTGGATGGAGTGAACAATATAGTTTTAATTCTTTGTATCATGTCTTTTTGGTCTTTGTATGTATTTTTCTTTATTTCTCCCTTCTTTGGATTGATTTTTTTTCTTTATCTCTTTTTTAAAACATTCTTAGTATGTATATCCTTTAATTGTATGCTTTATTTTACAAGCTACCTGTGTTAGTTTTCTAGGACTGCCATTACAAAATACCACAGACTGGGTGACTTAAATGACAGAAAATTATTTTTTCACACTCTGGGAGGCTGGAAGGCCAGGACCAAGGGGACAGTAGGGTAGATTTCTTCTGAGGCTGCCTTCTAGCTGTATTCTCATATCGGCTCACATCCATATCCCTGGTGTTTCTTTCTCTTCTTCTAAGGTCATGTTGGATTAGGGGCCCAACTTTTATGACTTCACTTAACCTTAATTTTATCTTTAAAGCAATATTTCCTAAAACAGTCACATTCTAAGGTACTCGGGGCTAGGGCTTCAGCATATACATTTTGGGAAGTGTACAATTCAGGTCATAACATTACCTAATCTACTGAGGAGGTGAAAATAAATATATTTCTTCTTCATCTGAACTATATGAATTTAGAATTTTAATTCCAATTACCTCCATTTTTCTATAACATATTTTTATATTTAACTTCAAATTCCAAAAGTTGTCATTTTTATAATTACTAACTTATGTCAAATTTCACTTATATTTACCAAAATGTTTATTAATTTATTTTTTATCTTTTTTGAGTCTTTTTTGAATCTTAGTTTTCTTCTCCTTGAAATAAATTATTGAGCACTTCTCACTAATTTAGTTAAGATAATGAGAAATGTGTTTCATTATTTTAAAGAACAATGCCTTTTCAACTTGTTCTTAAAGAATGGTTAAACATAGTATAGTATTCTATATTAATACTGTTATCTATCAGAATGTTGAAGCTATTAATTTGTTGTTTTCTGTTTCAGTTTTGCTCCTGATAAGTTTGCTGTCATTTAAATTAAGATTTGTCCATTAAAATCTGTTCCCTCTGGATGTTCTTGAATTCCTTCTACTGTCATTGATGATCTAAAGTTTCATTATTGTGTGTCTAGATTAGTTTTTTAAAATTACACTTAATAGATTTTCTTGTACTTTCCTATATTTGAGATTATTATCTCTTACAAATTATGAACCAGCTTAAGCTTTTGTTTTATGCATGTCCCTTTCCTTAATCTAGTCTCTTTTACAACTTTGGGAATATTTAGGACAGAAATAATCATACTCATCCTCTCCATTAATGATTCAGAAATATTAATATTTTCTATCTCTTTGCCTTTTTAAGTTTGTCCTCTCTAATTTCTTCATTTGTCTTTTAGTTCTCTCATAAACCATGCATAATCTATTGTTAATCAATTTATGTAGGTTTAATTTTAATCTAATATTGTTGAGTTTTGTTCTCTCTTTTTAAAAATCAATCTTGTCATTTTTATAGTATCATTTTATCTGATCAAGTTTCAAATCTCCCTTTGAAAATTTTGTACAAGTTTCAGTCACACTTAATTTTATGTTCAACGTTTGACAATTATAGTATATAAGAAAGGTCCTTAGAGATTGAGTTCTGCTCCTTATTGTTTCCACTGTCTCTTGGTCCTGAGGACCTACATGCTATAGTGCCTTATACTATGCTCATGTTCACTTGAGGTCTATATGATGCTCTTGCTGCCAGGCCTGATTTGAAAAAATGCTCCACGAAGGAGATCACATTTTGCTTCTCATAGCTGCCCTGATTCTCTATCAATCCAAGACCAATTAAATCTTTTTCTCACCTTCACCTTTTCTGGATCAGTTAGCAGTATCCATTTGAAACCATAACCTAGCAGAGAACAAAACATGAATTTTGAATGATCAAAATTCATATTTAAGAGGAGGCTTTGATTTTTCTCCCTAAAGCCCAAATAAAGACAGTGATTTTTTTTCTTTCTCTTTTGCTGATGAAAAGATTTCTTCTAGCCATCTCATTGCTGGAGTGTATAGGCATTTGAAATCCTGGCTTTACATATAAATCTCAGTTCTAGTTACTCAATTTATTTTGACCAAAGGCATGATCTCCTGTCCCTGATGTGCTCATTAGAATCCAAGCCTCTGCATCATTTTAGTCTGAAAGCAAGCTTTAAAAAAAGTTTGAATGCTAGCTTTTACAGCAGTCCCATTTTTGTTCAAGGTCCAGGAGTCTCTTTATTTCCTTGAAAGCATATAAGACATTTGTTATTCTATATACACAGTTTTTAGGTTTTTGTGATAGGCATCAATTTGAGTATTTGGTCTGAAATGTTAATTGAAATGTATTGAAGAAGTATGATTTCTAAAAATTTTGGAGTTTTTTCTTGGGGTAAAGCATTAATTTTCATATGTTGGGTGAAAAACAAAACAGACTTGGAAGTTCTATTGACCTAATGACTTCTGTATTCTCTACAAATAAGTCATATTTCAAGTTATCTGATGAAACTGAGAAGAATGGGATTATGAAGTGGGCTAGAAAATCAGGAATACAAGTATGGTATGGCTGCTAAGAGAACTGGAGTTAGAAGCCAATTGCCATTCATATGCAATTGTATCAATTGAATTGTATCAATAAGTATCATTATTTTAAACTAACAAAATTATTTAAAATAATTTATTTAAAAATATTACTTAAATTATATTTAAAACAAGCATTATTTGAAATAATATATATTTCATAGTTGATATTTAAATTAATATCAAGTAGAAATGTACATAAAGTGTAGTACTGATTTTAATTCAGGATAATAATGGCCTTTAATATTTACAATATAGTATACTACAATATGAATGTATAACTATTGGAATGCTAGTAAAATACCCTACACTTCAACAATTACAGTAAATATTGTTAGCTGGTGCATTTTGAAAGAATTAATTTTCTAAATAAAACAATTTGATTCATCTCAAAGCATAAAAATTTTAAAAATAGAAACATATCGACATTTGAAGGTCATAAGTAAAAACTTTTTTACTAATATAAACAAATACACTGGCCAATATTTATGTATAAATATCATTAAGATACTGTTTTATCTGTAATATAAAACAAATGTCATTTTTCCCGATGTAAAAGTAACACAGAATACCCTTACCTAGTTCTGTCCAATTTAGTGAATGTTCTCAAATTTAGCCATTAGAATTTGGCTAATATTTTTATATAGTTAAGGTTGCCATAAAGTAAGATAATTACTTTAAAACACACTTACCAGGTAATATCTATTAGTCCCTTAAGATCAGGTTAATATTTTGTTTCTATTACAGTTTCTAGAAAGTTATATATATATAAAATACATGTATAAATATTATATTCAATATATAATATTGAATAAATATATCTTATATTTAATAAATATATATAAATATATAATATATTAAATATATGTTACATATTACTATATTATATATGTATTATGTATTATATAATATATGTGTTATGTATTATATATTATATAATATATGTATTATATATTATATAATTACATAATATATGTATTATATATTATGTATTATATAATATATGTATTATATATTATGTATTATATAATATATGTATTATATATTATGTATTATATATGTATTATATGTTATGTATTATATAATATATGTATTATATGTTATATATTATATATGTATTATACATTATATATAATTTAATATGTATAATATATAATATATAATATATTTTATATTTTTATATATATATATATAATTTATTTTTTTTTTTGGAGACAGAGTTTCGCTCTGTTGCCCAAGCTGGAGTGCAGTGGTGCGATCGCGGCTCACTGCAAGCTCCACTTCCCAGGTTCACGCCATTCTCCTACCTCAGTCTCCTGAGTAGCTGGGGCTACAGGTGCCCCCCACTACGCCCGGCTAATTTTTTTGGGTTTTTTTTAGTAGAGATGAGGTTTCAGTGTGTTAGCCAGGATGGTCTTGATCTCCTGACCTCGTGATCCACCCGCCTCAGCCTCCCGAAGTGCTGGGATTGCAGGCCTGAAGTGAGTTATATTTTTATATTAAGAGTTCCCTTGTCTTTGGGTAAAATTCAGATTCAGTTAATAAGGAATATTAGCAAGAAATTAGAGGGTGGGATATGAAAGGATATGGTTATTTGTTCTCCCATCTTCCTCCCTTTGGGTTCACTGTGGACTTCACTTACTCTTTTGTGTGAGAAAAATGATTAGCCAATTCGTACAGCTTTGTCTCTCTTAGAGTTCCAGTTACTATTTTTTCTTCAACCTTTTAGGCCTATATATAGAAATGATACTCCACTGTATCTAGTCCTTTCCTATACACAATAGTCCTATTAACTCTTCTTAAATTATCCAATCTAATCATCCTATGTTGCTTGTAATAATTCTGACAAGCTTTGTTTTTTCTCCTCTTCATTAGTTTGTTTAAATGTTGAATATTTTATGCATGTGAGTTGGGCATTTCTTAAATATAGATCCTAGTATTATTTATTATAATCTAGAACAAAAAACCATTATAATAACAACAATAAAGCTAATATTAATAATAACATTAAATAAGACTCAGACATGTGCCAGGCACTCTTATAAGAGCTTTATTAGTCAAAACTCCCCATTTTATGGATGTTGAATCCAAATCAAGGAAAAAGTTTGTAACTATCCAAGGTCTCACAGTAAGTGATGAAATAAATGTATGCATGCATAGAGGAAAAGAAGAAGTAATCAGGACAAATGATATCTAACAAAATAAAATGACTTCATATTTTACATGGATTTATGTTCTAATAATTCAGCCATTTATGTAAAACTTTTGTAACTCTGTCTTTTAATCAAAACTCAAAATCTGAAGGTAAGTACCTTAAGTAAAGTTCTTTAAGTACTTAAAGAACTTTAAAAAAGTTCAGAATTTTCTCAATGCATCATTATCCATTGTAAATACATTCTTCTTCATTGAGCTTATAATATACACATTTATTTCCAATACAATAATATATAGCCTCCAAAAGCTCTCATTATCTCAGAGTAAATGTCTGCTGAGACTCATTTTTAGCTGTAGAAATGCTTCCCACATGAGAAATACTGATTAAGTCTACTGCAATTTTGCAAAATAAAGATTGTATTTCTCAATGTTTACTTCTGACTAATCAGACATTCATCAGACAAATTTTTTTTTTTTTTTTTTTTTTTTTGAGACGGAGTCTCGCTCTGTCGCCCAGGCTGGAGTGCAGTGGCCGGGTCTCAGCTCACTGCAAGCTCCGCCTCCCGGGTTTATGCCATTCTCCTGCCTCAGCCTCCGAGTAGCTGGGACTACAGGCGCCCGCCACCTCGCCCGGCTAGTTTTTTGTATTTTTTTTAGTAGAGACGGGGTTTCACCGTGTTAGCCAGGATGGTCTCGATCTCCTGACCTCGTGATCCGCCCGCCTCGGCCTCCCAGAGTGCTGGGATTACAGGCTTGAGCCACCGCGCCCGGCCCAGACAAATATTTTTTAAGAGACATATCCTACAAATCCTTAGCCATATGAAATTAATACTATTTGGTATCTCTTTGTCTCTAGCTTGTTCCCTCATCTTCCCCTTCACCCAAGGGAAAGACTGTAGATCCACCAAACCTCTTTGCTGCCTTTGCTGGACAGTATGTGGTTAACTCAGCACAACCTCTAGTCTCTTCCTATGTCTTCCAGAACGACTTTTTTCAATAAGATTCCAGGTTAGAGTTTGCCAATGAGGTCCGAGTATATGAAATTTGAAAAACAGAAATGAAGTGAAAGTCATTATTCTAAGGAGGTTGGAGTGGTGATCAGATTTAGTGAATTCTCAGACTCAATTGAAGTCACTCTGCTTTCCTAAAAAAAAAAAAAAAAAAAAAAAAATCTGACACTGACACTGACAATGTTACCAGAAATGGTTTCAGGGTTGGCAATAAGGTTGGGGTTAAGATGTCACTTAAGGCCGATATTTGAGATGAGCTCTCTGATTTGATCAGCTTTGAAGTTGTTAATGACCTCACTGCAATTCTTCACACAAAAATAAACAGCTGTTATTTTAAACCACCAAGTTCTTCTCATAAGGATTGCTTATGTGTCACTTGATCTGCTTTGTACTATTTAATCAACTTTTATACTGTCCACATAGATAGGATAGAGATCAGCATAAAGTTAAAGAAAAAAAAAATAGCCCTGTGTATGTTGTTCAGGAGCCATGGGGCAGAGGATGCGTCACTAACACATGCATTATCACTTGGTTAGTAGCTGCCTTGCCAATGGAATTATAAGGTTTATCTTGAGATGCTACAATGTGAAACATAGAAACAGAGAAAGCCAGAAGTCAAGGATCCATAAAAGTAGAGGCCAAGAGTAAGCAAAAGTTTGGGATAGAAGAAAGAAAAGGTACTTAATGGTTGAAGGAATAGGAAAAATATAAATGTCAAGAAAAATGGAAACCACATTAAGCTGATTAATTAGCAAGGAAATTGAAGGCCAAATGGATACCTACTAATGAGAGAATGACTGAACATTCCAGTTGATATATTAGAACTGCTGTTGATCTACAATAGTTACCTTGTGTTCTAGATAGCCTAATTCTCCATAAAACCTGCTAAGAGCTGTGTATTTTCTTCAGTTCCTCAAGTATCTCTAAAATGAACCTATATAATGCTAGATGATCTAAGTATTCTACTATTTTATTCAAGTTAAAAATTTAAATAACAGACAATTCACCTTTTCACTGAATTCATATGCGTAGTTGAAACCATTAGAAAATTAAAGAAGCAGAAAAAATAATTACACCTGAATTTTTATCATGCTCAAATATGTTTCATAAGTTTACATTAAATTTAGACTCATAGCAAGTTAAACAATATGGTTAGCATCAGTGCTATTATTTCTGCTCTAATCCTACTCACTTTCCTGACTCACTTCATGGATGTCACTTCATTGCTATATGTAGGAGATTGGAAAAGAGGAACAAAGTCTACTATTTGTAATTAAAACTTGTCTAGAGAGTAAACAGTTTCAGCTGTGTTATGAACCTACACAGAAATATACTGCTTTTGTTTGATTTAGGATTGCAAAAATACTTGATAGGAAAAAAGTCCTGATTTATCCATTTATATCTTGTCATTTTTATAAAATACAGAAGAATATTAAAAAGAAACATTGTGATACTTATTAATACATGTTAGTGAGCAAAATCTTCATGTATTTCACTCCCAATTTGAAGAAGAGGAAGGCAGTAGTGTTATGCAAATATATAATTTTAGCCACTGAAGGTAGAAAATAATATAATTTTAACCTATAAGAGAAAGATTCAGAAAATATTCATTACATGTATTTATTATTCTTCCATTTATCAATTTACTAAATAAATATCATATGTCCAAGACCAAACTAGAGCCAGAGATATGATAGCACATAAAACAAACTATCTACCTTCATGAAGATTATATTCAAGTGGAAGAGATAGCAAATATCAAAGAATCCAATATAACAGCATGCCAGGTATTAGTTTGAAGAAGGAAAAAAAGGTGGCAAAGTAGACCTTTATGAAGTGACATTTAAGCTGACACCCGAAGTGAGGGAGCTATGTATGCAGTTACCTAGGGAAAGTGGACAATTTTTCATATTGCTGTCTAATTTCAATAAAATTTGCATCCAAAATGTCACATCCAAATAGAGGATTCACTAGGAAGAGACAAAGAGAGACAGGTAGTCAGGGGTTAGACTTGGTTCATGTAGTTTAGTAATTTTGAAATGATTAGGTTCAAAGGTTTGGTATATACAGATAATGGTAAAAACTTGACATAGACCAAATGCCATTCCATTTATAAACTTGTACCTGATGATAATAAATATAAATACTTCATCATCTTTTATATACTGTACCCATTTATTACTCACATAATTCCTTCATTAGGACTATAAAAACCTAGAGGGGAGAGTTTTTCCTTGTTTTCGATCTCATAAAACTCAACAAGTGACATATTCTAAGTACAGTGCTTACATGTAGCAAAAATGAGCTAAATGCTTCCTGAAAACAAAAATAAATGATTTTAAAAATGCTCACCTGTATAAATTTCAAAAGATGTTATCATCAGCATAATGATGACTTCATCATTATTTATTTTCTTATTGTTATTAAATTTAAATCATTTAATTATTTGGGTATTTATTAAAAAGAAATTGTATTGATGCATGATTATACTCATACTGATAGAAGAAACTGAAATATCAAAGTTTAGCAGAATAGAGATGTAGTACTCACACTTCGTGAAGTCTCCTTGGATCTTTGGGTTCAACACATAATGCTGCAATTCAGCAGTCAGGATGAAGGAGGTTGCTCCATCCATTTAGCTATAGCATCTGGAATTTATGATATCCTTAGCCTGCGTATCAGGAAAAAGGTATATATTGAAAAACGCATACGTCACTGCAACTTCTATATCATTGAACATACCCAGTGATATAGCTAATCTTAACTACAGATGACTATATAACTGGAAGAAGAAAGGATCAGATATGAGTGAACAAAGGAAGTTTATGCCAAAATAGGTTTGTTGTTTTGAGAAAAAGAATGGAAGAGTTAACACTGGATTCATTTTACAGATTAAGATGCCAATTATAAATAGCAATAAAAGATGTTTTATGTGTACAACCATAAATCATGTAAGAATTGTTCAAAACTGGCAGCTCCATAATTTATATATTTTTTTAGTTGTAACACATGGAGTGAAAACAAGCCAGTCATATAAATGATTTAATGAAATATTGGCAACGTAACTCTAAAAAATGTTTTGGGGCCAGGCGCGGTGGCTCACGCCTGTAATCCCAGCACTTTGGGAGGCCGAGGCGGGTGGATCACGAGGTCAGGAGATCGAGACCATCCTGGCTAACACGGTGAAACCCCGTCTCTACTAAAAAAAAAATACAAAAAATTAGCCGGGCGAGGTGGCGGGCGCCTGTAGTCCCAGCTACTCCGAGGCTGAGGCAGGAGAATGGCGTGAACCCGGGAGGCGGAGCTTGCAGTGAGCCGAGATCGCGCCACTGCACTCCAGCCTGGGCGACAAAGCGAGACTCCATCTCAAAAAAAAAAAAAAAAAAAAAAAAAAAAAAAAAAAAGTTTTGGGCACTATGGATCATGTACAGATATTGATGGAATCTTTAATATGTAGTTTGTGGAATAATACTGAAAGTAAGAATAACATTAAAATCCACACTTCAGAGATGATTTTACAAAATCATTCACTATCTGGCCCTCACTAAATAGCTTTCTTTTAGCCATTTTTTACATTAAACGTTCTAGTCATGAAAAACTACTTGCCATTAGCAGAATATAGAATCTATTTCTCAAAAGCCTTCATAATTTTTCATAATCTCTCTTTCGAAATAATGCTTTTGTAATGCTTTATATGGCTCACTCTAATTCATTCGTTATTTTTTTCAGAGACAGGGCCTCATTCTGTCGCCCAAGCTGGAGTGCATTGGCAGGACCATAAATCACTGCAATCTCAGTGTTCTTGGGCTCAAGAGATCCTCCTGCCCCAGACCCTCAAGTAGCTAGAAGTATAGGCATGCCACAAATGCTTGGTTAATTTTTGGAATTTTTCATGTTTCGTAGAGAGAGTCTTGCTATGTTGCCTAGACTGGTCTTGAAATTCTGGGCTCAAGTGACTCTACCATCTCTTAGCCTCCCAAAGTGGTGAAATTACAGGCGTGAGCTACCACACCCAGCCTTATTCTTCCTTTAAACATTAACTCAGTCATCTAGAAAGTCTTCTCTAACCTGAAAGTTTTATTTATTCATACTTTTTCCTCATACTGTGGAATTTTACTTGTTTTTCTCTACTATAGAATGTTGATATTGTATTTTAATTTTATGTTAACCTACCATTGACCTCAATATACTGTTGACTTCTGGAGAACTAGGACCTTTTTATTTACCATTTTATCCCCAGTTAATACCACAATTGGTGACCTATGAACAAATTAATGGGATGGATGAATATTATTATCATCTGCCAAAACATATGGACCTCCTGGCCCCAATTTTGTTCTGAAGTGAAGTCTGATGATCTCTCTCTCTCTCTCTCTATCTCTCTCTGTCTCTCTCTCTCTCTCTCTCTCACACACACACACACACACACCACACAGTATCACAGTATGAAAAGGTTTAATATTCCCATAGTTAGAATATTTGGCACACAAGGCCAATTCTCTCTCAGAGGAGTCCAAAATAGCTTGAAAGTGCCAGGAAAAGAGTGGTCTGGGTTTTTACTGTGGTTAGGGGTGGGACCAGGATGAGGCTTCACCGAGGATGGGGCTTGAAACATTAACGCTCACCTGCACCAAAGGAACGAGTATGCAGGCCTTTCCATCAGCTTCGCTAGATGTGGGGCACACAGGGAAGAAGGGAAAGTGAGATTTCAAAGCTTTATTAGTTAAGAATCAAAAAATTGAAGTTAGACACCACATACAAATAGTGACTGTAAAACTTTGGCAATACAGACTAGAAAATTGATTTTCTACTTGTCACCAGATACAAAAGGCATTAAAATGAAAACCAAAATATTTTATCTGTCCATAATAATGTTGTTTCTATTTTCACCTTGAATTTTGAGGCCAAAACATAATGTAGGAGGTTACTCTTAGACTTTTTTTTTAATATAATTTAAAATAACTTCATAAAATGTGGTTATATAATGATAATACAGCTTAAATCATTAGTATATTCAGCATTACAGTTATGTAAAATATAGCATTTCTAGTCTATGGAGAAATCTGAAATTTATAAAGAATCATTAAAATAATTTAGATTCAATTACATACTTATATTTTATGTTGTCATCTGCTAAGTTATTCTTGTTGCCTATTAATATTCTTATTTATCCAAATTAAAATAACAGCTATAGAAATATATTCCTTGAACTATAAACTATCCATTATTAATTTTCCCATTTGTGTTAATAGGGCTAAGGGCTTTATCAGATGGGTACCCATTTATCTAGGAGTCTATACATTATTGTTTTTTATCTGTCACCTCAAGCATTTATCATTTTTTGTTACAAATGTTTCAATTTTACACTTTTAGTTTTTTAAAAATCTATAATAAGGTACTGTTGACTGTAATCAGCCTGCTTTGCTATCAAATACTAGATCTTATACATTCTATATAACTATATTATTGTCCCCATTAATCATTCCCATTTCTCCCATCTCCCAACTACCCTTCTCAGCCATCATTCTACTCTCTATTTCCATAAGTTCAATTGTCTTAATTTTTAGGTCCTACAAATGAGTGAGAACACACAAAGGTTATCTTACTGTATCTGGCTTATTTTATTTAACATAATATCCTACAGTTCTATCTATGTTGTTGAAATGACAGACTCTCATTCTTTTATACAGCTGAATAGTATTCCATCGTGTATATCTACCATATTTTCTTTAACCATTTATCTTTAATAGACACTTAGGTTGCTCTCAAATCTTAGCTATTGTGAATAGTGCTTCAGTGAACATGGAAGTGCAGATATTTCTTGCACCTACCAATTCCCTTTTTTTGGGGAGTGTATACCTAGCAATGGTATTGATGGATCATAAAACAGTGTTATTTCTAGGTTTTTGAAGAACCTCCATGCTGTTCTCCACAGTGATTGTACTAATTCACATTCCCACCAATGGTGTATGGAGGTTCCCTTTTTTCTGTATCCTTATCATCATTTGTTATTGCCTGTCTTTTGAATGAAAGCCATTTTAACTTGTGTGAGATACATCTTTAATTATTTTGTATTAAAAATTTATTTAAGTATTAACTTATTTGGGTGTTCTCTCTTTTTTTTCCTAGTCTGGCTAAAGGTCTTTCATTTTTGTTTATCTTTTCAAAAAAAACCTTTTCATTTCATTGGTCTTCTGTATTTTTTTAATTTCAATTTCATTTATTTCTGCTCTGGTCTTTGTTATTTCTTTTCTACTAATTTTAGGTTTGGTTTCCTCCATTTTTTCTAGTTCTTTAAGATACATTTTTAGGTGGGTTATTTGAAGGTTTTTTACATTTTTATATAGGCATTTATTGCTATAAACTTTTCTCTTAGTACTGCCTTAGCTGTATATCATGGGTTTTGGTATGCCGTGTTTCAATTATCATTTGTTTCAATAAATGTTTTAAGTGCTTCTTAATTCCTTCATTGAACTACTGGTCATTCAGGAGCATATTGTTTAATTAACTTGTGTTTTTATAGCTTCCAAAGTTCCTCTTGTTATTGATTTCTAGTTTTATTTCATTGTGATCATAGAAGATACTTGTTACAATTTCATTTTTTTTTCAATGTTTTAAGAATTGTTATGTTGTTTAAAATATGGTCTGTCCTTGAGATGAAGAGAAGAAAGTGTATTTTGTAGTTATTGGATGAAATGTTTTGTCAATATTTATTAGGTTTATTTGGTCCATAGTAAAGATTAAGTGCAATGATTTTTGTTGTGGTTGGTTTTCTATCTCAATGATCCGTCTAATGCTGAAAGTGGGGTGTTGAAGTCTCCAGCTAATATTGTATTGGTTTTCATATGTCTGTTTAGCTCTAATAATATTTGTTTTATATATCTGTGTGTTCCATTGTTGGGTGGATGTATATTTACAATTGTTATATTCTCTTACTCAATTGGTTCATTTATTATTATATAATGACCTTCTTTCTCTCTTCTTGTAGTGTTTGTATTGAATTATATCTGATAATTATATCATATCTGTATAGCTACTCGTGCTGTTTTTGGTTTCCATTTGCAGGTAATATCTTTTTACATGTGTTTAATTTTAGTGTATGTATGTCTTTATAGGAGAAGTGTTTCTTATAAACCCAGGTGATTGGGTCTTGTTTTTTAATTCATTCAGCTACTCTATGCCTGTAAATTGGCAAGTTTGTTCTATTTACATTTGATGTTCTTATAGATAAATAAGAATTCATTACTGTCATTTTGTTATTTGTTTTCTGGTTGTTTTGTGGTCTTGTTTTTCTTTCTTCCTCCTTTCCTATCCTTTTTGCGAATGTAATTTTCTCTGGTGGTATATTTTAATTTCTTGCTTTTATTTTTGTGTATCTGGTGTAGGATTTTTAATCTGAGGTTACCCTGAGGTTTGTAAATAATATAACCAATTGTTTTAAACTGATAACAACTTTTAACACTGATTGCAAAGGCAAAGAGAAAAACTAATAAAACTCTACACTTTAACTTCATCCCCTTGTTTTAAAACTTTTTTGTTGTTTCTGTTTATATTTTATTGTACTCTTTGTGTCTTGAAAATTTCTTGTAGTTGTTGTTTTTTATCAGTTTATCTTTTAGTCATTCTACTCAAGATATAAGTAATTAACTCACCACAATTAAAGTGTTATAATATTCTGTGTTTTTCCATGTACCTACTCTTACCAGTGAGTTTTATACCTTCAGATGATTCTTCATGCTCATTAACATATTTTTCTTTCAGATTGAAGAACCCCCTTTACCATTTCTTGTAGAATAGGACTGGTATTAAGGGTGTTTTTTGATTTTTTTTCCTTCAACACTTTAAATATGTCATGCCATTCTCCTCTGACATGTAAGGTTTCCACTGAGACATGTACTGCCAGATATATTAGAGCTCCACTCTATGTTATTTGTTTCTTTTTTCTCTTACTGCTTTTAGGATCCTTTCCTTATCCTTGGGAGTTTGATTATTAAATGTCTTCAGCTTCTCCTATTTGGGTTAACTCTGCTTGGTGTTCTATAACCTTTTTTTACTTGAATATTGATATATTTCTCTAGGTTTGGAATGTTCTCTGTTGCTATCCATTTGAATACACTTTCTACCCTGATCTCTCTCCTTTTTAAGGCCACTAAATTTTAGATTTGCCCTTTGAGACTATTTTCTAGATCTTGTAAGCATGCTTCATTCATTTTACACTTTTTTCTTTTGCTTCCTATGACTGTACATTTTTAAGTAATCTGTTTTCAAGCTCACTCTTTCTTCTGCTTGATCAGTTCTTCTGTTGACAGACTTTGATGCATTCTTCAATATGTCCACTGAATTTTTTAGCTCCAGAATTTCTGTGTTATTTCTAAAAATTATTTCAATCTCTTTTATTAAATTTTTCTGATTGTATTCTGCATTTCTTCTCTGCACTATCTTGAATTTTGTTGAGCTTCCTCAAAACAGCTATTTTGAATTCTGTATCTGAAAGGTCGCATATCTATGTCACTCCAGGGTTGGTCACTGGCGCCTTATTTAGTTCATTTTGTGAAGTCATGTTTTCTTGAATGGTCTTGATTCTTCTGGCTGTTCATCAATGTTGGCGTTGAAGAGTAAGATATTTATTGCAGTCTTCACAGCTGGGCTTGTTGACTCCATGCTTTTGTGGAAGATTTTTCTGGTATTTAAAGGAATTTGGGTATTGTGATCTGTTTTTGGTCACTGCAGCTATATCTGCATTAGAGAGGGTACCCCAAGCCCAGTAATATTATGGCTCTTGCAGACTCATAAAGTATTTCCTTAGTAATCTTGGGTAGGAACTAAGAGCATTTCCTGCATTACCAGGCAGAGCCTCTTGTTCTTATTCCCTACTTGCTCCTAAACAAATGTAGTCTCTCTCTCTCTCTCTCTCTCTCTCTCTCTCTCTCTCTCTCTCTCTCCCCATTTTGAGCTGTCTAGAGCTGGAGAAGTGGTGACACAAATACTTCTGTGGACACCACTACTGAGATTGTGCTGAGTCAGATCTAAAGCCAGCACAGCAGTGGGTCTTGCCCAAGGGCCACAACATCCACTGCCTAGCTACCTTCAATGATCACTCAAGGCCCAAAGGCTCTTCAGTCAGTTGGTAACAAATCCAGCCAGCCTTCTGTCTTTCTTTTCAGGGAGGCAAGCTTACCCCAAGCCTAGAGCATGTCCAGAAATGGTGTCTGAGAACCAGGGCCTTGAGTTAGGAATCTCAGGAGTCTACTTGATACTCTATTCTTCCACAGCTGAGCTAGCACCTGAGGCACAAGACAACTTTCTTCCAGCTCTTCTTTCTCCCCTCATCAGGCAGAAGGAGTATTTCCCCACGGTCACCACCACCCCAGGACCATGCCAAGTACTGCCTGGCTAACACCAATATTCACTCAAGGCCCAAGGTCTCTGCAGTTAGCTTATGGTGCATGCTACCAAGATTGGGTCTCTCCCTTCAGGGCTATGGGCTTCCCTGTGACCCAGGGTGAGTCCATAAATGCCATGTAGGAGCCACAGTCTGGAATCAGGACCCCCAGGAGCCCACTTGGTGCCCTGCTTCACTGTAGTCAGGCTGGTACCCAAGCTGCAAGACAAAGTCACCTTTACTCTTCATTCTCCTTCCTCAGCCAGAAGGAGTCTCTTCTCATGGCCACCATGGCTAAGAATGTGCTGTGTCTCACTTGAAGCCAGTTCGGAACTGGTTCTCACCCAACTCCCACAGCAAGTATTGCCTGACTACCACTGGTATTTATTCAAGCTCCAAGGGCTCTTTTGTCAGCATGTGATGAATCCTGTCAGAATTTATTTCTTTCCTTCAAGACACCAGGTTCCCTTCTGGCCCAGGGTGTGTCTACAGATTTTGTCCAAGAGCTCGGGCCTAGATCAGGGACCTCAGGACTCTTCCAGATCTGCATTCTACTATGACTGAGCTGTATTCAAGTAGCAAGACACAGTTCTATTTATTTTCCTCAGTACTCTCCTCAAGCAGAAGGAAGGGGTCTCACAACTGTTAGATATGTTGCTTTGGTTTTTGGAGAAAGGTCATGCAAGCACTCCCCTTGACCATCCCAGCTGCTTTCTCACTAGGTTATGTGCACCCCAAGACCACTAGTTTGAAGTCTAGTACAACACCAAAACTTGCCCAGGTTGCAGTCCTTATGGCCTGGACTGCCTTTCTAGTATATTTAGAAGCCTAGAGTACTTTTGCCTATGGTGGTGAGGCTAGCCAGAACTCAGATTCTGACACCTGGGATCAATGATTCCTCTGTGGTCGGGGCCAGTCTAAATGCCCCCTCAGTGGATGCTGGTTGAATTCTGCCCTTTGTTGCTTTCTGCTGTGACCAGCAGCACTGAGTTTCAATATAAGGTCCCACAATCACTGCTTATTTCCTTCCCCAAGCACACAGATTCTCTTTCTGCACCATGAGGCTGCAGAAATGGCATGAGGGAGGGGTGGTGTTCGCAATTCAAGACTGTCTTTCCTACCCTCTTCAATGACTCTTTACATAATGTTAAAGCCAGGTACTGTGATCACTCCCTTGATTTTTGGATCTTATGGAGATGGATAATTGTTTAATTTGGTGCTCATGTGAGGGTGGGGGTACAATTTGACGATCTTGCTCCACCTCCTTCTACCTACTTTATTTTCAAGTTCATTAATATTTTAAAACTCATCTTCACAAAACATCATTCTCCAGAGATATTTGTAGTTGTTCAGATGGGAATATAAATAAGTGTAGATACTTTGTGTAATATTTTATGAAAACATCTATGTTTAAAAGTTGTATGAAAACTTTATGATAAAAATTATTTAAGAAGCTGGAAGTTTATTCAGGGGAAATAAAAGAATGATATCTCAAAGTTAATTTGCTTAGAGAAAATAATCAAATCTTTTCTCATTTCTTCCATAATTACTAAAAAGCAGAGATTATACTGGTCTTAAACTCCTGAGGAATTTTAAAGTTTCAATGTCTTTAATAAAATAAATGAATAAGTAATAACTTAGTAATGGGTGAAAGAATTAAATAAATGAGATTTTTATATATTTAGAGATTAAGAGATTTTCTATCTCCATGACAAACTTCATCTCAAGTATATGGTTAATTTCCTTTCGTATATATGTAATAAAGTAGCTATCTTCTGAATCATATGCTGTAATACAATTTCACCATGAAAAAGGATAAGAAAACCAAAACAAAAGAAGGTAATGGAAAGATGAGCCACCTCTACATAAACTTGTAAGAATTGCCATAATATGCATAATACAAAATGTGTTTTTAATATCATGCATAATAAATATGATACAATGATTACCATAAGAGATTATCTTGATCATTTTGTAATTTAATAGTTTTTAATAAAATGTGGCACATGCTCTTTTTATATATTTACTGATGACATTGCTTTTTTAGAGAAACTCTTCTGTCTGTGAAATTTAGCATACATTTTCTTTGAAAACCTAGCAATAGGTACACACAACTCCTCTCCTTTAGAGTTCACTCCTAGATATGTCTACTGCTAACCCTTCATCCTAAAAGGTAGAGTACGGTTTTCCTATCTGTCTCCTATTAACAAAGGGACTTCCATTGAAAAACATGGTTTGCCAATTCATTCCTGTCTCATGAGTTATCAATCATCACCCTTGCTATGTTTCCCCTGTTGTATCCCTGTCCACACACCTAACTCTCCACTGTCACTGAATTTGAAAACACTACCTGCATTTGATACAAACCTTAATCCTTTCTGCCATGGACTTAAAGTCAACTCACTCTGTGAGACTGGGACTAGCAGCTTTATGGAGGTTCCCTGTTTCTGGACCTCGCTCCAACTCATTGTTCTACCTGTTACCTTAAGTCTTTGTCTTTACATTGGCAGGCTTGAAGATTCTCTTTCTTTTTTTTTTTTTGAGACGGAGTCTCGCTCTGTCACCCAGGCTGGAGTGCAGTGGCATGATCTTGGCTCACTGCAACCACCACCTTCCAGGTTCAAGCCATTCTCTCACCTCAGCCTCCCAAGTAGCTGGGATTATACGTGCTTGCCACCACGCCCGACTAATTTTTGTACTTTTAGTAGAGATGGGGTTTCGCCATGCAGGCCAGGCTGGTCTCAAACTCCTGACCTCAGGTGATCCACCCGCCTTGGCCTCCCAAAGTGCTGGGATTACAGGCATGAGCCACCGTGCCTGGCCTAAGATTCTCTTTTGATAAGGTAGAAATCTTACCAAGTGTTATGCCTCAGATGTCTCCACTGTCCCTAATTCCAAAATAATCTGTATATTCAACATATTATTGTCTGATTGACTACTCTATGTGATTCTACTTGTATGGTTTAAAAAGCACTTGTTTTTTATTTCAAATAAACACTAGTTTGATAAAATAAGTAGTATAACAAATTTTAACCAAAAAATCATCCACTGAAGCCTTACTCTTCCACTTTTTTTCACCTTTATTTAGAATGATATTGAGTCATACTTTCAGTTTTAGTCTCATTTATACTTAATACAAACATAATTTTCAATTATTGACATGTGTTCTCTAACTTGATCTCCACAGCATCCATATGAGATAGGTAGTTTGCATAGTTTTGTCCTTAGTTTTCAGAAATATGAGGCTAGGATTTTAAAGTATTTTTCTCAATAGTGCACACCCATCAAGTGGCAGAAGTGATACTAAATCCCTTTTCTTTCTTTAGTTCTCTCTATTGGATTTTGATTTCACATCACATTTGATTTTAGGATCTTAAAAGTTAAATAAGTACATGAGTTATCTTATGGGAAAAAGTAGAGCTGGCAACTTAATGCGAGACCAAATATTACCAATTAACTTCCAAAGGTGATCACCGAGTTAGGATATTTTCTCATTTACAACACTAATTACATGCCTATTTGCACGCAGAGGTAATCGAGGCTGAGAGTGCTTGTAACTTCCCCATGATCAGAGAGCAATAAATAACAAACCTGAAATTCAAGTTCAGATTAACTCGTTAAAAATAACCTGCTCTTTCTACTGTGTCATTATTCTTCAATATTTAACTCAAATTGATTTAAAAAAATTAAACTCTTACATAAAACAGAAAGCTAATATTCCTGTTATATTTGTCCATTCTCACACTGCTATATAGAATACCCGAGACTGGGTAGTCTATAAAGGAACGAGGTTAAATTGACTCACAGTTCCACATGGCTGGGGAGGACTCAGGAAACTCACAATCGTGGTGGAAAGGGAAGCAGACACATCTTATGTGGCAGCAGGTAAGAAAGAGTCCATTTATCGTTGTGCACATGTACCCTGGAACTTAAAGTATAATAATAATAATAAAAAAAAATGATAAAACCATTAGATCACATGAGAATACACTCACTCTCATGAGAATAGCATGGGGGAAACCACCCCCATAATTCAATCACTTCTTTCTCTGTAAACAGGATTATAGTTTCCTCCCTCAACATGTGGGAATTACAATTAGAAATGAGGTTTGGCAGGGGACACGGGGCCAAACCATATCATTCTGCCCCTGCCCACCCCCCAAATCTTATGTCGTTTATACACTTCAAAACCAATCATGCTTTCTCAACAATCCCACAAAGTCTTAACTCATTTCAGCATTAGCTTAAAAGTCAAAGTCCAAAGTGTCATCTGAGACAAGTTAGGTTCCTTCCACCTATGAGCCTGTAAAATCAAAAGCAAGTTAGTTACTTCCAAGATACAATGGGGTTACAGGCATTGGGTACATGTTTCCATTCCAAATGAGATAAATTGGCCAAAACAAAGGGGCTACAGGCCCCATGCAACTCTGAAATCCAATAAGGTAGTTATTAAATCTTAAAGCTCCACAATTATCTCCTTTAACTTTATGTCTCACATCCAGGTCATGCTGATGAAAGAGTTGGGCTCCCATGGTCTTGGGAAACCCCACCGCTATGGCTTTGTAGGGTACAGTTCCCCTCCTGGATGCTTTCACAGGCTGGTGTTGAGTGTCTGTGACTTTTCCAGGTGCACAGTGCAAGCTGTCTGTTGATCTACCATTTTTGGGTCTGGAGGATGATGGCCCTCATCTCACAGCTCCACTAAACAGTGCCCCAGTGGGGACTATGAGTGGGGGTTCCAACCTCACATTTTCCTTTCACATTGCCTAGCAAAGATTCTCTATGAGGGCTCTGCCCCTGCAGCAAACTTCTGCCTGGAGATTCAGGCATTTCTATACATCCTCTGAAATCTAGGTAGAGGTTCCCAAACCTTAATTCTTGACTTCTGTGTATCCACAGGACCAACACCACATGAAAGCCATCAAGGTGTGTCCTGCACCCTCATTGCAGCCACAGTGCAATCTGTACCTTGACCCCTTTTAGCCAAGACTGGAGCTGAAAACCCCTGGAAACGGGGCCCCATGTTCAGAAGGCTGCACATAGCAGTTGAGACCTGAGGCTTTCCCATTAAATCATTTTCCCTCCCAGGCCTCCAAGCCTATGATGGGAGGGATTGCAGCCAAGGTCTCTGACGTACCCTGGAGACATTTTCCCTATTATCTCCGCAACTAGAATTTGTTTCCTTGCTACTCATGCAAATTTCTGCAGCTGGCTTGAATTTCTTCCCAGAGAATGGGTTTTGTTTTTCTCTTGCATTAGTCAGGCTCCAGGTTTTTCAAACTTTTACTCTCTGTCACCTCTTGAACACTTTGCTGCTTGGAAATTTCTTCTGTCAGATACCCTAAATTATAGCTCTCAGGCTCAAAGTTCCACATATCTCTAAGGCAGGGTAAAATGCCTCCAGTCTGTTTGCTAAAGCATAGCAGGAGTGATGTTTACTCCAGTTCCCAATAAATTCCTCATCTCCATCTGAAACCACATCATTATCAGCATTTTGGTCAAAATCATTCAACAAGCCTCTAGGAAGTTCCAAACTTCCCCACATCTTCCTATCTACTTCTGAGCCCTCCAAACTGTTCCAACTTCTGCCTGTTTCCCAGTTCCAAAGTCGCTTCCACATTGTTGGGTATCTTGATAGCAGTGCCCTATTCTCTGTGGTACCAATTTATTGTATTAATCCATTCTTACACTGCTATAAAGAAATACCTGAGACTAGGTAATTATAAAGGAAAGAGGTTTAATTGATTCACAGTTCCACATGGCTTGGGAGGCCTCAGAAAACTTACAATCCTGGTGAAAGGGGAAGCAGGCATGTCTTACATGGCAGCAGGCAAGAGAGAGTGCACCTGTGTCAGTGCAGGAAAAACTATTATTTATAAAGACATCAGATCTCATGAGAATTCACTCACTATCACAAGAACAGTGTCATAATCCAATCACTTCCCTCCCTTGACACATGGGAATTACGGGTCCCTCCCTCAACCTACGGGGATTATAATTCAAGATGAGATTTGGGTGGGAATACAGTGCCAAACCACATCACCTATTATCACAAATATATTTCTACATAGTTAGATTTAGCTAACTTTATCTAATTTGATTATTCTATTTATCTGACAGATTATACCAGCAATTAGGCTATCTTTTAGATTACATTAAAAATTTTAAATACAATTTGAATATAGATAGTTTGTTTTGCTCATAATTTATTTGCAATAAGTACTACACAATCTGAAGTTATCACACTGCTATATTACATTTATTCATTTATTCCAATGACCTTTGAGAGTTTAATATTTGCCATATAATTGGCTCTAAAGTCACCATTTGATTAAAGTTTAATGAATTGTACTAAAGTTGCAGCCATTGGCTCTAAAGTCATAATCATTTCAACCAAATAGGGGAATGGTGACATTAAAATTCAGTAAAGGATAGAATAAAATGACAAGACCACAGGAAATGCAGGCTACTCAAATGGAGGTGGATGGGTTGGGAGTGACTTGGGCAATGGTACCAGGTTTAAATGAAGATGGAGTAGTAAACATATACCAAAGTTCTGATGATAATAGAGTCCATCTAAGTAGGAAAGGTACACTATCCCTAAAGGAAGGTAAAAACATTTAAAGTATTTCTCTTTGTCAGCTTCTCACTTGTTTTTCCTTTTCCTATTTAATTATAACAAATCAATTACATTCCTGAATAGTAATTAGATCAGGGCTTTCTACATTTTTTATTGTTGGTGGTGAAATTGTCAGAACCTATTTCTCAAATTTGTTAAGGATGTTGGTATTTATTGACATCAGGCCTTTGAATAATATTTATTTTTTTAAAATAAATGTATGTATTTGAATATGATTTTCCTATCTTCTGATACTATATAAGGATAACTATATTTTTATGAAACTGTTTTTTGAAGTCAATATTCCAGTTTCTCTCCATTTTGAAAAACTCTATTAAAAACGAAGAAAATTGTTATTCATTTTCCTCAACAGTGAAATGTTAAATTTTTGTATGTTTTCTTTAGCATGTTGTTCTTTTGGAAAGATTGAGGATTTGTAATTTGTCAATTTTTTTAACAAAATATGTAATGTTTACAAAGACATCACTTTGCTTCTAATAGAAGAATAAAGAAAGAACACAACTAAGATGCTCAGTCTCTACTAATATGCAACTTTTGGCATTATTTTACCAGTAAATACCAGTTAGAGTCAAATAATTTTTATATTTGTAGAGTGGTGTATTGTAGAACAGTATTTTAACTATAAAGCTATAGTTATTTCTTTTTATATTTGAAATATTATGTATATATGTGGTTGGGTATGTGTATGTGTTTAAAGAATATAAAGGTAGAGTAGTGATAGTGCGGACTTGAATTTTGCTAGACTAAAAAGAATCTCTGCAAAGACTAAAATAAATATCTCTCTGCTTTACCCTTTACCTTGTTTTGATTTAGCTAAAATCAAATTATTTTGTTTTCCATTCTAGTTTTGTTTCAACACTTATAAAAATCCCCACTGGTAAACTTTAAATAGATGGTAAGCTTTAAATTGCCTGTGTTACCCTTGATTAACCAAGAGATCCTGACTCTCTTCTATGCATTTTCTTTTGTCAATGCTTATTTATTATTTTCTTGCCTAGTAGTTTAGAGCATTCTGCAATTCACCCAATCTTATTTAATAAAGTTGCACAGATTCTTCAGTACCATATGTCAAGTTAATATTTAACTGTTACATACACAAACAGACACACACAACTGTACGTAAGTAAATACAAAATAGTAGGTAAATAAATATATTTAATTAAAGAGCATACATTCATGCACAGATCACTTAAATAATAAGTAAGCACCTCAGTAGAAAAAAACGTTATTTGAAAGTGTTTACATTTTGAAATTATTCGTGTATGACATAGAAAAAAGTCACTAGAGGATAAATTTCTAATCAACATCCATATATACTTTTTCGCCATGTTTTAAATTGCAGAATAACATGTATTAGGACAAGTTTTAGGAATGAAATGGCACTAAGATATACCTTATAGTTTCTTGGCTTCTCTCATCCATTTCTATCACAATGCTAGCTAAACCAAGCAGTTTAAGAATATAGAGGATCATTCACAAATTGTGGCAGGTATTCAACCTGCAAATTTCAGAACTGTCAGGCTTGAGCATTTCAATCAATTTTGACATCTCCTGGCATTTCCTTTCATATTCTAGCTTCTATAAATACTACCCTTTCTTAGCTGCCATTTTGGGTTCACAGGCTTGTTTCTCCCCCTAACATAAAGAAAGGCTGTATTTTTAACTCTTAGCAGGTCTTTTCTTTTCTACCCTTACTCTGGAAAAAAAAAAAAGAAAAAAAAATGGTATAATAAATAAACTACTTGATCCTGAAATGCCGTATTGAAAATAAACATATTGATAGCTGATGCATCAGTAACAACATATTACTTAGCACTTGCAAAAAGAGACATCTCTTAGGAAGATTGTAAAATGTTAAGAACTTTACCATCAAATCCACAATAAGGTAGCATGCCTGTTATTTGAAAGAAATGCTTTCTGAAGAGTCCCAATAATTACTGGGAAAGATCAGAAAGATTCCCATGACTCCCATGTTTACAAATACCCAGGAATAACAATTGAAATACTGATATTATTACATGTTTTGGTTACCAAATAACTCTATTTTGAAAAAACTAGTTCCATCTAGGTTCCAACTCTGTCTTGATTTAACATTCTAGTATAACAAAGGCTACCTTATAAAGTGCTTTCACTGTATAAATGTCATCAAACAAAAATCCCAGGAAAACTTGAACAATAATTTTAATAATTTTTCAAGTTCTCTTTTAATCATGATTTTAATTCGGTATGTTGTCCTAAGTAGAAATTGAATTAGGCAATGTAACATATATCATTTCTGGTAAAGTTAGAATGTTTGAGCTGAAGATTTTGGTCATCTTTTATTGAAAGGTCTTTAGAGGAAAAAATAAAATGATCCAGAAAAGTTGTACTTTCCAGAATCACAAAAAGCCTTAGTGGCAAAGCCGGAAAAATAAACACAGAACTACTCAATAACAGTTCAATATATCCTCTCTATGACCCAATTTTTATGCCAAAGATAGGAAACTTAAGATTTTTAACCCTGAAACAAAGTGGCACCCAAAGAAAGGGCTTGTATTCTTCCATGGCCAGGGAAACAACTGAGGAATTCCATTGCTGTGTAACTGGTGTTTTTATAATCTGGTAGAGATAATTTTAGGTGACTATGCACATTTCTGTGAGTGGTTTGTTGTAATATTTTTTTCTTTTTTTCAGTATGACTTTTTTTCTTTTACATACAAGAGAAGTACTAAACAGAGAGCTTGAGGAGTCTTTTTACTTCTTTTTGAAAATCATAGTCATGTTTGTGACTCCTTTTCTTCTCATACTCAAATTTCAATCATTTATGAAATCTGAAGCTTGTTGCTTTCCTAAGTTCCCTTGCCTATTTTTTAAATTCCTATAATTTCATCCTTATTCAGGCCCTTAGCATCTGCACATACTGTACTAAATAGCACTCTAATGGTCTTTTTGGAGTTTTTCTCTTCCCTTGGCTATCCTGCCCAAATCCTATCTTAAGACCAAAATTTTACTTTATTTTATTTTTAAAAAAATAAATGTTTTTTGTTCTTTTATTTATCAATTTATTCTATTCAGTAAGTTTTTAAAGTTTTTATTTACTTATTTTATTTTCATATTATTTTATTTATTTATTGACCTACTTATTTCGGAGACAGATTCTCTCTCTGTCACCCAGGCTGGAGTGCAGTGGCGTGACCATGGCTCACTGCAGCCTCCACCTCCTGGGCTCAAGCAATCCTTCCATTTCAGCCTCCTGAATAGCTGAGACTATAGGCGTGCACCACGAGGTCTGGCTAATATATTTTTCTTTATATTTTTCCCAGAGGCTGGATTTCGCCATGTTGCCCAGGCTCATCTCAAACTCCTGGCCTCAAGCAACTGGCCCACCTCAGGCTCCCAAAGTGCTAGGACTACAGGTTTGAGCCACTGGCCCCAGCCTATTTTTATTCTTATTTCAATAGAATTAGGAAAGCAGGTGGTATATGGTTGCATGGAAAAGTTATTTAGTGGCAATTTCTGAGATTCTGGTGCACCTATCGCCCAAGCAGTGTACACTGTATCCAATGTGTAGTCTTTTATCCCTCACAACCCCACCATTATCCCCCGAGTCTCCAAAGTTCATTATATCATTCTTATGCCTTTGTATCCTCATAGCTTAGTTCCCACTTGTAAGTAAGAACACACAATGTTTGGTTTTCCATTTCTGGGTTATTTCACTTAGAATAATGGTCTGCAACTCCATCCAGGCTGCTGTGAATGTCATTATTTTATTCCTTTTCATGGCTGAGTAGTATTCTGATTATATATAACAGCATTCAAAGAAGAATTGACAACCAATCTTACTGAAATTATTTCAAAAGATAAAGAGGGAATCCTCCCTAAATCATTCTACAAAGCCAAGTATCACCCTAATACCAAACCAAGAAAGGACATAACATAAAAAGAAAGCTCTCTCTCTCTATATATATAGTGTGATATGTGTATATATATAAGTGTGATATGTATATATATGTGTGATATGTGTGATATATATAGACACATACACACATATATATCACACTTTCTTTACTCATCAGCTGATGGGCATTTAGCTGGTTCCATATTTTTGCAATTGTGAATTGTGCCACTATAAACAAGCATTTGCAAGTATTTTCTTCATATAATGACTTATTTTTCTTTGGATAGATATCCAGTAGTGGGATTTTGTGATCAAACAGTAGTTCTGCTCTTAATTCTTTAATGACTCATATGTTTTCCAAAATGGTTGTACTAGTTTACATTCCCACCAACAGTGTAAAAGTGTTCCCTTTTTACCACATCTACACCAACATCTGTTATTTTTTAATTTTTAAAATATGGCCATTCTTGAAAGAGTAAGGTGGTATCACATTGTGCTTTTGATTTGCATTTCCCTGTTAATTAGTGATGCTGAGAATTGTTTCATATGTTTGTTGGCCATTTGCATATCTTCTGTTGAGAAGTGTCTATTAATTTCTTTGTCCACTTCTTGTTGAAATTATTATTATTATTATTGTTATTTATTATTATTATTTTGCTGATTTGTTTGAGTTCCTTGTAGATGCTAGATATTAGTCTTTTATTGGATGCATAGTTTGTGAAGATTTTCTCCCACTCTGTGGGTTGTCTGTTTACTTTGATGATTATTTCTTTTGTTGTGGAGATGCTTTTTTATTTAATTTGGTCTCATCTATTTGTCTTTGTTTTTGTTACATTTGCTTTCGGGTTCTTGGTCATGAGCTCTTTGCCTAAGCTAATGTCTATAAGAGTTTTTCCAATGTTATCTCGTAGAATATTTATAATTTTGGGTCTTAGATTTTAATCTTTGATGCATCTTGAGTTGATTTTTGTATAAATTGAGAGATGAGGCTCCAGCTTTATTCTTCTAGGTGTGGCTTGCCAATTATCCCAGCATCATTTGTTGAATATGGTACCCTTTCCCCACTTTATGTTTTTGTTTGCTTTGTCAAAGATCAGTTGGCTATATTTGGCTTTACTTCTGGCTTCTGTATCCTGTTCCATTGGGCTATGTGCCCATTTTTATACAAGTACCATGCTGTTTTGGTGACTATGAACTTATAGTATAGTTCAAAATTGGGTAACCTGGTGCCTCCAGATTTGTTCTTTTTGTTTAGTCTTCCTTTGGTTATACAGGCTTTTTTTGTTGTTGTTGTTCCATATGAATTTTAGGATTTTTTTTTATTGTTCTGTGAAGAATGATGATGGTATTTTGATGAGAGTTGCACTGAATTTATAGATTGTTTTTGGAAGTATGATCACTTCACAATATTGATTCTACTCATTCATGGGCATGATTTTAAAAATTCTTTAAACTAAACAACAATATTGAAAAAAGGTATCAAAACCTATGAGACACAGCAAAAGTGGTGCTAAGAGGAAAGTTCATAGCATTCAATACCTATAATCAAAAAGTCTGAAAGGGCACAAATAGATAATCTAAGGTCATACCTCTAGGAACTAGAGAAGCAATAACAAACCAAACTCATGCCTAACATAATAAAAGAAATAATAAATATGAGAGCTGCACTAAATGAAAATGGAACAACAGAAAAATGCAAAAGATAAATAAAACAAAAAGTCGGTTCTTTGGGGAAAAAAAAAAAAATTGATAGACCATTAGTGAGATTAACCAAAAAAGAAGTGAGAAGATACAAATATGCTCAATTAGAAATGAAATAAGAGATTTACAACTGATACCACAGAAATACAAAGATTTCTCAAGGCTACTATGAACACTTTTATGCATATGAACTAGAAAATCTAAAAGAGATGGATAAATTCCTGGAAATATACAATCCACCTAGATTAAATCAGGAAGAAACAGAAACTCTGAACAGACCAATAACAAGTAGCAAGATTGAAATAGTAACAGAAAAAATTGTCAATAACAAAAGTCTAGTACCAGATGAAATCATAGCTGAATTCTATCAGGCATTCAAAGAAGAATTGACAACCAATTATACTGAAATTATTTCAAAAGATAGAGAAAGAGGGAATCCTCCCTAAATCATTCTATGAAGCCAAGTATCACCCTAATATCAAACCAACAAAGGGCATAACATAAAAAGAAAGCTACAGAACAATATCATAGATGAATGTTGATGCAAACATGCTTGAAAAAAACTAGCTAACTGAATTCAAAAAGAAAATTCCATAATCAAGTGAGTTTCATACGAGGAATGCAGGGATGGTTTAACATCTGCAAGTCAATAAATGTAGCATATCATAAAAACAGAATTAAAAACAAAAATCATATGATCATCTCGATGTAGAAAAAGAATTTGACAAAATCCAGCATCACTTGATGACTAAAACCTTCAGCAAAATCAGCACACAAGAGATATACATCATGGTAATAAAAGCCATCTATGGCAAACCTACAGCCAACATTATACTGAACAGGGAAGAACTGAAAGCATTCCCCCTTAAAACTGGAACAAGACAAGGGTGCCCACTTTCACCACTTCTATTTAACATAGTACCAGAAGTGCTAGCCAGAGCAATCAGACAGAAGAAATAAATAAAGGGCATCCAGATCAATAAAGAGGAAGTCAAACTGTTGCTAGTAACCAATGATATGATGGTATCCCTAAAAAACCATAAAGACTCCTCCAAAATGCTCCTAGATCTGATAAATGAATTCAGTATAGTTTCAGGATACAAAATCAGTGTACACAAATCAATAGCACTGCTATTGATATTAACCAACAATCAACAACTACCAAGATGAGAATCAAATCAAAAACCCAATCCCTTTTACAACAGTTGCAAAAAATGAAACAAAATTATTTGGCATATACCTAACCAAGGGGGTTGAAAGATCTCTACAAAGAAAACTATGAAGCACTGCTGAAAGAAATCACAGACTACACAAACAATTTGAAATGCATTCTATTTTCTTAAAAAAAAAAAAAAAAAAAAAAAAAAACAGTAAAGTCATGGACTCTTCAATCTTCCTTATATTTGACTACAGGTATGTTTACTCTCCATGTTTACTTGTCAAAGTAGATGTAATGAATGTGTATTTTTAGGAGACATTACTTGAGAAAACCAGTATCTAGTTCCCCTCTCCTTGCTGGGTATACTTCTTAGCATTCTGGAAGTCACTGGGCTATCAAGGTATGAGTTTGAGCCAAATAATTCTGAGTACAACTTGAGTGTGTATCTTCAGAATCAAGGGAATAAAACTGGGCTCTCCAGGCCACTTCCCTGTCAACATATTCTGTAGCCCACTTGTTGAAAGTGATAGGACTTGGAGATAGATATCAAATCAATCGTTGAACTGTCCTAATGATTCACCTAGATATGAGCAGATTTTGAGTGAGTGCAAAAGAAAACTTAATTAAGTTAAACATGGCAGCATAAGATAATCAATCCTCAGCAATGTATTCATTATAGAAATATATTCTCTGTAATGCACAAATTATTTTCTTTCCCTAAATCTACAGATGAGTATCTGTAGATACTGTTTTAAATGCTGTTTTAAAATGTAAGTCTTAATTGGTGAAGAGTTATTACTTCATTTATAACATGTTTCAGTTATGCATATTTCTACTGGGCTGGTACATTTCTTCAGTATTTTTTAAATTATACTTTAAGTTCTAGGGTACATGTGCACAACATGCATGTTTGTTACATATGTATACATGCAGTGTTTTGTTTATATACACCAAAATGAACAGTAATTTTTGGCTATATATGAAGTTTATTTCTATCCTTGATATATAGACATGACAAACATTTAATATTTGTGTTCCACATATATACTATAACTTTGTTAATGGCTATATCTATATTATATTTCCATTTTGGTTTTCGAGAGGTTATTTTTCAATTATATAATTTTTTGTTCTTTCTTTGATTTTCAACTTTTAGCTCAAATCCTATATTTTCTCTGAAAATTTTCTAACTGCCTTCTCCGCTGTTTGCTTATTTTTGCATATGTGATAATTTGGACATTACATGGTTCTTTCTTACTTATAGTCGTTAATTCCTCTCTCTTTTCCCATTACACTGTGAATTCCACTTGGAAAGAACTATGCAGAATACCAGCCAAAATTTTCTTTGATTGTTGAGTATCTGTTTTGATTAGTCAGTGCTCACAATATATTAAGCACCTTGGTTATATGTCATATTTATTTCAGAATTTCTGAAGGACTCGAAATGTACTCTACTTAGACATAATACTAAAAATAATTGTTTATGGATTAAATGAATTAATAGAGTGTTTATTTGGAGATATGACAAAGAGAATGGTTTGAATATTTGATGTTAAATAATTATTTCCATTGAAAGCTAAGATTCAATTCAGCTGGAGAATTATGAGGTTACTACTTAGATCTCTTTCTTTTAGCAATAACTGAAGTGAAGAAGGTACCACTGGTGACAAGGGAAAAACCTGACTTTAATTCTGTTAAAAAATAAAACTAAACAAAGGAAAATATTTTAGAGTCTTTATTCTAATGCTCAATGGACTCACTTATTTTGGCAAGCGTCTCATCAATTAATCTAGTAATCAAACACAGTGGCTATAGAGTAGTTCGTAATCTGTTGCCAAGAAATAGAGCAAGATTAATGGGCCTAAAAATTCAGATACATCAAGTATCTACTAATACATTGAATTTTTCTTCTCATTAAAGGAAGTATTTGAATCATAATACCACAATATTATGGTGTTACAACAAGAAAGGCTTAATGAGATTGGTAGGTGAGTTAACTCACCAGTTGGTGAGTTATTTTCTATCTTGCAACAGATTTAAAGGAATTCATTTTTTATGTACAAAAGGTGGTAATGATTTCCAATTGTTTGCCAAATGAACACTAAACATGTACTTTGACATAAAATTTTTAAATAGACATTATTCTGTAGAGGAGTTTTAGGATTGCAGACCAGTTGATTGGAAAGTATAGAGAATTATCATATACTTAGTATCCTCACAGATATACAACCTCCTCCTTATCAATATCCTGCACTGGGGTGATAAATTTGTTACAATTACTGAACCTACACAGCCATCATTATCAACCAAAGTTCGTAGTGTTGACATTAGGTTCTTTCTTGATGTTATGCATTTTATGGGTGTTCCCTTATCCCTTGAAAACACTGATCTTTTTAATGTCTCCATAGTTTTGCCTTTTCTAGCATGTCATATTTTGAACTAATATAGTATGTAGCCTTCTCACATTGGCTTCCTTAATTTAGCAATGTGCATTGAAGTTTCCTCCATGTCTTTTTATGGCTTGATAAGTCATTTAATTTTAGTACTTAATACTATTCTAAAGTATTCATGTACAACAGTTTATTTATCAATTCACCTACTTAATGAAATTTTGGCAATTAGGAACAAAGCTACATATATGTCTATGTGCAGATTTTCATGTGAATATAAATTTTTGACTCATTTGAATAAATTCCACGGAGCATAATGGCTGAATACTCTGGCCAGAATATATTTAGTTTTGTAAGAAACTGACAAGTTGGCTTCCAAAGATGCTGTAACATTTTAAATTTCCACCAGCAATGAATGAGAATTCTTGTTGCCCCACATCATCACCACATCATCATCACCAGCATTTAATTTTGTCAGTGCTTTAATTTCAACCATTTAAATAAGTGTTTGGTGGTATTTCATTGTTGTTTTAATTTTCAGTACCCTAAGGACATGATGTGGAGCTTGTTTTCATACGTTTATTTGCCATCTGTTTATATTCTTTGATGAGGTGCCTGTTGAGATCTTCTGGCCATCTTTAATCAAGCATTATTGTTATTGTTGAGTTTTAAGTGAGTTTTTAAAATACATTTTGGGTAATAGTTGTTTATCAGATATGTCTTTTTCAAATATTTTTTTCCAGTCTTTGGCATATATTCTCACTCTCTTCACAATGTCTTTTGAAGAGCAGAGTTTTAAATTTTAATAAAGTTCAGCTTATTATTTATTTCAAAAACCATGGCTTTAGTATTATCTCTATATATCATCAGCAAAACCAAAGGAATTCAGATATTTAAAAATGTTATCTCCTAGGAGTTTCATAGTTTTGCATTTCCTATTTATGTATATAATTTATTTTCAGTTAATTTTTGTAAACAGTGTATTAATCCTTTTTGTTTAATATGAATGTTCAATCATTCCAGTGCCATTTGTTGAAAGGACTGTCTTTTCTCCATTGTATTGCTTTTGCTTCTTTATCAAAGATCAATTAACTATATTTGTCTGAGTCGACTTCTGGGCTTACTATTCTGTTTAATTTATTTATTTGCCTATTCTTCTGAAAATATCACACTATTTTCACGCAGTAGGTCTGTAGAAAGCCTTGAAGTCAGATAGTGTCAGTCTTCTGATTTTTTTTTTTTTTTTCTTTCTATATTGAGTTAGCTTTTCTGGGGTCTTTGGCCTCTCCATGTGAATTTTGGAATTAAGTTGTCAATATTCACAAAAAAACCTTACTGGAATTTTGATTAGGAATGTATTGAATCTATCAATCAACTTAGGAAAAACAGACATCTTGACAATATTGAGTCTTCCTATCTATGGACCTGGAATATCTCCCCATTTATTTGGTTCTTCCTTGATAACTTTCATCAGAATTTTATAATTCTCCTAGTATACATATTATGCATATTTTGTTAAATTTATATCTGAGTATTTCATTTTTGGAGGTCCAAATGAAAATGATAAGTTTATATCATTTATTTATTTTATGTTTTTTTGGTTTGTTTGTTTCAAATTTGACTTATTTATTGTGTGTGTCTGTAGAAAAGCAATTGATTTCTGTATATTAGCTTTACATCCTATAACCTTGCTGTAACTGTTTATTAGTTCAGGAGTTTGTGATCTTTCAGATTTTCCATATAGTTGATCATATTATCTGTGAACAAAGACAGTTTTATATTTTCCTTTCCAATCTATGTACCTTGTTGCATTAGAAAGGATTTGTAGTATGATGTGAAAAAGAATGGTACGAGGTGTTGTCTTTTCATTGTTCTAGATTGCTGTGGTTTGAATGTCCCCTCCAGAACTCATGTTGAAACTTGGTCCACAGTATGGCAGTGTTGAGAAGTGGGGCCCTTAAGAGGAGATTGGATTGTGAGGGTTCTGCACCCATGAATGAATTAATACATTCATGAATTAATAGACAGATTACTGGATTAGTGGTTTGTAATGGAAGGGGACCTAGTGGCTTTATAAGAAGAGGAAGAGACCTGAGCTAGCACATTAGCATGCTAAGCCCTCTCACCATGTGATACTCTGTACCACCTGGAGATTCTGTAGAGCGGTCCTACCAGCAAGAAGACTTTCACCTGATATAGTCCCTTGACCTTGTACTTCTCAGCCTCCAGAACTGTAAGAAAGGAATTCCTTTCCTTATAAATTAGACAATTTCAGATATTCTATTCTAAGTAACAAAAAATGGACTAAACGTTGATATTTTCAGGGAAGCTTCAAGTTTCTCGCCATTATGTATAGTGTTAGCTATAGATTATTTCTATAAGTTATTTATCCAGTTGTGGGAGTTCCCCTCTATTCCTAGTTTGCTGAGAGTTTTTGTCATGAATAGGTGTTAAATTTTCTCAAATGTTATTTCTGCATCTACTGATGTGATTATGTATTTTTTTTTCTTTAGCCTGTTAATGTATTGGATTATATAAATTGAATTTTGAATGTTGAACCATCCATGCATACCTGAATAAATCTCATTTGGTCATAATGTATAATTATTTTGATACATTTTTGGATTAATTTGTTAATATTTTGATGAGGATTTTGCCATCTATGGTTTTTTTTTTTTTTTTTTTTTTTTTTTTTTTTTTGAGGCGGAGTCTCGCTCTGTCGCCCAGGCTGGAGTGCAGTGGCCGGATCTCAGCTCACTGCAAGCTCCGCCTCCCGGGTTTACGCCATTCTCCTGCCTCAGCCGCCGGAGTAGCTGGGACTACAGGCACCGCCACCTCGCCCGGCTAGTTTTTTGTATTTCTTAGTAGAGACGGGGTTTCACAGTGTTAGCCAGGATGGTCTCGATCTCCTGACCTTGTGATCCGCCCGTCTTGGCCTCCCAAAGTGCTGGGATTACAGGCTTGAGCCACCGCGCCCGGCTGCCATCTATGTTTATAAGAGATGTTGGTTTTTAGATTTTTTTGGTAATATATTTGTCTGGTTTTGGTGTTAGGATGGTGTTGGTTACATAGCAATAGAATGAATTAGGAAGTTTCCCTTCTGCTTCTATCTTCTGGAAGGTGTTTTATAATTTCTCATTTAAGTGTTTGATAGAATTCACCAGTGAAACCATCTAGGTCTGGTGGTTTCTTTTTTGTAATGTTATTAATAATTGACTTAATTTATTTAGTAGATATAGGCCTATTCAGAGTGTCTGTTTCTTCTTAGGTAGGTTATAGCAGGTTGTTTATTTCAGGAAATTAGTGCATTTAATCTGTGTTATTAAATTGTGGGGCATGAAGTTGTTTATAGTATTCCTTTATTATTTCTTTAATGTACATCAGATCTGCAGTAGTGGCACCATTTTCACTTTTGTTAGTCATTATTTGTGTTTTCTCTGTTTTTTTAAAGTTAGCCTGTCTAGAAGCTTATCAATTGTATACTTTTTTTTCAAAAAACACAATTTTTATTTTACAGATTTTCTTTATTGATTTTGTGTTTTTACTTTAATTAATTTTGGCTCTATTTTTTTTATCTTTTGCTTTATTTGAATTTAACTTGTTATTTTATTGTCTAGGTTCCTAAGATGAATATGTAGATAATTGATTTTTAAAAATTTATTTTCTGTTACATGCTACAATTTTTTTCTAACCATTGCTCTCACTGAATCTCATACATTTTGTTAGTTGTATTTAATTTTTATTTAGTTCAAAGTACCTTAAATTTCTGTTGAAATTTCTTCTTCAATTAAGAATTGTATTCTTATTGTATAATTAAGGAGTATGTCTTCTAATCAAGTACTTTGAGAGGTTTTTTCCAGCTATCTTTCTGTTGTTGGTTTCTAGTTTGATTGAATCATAATCTGAGAGTAGACATTACGTGATCTTTATTATTTTAAATTTGTTAAGTTGTCTTTTATGTCTGAAAATGTGGTCTATTTTGGTGATAATTTCATGTAAGTTTGAGAAGAATGTGTATTCTGCATTGTTGAATGAATTATTCTGTAGATATTCATTACATCCAGTTAACTGATGGTGGTGTTGAGTTAAAGTATGTCCTTATTAGTTTTCTGCCTGCTGGATCTATCTGTTTTTGATAGAGAAGTGATGATGTCTCCAACTATAGTAATTGATTCATTTATTTCTCGTTACAGTCCTATCAGCTTTTGCTTCATGTATTTTGGCATTCTGTGAAATACATATACCTTAAGAATTGTTATTTTCTTGGAGAGTCAATCTTTTATCATTTTGTAATGCCTCTTCTTATCCCTGATAATTATCCTAACTCTGAAGTGTGTTTTGTGTGACATTACTATAGCGACTACTGATTTTTTATCTGTGTTAGTATGGCATATTTTCACCATCCCTTCACTTTTAATCTAGATGTGTCTTCATATTTAAAGTCGATTTCCTTTTCTTCTTTTTAGTTTTATTCTTTTATTTTTATTTTTATTCTTTTATTTTTATTTTTATTTTGCAGACTATAGGAAGTGTATTGTGTCTTTAAGACCTTACAATGCAGACTCCTCTTCCAGAGAAAGGTCTTTCAAGGATAGGGAACTGTCATCCGGATGCATTGCTCATCTGTCATTTTCATAGGCAGCTGGATTCTTCCCCTTGGATCTCTTGAACTCTTGAGTACCCCACGTATAAATAAGATAAAATGCTATAAACGGAGGCATTATGCGAAGGAAAGGCTCTTGAGTGCGGCGCAACACGTTGGGGATTCCTTTGGTGAAGTAGTGCGGCAAGGCACGCTGCTCCAAAGGTGACAAGCTGTAGGAGATCACATGCAGCATCTGCCTCCGATTCCCAAACTCGCGGCCCATCATGGCGGCGGCCAGGGGTCACCTAGCTCTCCGCAGTCACCGATCCAGCGGACTCGTTCCTAAAGTTGATTTCTTTTTTTTTTTTTTTTTTTTTTTTTTGAGACTGAGTCTGGCTCTGTCGCCCAGGCTGGAGTGCAGTGGCCGGATCTCAGCTCACTGCAAGCTCCTCCTCCCGGGTTTTACGCCATTCTCCTGCTTCAGCCTCCCGAGTAGCTGGGACCACAGGCGCCCGCCACCTCGCCCGGCTAGTTTTTTGTATTTTTTAGTAGAGATGGGGTTTCACCGTGTTAGCCAGGATGGTCTCGATCTCCTGACCTCGTGATCCGCCCGTCTCGGCCTCCCAAAGTGCTGGGATTACAGGCTTGAGCCACCGCGCCCGGCCGAGTTGATTTCTTATAAGCAACACATAGTTGAGTCTTTTTCATTCACCCTGACAATTGCTGTCTTCTAACTTAGTGTTTTTAGACAATTGATATTTAAAGTACTCACTGATATAGTCACATTAATATCTATCATGTTTGATGTTTTCTATTTGATGCCCTTGTTCTTTGTTCCTGTTTTGTCTTCTCTTTTTCTGCTTTTTGTAGGTTCAATTTAGCATTTTATATGATTCCGTTTTCTCTCTTCTTAGTGTATCAACTATGCTTATTTTTATTTCATTTTTTTAGTGGTTGCTTTTAAATGCAATTTCAGAAGTAGTGCAAGTACCTTATAATAACAACGTATTTCTAATTCCTCCCTCTAATCACATGTAGCATTGTTACCATTCATTTCGCTTATAAAAAAAGCTATAATCATCAATTACATTATTGTTATTTTTATTTTGAACAAACCATTATCTATTAAATCAGATAGGAATAAGAAAACTAAAACTTACAATCTTACTTTCATTTATTCATTCTCTAATATTCTTTATTTCTTCATGCAGCTCCAAGTCTCTGGCCTACATTACTTTTTTTCTCTCTAAAGGACTTCTAACATTTCTTGCAAGGTAGATCTATTGGCGACAAACCCCGCAATTTTCACGAGTCTGAGAAAGTCTATTTTTCCTTCACTTTTGCGTTGTAATTTTAAAGGCTAAAGAATTCAGGGTGATGTGGTTTGTGTGTGTGTATGTTTTGCTTTGTTTTATTTTGCCAATACTTTTATTATTTCACTCTACTCTCTTCTTGCTTGTATTTTTTTTTTTTGAGTAGTTGGATTAATTCTTATATTTTCTAATTTATAGGAGAGATATTTTTTTCTCACTGGATTAACTCAAGATTTGATCTTTATCTTTGATTTTTCTGCAGTTGAAATGTTTTTTATATTGATACCACTTGGTGTTCTCTGAGCTTCCTGTATGTGTGGATTGGTGTTTGATATTCATTTAGCGAAATTCTAAGTCATTATTACTTCTGTTTCTTTTATTTCTTTCTCTCTTTGCTCTCCTATTGTTTTAATTATGTAGATATTACAGCTTTTGTAGTTGTGCACAGTTCTTGGATATTCTGTTGCATTTTTCCAGTGTTGTTTTTTCCTTGTTTTTCAGTTTGGGATGTTTCTATTGACATATCCTTAAGCTCAGAGATTCTTTCCTTAGGCTCATCCAGTCTACTAATGATCCTCTCAAAGCCATTTTTTATTTTTATTACAGTTTTTTTATAGTAAGCATTTATTTTTTATGTATTCTTATAATTTCAATTTCTCTACTTTCGTTGTTCATTGTTCTTGAATGTTGTGTATTTTTTTTTCATTACAGCCCTTAGCATATTAACCAAATACAGTTTATATTCATAGTCTGATAATGTCAACATTTCTGTCATAACTGAATCTGATAACTTCAACATTTATGCCACCCCATTGCTCTGTTTCTCAAGTATGCCTTATAATGATTTTTATTGTTGCTGAACAGCAGATGTGATGCACTGGTAAAGGAAAATGTGGAAAATAGAGTTTTATAACATCATGGTAAGGTGCAGAGGGAGAGGAAGCTTTCTGTAGCCCCATATTTAGATTTTACTCTTTTAGTGAGCCTCAGCTCCTGTGCTGTGAATTTCAAAAATGCATCTCAATTTTTTCTTTCTGCTCCTTATATGGTACAAGATGATTAGTGGCGGCTGGAGTTAGGTACCTTCTTTCCCCCAGATAGGTTAGGCTCTGCTAAAACCCCAGTAGGTTAGGCTCTGGCAAAATAGTTTTTCTCAAGATAAGGTCTTGTTAAGAACAATGGAATGCTCTGGTGTATTTTAAAATTGTTACTTTTCCTCCCCTGCCAGAAGCCAGAAGACATTTTGCTCTAATCTTCATCTTGAGAACTTTGTAGAGCTAAAGGTAAAACTCAAAAAAAATGCAGAAACCTCACTAAGATTTTTTACTTTTATTTTTATTTTCAATCTTAAGCTTGTCCACACTGAGCCTCCAGCATCAATGACAATTCAAGCTTTCCTACCATGGTACTGGTTCCAGCAGGAGTACGTTTCTGCTCTGTTAAGTTGAATTCTCTGTAGCTGCCTCTCTACAAACTCCACAGCAGTTTGTTCTGTGACCTCAGGTCTCTAGTGAATCTAAGAAGAGTGGTTTAGTTTTCAGTTTGATCAGCTTTTTACTTGTTGTTAGGATGCAGTAATGGCTTCAAAGTTCCTTACATGTTGGACTAGAAACCAGAAGTTATTGACATGCAGTTTAATATAAATCTTGCCTCATTCCTACTCCACACCACTCACCATATCTATTTAGTCCACATCAAAGTTTTTACTCTTCCTCCCTTGATAACAACAGAATTTTCCACTCTCTCCACTTTTAGCACTTGCTGACCTCCCTGCTCGATCTTTGCCTCATAATACTCACTGATTCTTGGAGACTTAGAGCTATGTTCCTTCCTCTGGAAAAGTACTCTGTTCCCCTCCCGTTACTGAAGAGACTCTTCAATCAGTGTTATCTCACTAAAGTTAGCATCAATGTTTTTATTAACTTGTTTGAAATTTTTATTTAATCACTTATTCAAATGTATTTGTGCCCTATTAGAATAATGATTCAATGTATTTCTTGTTATTGTGAGTCTTTAAAGCAATTTTTTTTTTCACAGTGCCTGGTACAAACACTAAATTCAATCTTCTTAAAGATATAAAAAAAGTTATCTAATGTATCATTCTTTCAAATAAATAAGAAGGGAAGAAAAAGCATTTAGGAAAAAGAATCAAGTACTGTCTTATGTTCCCCTTGTTTTCTAAAAGGATTTGCATTTAAAATATGCTTGTTTGAGGACAGAGTGAATTAATATTGAGTTTTCTCAGTGTGACTATTCAAATAAAACAACTCGGTCCTTAACTTTGTGCATACCAGGGTACAATTAATTGGCTTTGATCTATAATTTTTTTTTTTAAATTTATTGGTTTAGAAAAGAAGAAAAGCTAAAAGCCATGAAAGTTTAACGAGATTGGTTGGTATATGGCTGCCAACCAATTGGGGAATTAAAATGTTCCTTTTTGGAAAAAGATTTGGAAGAATGTATGCTCTTGATAAGACAAACTTTGATCCAAAGCATTGTTAAAGATGAAAACAGCTTTTGTTCTCTCACACCTAGAGATTGTCATAGTTAAAGATGATGATCAATTTTTTGGGTACTGTAACCAGAGGTAATTATATTTGACTTGATCACCACACACTATATGTATTGAAACACCACTTTTTATCCTATAAATATATGCAAGTATTATATATCAATTTAAAAAATTAATTTTCTAAAATTATTTATTTTAAATTGAGACATAAAATTGAATGTATTTATCATATGTAACGTGACGTTTTGAAGTACCTGCACACTTTGGAATGGTTAAATGTAGCTAATTAAAATATGCATTTCCTCATAGTTATTTTTGTGGTGAGAACATTTAATATTCATTCTTAACATTGTTTGAGAATGTAATACATCATTATTAAGTATAGTCATTATGTTGAAAAACAGATTTCTTGAACTTATAACTCCTATGTAACTATAATTTTGTATCTTTTGACCAATATCTCCCCAGTCCTCTTCACAGCCACCCCAACCTCTGGTAACCACCATTTTATTCTCTACTTTAATGAGATCAACATTTTTACATTCCACATGCGTGAGATTGTGTAGTATTTGTCTTTCTCTCTGGCTTATTTCACTTAGCATACTGTCCTCCAGGTTTCTCCATGTTGTCATGAATAACAGATTATTATTATTTTACATGGCCGAATAGTGCATCATTGTGTATACATACAGGCATACCTCGAAGATATTGTGGGTTCAGCTCCAAAACTCTTCAATAAAGTGAATATCACAATAAAGTGAGTCACACAAATTTTTTTACTTCAAAGGGTATATAAAAGTTTTGTTTACTGTATACAATAGTCTGTCAAGTGTGCAATAGAATTACGTTTAAAAAAGCAATGTGTAAACCTTAATTAAAAAATACTTCATTGCTAAATAATGCCAGTGATTCTCTGAACCTTCAGTGGGTTATACTTTTTTTTCTGGTGGAGGATTTTGCTGCTAATGATTAGGGTGGTGGTTGCTGAAGACTGGAGTGACTGTGGCAATTGTTAAAAATAAGAAATAATTCAACAGCTGCATTAGCTCCTAACAAGAGACTCAGCTTGTTCTTTGAAGCTTTAAAGCCAGGCATTGGCTTTTCACTGGCTATGAAAGTCCTAGATAGTATCTTCTTCCAGTAGAAGCCTGTTACATCTACATGTATTTAGTGTATTTAGTGAAAAATGTATTTAGTGTAACTATCCGTCCATTGTTTCAGCTAGATCTTCTGGATAATTAGCTGTTTTACCTTGAGATTTCTTTCCTTAAATCTCAAGAACCAACATTTGATAGTTTCAAGCTTTCTTCTGCAACTTCCTAACCTCTCTCAGTCTTCAGATAATTGAAGAGAGCTAGGGTCATGCTCTGAATTAGGATTTGACTTAAAGGAATGCTGTGGCTGGTTTGATTTCTGTTCAGACCATTAAAACTTTCTCCATATCCTATCAATAATAAGACTGTTTCACTTTCTTATTATTCATGTTTTCACTGAAGTGACACTTTTAGTTTTTTTCAGGAACTTTTGCTTTGCATTCACAGTTTGGTTGCTTGGTACAATAAGCCTAGCTTTCAGGCTATCTCAGCCTTTGACATGCCTTCCTCACTAAACTTAATCATTTCTGGCTTTGATTTACAGTGAGAGACATGCAACCCTTCCTTGCTTGCAAACTTAGAGGGCATTGTAAGGTTATTAATTGGCCTAGTGTCAATATTGTTGTGTCTCAGGGAAGAGGGAGGCTTAAGGAGAGGGAGAGAGAAGGGGAAATGGCTGGTCAGTGAAGCTATCAAATACAGACAATATTTATCAATTAAGTTCACTGTCTTACATGGGTGTTTGAGGTTTGTGGCACTCCCAAACAATTATGATAGTAACATAAAACATCAGTGATCCAAGATCACCATAACAGATATAATAATCGTGAAAAAGTTTGAAATATTGTGAGAATTACCAAATTGTGACCTAGAGACCCGAAGTGATGATACTATACTATTGGAAATGTAGCACTAATATACTAGCTTGATGCAAGGTTACCACAAAGTTTCATTAAAAAATGCAATATCTGTGAAGCATAATCAAATAAAGTGCAATAAAACAAGATGTCTACGTCATTTTTTAAATTAATTGATTCATTCATTGATGGATACTGGTTGATTCTATATCTTGGTTATTGTGAATAATGCTTCAGTCAACATGTTGGGGGAGATGCTCTTTTGACAACTGATTTTCTTTCCTTTGGGTATACTCTGAGTAATGGAATTGCTGGGTTACATGGTAATTCTATTTTTAAGTTTTGAGGAACCTCCATAACTGTTTTCCGTAATGAGTACACTAATTTACATTTCCACCAGTAGTGTGCAAGGTTTTCCTTTACATCCACACTGTCATTACAATTTTTTGTCTTTGCTATAATAGCCATCCTCACAGAAGTAAGGTAATATGTCATCGTGGTATAATTTGCATTTCCCTAATAATTAGTGATGTTAAGGACTTTTATTTCACTTATCTGTTGTTCATGTGTATATTTTCTTTGGAGAAATGTCTATTTGAGTCCTCTGTCCATTTTTTAGTTGGGTTATTTGTACTCTTGCCATTGAATAGTTCGAATTCTTTATACATTTTAGACATTATCCCGTTATCAGATGCATAGCTGGCAAATATTTTCTTCCTCAAGAAAATATTTTCAAACCTCAAGAGTGTTTCCTCACTCTTAATATTTTCTGTTGCTGTGCAGAAACTTTTTAGTTTGATGTAATCCCGTCTGTCTACAGTTGTTTTTGTTTCCTGTATTTTGAAGTTATGTCAGAAAAAATAATTGCCAAGACCAATTTCATGAAGCTTTTCCTCTATGTTTTATTCTAATCATTTCATAGTTTTGGGTCTTACATTTAAGTCTTCAATGCATTTTGAGTTAATTTTTGTATGTATCATGAAGTAAGGGCCTAATTTCACTCTTCTGCATGCAGGCATCTAGTTTCCCACTGCCATTTGTTGAAGAGACTGTCCTGTCCCCATTGTGTGTACTTAGCACTTTGATAAAAAAATCAGATGACTATTAAGGTGTGAATTTTCTGGGCTCTCTATTCTGTTTCATTGGTCTATGTGTCTTGTTTTATGTTAGCATTACGCTTTTTTGTTTGCTACATTGTAGTATATTTTGAAGTCAGGTAATGCAACGCCTTCAGCTTTGTTCTCCTTGTTCACATAGCTTTGGCTATTCAGAGACTTTTGTGGTTCTAAACAAATTTTAGGATTATTTTTTCTATTTCTGTGAAGAATGTCAGTAATATTTTGATAGGGATAGCATTGAACCTGTGTATTGCTTTAGGTGGTATGGACATTTTAACAATTTTAATTCTTCCAAACCATATATATGGGATATCTTTACATTTATTTGTGTCTTGTTTAGTTTCTTTAATCACTGTTTTATAGTTTTCAGTGTAGAGATTTTTCACCTCCTTGTTTAAATTTATTTCTAATTATTATATATTTTTAACCATAATAAATGAAATTGTTTTCTTGATTGCTTTTTCATATTGCTCACCGTTAGTCTCTGAAATACTACTGATTTTTTTGTATTGATTTTGTATTCTACAAGTTTACAAAATTCATTTATTAGTTTTAACAGTTTTTTGGTGAAGTCTTTAGGATTTTTATATCTAAGATTTTGTTATCTACAAACAGGGACAATTTACCTTTTTTCCCAATTTAAATGTCTTTTCTTTCTTCCTCTTGCCTAATTGCTATAGCTAGAACTTCCAGTACTAGGTTAAGTAGAAGTGGCCAGAGTGGGCATTGTTATCTTTTTCTCAATCTTAGATGTAAAGCTTTCAATTTTTCCCCATTGAGTATGATGTAAGCTGTGGGTTTGTCATATACAGTCCTTATTATATTGAGATGCATTTCTTCTACAATTAATTTGCTAAGAGGTTTTCTTTTATTATTATGAAACGATGTGAAATTTTGTAAAATGCTTTTTCTACAACTATTGAAATAATCATCGTGTTTCTTCTTTATTATGTTAATGTGATGTATGAGATTAATTGACTTGCATATGGAGTCATCCTTGCATCCTTGGAAGGAATCTCACATTATCATGGTAAATGATCTTTTAAATATTCCGTAATATTTGGTTGGATAATATTTTGTTGAAGATTTTTGCACTTATGTTCACCAGGGACATTGGCCTATAGTTTTCTTCTTTTGTAGTGTCCATGTCTGAGTTTTGTGTCAGGGTAATACTGGCCTTGTAAAATGAATTTGGAAAAATGCCCTCCTCTCTAATTTTTTGGAAAAGTTTCAGAAGAATTTGTATTAATTATTCTTTAAATGTTTGGTAGAATTCAAAAGTGAAGTTATCATGTCCTGAGAATTTCTTTGATGAGAGACTTTTTATTACTAATTGTATCTCCTTATTCATTATTGTCTGTTGAAATTTTCTATTTCTTCATAGTTCAACGTTGGTAGATTATATATGTCAAAAAATTTATCCATTTCTTCTAGGTTATCCAATTTGTTGACATATATTTATTCATAATAGTTTCTTGTAGTTCTTTGTATTTCTGTGGTATCAGTTGGAATATCACCCTTTTAATTTCTGATTTTATTTATTTGAGTCTTTATTTTGAATTTATTTAGCTGAGGGGCTTATCTTGGGCCTGTTTCATAAATGCAATTATTCCATTTATGTGGGCTCCATTTCTGTTACCTAATCACACCCCAAAACCTTCATGTCCTAATAATATCACCATAGGAGTTAGGATTTTAGCATATGAATGCAGGGCTCGGGAGTAGGATTAGACACACATCATAGCAGTGCCCAGGTCTTAATCCCCAGACTCTGTGAATAAGTTCAGGTCATGGCATAATGAGATTAAGTTGCTAGTCACCTGATTTTTTTAAAAAAGGGCATTAACCTGGATTATCAGAATAGGAACAATGTAATCACAAAGGTCCTTAAAAATGGTAGTAGTAGGTGGAGGAGAGGATAAGAAGGAGATGTGAGTATGAGATAAAAATACAGAGAAATGTAAATTTGCTGGTTTTAAACGTGGAGGAAACAGTACATGACCTGAGGAATGTGGACATTCTCTAGAAGCTGGAAAAGTCAGAGAAACGTTCTCCCTAAGAGCGACCAGAAAGGAGTACAAACCCTTCTGAAACCTTGATTCTATCCCCATGTGACACATGCCAGACAACTGACCTGCTGAACTGTAAAATAATGAATTTGCATTCTTTTAGGCCACTAAATGTGTTGTAATTTCTTGCAGTAGCAATGGAAAACTAATATAAATTAATCTAGTTTACTAAAAATGTTAAAATGTCTTTTGGTCATTCTATTTGCTTTTAAAATGAAACAAATATCCACAGGGTACCTTGTGCTAAGTTCTTGAGATGATATCTCTATTTACTTATTTGCATAGGGAAGCATTTGTCTAAGATACAGTAAAGGATATTCCAAATAAATTACTGTTACAATAGAAATGGGTATCCAGGTTGTGCCAGCAGGGGGTGCTCATGTATAGAGCAACACTGCCACTGCTTCATCAATCATCAGACTGAGAGTAGGGCACAAATGATTGGAGTATCAATTCTGTGAATACATGCACATTTGATGAAAAATCCAGAACCTATGACTGAACGGCATGACAATCAGAAGACTCAATATTTTGTATTTATTCTTGGATATGTATTCTATATATGAGTAAGTAATTTTTGAAGAAAGACTTCAACTTTAATTAAAAATTTATTTCTTGTCCTGAAAATATAAACCACATAGTTCGTCGTATTTAACATAGTGTCTATATTTCTGTTATACAAAGTTTTGAAGTAGAAGATAAAAATGTATTTGTTTGCTGCAAAGTTTGGGTAGAATTATCTATATTTGTGGTGTGATTATACATCATAGAAATATTTTACTATCATTACCAGAATTTGTTGTCAAGTAAATTGGTCACCTTGGTAATGTCCTCTTTATGTTATGATTGTGTAGTCATGACTTTAAACATTTTGAACTTTTGTGTTGGACTTGCTTTAAACAATAATTGAGGAATATTCCCAGAATATTAGACTTACTGATTTTTATTTATATCTGCCGCTCTATTTTGCTGATATCTTCAGTTTTATATTTACTTATTATGGTAGTGGCTTGGCTTTAATATTACATTGTTGATGGATTTTTTTATTTCAAAAATTAAATGTATGTAGATTAAAATCTCGCCCTAATTGAGTATGTTTAAATCATCAGTAAATAGTGGTTGCATGAAGCAATACCAACAGAAAATTTTCATTCACACACCCACATACACACTCAAAGGTGAAGAATTCTGCTATACATGGAATAAATGCCATTCTTCCCTGCCAGAAACTTGCCTTCATGCCTGCCACTGTCTCTATATACTATACGTATGAGGCTGCATAAACCATATCAAAGGCCTAAATCTAAAGCAGCCCCAGGGATGAAGTAAATCAATGGGTTTGTCTCTTGTTTCTGTCACTCACTAATTTAACATTGTTCGGTGATTCCTGTAAACTAAGAAGTATCTTTATTTCTTATAACCAACTCTCTGAGTTACACCCATGTTTTAGTAATCCATTATTGATTTCTCTCACATTTTAGTTTGTCCATCTTGTCCCATAGTCAATCATTCTATTTGTCTGGGACAAAGCTTTTGCCTTTCTAATACATGGTCCTCCTGCTTAATCAAGCCATGCCCGTTCGTTGTCACCCATTCATATAGGTTTACGTAACCCACAGCTACAAGACGCTTTCAATACTTTATCATCATTCTGGAAAATTCCTGGTAGCCTAGTAACCTGGAACCCAGTAACCTTTGATGTTCATTGCATACTGCTCTAGCCTACCTTGTATTCTCTGTTGCTAAGATCTTCCCTTCCAAAAATAATAGATTTATTGAATAGATCCGTCCAAGTTTCAGATTGGCTTCTCTCTAAACTGAATCCTGAGGTTACTATTATTAGATAATTCAGCATTTATTGAATGTGTTTATACTCCTTAAACAACAAAGTATGCACAAATATTGTCTGTAGCTATTTAAAACAGATTATATGGAGGCTAAGTAGAAATGAGGTATTTATAGATAACATAACTATTTGCAAAGAATTGTATCAGCTTCTTGAAAATCATCAGGGCATTGCCTAATATTCAGATAAGCAGAAAAGCAAGTGAATGCTCAATCAAATCTAGTTTTGTTATGTGTCAGGCACTGTGAAACTTTTTTAATGAATTAATAATTCTTAGAATATCTCCTACCTCCATACTAATAGGCTGCATTTTTTCATTTGTCCACCTTATCACAAGTGTGGCTAACTTGATATTTGTTTCAATGATGGAATTCTTTCAGAGTATTTTGGCCTTTTAGTCAATTTGGTGTGCTTTTTACTGTTTTGCCACAGTTAGGATTGATCAGTTACTATATAAGGCTCCTACTTACTAGAAGGCTACTTTCTATATCTGGGTCAATACACTTCATAAACAGCTGAACACATATTTTATCGGTTTAATATTGCAGGTGGTTATATCACTTTCATAGAAGAGCTTTTACTTTCTTTAATTTCAATGCAGAATCTGGCAAGTGAACTGATAATCAATCACATTTGTTCTGTTGCTTTTTAAAAGCTTAAATGCTTCACTGTGAAAAGCTGCTACTGAGAAGACACAGTGGGGTTTCAGAAGGGTTTTTATTAGACAGGCCCTATGCTAGCTTAAAAATGATTTAATTTTCAATGTGCATATAGCACAGATATTACCACTGCAGAAGAACTTATGGGGTATAAAATATCAATTTACATTTTTTCAAGATCCAATCATTTTAAATAGGTGTTGTGTCTGTGGACAAATTCACATGGGAGATAGGAAATGGAATGATAAAACAACAAGCAGGTGCAGCAAGTGAATTCATCTTTACTGGATATTTGAAATCATGAAATTCAAGTAGCATTTGCTGTTCTCTTTTATTTCTACAGCTGCAAGTTGTAATGGAAAGTGCACCTCTCTGGAACTCGGGAGTCTTGGATCCTATACATGATTCTATGCATAAATAGAAATGAAATTAGGTTCCTGGATACTAAGCTAGTGTAAATCGGATGATCCTAATTAAAATGACTCTGCTAGCTAAACACTATTCAGCAAGATTTGGTTACCCCAGGAACATTCTGAGACAATCGTATCTATAATTGATAAGGCTTGACAATAATCTTCCTTCTCGAAGTGTGTTGTTAACTTTTTAGTTGACTCTTAACAAAGTACATAGCATATAGTAGGCATTCAATAAATGTTCATTCACTTTTTGCATATTTTCAAATGTTATTTTTTGCCATCCATGGTGGTTTTAAGGGGTAAGCAGTTAATCTACATTGCCATTCATGAATTTCTTCTCAAATATCTCCTGCCTCTTTTATTTCTCCATGGAGTGAAGGATAAGAGGTATGATGTGTAGGAGGTGTTTCTTTTTTTTTTTTTTTCTTTTTTTTTTTTTGAGACGGAGTCTCGCTCTGTCGCCCAGGCTGGAGTGCAGTGGCCAGATCTCAGCTCACTGCAAGCTCCGCCTCCCGGGTTCCCGCCATTCTCCTGCCTCAGACTCCCGAGTAGCTGGGACCACAGGCGCCGCCACCTCGCCCGGCTAATTTTTTGTGTTTTTAGTAGAGACGGGGTTTCGCCGTGTTAGCCAGGATGGTCTCGATCTCCTGACCTTGTGATCCGCCCGTCTCGGCCTCCCAAAGTGCTGGGATTACAGGCTTGAGCCACCGCGCCCGGCCAGGAGGTGTTTCTTAGCTGTGTTTCAGCAAGTTCATTATTATGATACTAAGACATAATTAAGATTGATAATATTTACTTAATGTTATTTTTCCTATAAGAATTGCAAGTGAAACATTATCTTATTTTAAGCTTCAAAATAGCTTTGGGATATAGATACTATTATTACTATAAATGAGGAACTGAACTTAAAGGGTCTAAGTGGTTTCATTAAGTTCGCACAGTCAGTAATTGGTGGAACCTAGATTCAAATGATTGTTTTTGCCCATTTCCAATGTGTTTGAATGTAAGCACTTCAGTAATGAATTATAAATTAGAACTGGCAAGACTCATTTTCACCCTCAAGATTTTTATAAACCCAATAGAATTACTACACAATAAAAATGTGTTAATCTTTGAAAGAAGATTTATTTTGATAAAAAGCTGAAATATCAGTTAATTGTATCTATTAAATATATAAGCTATTTTATGAACTTGCTAATTGAATCTAAATTCACACTTATGTCTCTACTTAACATGTGGAAAAGATAACTGTCTCTCTTAGGCATATAAAGACATTTGAAATACTGAAATTATCTGCTTATAGAAACACTGAATCATTTACTGACAACTTCTCACATTACCAATGTAAGATTTAAAACACCTGAAAAAGTTGTAAAAAAAAAAAAGATCTCTGAAGATTTAGATATATGTTCAATGAGTCATGTCAGAAATGAGTTGAATGTTCATTTATTGATTCTTTTCCCACTGAGATATATCCCAATATACAAAACAGACTGTTACAAACAGGCAAGCAAACAAACACAGAGAAAACCAAATCATTGAAGTTATGATCATTAATTACACTTAACATCAAACAGATGTATTATTTTCAGAATGTTTGGGACTGAGTGTTCTTGAAGCATAAGACATTTCAGACTAAAGAATTGAAAGCAACAGAGCTAGATGACATAAGGCTAAACTATGTGGGGAACTTTTAAATGTTACAGGAGAAGTTATTTAGAAGCAGAACTGGGCAACAAGCAACACTACATAGTTCTCAACACTGACTGTGTGTTACAGTAACTTTGGGAGCCTTTAAAAATAGGGATGCTAAGACTCCACCCTTAGAAATGTCAACTTGCTTGGCTTAGTTCCAGATCATTTAAATTTGTTACCATCTCGTCGATTCAAATGTTCAGCCAAAGTTAAAAACGATTTCATTTATATTTGGCTTCATTAAAAACAATCCCCAAATGTATTGACCTAACAATAATTTATTCCTTTTCAAATAAGTTCATATCATAGTTGTTCTTCTCTACTTAGTATTGGCTAAAGTCACCCACTTGTTTGAATTCAGCAGGCAGAATAGGCTGAGCTGGAGGGTCCAAGAAGGCTTCACACTCATAGCTGGGTCCCGAGGGCTTTCTACCTGGCCTCTCCCTCTCTGTGAGATGCCTCATTACTTATTAACTCTGACCATATGGTGGCTGTAGTATGTAGTATGTAGTATTGTAGTATGATGGCTGCATTTCCTGGAGAGGAAGGAAGTGGAAACTACTGGTTTTATTTAAAAAAAAAAAAAAAAACAACTGGCCTTAGAAGTATCATAATGTCACTTATGTCATATCTTATTTGTCACAGTAAGTATCAAGGGCACCCCGTATTCAAAGAAAAGGAAATTTGACTATATGTCTTCATGTGAGAATTGACAGAACTCTTGTGGCCTTCTTTACTCCACTGGAACCACTCTTGTAATCCTACTTACTCTCCCTTAGATACCTGCGCTGTGGCCTTCAAAGTAGGTTGGAGAGCACAGTTTCAATCAAGAACAAGACAGAAAAGAAATAACTTGGGAAGGAAACTTTTAGTGATAATGCTGGTGTACTGAAATGGTAGAGAAATATATCAGTCATATAATCCCAGTGTCAGAGAGACATTTTTAGAAAACTTTTAGCAATAGCATAAGAGTTAAATGTCATACAGTTGGAATCATACAATACATAGCTTTTTCAGATTGGCTTAAAAAAATACTTCATGATATGTATTTAAGATTCTTTTTTGTCTTTTGTTTGTTTGTTTGTTTGATAGCTCATTTCTTTTTAGTACTGAATAATACTCCCTTATTTTTAGTGCTGAATAACATCCCATGACAAAAAAAAAAAAAAAAAAAAAAACACTTTTTATTTATCTATTCATCTACTGAAGGAACTCTGGCTATTTTATTAATGACAAATTTTGACAATTATGAATAAAACTGCTATAAACCATCCATGTACAGGTTTCCTTGTGGACATGCTTTCAACTCATCTAAGTAAATACCAAGATGCGTAATTTCTGGTCAGAGTTATGTGTACTTTGTAAGAAACTGACAAACCATCATCGAAAGTGACTGTACCATTTTTCATTGCCCACAGCAATGAATGAAAAGTTCCCAGCATTATTCCCAGCATTTGGTATTGTCAGTGTTTCGGATTTTGATTATTTCATCGGTGTGTAGTAGTATCTCACTGTTGCCTTAATATGTCTTTCTCTGATGACATATATTATGGAATCAGCTTTCATATGCTTATTTGCAATCTGAGTACACTGTTCAGATATTTTGCCTTTTTTTATTTATTTATTTTTTTACTGGGTTTGTTCTCTTCTCTTCTCTTCTCTTCTCTTCTCTTCTCTTCTTTTCTCTTTTTGTTTGTTTGAGACAAGGTCGGGCTCTCTTGCCCAGGTTGGAGTGCAGTCGTGCAATCTCGGCTAACTGCAACCTCTTCCTCCTGGGCTCAAGCAATTCTCCCACCTCAGCCTCCAGAGTAACTAGGATTACAGGTGTGTGCCACCATGCCTGGCTAATTTTTGAATTTTTTGTAGAGATGGTGCTTTGCCATGTTGCCCAGGCTGGTCTCAAACTGATGAGCTCAAGTGATATGCTCGTTTTAGCCTCACAAAGTGGTGGGATTAAGGTGTGAGCAACTGCGCCCAGCCTCACTTTCTTATTGTTGAGATTTAAGCATTCCTTTGTACATTATGGATAACTATCATTTATCTTTTATTTCTTTTTCAAATATGTTCTTTTAGTATGTGGCTTGTCATCTCATTCTCTAACAATGGGGTTTGTAGAGCAGATTTTTTTTTTTCCAAATTATCTATAATAAAGTCTAAGATATCAATGATTTCTTTCTCAGATTGTGCTTTTTGTTTTGCAAATAAAACCTCATTTTCATACCAAAGGTCATCTAGGTTTTCTCTTATGTTATCTTCTAAGAGTTTACCCTGCACTTTTATGTGTCATTTATTAGTCTGATGAATTAACAGAGCTACCTTTTACTATAATATGTTATTCGTTAATGAAGTTAAGTACACAATATTTTTGAGTAAAGCAAAATCAAACAGTTGCTTTACTTACTTTCAATGAATAACTATTTGATTATGAAAATAACTCTTATGAGGTAATAATCACCTTATTGTAGTTACAGTTTTTAGAAAAAAGAAAAAGGTCTTTCCGTTCCAAGATGGCTGAATAGGAACAGCTCCGGTCTGCAGCTCCCAGTGTGATCAATGCAGAAGATGTGTAATTTCTTCATTTCCAACTGAGGCACCTGGTTCACCTCATTCAGGCTGGCTGGACAGTGGGTGCAGCCCACGGAGGGTGAGCCAAAGTTTCACAGGGCATCACCTCACCCAGAAAGTGTGCAAGGGGTTGGGGGATTTCCATTTCCTAACAAGGGAAGCCATAACATACTGTACTTGGAAAAATGGGACACTCTGACCCAAATACTGTGTTTTTCCCATAGTCCTAGCAACTGGCAGATCAGGAGATTTTCTCCCACTCCTAGTTTGGCAGGTCACAGGCCCATGCAGCCTTGCTCACTGCTAGTGCAGCGGTCTGAGATTGACCTGTGAGGCTGCAACCTGGCTAGGGGAGGGGCGTCTGCCATTGCTGAGGCTTGAATAGGTAAACAAAGTGGCTGGGAAGCTTGAACTGGGAGGAGTTTACCACAGCTCAGCAAGGCCTGCTGCCTCTATAGACTCCACCTCTGTGGGCAGGTCATAGCTGAACAAAAGGCAGCAGAAACTTCTGCAGACTTAAACATCCCTGTCTGATAGCTCCAAAGAGAGCAGTGGATCTATCAGCACAGCATTTGAGCTCTGAGAATGAACAGACTGCCTCTTCAAATGGGTCCCTGACCCACATGTAGCCTAACTGGGAGATATCTCCCAGTAGAGACTGACAGACACTTCAGACAGGTGGGTGCCCCTCTGGGACAAAACTTCCAGAGGAAGAATCAGGCAGCAATATTTGCTGTTCTGCAATATTTGCTGTTCTGCAGCCTCCGCTGGTGATACCCAGGAAAACAGGGTCTGGAGTGGACCTCCAGCAAACTCCAATAGACCTGCAGCTGAGGGTCCTGACTGTTAGAAGGAAAACTAACAAACAAAAAAGAATAGCATCAACATCAACAAAAAAGACATCTACACCAAAACCCCATCTGTAGGTCACCAACATCAAAGACCAAAGGTAGATAAAACCACAAAAATGGCTTTATCTAAAGATAAAGATAGAAAAGAGCAGCAAAGTTGAAAATTCTAAAAACCAGAGTGCCTCTTCTCCTACAAAAGATCACAACTCCTCACTAGCAATGGAACAGAGCTGGCTGGAGAATGACTTTGATGAGCTGACAGAAGTAGACTTCAGAAGGTCGATAATAATAAACCTAAAAGCTAAAGGAGCATGTTCAAACCGATTGGAAGGAAGCTTGAAAAAAGGTTGAAAAAAGGTTAGATGAATGTCTAACTAGAATAAACAGTGTAGAGAAGACTTTAAATGACCTGATGGAGCCGAAAACCACAGCACAAGAACTTCGTGACGTGTGCACAAGCTTCAATAGCCGATTCAATCAAATGGAAGAAAGAGGATCAGTGATTGAAGATCAAATTAATGAAATAAAGTGAGAAGACAAGTTTAGAGAAAAAAAGTAAAAAGAAATGAACAAAGCCTCTCAGAAATATGGGACTATGTGAAAAGACCAAATCTACGTTTGATTGGTGTATCTGAAAGTGACGGAGAAGATGGATCCAAGTTGGAAAACATCCTTCACAATATTACCCAGGAGAACTTCCCAAACTTAGCAAGGCAGGCCAACATTCAAATTCAGGAAATACATAGACCAGCACAAAGGTACTCCTTGAGAAGAGCAACCCCAAGACACATAATTGTCAGATTCATTGTGGTTGAAATGAAGGAAAAAATGTTAAGGGCAACCAGAGAGAAAGGTTGGGTTACCCACAAAGCAAAGCCCATCAGACAAACAGCGGATGGCTCTGCAGAAAACCTATAAGCCAGAAGAGAGGGGCCAATATTCAACATTCTTAAAGAAAAGAATTTTCAACCCAGAATTTCATATCCAGCCAAACAAAGTTTCATAACGGAAGGAGAAATAAAATCCTTTACAGACCAGCAAATGCTGAGAGATTTTCTCACCACCAGGCCTGCCTTACAAGAGCTCATGAAAGAAACACTAAACATGGAAAGGGACAACCAGTACCAGCCACTGCAAAAACATGCCAAAGAGTAAAGACCACGGATGCTATGAAGAAACTGCATCAATTAATGGGAAAAATAACCAGCTAGCATCATAATGACAGGATCAAATTCACACATCACAATATTAACCTTAAATGTAAATGGACTAAATGCCCCAATGAAAAGACACAGACCGGCAAATTGGATAAAGAGTCAAGACCCATCAATGTGCTGTATTCAGGAGACCCATCTCACATGCAGAGACACACATAGGATCAAAATAAAGGTATAGAAGATGATCTACCAAACAAATGGAAAGCAAAAAAAAAAGCAAGGGTTGCAGTCCTAGTCTCTGATAAAACAGACTTTAAACCAACAAGACCAAAACAGACAAAGAAGGCCATTGCATAATGGTAAAGGGATCAATTCAACAAGAAGAGCTAACTATCCTAAATATATATGCAACCAGTATGGGAGCACCCAGATTCATAAAGCAAGTCCTTAGAGACCTACAACCAGACTTAGACTCCTCTACAATAATAATGAGATACTTTAACACCACATTGTAAATATTAGACACATTAACGAGACAGGTTAACAAGGATATCCAGGACTTGAACTCAGCTCTGCACCAAGTGGACCTAAGAGACATCTACAGAACTCTCCACCCCAAATCAACAGAAGATACATTCTTCTCAGCACAACAGTGCACTTATTCCAAAATTGACCACATAATTCAAAGTAAAGCACTCATCAGCAAGTGTAAAAATAACAGAAATCACAACAAACTGTCTCTAGACCACAATGCAATCAAATTAGAATTCAGAATTAAGAAACTTACTCAAAGCCACACAACTACATGGAAACTGAACCACCTGTTCCTGAATGACTACTGGGTAAATAATCAAATGAAGACAGAAATTGGATTGAAACCAATGAGAACAAAGACACAACACACCAGAATCTTTGGCACACATTTAAAGCAGTGAGTAGAGGAAAATTTATAGCACTAAATGCCCACAAGAGAAAGCTAGAAAGATCTAAAATCAACACCCTAACATGATAATTAAAAGAACTAGAGAAGCAAGAGCAAACAACCTCAAAAACTAGAAGAAGGCAAGAAATAGCTAAGATCAGAGCAGAACTGAAGGACATAGAGACACAAAAAAACCTTTAAAAAATAAAGGAACCCAGAATCTGTTTTTTTGAAAAGATCAACAAAATTGATAGACTGCTAGCAAGATGAAAAAAGAATAAAAGAGAGAAGAATCAAATAGACACAATAAAAAATTATAAAGGGGTTATCACCACTGTTGCATCCCACAGAAATGCAAACTACCATCCGAGAATACTATAAACACCTCTACGCAAATAACTAGAAAATCTAGAAGAAATAGATAAATTCCTGGACATGTACGTTCTCCCAAGACTAAACTAGGAAGAAGTTGAATGTCTAAATAGACCAGTAACAGGCTCTGAAATTGAGGCAATAATTAAGAGCCTACCAACCAAAAAGTCCAAGATCAGATGAATTTACAGCCAAATTCTACCAGAGGTACAAACAGGAGCTGGTACCATTCCTTCTGAAACTCTTCCAATTGATAGAAAAAGAGGGAATCCTCCCTAACTCATTTTATGAGGTCAGCATTATCCTGATATCAAAGCCTGGCAGAGACACAGCAACAAAAAAAGAGAATTTTAGACCAATATCCCTTATGACATCGAGGCAAAAATCTTCAATAAAATACTGGCAAACCAAATCCAACAGCACATCAAAAAGCTTATCCACCATGATCAAGTCAGCTTCATTCCTGGGATGCAAGGCTGGTTCAAAATATGCAAATCAATAAACATAATCCATCACATAAACAGAACCAATGACAAAAACCACATAATTATCTCAATAGATGCAGAAAAGGCCTTGATAAGACATTCAACAGCCCTTCATGCTAAAATCTCTCAATAAACTAGGTCTTGATGAAACAAATCTCGAAATAATAAGAATTATTTATGACAAACCCACAACCAATATCATACTGAGTGGGCAAAAACTGGAAGCATTCCCTTTGAAAACTGGCGCAAGACAAGGATACCTTCTCTCACTACTCCTATTCAGCATAGTGTTGGAAGTTCTGGCCAGCGCAATCAGGCAAGGGAAAGAAATAAAGATACTTAATTAGGAAAAGAGTAAATCAAATTGTCCTGTTTGCAGATGACATGATATATTTAGAAAACCCCATCGTCTCAGCTCAAAATCTCTTTGAGCTGATTAGCAACTTCAGCAAAATCTCAGGATACAAAATCAGTGTGTAAAAATCACAAGCTTTCCTATACACCAATAACAGACAAACAGAGAGCCAACTCATTAGTTAACTCCCATTCACAATTGCTACAAAGAGAATAAAATACCTAGGAATCCAACTTACAAGGGATGTGAAGGACTTCTCCAAGGAAAACCACAAACCACTGCTCAACGAAATAAAAAAGGACACAAACAAATGGAAGAGCATTCCATCCTCATGGATAGGAAGAATCAATATCATGAAAATGGCCATACTGCCCAAGTAATTTATAGATTTAATGCCATCCCCATCAAGCTACCAATGACTTTCTTCACAGAACTGGAAAAAACTACTGTAAAGTTCATATGGAACCGAAAAAGAGCCTGCATTGCCAAGACAGTCCTAAGCAAAAAGAACAAAGCTGGAAGCATCATGCTACCTGACTTCAAACAACACTACAAGGCTACGGTAACCAAAACAGCATGGTACTGGTACCAAAACAGACATATACACAAATGGAACAGAACAGAGGCCTCAGAAATAACATCTCACATCTACAACCATCTGATCTTTGACAAAGCTGACAGAAACAAGAAATGGGGAAAGGTTTAATAAATGGTGCTGGGAAAACTGGCTAGCCATATGTAGAAAGCTGAAACTGGATTCCTTCCTTACACCTTATACAAAAATTAATTCATGATGGATTAAAGACTTAAATGTTAGACCTAAAACCATAAAAACCCTAGAAGAAAACCTAGGCAATACCATTCAGGACATAGGCATGGGTAAGGACTTCATGACTAAAACACCAAAAGCAATGGCAACAAAAGCCAAAATAGAAAAATGGGATCTAATTAAACTAAAGAACTTCTGCATGGCAAAAGAAAATACCATCAGAGTGAACAGGCAACCTACAGAATGGGAGAAAATTTTTACAAACTACCCATCTGGCAAAGGGCCGATATCCAGAATCTACAAAGAACTTAAACAAATTTACAAGAAAAAAAAAAAAAACCATCAAAAAAATGGGCAAAGGATATGAACAGACACTTCTCAAAAGAAGAAATTTATGCAGCCAACAGACACATGAAAAAAATGCTCATCAACACTGATCATCAGAGAAATGCAAATCAAAATCGCAATGAGATACCATCTCACTCCAGTAAGAATGGCCATCATTTAAAAGTCAGGTAACAACAGATGGTGGTGAGGATGTGGAGAAATAGGAATGCTTTTACAGTGTTGGTGGGAGTGTAAATTAGTTCAACCATTGTGGAAGACAATGTGGCGATTCCTCAAGGATCTAGAAATAGAAATACCATTTGACCTAGTGATCCCATTACTGGGTATGTACCCAAAGTATTATAAATCATGCTACAATAAAGACACATGCACACTTATGTTTATTGCGGCACTATTCACAATAGCAAAGACTTGGAACCAATCCAAATGTCCATCGATGATAGACTGCATTAAGAAAATATGGCATATATACACCATGGAATACTATGTAGCCATAAAACAGGATGAGTTCATGTCCTTTGCAAGGACACGGATGAAGCTGGAAACCATCATTCTCAGCAAACTATAACAAGGACAGAAAAACAGAATCACATGTTCTCACTCATAGGTGGGAATTGAACAACGAGAACAGTTGGACACAGGATGGGGAACATCATGCACCAGGGCCTGTCAGGGGGTGCGGGGCTAGGGGAGGGATAGCATTAGGAGAAATACCTAATGTAAATCATGAGATGATGGGTGCAGCAAACCAACATGGCACACGTGTACCTATGTAACAAACCTGCATGTTGTGCACATGTACCCTAGAACTTAAAGTATAATAATAATAAAAAAAAAGATGAAAGAAAAAGAAAATAATAATCCTGGAAATGGCAAGTAAAATTTCTGGTAAGATAATAAAAGAAATAAAATAAAATTCATAAATATCTCAAATGTTTAGTCTGTGTATAAGTGTGCACGTAACTGTGTGTGAATCAAAATAACTAACAGAAGTAGACAATTTTATTTTTTCAATAGGAAGCCCTGAGTCAGATCCTCATTCTTTTTTCCCCTGAGAAGTGCTTATAATTTGCTTCTCTTCTCTTGCCTGCTTGCTATGTAACTTAAGACTGATGCCTCCCTGTGGGAAACAAAACTCGATCAGAAAACAGGTTGCATCTCCTCCTAAAGAAATTGTGCCTTAATGACTGCTGATGTTGGCTCTGTCATAATGGAAATGTATAATTAATGCCTTTGCTTCAATAGTTTTGGAAATAGAGCCACCTGAAACTGATTTAAAAAAAAGATTTAATATTGAACCCTCTCTCTGTCTAACCATTAATGCACTAGATTATAGGAACTGAAGTTTAGTAAAATGGAATGATTGAATTTTCAATACTTGAGTTGGTTATTGTGCCTATAGTGGAAATACTGAATAATAGAAATCTGCCGTCTAAAATCAAAGAGAATGAAGAGCCAGTTCTATGAGGGGTAAGATCCTTTTGTAAGTCTGGAAAATCAAGCTATTTATATCGTTTTTCTCTCAGTGTTTTGGTTTTAATACATTTTTAATTTAAGACTTGCATTTGCTTATGATATAAAGTTCTAAAATGTATTTTTAAAATGTATGATGACCTCAAAATATTTCCAATTAACATTTTTTTCTTGTTTTTGAATTCACAGTAGAGGCTGAACATCTGGTAACATGATTCAAATGTCCTCCATCTTCTCACCCTTGAGATTTAATTTGACTATCTGCTATTTATATTTTGATTCAAATTTCAAAATGCCTACTTTATTCTACTGCAATATGTGCTAGGGGATTTCAAATGGATGAATTCAATGTATCCTTTAAGATAGATAGTTCCCCCAATCCTCAAAATATTACTGTTAGGTAGAGCAATATTTATCAAAGGAAAATAAAATCTGCAATAGGAAAATGACTTTATCAATCCAACATTGTTATATTTTATAGACAAATGTAATCCAATAAAATATTAATATTTAAAACAAGAATATTACTTTAATAACTACAGTAACTAGGATGACAATTAGCTGAAAAATAAAAGTAAATATTTTGATAGGAAATATTCAGAAAAAAATTATTAATTATATCTTTTGTTAACTGATATAAATTGAGAATATTATTTGAAATTCTCACCAGACTCTGCACCTGGAAGGCATTGCCAGTTTTTCTGATTTTATAACCTAGATATTCTCCTTCTCACTAAGTCATCTTAGATAATTTATGTGTAACTTTTCACAGTGGGGTGCTTGCAGTGGCTAATATCAGTGTTTGTGATCCTACTGAAATTTTGTGAGCCAGTGAATGTCATGTTTGTAGCTTGAATCACCTGTGGTTAAGAACGTTTGCACCATAGAAACTGACAAACACTACAAGTCAAGGTCTTTTTTTTTTTTTTTTTTTCCAAACATATTTGTTAAACATATATCACACATATATCAAAGATAGAGCACACAAATCACTAAACTTTAGTTTTTGTATTTGCAAAATATGGGTAATCATTGCACCTGCCTTTAAATTTTTGTAAATTGATATTTTGTAAATTGATATTTTGAAATATGTTGAATGGTAGATGATGTAAAATGAGCTCTAAATAAATGTGATTATCTAGTAATACTAAAATATCCAAGTTAAAACCGTTAAAGCTAGATCTGATACATTCTATAAGTATTCATTGAATGCCTCATAGTGCTAAGTCCTATTTTAGACAGTTGGCTTAGATTAGTTAATGAAACAGACTCCTAGCCTCCTAGAGTCTTCAATCAAACTAAGCAAAGCAATATACCTGAGAAATTATTACATAATTTAATAGTTTCGAAGTGTCCCCACTGTTAAAAGAAAAGGAGAATAAAACAATGAGATGGTAAGGAGAGAAATTTTACATAGGGTGATAAGAAGTAGACATCGTGTGAGGATTCCACAAATGAGTTGTGACAAAAATATACAAATATCATGATAAATATTTTACTAGTTTTTCTAAAGGCATAAAAAGATTTATTGAACAGATCTATTCTGACACTACATCTAACTCCATTTCTTCCAATCTCTGTGTGTGTGTGTGTATGTGTGACGTTGTCTCCCTCTGTCCCTCAGACTGGAGTGCAGTGGCCCCATCTCGGCTCACTGCAACCTCTGTCTCCCAGGTTCAAGCGATTCTCCTGCCTCAGCCTCCCTAGTAGCTGGGATTACAGGCCTGTGCCACAGCACCTGGCTAATTTTTGTACTTTTAGTAGAGACGGGGTTTCACCATGTTGGTTGGCTATGCTGGTCTCCAACTCCTGACCTCTGGCGATCCGTCCGCCTCGGCCTCTGTATATGCTGGGATTACAGCCGTGAGCCTCCACACCCAGCCCATTTCTTCCAATATGATTATTTTCTTCACCAGTGGATATTAATAAAATGCTTGAAAAATCTGAACACTCGATCTTGAACACCCGGTACTAAAGCATTTTAGTGGAATTTGAATTAAGTAGAATTTGAATGCAATATTAAATAATCTAAATAATATGAAAAGCATTAGTTACCAGTGAATATCGTGGATACAGAATATTTGTGGCTTACCAATAGGGAGCGCTCACTGGTAATAAAATAAATTTCTGGAAGCTAAATTAGAGGTCTAGGGAATTAAGGTGTAAAGATCCTGAGGGACTTGTCGCTATCTCCTTTCTAATTAACTATTCCCATTTTACTGTAAGCTGCTATGCAACCGATTAAACTTACAGCAGTAGAAACTGTTATCACAGCTGAAAATTCTCAGGAAGGAATACTCTTCTCTCCTTTTCTTCTAAGCCAAGAAAGGATATGGCTTCTCATTTTTCTTGATATCAAGCAATAGCTTCATTTTTTTTAATGCAGTGCAGTTTTGGGGTATGGAGTTGCAAGGAGAAAGAAAGATTGAGCAAGAAAGAAGAAAGCTAAAAGAAAAATACCATGTAATGGGGAGGGGGGAGGGGGGAGGGATTGCATTGGGAGTTATACCTGATGTAAATGACGAGTTGATGGGTGCAGCACAGCAACATGGCACAAGTATACCTATGTAACAAACCTGCATGTTATGCACATGTACCCTACAACTTAAAGTATAATAATAATAAATAAATTTTAAAAAAAAAGAAAAATACCATGTAAAAATAATTTTAGAATTTCTATCACTTTTCTATGAAAGTAATTAGTACTTATTTTCTAATAAAGTTACTAAGTTATATAAAAATGATAATTCTAGAGCATATAAAAGTAATAACATATTTTAAAATCCATTATAAAAAACTATTTATTATAATAATAGAGAGGCTTTCTGGTTATATACAATGGACCTTTGCTGCTTCTCTACATTGAAATAATAGAAATCAAAAATGAGGCTTTAAAAACATTTTCTTTTTTCTACATATTTAGTAAATATTGTTTTACTGTAATATATTCTTAACTATCTGAGTACTGCTTAACAGAACATGCTTTAGCATCATGGTAGAGCATTTTGTATCATGAAATGTGCATATAAATAAAGCTATGAATTAAAATACAATTTCATGTCCTATAATAGAAAACTATTTCAGTGACCATGAGGAATAGACATGACTTTGCTTCACCTGGTTTTGAAATACCAGAATAAAGAAAGGAACTTAAACAAATATTCTCTTTATATATATTACTGTGAAAACATAGCATATCACTGGCTCTTCAAGCATTTAATTTCTTTAAAAATAAAATTACTCCTTAATTAAATTTTATTTCAATATATTAGTTTTATATAATATATATAATACAAATATATATTTGTATTTTATGCATTTATGCAGATATTTGTGTATTGTTATAGTAAATTTATTAAACTGTCTCACATAAATGCATATTTTCCCCTTAGATAGTGAGAAAAATATAATAGAAATAGAAATGTAGAAGATTAGGAAAGAAAAGTAAAAAACAAACAGAATAAAAATGTGTTGTGAGCTATAAGGCTCTGATAGATTTCCCTTTACCAGCCACAAGTGGTTTAGATGATTTACAATCTAACTTCCTAAATGTAAATTATTTACAAATACTTCTACTCTGGAGCAGTATGTACATTGTAACACAAAAATTAAAAACTAAAAGTTTGAGATAAAGATTTAATGTAAATAATTTATAATATTTTATTAATGGTTTTCATATGTGATTGATTAACTATGCACATTAGTCTACTGACAGACAGAATAGTGACATGATAGAGAGCACAGACACTGGGCTAGGCCCAACTGCCTGGGTAGAAGTTCCACTTCCTTGCTGTATGTACTTCCTATGTTACAATGTTGTCTGTATCTTAATCCCTTTTTATAAAATGGCAATAATAATGTTACCAACCTCATAGAAATATTTAAATGATTAAATGAAAGAATTTTAAAAGCACTTAGAAGACATGTTAGTAGTGGTAAGAACTTGTGAGTTGTAATTTAATCTTTTGTGATTCAGAGAATCAAGGATGCTAATTTGAAATTATTTTAACTTTTGGTCATATTTATTTTCCCTGGACAAAAAGCTATCTCCTAGTAATATGTAAGTCCACATAAGAAAACTAGATCATGTCTGCACTTAAAAAATAAGATTCTCATCTTATAATCCCATGCAAATTACTTACTATAATTCAACTACTCATTAGCTGTCTTTTCTGATATTGTAAATTATTCTTGCAGACTAGTCTAAAAGCATTATGATTTGTGCATATTAAGCAAATGAGCTCAAAAATCCATCAAAAATACGTCAAAAAAATTAAATAACTTAGAAAATGTTGCCTCCATGCTTTTAAATAATGTATCCATGTGTGAGTTTTTATGAGTTTTAGTTTTCTAGGGCAGCGGTAACAAAGTACCACAAACTGGATAACTTAATAGAAATGTATTGTCTCATAGTTCTGGAGGGTAGGAGTCCGAAATTAAAATGTCATCAGTGTTGCTTCCTTCTGGGAGCTGTAGGGGAGCATCTCTTCCATGCCTCTCACAGCTTCTGGTACCTTCAGGCATTCCTTGGCTAGTAGATGGTGTTCTCCCTGTCTTCACATCATCTCTCGGTCTCCTGTCCAAAGTGTACCTTTTTATAAAGACATACTCATATTGGATTACAGTCAACTCTAATAGCATCAAATTACCCTAATCATCTGCAAAAATCTTATTTCCAGATCAGATCACATTTACAGGTACTGTGGGTTAGGATGTTAATAACTTTTGAGGGACACAATTCAACTGTAGCAGGACGAGCCGCAGACAAAACTTCTCAGACACCGAGTTGTAGAAAGGAAGGGCTTCATTCAGCTGGGAGCATCGGCAAGCTACTGCCTTAAAATCCGAGCTCTCCAAGTGCACAATTTCTGTTCTTTTTAAGGACTCACAACACTGAAGATTTCACATGAAAGCATCGTGATTGATTTGAGCAAGCAGGGGGTACGTGGCAGGGGCTGTATGCACTAGTGGTCACAGAGAAATAGAACAGGGCGGAGAGTTTCACAGTATTCTTCCATACAATGTCTGGGATCTATGAATAACATCGGTTTCTAAGTTATGAGTTGATTTTTAACTACTGGGTTTAGGCCAGGAAGACCTAGGCCTGGTTTTGGGCCTGGCGCCGGGCTGCCTGTCTTTGGTTTTACTTCGTTATTTTTTTCTTAAAACAGGTACTGAGTATAAAACAATATAAAACAATATGACAGGGTCTCTTGCTTTCCTCACAACAACCCACAATATGTAATATATTTTATTGTCTGTGGCAACAAAATAGTATTCCAATGAAAATGTGCTCAAATACACTCTAAATAACACAGGATAAAAAGAAAACTAGTTTCTCCCTTAAGGTGTTATTTCACTTATGTTTTAAAGTATCATTTTACATTGAAAGAACAGAATAATTGTGTCTTTTCTTTAAAATTCACTAGAAAAAATATGAATGAGAGGCACTCATCATAAAGAAGGTCAGCAAATTTGGAAATTGTCTTTTCATGAAGGGAAAGTGTACAAAATACACATAAGGTGAGTTTTATCCTTAATGAAAACAGATATAATTGAACATTTCAAATAATAATATTTGTAGATGTTTTGCCTGAGTTCTCGTCAAACATGGTTCGTAGATCATCATTTCAATCTTTTTTTTTTTTTTTTTTTGAGCAATAAAGCTTTTTTAATCACCTCACTACAGGCAGATTGAGTCCGAAAAAGGAGTCAGCAAAGGGAGATGGGGTGGGGCAATTTTATAGGATTTAGGTAGGTAGTAGAAAATTACAGTTAAAGGGGGTTTTCTCTTGTGCACAGGAGTGGGGGTCACAAGGTGCTCAGTGGGGAGCTCCTGAAACTCATTGTCCAGGAGAAAGAATGTCACACATTCAATTGATCAGTTAGGGTAGGGCAAGAACAAATCACAATGGTGGAATGTCATCAGTTAAGACAGGAACTGACTATTTTCACTTCTTTTGTGGTTCTTCAGTTGCTTCAGGTCATCTGGATGTATATGTGCAGGTCACAGGGGATACAATGGCTTGGCTTCGGCTCAGATGCCTGACATTCCTGTCTTCTTCTATTATTAAGAAAAACAAAAGAAAATAGTGGTGAAGTATTGGAGCAGTTAAAATTTTGGGGGGTGGTATGGAGAGACAATGGGCAATGTTTCTCAGGATTGCCTCAAGCAGGATTAGGGGTGGCTTGGGAACCTAGAGTGGGAGAGATTAAACTGCAGAAAGATTTTGGTGTAAAGGGTGATATTGTGGGGTTGCTAGAAGGAGCATTTGTCATATAGAATGATTGGTGATGGCCTGGATGCGGTTTTATATGAATTGAGAAACTAAATTGAAGATACAAGGTCTGAATAAGAGAAAGAGAAAAACAGCTATTAAAGGACTAAGAATTGGGAGTATGACTAATATAAGGCTTTAGATCAAGACCTTAGGGACAGTAGAATATTCAGTTTGCTAATTTGTTCATTGTATCCTTCTTTGTATTTACAATACTTTGTTATATTTGGGTTTTGTTTACTTTCCACAAGCCTATTAATACCTTTGGACAAAATTATAATAGTTAACTCGATTAATATTAGACAATATGATTCCAATTACACTCAGACTAAGTAAGAATCCCATAGGCAATCAGTATATTTTCTAGATTAAAAGTACACTAGAAGTTCCGATAGTTTTTTCTCAATGAATTGTACCTCCAAGGATAAAGATATCACATTTTGGACTCTGAGACCAAAATTAAAGAGGAATTTCATAGGTTACATTCATACACATGCAATTGTACAAATGTGGAAGTATAAGGCAACCAGTAGAAATGTAGGTTGTCTCGTAGCATCATAAGCAGCTACAGTGTTTTTTAGGGACTGTGCATTACATAAACCACCGAAACATTCAGGATGAGTAAAATAAATCAACTAAGTGTTTTGAACTCTGTACTAATCCTAAATTAGCACACCTGCACACATATAGTTCTTTAACCTCTTTTCATAAAAGTTTTTATTTGCTAATCTAGACTTACTATGAGTCCTTCTAACATATCTCTTCAGGCACACAGCATGCAGGAATTCCTTTGAGATTCACTATGTGCAGTAAACAGATTCCCCCACGTTCACTTGCCTCACAAACAGCTATTTTTAATCATCTCCTTAGTTTTAAGGCACTGGGGGAATAATTATTTTAACTGTTTTGTTTTCTCTGATGAATGCAGATTTAAAGCCAGAGCTCTTTTCATGCCTGTGTACATGATGTTATTCTGAAATGACACACAACTCAGTGAAAAGTAATGAAAAATAATTATGGTCTCTTCACTTAATATGTCGATATGTTGAACAAATTTAAAATCATAGTTCAATAAGTCACAAAATATGAAAGTACCATACCAGAAGTCTTGTCAGTAATCTTAATATATGTGTCCTATAACGATATATATATATCATATGATATATATGAGATATATATGATATATATATATATATATATATATATATTACATATACCTCAAAGCCATGGGATATGGGAAACATGAGAAGGAAGCATTATGGTACATTTATCATTTAAACTGCATGTGAGGTTAAGACCCCTAGCTTTCTTATGATGGTTCCACTTGAATGGTGTAGAAATAAATGTATCTCAGTACTCCTTTGCCTTCACAGTTATGCATTATACTGTAACAGATTTTCCAGCAAAAGACACTTTTCACACAGGCAGAAATGAAATATTTGGGCTGTAACAATTCAGTGCCTCCTTTATAGTACGTTTCCTTAATATATGCACAGTATGCAGGTGATAATTTATATAATATCAAAACAATTCATATGTTTTCAGAGGCCCTTCTGGTCACATTAACATTTGTAGAAACACAAAACAACTTCAACAGATACATCAAACAAAAGTCAGGGAGTATTCAGTATGATTTCTAGATTTGTCAATTATTATATATGATTAACAATGATTCAGAGGCCTTAAATGTGATCAGATAAAGCATATGAAACAAACAAGTGTTTTTTTGTTTTGTTTTGTTTTGAGAACTGATGCTAGAAAACAGTTTGAATTGTTTCCATTTTTCATATATGGGCTGATTTCTTCCGTTTTCCCCAAGGAGTGTTTTCCACAAAAGCCCCAGGAGTCATGGGGAATCCTTGCACAGAATGCATACGTCAGGTTGCTAAGGGGACTTTCCTCCTTCATATTCCCCTGAGAAGGGGATACCTCACACTAAAGCTTATTAGGATGTTCACTATACTAGGTGCATGTCCATTAAATACGTAATCTCTTGATATATATGTTATACTTTCCATTCAATTCATGGGAAATAGGTGTGTAAATGTCATTTCTAATGTCACCATGGGAGTTATAGGACTAATTCCTCTTTAATTATCTGAAATATATACCTTATTTAAAATTATTAATGAGATCAGAAAAAATATATACAACTTGGAAAAAATGACCTTTCATTAGTACAGTCCTCTAACAACTACCAGAGATGTTTTTATTTTGTTACATCTAGGAGATCTAGGTGTGGAGGAAATCTTAAATGTTTTAAGTATACTATAAAGGCATTACTATAACACATCTATGCAGGAAAGCATGGATGGTTCATTGAACCAAGATCTAGTTCAGTGTGTTGATCTTACTGATATGGCAGCAAAAGAGGTTCCTTTATTTGACAGGTACAAATCACCTAATTTTTAAATGTTTGACAATTGTATGTAATCAAATTGTACATTAAATTTTACAAATTTAATGTTTGACAATTGTACATAATACAAAGAATGTTGGCAGTATCTCGGTATCTTCAAGCTGTACTAAGCTCATGAACTGTTGTGCAAATACTTTTAAATATAGTGTATGTTTGGCTATTTCAAAGACTTAATTCACTGCATCTTTACATTTTTCTCCTTCTTTATATTTAATGAAATAAATACAGATTTTATTAAGAAATATCACCTGAGTGCAACATACCTTCCATAATGTCAGTGTACTCAATACAACTCAGTCTTTTGATAATATTTAAAAGTTTCCAGTTAATTGCAGGTAATAGACTTTTCCAGAGCTCTCTGAAACTAGAAAGAAATGTCTGATAAATTTACATTCATTTGAATGCTAAAGTATAATATATAAAAACATGTAGCCTTTTAGCACAAATGCTACCTAATAAAGTTTATTCCCTTAAATAAACTTTATTTAAGGGGCATACTTCAGGTAGTTGTTTCAATGAAAAATGTGTCAGATGAATTGACACAAATGTATTTATTAACTGACTTGGATTTTTTTATGTCAATCCATTACTCTATTATTTTTTAATACACCAAAGTGTATCATTTGATGTAAACTTACAGTTTATTAGGTACTTAAAAATCACTAATTTCCCTAAAAGTGAGTTAGAATATATTAAATATTATGGGCAACATTAAAAATACATACAGTAGTGGCTAATAGGTATTTCCTCCACATCAATTTATTAAAGTGTATATTTATGTAAACATTAGGAGCTTTTGACATGTATATTTTATTTCAAAAATATTTTAAAATTTGATATAATGCCATTAAAAAAAAAGTATTTCTCTTCAAATTTGTCCAGGTCATCCTCATATTAACCTCTTAAAGTAAGTATACACTATCCTGTCTAGCCATCCTGACTTGTATCTTCTCCCCCACTTCCTTTAGTGCATCTTCATTAATTCAATTCCATTTTTTTTTTTTTTTTTTTTTTTTTAGGACTGATATGGCCCTGGCATCATGAGCTTTCATTCTGGTATCTTTGTGACTTTTTTCAATCTATAAGGACTTAAAATTCCTTATAGAAAAGAGATTAAGTTTTTTGGTATTTCTTGGGAAACTGGCCAAGAGGGGATTGATAATCTTTCACATAGTTTTCAGATTCCTCTTAAAATATTTTCGAAGTTTCAAATGTCACACAATTGAGCATGATTATTGAGTGATAAACATAATTTTATTTGCACCATTTTCTATACTTTTGTTTAATTCCCAAGACATCTAAGCCTTTTCCCAATGTTATGACTTTTCCTTATCAATCACAATGCTAATGTGACTTGTTTGCAATAGTTTTCAGTAAGGCTGTTTTGCCCATTGCCTAAAGATGCCCCAACAGGTTCCTGACACTGTATCTCTTTTCATTCTTTTCTAATCTTTGTTAGATAGTTCTTGAGCTGTGGAGCTGTGTTAAAGAAAAATTATATGGGGAAGTTAAACAGATAGGGAGATTTTATTATAAACTATTGAAATAAGGGTCAGGATAACTCAGTTCCATTGAAACAAACAGTGTAGTGAACGGGTGGGAAAATCGTGGAGAATGTTAGCGAGGAGGTTGGTCAAGGTGATTATGCCATCTGTGTTTACTAATTGGTGCCTAGCATAGTTAGGCTTCTAGCCTTCCATAGAGACTGGGAGAGAGAGAGAAATTATCTTTTTAAATGATTCCATTTCAAAGGGTTGGCTTCCAGGTCCTTGAGAAAAACATATTTTGGGTTGTGAAACTGGCCAGAGGCTGGGAGAAGATTTACATCTCAAAGGCAGAGAAAGAATTTACAATGCCAAGTTTTCTAAAGTAAATGTCCTAAGAAAAAGGAATGTCAGGGTCCTATAGTTAGGAAGAAAGCTGTTTAAACTTTAGTCAAGCTGAAACAAAAACTTAAGGCAGTCTTGGTCAGATTCCATAATGAATTATTTCATGATTGCAGAAGCATCCCTCCAAAATAGGTGAACATTCCCCTGTGTTTTCATCCCTATGGGTCCTCTGCCTCATTTTGAGTTAGAGAATGGCCAAATTAGGAGTAAACGTTTTAAATAAAAGAAAAAAAATAAGTAATGATACCATTTGATCCTATTTGCAACAATCTTGGAGATAATTATGGAGGAATTATTTCTTAAATACCCAGTAGTTCTACTATAATTAAAAAAGAAGTATAAAGTTTCTTCAACATTGTCAAATAAAATTTAATGACAAAAAAATTCTGAACAAATTGTTTTTCTTCTTTGGGGAAAAATGTTTATTCTTTAAGAGTATAGTAATTGGGAGGCCATTTTTAAAATCCTAATCTTCTGTGTCTGAGGGATTAAGGAAAGGAAGGAGTTTTAGTCCAGTTATATGGGTCATCAGGAATTAAAATATCAGTGAGAGGACACATTACAGAGAGGAGATTCCACATTCAGTGAAGGTGGAACGAGACATGAAATAAAATAAACATAGGTTACTAGAAGGAAAGTATGTGCATTTTGACATTAACAGTTCATTTTTTCAGGAAACTGAATTTAGAAAGTGAGAAATCAGTAGATACTGTACTTGGAAACTTAGAGTCTTACTCCCTGTCTCCACAGCAGCTAGACCAGTGCTGAATAAATAACGTATATTGAACACTGGCTGATATTTCTTCCCATTCGAATAATACAAGGTTAAATGGCATGGTAAATACAAATGCTAGTGTAGAAGGGATTTGGGGAAAAAACAAAACAAAACAGAACAAAAAGTTTGTATTCCTGAGAAAGAGTGCATAAAAGAGGTGATGATTGTAAGTGGAAAGAGCTTTAATGTTGCTCCTGCACTGGAGTAAGATACGAATACAGAATAATAATTTTTATGTTTTGAGTACTGTGCCAAATAAATAACTTATTTAAGTATTACAACAGAACACTATATTACACATTCAAAGATGTGGTAACTTAGGTATGGAAAGACCAAGTAACAAGTAGTCGCAATGCTGGTGTGATTGTCTTAGTTATCAACAGTTTTAATGAATTTTGGCTATGATGCTAAATATATAGTTTCTTTGAATCTCTACATGTAGATCATTTATCTTGAGGATAAAAGTAAATCTGAATAGCAACAGAACTTGAGACTGAAGTCTTCTCCTTTTCTTTTACATTCTGCATCATTAAGTCCCTCATGACCCTATAGTCCAGATATGCAGTCATGCATTGCTTAATGACACAGATATGCTCTAAGAAATTCGTTGTGATATGATTTTGCTGTTGTGCAAACACCATAGGGTTTACTTACACAAATCCTGATAGTATCACCTACTACCTACCTAGGCGATGTGGAATACCTTATTGCTCCTAAGCTACAAACCTAAGTAAAACAGAATGTTACTGTTTTAAATACTGTAACTAATTGTAACACAAGGGCATGTGTGTATCTAAACAACTCTAAACATAGAAAATGTATAGGAAAAATATGATACTGTAATCTTAGGGGACCATCATCATATATATGATGTCTGTCATTGACCAAAATGTCACTATACGGTGGATAACTGTATTTAGAATTCAAATCACTTTGCACTACCTCTTCTGCCACCATTCTGTTCAGACCTACCATCACTTCCTACCCAAATTAATTTCTGTGTTCTTCCCTTGCTGTAGGGCCAGCTACATAATTTCTGGGGCCCAGGGCAAAATAAAAATAAACATACACAAAAAAAGGTGAGGAAAGCAGTATCAACCTCCCCTGCTAAGCCAGCTTCCAACCAACAAGCCAGTTGAGCCAGCCACATCACTGAGCTCAGGAAACACCCCCACAATGGCACAGCCAGCACGAATGTTTGTGAGAAATAGTAAATTCCTATTGCTTTACTTTTAAGTTTTGTGTATGTGTTTTTATGCAACAATAGAGATGATAATGGTTTTCCAATTGCAACAGATTTTTTTTCCCCATGAGTGATTTTTAAAATTCCTTCAGATAAGAGGAATTTTCATTCTCTATCTCTTGAAATTGCATTTTTCTACATTACATTTTTTTCTAATAAACAGCAATCATTTAAAAAATGGTGAGAGGAATTACAGAATAGCTGTGTATGAAATCCCATGGCTTTCTGTTTTGTTCTGTTTCATTTCTACCAGCATGAAGAAAGTTTCACAGCAACTTTAGTAACTTAACCCAAGCTTCTCTCCTTCTTTTGATCTCCCCCAGCTGGGTCTATTGAGAACTGAAATTTAAATTTAATTGTTTCATTATCAATGAGAATTTTCTCAGTCTATTTTAGAAGAACAGGTTTGAGATACAAAATTCTGAGCCTATTTGAGAAATCATTTTCTCACAGGTCCTGTATCTCTTCTAAAGCAAACAATTTGATCAATACTTAAAAGAAAACTTAACAAGGTTTTAAACAGAGTAAAAGTGATTTTACTGAGAATATATTTTTTCTCAGTTTGAAAGAGAATCAATTGGTGACTGTTATGATCAGTCCTAGTGAGAACTTCTCTTTGTTCTTTAATTTCCATGCTAATTGACAGATACAGAGAGTTGGGAGAAGCGTTTTTTAAAATATTACTTCAAATGCTAAAAGAGAGAGTTTTGGGAGATACGATAACATTTTTTAAACTGACTAGAAAACATCAGTTACCTTTTCTTGGAGCATTTAATGCTAATTTTATTTTCATATTTTAAAACAGTTTATATATATATTATAAATATATCTCCCATTCATTTTTTAATGTTAATTGTTTTGTCATGATGTTTATATATTTTTCTTTTTAGCTTTGATGGTAATTTTTTAAATCTATAGTTCACAAATTAGTGAATCATTAATATGAAACTAATAAATCTGTTGAAAACACCTTCAGCAAGATGTATGTGCTTTACCTTAGATAAAACTAGTAACTTTAAAATGTATAGAAGTAACATGTATTTTAAAATAGCTTACTTATATGAAGCAGACATTCTCTTGCCTGTAAGATGCATGTTGTACTAAAGAGTGCAGGACTAAAGTCAGTAAGTTGGGTGGTGGAGCTATCTGGACTACTATCAAATTATATAACATTTACAAAATCACTTAATCTCTGAATAACAGTTTCCTAATGAAGATATATATAATCAGTTGCTTGGTGACCAGATTAATTGAAAATTTGTTAGAAACTTTTAAAAAATAAATTGAGAGCAAGAATTTTCCTCACGTATCTTCTGCTTGAACAGGGAGTTACTTTATAACTATTCCTCTCTTGCAGTGAAGTCGAATGGAATTGTCCTTAGCTATAGATTAAAAAAAATGTCTTAGTAGAGAAGTATTCCTTCTCTATTACAATAGCATGAATTAGTACACATTGCCATGCCAAAGGTGGCTATTGAGTCCTAAAAGAATTGACAATCTTTGCGGATATAGGCAGAAAAATTACACTTGCAATCATATCTCAGGATGCTTTGTGTCCATCTCCACCTTTTTTGCTGGACAGATTGTGGATGGAGAGGAGAGACTATCAAGCCACTAACTCGTAGTTAATGCAAGTCATGCTTGTTTTCTCTGTTGTTTCATTTTAAGATTTTACCTTTTTGTAATAGAGAACAAGTTGGGAACCAATGGAAGCCTGAAGGATTTTGTAAAAAGTTAACAACATTTTCTGGTTTTGCTTCTTTCTCATCAGAGCTCTCACCCTCCTTAAATCATGTATGACAGGAAAAGCACACATTTAGTGTCATTTGTGGTAAATTTAAGATACCTGTGCCATACTAGGCACTGTCTGCTTAAGGGGAGAGATACAGGCCAGGGACAGTTTTCAGTGTGTAAAGTGGAACTTAGTCAAGTTTCTGTGAATAATTGGAGAGGCAGGAATCATTGCTTCAGGTGAACAGATGCAGGTGCTTGCCTTGACAATTGGACTTTTGTAGTTGTTGGCATGCATCATTCCCTGCTAATAACACATTGGCACCTTCGGACTAATCCTGGGCAGTAAAATATGTCATAATGTGTTTTCTCATTTTACACAGACTGAGGATTTTACACTTGGGTAACACAACCACCTGAGTGGGGGCATTTGCCAACACTGTGAACTCCAAACACATTTTTGTTGAAACAAGTGGTATAAAGCCATGAACTGTGTAGAAATAAAATGGATAAATTATGGCCCAGAATCTCCCTGTAAAATTAAAAAACACAAAAGACTCCAGTGTTAATTTTTGTCTTAGACTAGTTTAAAAGTGGGTATTTTCACATTCCAGTTCAAATATAATAGGGACTTAATGAAAGTAAAATGATGACTTATAACATACATTTTTGAGTACAAAAAAAGAAAATTACAAAATGTTAACCATTTTTATATTATGAAATATGTTTTATATGAATTTATAACTATAATATTCAAACATTGAGCCATATTACAACTATTTTCATCTGCAGTTAAACAGTCATGGAAATTAGTCATGGAAGCACCCAGCAACTTTGTCAAAGGGCTAATTAGCACTCTTCTATGGAGATCTACTAGGACCCATATTGTCACCACTCTCCTTCAGAGAAATAGCAAGTCTTTTAATTAAGAAAGACATTTGATATTCAGATTCTAGTAATTCCCCAACCTATGTGTCCGTAACATTCAGTGTAGATAAAACAAGATTGTGAAATTCTAACTATCTATATGAAGTCATGCATTTCTACGCAAGTTTGAATAATTGATGGCTTGAATCTAAACATGTGCAACATACAAATGGCCTAACCATAGACATAATGTTGGAAATATAATTTCAAAATCTCCTCATTTTTGAAATATGTAATATTTATAATATACAGATATGCCTGTGGGGGCATATCATTTTATATGTAATATATGACATTTTAATATAATTTCATATTTTAGATATAATATTATATATAAATATGTAAATACTTGTATGTTTGTGACTAAAGGGAATACCATGAAAAATGTAAATAAATATCATCTTTGGGTATTGAGATTATTAGTAGTTTTTCCCTTTTCACAGAATGAACTATTTAAAATAATTAACTGAACTTCCAAAACACCAATAAGGACAACACAGAACAACATGCACCAAAATGTACTTGAAAGTAACAAATCCTATGAGCACAGTTTTTGAAATTACAAAACCAAGTTCTCAGGATCAGCACTAAACAGGGCAGAGTTATTCTGTTAGATATGATTTGATCAGCATCTTATAGTGGTAATTTATGTTTGGTATTTATTTATGTTCTTCTGCCTTTTCTTATTCTATGTATGTTTCTCTCTGTAATTATTAAAAATAAAGGAAGTTTGAAGTTTTTAGGACATATACGCCTTGACCCAACCGTACTCTTTTCAAAAATGTTTAATAGGACAGTCTCAGTCAGGTGAGGGCAGCAAAGAGCAGAGAAAAGAGAAAGCCATTTCTCTATCCCTTGGGCAGAGTAGCTAGGGAACTGTTTGAAGCAGGACAAGCTTTGAGAGGAGTGAATATCAGAGATCACGTGTAGGTGTGGCAATGACCCATGCAAGGGGTTTTAATCTCATGAGGATTTTGCGCTTCATAGTTTTAGAAATAATAAAGTGGCAGCAACATGCATATTGAGTAAGCATGAAAGTTACTGTACATGGTTTTCAAGCATCAGAAACCAAAGTCAGGAAAGCAAGATAATTTTAACAAGTCATTCAGACATTGGATGGATCTACAAGTGCTAGTTTATTTTATCAGGGTCCTTCAGTGTCAGTCTATACTTGTAGACAGATATGTCCAGCCATAGCAAAGCCCTCTACAATCCAAGAAAAGGAAAACAAGCATTAAATAGTACCCCATCATTTCAACTTTCCATGCTGTGCCCCACTCACAGCTCACAGGTTGCCTTTGAGAGTTTCAGAAAAATAAGAATTTGTGTTCAGATTCATAAAACATAGAGAAAGGAGAAGCAGATACATATAGGTCCAAAACATACATTCTTTGCCTTCCCTTTCTAGGGAAAAACAGAAACAAACAAACAAACAAAAACCCAGAATCTTGTGTGCCACTCATTTTTGGTAATAGTATAGCATATATAGCTTCCACAGAGAAAGCATATAGATTGCTGAAGCTACGATCTTAACTTAGCAAGACAACCTAGGGTGTTGTTCAGATGATTACCTTGTATTCTTGGATAGTAATTATTCTCAAACCCTAAAGGGAGGGGGCAATGTAACATTCCTCTATCGAAAAATTATAATCCTTTTTTAGGGCATGCATTAAAAATGTATCAGTGAACATGATGTTAATAATGATAAGTAACAATATTCTAAAAATTATTAGCAAAGGAGGCATCCTTAAGAGGGACAAACGTTTTATAGACTGCACCTTAAAATTTAAATGGACTCTCTAGAGGGTAAGTTTTATTCTCTCTTAATGTAGCAGCATATTTTGTGAGAGAAGAGTATCCTTTAAAGAGCATAGTGGCACTCTTCTGACTCATCCAGAATGCATATGAAAACATGTACCTAACTTACCTTAAAAAAAACTATTACTTTTCCGTTGCTATAGTTCACCATCTTTTTTTGCAAATTACAAGCAGAGTAAGTTATAGTTAATAATGACAGTGTATTTTATACCCCACCACCTTCAAAGAAATCTGATACTTTTCTGTTACTGTAGTTCTCCATCCCTTTTGCAAACTACAAGCAGAGTAAGTTATAGTTAATAATTACAGTGTATTATTTGTACCCCACCACCTTCCAAAAAAACTGTTACCTTTCTGTTACTGTAGTTCACCATCCCTTTTGCAAATTACAAGCAGAATAAGTTATAGTTAATAATGAAAGTGTGTTTTAGATCCAAGGTTACACTAGAGGAGAAAATGTGTTAATTAAAAAAAAAAAAAAAAACATACACACACTTACATTCTGAGTTAAGTATTCCAAAAAGAATAACATGAATATTTAAGAAGTGATAAAGCCTTTCAGATTATGTCTAAAATATCCAACAAACTTAAGTTTTAATCTTATTTTCATATATTATATGTTAACAGTGCAATTTTTTTTGGTAGTAAAACAACAGGCTTCATTTATTATGTTTTCTGACAGATTTCAAGCCCCATCCCTCCTTCTTTCTTGCTCCATTCCTGGGCTAGTCAGTAAGAAAGCCCAGGTGCTCCTTCATTTGGCATAGGTGGGAAGTTCAAATCATGCAAATCATGTAAGCTCTAGTCTCTTATCCGAAATCACCATAAAATCTCACTCTCACTTTCTCTCTCAAGCCATGTTTGAACCTGCTTAGGAGTGCTCTCTGCTTTCCACAGAAAGCACCATTACATGAATAAAAGTCATCTTCATATCCTCTTGGTATCTGTGTGTCATCATCTGTCTTGACATCCAAATCAAATTTGTGTTGAGGGGGCTCATCCTTCTTCCATGGCATGATGGTTAATTTTATAAATCAACTTGACTGGGTTAAGGGATGCCCAGATAGCTGACAGTTTTTTTTTCCTGAGTCTTTCTGTCAAGCTGTTTCCACAGGAGATTAGCATTTGAATCAGTAGACTGAGTAAAAAAGATCCCTCATCATTGTGGGTGGGCATTATCCCATCCTTTGAGGGCTCAAACACAAAAGGAAAAAAAAAAGACAGAGGAATGACGAATTTATTACTCTTTCTATTTGAGCTGGGACATCCATCTTTCCTGGCTCTCAACCATAGGTGCTCTTGGTTCTTGGGCATTTGGAATGAAACCAGGATTCACAACCCAAGCCCCTAAACTTCAGGTCTTCCAGCTCAAAATGAATTATATCACTGGCTTTTCTGGTTCTTCAGATGTGCTCATGGCAGATCATGACACTTCTTGGCTTCCATAACCATGTGAGCCATTTTCCATTAAAAATCTCCTTAAATCTATCTATCTATCTATCTATCTATCTATCTATCTATCTATCTATCTATCTATCTATCTATCCATCCATCCATCCATCCATCCATCCATCCATCCATCCGTCTATCTATTATCTCCTATTGGTTCTTTTTCTCTGGATATCCCTAATACACATAGTGTGACTATAGTATATTCTTTTCAGTGGACATGTTTGTTTCATTTGATGCTGTTTGGATTTTTCTAAGATATTTTAATAATACATTGTAAGCATCATTATTTTAAGACATGATTTTTAATAAGAAATTTGGAATGATTAGTTAATTATATAAATTACTTCATAATATACATGCTATTTGTAAGTAGGATACATGTTTTCTTTTTTTATTTTTTTTATTTTTTAAATTTATTTATTATTATTATACTTTAAGTTCTAGGGTACATGTGCATAACGTGCAGGTTTGTTACATATGTATACTTGTGCCATGTTGGTGTGCTGCACCCATCAACTCGTCATTTACATCAGGTATAACTCCCAATGCAATCCCTCCCCCCTCCCCCCTCCCCATGATAGGCCCCGGTGTGTGATGTTCCCCTTCCTGAGTCCAAGTGATCTCATTGTTCAGTTCCCACCTATGACTGAGAACATGCGGTGTTTGGTTTTCTGTTCTTGTGATAGTTTGCTAAGAATGATGGTTTCCAGCTGCATCCATGTCCCTACAAAGGACACAAACTCATCCTTTTTGATGGCTGCATAGTATTCCATGGTGTATATGTGCCACATTTTCTTAATCCAATCTGTCACTGATGGATATTTGGGTTGATTCCAAGTCTTTGCTATTGTGAATAGTGCTGCAATAAACATATGTGTGCATGTGTCTTTATAGCAGCATAATTTATAATCCTTTGGGTATATACCCAGTAATGGGATGGCTGGGTCATATGGTGCATCTAGTTCTAGATCCTTGAGGAATCGCCATACTGTTTTCCATAATGGTTGAACTAGTTTACAATCCCACCAACAGTGTAAAAGTGTTCCTATTTCTCCACATCCTCTCCAGCACCTGTTGTTTCCTGACTTTTTTTTTTTTTTTTTTTTTTTGAGACGGAGTCTCGCTCTGTCACCCAGGCTGGAGCGCAGTGGCCGGATCTCAGCTCACTGCAAGCTCCGCCTCCCGGGTTCACGCCATTCTCCTGCCTCAGCCTCCGGAGTAGCTGGGACTACAGGTGCCGCCACCTCGCCCGGCTAAGTTTTTGTATTTTTAGTAGAGACGGGGTTTCACTGTGTTAGCCAGGATGGTCTCGATCTCCTGACCTCGTGATCCGCCCGTCTCGGCCTCCCAAAGTGCTGGGATTACAGGCTTGAGCCACTGCACCCGGCCGTTTCCTGACTTTTTAATGATCACCATTCTAACTGGTGTGAGATGGTATCTCATTGTGGTTTTGATTTGCATTTCTCTGATGGCTAGTGATGATGAGCATTTTTTCATGTGTCTGTTGGCTGTATGAATGTCTTCTTTTGAGAAATGTCTGTTCATATCCTTTGCCCACTTTTTGATGGGGTTGTTTGTTTTTTTCTCGTAAATTTGTTTGAGTTCTTTGTAGGTTCTGGATATTAGCCCTTTGTCAGACGAGTAGATTGCAAAAATTTTTTCCCATTCTGTAGGTTGCCTGTTCACTCTGATGGTAGTTTCTTTCGCTGTGCAGAAGCTCTTTAGTTTAATGAGATCCCATTTGTCAATTTTGGCTTTTGCTGCTGTTGCTTTTGGTGTTTTAGACATGAAGTCTTTGCCCATGCCTATGTCCTGAATGGTACTACCTAGGTTTTCCTCTAGGATTTTTATGGTATTAGGTCTAACATTTAAGTCTCTAATCCATCTTGAATTAATTTTTGTATAAGGAGTAAGGAAAGGATCCAGTTTCAGCTTTCTACTTATGGCTAGCCAATTTTCCCAGCACCATTTATTAAATAGGGAATCCTTTCCCCATTTCTTGTTTCTCGCAGGTTTGTCAAAGATCAGATGGCTGTAGATGTGTGGTATTATTTCTGAGGACTCTGTTCTGTTCCATTGGTCTATATCTCTGTTTTGGTACCAGTACCATGCTGTTTTGGTTACTGTAGCCTTGTAGTATAGTTTGAAGTCAGGTAGCGTGATGCCTCCAGCTTTGTTCTTTTGACTTAGGATTGTCTTGGAGATGCGGGCTCTTTTTTGGTTCCATATGAACTTTAAAGCAGTTTTTTTCCAATTCTGTGAAGAAACTCATTGGTAGCTTGATGGGGATGGCATTAAATCTATAAATAACCTTGGGCAGTATGGCCATTTTCACGATATTGATTCTTCCTATCCATGAGCATGGTATGTTCTTCCATTTGTTTGTGTCCTCTTTTATTTCACTGAGCAGTGGTTTGTAGTTCTCCTTGAAGAGGTCCTTTACATCCCTTGTAAGTTGGATTCCTAGGTATTTTATTGTCTTTGAAGCAATTGTGAATGGAAGCTGGATACATGTTTTCATATGTATTCTGGGATAGTCAGAAGAGCAGCACTATGCTATTTAAAATATACTCTTCTCTTACAAAATAAATATGCTGCTACATTAAGGGAGAATAAACCTTACTCTCCAGATAGTCCATTTAAATTTTAAGTTGCAGTCTATAAAGTGTTTGTCTCTCTAAGGATGCCTTCTTTGCTAATAATTTTAGAGTTTTTTTAACTTATCATTATTAACATCATGTTCACTGATACTTTGATCTTTTCTTAGCTCACCACTTGTCATCTTTCTTTTATTTACTGACTTCATTGTAGTTGTTTCCAAACTATATCTTTTTCTTCTCCTTCTTATGTTTTATTAAGACACTACCTATCTTTCTTTTCTTGGACTCCAGGGTTCATTTTTCTCTTTTATACTGTTTTGTTTCTGTATTGTTTAATTAATCAGATCTTGTACCTTGTAACTCCCAGGTACTGCTTTCTTTTACATTATATGCTTGTACACTTAAGATTTTTTAAAATGAGTATTTCTCCCTTTTTTCTTTTTGCAATTAGAATCTTTGCATGTATTAAACATTATGAAAATAGAGTTCAATATGTTGATATCACACATAATTTAGTTTATTACCAAATAAGAGTTAAAAGCTTGTTTTAATAAATAGTGTGAAATGAGTATATCTTGTTTCTATTTTGTGCAGGCTTTTTCTCTATTACATTGACTGCATATTGATTTTGATATTTAAATTTAATAAAGACAATAGCCAGCTTAGAAAGCCAGGAAGCTTTCTAAAATGTTGTAATAGATTATACTGGTTATTCTAACCCATTGTATAACACATTATTTTAACCTAATATACAATTAGGTTATTTTAACCCATTTTATACCACATTATTTTAACCTAATATACAATATTTTATTTGAGATACTTCGTTTCATATAAAGAAAATAAAAGAGCGCATTCTTTCAGATATTATGAAAACTAGTCATAATCCAGTGTACTTTGAATTTTAGAGTGGTTGCCACATTATGTTGCTTAAAAAACAGACAAATTTAATCGTAAACACAATAAAAACCCACACATTTAAGCAGATATGATTATAAAAGTTCAGACAAATGTTGAATAATTTGGAATACTTTGATACAACAAAACTAGAAAGAATGTAATCAATTATCTTATTATTTTAGAAAAAAACAAATTCCATATACATATTATCAAATAAATATTTAAATTAAACTCATCTTTTACTTTAAAAATTAGTTTCATTATTAAAATATGACTGCAAATAGATTAAATATATGTTATTATAATATATATTTATAAATATGCTATTATAATCATAAATATTAAAAGCAATTTTGCCGGAATGTAATAAAGGAGATAAATACAATTAAAATATCTGTTACATTTCAATGAGATTATTATTTAAAGATGTAAGTGAGAAACTCATTATTAGGAGAAATGCAGAAGACAGCAGTAACTAAGGAGATGTTTAAAAGAGCTTGTCTTTTTTCTTCTGATTTTCCAGGAGGAAATGAAAGAGCAGATGGTTTTCTCTGATTTGGTTCACTCCAGATCGACATGAAAGATGAAACAAATCAGAATAAATGAAAACAATCATACTCCATAAAATATAAATTTATTCCAGGGAAAAAAATGACTTCCTGTTTAGTCTTTATCACTTTACAATATTAGTATCCACAAAACTTCTCTCAATTGTAACTTGCCATCTTTTTAAGAAGACTTTTATAATTTCTTATATACGTCGTTTGAATCAACGGTCAAGGGGTGTCAGAGGAGATGTACGATGCTCTTTAAAATATAATCTAATTTCACAAAATATGCTGCGACATTAGGAGAGGATAAACCTTACTCTATACATGGGCTAATGGCACACGACTCAGGAATCAAACTTTGAATAGGCCTAAATGTAACAAGTGCAAACTTCGGTTAATTGTTATTATCATCATTTCAAGGAATGATAGCTATGTGTTCATATTACACTCCTGTACTTCTCCAAATTTCTGGTTATTATTCTATATTTATGGTGGATTATTTTTGGCCTCTAAGCAGACATCATACTCTCCTATTCTTTCATGAAAACTTTAGGGAAGTGTTTTACCTCCTACTATATGAGAAATCATTATTTCATCAGGGGTGGTTTTACTACACTCTGAAAAACATAGAATAAGAAAAAAAGTTGAAATAAAATAACATGTGTTTTTCTTTTTCTATAGGTTATAAACAAAGAAGTACAATGTCTGTTCTTTCCATCATTTATATTTTCTGTAAGCAATTGAAATTATATGAATAGTAATTTTCACACAAATATTTTATGATTAATATTAAAGGAAATAATCATTTTTGCCTATGTGTATGTGTATGTGTGACTGAAAAATTAAGATAAATTTAACTGAAATTCTGACATATAAACACTATACCTGTGATAATGCATTTCATGAACCTATGCAATTCTTGAGTCCTCATAAAAACATTTTTTTTGCATTCAATAAGTATATAAATAATGTTCTGTTCTGGAAATAAGAAAAAGTTAGCAAAATAACCAGTATTGTACTATAATGACAATTTCAGAATTTATCACAAAGAAAATTGATTCTTAAAGAAATTTGAAATGCATATCTCACTGGTCTTTATATTAGAAATACTATTTGCTACATGCCTTTATGTATCAAAAAAGAACACAAAATTTTGATAGGTATATATGTATTATAGAGGTTAATACATAACAACTATGAAAGATTATAGTTTGAAAAAAAAGTATTTGAGGATAATCCATAATTTGATAATTTAAATAACTTATTTTGTCATAGAGAAAAGATTTGTAGTATTTCTTCCCAAACATATTGAACTATTTGCATGATATGCAAACATATAGATGAATAAGTTATCACAGTTAACCTAGGGAAAGGCTAAACTCTTTCCTGGTTGGAGATTGCCAGTACTATTCAATGCCCCATTCCATCCACCAGAGATCTCAGCATATTCCTAACAGCTTCCTTCTGAAGTCAAATCAATCAACCCTTACCTGCTAGAATTTTTGGAGTTCAGATAACTTTTCCATATTAACATTTTTTAAATCCTTGAGTGCTCTGAAATTATCACATGTTGGTTTCTCATTTTTACTGCTGTCTTCTATTCACTCCTCCCTGATCTAATCTCTCTGCCCCAAGCGCTTCCCAATCTGCTCAGTGATACACCCAATATTAGCTAAAGTAAAATCCCCATACATTTTCAGCATCTTCTCAGAATGGGCGTAATGTAATCCTGCCTTTGCTCCGCAAAAAATTACTTCTCCTGAAAACAAACCTATTACTTGCTGGCTCCTACAGCTTTGGTTGCTATCTCATCTATTTTTGGAATATGAAATGGGACATGGTTCCAAGGTCCCCTAAATTTTATTTCAAGAGCTTGGTGAAACCAACTGTATCTGCCTATTCTATGTTCTTTTTCACCTTCTTTATCTTATTAACCAATGTTGTCATCTGACTTTCTTGTTGGTGATCTATTTGGGAAATCCAGCTCAAAGTCATTTTGTCCTCTCAAACACCTTCAGAATTAAACTTTCCAAAAGTCGTGCCATTTACACTATCTAACTTTGTCACACTGTTTACTCTGCCAATTCAATTGGTTTTCACCCTGACTTATTTTGACAATGATTCTCCCCAAGGCTAAGATAAAGTGCAAATTTCTTAGCAAAACTTTCAGTCATTAAAATCGTCCTGATCCTTGCATATCTCTTTAGCCACTTCATACAGTTTGCCACTCTCTCTGGTTTGTTGAATTTGCCTTGATTTTAAATACTCTGTGTGCTTGGTGTTTCAATTAGGAAAAATATAACTGTGAGTAATGGAGGCCCAAAGACATAATAACTTAAAAAAGAAAAAAAAGTATTTTTGGTTTATTAAAGTTTTTGTTTCATAAAATTCTCAGGCACCAAAGTGTTTTCTCTGGATTTTTTTGTTTTGATTTGTTTGTTTTGTTTTCACTTTTCATAGCCTCTCTTCCTGAGGTCCTCTCACTTGTGTAAGCTGCTCTAGTTCCAACCATGAGGAGAAAAAAGAGCATTGTCTTTTAAAGAATATTTTTGGAAGCTGCAATGTCACTTTTATACCATGTTCAAAACTAGATGCAATGGGGAGGTCTTATATTATGAGAAAACTTAGATTCTCTGCTTCATATAATTTGAAGTATTTTCCCCAAGGGTTTTACACATAATTAGTAAACTAATGACCCAAAGTCTTTTAGGGGGTCTCATAATATTTAACATATATACATTTTTTGAGCATCAGTCCTGTGAGAAATATCAGTGTGTGGTTGTGTAACGAAGGTAAGTAAAACAAAAGAATTTCTAATCTAGTAAAAAAAGAAAAAGTTGAAAACAACTACAGGCATCAAGTCAGACATCAAATACATGATATAAAATAGTGGCAAGCATGTACTAAGTACAATAGCACAGGGCAAATTAGCTATCATGTTTAAGTTTTCTCACCCTGTGGTGTCATATAATTGCTTTTGATGAACAAATCATCTTTTTTCCTTTTCACTCTTAGCCATTGCCTTCATTTGAAAACGTTCTTCAAGTAATTGGCATACTCAATACCTTCTTGAGGACCACTTTACTCTCTTATTCCCAACAGGGCAGATTTACACACACTACGTTTTACCATTTTAATGTTTATCCATTAGCACATGTCCCTTAGTGCTGCATCATGGAACTGATCACAGAAATCTATGAGGTTATTTTTTTCACTTCACACTCTCTCCTTGACAGTCACATCCACATCATCAGAGACTCAATCTAAATTGCAGCATTTTAGATGTAGGAAGAACCATAACATGTCACCTTGCCCAGCTCTTGTTTTACAAATTTGCAAGCAGAGTCCCATTGATTTATCTAAAACCTTAAATTAATTTTGCAAATTCTCAATTCAGTGTATTTCCAGCCTTTCTAAAGAACTTGTCTTCTGACTGATCTGATCTACAAAATCCAAACCTGAATTTCAAAGTATATTCAGAGAAACTACAAATGAGTAACGTATAACACATATTTGAATTATTTTTTCTTCCATATTTAAAATAAGATAATTGAAATGATAACAGTTTTAGAACTCATGGACTTTTATTATTAAAGAATACATCTTTTTAGGTACAGCATATTCTTGATAACAACAACAACAAAAAAGTGCTATTTTAGAATCCTGCATGAAAGTTTTGCTCATTCATTAGGATAGACATACTAAATTGGATAACTTCATCATATTTCTAGGTAGAGAAATAAGAGATAACCCAAATTCCTATGCAAACTTAAGTTAGTTCCTTTTTTAACTTAATCTTTTAATAATGGGGTCAGTTATAATATCCCCTATGTAAAAGTCACTTATATATAGTGAGTTAGCTCTTAGAATTACAGCAATAGATTTATTTAGTTTCATTTAGCAAAAAAACTAAATATTTGAAAGATATAATGATATAATTCATATGCTTATCCATTCAGCTATATTAGTACATACTAGGTAAATGTTGGAAACTGAATATTAGCGGAGGTTTTATATACATATACACATATATATGAATAAATAAATATACATATATATAGGAGAGTTGAGCTTGATAAGGGGATAAAGAACTGGAATAGAATTTAAGAAACCTTGGATCTAGTATTTTCTTTAACTAAATGACTGTTGTCCACTGATATCACCTCTGTGGATATTATGTCTTTATTTGATAATGAACAAGTTTGGACAACTTTTCAAAGGTACTTTGAGCATCCATTTATAACCGTTATCAAGAGACTTCTATGAACTCCTGTAATAGGCTAGGTTCTAGAATTACAAAGAGGAAGGAATCCTGCCACTGTCATTTAAGATCCATTTACTGTAGCAGAGAAGTGAGGAAGAACTATCACATGTGGAGGCACACTGACCTCCAACATATTGTTTCACAAGCTGGCAATCATATTTCAGGACCTGGTAATAAGCTTCAGATTTCCAGAAGTTCAATTTCTTAGCACACCTGAAGACAAGTCTCTTTGGAGTTTGACCTTCTAATAAAATGTACATGGTGTTGATGTATGAATCAGAAGTATAATTTATTAATCTAGAGTAAAAATAAAAACAATGTATTAACCATAACATTTAATTTAATTGACCTATCCAATTTTTCTATATTGAAGAAGTTACGTGAGAAACGGAATTGTAATCTGAAAACTGTTTGTTGGACATGGAAGCAGAGTAATAGACAGGTATATTTTTAAAGACATATAATTACATAGTTGACCAAAATATTTTCATGAGTTTATACATCTCAACATAGTGGTCCACAATTTTTTTTGTTCCTGGCTCTGAGAGACAAGGAACGTGTGGCAGAAGGTAAATTGAAATCTCGACTGATCTGAGTGGTATTCTACTGGTCTAAATTATAATTCAAGCACTTTTTATTATGATGGACCAGTAACATACTTTGCAGGCTACACTTTAAGTAGCACTATAATAGATGGCCAACTACATGAAGCAATAAAAGCATAATAATTGTAATTTGCAATTTTATACCTATTTTTTTTTTCAGGTTTCATACTTAAAATCCTTTACCTGGTGATATGGTTTGGCTGTGTCCCCACCCAAATCTCATCTCAAATTGTAGCTCCCATAATTCCCAGGTTTATGGGAGGAACCCAGTGGGAGATAATTGAGTCATGGGGGTGGTTACCCCCATACTGTTATCATGATAGCGAATAAGTCTCATGAGATCTGGTGGTTTGATAAAGGGTTTCCCTTTTCACTTGGCTCTCATTCTCTCTTGCCTGCCATCATGTAAGACGTGTCTTTCACCTTCCACCATGATTGTGAGGCGTCCCCAGCCACGTGGAACTGTGAGTTCATTAAACCTCTTTTTCTTTATAAATTACCCAGTCTCAGGTATGTTTTTATCAGCAGCATGAAAACAGACTAATACACCTGCTAACAAGGTCTTTTGTCAGAGTACTTGGGGTCAGGTACAGTGCCTCACACCTATGATCCTAGCCCTTTGGGAAGTGGAGGCAGGGAGATCTCTTGAGGTCAGGAGTTCTAAAACAGCCATGACAACATTGCAAGATGCCATTTCTTAAAAAAAATAGCTGGGTGTAGTGGCTTGTGCCTGTGGTCCCAATTACTTGGGAGGCTGAGGTGGGAGGATTGTTGGAACCTGGGAATTCAAGGCTACAGTAGTGAGCTATGATCATGTCACTGCACTCCAGCCTGGACGACAGAGTGAGACCTTGTCTCTAAAAAAGCAAACAAACAAAGAACAAAATATAAATCACACAAAAATGAAATTATTAGTAATAACTTTTTATTATTACATTCATATTACCAACATAGGTATTCATAGATTTCTTTATCCTCAGTAGCAGATGTTTCAAATCCACTTCCATAATAGCTGTCCCAAATGCTAACTATCAGCACTCACTTCTTTTTATCTAAGGACTTTCTTTGTGCACCAGAGCCCTCTCTGCCAACGTACACTGGGAGAGAAGCACAAACTGAGAATTCTGGGGAATTACTTCCCTGTAAGTGCTGCCTTCAGCTAATGACTGTCACAAGTTTTTGGAAAATGTTTACCTCATTCTGATAAATCTTGGCCCTGTGTTCTAAACAGTTTTCCAAAATTCTCCAGCAGAATTGAGTTCTATTTGCCCACAGTGGTATCTGGTTTGCACCCTTTATTGGCTTCTTCCTCTTTTCCTGTGTTATTTCCTTAGGGTTTTAATCATGTTCATGAAATTGCTTCCCAAACAATTTATTTGCACTCTCTGATGTGTCTCAAGTCTACTTCTGAGAGGACCAAAATTAGGATATCTATCCATTCACAAATGACTCATCAAACTATTTAATTGAATAATTTAAAGTGCTTTATTTCATTTCTTACTAATTTAACAAGTTACTGTTCAAAGGTCTTAACAATGTGTTCTGTGTACTGGCTTTAAAATTTAGTTCAAGCAAAGCAAAAAGTTTCAAATGACATTTTCACATTGTGTTTAGATAGTAGTGTTTTAGACACTGGGAAGGTGAGTTCACTGGAGACTAGTGGTGATAAAAAAGATACTTCACAAATTGGAACCTCAGCAAGGTTTAAAAATATATATGCATCTATGTACACACATGCATTTGGGAGGCTTATATACAGTTTTGACTGGACTGAGATAATATACTGAGGGGTTTGAGGGTGGATTTGAAAAGTGAAGAAAGCATATTACAAGAACTATGAACACGCCTGAGAGTAAAGCATCCTATATGCAATAGAGGACTACTGATGGATTTTACAATATAGAAATACCATATTTTAAATGATGCTGTAGTCTTGGTGCATAAATCTAGTACCAGCAAATAGCATCACCATGGCTGTGACTCAGAAGAGAAGCTGGGGTAAAAGATAGCTTATTTTAAAACTATAGAGCATAAACATTTTTCTAAGTAATCCAATACCTGGACATCTCATGTCCAGGGCTTAGGCACATCTCAAGATGAAATGATCATATTGGAAAAAATAGATTAAAGAGACAGTAATGATCAGGCAAAAATTGTCTTTAAACAAGACATTAACTAGGCAAAAAAGGGAGATCTAAACATGTGAGCATCACATTATCATCACATGTGAACAGCTTCCCTAGAAGCCTGGAAATCTGTTCTCTTCATGGTTTAGATCCAAGTAATACAAACGCCATGAAGATGGGTTAGATTAGCAAATAACACCATAATTCCAGAAGACCAAATCTACTAAAAAGGTAAATTGACAGGAACTGAGGCACAAGAAGGCAGGCACGAACTAGAATCAGACAGATAAAGTAGTGGTAAAGGTCTGACTAAATTCAGACATTTACTTTAACAAACGGAAAACTCCAAGGCAGCATCAGAAATACAGAAAGAAATTCCAGGATAGAGGTCATTGATAAAAATATAACTTGATTTCATATACAAGTGATTTAAAATAAAATGTAAAATGTATACATATGTGCTTCATTGCAATATTTTATTCATTCAATAGAACTATAAAAGAGTGTATCTCCTCCAGGGAAAGTATTAGAGAGTAACAGGTGATACATAAAAACATATTATTACATCATTATTATAGTATATAGCAAAACCTAGTAGAAGAGTGATATAATGTGTTGAGTGATTTACAGCTCATGCAAGAGATAGACTGTGTTTAAATCTTAGCTATGTCATAGCTAAAGTGACTTAAATTCACTAAGCTTTAGATCTTTATTTGGGGGATTAAAATAAAATGGTATATGCAAAGTTCTTAGCACAAAGCCTCATATTAATGCCCACCAGACGGAGACCACAGGAGTCACTTAGCACCTAACTAGGAGCACCTAGTTAGATTTGCTAATCTAACTAACCTAGTAAAGCTAGTTAGATTTACTAGCTTGCTGCAGTAAGGGAGAAGCCATACCATGGGAAGACATAAAGCATATCAGTAAGGAGGATTTAGAAGAGACAGTAGAGAGTTTTGATTTAGAGAATGTTTAAAGAAGTGAAGGGTTATTCTAGATTGTATGCTCTCAGAGGTGCGGCCAATTTCATAATCAGGTGTCAATTTTTATTTAGGATACTACAGCAACAAAGCACGGCTGGTTTTAGTATAGGTGAATAACAGTAGTGACACGTTTTAGTCAAAGAAAAGCCATGGTTGGTTATTTTTCTGATTGTATTGTACCTTTCTCTTTGTGCTCAGATGTGATTACTGAGTGGTTTTGTATTTGTCTTGCTGTACCGTGGCCACAGAGTGGTCCTGATAATTATCCTGGATGTTTTATAAAAAATCTTCATGTTCAGCAGTGTGGTAGACAGGCTTCTAAATTTGTTGCCAATGATTCACGCCTCCTGGCCTTCACGTCCTTCGGTAAGGTAATTTGTTCCCTTTGGCGTGGTCTACCTAGTAACTTGCTTCAAATAAACAGGCTATGTCAAAAGTGATAGGATGTCACTTCCAAGATTAGGTTATGAAGACTGTGACTCCCATCTTGTTAACAGGATGCTAGCTCTTTCATGCTCTTTCTCTTGACTTCTAGGCTCATTCTCTTTAAGGAAGAAAACTATCATGTTGGAGAGGCTCACGTGGCAAGAAACAGAAAGCAGTCTCTAGTCTACAGCCAGTGAGGAATTGAGGTCCTCAGTCCAGGAGCCCACAAGGAAATAAATCCCTCTCACAATCACTTGAGCTCGGATGGATATCCTTCCCCAGTGGAACCTGAGGTGACTACATCTCTGACCAACTTTGATCTCTGCCTGAGAGAGATGCTGAAGCAGAGGACCCAGCTACTCTGCACCTGGATTCCTGATCCACAGCAACTATGAGGTAATAAATGTTGCTTCAAGCCTGTGAGTTTGGGAGAAATTAGCTACCATGCAAGAAGGAGTTAACTCAAAAGGTATGGGTTGCTGAGACCTGGGACGTTGCCAAAAAAGGCCTGTACCTTGGCTGGCTCCTGAGGGATGAACTCTAAGCCTTTGGACTATTTTGGCGGATAATAATGCTTTTGTGTGTCTTAGGCATTGGAGCACATAATACAAGTTTGATCATGTAATTTATGGTGAACATCTGATTTTGCTCTGGGGATGGGTGTAAAATCTTGAATGGCTGCAGTCAGTTCTGCAGATCCCCAGTAAATGACTCTCAGTAAAAACCCTGAGTATCAGAGCTTCCTGGTCAGTAACAGTTTGCATGTGTGTTACACGTTCCTGTGAAATTAAAGGATGTTTGTGAGACCCCACTGGGGAAGAATACCTGGAGGCTTGTCCCTGCTTTCCCCTGAACTTCTTGCCATGCGTCTTTTCCTTCTGCTGAGTTTAATTTATATTCTTGTACCATAACCATGAGCAAAGCAGCTATTCTGAATCCTGTGAGTTCTTCTAACAAATCATTGAGACTAAATGTGGCCTCAGGATCCCCAACACACTTACAGAGCAAAGATTAGCTGTCTGCTGTCAGGTTCCCTAACTTAAACAATTTCCAACAGCATATAATAATTACACACCAAATATTACCATAGTAATTTGCAGTAAAATTGTTCAACTGTACCTCTTGATACCACAAAAGGCTTCTTAGGAGATAAGTTACTGGCTACGTTTTATACAAGCATTTAACAGGCAGCTAAAAGAGAAGTCAATCCATACTGAATGAACAACTACAAAAGACAAAAAAAAAAAATATATATATATATATATATATATATATATATAATATTTATGTAATTGTAACTCTTTCCACATTAGAAAGGCTTAAGTAAGCATGTCTTCTGTAAGGTAAAAAATTAGATGTTGCGATTGGATAAATGTAGAATCTGTAAAGGACCTATTTAAGTTTCATGTGATAACCTTTTTCAAAAGGTTTGTAGGCCCTGGAGGGTAAACTACATTCAGATCACAAACTAGAACCACCCCTTCTAACAAGAACCTGGGCTAACACAGTCTCAACTGACTTTCCTCCTCTCCTGTCTCAACCTTTTGTTGTTTATCATAAAAATGTAAATATGGAGTTTCAAGTATTTCTAATGCTATTTTCCTGACTACTTATAATTTTAATAATTATAAAATATTTTAATAGCTTTCAAATCACTTTCCCCCTGTAAATAAGGTTTCTGAATGTAAAACAGGACATTAGAACTAAGTATGTTTATTAATTGATCTATTATAGTGCTCCTTTATTCTTAAAATGATTCTCTCTCCTTCCCCGTTTGAATTCCACTTTTTTCTATTGAGCGTAATATTATAGTGTCATAGATTTGTTAGAAAACCACAATCTTTTCTAGATCTTATATTTACAAAATGCAATTTTTAAAAATGAAATTTGAGCTTCACTTATGAAAGCAGATTTAATTATTGCTTTATATATTCATTTGAATTGAAAAACAATGAATTTTAAAGATTTTTTCAGCTATATTTTACTAGACTTATTCTTGTATAAAATGAGATTGCTTTAGGATTTGTATTGCCTAGAATTTTTCTGGCATATGGATTTAAAGATTTAAAAATATTGTATACTTAAAATAACAGATGTTGCAAATGTTTTCTTTAATGGGTTTTAGTTTTTTAAAACCTCTTTAACACACTTTCGTACTGAGTCCCTTGCAGGACCTATTTAATTTTCATATGTTAACTATTAAAACAAATTCAGCAGCGAACCACATTACCCAGTATCTAAATAGAACCATCTCATTTGAAAATAATATTAAATTTTAAAGAACTATACATTTCTCACAGAAAGGTGTATGGAGAAATAAGTTACTGCTAAAATATTCTCAAAACTTCTATTACTCAACAAAGTAACTAAACTGATATTGTTTTCTTCTGAAATAATTTTTGTTTGGTTTTCATTGTTTTGTCCTTGCTGCTTGTTTTAAATATTTTATTATAAAAATTTTAACTGAATTTTATATTCTCTGTCTTTACTTCTCTCTGTTTGTTTTTTTTTTTTTTTTTTAGAAATTTAGGTGCGATTTATAAAATTCTACACATTTGACATATAGTATAATTTTCAAGAACATGACTTAATATTAGTTTAATAATATTTAAAATAATTAATACCATATATTGGACCCAACAGAAGGTGATAAACATGGCATAAAGCAATTAAGGAAAATATATCTCTAATTTTGATATATATATAATATTGATAATATATTTCTACATTATTAAGTTGAAAAACGTAATAGCATGCTATATCTAAGTGATAACGAACAAAAGGTTACCAGCAAGGTTACAATTATCCTCATGGTAAAGACAAAAAATAAACAACATTTCAGAAAGGGAATATATACATACATATATACACATACATGCATGCATGTGTTAATATATGCATAATAAATACACACACAAACAATTTGTAAAAATGAGAGGTGTGTCAAAAATAAATATCAAAATCCTTGGATGCTATATGGTACTTTGAGATCATACATGGATTTACTAGATTAGAAGCTTTTCCATTTAACCCTCTTGCTCTCACATTTTAAATTTAGTTCTAAGAGAGAAGAACAAACTTTTTCCTTCCATTTTGCAGCTCTGGCAGTCAATAAGGCTACTTTGTTTCTGTCACTACATGTTACATCATTACGGAAGACAGAGCAAACAATCCACTAAACCAATTTCATCAACATAATTATACACTTGCCAAAACCAGATTAGCCGGAAACTAATGTGACAGCAAGATTCACTTTCACATGGATTATTTATGAACCTTGTTCAAGATTTTATTGGTCATGGATAGAGCCTTGTATTACTGTAAGAGACAGTATAGTTACCATAGTGACTAAAGTGTCAGCTGTGGGCTATAAGATATAAAAAACACAGGTAATCTGGTATCTCAGAGATGCAGGGGAGTGTGAAACTTAAATTATATTGGGTACAAATGAAATATATATCCCTCTTGACAGCTCCCATGGTTGGAGTTTGGAATCTTCAATACATAATATGGTATTTTTTTCTTTTAAAATTTATATATGCCCAGTTTTTTTATATATACAAAAGGTGTTTATTAATAAACTATACATTAATAGATGTCAAATAGCCTTAAATGACTCTTTACTATCTTCAAGAGGTATAAACTCTAGTGTATTTAAAGAGAAGTTAAACTTTAAATAATTTATTTTATCACATATTTAGTTTCAAGCTGCCTTGGAAACTGACTGAAGGTTTTCTAAATAAACTGTATATCATACAGCCCTGTACATTTGACTTTCAGCTCTTCTCTTTCTGACCCTTATAACCTTAAAATAAATAGACTATTATTATGTAAAAGGAAAAACTTTTTAACAAAATTCTTGTTAAAAAGACTAATATTATAAAAAATAAAGTTTCTATAGGAGTTGTATCTAATTTCAGCTATTTTTATAGAGACATATGATGTACCAGCTAAGTAAATGTTCCCAGCCCAAGAACCTTTGCATTTCTCATCTAATAAAATGTCAGAAATAATCAGAAAGGTATGGTCTTGAGTTCATTTGCATAAGAATTAGTCTTGATATGAAAGAGGGAAAAAAAAAGAAGGGCTAGGAAATATTTGTGGAAGTTTTGATTTAACTCTTTTTTTCTTGTACCTAAAGAAAAGTATATCCAAGTATTTCTTATTTTCTTTATCAGAACTTCAATTTATCAATTACAGACACATGTGATCATTTTAGGATAAGATTGTATTACTTTCCAAAATTATGTGTACTTATTTATATTTAATAAACTGTATAATTTAATAATATAGCAATGCATTGATCATCATCTATGATTATATAACTAAACTGCATAATTTATAAATGACTTCTTCAACATTGTTGAGTGACAACATAAAATGTATACATGTGTATGTAGATAAATGTGTGTTCATCTAAAGTATGTATATAAGTCCCTTTTTAAAGTATTGTATTGCTTATATTTTAGTGTCTAAAGTAATGCTGTTTGAGTAACATAAATCAGTCTTACAAATGCAATCAATCCTTACTGAGAAATACCTCTCTGAAATATCATTTTATTTATGTATTATGTCATTTTGTATCACCATCTGAATGGAATATCAAATTTCCTTTGTTCTATTAAACCTGATACTTTTCATACTAGAGGCCTCCCAGGTAATCTCAACTGTGCTTTTGCAAATTGAAGTCTCCTGCTGTGCAAAATGCTGATTTTTTATTTGTATTTGTAAATCTTTTTTGATCCAGTACAATTATTATTTCTGAATATTATTTCATGCCTTACCATGATTATTTTAATTATGTAAATTTGGATTGATAAATAAGGCAATTAAACAAAATTCACCAGCAATATTTTATTAAACACTGGTAAGAAGAGTTCTAGAACAATTCTGCTTATGTCAGGCACTATGTTTGGCACTACAAGAGAGAAATGAGCAAGGTAAGTTCTCTGCATGAACTACGGTAATTACTAGAGGCAGTCTTACTATTAAAAATAATAACATTGGTAAAACTCTTAATAGATGTCCTCTTATTTATTTATGGAATGCCTATTCCGGAGCACACTCTATGCTAAATATTTGAGGAAATACTATCTCATTGAAAAGAAAACCCCATGAGGTAGTGATTACAGTCACAAAATATAAAATATGGGTCATGAGCGTAAAGTTAGACAATGAGACAGTATATTATTCATTGTGGTGAATTGTGGCAGCTTTGGAGTGAAACTTTTGAATTTTAATATTTTACTTTTCCACTCAGCCCATATATCCTCCTGCAATTTACTTAACCTTTCTGTGTCTCAGTTTTCTCACTTATAAAATAGAATGATATACTACTTATCTTCAAGGTTACTTGTAGCTATTAAATAAGTATGTAATTTAAAGTACTTAGGGCATTACACTTAGTAAGTGTTCAATAAACATGTATTATTATCATTTGAGTAACAAGTGGTAGTTTTTTTTTTACCTTAATAATAAATATATGTGTCATGTTCACAGTATACTCAGTTGACTTCAAATATTTGACATTTCTATCTTGTTTTTTGATGTTACTGTGTATTAGTCTATTTTACTCAGTTACACAGAAGGGACTCTATATAATCCAAAAGTAGAGGTGTTGATATAGGAACTAGGAGCTTTCTCAATTGTTGAAAGATTGAGCAAGAAAAGGTCAGGGCAGCACTCACTAAAGGTAAGAGAAAACAGGAAAGATCTTGTGCTGAAGCTCCAAACAGCTCACAGGAATGCTCCTGGGAGTCTCATGTCCACTCACACATCTGACAACAACCACCTGCAGAAAATACAAATGTCTTCTATTCCTATGTTGAGATCTTTTAGGAGTCTCCCATTTGGCAAAGTGAGAAGTATAAGGAGAAGGGATTCAACCAAATGCAGTTTCTGGCTTCCCTGGAGCCATGCAGAAGAAAACGGCTGCAGTGATGCCAAGTTAAGAATGGACAATCAGGACATCTAGTTCCCTGATGCTCAACGGTAGCATTGCTATTCCTGTTTTATAGAATTAGAAACAGAGTTCCAAAGATACTAAATAACTTACTTAAGACCACTGGATATTACGTAGCAAAGTCAGGATTTGAACCCAGTTTTGCCTGACTATAATACCTGTGTTTTGTTTTAGCCAGTGGGCATACTCTTTAACTAGGCCAAAACTGTAGCAAGGGGGTGGTGGCGGATGGACTTTCACTCTTGGTGCCCAGCCTGGAATGCAATGGTGCCATCTTGGCTCACTGCAACCTCTGCCTCCCAGGTTCAAGAAATTCTCCTCCCTCAGCTTCCTGAGTAGCTGGGATTACAGGCATGTGCCACCATGCCCAGCTATTTTTGTCTTTTTTTAGTAGAGATGGGGGTTTCTCCATGTTGGTCAGGCTGGCCTTGAACTCCCAACCTCAGGTGATCCACCCACCTCGGCCTCCCAAAGTGCTGGGATTACAGGTGTGAGCCACTACGCCCAGCTGAAAAAAATATTTTTAAATCTTCAATTAAAAATTAATTTAAAATGTTTTAAATTAAAATTTTACTTAAATTTCTATAATGTAGAAAATTGGCATTGAGTGCATAAAATCACTTAATTCCTATAAATTAAAAATTATATATATATTTTTAAGAGTGGGCAATTGGAAGTTCAGTGCGTGCCAAAATCTCAGGAGATTTCAGTAGCGAAGGAAGGAATGTTTTTGCTAAAAAAGAATTCAACCCTGTGTAGTTGAAAACTGAGTATGTTCAACAGAACACATTAACACCCTGAATGAAGCCAGAGTGCAAGTGGCTATACATTGTATAGATATTTTAAACATCAAATAATAGTGACCCTTAATAATTACATAAAATGTATGCTAGCTTGTTATCTGAAATCATGCACTGCAGATGAAAATGAAGGTATTAAATGGAAGTAAAATTCTTAGAGTCCTTGTCACTGTCTAAAACTTTTAGTTTAAATAACAAAATGAAAAGGCATCTGGATGAATCACTTGCTTTATTCTGTCTTTGGGATACACGCCCACTTTGTATGCAGAGAACCTTTTCAGAAGGAAACTATTAAAGAAGTAGTCAGTATGTAAATCTGCTAATTAGATTACTGAAAATACCAATAACCCATCCTGTTGTTGCTTAAGAAAACAGAGTACACTTCACAATGTAGTTCTTATAATGTAAACTAAATATTTGCCTGGCTGCAGAAGTGAATTACTGTTATGGCAGTCAGTAATAATATGAATCCTTATCGTATAAGCTTTTTGCATAGCCACTTATCTTCTAAATGAGTCATGAACTCAGAGATGCCAGCGACATTTCCATACACATGAGACATGGGGGTTGTGTGGAAGTACTGAAATTTCAACTGAATGAATATTTCTTTAAAATGCCATTTATGTTGGCTGAGATATCTTTAACAAAATGACAGAAGGAAAAATTTAGAATTCCTTTTTCATTCAGAACTAACGAACCCTAAGATGTGAATCACGTTCATATTTTTGAAACCCTACACAGTCCATGGACGAACTACCAACATTAAAGGACTAAGATTTTCTCTTGTTTACCATTTTAACTCACTAGTGCACTTTCAGAACTAACTTTTCATTTTATTCATTTTTTAAGTAAAATGCACCCATAAAATATTATTATTGAGAGGAAAAGAACATTATGTTAGAAGGAAGGGAGGACAATTTTATTGGGTGTTATTATTGTGTATTCCTGGGTAAGTACCACAAGTTTTCCAAACTTCACTTTTCTTTTCTCTATAGCAAAGAGAATTAGTTGCTTTTTATAAGCCATAACATTTCTGTTTTCTTCTGATAAATATTTTAGTTTTCACAATTCATGGCATACTCCCAAGCCAACATTGCTATTATAATTGTTACATATAAATGCAAGGTGAGTTTTAAAAGGTTGTGAAAAATAAAATTAAAAGGCAAAAATAAAAATATAAATTTTATTTTTCTATATATGCTCTATCAAGGCCAAGACACTTTTGTAAGCATGTGGATGACACCGACCATTTAGTTCAGCCTTAAATAACTGAAGTCACCAACATGGTGAAAACCTGTCTCTACTAAAAATAAAAAAAATAAAAAATAGCTGGGTGTGGTGGCACACACCTGTAATCCCAACTACTCAGGAGAATAGCTTGAACCCGGAGGCGAAAATTGCAGTGAGCCAAGATTGCGCCACTGCACTCCAGCCTGGGTGATAGAGTGAGACTCTCAAAAAGCAAAAACAAAAACAACTTAAGTCCTGGGAATTTAACCGGGCAATACAGTCTTTGTTGCATTACTGACTAAAGAAAAATGTGTGCCCTGTAGCAATTTTTTAAGATTAGAAAACAAAAAGAAGTCAGAAGGAGCTAAATCACAACTGTGCGTTGGGTGCCTAATGATTTCCCACTAAAACGTCTGCAAAATTGCCCTTGTTTGATGAGAAACATGAAAAGAGAAGCATTGTCATGGTGGAGGGAGGACTCTGGTGAAGTTTCCCTGGGTATTTTTCTGCTAATGCTTTGGCTAACTTTATAAAAATATTCTCTAATAATCAGATGACATGGTTATTTGGCCTCAGAAAATCAATAGGCAAAAGGCCTTAAGAATCCTGGGCGTGGTGGCTCACTCCTGTAATCCAGCACTCTGGGAGGCCGAGGCGGGCGGATCACGAAGTCAGGAGATCAAGACCATCCTGGCTAACATGGTGAAACCCCTTCTCTACAAAAAATTAGCCGGGCATGGTGGCCGGCGCCTGTAGTCCCAGCTACTCGGGAGGCTGAGGCAGGAGAATGGCGTGAACCCGGGAAGCGGAGCTTGCAGTGAGCCGAGATCGCGCCACTGCACTCCAGCCTGGGCGACAAAGCGAGACTCCGTCTCAAAAAAAAAAAAAAAAAAAAAAAAAAAAAAAAAAGAATCCCATCAAACTGTTGTCATGATCTTTGCTCTTGATAAACCTGCTTTTGCTTTGACTGGACCACTTCCACTTTTGGGTAGCCATTGCCTTGATTTTGCTTTTTCTTCAGGATCCTACTGGTAAAGGCACTTTTTATTTCCTGTTAGAATTCTTTGAAGAGATGCTTCAGGATCTTGATCCCACTCATTTAAAATTTTCATCAAAAACTTTGCTCTTGTCTGCAGTTGATCTGGGTGCAACAATTTTGGTACGCATTCAGGGAAAGTTTGCTCAATTTTAATTTTTCAGTCAGAATTGTGAAAACCGAACCAATTGAGATGTCTATGGTATTGGCTATTATTTGTGCTGCTGTTGTGAGTGGCACAAGATCAAACATAATTAAGTCCACACATGTCTGTGTTTTTTCACAAAGTCAAACTTTTATTGATGTTATTTTTAATCACAAAAGCCTCAAGCTACATGGAGCTCCCAAGGAAGCAAGTCTCCTTAGTACTACCCATTAACTTGGTAGTCAGAACCATGGACACACAGCCTCAAGCATCTCCACAGGTCAGTCCACATTATAAACCATACCTAGTAGTACACATAATCAGTGTATAAATGTTATAGATTAAGATTTCACACAAAGCACAGTAACATTTAACATCAAGAAAAAGGGATAGGAAAGGGAATTAAAATAAACCAGTCAAAGGAGAGTGATGTTGACAAAGGAAGTGTCCTGGCCTGCTCCCAACAGTAGTCAATGCCTTGCAAGGATGAGTCTTTGATTTGGACAGAGTGTTTGGTGCCAGAAGTCAGGTGCTGCTTATGAGTGACAGCAAGAGGAGGTCTATCAAGATGACCATGTTTAGCTGTTGAAGTCCCATTTACTTTGTGAACCTTGAGTCCTCTGGTGAGGACTGATAGTAAAGAACTATGCCCTTCTTTGGTTGGGTAATGGCTATTGATTGACAGAACATCTAAGCCCTGTTGACTTGATGCCTTTCGAAATTTAAGATGGAGTTGTCTTCCAACATGGATTAACTCATGTGAAGGGTGCTCTATACATCTGTAAATCATTGATCCTTTTCATCTGGGGGACCAACAAGATTTTTTCTCACAAGTTGGTGTGGATGATCGGCTGCTGTGGGCTTCTTCAACATCATTTTGTCCCTTCTTAAAACAAGTTATTGATTTGTAAACTACCAATTTCTAACAGGGTGTTATTCCCATTAAATATTTTGTAAAGCATTAGTGATTTCACCACTCTTCCATCCAAGTCTCACCATAAGTTAGATGTCTGTTCTTTCTTTATTTTTAGCAGAATTCGTGTTGCTCTGATTGGGATGCTTTTCAAACGGGTGTCTTATCCTTCTTATTGCCTCAGCCTAAATCTTGTTTAGACATGTTATCAAAAGCTGGTACAAGTTTATTTTGATGCAAAAAAATTTCAAAATTCATGTATAGTTTTTTCATAGTATATATTTTCCATAATCTTTTTGAAGTCTCCTTGCATCATATGCACAGTAAACTCATAGTTTTACATTCTTTCAATCAATTTATTTTCAGACTTACTCTTCTAAATTGTTGACAATTGGATATATCTCAGCATTTTGGCTAACATAGTAAACTTGATGTCTACCTTTTTCTTAAACAATGCCCCCAAAAGTTAGAATCTTAAAGTAGTTGTGTTCAAGATGTAAGGCTCATTCAGCCTGTGTTTCTTTTCAGAAGCACTACTGAGGTGTGATGGGGATAATTATTTAAGTGCACTCCTCACTGTGAACTTAGGACATTAAAGCTTGGTCCTAGATTCCAGTAGTATCCAATACTTGGTGCAGGGTCCTACATTCCAGTAGTAGCCGCAGTCCTCAGACTACAGGTCATTGTGATAACGAAAATCTTCTCCCATTTCCACATGTGCCTTAACAGGGCAGTAAAATAGGACTTTATATTGTTATATAAGAACACAATGTCACAGGAATTTGTTATTCTCGCAAATCAAACACAAGCATGAGTAGATTCTAGAAAGTAAAACAAGGCCGTCTTCATGATTACAAGTCAGAATTTCTTATAAAAATAGCAATATTTCTTTGTAGCTATAGTTTAATCCTTTGTTTTTGTTTCTTCTAAATTTGGAATTAGGCTCATTCAAAAAAGCAGAAATTGCTTTACTTTCTTCCTTAGCCATTTCTCTTTTATTGACTCCCCTGGATTGGGCATTTTTATTTGTTTTAGCTAGCACTTTATTGAAAAGTCCTTTACTATCTCATGTTAACTTGTACTTGGTCATTCTACTTTTTGAAACATTCCTTTTTGCCATCTTCTTCAGTATATTCTGTTGGAGGACTTTTTAAGCTATTCTTTTCTTGTGATGGTCTTTTTCTTAATTATTTTCATTGTCTCCTAAACAAATTCACACTATAAATTTCAAAATAAGCAGAGTCTAAAGTTTGACTCCATTTGTTTTCATCTTTTGCATTCTTATTCTTGAAATACAGAAACCTTAAGCTGTACAATAATATTTCATTTGCTCAAACTTGCCTAACTGAAATGATAGGTCAATATATAACAAAAATATTTCTTCTGGAATCACCCTTTATTTCCTTTGTCCAAACAAATGGGAGTCCATTAGGTGGAAGACATACCTTATCATTCAACATAATCTGTAATAACACAGAAAGATAACATAATTGCTTAAATATTTTATACGTATTTCATAGGTAAAACCTTCATGCATGCTTCCTGATTCCCTCTTTTTGTCATTTTTCTTTTTTTTTTTTTTTTTTTGAGGTGGAGTTTCGCTCTGTCCCCAGGCTGGAGTACAGTGGCGCTATTTTGGCTCACTGCAACCTCCAACTCCTGGGTTCAAGAGATTCTCCCACCTCAGCCTCCTGAGTAGCTGGGATTTCAGGCACCTGCCATCATGCCATACTATTTTTTTTTTTTTTTTTTTTTTGTATTTTTAGTAGATAGAAGATTTCACCATGTTGGCCAGACTGGTCTTGAACTCCTGACCTCTGGTGATCCGCCCCTTTAGGCCTCCCAAACTGCTGGGATATCAGGCATGAGCCACCACGCCCGACCTCTTTTTGTAATTTTTCTATCTTGCATGTATAGAGAATTCTCATTTTTTCGTATGTTTTCTACAATTATGCCATTTTAATATTTTACTTTGCAGTGATTTATGCTATTAAAGAGAATTAAACATAAAAATGAAACAAAAATATCAATAGACCTATAATTCAACTGTTAACCATCATTTCAAAACAATAAAATTCCATATTTTAATTCTAATGTATTTATTCTATTAATCCTTAGGTAAATTAAATTAATACCATTCCAGCTACAGCTGGTTGTCAAATATCTTTTCAATTTTAAATGAATCCATCCCAAATTAATACAAGATGACTGACTTCAAAAAGTATGTAATCTAGTAGAGAGAATAGGGAAGTATGAAATGTATACTCTAAAAGCAAACTTGATTCAAAAGCAGTATAATGTATTGAGAAATTAATGCTGATGTGACACTCTGGCCACATTATTTAATATTATATTATAATTTGAAAATATTTCTTGTGTTACTGTTCAAATGACTTCATTGACTATTCTGTTGCCCACATATTAGAAACTCTTAAATAGTTAGGCATAGAAACTCTAGGCTGATGCTGAATGAAAAATAATTGCTCAGATGATGGTACTGTAAAGGAAGATAGTAAATGAATTTTTTGTAAGAATAATTTTTAAATAATATACTGCAAGATGATACCAAATTCATTTCATCATGATAAAGGTTTTGCTACGAAATTATTATGCAAACTTTTTAAAAGTCTTGCTTTAAATATGATCTTCCAGAATTACAAATCTATTACAGTGTCCCCTCAATTGAGAATGCACACACTCAAGTAATATACAAAGAAAATATGTACATTTCCTTAACCCATTTCCATGTCCTCATTGGTTTTGTGATAATAGTGATTTGTAAAAGTCAGTGTATATGTCCTATGTTTCTTTTTTCTCATCTAAACATACAGATGTATTTTTAATCAATAAATTTTATTTTTTATTTTAACAAAAATATATTGTAAAATATTCTACTACATACTTTCACATTTAAATTACACTAAAATATGACTCAAAAGGCAAATATTTCTTCCCTTTCTCTTGGTATATCTCCATTGCTTGGAACTTTGCTGGGCACATAATAGACAGGCAGCAAAATGTATGTATACTGAATAAATGAATCATTTTGTCTTTCAAATAAATGGATATCAATTTTCCATGTTCTTTTAATGGCTGCATACTACTTCATAATATAGATGCACCACAATTAATTTAACAAATTCTCCAATTATTTTTTCTCAGTGTTGTTTTTGTTTTTTTTGGACATCTCAAGACTACAATCTCATAGATTACAAGTAGTTTGATTTTGATTTCTATATAATACATTGCCAAAGTGATATTACTAAGCCACTACTAACTTTAACAGCTATTGTCAGATTACCTTCCATAGGAATGATAAAAAGACTCATTTCTACCAAGGATACATGAAAGTGTCATTTCCCCAATCCTGATTAAGACAGATTTTGTTGATCTTTTAAGTGTGGCAAGTATGTTCAATGCAATATGGGATCAGTTCTGTTTTTGCCTAAATTAGCATTTCTCCGATTATGACTCAATTTGATTTGATGATCCTGCAATGTTTTGTATTTTATTTTGTTTTCTGGAAATTGTCTATTAATATTATTTGTCTTTTCTTCATTGAATGCTCTATTATTTTCTCATGCATTTATAGGTTCTTTTTAATATTATGGATGCAAACCCTTTGCTGTTTTCATGTAAATATTTTATTATTTTAAATTATTATTTTCATAATGTCTTTTGAAATAATTTTTAAAGTCCATGTAGAATTATTAGGTGGGGGGTATTCAGGTGGCGTGTTTCATTCTAGTAGACAGTAAATTTTGCTGACACCAATTATTAAATAGCTTAATGCCCTGCTTGTAGAAAGACTCTAGTCAATACTACTAGAGCCAATTCCACTGTGAAATTATTTTTCAACCATGGAAATAAGGCTTGAATATCTTCCATATCTTTCATCAAACAATAATGGATATTTGTTGAATGAGGTTGAAAAATCATTTCTATTGTGAGTTATTCTTGTAACTATTTCTAATAATAAGCATATATTACTACAAATTTCATACTGCATTATTACACAACTATTTTTAGACCTACAGAATAAGATTTAATATGTTTTTTTGACACCAATGTGACTTTCTGGGGACACTTTGATGCTAAACTCTGGGCGTTTTCTCTTATTCAAATGGTGAAATTGTATTAGTGGGAAAAAAAGCAAGGGATTGGGTAATATTTTCAAAACAGTATTGAAGAATGTTCCCAGATGTGCCTAAAAATTTCAAATTATTACTGCTCAATGAAAATCTTGTATAATGTTGACACAAGTTTATGATTTATGGAAAAAACTAGTATTGTTTTTCACATGCAACTATCTCATGCATTTTTCTCATTGATAATTTTACAAAACTCTGGTAATACAGGAGTTACTTTGACTATTTATTTTTTGCTCTTGCAGTCAATATTCAAAAGATAGTTACTTTCGAAAGGACTAGGATTCACATTGGTCAAAACTATAGACTGCTTTTGTTGAGGCATACGTCTACCTTAAATGTTATTTCAGTTTTATCTCAGACTTTTTGGAATAAAATAAATATTTATTTGCCTGTAAACTGGAATATAAAGTCTAAAATGTAACATTATTTTTAGTTAAGCTTTTTGTATCTCAATTTGATTTAAGGAATTTGCCACCATATATGTGTAAGATGTTAACAATACTACTTAACATCTTTTAAAAATTGTTAATTTTGAAAGAAAGGGGCAGATTGTAAAAGGTGACAAATTAAAATATTGTACTATAATTATCCTGGAAAATTGAGTAAAATGAAACTAGAAAATAAGACCTTCCATATTACTTGTTTATTATGATGCTTAAGTCTTTCTGCAACGTTAATAGGGTGTCTCAAGTTACCTCAGTTTTGTCTATGCAAATTGGGTTTACAAACTACATAGAAATAAATCCTGAATACTCCTACCTGCATCGTATATTTATTCATTTTTTACATTAATATTATTATTTTCTGGGAACATTATATGAGGGGAGAAATGGATACCATCATTTTAATTAAAGTCTATATGTATATGGGCCTGCACTGTTCCATTTTTCAGAGGAACTCCTTTCATTCGTATCCAAGAGTAGCCAAACCTTTCCTTCAGTAAAATTGAAGTTGTTTGCTTGAACTAAATTCTAATGATTCTTTTTGAGGATTTACCCGAGGTATAAAGGAAAAACAAAAATAAGTATGGTTTCTTTAACTGTTGAGTTGGACTGACTTGGCATTTTTATTTATGTCTGCTTCATTAGTTATAAATTTGTATTTTGCAGGGAGAGATATACCAGGATAGGCTGTAGTTCTTGTTGCTGGCTATTGTGGTTGCTGTTCAAGTGAAAGCCCTATAATTTGCATATTACTATAATTTGGAGTAATAGTTATAATAGAATTTATTGTTATATTTTTATCTTACCATTTTGGTTTTGTTTTGTTTCCCTGATAAAATTGTGCCATGAGAATTACTTTCCCAATTAGAGAACGTGGGAAGTTATTGGAAGTAGTCCCGAGGCTGTGTGGGAGTACAGCCCCAGGCAAATCAGAGGTGCTTCAGGCTTTCGCTGTCACTGGCAGTTAGCAGCCGTGTACTTTAAATGAATCTCAGCTTTCCCCTCCCCACTCAACAACACCAAAAAAAGAAAAAGAAAAGAAAAGAAAAAAAAATATAGAAGCACCTAACAACCGGCGCGGTGGCTCACGCCTGTAATTCCAGCACTTTGGGCGGCCAAGGCGGGCGGATCACCTGCGGTCAGCAGTTGGCGACCAGCCTGGCCAATAGGGTGAAACAACGTCTCTATCACACACACGCACACACACACACACACACACACACACACACACACACACACACACACACACAAAAGGCCGGGCGTGGTGGCGGGAGCCTGTAATCCCAGCTACTCGGGAGGCTGAAGCAGGAGAATTGCTTGAACCTAGAAGGCAGAAGTTGCAGTGAGTCGAGATCCCGCCACTGCACTCCAGCCTGGGCGACACAGAAAGACTCCATCTCAAAAAAAAAAAAAAAAAACCCTAAAAACCTAACAAGATATAAGACTAACACACAATTGTTAAATTTCAATGAGATTGATTGGTATATACAATACTGGAAGCCTGTTGACCTCTCTAGGATCAACTTATTAGTAAGTTACAGCAACTGTTGAATGATCTGCTGTATAACTTCTGCTGCTTGAACAGCCCACATTTACTTTGCCCATGGTCCTATATTTTATCAGAAAAAGCAATTTGTGTAAGTTTTTTGAAAGAAGAAATATTAGTATTTAAGTCTTTATAAAGGTGAATTCCTGGGGTTTTGTGGGCTTCAGACATCACTTTTTGAAAGACTGCAAGAAGCCATCCTGATGAGATATCTACTAGGGGTATCTCATCCCTTAGCAGAAGGGACCAATGCGTTTCCTGTCATGTGCAGTTACCCTCACATCTTCTCCTTTGAGTATATTTATGTAATTATAATATACGTATATATACACATATATATGACATATCTTTAATCTGATAGCTTTAACTTCTTTCCTCATGTCATTTTGTGGAAAAATATTTTGAAGAAGTCAGGTTTATTTTTTCATTTTGTAATTTTCAAATACTGTAAGATTTGAATTACATAACAAGCCACTGGACTAAGCATCCTAGCAGGTACAGAGTTGTGTAGGACAGTATCTGCCTTCAAGCACCATTCTTCATTGGGATGACATAGATCAAGAATATCAAGAAAACATATACCGTATAGGTGCTGTCAGAATTCAAAGGACAAAGCATTCACACAATACTGAAAATCATTAAATACTCAGGGAGACTGTTGAATTTTGGAGTTCTTAATGACAATGAAGGTAATTAATTATTATATAGAAAAATATTTTAAATAATTTGACATGACAGCTCATATATCAGGGTAGTTTTCTGCATAGTACATGATGAAATTTCATGTTTTTTTCGCTATATTGCACACTTACTTATTTTGAGATTATAAATAAAATGTTTTTTTCATAATTTTATCAAGTGCATTTTTAATCTTGTTTTGAAATAATAAACATTGATTCCAACAGAGACGTTATCTGCATACTGTATCATCAAGTAATCTCACAGCTGGAGACAGATAATTTTCCCCAAAATTATTTGTATAATAAAACATACTTTGTACCATCAGAGAGGAAGTTCAAATCAATAACAAAAAGGTTAGAACCACTGTATGTTTGTGTAGGAAGAAAAGAGAAGGGATGGAGAGAGTCTGGCAATTAAATAGTCACACAAAAATAATTGATTTTTTTCCTTAAGTCCTCTGAATCTTACACAAACTTCTGAGCTAAATCAACATTCCATAAAGACTACTATAGATCTACCCAGGAAAAGGAAATATTACATCTGAAAACTCTGAAAGAGACAATTCTTTAATAATCTCTCTCTCTCTTTTTTTCTTTTTTTTTTTTTTTTTTAAGAGTTTCATTGTTGTTGCGCAGGCTGGAGTGCAGTGGCACAATCTTGGCTCACTGAAGCAAACCTCCGCCTTCCAGTTGCAAGCAATTCTCCTGCCTCAGCCTCCTGAGTAGCTGGGATTACAAGCACACGCCACCACACTTGGCTAATTTTTGTATTTTTAGTAGAGACGGTGTTTCGCCATGTTGGCCAGGCTGTTCTTGAACTCCTGACTTCAGGTGATCCACCTGCCTCGGCCTTCCAAAGTGCTGGGATTACAGGCTGAGCCACCACACCCAACCAATAATTCCTTCTTTGCTAAAGTGCTCACAGTTTCACTCTTTTCAATCCTTAGATTTAGCCCTCAATGTTACTTTTCTTGGAAAGTTTTGATTTCCAAATATTGTTTGGTTGCCATTATTTTTTTTCCTCTTAGAATTCCCCAGTTTCCCTTTCCTATCACGTAACACACTTAATGGTAATTGCTCTTTATTCTCTCTCCTTTCCTTGGGCTCTACTGTCTATGAGGAAATAGGTTGCCTTATCTTATTCACCATTGAATTTTTCCTGCCTAATACAGTGTTAGAAACTGCAGGTGCATAATAAGATGTATAAAGAGAAAAGATAAAATCTAATTCCTTGAACTCAATTGGCTTATCTTTTAACACTTTGCAAATGACTCCTTCAGTTTTTCTTTTTTTTTTTTTATGACCTCCCATTTTGTTCCCTCTCCCCATCCATCTACCTTCTCTCTGTCAGTCTCCCTCTCTCTCTCTGTATCCCCTCTCATATTTGTATTTATGCTTATTTAATCACTTATCAAGCAAATATGTATTAATGCCTGCAATATGATAAGCCATGTGGTACAGTAGGGGACAAAAAAAGACATGCTTCCTGCTCTGATTCAGAATATAACCCATCATGTTTCAAGATAAATTATTTAATGGTTTTAGTTTATTTTTTTGTTTAGTTGGGACAGAACATGGGCTTCCAGTTACTAGGTATTTTTCCCTGTTTCACATTATTTTTGAATCAATTAGTTATTGGGGAACTATGCAAGAAAACACACAAATATAGCTCAGATAATTAGAACTGATTATCTTAGATCAACACACCTATTCAGCAGACCTGTTCTGTGTTTCCCTGAGCAAGTGATGTGACCTCTCCAATCATCACTTATGCCGTGTGGAAATCTGCATGGTATTTGGTAAAGATGTAATAACTTACATAAAACATTTAGTTTTTCCTTACACATTATAAGTGATCAATATTTACTGATTTGTCCTACTATAAAACAACTGATATTACATAGATAACAATGTCTAACTGAGATTATCTTTTTTTCATTGGACTGAAATGAATTAGCTAATTTTTTCTAAGGGCAGATGTTTGGAATGAATAATCTTTAAAGGCTTACTTCCTTGACTGTATTAAAATGATATAAACATATTTATCATGTATCTGATAGTACCTATATGAACTTCACTTCAGTTTTTTTTTTTTAATTTATATAATCTGAATAAAGACACACATACACGAATTAATACACTGGTTATGTTTATGCAAAATTACTATATATTGAATCGAGCTTGCCTATATTGCATTCTACCCCTCTGAATATTTGAATTGCCCAGTGAATGGAAAAGCTTAAATGCTTAATTCCATGGAGTTTCATTAATATAGTCTCAAAATGTTTTCAAGATACTTCTTTTTGCTAATTAAAGATGAATAATTCTGTACATTCCTATTATGAAGCCTAATAGTGACTCATACATTCCACATTTCATCTATTGACATATTGTATGTATTCATATTTTAACTTTAATCTCTCATTTATTTCACTATCAGCTCATAAGAACCACTGGAAATATGCAAAAATATAGGTGATGTATTGGGAAATTGTAAAATTTAAATTCTAGCAAGGAATTTGATATCTGTTTGGGAGGCCTGTTATCTTCAGTTACTTTAAATGATTCTGAAACAAAATGTAAAAACTAAATTTTTAAAGCTTATGGAGTTAGATGATATTTAGTTAGCCTTTACAAGTGATATACTAGCCTAATGAGGCAGCAGGAAATGTTTGGCGTGTGTGGAATGAGTGTGTTTCTCAAAAGTTGTTAGAATTGCCTGTTTCAATGAATGCTTTGTTGTGTGCTGAAATAGTTTACTTTCACGAAGAAGGTAATCCTTCTTTGACAGGGGCATTCAGTATGAATGAAAGTCATGTGTTTACCAAATCAAGACACAATTGGAGTTTATAAATAAAACGTTGGCATCCCCAAATCTCCACCTATCTTGTTCACAGGATCAGTTATCTCCTTGTCCTCTTCAGAATGGACAGAGGAAGCCAGAGTATAGCTACCTCCATAAATATCAACTCACCACATTTTGACAACTGATACCGATTACATATCTACTATACATCTGGCATGATAAAAAATACTATGCTTGCCCGTATTATAGGGTTATCAATTTTCTGCGTAAGTATAGGAAAAAACATAGGTCATAGTAAATCTACTATAATTATCGAATCTGTTAACTAGATTAGCAGGAACATAACAATACCAGTGTTCTTAAACTGGCCATGAATAATAATAACGACAATAATAAAACAAAATATTCTGCTTTTGCTTGTTCATATGAGTGCATTTTTTTGACATTTTATCTTCCTGTTTAATATATTAGTATTAGTAGTTTCTTATACTTATTTGTTCCATTATAATGGAAGCTAATAATATGCCTGTGAATTTATGAAGATTCACAGTGAACTGCCACTATAGCTGCAAAACAGATATATCTGCTTTCACAAGAGTATACTTTTAGCATGTATTAAATTTATCATAAAGTTTTCAAACCACATTTTCCTGTATATAATAAATTTTAAAAAGCAATTTAGAAATTACTCATAGAGCAGTGAATTGCCTAGCAATCCCATGAGTTCAAATTATGGCCTTGAGAAATGATTTAAAATAAAACAGACTTCATTAAGTGAGAAAAATAAATCCTTCTATTAAAGTAGCACCCAAACTCTAACGATATAAATAACAAATCGCTAGAGGCCTCAAATGATAGGGTTATAACCAAGGTTAATTTTTTAAATATTTTGAACAGTAAGAAATTATAGTTAGAGGAAAGAAAACATTAAGTCATGAAGTTATTGAACCATCATGGGAAAACAACAGATTTAAGTTTTTACTGTTCTTCAGATAAAGCTCCCTTGAGTTGGCAGTAAATGACAGTTGAAGAATACTTGTTAGATAACTTTGGAAATCTTTGGGGATATAATGATTAAATCCCAGCAGCCTTCTCCTTGAAGACTAGTCATTTATTCAAAGCTGTTAGAAAAAAAAATAAATATTTTTCTCATAGAGAAGTGATTCCTTTTATTGATCTTTGAAGAGTATATTGTATTATGAATACTAAATTATTTATTTCCAATTGGAAATGCATCTTTAGAAATATTCATATTAATCTAACTAAATGTACTTCAAGTCAACAAATATTTATGGAACATTTGTAATATGCAAAACTCTATGCTACCGATTTCTGAGGGAGATGTAAAAATAAGCTAGATATATTCTTGCGAGGGGGAGAAACTATAGGAAGAAAAGCCTTATTACATGGGAGTGAGACACTTCCGAGCTGGGTCTTGAAGGTCCGGGATGAAGTAAAGAAGAAAAAGATGAGTGGGAACTATTTCAGGTAGAAAGCAGCACAAGAAACAGAAAAAGATCAGAGGACATGAATATATAATAAACTAGTATCAAATGGAAACCTGTTAACTTTCCGTTGTTGTTGTTGTTGTTACAGGGTATCGCTCCCTTGCCCAGGCTGTAGTGCAGTGGTGGGATCTGGGCTCACTGCAGCCTCGACCTCCCAGTCTCAAGCAATTCTTCCAACTCAGCCTCCCGAGTAGCTGGGACCACAGGAACCTGCCACCATGCCTGGCTAATTTTGGTATTTTTTGTACAGATGAGGTTTCACCATGTTGCCTAGGTGGGTGTCAACCTCCCAGATTCATCCAATCCTCCCACCTCAACTTCCCAAAGTTCTGGGATCTCAGGCATGTTCCACCACCCCCGGCCACAAAAGCATCATGCCTCAAGTAATTTGTGTGACACTAATTATGCAATCAACAAACAACTAAAACATTGCTCCCAGATAGGTTTCAGCTATGCAGGGTTATACTGAATAAATGTGTGGTAAAGAATAAGACAAAGAGAAGTCACCTTGCATGGTCATGGAGAGAAAACATTCGACAATGTTGTGGAAGACACATTGAATGAGTGTCTGGCTTAGTCATGGGGCCTAAATGTCATAAGGGAGCTGTGATTCAAGCTTTTAAAGAAATAATCTTTCAAGTTATTTCTCTGTCATGGGGACAAGACCCTCAGTTAAAATAAATTAAACTAATAAAATTGCATAAAATATTAATAACTTTTTAAAATAAATGGCTTTAGTAATTTGATTCGGCAAGTATTCTTACTCAAGAATATGTATTGATGATTCACTAGAAACTGGAAATATAGCAAACAGTTCAACAAAAGTAGGTCATAGCATATGAAAATATTTATAACAAAAATTGAAAGCTTTGTAAGTAAACTCTAAATTATTTTTTATTATTAGTTCCTATTTCAAGATTTACTCCCCTTTTAATGCATATTTGCCTGCAAATATCCATGTTATAAATAATTCCTTATAAATATTTCTTTTTTAAAATATCCTACATTTATTTAGGTTTCTAGTAATTTTGAAATTCAGCAAATGATAAAATTGTAGCCCTTTTTTTCACATTATTAAATGAGAAGTTAGGTTAAATAGAAAGAAGTAGTGCTTTAGATTGCTTATCCTTTTTTTTTTTTTTTTTTTTTTTTTTTTTTTTTTTTGGTCTATATGGGTGTGAGCTGGGATTCCTAATATCAAACTCAGGTTCAATGATTTGCTAGAAAAACTCACAGAACTCAGAAAAACCATATTATCATGATTGTGGTTTGTTACAGTAACAGGATATAGAACAAAATAGCAAAGGAAAGAGGTGCATAGGGCAGAGTCCAGGAGGCTTCGGGTATTAGCTTCCGGGTGTCCTTTCCGAGTAATTGTGCCCACAGTACTTATTTCTCCCAACAATGACAAGTGACAACACTCATAAAGTATTGTCAACCAGAGAAACTCACCCAAACATTTATATGCAGTTTTTATTTTTGTTCGGTTACATAGGAATGGCTTTTTTTTCTTTCACTTCTGAAATGCAGGGTTACTGTTGAAGGAAAGTTTGAATAAGGAGCCAGATTAAAGATTTGGGTCAGTAGGCCATGTGGACTTTGGCCCATTATTTCTGAACTGTTTCCTGTGAATATTCTTCCTAAGGATAGTCCTCTGCCCTGGCACAGGGGGAAAAAATATAGAGGGATTGCTAACTGTGTATGTACCTGTCCCCTGCAGTGATTTATTATAACATTTATTCCTGCCCATCTGACTAAGACTCTCCTGAGCAGTAATTTCTGTGAAATTTTCTCCTCTAACTTAATTCTGTTGAATACTCAACTATTTCTTACATAGAGGCAAATCTATATATTTTGTGTTAGCTTCCTCTCGTATCTTATAATGCCTTTTACCTTGCCTGAAACAAATTGTTTATATCAGTCAGAATTTACAAATAGACTGTAGGGATTGTCATTAGCTAGTTTATAACTCTAGATTAAAATTCTTTTTCCAATATATCTCTTGTTTCCTATTCCTCAACCATTCCATGAATTCAAGTACTGTTCTGGGATGAACTCTAAGCTCTTTTATGCATCTAGATCAGCAAATATTTTGTTTTTCTCCATCAAGATGTACGTTGCTGAATGAGTAAAGCGCGTTTAGTAATGCTCATTTTTTAGTTAACTTTTAGCAGTTTCCAAATTTGATATGAATAAGAGTTAACTATTCCCCAACAAACTCACTACTACTAAAAAAAACTCAGAACAAACATTGCCCCTGACATAGACAGCAAACAAACATTTATTAGTAAGCAAACAATTTCTCATAAAATTTATTTTAGAAGTTTGATAAAATCCTAGTTCTCTGTTTTTTTTTTTTTTTTTTTTAAAGGTACCATGATCACAACTTAATGTGAAAAGTCAATAAAAAGCAGGGGATAATCTAGAGGCAGGATTCTGTTACCCATAAGCTTGTTATCACAGAAATAGAAAATCTTCAAAACCAATTTCTGGATAGAAGACTGTTTAGGGATCAAGCTTTTGGCTTGCCAAGGCTCTTGAGGAAATAGTGAGTACCCAAAAATATTTTAGCTATTCACGTACATATTATAGGTTAATACCTATAATGTAAAATTGATAACTACTTTTTTTTTTTTTGGAGACGGAGTCTCCCTCTGTCACCCAGGCTGAAGTGCAGTGGCGCGATCTCGGCTCACTGCAAGCTCCGCCTCCCAGGTTCACGCCATTCTCCTGCCTCAGCCTCCCAGGTAGCTGGGACTACAGGCACCCGCCACTGTGCCCGGCTAATTTTTTGTATTTTTAGTAGAGACCGGGTTTCACCGTGTTAGCCAGGATGGTCTCGATTTCCTGACCTCGTGATCTGCCCGCCTCGACCTTTTTTTTTTTTTTCCCAACCTTTTTTTTCTTAAAACAGTTAATGATCATCTAAACACATAATGTATGAAAACTAAAAAGTATTACAAGAGCAATGACATACGTAGTCTGTGTGTTGGAAAGCTGATCTTGGGAACCTAGCCAGTATATCTAAAAGTAAATTGAATAAAAGTATTGACTTACTAACTAGTATAATAAATATTAGAAGTAGTTATCACACCTGTAATCCCAGCACTTTGGGAGGACATTATGTGTTTAGATGATCATTAACTGTTTTAAGAAAGAAAAAGATTGGAAAAAATAAAAGGTTGGAGGTTCGAATTCTTAATTTTAGCATACTTCTGAAAGAAGAGTTGAGCAGATTTCTCTTCACCCTCCATTTTCCTACCAAACAGCCATATATTCTTTCTCAGAAGTTTTCTTTCCCTTTATTTCTTTCTGTGTTTTTCCTCCCCTGTCCAATTTGTGTTTGTTTGTTTGTTTTCATTATTTTTTTCAGTTTGATGTAATATCAGTTATAGAAAATGTGCAAGAATCATAGCCAACTCAAGATCATGTGTTCAGTTCCTTAAACTTTCTTTTTCTTTCATGACCCTGATATATTTTAAATGCCCATGACTGTTAAATTGTAGAATGTTCCTCAATCTGAGTTTGTCTGGTTTTCCTCATGATTGAGTACAGGCTATAGAATTTGGCAGGGATACTACAGTACGTGTTTTTCAGCCTTCAATGTGCATCACATCAGGAGACACTTGATACTCCATTTGTCGCATTATAAATGATAGCTTTCATCATTTGCAATCCCAGAGACCTGAGATATTTACTAGAGACCTTTTCAGTACTCACCTACCCCTTGGCACACCAAATAATTCATTAAGAGATGTAATTAAAACTTCTTATATGAACCTCAAATAATTCTCCTCTTTCTCACTATCTCTGCAAAGGTCTCAGTGAAAATCCATACGTCTGTAATATATTAAGGCAGTGACTATCTAACTGACTACTCTTTTACATGCTCTCTCCTTCATTGTATTCTTCATTAGCTTTCTCTGTCAGTACTCAAGAACATAAGGTTCCTGACAGCAAGAACCTTACCTCTTTTGTATACCACAGTGTTAAAACAGTGTTTAAAATGTAGTATTTCATAAATACTGGCTGAATAAAAGAATACAATGCAAATTTAAAACTTTGAAACCTAAAATTCTGCTATTGTTTCTCTCAGTCATTCTTTCAACACTGGCCTAGCAAACTAAATCCAAGCTTACCATTCCAAGTGTATCCTTCACCACCCTTTAATATACTCTATTGCTTCAGAGATAGAAAATCATTGTTTGCCACTTAACCCATCAATCTATTTTACAACAACACTCTTTTGTACATGTTGTTACCTTGTCTGTCATTTTTTAACTACCTGTAAACTCACTTATAATTCAAAAATGCAGGTCAATTCTTGTTTGAACACCATGAACTTCCTGTTTTAGTGGAGATATATTTTTTCCTATGCTCCCGTAACAAACTCACATCAGAGCACTTAGTTCACTGAACTGTATTACTCTCCTCTTTCTCTTGTACCTAAAGGGTAAGGTCAATTTATTATTTATGTTTTTATCTCCAGATCATAGCTAAGTACCTGTTAGAGGTGGACAATCAATATGCACTTGTTGAAAAAGTGAATGCTGAACCCTACATGTAAAATAGTCTTTCGCCCCTGTCTACTTCCTTTGCAACTGTAGTTCTACTCATCCTTCAAAACTCAGTTTATACTTCCTCCAGATGAAGTGGTCTATTTTCCTTCTTGCAACTCAAAAATTCCTCTTTGCTTTCATCACTGTTAGGATTTGTCATTATTAAACACTTAAATCAATTTGATGTGTAGCATAAATGACTATTTGTTTTTTTTATCTCCCAAAGTGACATATAAATCCAATGACAACAAATTCTGTGTCTTAGTTCTCATTAGGTTTGCAATAATAATTATAAAACAATAATTCCTTCAGGAAAAAGCAGTATTATAGTGAACAATTGTAAAGCTTTATTACACACACAAACCATTCGAGCCAGTTGAAGGAGTGAACCCTTGGGGGTTAAGATTTTTATGGAGATTAAAAAGAAAATAACATTCTATTGTGTAACAAGGTATAGAATTGGCTGCTCCATGAAAAAAAAAGTGCTATGTATATATAAACTGATTGACTGTAGTCTTTTTGGTCAGACCATAAAGACACATTAAATGTTTATTTTATGCGTACTTTTCATTTTGACAACTGTTGGTTAAGTACAAATTTTGAGAGATTGTTATTATTGCTTGTAAAATGTATTCTCACATTTTAATAGGGGTTCACACTTTGTAAATTGTATTTATATACATCACATCTTGTTAATACTTAATGTTATTCTGTAAAGTAGGAATTGTCATCTGCGAGTTTTAGGAGAGGAAATTGATATTCTGCAAATTCAAGTTCAAATTAAAATTCATATGTCATATGTTCGATTACCAGAGAAATATGCAATTGCAAAATCATGGCAATATAGGCAGAGAGGAAAAGAAGTAATGATTTGGGATCTGATCTAATATTTTTCTATTTATATGGCAGTTGTTAGTATAGTTTATTCTGGTGTAGAAGCTAACTATCAGTACTCTAACTCTGATAGCTAGTTCACAAATACTCAATTCAAAAATAACGTAGAGTCAGTTATTTAATCCAAATTTAGCTTATGAGATGTCAGATGGCTAAAATGCAAAGTAATCTGAGATTTCTAATCACCTCACCTAATTTTGCAGTTTAGAATATTAATTAAAAAGCATCAGATGACATATACTCTTTGTGTGTGTCCAGGGTTGGCAAGTACTAGAGATGAAAGTAAGTCTCCTCATCCTAGACCCACATTAGAACATGGTAATTTGACTCACAAAAATGTTCTTGGAGCAGAGGTGAAGACAGCAAGTTTAGTAACAATGTTAAGTGATTGCCTCAGAAAAAAAAAGTATCTCAAGTGTAATGGAGAGGAAAGAGTAGTATTAGTAAACCTAACAATGAAGAGATTGTTAGTCTTGAAGAGATTAATGAGTCTTTGGTAATCCTAGGGCCAATGCTGATTCTCTTCCATCCAGTCTGTTATTTTCCTTTTATTCTCCATAAAAATCCTCCCCACAAAGGGTTCACTCCTTCGATTGGCTCCAATGGTTTGTGTGTGTAATAAATAGATATTTTCAGACATCCATTAATTTTTTGAGTAAATTATAACCTGAGTAATATCATACTCTTTTCATAACTTTCTTTCAATTTTAGGAATATATTTATTTTCTTATTCTCTCGGTTTTGAAACATTGACATCATCTATAAATTATTTTAGCTCACCTGTGATAATGTTATTCTACATATGCACTCCCTCGAATTATTTATTCAACTACATATATTAAGTTATATATAATACTTCATATTCATTGTCATCATTAGAGTTCAGGTCCTTCTCATTGCATACCTAATTGATAGTACTTATATTCTAAATAATCTTCCTATTTCTAAACTTATACATCTCCCAAATGTCTTATTTTGATTTTACTTTCTACAGCACTGTACTGATCATATAACTTCCCTGCTAGAAAAATTTTAATAATTCCATATTGCACATGTAAAATGTATAAAAAATGACTTTATAATAATTGTGTTGTCACTATTTTTCATGCCTTACTAGGATAGTAATATTTGAGTATTTGTGTTGGCTTCTTAAAAATGTCAGGTTGAATTTAGAACTTTAAAAAATGAAAGAAATAATTCAAAAAAGAAGAAACAAAGAAGGAAGAAAAGAAAAACTATTAGTTTGGGAGCTCATCTTAATCCACATTCTTTTATCTCCATTTCAAGTCCTCATTCTGATACCTGTTGAGGTACAAACACTGCACCAATGCAAGAACACAGATTCTTCAAACCATTGATTTTATTCACACCACATATATATGGTGCAAAAACATACATACATAGTTCAAGTAGACTTACAACTTCCACTTTTTCCCTGCCCCATGAGAACAATTTATATTGAATAAGAAAACAGATTATCAGTTAATTTACATAAATTCTAAGATAAATTTTGTGACAAAGCACACTGAAAATGAAATGGTCTCTCTTGAGACATATTTAAAATGATGATTACAAATACTCAAAATTACTGTTTTATACTATTTGGAAGAGATGAGAAGATGAGAAATATCCCTATGAAACCTAGCTGAAAGTTCAGTTCAGTTCTTGAATGAGTAAAAATTCCCTTTAGAAAAATGTTTACCCCAAATCACTCACTATATGGATACATTTTCTGAAACTGAATTATGAATATACAAAAATGGTTTTAGAATGTATTAGGTTGACGTTAAAGTAATTGCAGTTTTTACCATTACTTTCAATGGCAACACTGCAATTACTTTTGTGCCAACCTAATATAAATATCTTTGCATCAGACTCTAGCCATAGTAAAGATCTTAGTCATATCAACCAATTTCAACTTTTGTACTGTTAAGTTTTAAGCATTCCTGCAGGAGTACTAAACATGAATCACATTTCTAAAAATATATTTTCAGTTTTGTTGTCATTTTCTTCCACTAATTGAAACAAAGCATGGACTATTTGGATAATTTAGAATATGATGAGACAATAATCTAATGACCAGCAAAGTACAGTAAATGTTCTGATGCATCTCTTTACTTTCAGGAAATAATAAATAGTAAGCTAATTTTCCTTACAGTTAATTTTGAGTATAAATAAAATATTAATATAATAAGCTGTAATGAAATATTATATAAAAGATAAATATAATTGAATGTATTTTTTCTTCATAGATAATATTTCTCAGTTGTCTCAAGGTTTAAATTTTTATTATCATAGAGATGGTGCTGAAAGATTATTTTAAAAGTTTCAAATTGGCCGGGCACGGTGGCTCACGCCTGTAATCCCAGCACTTTGGGAGGCCGAGGTGGGCGGATCACAAGGTCAGGAGATGGAGACCATGGTGAAACCCCGTCTCTACTAAAAATAGAAAAAATTAGCCGGGCGCAGGGGCGGGCGCCTGTAGTCCCAGCTACTCGGGAGGCTGAGGCAGGAGAATGGCGTGAACCCGGGAGGCGGAGCTTGCGGTGAGCCGAGATTGCGCCACTGCACTCCAGCCTGGGCGACAGAGCGAGACTCCGTCTCAAAAAAAAAAAAAGTTTCAAATTAAACTAAAAATGTGAGGAGTAAAACATGACCTGGCTAAAAATTAATAAGACAAAAAATATTATAGTTCAAAATGTCATGTAAGATCCTAAAAGTATAATTGTTTCAAAATATGTTTAATTAAACAGAGATATGATATTTTTTCTCAAAAGTAAAATTTTGCATTCTTCATATTGTCGTTCTCGTCATTTCTACTTTTACCTGTTCAAGTCAATGCTTCGTAAAAATATACACTATATTATATGAACTAAATTGGCTTTATAACTATTTCATTACAGTGATAACGTCAAACATCTATTGGTCACTACAGTTGTGTATATTATCTTTTGAGTCTTCTGAAAGGAAATATTCTTAGAGAATTCTTGACAAAATGGTTACATTTCGGCTGAGCCTGGTGGATCATGCCTGTAGTCCCGGCACTTTGGGAGGCCGAGGCTGGCAGATCATTTGAGGACAGCAGTTCGAGACCAGCTTGGCCAACGTGGTGAAACCCTGCCTCTTCTAAAACTACAAAAATTAGCCTGTCTCACATAATAAAATTCATTCTCCTTATAAAGACACTTTATGCATAGCCTTAACTACCTTTTCCAGCCAAATCTTCCAATGTAGTTTTCATTTAGTGAGCTATTGGCAAGGAAACAAGACAGAAACACATGAAACAATTGGTAAAAATGCATGAAAGTACAAACCATATTTACTGAATACCTTGGGAGATACAAGCTCTGGTCGCCAATAGATTAATAGGCTAGAATAATCAAAAGGTTTTTGGAAGACATATAAATAATACCTTGAAAGGAAAGCAGGATACAAATTGGCTTATGAAAAAGGGATCACCATTTCTGTGAGAAAACATTAAAGAAGGAGCAATTATGATCTGGACCTTGAATAATATTGAGATCAGTCTGAATATGAGGTTGCATTAATATATTAATGTAAGTGGAATTAGAGTTTAAAAGGTAGTGGGAGACCAGATTGTAGAAGACTACAAAATTAAATTACATGAGCTTTGATTGGTTATAAAAGTAGGACTATGAAAAGAAATCACGTGTGGTTCTTTCTCCAAGTCTAATTGCACAATATATAACTTTGCTCATTCATCATTTTTTCAAAATAATTTCTTGAACTTCTGAAATACTTCATTAAATGTCGGACATCATTAAAACATTGAGCAATTTTGGGAAAATAAAATTCACGAGGCAGAAGCACAAGTTGTCTCAAGGGAAAAAAGTAACAATCGTTTTCTCAACAAATACTTGTTGAGCAACCTTCTTGTGGTGGACAACGTTCTCAGGAGTGCCAGGTATAAAACAGTAAGGAATCTAAGAGACTATGGCCAACTGAGGAGTTCCTGCTTTGCTTAAATGTTCTCGGCTTATTTATTTATTTTAATCAAGAGTCGAACAAGAAAGCTCTTGTAACTTTCCCCATTGTCTTAACCTGACTCCTACCTGAATACATACCTGATCTGAATCTACATTGCCCAGAGTGACCTGAGTTTTCTAGAGATTCAGAGGAAATCTCCTTTCATAAAGATAAAAATTTTCATTGTTCAAATCTTTTCTTTCAGAACACTCTGAGGATTTCAGGTCATCAACATTGGCTTCTGGAAATATAGCATGAAGAAAAGTTTGAGGAATAGTCAAACAGCTAATCACTTTGTTATTTTATCTTCTCAAAATATTACCATCTGTCAGTTGTTAAATGAAAAGCAAAGCTAATTTACACCTCTCTGAAATTCTTTTAATGTCAACAAGTCCTCTTTTCAAACAACTGCTGGGATCTTTCCTTAGTTATGGACACACTGAGTCTTTGAAAAGTGATCAGAAGAATTTCAGTTACTTTTAATTCCTGTCAAAATAGGAGGACGTAACATGAGAAGAGTATGAAGAAAAAAGTCATCATGTATTTTTCCCTTTATATATGTGCTTACTTGTAAAAATGTTGAAAATAATTTAATGTGTCACCATTTAAATGTAACCAGTTATAAGGAAATAGCAATTGACAGTTACAGTAAAAAACTAAAGAAGTTATTTCCTACAAAATGAAGCAAAACACATTATTATGTTTTATATTTTATTTCATTATAGAGAGATGATACTAGTTCCCTGTGCAAGATCTGCGTGTATGTGAGTGTGTTTTATCAACAAAAAGAATGTTTAACAACTCTAATCACTGCTAAATAAGCTCTGAGGAAATTTAAAGGTGACAAAGATACATATATTGACTTGATGTTTTACCTACATATATAATAGATATTCCAAACAAAGCTAAAGAAGTTTCAGTATCACCAAAATAATAACAAGAAACAGTATATTTAATTAGAATAGCTCAATATATTTTCTGACTAATACAATATTAAAAGTTTACAAGGTCAAATAATTAAGAGTTAAAAAATGTTTTAGTAAATTTATTTCCTGCTTTTGTTAACTCATTTAAAGCAACAGAATGACATATTACTAGTCAGCAGATACAGGAGTAAGACTATTATTCTTATATTTCACTGCTCAAGAATGTATTACTTTCTATCCCACTAACAAGGTTTATTATTCCCAAATGTGTTACCCTAGATAGGTCAAATAACTTGCACAGGGTGTGACTGGTTAGTTCTCATAGCTGTGAACTGAAGCTAACCCACCTGTTATGAACCTCAGCCTGATGCTCTTTGCACCATATATGATTGATAGCAATGTTTACACTTCCTCCAGGCCATAGGTAGAGTTCCTACAAAATTAACACATTTCCCTTCATACTGGTAGTACATTATTTCACCAAATCGGTGGAAAACTCAATAAAGAAATTAGAAAACCAATTAACTGTAGCTGCACGTGTAAATTGTCATTCATGATTGTGATGTCTGGTATTTAACTTATTGAAAAAAATATTTTCTTTGAAAATACTTAATTTTGTGTAAACAACAAAATCACAAAACTTTCATGATAATAAATTACAGTTATGAAAATATGTAGACATAAATTATATGAACATACTATATGTGTATGTATGTATAGGTAAAAATTGCATGCAGTGTTAAAGACTCTACATATATAGGAAGATTCATGATATCAGTTTTTTAAAACTCTCTCAGACATATTTGTGACAATGTACTGCTAATGAGCAGAAAAGAAAGACATACATGATTTACACATAAAGTGTCTTTCTTTGCATGAAGACTTGTAGAGTCCTTTGCTGACAAAATACTAGCAGAGGTATATACTCAGATCAAATAGTTCCTGATTTTGCTCCTTCTCAGATCTGGTGAATCCAGCTGATTTATAAAGATAAATTATACCAACTAGAAGAATGAACTCCTTTTCCCTTCTGCTCGTTTAGCTTTACAATAAAGTAAAAATGGCAAGTGGAAAGTTTCTGCTTTTAATTAACCAGATTCACAACCTTTTTCTTTTTGAAATTCTCCTTTCTCAGGAGTCCCATTATAAGAGACCCACCCATTATAAGAGGTCAGAGATAAGAAGCAAACCCACCCATTATACGAGATCAGAGATAAGAAGCAAAATTCTTCAAATCGTTTATTAGCTGTAATAGTGAAAGGGATCATCCCCGTTTTTTATCTTTTATTCCCATGTATGTGAAGCAAGGCTACACGGAGGGTGATATTATATACTGGCTATGGTTTAAGGCATATAACAAATCTTGGAGAAAACTATCCTAAGCCTGCAGGTGTGTCATTAAGCAGGTGCCATGACTTATCTTTTAGCTGGCCATTCTGTCATTTCATCAAGCCAGATACTTCCGGATGACGGGGCTCATGATGAAAAATAGTAAATTATTTGTGTATGAACCAAATGATTTATTACAATAAATTAATTTTGTAACAAATTCCTTTGCTATTAAAAAAAGACCCTAGTGAAATGCCTAGAAGCCAAATCTTAGATGAAGATTCTTGTAAAATTAATGTATATAATAAATTACTCAAGAAGGGCGGTTAGAATAGCGGGAAAAAAAGCTAAGCACACGACCGCTGAAATCTAGCTTCAGTTTCATCACATGGGGAGGGTAAGGAGCAAAAAAGGAGCTACAGAGATTTTTTCTTCTCAAGGAAGAGGGCGGTCCATTTTAGCTCATACAAGTCTATCACTGGGTGATATCGATTCTCCGGATAGTGAGAAAGCTATTAGCTATTAGCAGCCAATCCTGATAACGCCCAGGGATGTATACCCTGTCCTAGTGAAGAGTATTGAGGATGGAACCAGCAGTGTCCACTGCAGAACTGATGTTGTCTGAGATGCCAGGAGCTGGATAAAGAATACAGAAGTCCAAATATGTCAACACCAATGGGCATCAAAAGCAAATCTATACCTGAAACATGTTTTCCCCTGTGATGGCAAAGTTCTGACCCTCTATGATTGAAGGGATTCAATACAATTACCCAGTTAATACACTGTTACTAGCTGGGAATTGTTAGTGTCTTAGGAGTTCAGCATTGAGCTCTAATTTTCACAGCAATAGTTGTAGCCAGATCATGGTAAGGAAAACACCATGTTATTTTGTCTGCCATGGAGAGCTTTTAGACAACCAATTATTGAAAACCTCCTTGTATGTAGATAAATTTTGGATGAAATGTGCAACATATTGTGAAGGAGCAACTTTCCATAAAGAAGGAATGAGCACCTATTATTTCAGTTTAAGAAATATAGAAAATTAGGTTTATTTTAAGCATACCAATTTAATATCAAAAATATTAGAATAAGTATAATGAATTTTTGAACATATTATACAAGAATGCAAGTCACCATTATGTTAGTGGTACATACTGTTCACCCGTTTGAGGGAATAATTACCTAGTGAAATGATACACTATGAAAAGCCACAAAGATGACATCTCAAAGAAGCTGGATTACTTAGCATTGCATTTTATAAAAGGAAACTGACAGTCTGTTAATACAGGTTTCTATAAGTTCTCCAGAGAAAAAATAGCTCCCCAAATAATTGATCCTCACAAAGGGAGTTTTTTCTTTACTAGATTCTGTTAGAAATACCTCTTTGAGGCTAGATTTAACCTGAATTAAAATATGAACACAAACTTTTTTATTTAATTTCATTTATATGAGATAATACAATGAAATGTCCAATTATAATTCACAATACTTACTTTATTCCAAGTATATATTTTCACTGATTACAAATATAAAACATCTTTATGAAATAAATTTGTAAATTTCAGAGAAAGAACAACCACACTTCTACCAAATTGCTGTCTTGGTTTGGACTCCTATACAAGGTATGAAAGACTAAGTGGCTTATAAACAGAAATGTATTTCTCACAGTTTCAGAGACTGAAAGTCAGAGATCAAATAGGTTAGTTCTTCTGAGTGCCCTCTTCCCGCTTGCAGATTCCTGACTTCCTACTCTATCCTCTCCTGGCAGAAAGATAATGAGAAAACCCCTGAGGTTTCTTTTTTAAGGGTGCTAATCCTACTCATGAGGACTCCAACCTCATGCCATCACACTAGGGGAAAATATCTCGATTTGTGAATTTGTAGGTGGGAAAAACATTCATCCACAACAATTAGCCACTATTAGGACCCATCTGCTCCCTCCACTAGGCTCCATATAGTTTCAGAGACTGACAAATACAACTATTCAGAGTTGCTTTCAGCTTGGTTTATTATTAAATCACAGTAAGCAGTGAAAAGAAATTATTCAAGATTGAAGACATGAAAAGGTGGTTCTAGCTTTTAGTATTTTCTGTTTTTCATCTTCAGAAAATAGGACTAAAATTCAGTAGATTTGACTGTCCTTTCAGAGAGTCTAACAGACACAGACGCCTAAATTCTCCAGCTTCCCAGAAACTTTAATTTTATTTTAGTTTCAATGACTAGCTGAGTCAGGACCATTTAAAGAACATCATATTGTGTTATAAACATGTTTTTCTATTTTGTTTCTCATGATATTATCAGGTTCATTAGGCGTTTCAGTGTAATACGCTTGATGGCAGCCTAACATACTAAGCAGTGTCCATTTATTTGCCATCTGTACAACAATACATATATAATTATTTATGTACAAATTATATACTTTACATATGTATCCAAATATATATTATATTCATATTTCTATATATCTTTATTCATTTGTAATTATTAATATGTGTTTTCTCTTGGCATTTTTCTTCAATTACACTTTGATTGCACATCAGTTATGAATCATCCACTATAGATTCAGAAAATAGAGGTTAAAGCTGCTTGAAAAAAAGTTACAATTCATTTGTATAAATATAAAGAAAAAGGGGCATAGACATAAAGATAATGTAAGGTGAAATACTTCAATTGTAGACCAAGAGGGAGATACAGAGAAAGAGAGAGAGAGAGGTGGGGAGAAGGTGAAAGGGAGAGAGAAAGAAAATTATTCATGAGGCCAAAACAAAGCTATATCAAGAGTAAGAACCATCTGATCCACCACCTGCAAACTAGGAGAAGTTCAATGTGAACCAGTTATCCTATGCTGCTTGACCAAGGCCACCAATCTACAGTAGCTTTTATATCTTGGTAAATCCTAAGCAGTGCACATCTTTACATAAGACTTCTTTTGATTTCCCTGCGACCTGCCATCATGTTCTTAGTGTAGTAAATCCTTGTACCCTTGAAACAATGTAATTAGCATGAGTAAAAATTTCCACATCTAACAACGATGGAACTAGAGAGCCAGCACAAAATTTCCTACAGCTTGAAAAGTACTGCAAACCGCCAGTCCTGTTTATATATTAGCGTATTTACTTATATTTACATATATTTTAATTTCATTAAAATATCTCTATATCCAAATTTATAAATGTTCCTTTCCCCTATATAATTCTGTATGATGAATGTTTTCTATGCTATAATTTTTCCTGGAATTCTTTAGCTGATGGCATAGGAGACAATCGTTAAGGAATACTGAATACAATGCCTGCACCCCTTGCTCATGAGCTCTGCTTCCCCAGAAAGCCTCAGATGTCACACCGTGCTGAGAAAGAAAACAGCCTTTGTGGCCCCAAGCGATCCTACCTTTGTTTGATCTCCAATTGTAATTTTCATTAAATTCATTTCCAATTTTGATGCTTTTCTAAATTAGGATATCATGTGATAAAGACAGTTTACTTTCACGTTCATGCAGACATCTCATTTATTTTGAGGGATATAAATTTGAGAAAAAGAACATAAATACTTCTGGATAATTAACAAATACCCTTAAAATCATACAACATTTTTTTCTCTCATTCATCACTCTATCCCATATTCCATTATGACATTTACCATTTCTCACTTTTTCTGTAATAACCTATTTTTGTTGAAAATTGATATGCGTTATGGTGATAATTTCATCTGCAGTAAGATTTAAATACATACACATACAAAGTTATTTGACATTGTCTTCTGGAAACTTTTCCTTCGGTTGCACTGTTCTGTTTTTATGATTTGGCTTTTTAAAAGCACTTTATAAATTTAGAATATTAGCTACTTCTGTTAGGCATTTAGAGATTCTTCAGTTTGCCAGTTACTTTTAAATTTTATGTGCATTTTATTAAAATATTTATATAGTCAAACCTCTAGCTCCTTTTACAAGTTATGTAGAGTCCTTTCTCATGCCAACATAATTAAAGAATATGTCTATCTTAATTTTTTAATTTAAATTTCATCTCCTCTTAAACTCATTAGTTCTTCTATAGCCAATTTTACTTTTTTAGTGTGGTCGATAAGTTTCCCCAGTAATATTTATTTAATAAACTATTATTTAATAATGAATTTAAATTTTATTATATAATAAATGTATGTATGTATATATGTTTAAATTTTGGTCATACATTTATTCCATATTATCTGTTGTTTTGTCTATGTCACTATATGTGCTAAATGTTAATTTTAAGTACCACAAATTACTCAATAACTCGAACAATTCATTTATGTATTACACTGCTTTTAATTTTTAACATGAATGTGTATAATTTTAATATTTATCTATTATATCCATGAATTTTTATATGTATATATATTTAGAATCGCTACCTTAGGATCTATTCCAAAAGCATAGATTGCAATTTAAATGACATCAAAACTTCAAAATAGTTTGGAAGTATTGGTATTTTTGTAAAATTAAATCTTATCCATAACAAAATACTTACATTTCTTCATAAATATAATTTTTTGTTTTTCTTTCTTAATGAAGTTTTGAATCCCACTTTTACCCCCACATATCATTATTTAAATTTATTATTTTTTCATCTTATTTACTTTACTGTATATTCACCTTACCTGGAGTGATTCTTCCAGAACCACTCCTTGAGAAGAATATGTATTAAGCTTTAAATTCTTAAATATATAACGAACAAAAATACAAAAACCATTGATTTTGCTTCTCCCATTATAGAAACTTCTGAGACTAAAGGGCTATGGATTATTAATTATTTTTGGGGCAAAATAAAATCTAGCACGCTAGGAGCTTAAACCCATGTAGGACATGGGATCAAGTAAAGTTAGAAGTTAATAATAGCCAGAAAACAAGTCTATATAGAATCTGAGTCTAGATTTTTTTAATTTTTAACTATCTTTAATATGATTTAGGTCTTTAAATTTTTGTTGTGCCTACCTTTATATTTTTTATTTGAATAAATTGCTACTTGAACCTATTTATACACATATGTATAAATAAAAGTGAATAATACAAGGATTAATTTAATTTTAAAAAGTATGTGAATAAATAAAAAAACAAATAGTATTTATTAAACAAGCATGTGCTGGCAATTTCACTATATGGATGATATAAAAATATATGCAAAATTTCACAAATGATATGATATTTTTTATTTCAATTGCAATTATGTTAAATTGCTTTGTATTCAGGATCTTCACATGATCAAAGAACGTAACACTTCTAGAAAATTTAAATCAAGTTTGACGGCTTAGCATATCAAGAGTATAGCTCTCTACTGTATCTCATGTCAGAAATTGCTTAAACTTCTAAAAACTATAATAGCTTGCGCAGTATCCAAACCTATATGATTTTAATAGTTTTGTTATTAAATAGGCTATCAGATTGTATTATGATAACTTCATCTGGTTTTGTCCTTCACCAGAGTAGGGTATGTTTAATATGTTTGCAATTAAAAATATGTTTTATTGAAAAATCAAGTGAATGTTGCTCAGTTATTGTTATTAAATTTGTGGATGTCTATGCTAGCTAAGGTTTCCAAATGTTTGCATTATGATTACAAGACACAAAATAAATAACTGGGAAATTTTATGAAGTTGAGTAAGAAAAAGTAAAAATCAAGAAATCAGATAAGAGACAAATGGTTAAAGGTCATTTTGGGAGACACCCACCAATGCTTTTCAGAAAATGAGTGTAAGTGACATTCTACATTGTATTTATTAAGTTTCTACTATAGCTGACATTTTTTCTTACATTTTCTTTATAAATAGTCCAGACAATCCTTTTTTTTTTTTTTTTTTTTCAGATGGAGTTTTGCTCTTGGAAGTTTTGCTCTTGTTGCCCAGGTTGGAGTGCAGTGGCGTGATCTTGGCTCACCACAACCTCCACCTCTTGGGTTCAGGTGATTCTCCTGCCTCAGCCTCCCAAGTAGCTGGGATTACAGGCATGCGCCACGATGCCCATATAATTTTGTATTTTTAGTAGAGACGGGGTTTCTCCATGTTGGTCAGGCTAGTCTCCAACTCCCAACCTCAGGTGATCCGCCCGCCTCGGTCTCCCAAAGTGCCGGGATTACAGGCATGAGCCCCTCCGCCCGGTCTGTTGAGACTATTCTATTCAAGAGAAAAGGAAATTTCCATTAAAAAGTGTGGTCTGTAACTTTTTAAAATTTTGTTTCCTTATTACTATTCAGTTTTTCCAATTTGTCAAGGATAAAAGTATTTAAAACCACAGGCAGTTGTATAGGGAGAGAGATTTTTATTTCCATATAAAATTAAATTGTGTAACCTAGCTTCCGATACAGTGTTACTAAATGAAGAAGGATATAATAAGACCCAAAAGAACAAGACAAAAAGAAAATCATGCTGGCAAAATAGGATGAGATTTGTTTTCTTTCCTAAATCTATATCCTTGCGTATTCATCATATTTATTTCACTATTGCTGAATTCCATTTTTAATGATGTCTAGGCAAAGAACACATCAATAAACAAAACAAAGAAAAACAGCCAATTTCCACTGTGATTTTACATTTCCTGGATAATTACTCAGCTTGTCTGCCAACTTTGTTGTAAAATGGAGAAGCTATTTCTTCTTGGCTCTGTCACTCCTGGGCAGTCTGTCCTAGATATCTGTACCCTAGATATCTGTACCCATCTGTGCACACAAGCAAGCCTTTCTCCCAGATAAAGGTGCTGTTACATTAAGATTTAGAAGTGTATATTTACTTCTTGTTCTTAAAGGTTGTTGGAAAGTATCACATCTATAGAAGGTAATAATAGTTTACTTTCATAGAATTTCCTTTCTCCTGAAAGCACTTACCTTTTCTTCAGAAAGGGTAATTTTATCTGGTTATTCATGTGAAGGACAGCCCTTTTGTTGATGGGACTATTGGTTGATGATATTTGTTCAATGAATATTCATAATAGAAATGTATATTGAAAACATACCCGTGACTTCTTCCATCAGATACATTACTTAAGATAGATTGTGTTTAAAGTTTACAGGGGTACCGTTTCCATATATCTCCCTATAGTATTTTCTGGTTTCAAATATACCCTGCATTAACATTTATTTTTCTAAATTATTTATTGACCCATTGTTCCTAAAATCTTTTTTTACAATCTGTTTTACTTTAAGCCTTGGATGAGATGCTACAGAACACACAACAAAGATGCCATTTTCTAGCTTCAAGGAATTTATCCTACTGGAAGAGTCAACCTAATTATTCATTAGAATTGATTAAACATTTTCCTAGTTTTGTTTTCCCTTGAGCTAATTATGAATCAACAAAAATTTATTAAGCCCTACTGAATCCCAGAAACTCTGCTACTTGCAAGCATAAAAGACATAAGATATTTCCCCCATAAAAATAAAAAATCATTATTTGCTAATATTTTAATTCATACATTTTTATTATTTACTAATAAGGTAGAAAACAGCTAATTTGAAAGATTTATATATACTTAAAAGTTTTATACTTTATCACCCTCTTTTTCAGATAGAAAAATGAATATACATGAAATGAAATGAGATCAGTATATATGCAAAATAAATACAAAATACGATAAAATTAATTAGCGCATTTCTGCGATTTTTTGTTCCTTACTTTGTAAACTTTGTGACCTGATGAGTTCTGCACTTGCCTTTTCTGAATGTGAATGTGAAATTTGGATTTGAGACTATATTCCTAAAATAGTCACATTTACATTATGCATATACACAAATACGTTTTTGTTAGCATACGTTTTGTTAGATGCCATTTTGTCTCAGGTAAATACTTGGTCTGAAAGATAATTGTGAGAAGAAGATACTAGGATATTCTATCAATAGCAAGGCTGTTCGTTGGTTAAAAAAATAATTCTGTCTATCAAGAGTTTTCTGTGAAGTCTGGCTGTTCACTCTAATCACTAACTGAGGTAGCAAATTGGTGTTATGTACATGCATTTAAGAGAGTTAAAAAATAATTTAATGTGTTATGTCTTAATATGCAGATCCATTCAATAATTTGCCACTCTACCAATTTATGAAATAATAGGGATAATAATAATAATAACTTGAGAAAAATCTTATTCACATACATTGAAAATAACTTGAAGGTAAGTTTTAACTGCATGATTCCTGGCATTTTCTTTTTATAGCTTTAAAAACATTATCATTTATTCATTTTCTACATACAGAAATTAGGGAATATTGTCATATTTTTTTCTAGTTCCACTGGTATCACACATTTGAAAGAGATTTCACACCAGCAAACTAATCACAGAGCCCCCACATCATTTACTTCACTTTATTTCATTTCAATTTTGAAAATATTGTGTTTGGTTTTTGTTATTGTTTGAACAAAAAAATTAATGGCAATTTATTATTGTGAGTTATTTATATTTGGTTTTTCCATAATTTCTTCATTATTAACATGTCGTCCTCCTCAACCTTACCTCATCTGAGGAGGAATTTAATCAAGATATTGGTAGAAGTCATACATGTACCTGAAACAGTTAAAAAGATAATGTGCATATTATCTGTATTTTGTCCTCTTAAGCAACTTGCTATACAATTTTTTCTGTCTCATGATTTGGCATTTAAACATTAACGTTTATTATTTGGAAGATAAAAATTAATGTCTAAAAAATGTTCTAAAAGTTCTGAAAAAGAAGAGAATTTTCACAGAAGGTAGATCATTTACTGTTTTAAGTGAACATTACAAATGTCAGACATGAAAAAGTCATATCAGAAGTCAAAACGCAACAGATAAAAAGAATCTACATGTGATAATTTGGGTTCTAAAAACAGATCTTTGAGAGACAGAGTGAGAGCATCAGTGAGAGAGAGAGAGACAGGGAGGGAGGTAAGTGATAGTAATTCCTAGAAAGGGTAAAAAGCTAACAGAAAAATAATGTCAATTAAAATAATATTGTAACTGAGTTCAAAAAAGACAGAAAATTTCTTCAAAAATAAATGTTGTGAATATTTGTTCAATTTGGACCTTTCATGAATCAAAGTACTTTAGAAATGTTATTTACATGATTTTTAGAGTAATTTCAGAAATTAGAAAACTCCGTAATGTCATATTATAAAGTGCCATTTAAAAATGTAGTTATTGTGTAACTATACATAAGACCAAAATATTCAGAAGTTTTTCTTAATCTAGGTTAATTAATGAATAATTTGTATGTAATAAAATCCATCCTTTTTAGTGTACATTTCTATTTTTTAATAAGGTGTAAATTTAATCATGATCTCAATTAAGATATAGAACATTTTCATTGTCCCATAAAATTTCCCCACTATTCCATAATCAATCCCCACATTTCTCCTGACTCTGACTCCTAGAACGTTCACACTGATATGTTTATGCTTTTTTGTTTTACACAAGCTTTTTTAAATTTTAATTTTGTTATCAAACTTTGAGATTTTTAATAATCTTCCCAATTAAATCAAAGTACCAAAATGCCCTTTAAAAATATAAAAATAGTTCATTTCAGGTTCTTGTTTTTATACAGAGAGCAATCTAGAGAGAGAAAGTGCCTGTGTGTGAGTGTTTTTGTGTGTGTGCACAAACGTGTGTTTGTGTGTTTACTTCCCTTGGCCAATTAACGTAATAAGTTGACTTGTACCTATAAATAACTCTTTGTCAATTTGCCCTGTAATTTACTTCCATAAGTTTGAAAATTTTCTTTCTATTTCAAAGGTTTGGTTTTCCTTTTTTGCATCAACCACTAAAATATTGTTTGCTCATAATTTTCCTTTATTATTCTAAAAGCTATGTTTTCTTATTTCATTGTAGTTCTTACTGTGTCACTTGTCAGTTCTCCAAGAATTTTCCTGATTACCTTTGATTTTTTATTATAATTCAAATTATTTTTGATGTGTTTGATAAGTTAATAATTTCCTTTTTTCTGAAAAAAAGGTTTCACAGTTGTAAGTTGCATTGACAATTTTTCTTAATATCAATAAAACTGAAATCTGAAATTAAACTGTTAATAGCACTGAAAATCCGAAGCATTCTAAGTCTGATAATTATGATGTATCAATCCCTAAGTTTAAAACTAACAAAGCTGACTCATAGAGAATGTCATGTTTGAAGAGCGTAAATTTAATTAACAAAACATGTATGGTATGTTTATACTTTACATTCCCTGAAGCCATGTGAGAGACTGGAGAGGGACCTAGAGCTCATGTTAGGACAGCTATGAACTGAGGCTTGCTTCGCCACCAACCATGTGACTTTCTATGTCACTTAAACTTTCTAGGCCCTATTGTTTTTCCCCCATCCACTGCCCTCCTCCACCTTGCTGAATAATAAATGGGTATCCCAATGGTCTTTTCTATTTCGGAAATGTATTTAATGCAAGTTCCTTGAAATATATTATATTTAAAAATAGCTACATGTAAATAAATGTATTTGCAAAGACAGGGCTTCACAAGGTGGCATGATCTTTACTAAAAACACCATGTAAACCTATCACATTTCTGGCATAGAAAATTTACAGTAAATTAACAAGATAAACTAAATCTTAACTAGGGTTCTCTTAGTTTAATTAAGATGTGGTTAACTTATGCATTAAAAACCTCTCAGGAGTAGGAAAAGTATAATAACAATTGAACAAATATGCACATCATTCTTTTGTATTTCTAGTGAGATTTCATTGAACACTTTAATTATGAATTTAATACCCAGATTACAATACTTCTTGCTAGCCATCACTGTACAATGTACTTTAAGACAGATATTTTTCCTAATATTTTAGTGTGTTACATTTCAATGATTTTTGTCATGTCTGAACATCCAGCGAATAATCACTTTATATAATATCTTTAAATACTGACAGACATTATAAGTATATTCTAAATATGTATTAACTTATTTAATGAAATTGTGCAGAGACCTTCACAAAAGAAGCAAATGTGGCTTTCAAGGCATGGAAAGCACAGTGAAAATATTAATTATAATATTTAAAATTGACTTCAAATAATTACTATTATTACTCTCATCATGGAAAATAGCAAAATATATTAAACTATTAAATTCAAAAACATAAAAATGTAATATGAATAGTGAAGAATTAACAAGAAAACTTGTGAAAGGAAATTATGATAATTATTAATTAAACTGTAACTAAGACTAAACTATATAAAATAATCTGATTTATTCAGAAAATATATCCTGTTACTTAAAATTCATATATATATATACACACATGCATATATGTAATCTATCCTATATTTTACTTAAAAAGTAAGCTGTAAATATAGTCAACCAATAATTTATTAGTGGAATAAAACCAGTTTTTAAAAAGAAATATTTCCAGTCATTACAAAACTGTCTTGTCTTGAGTGCATGTGTCTGTGCATGAAAATAAAAGGGAAGATAAATTCAGAACCATTGGATCAACTTTCCATTTTGTAAGAAGCCTGTGGAATTCATCCAAGCATGTATCTGCCTAGGATGTCAAAGAAAGATGAGAAATGACATTTTAGCTCTATTCCTGGATGAAACATGAAAATTCAAAGAAGTGGTAATATATATTTTGATGATGTTAAAAAAATTGAATTTCTCAAAAAGTTTTGTTTGATATCATTTTGGAAAAAATGTGATTTGTTCTGTGTATTGCATTAAGCTCCTAAAGAGTTTCCTCTTTGATACTTTTTTCTTGGAGAAAAATCATAAAATTCTGCAATCAAATTTGGATAACAAATAATTATTCATAAACCTGTATTCCATACATTCATATTATAGAGAATTATATATAATTACTTTTCATAAGCAAGAGCAAGGTTTCATATGAATTATTAATTAGAGTTGAATGTCTAAATGACTGATTCTTAAAAATCAAAATCTTATATGTCTTTTGTGCAAAATTTTTGAGAAGAAAAAGGATGACATCTAACATTGTATATACGAAAAAGGCACACCTAATAATAATAACGTATATCATTAATTCTGAATGACATTTTTATTTAGACAAGATTTTTCAGTATGCAAATATTTCTCCACAGGGAAATGATGTATAGGCAATCCCCAAAATTTTAATGATTATTTTCAAATAATTTTAAAATGAATTACTGACAATGACAACATATTTAAATCCTTAAGCTGTAATACAGCAACATACCATGTAGTATCAAAGCTTTAAATTTTCAATACAAAGCAATTGAAAGCAACATTATTAAATTTGAACCAATAATTTAAGTGCATTGTAAAATATCTAGCACAGAGTAAAGGAAATACCACCCCCTGAGTCTTGAAAGACAAGTACCTCCTGAAAATATCCTCCACTCCATTACAACAGGTGTGTATGTTAGTCAACTTTCAGCATGGGTCAAGAGTGAGTCTCACATACCATATGGCTCTAAAACATGCCAAGTCTCTTCCAAGAATAGGTTCATGAGGACATCCTGATCTCATTATACTCTTTATCCCTGCTTATATCAAGGTCCAAAAGTCCCAGGTCACTCTTTATCTTGGAGACTTGAATTGCCATAAGGTTCTGCACATTCTCTATTCTAACCCTACTTTCATGTCTCTCCAACTTCTGAAATCATCTCATTGGGCCTACAGTCCCTCATTACTAAAATCCCCTCCATCTCTTCTCTCTTCTGTAATTTTGACCCTTTGGAGGTCAATATTTAACAAGAGAAAACAGCTTCTTCTGTAGCTCTCTAAATTGGTAATATCATTTTCTCCAACAAGCTTTATACATCAGTAGGCAAAGAAGTTAAGTACTTCTTTGTCTTGTTCCTCATTGTAACTTCCAGAACATTCTCTTTCCCTCCTTACTAAAACTCTCAGCAATGTGTCTGATGGTATTAGCTTAAATATCTACAACACCTCTGCTGTTGTCTTCCGACCCATGTGCCAGTCCCCCTTCATTTCAGTTATCACACTAAGTATATTTGTAGTCTCTTCAAAACTACCCTTGTCTTATTTTTGAGAATTTCAATCTATAGTTAGATGATACTTTGGAAATTGAAGTATCTCAGTATCTTCAATTCTTCTCTTCTAACATTATTTTCTCTACTGTACCACAGCTTCTCTCTGCTATGGTCATTCCCTACAGGTCATCATTATCACAAACTACAGCACCTCTATAACTTAAATGTCATGGATCCTTTTGTCTAACCAGCATCTTCTTTCATTTCAGTTTATTTCAGTTCGCTCTCTGTAGTATCCCAAGCACATTTATTCTTCATTTTCATGAATACCTCCAATCCATGGATTCTACTAGGTTTTCATTGTCCTTCATTCCATATTTATCCTACCTTCCTTCTTTACCTGCTTTCAATTTCATTGTCAGTCATCATAATTACTCCTTTGTATACATCATCATTTTTCTTGCCTTTGTCATGTCTTTTTTATGTGTTAAATTAAAATGTTTGCTCACTCCATGCTTCTACTTATGCGATCAAATGTATCTAGAAGAACACACTCCAAAATACTGGGTAACATTCCTTTAAATTTATGCTTACTAGCCTCATTAATGCTGCATTAAAATGACTCAATATTTCTTTTGTCCAAATCTTCTAAACGACGATTTCACACATTGTTTTCACTTCTCCTGCTAACAGCCCTTTCTTCTTCATTCCCACTTCTAGGTGATGAACTTATTTCTTGCTTAGCTGGACCAAGTCAATGAAGAATTTCTACAGACTCCCATCATTGCAACATCCAGCTGCTAATAACACTGCATTTAACAACTCCATAGGTCACAATTCTTGCTTCATTTTATGTGAATGGTACTCACCAGTGTCAAACTCCAAATAACATACTCTTGCTGTTTCAAACTCCCTTCCTCCAATTCTCTCATAAATCTATGTCAGTGGGCTTTTTGCTCCCACTGCTCAACCCAAAGCTGTTCTTGTTAACCTTCATGTTGCTAAATCAAATGGTAACTTCTCAATCTTTATATTACTTTACCTATAAGTAGAATTTTACAAATATGAACTCTTCTTTCCTTCTTGAAATGCATTATTGACTTGGATTCCAAGTCATCATATCCTATTGGTTTTCCTACTACCTTATTGATTACCTCTCTTTAGTCTGTTTTACTGATTTCCCCCTTTTCTTTCTTATTTCTTAATTTTAAAAGACTTTAGGGCTCAGCTCCTGATCCAATCCTGACTTCTGTTCATATTGACTCATTTGGTTATCTTATTTAGGTTCTTGCCTTTAAATGCCATCTGCATGTATGTAAATGACTACCACATTTGCCTACAACCCAGAGTCCTACACTATGTTCAAATTATATAAATAACTTCATATTCAATTTTCTGTCTTAGAAATATGTTTAAAAGTTTTGTATCTGAACAAGAGCAAGAAGTCTATATTTCTCATTTTATCATTCATAAAATTATAAATTACCAATTTCTGATTAAAGAAACTCTTAAAAATGTCAAATATGCTCAATTTGGTAAAAATTATTTCAAATTGACAGCTATTATCATAGATAACATATGCTATTTTCACTACCAGACATTTCATATTTAATGTGTCATGAACTCATGCCCAAAATGTTCTATCCCTGCGGTCTTGGCCACCTCAGGGAACTCTGTCCTTGAAGATGTTCAAGGCAATGAATGTGAAAACCTACTTGATTTATCTCCTTTTCTCAAAGCATACCTAGAATCTGTCAACAAATCCTGTTAACTCTACCTTCAAAATATATTCAGAAACTAATTGTTTTAATTATTTCTACTCAATTCTATTCACTTTCACCTGCTCGGAGATACTATCTGTCCCCAAAATTACTGCATTAGCATCCTAACTTATCACCATAACTCCACATTTTCTCCTCCTACATTTTCTTCTCAAGCTTACAACTACAGTCATTATGTCACTCCTCTGCCTTAAAATCCTTTATTTGCTTTCTACATTACATAAAATAAAATTCAAAATCCTTAAAATAGCTAACAGATTTATACAAGAGTTGACTTTTAGCTAGAAAATTATACAATGTCACTCAGTTAATTTTAAAATGTATACATAAATCTTTACATAGAGCAAACAAGTAAAACAAAACATAAAATCTAGCTGTAAAATTATAGGTATAAAATAATATAACAGCATCAACTTCACGGTACATATTATGGACCCTTAAAAGGAGTAGTAAGCTGGTTTAGCTGACAGTTGCAATGATCAAGTTATCAGGGTGTAGTTCACAGAATAACTTTATGATAAATTCTGTATTACCTCAGGTTGCATTATAATTAGGCTGCATTACCTCAGGTTGATTACAAATAGGAAATTAGTATATAGATTACATTTTAATGACTAAGACTTAGAGAAATCAATAACATTGATACCAGTATAACAAATTAAATGCCAACACATAAAATGCTTAATTATAAGACTACATACTATAACAAAATGGGATGTGTACCATAAATACAAAGCTACTTACATATGATGTCTCCTAACTAAATATCAAATAGATATAGTGAAGACATTTGAATATATGAATTACTCATTCAACTAAAACATTTGAAAAGACAATCAAAATCTTTTTTTATAAAGTTAAAGATTATTTTTAAAAGACGGTCAATATCATATTTAATGGGAAGTTGAAAATCAAACTTTCAGTTAAATCACTCATATCATCTACAAGAAGAAGAAAGATTTGTTTTTATAATATAAAATATGATACGCATCCAAACCTTCACAGAATATGAATGTATCGTGTTAAGAAATGAAACAACATGGTCATTGTCATAGTCCTGATATAAAGGAATACCTGAGGTTGGGTAATTTGTAGAGAAAAAAAATTTATTTGGCCAAGTTTTACAGTCTCTACGAGAAGCGTGGTGCCAGTTTCTGCTTAAGGCGAGCGTCTCAGGCTGCTTCCACTCATGGTCAAGGTGAAGGGGCACAAGAGAGAAAGGAAGAGAGATGGGAGAGGTGCCAGGATCTTTTTACCAAACAATTCTCATGGGAACTATTTGACCTTGAATTCTTCTCCCCTCCACCCCCATGGAAAACATTAATCTATTTATGAGAGATCTGCTTATCACTCAAACGCCTCCTATGAGTCTGCCACCTCCAAAATTGGTATCAAATTTGAACCTGAGTTGTGCGGATACCATGTCCAAATTATAGTAGTAATCAAAAGAAATAAATGAATGATTGAATAAATACATACATATGTAGATAAAGAGGTTGGAAAGGAGTATACTAGATTGTTACCTGTTGTTGGCATTGGTTGATACAAAATTGGGTAGTTTTTAAAGTCTAATTTTCTGTTTCTATTAATTAAAATTATATGTGCTTTATATTTACAATGATACTCAAAAAATAATGGATGTGTATAAATACTACCGATTTTTGTATGCTTATTTTGTCTTGTAGCTTTACTGAAGTTGCTTATAATATTAAAGGTTTCTTTGATTTTTCTATATATTAGATCATGTTGACTGAAAAGAGGAACAATTAGTTCTCTTTTCCAATCTGGATGCCTTTTATTTCTTTCTCTTCACTGATTGCTCTGACTAGAACTTCCTAAACTGTATTAAATGAGAATAGTGAGGCCGGGCGCGGTAGCTCAAGCCTGTAATCCCAGCACTTTGGGAGGCCGAGACGGGCGGATCACGAGGTCAGGAGATCGAGACCATCCTGGCTAACCCCGTCTCTACTAAAAAATACAAAAAAACTAGCCGGGCGAGGTGGCGGGCGCCTGTAGTCCCAGCTACTGGGGAGGCTGAGGCAGGAGAATGGCGTAAACCCGGGAGGCGGAGCTTGCAGTGAGCCAAGATCCGGCCACTGCACTCCAGCCTGAGCAACAGTGCGAGACTCCGTCTCAAAAAAAAAAAAAAAAAGAGAGAATAGTGAAAGTGTCCACCCTTGTGTAGTTTCACTTCTTAGAGAAAATGTTTTCAGCTTTTCCACATTTAGTATGATGTTAGCTAGCTGATACATAAATTAAGAATGGAATCCCACTTACAATAGCTACAAGAAAAAATAAAATGAAATATCATCAATAAATTTAACCTGGAAGGTCAAAGACCTACACTAGAAAAATTGCAAAACACTGATGAAATAAATTGAAGAAGGCACAAAATAATGAAAAGATGTCTCATGCTCATGGATTGGAAACATTAGTATTATTAAAATTACCATACTATCCAAAGCAATCTATAGGTTCAATGTAATCTTTATTGAAAGGCCAATGACCTGATTTGCAGAAAGAAAGAAAATTCTAAAATTGTTGTGAGTACAAGAGACCCCAAATAACCAAAGTAATACTAAGCAAAAAGAACAAAGCTAGAGGTACTACACTACTTGACTTCAAAATATACTATAAAGCTATAGTAATATAAACAGCATGATATTGGTATAAAACAGATATATAGACCAAAGAAACAGAATAGAGGACCCAGAAATAAATCCATGTGCTTATATCCAAGTCATTTTAAACAAACGTGTTAACAACATACACTGGGGAAAGGGCACCCTCATCAATAAATGGAACGGGGAAAACTGGGTATCTGGACTCAGAAGAAATAAACTAGACCCCTATCTTTCACCATATACAAATCTCAATTTAAAATGGATTGAAGATTTTAATGTGAACCTGAAACTATAAAACTACTAGAAGAAAACAGTGAAGTGATTAAGACATTGGTCTAGGCAGCAATTTTATGGCTAACACAAAAAACCACAGGTAACAAAAGCAAAAATAGACAAAAGGGACTATATTAAACTAAAAAGCTTTATACAACAAAGAAGATAATGAAAGGAGTAAAGAAACAACCAACAAGATGGTAGAAAACATTTATAACTATTCATCCGAAAAGGAACTGATTTCCAGAATACACAAGAAACTCAAACAACTCAACAGCAAACACACACACACGCAAATGTGTTAAACAGTGGTTGAAATATCTGAATGGATATGTCTTCATAAGAAGACATGCAAATACCATTTTCAGATCAACAGGTATAAGAAAAAATGCTCAGCATCATAAATCATCAGAGGAATGCAAATTAAAACCACAGTGAGATATTATCTTGCCCCAGTCAGAATGGCTACTACAAAAAGACACACACAAAAAAAAATGCTGGTGAGAATACAGATAAAAGAAAACTCATATACACTGGTGACAGGAATGTAAATTGTCACATATATTATAAAAAGTATTATAGTGTGGAGGTTTTCTCAAAAAACTAAAAATAGAACTACCATCCCATTCAGCAATCCCAGTAGTTGGTATTTATCCAAAGGAAAGGAAATCAGTGTATCAAAGTGTTACCTGTACCCCTATGTTTACTGCAGCACTTTCACAAGAGCAAGATATGGAATTACCTAAGTGTCCATCAACAGATAAATGGATAAAGAAAATGTGATGCATCTACTCCATGAAATACTATTCCATCATTTAAAATAAAATGAAATTCTGTAATTCACAGCAACATGGGTGAACCTGGACGACATTATGTTAAGTAAAATAAACCAGTCATGATATGATATAAATACATATATCGCATATTCTCACTCACACATGGGAGCTACAAACGTTGATCTCATGGAGGTAGAGCGTGGAATGAAAGTTACTAGATGTGGAGAATGGAGGGGTGGGGAAAATGAAGAATGCAGTTAGCTGGAATAAATTCTACTGTTCAATACCACAGCAGGGTGATTATAAATTACCAACAATTAATAGTATATTTCAAAATAGCTAGCAGTGAAGATTTGAAATGTTGGCAACATAAAAATAAAATTTTCAAATGATGAGTATGCAAAATACCCTGATTTGATCATTATAATTTGTATATATGTATCAAAATATCATGCATAACCCATAAATATGCAGTTATTATATATCAACTTTTTTTAATTGATAAAGAAACTAAAGTTATTTTCATAGATATTTTCCCTTTAAAGTTACTGTGATATTTTTTTTTTTCACCTAAAGTAGATTTTCCTTTTTCTGGACAAAAAGAGTTAAGAATGTATAATCCTATTTAAATATATATTTTATTGTTTCAAGTCATGACATCATTGCACATGTCAAAGTTTTAAAATAATATCCTTTTAAAAGTATGTTAAAGAAATTTAATAGACTTATCGAATTCCAAATTTGCTACTGATGCACAGCAGGAATACAATAGACATGGCACAAACAAATTTAACTGTATCATCCATTGTACCTTGAGTTTTGGATGCTCCATACATTTAATATACATGATAGGAATAAATGTTGAAAACTTATCTAAAATAAAATCCTATTCAATTACTGAATTGTATTTTTTTTTTTTTTTCTTTATAAGACAGGGTCTCACTCTGTCACCCAGCCTGGAGTACAGTGGCATGATTTTTGCTCACAACAACCTCTGCCTCTAGGGTTCAAGAGATTCCCCTTCCTCACCCTCCTGAGTAGCTAATACTACAGGTGCAGGTCACCACACCTGGCTAATTTTTTCATTTTTAGTAGAGACAGGGTTTGACCTCATGTGATCCACCTACCTTGGTCTCCCAGAATTCTGGGATTACAGGGCCACCACCTACCCTGCCCTGAATTATATTCTGAAAACAAACAGATAAATTTTATTAACACATATTTATAAGGACTCAGAAGAATATTTTAATAGGATATTTAGGTTCTTAAAAATAATTTTCTATAAGCAAGACTTTGGATTATACATTTACTCATTACACATGCAGAAAATGCTTTTATACATACAGAAAATATTTTTAAAATTATTATGCTACTGGCGTTTTACAATGAAATATACTTCTTATTGCACTTCTGTATCCATGGTAGTATCAAATTGTTAATTCCTCCTTACATTGATTATTTTATTTTTATATTAATTTTAAATAACAAAAGCTATGATAATTTCATGTAAAATAATAGGTGCTTAAAGGATGATAACACTGGCACTAGTTTTTTGTTTGTTACATTTTCCTTAAAAGGTTAAATATAATTTAAGAAGGACACAATCTTCCTGACAGGTTCATAGACCCATAACACCACAGCTATGTATGGACTCAACTACTTTATTAGGCTTTAGAAAAATTCCCTGTCTCACTGTATATTGAATGTTCAAAGTCCTGGGTAGCCTCCAATAACCTGAATGCCATGCCACTCAAGGCTTACAAATTGTAATATGGAACACTAAACAGTGAAATAAGATAGTCTGATAAAAATTCACTAAGAAAGGTTAATTTTGAGGGTTAATCCTTATTATTTGATTGAAATTTAAAAAAAACTGGAATAAATTATAGGAATAGGATAAATATCCTTAGGAAGTCCAGATCTATTTATTTTTATAAGTAAAAGGATTTTAAATATAAAATATGCTATTTTTAAGTATTTTTGAAACACCTGCCTTTATCACTGTACAATACTATAAAATGTTAAAACCATTAGCAGATTAAAACACTGTGTATTTATATTTTTTTCTGTCACTCTGTTCATATTCAACTCTACCACTATAATCTCTCATCTGTCTAATTAGCCTCCTTGTCTCAAAACTTATATCCCTTTGAATCATCTTCTCATTTGAACATTCAACTTGGGTAATGCTATTTCATTCTTTCTAATACTTCAAAAACACCTTAATGCGGAAGGTCTAATTTCTTGACATGTCATGGAGTAGTGTGCTGGAGAAGCTTTAACACCTGGCAGTGAGAGGAAAAACTCTAATTTATAGTGTTTGTCTATTTTCAGTGTGAAACTAATCCCATCATATCCCATTTCAAGTTACCGACAGTGACATATACGAACTAATGCTAGTGAATAGATTCTGTATAGCAGCACTTGAAACCAAATCCAGCCCACCGCTTAATGCAATACTCTTTCCTGCCTCTGTTCTTGTCTCATATCCTACCCCATATTGCATTTTCACTTGAAACACAGAACTCATGGGACACAGAAGGCTTCAATTTGACAAATGTCATCATGCCGCCTTGTTGCATCTTTTTAAATGCAACTCCTTATACCTTCAATTGCTCCTCCCTATACCAATTTCATTTACCCATGCATTCACATATACATTCATTCATTCATTATGTAATAATTATTTATTGAAGCCATTCTAGGAAGCACTTACTGTTTTGTGTTGGCTATAGATACACTTAACAAAACTCCATAACGTGAAAACAAAAACTGCCATGAGAAAAAAAAATACTTAGTTGATAAAACTAAATTGAAAAGTCAAATGAATCATGAGAAATAATTATATTAATAACTCAATAACTATTACTAATATAAATTATAAACTAAATGCACACTGAGTAATATAAGATCTTGAAATTTTGCCAATTACATGTTATAATATTAAGTTTGAAATATTTTTTCTTACTACTAAAGATAAATTGGCAATTTTACAGAAATGACAATTTATACAGGGTTGGTTAATGTGCTTAGGCTAATAGGCAACAAGTGAAGAAAACAGAATTGTGTCTATGACACAATTATAGATCACTATACAAAAAGTTGGAAGTTGTGGGTATTTCTGACACTTCCATTGACTGCTTGATGCTAAAAGCTCACGTCTTTTCATCTATAAATTGGTATTCTGTCTTAGTTCTACTTGCTATAACAAAATACCTTCGACTGGGTAATTTGTAAACAATAAAAAATTATTGCTAACTGTTCTGTAGGCTGAGAAGTTCAAGACTAAGATAAGAGTAGATTCAGACTCTAGTGAGGGCTTGTTTTCTTCTACAAAGATGAAGCTTCTGATGTGTTCTCACATGGCAGAAGGGACAAAAAGTTTCCTCAGGCTCTTTTATAATGGAACTAATCCCATCCACAAGGGCTCCACCTTCAGGACTTAGTCACCTCACAAGGACCACCCCTCTTATACCAACACATTGGGGAGTATATTTCAATAAAAGAACTTTGGAGGGACATAAACATTCAGACTATAGCAAATTGTAACATTTGTCTTTTTAAACCAACACAAGATCAGATAAAATAATAAATATTAAAAAAAAAAAAACATTGATTTTAGGGGAAAAAGACATCCAAATAGTACTAATACCTTTATACTTCAAATAAATGTGGACTTTAAAAAATTCTGATAATATAGAGTAGCACAATGCAGTGGTATAATAAATAGTGTAGTCTTGGAATATGGATAGCTATTAGCTATAGCCAGTAATAAATACTTAATAAAATATAAATGTTCTCTTATTATTTTTGGATGATGTAATATATTTGTTGAATTTCTTTCAGATAACATTTGCCAAAGTTGATTGTGTTCTTCAAGTCATTTAATGCTAGTTGATATTTTGCCTCACAGTGCTAGAAAATTAAATGTACAATTAATTTTTTTCTCAGACATGGAACTAGCAAGAAATAATTCAATGCTTTCTAAATACATTCAAAGTTTGGTATGGGATATAACTTCGCATTTTAGGATACGCTGCTGGAGGCTTTACCACTCAATTCATTGAACACAAATCAAGACAATTTGAGCTTAGGCTAGAGATATGTTTAATCCAATACAGGCCAGTGCTGTGTTTATGCAAAAGAAATTGAAAAATAAAGTCAGTAGAAATCTGTATATTATGTCTATATGGTAGTTATGAGGGTATTTAGAAATTGAGTGTTTTATGAATTGTTACATTTCCAATTAAAACCTTTTAATCATGTAGATATAATCTAAAATGTTTGTCATTTGTACTGCTTTAAGGAGTAGTGACAAATTGATACAGATTTTTAGAAGATAAATAGAAAATATTTGATTTTTTTCTCTACTTTGTTTTTTTATAATCATAGAAAACATGGAATTGTGTTGGTTCTGAAAACCCTATCTGTACAATTATTAATAGTAGTTATTATCACCCTCATTATAACCATCATTTATAAGTCACAGTTTAAGTTCTCTGGAAAATACAATCATAAATAAAATCATTCCCTGTGTTCATGTTTCAACATAAATATAATAAAAAGTCAACAATAGATATTTAACAACATTTAAAAAGAAGCAAATCCAAATGATTATGGAACATAGTTTATTAGTGATCAAATTTTATAAATATATATCTTTATTTTGTGTCTGGATGTGTATCAGAAAACAATAATGTACGTGTATCAATCTTTCAATATATTGTTTCTTACCATAAAAAGGTAGTAGAAATTATATATGTACAGGTAGTAAAATATTTATCTTAAATAAACTTGTTTAAGTGTAATAATTGTAAATATATGTAGACATGTAACTGCAAGAATGTTTAATCAATGCTGTTTGAATAGTAAAATAGAATAAACCTCCTAAATGTTCAGGTTGGAAAATGAGATAATAAATTATTCATTGAGTCATTCATCAGATCTGCAGATATTAATTTTTTCCCCAAACACTACACTTTCTCCTGGGCATATAGGAATAATTAGGATAGACATCAGTCATTATTTTTTTCAAGCTATCTTTGAAGAAATACATTATACCAAAAATTGTGGTAAAGAAGGAGTCCACATCAAGAGAAATACCAAAATCTGTAGATATAGAGCTGAGAAATATAAGTTATTCTGTGAGTTGCCAAATGTTTCACTGAATCAATGTCAGTAAGAAAGATCCTAAATATTAAGTGTGGTAATGGAGGCAAAATATTGGGAGGAACCATAAAAGCTGGCGCTCAAAAGTCAGAGATCCATATGGGTAGAAGGCAATTAAAGTCAAGCATGGCTCAAATGTAAAATTTCAAAAATTTTGTTAACAAGCAATCTTGCTGAAAAGTCAAGGAAAATATACCTTTGAAAGAACCATTGTAAGATGTATGAAGAAATTTGAACTTTATATTTAAAAAATAAAAAATGCATATAGGGACTGAATGAGAATGACAATTAGTCTAACTTCAGGAAAGGTTATTAGTGAATAGAAATTTGGTAAAACTATAATTGAAATAAACAAAGATGGAAGGACCTGGAAGATATGGTTATAAATATAATTGACAAAATATTTACTGATTGAAATAGAGAGTACAGGATAAAGAGATGTTTTATACAACTCAAATCCTAGGTATTTTAGTAAATGGTAGTATTATGTGGGGACATAGAGACCTTTGAAAGAACAATAAGTTTTCATGCAGAAATGATGCATTCAGTTTTTACAAGCTGACTTTGAGATGTGTAACAGATACAGAAAACCAAAATAAGAGGTATGTATGTCAAAATGTAAATAGCATTGTTCTCTTGGTACTAAGATTTTGAGCAACTCTTATTTTTGACTGCAATTTCTAAGTTGCTCAGAAGTAACCTCTCATGCCTTTAGTATTATACAAATAATACTTTTTTGGCTTTTTAAAAAATTTCAATAGTTTTTTTGGGGAACAGGTGGTGCTTGGTTACATGAATAATTTCTTTGGTGGTGATTTCTGAGATTTTGGTGCACCTATCATCTGAGCAGTGTACACTGTACCCAATTTACAGTCTTTCATCCCTCACACCCCTCACACCCTTTCCCCTGAGTTCCCAAATCTCATCGTGTCATTCTTATGCCTTTGCATCCTCATACTAAGGTTTTGCACAGCAAAAGAAACAGCAGAGTAAACAAATGACTCACAGAGTCGAAGAAACCATCACAATCTATACATCCAACAAAAGACTAATATCCAGAATCTGCAAGGAACACAAACAAAACACCAAGAACAAAACAAACAATCCCATCAAAAAGTGGGCTAAGGATATGAATAGAAAATTCTCAAAAGAAGATACACAAATGGCAAACAAACATATGAAAAAATGCACAACATTACTAATGATCAGGTAACTGCAGATCAAAATCACAATGCAATACCACGTCACTCCTGCAAGAATGGCCGTAATTAAAAAGACATACAACAATAAATGTTGGTGTGGTAAAAAGGGAACACTTCTACACTATTGGTGGGAATGTAAACTAGTACAATTACTCTGAAAAACAATGTGGAGATTCCTTAAAGAACTAAAAGTAAATTTCCCATTTGATCCAACAGTCTCACTCCTTGGTATCTATCCAGAGTAAAAGAGATCATTATAAGAAAAGATACCAGCACACACATGTTTATAGCAGCACAATTCACAATTGCAAAAATTTGGAACCAGCCCAAATGTCCATCAATCAACAAGTGGATAAAGAAAATGTGGTATACCATGAAATACTACTCAGACATAAAAAGGAACAAATTAATGGCATTTGCAGCAACCTGGATGGAATTGGAGACTGTTATCCTAAGTGAAGTAACTCAGGAATGGAAAAATCAAACATCATATACTCTTACTCATAAGTGGAAGCTAAGGTATGAGGATGCAAAAGCATAAGAATGACACAGTGGATTTTGAGGACTCAGGGAAAAGGGTGGGAGAGGTGTGAGGGATAAAAGACTACATGTTGGGTACAGTGTGCACTGCTTGGGTGGTGGGTACACTAAAATATCAGACATCACTAAAGAAGTTATTCATGAACCAAATACCACCTGTTCCCTCAAAACCTACTGAAATAAAAAACAATAATAAAATAAAATTAAGTCAACACAGACTAAAATGTTGTCATGGGTTTATTCCTGAGTATATGATATATTTATAATAATTTTTTATGTTTATTGCAATCTTGTAAATAAACACACCAATGACTTGGGTCAAATATTCAAAGTAATACAATAATTTCAAGCCTTTTTCATGAATTTTAACTGTCAGATAAGTAACTGAAATCAGGCTACTTTATAATATATCCTTCATAAATTCTCCTATATGAAGCACATTCTGATATTTGTGAGAATTAAATGAGTTATCATAAAAGAAAAAAATTAAATGAGTTATCACATAAGAAATAGTTGGAACTGTATTTGGCACATAGTCAGCATTCTATACAGTTAACTTGTTAAAAATGCATAACTACATGACAAATAGTGCTAACTTTGCTGTAATTAGATACGTAGTGAATATTTGGAACTGAGTACTATGTTAGGATTGGAGATTTTTCTAAAGATAAATTTTTGAAACATAATTTTTGCTCATATTCTGGGGTAGTTTTAAGGTAGCCCTACTTTATTTCACAGTGGTCGATTATGCAAAATTTGTAGATGTTTCTATATGAAAGAAAATACAGGCAAAATTACAAAAGGATCATCCTTATACCATGTTTATGAAAACATTGTCCATATGTGAATCTAATGGTTTTGTTTTCCCCCAGGTGCATTTTTGTAGAGTTATGCTATTGTGATAGAAAGAAAGAGTGGAATTATTATATTACCTTAGTTTAATGGCTACAGCAAAATGTTGAAAATTATGATTATAGAAAAATGATGAAAATAAAGTAATTTGGAATTAGGGAAGCTGAAAAAAGAAAAGAAAGCCTTAAAGGAAACAAAATATTATTTAATGTTTTTATCCAAAATTATTTAATATGCTGTAAATATGTACAACCACACAATCTAAGTCTTACAAATAAGTTTCAGTCAAAACCTTGGAGGAGAAAAGTAGAAGGAAGAGCATTTTATATTGAAAACATTTCTACTCAACAGAACCTATATGTTAGTAACATTCTGTTAATAAAAATTTAGACTTAACATTCAAATTCCCTTTGCATGCATGAGAAAGACTACACACTTTCATTTGAATAAAGACCATCCTTAAAGTAGTGAGTGACAGTAATACTTTCTGACATAATGCCATTTATTTAAGCTGCACAATACCAGATCTGTTATGTAAAACAACTCTTTCTGTCTTGATCTCAAGAATTTCTTGACTTGTAGAACTCTGTAGAGATTCAAGTATAGATAACTCACAATTTTCTTTCCAAATAACTTCATACAATAGTCATCTAAACTGTTAGGGGTCCAATTGTGTCCCTCCACTAAAGATATGTTGAAATTCTAAACCTTAGTATCTCAATCAGAATGTGACATTAAAAATGGTGTCCTAGTAGTAGACTTAATTTGTAAACATGAACTAATTAATAGGATGTGTCCCTAACCCAATATGACTGGTGTCTTTAAAAGAAGACTTCCCTGTGAAGATATGAAAACACACATGGAGAATGCCATGTGGCAACAAAGGCAAAGATTAGAGTCATGTGGCTTCAAGTCAAGGAATGCTAAAGATTACTTTCAGGTCACTGGAAGTTAGGAAGAGACAAGGAAGGATTTCCCTTATAGCTTTCAGAGGGCGTGTAGTCCTGAGAAAACTTTGATTTTGTTCTTCTAGCCTCCAGAACCGTAAGCTAATAAATTTCTGCTTTGTAAAGCCACCCTGTTTGTATCTACTTTATTACAACAGACCTGGGAAGATCATACAAAGACCTAAAGGATTTCTCAGCTAGAGTCTCTGTATATGTAGACATTTCTTTCTACATATGTGGCGCAAGTTATTAGCTCATTGCATCTCTCTTTCCTTAATTTATTCTTTAGGGAACTACTTCTTAGTTTGATATAAAGTTACTTAGTTTGATTCTAGATTCCATTCCACTCTATTATAAATGTGACCTTAATTAACTTTCTTAAAATGCATTGGCTTTCAAGGACAGCTTCCTTGAAAACAATGCTACAGTGCTATTAAATTGCTAAAGTAATATCATGCCATAAAGCTATTCATAGAAATGGCCCTTCAATATTAAAAGCTTCCATCATTTGGAACTTACATAAACACTGTAATATAAATGTAACTTATCTTGGCTTCCAAAATGACAGCCTAAAAGGTAGAGTAGAAAGATGCCTTTTGAACACTGCTCACAAATAATGTGATAAAACTATAACATAAAAAGCATACAATTAAGAATAGCATTCAAAGAAGCTTAAATTTAGAGAATTCTAAATATATTTACTGGAAATTAGCAGATTATCTTTACAATAAGTCTTCTTGATTATAAAATAAATTGAGAATGTAAGTAGAGATGTTTATTTTGTATTCATATAATATTCTCAATACCAATTTCCTCTATGTTGAAAATTTGACACACTGTAATTCAGAAGGTCTTAATTTTTTAAAACAAATTTTATTAAAAAGTCATTTACAGCACTGCTAAGAAGAAAAGTTTAAAGTACTTGAGATTAAATTGTTTTGTTTGCTCACAGTCTACAAAGGTACAGTTTGTAGCAGTAATAATAGGCTTTTATTAAACAAATATATGTCAACTTTCAGTTTGAAGGGCTCCATATAAAGCTATAATTACTACTCATATTTCTTAAATATTGCAAAAGTTAAAGAATGGTTTAAATAAGTGAAGGTATAGTTACCAAACATGTCCTATTCAATATCTGAATATTTTAGCTGCTATTTCCCTCAGTAGAATTTAAATCAAAGTAAGAATAGCTTGATCAAATGCAAAGAAAATTACTTAATTCAGTATAGCATTTTAGATCCTGCCATTAAGCAAAAAAAAAATTATAGTTTTCATATCATATAATTTTCTAGGAAAATAAGAATAAAGGACTACAAATATATTATTTAATATTAACATAAACATTCTCAGAGTGATTTTTGAGACATAAGCATGTGTTTGCTTCTTGCAAACATGAAAGTAGTACCCTGTATGTTAATCATCATAAATGGAGAAGATCTCTAAAAAAATTAGATTACTCATGAATTCACCTAAAAGAGATCAACACTGTTCAACTAATCAAAGTATTTCTTGCCAAGGTCCTATGTTATTAAATATTTTTGTACTGTATGTTCATGACCGCTTGCTTTAAATCATGGAGATGACTCAGGTTTGTATCTATTATTGGTTTTTAATTGTTGCCAGTGTTTTACTGCAACAAATATTTCTGTTATGAACATATATATAGGTAAATCTTCAGGCACACTGTGATTAGCTTTTAGAAGAAGGATTAAGAGTCAAAGAGCATACAATTATTGCTATGTTGTCTTCTAGAAAGAAGCTCCCAATTTACACTGAAGAATGTCCTATTAAAAGTAAAGTAACACAATATAGATATTGGCCTAAAGTTTTCTTTTTTGTTGTATCTCTGTCACATTTTGGTATTAGGATGATGCTGGCTTCAGAGAGGGAATTAGGGAGGAGTCCCTCCTTTGAAATATTTTTTGAATAGTTTGTAGGAATGGTATCAGCTCTTCTTGGTACATTTGGTAGAATTCAGCTGTGATTCCATCTGGTTCTGGGTTTTTATTTTTAGTTGGTAGGCTATTTATTACTTCTTCAATTTCAGAACTCATTATTGGTCTTGTGGGGATTTAGTTTCTTCCTGGTTCAGTCTTGGAAGGGGGTGTGTGTCCAGAAATTTATCCATTTCTTCTAGATTTTCTAGTTTATGTGCTTAGAGGTGTTTATAATATTCTCTGATGGTTGTTTGGCATTTCTGTGGAGTCAGTGATAATATCTCCCTTATCATTTCTGATTGTGTTTATTTGACTCTTATATTTTCTTTTTTGTTAGTCTAGCTGGTGAGCTATTTTATTAATTTTTTTAAAAAACAACCTCCTGGATTCATTGCTCTTAGGGTAATTTTATTGTGTCTCTGTCTCCTTCAGTTCAGCTCTGATTTGGGTTATTTCTTGTCTTCTGCTAGCTTTGAGGTCTGTTTGCCATTTGTTCTTTAGCTTTTTGGTTTTGATACTAGTGTTACAGCCTAATCACTCCTCAGTTCAACTAGGTCTAAGTTCTTGTCCCATGACCAAGAAGAATAAAGCACGCAGACACCAGAGAAGGAGTAATGCAGAACAAAATTTTATTAAGCAACAGAAAAGCTCTCAGCAAAGAGAGGGGACCCAAAGAGGGTTGCCAGAAATGGGGCTGTGTTCTGGGGCTTTTATGTGGCAAAGATGAGGAACTCTTCAGTGGTTCTGCACAAATGGGAGGGGCAAAGTTCCCCCTGGGGGTGCTGCATCTAATCACCAAGACAAAGGGAAAAATGCCTCTGGGTTATGTCCTAGGCCACTGGGCATGTGATGGGAGGGTATGCCACTAAGGGAAAAATAGTTTCCTGGGCTAGGTCCAGGTCCCCCCTGCTGTATGTAGCCTGAGACTTGGTGCCCTGCATCTCAGCTGCTTCAGCTGTAGCTAAAAAGGTCCAAGGTGCAGCTCAGGCTTTTGCTTCAGAGGATGTAAACCCTAAGCCTTGGCAGCTTCCATGTGTTGTTGGTCCTGCAAGTGCACAAAAGTCAAGAATTGAGGTTAGGCAACCTCCGCCTAGATTTCAGAGCATGTGTGGAAATGCCTGGATGTCTAGGAAGTAGCTTGCTGCAGGGGAAGAGTCTTCATGGAGAACCACTTCTAGGGAAATGTGGAAGGGAAATGTGGGTTCAGAGTCTCCACACTGAGTCTACACTAGGGCACTACCTAGTGGAGCTGTGAGAAGAGATCCACAATTCTCCAGGCCCTAGAGCTGTAGATCTATCAACAGCTTGCACTGTGTTCCTGAAAAAGCTGCAGACACTTAATGGCAGTCATGAAAGCAGCAGGAGGGAGGCTGTACCCTGCAGAACCACAGGGTCAGAGCTGACCAAGGCCATGGGAGTTCACCTCTTGAAGACATCAGCATGTCCTGGATGTGATACATGGATTCAAAGGAAATCATTTTGAAACTTTAAGGTTTAATGACTGCTCTATTAGATTAAGACTTACATGGGGCCTGTAGCCCCTTTGTTTTGGCCAGTTTTTTCCCATTTGGAACAAATGTATTTACCCAGTGTCTGTTCCTCCATTGTATCTAGGAAGTAATTAACTTGCTTTGATTTTACAGGCTCATAGGCAGAAGGGACTTGCCTTGTTTCAGATAAGACTTTGAACTTGGACTTTTGAGTTAATGCTGGAATGAGTTCAGACTTTGGGTGAAAGTTGGAAAGGCATAATTTTATTTTGAAATGTGAGGATGTGAGATTTTTGAGGGGCCAGGGCAGAATGATATGGTTTGTCTGTGTTCCCCCTCAAATCTCATTTTGAATTGTAGTTCCCATAATCCACACATGTTGTAAGAGGAACCCAGTGGGAAGTAATTGAATCATGGAGGTGGTTATGCTCATGATGTTTTCATGATAGTGAGTTAGTTTTCATGAGATCTGATGGTTTTATAAGGGACTTTTCCCCCACTTTGCTGGTTCTTCTCCTTCCTGCCGCTGTGTGAAGAAAGATGTGTTTGCTTCCCCTTCCACCATGATTGTAAGTTTCCAGAGGCCTACCCAGCCATGCTGAACAGTGAGTCTCTTTCCTTTATAAATTACTGAGTCTCAGGTATGTCTTTATTAGCAGTGTGAGAACAGACTAATACAAGCTATTATTAAAAATCAAAAAATAAAATGCTGATGAGGTTGCAGGGAAAATGGAACACTTATACATTGTTAGCGGAAGTGGAAATTAGTTCAACCATTGTAGAAGACAGTATGGAGATTCCTCAGAGGTCTAAAAATAGAAATATCATTTGATCCATCAAACCCATTATCGGATATTTACCCAAAGGAATAATAAATCATTCTATTATAAAGACACAGGCATGCAAATGTTCATTACAGCACTATTCACAATAGTAAAAGCATAGAATCAACCTAATACCCACTAATGATAGACTGGATTAAGAAAATGTGGTATGTGTACACAATGGAATACTAAGCAGCCATAAAAATTAACAAGATAATGTCTTTCACAGGGGCATGAATGGAGATGGAAGCCATTATTCTTATCAAACCAACACAGAAACAGAAAACCAAATACCGCAAATTCTGACTTATAAGTGGAATCTAAATGATGAGAACACATGGACACACAGAGGGGAATAACATACACTGGGGCGTATCAGAGGATGGAGGATGGGAAGAGGAAGAGAATCAAGAAGAATAACTAACAGGTGCTAGGCTTAATGCATGGGTGGTGAAATAATCTGTACAACAAACCCCCATGACACACGTTTATCTGTGTAACAAACCTGCACATGTACCCCTGAACATAAAATAAAGTTTAAAAAGTTACACCTTAGAAAAATATCTTAGGATTTAATAATAATTCATGTTTGAAATGTAGCTGTGGTTTGATTGATATGTCTAAGTTTATATTTCCATAGATATAATTTTGTACATAGTTAAAATATAGTTTACAAAGAATTTGAATTTTAGCTTTTTACTTTTTGGTAGCAAGTTAATTTGCTGTTGAAAAATTCTCACATTTATTATGAGAACATTATAGCTCGTAAATTAGACATGCCCTTTTTCTAAAGAAGGAACTCAGGTCATTTCTAATTTTCCATAATTTTTTTTTACCTTTTAGACATGTAAATTTTAAAATAGTCATTTACTAAAAACAAATTCCACTGAAAGAAATATTGCTTTATAAAATAGAGTCAATTTAAATAAAATTTTATGTTAGTAATGGTGGGGCTGTTGCCAAAGTACTATACCAATTTCAATAACAGTAGGAAAAAATCCAACTTTTAAACATTATCTCACTAGTTTTGAAATCTATGTAGCACAGTAGTCAATATCCAAGACACTAGAGTCATTCTCCGTGGCTAAAATATGAGCTTCTACTACTTTCCAATTGACTAATACTAGCAAAATTTTCTTAGGTTTTTTATGTCTCAGTCATCTGTAAAATGTATAATACCATCCATTTTACTTTGCTGTTTGGTGCAATAAAAGAATATATTCATCTAAAGTGTTTAGGACAGAATTTTTCATATAGTGATAAAAATTCACTGTAAAATGTTATTATTAATATAGTTTAATAATGCATTATTAAACTTTAATGTATAAACTGTGACTAATTGCTTTTAATAAATACATATTCAATATTTGAAATTTGTAACATATTATAGAATATCCATCGTTCATTTAAAAAAAATCACTTATTTGCCAATCTTGTTACAGCACTAACAGCTCCCTACTCATCAAATTAGCTACTTTTCTTGGTAACTTCTTGCTTGTGAGCCTGCATTATAAAGATTCAAAACTGGTAACATTCACTGCAACAGTGTTAAATGCTTTTGTTTTATTGTAAAACTATGTTATCCTTTATCATAAAAAAGTAACTCTATCATAAAAATAGTATAAACATGCTTAAATAATTGTATAACACATAAGCACATTATGTGATATTTAATAAAAAGGTCAAAATAAAATATTAAATTAAGTATTTGTCTTTACATCTGATCAAATCATTATCAGTTTTGTTTAAATTTTAAGAAGCAAAATAATAGCAGCTTGAATTCCAAATCTAATATATGCTAGAGCTCAATGTTTTAGATTTCCAAAGTTAATGTATTGCATTGCTGTCCCAATGATTTCTCACAGTTGATCACTTGTGTATTACTCATTGGAATTTTCATTCATTTACACTGTCAGTAGTTTATCTAGTTTGTTTTAAGATTATCAGCAAACAGAACAATACTTTCCTTAGACATTAGATTTCATAGTTTGGATTTAATTTCAAATATGTCTTAAAACTTAGGCTTGAGAAGGATTGCAATGTATGTCCATGATACTGGAAATATATTTTATCTATGATTGTTTCATATCAGTTCAATTTGTCTGGAGTTTTTCTAGATTAAGGAAAACAGTCAAATCAGTCTTAATTCTGTATTGTTTTACAAATGAAATACATTTTAGTTTCACACAATTTTTAAAGCATATGAAAATGCCTCAATGTTTTTTTTTGTTTGTTTGTTTTTAACAGAGTCTGGCTTTGTCGCTCAGACTGGAGGGCAGTGGCGCTATCTCTGCTCACTTCAGGCTCCACTTCCTGGGTTCACACCATTCTCCTGTCTCAGCCTCCCGAGTAGCTGGGACTACAGCCATCCGTCATCACGCCAGGCTAATTTTTTACATTTTTAGTAGAGACGGGGTTGCACCATGTTAGCCTGGATAGTCTCAATCTCCTGACCTCGTCATCCACCCACCTCGGCCTTCGAAAGTGCTGGGATTACAGGCATGAGCCATTGTGCCAGGCCTCAATGTTGATTTTTTACTGATATATATATGTATACACACACACACACACACACACACACACACATACACACACACACACACACGCTCATCATATAGTGTGATGAGCTGGCTCAATTGCAAATTTTAGGACTTCTACCCTGAGGAAATTAGTTCTAGTATTACCTTTTTCAAATCTGCATCAGTTTTTTCTATTCATGAGAGAACTTACACACATCTTGGATCTCTAACCTTAAAGTAGGTCCTCTTGAAGTAGTTTTATCTTGTTTAATTTTCTGTATCCTGGAATGTCTTAATGATTTACTACCTATTTAAGTGTTATTTTGTCATTTTATATTAATATTTTGCAGTACAAGTTTAATTGTATGAATTAATTATTTATTATTGTTTTCACTGTTCATTGGGAATTGTTTAATTCAAACTCAATCTTGGTCTCTTACAACCTATACCCTTTTCTATTTTAAAATCAACAATACATTTCAACTATTATTGAATCTTTTTTGTATTATTAGACATAATCCATTTTAGGAGTTAATATATTTTTATTCTTTCCCTAACTGCTTTCCTATGTTTTCTGTTCAAAGCATTATTATGATGTTCTTTGAATATTCTGAGGATTTATCATTCTTCTTTCCATTTAAATTATTGTTTATCAATTCTTTTAAACAATACTCTAGTTGTTTAAAATTATTTGATAATATTTTTCATGAAATAAGAGCAGAGAATGCCCTATGGACTCATATTCAGCCTTCCATTTTTAATATTCCTATACCTACTAATCTTTTTTAAAAGCTTAATTTACCGTAAATGCATATTCACAATAAAAATAAAAATAATTTAGAAAAATCAAATGTTAAAAGCAAAAGTTTTCTTTCTTCAATTGAGTCATATTTTCTTTCCAGAATATTTATATATATCTCCAGTTCAAATATTAAATTCATCATGACTTAGCTTTAATGAGTTTTGATTATTTTACTTACTAGCTTACAGAAACATTGTTCTCCAACTATGTGTTCATCTTAGAAATATAGTGGCATTTACTTGACCCCCATATAGTTTAGTATACCAGGTTGGCATTAAACATGAAATCTTGTTTTAAAATTCTTGCTGAAATGCAAATAATAATAATGGAATTATCTTTTAAAAGTGATTCCTCACTATATTCAATGTTATACTAATTTTATGTTGGACACTAGATGATAAAAACTTTTGAATGCTTGCCATTCTAAAGTGGAAGACTAAAAAATATCAAAATAAATTTAGACCATAAGAAAGGCATAGATAGATGGATAGATATTGATAGGTATATAGATAGATACATAGATAGATACATACATACATACATATGTACGTACATAGATACATACACAGATAAATGTAAGGCAGAGAAATGAAGAGATCAATGTTAATACTTTAGTGACAATCACCTTGTATCCATCTTTAAATGATTTTATTTTGGAAAAAAAGGCTTTGTTAAACAAATAGTATCTATCAGTTCCTTCTATATTAATTATTTAATATTTTCAGTCATTATAATTGAGAGGCAAATTGCTTTTCCAAACCTCTTATTTTGGTCTTTCTATATAAACTATTCAGAAATGTATGATAAATAACTCTTAGCCGACTGCATTAAAAAACAAGCATGCTAAATACAGTACATAATACACCAAGCACGCTAAATACAGTACATAATAAGGTGATACCAAGTATTAGTTACCACAGTACTCAGATGGACTCTCTCTAGAAATTCAAGGCAAAACTATATATAATCAATTAGTGATAGAGTAATGACACTCCACAAGAAAGGCATCACTTCATGTGGTTTACTTTTTAGACATACATAAAGTGTAGCAGAGACAAAATATATTGACATAAATTTGTATTAGCTTTACCCTGCCAATATGTTACATGCTGGCATTATCATATCATAAGCATTAGAAAGCACACAATTTACAAGAAAATCTCTTCCAATTTTTAAAAGCAGCCACAAAACTTGGTATAATTTATTTAAAGTTGTAAAGGTACTTGTAGTAAGAAATTGTCAGCTGATGGTTTCTGTAATAGAATTAATATATATTAGTATATATTCTACAGTAGAATATATGTATGTGTGTATATATATATAAACAGAAAGTAGGATTTATATATAGTATGTGAAACATATATTTTATGTAATAATGTGTTGAGTAGTTTATTCTTGCAACTCAGAAATTTGAAGGATATAAATAGGAGTGATTCGCGTATCTTATTCAAAATGTATGAATTTAACAATTTTTAATTTGCTATTTACACAGGCAGATAATGCTTTATTTTTAAAATAATTAATTCCAGGAACAAGGTCTCACTTACACAAATATATGTAACATTTAGCAAATTTTTTTAATTTTTAATTTTTGTAGGTATACAGTCAGTGTACAGATTTATGGGGTACATGAGATGTTTTAGCAAAGGCATGCAATGCATAATTATCGCATCATGGAGAGTGGGGTATCCATCCCCTCAAGCATTTTTTTCTGTGTGTTACAAACAATCCAATTATGCTCTTTTAGTTATTTTTAAATGTAAAATTATGTTGTTATTGACTTTAGTCCCCTGTTGTGCTATCAATTTCTAAGTTTTATTCATTGTTTCTACTAGCAATTCTTAGAGAATATCCTCACAAGTGGAATATAGAACTTGATTGATTATAACATTATAAAAAATAGAAACAAATAGAAAAGTACATATTATAAGGTATACAGTGATTTTATTTTATTATTTATTTATTTATTTATTTATTTATTTATTTATTTATTTTGTGACAGAGTTTAGCTCTGTCACCCAGGCTGGAGTGCAGTGGCTCAATCTCAGCTCACTGCAAGCTCCGCCTCCTGGGTTCATACGATTCTCCTGCCTCAGTCTCCCGAGCAGCTGGGAATACAGGCGCCCACGACCATGCCTGGCTAATTTTTTTTTTTTTTTTTTTGTATTTTTAGTAGAGACGAGGTTTCACCATATTAGCAGGGATGGTCTCGATCTGCTGACCTCGTGATCTGCCCGTCTCAGCCTCCCAAAGTGCTGGGATTACAGGCATGAGCCACCGCGCCTGGCCGTAACTTAAGTTACAATAAGATCTGAGATAAATATTACTTTATTGCATTCATCACTTTTAAAAGTGTCTTTAAAAGTATAAATGAGGCTGAGCATGGTGGCTCACACCTGTAATCTCAGTGTTTGGTGAGACTGAAGCACGAGGGTCACTTGAACCCAGGAGTTTGAGACAAACTTCGGCAACATAGTGAGACCCTATCTCTACAAAAATTTTTTTAAAATTAGCCAGGTGGGGTAGCACATGCCTTTAGTCACAGTGATTTGGGAGGGTGAGATGGGAGGATCCCTTGAGCCTAGCAGGTCTAGGTTGAGGCTGCAGGACGCGATTATGCCACTGGACTCTAAATCTGGGCCACAGAGCGAGACACTGTCTGAAAAAAAAAAAACCAAACAAACAAAATATATATACACACACACACACACACACACACACACACTCTTCTCTGTGAGTGTGTGTGCCTGTGTGTAAAACTAGCTCTATTTCTGTTTATATGTTAGTAAAATGTCAGGTGAGTCCATGTGCTCTAATTCTTATTTGCTAAATTTCCAAAAGCATAACATATTTTTTCATATATAAAATTATTCAAAAGTTATTTATGAGATATAAAACAATGAAAAATTGTAGTTTACCAGTGACATGTTGAGCATATAATATAAAGGCCCTGGGCTTGTCATTGAGAGAATTAAGGATTAGTAAAATACAATCTCTTCACACATATACAAATGTTAATTAAATAATAAATACATATTTGAACACTCAGACTATAATAAACATAATTTCCCCAGAGGGGAAATATTTCTGGCTGGGAGATATCTGGAAAGTGTCCAAATAAGTTATATTTCAGCTATGTCGTTTATCGATATTGCTACTGCCTTGCTTTCATCCAGTGATACCCTGGTTAAAATGACCGTTATTTATATTTTTAATTCTTGTTTAATGAGATTAGATTTGATGATATCATAGGTAGAGATCACACATCAACACACATATGTATAGCCCATTGGATGTATTATTATGTTGAGGGTTATAATCAATCTAAAGGACAAATGTAATCTTGAATCAGTGACTCTTATCTGAAACTGCAAAATGTCATTTTCTGTATTCCTCCTCCTACCATTTTCATGAACTTAGTAGTAGACTAATCTCACCTAATATTCCTTTAGATCCTTTTATTGTTGATTAAACATCTTCATATTAGAGGCTCACTTTCTATCTCTCAGAAACAACTCATCATATGATCTCATTGATGACTTTAGCAGGATAGCTTCTCTGCTGTCAACAAATAAAATAAAACGAAGTATCAGATTCTCCACATTTTGCGTTTTCCCAATCCCAACATCTTTTTCATTTCTCTCAGAATATTTTTTCCTGATTGTTAATATCAGCAAGGTCTCTTGGCACCTTGTTAGTCCTCTACCCTGCTTCTGTTTGGAGTTCATTCTTACACTCTACCCACAGATTAATCTAGAAATTATATTTTTGTCGTGTTTTAAAGAATTAATTAAACATATGTAAATAAAATGCAGCTTATGTTGATAATTCAAATTGATAAGTTATGTCATAATTCAACCATTCCTTATTACTATATATATATATATATATTTTTGAGACAGAGTCTTGCTCTGTCTCCCAGGCTAAAGTGTAGTGGCAGCATCTTGGTCCACTGCAACCTCTGCCTCCTGGGTTCAGATGATTCTCCTGTCTCAGCCTCCTGAGTAGCTGAGAGTACAGGCACCTGTGACCGTGCCTGGCTACTTTTTGTATTGTTATTAAACACAGGGTTTCACCATGTTGGCCAGCCTGGTCTTGATCTCCTGACCTCAGATGATCTGCCCACCCTGAGTAACCTTTCAACCTTTGAAAAATTTATCTTACCTCATACAATTGCAGCAGATTTAAAACTGTCAAGGAATTCCAATAACATACGAAGAATTTGTAAAGGCCCTTAAAAGTGAGATCATTTAAACGTGCATTACATTACTTTCAGATACAACTCAACCCAGACATAAAAATGAAGATTGCAAAGAGAAATAAGCATTCTGTACACCAATATTGCAAATTTATATTTAAGAGATGGTATTTCATGCATATGTATGTGTCTGTGTCTGATATTTTATTGGATTAAGTGATTTACTGATATATGGTATAAAAAACGATAAGAAAACCTAGAGAAGAATCATTGTTTTCTCTATACTAATCATGCTATTACCTTTGTCATGCTTAAAATATGACTAAATATTTTGAATTCTAAAATGTTTCAATTTAAAATAAAGCATTTGGAAACATGTAAACTTTGTATTTGAGCATATTAATCAGAATGAAACGTTTTAAAAGTACATTTCATTGCGTACTTTCTTAACTCCAATATTTTCATTCATTTCCATAGACATGTTTTCTCACTTCAGCTGAAATGCAAAAATAGTTAAATATTATGTTGCAAAAGACAAAGAAATTATATATAGAAAAAGGTTAGTTTTGACACCGATGGTATTTCTGTGGATATTTCAATGGCACAAATCAGAGAAGTTTTTACATTAGAAATGAAAAAAAAAAAAATCCAGCTCTAAGAAGGAAGGACAAAGTTACTTTCAATACTGCTTATATTTTTATACATTTTAGTATTAAATTAAATTGGACAATCAGAATGAAAGTATGAAAGTAGTCCTTAGTAACTAGTAGCACAAAGATACAGGATTATTTAACAATTCTGAGAAAATGAAATATTACAGAAATATGTGGTTTTCTCCCTTCACTAATCCTTCCATTTCACATTAAGCCAAACAAGTTCAAATTATGTAGCTCTCACACAATGACTTAATTTTGTTAATTGGTTAAGTGATATATTGGATTCTATAAAATAGTGTTGTAAGTAATGTTAGGTGCATAGACATCCTTGATTCTTTCCAAAATGTGTCTCTCTTGCCTAAAAGTGAATATTTTATTTTTGCATATATTTTAACAGCAGTATTTATAAACTGAGAATTGTTTTTGCCTGTGAAATTAGTTAGGGAGGCTGTACACAGTTAAATACTGTCTAGTGCATGATTAAAAGAACATTTGAGGTTAACTTGGATATCATTGTTTGGTTTTACATGTTTACTTTTTACTGTGCTTTGTACTTGAAATATCTCTGTTTTTCTAAGCAATAGTCAGTGGTAGACGTGAACTGCGTGGTACAAACAAATGAAATTTAAAATACATGACTTATTATGAAATACTCATCTACTTTGGTGCTGCTACTTCAGCCAAATTTTATGCTTCACGATCCACTGATCATTTCTTGTGACTGCCCTGCTTTGGGTCAGACCATTTTCAGCCTCAGAGCAACTTGTCTGTTTATCTAAGTCTTCCTTCTACAGAATAGGTCATGTCAAATGTCACTGTTCACAAGGACTTCCTTTATAAAAATTGTTTTCTTGCATCTGAGATTCTATAAGCTTTTGTCCTACATACTCACCACTCACTATCATGTAGAAATTTTCCGGTGTTAAAGCAAGCCCACTAAATATTAACTTTCATTTGTGTTCATTTTCTACCAACCTACTATATTTATTTAGTAACAAGATAATTTCAAATTAGCCATTAATGCTTCAAAATCTCTCTATATTGCTTAAATACCCACTTTCCACCTTATCTCCTACTTCATGGAAAAAAAATGAAAATGATCAAAATGTAACTCCTTGTGGATCTACAAATCTACCTGCATCCACACTCATTCTCTATCCATCTTTCCTCTTAAAGTTCCTCAAATGCTTTTAATACTCTAAAAGTGTTTATCAGTTTCATACATTTCATGTTACCTTTTTATGCTATTGTATTTTCTAAAATTTTATTTGTTTGCAAGTGACATTTGATTATTTATTTGTACCTTTGTTATATCGCAGGCAAAATTACAATATATAAATGAAGCACAAATAAGAAAAGCAAAATTAACTACAGACAGCTAAGTATTCTGAACACATGTTATCTATCTTTCTAGCCCATTTTCTACAGAGACAGGCAGACTTTTTTATATTAAACTATTAATATATCATGCAAACTTTCTACATATGTATATATGTTTTTATGGCACTAATTGTTGTATTTCACAATCAGTTTTTCACCATCTAATTGTTCCTTCTCTTTTTTGAGAATCTTTCTTGGTTATTTTATTTTATTTTGGGTTCTTGAACTCCTTTACTTTATTGATTTCTCTCCCCAAATCCCAAGTGTTTTTCAACCTAAAACTAAGAAAATGCATATTCTCCCCCATTTATTTTTCTCTTATATTTCCGTCCTTGCTTTCATTATTAAATTTATTCTGTAAACTCTCCATATGTCTTGAATTCTCTTCTTCAGATCTTGCTAGTTTCTCAGTAGACTTAAATATAGTTTCTATTACCAAAATTCCTGTGAAAGTGTTCTTTTAAATGTCAACAATGACTCTTCATGTGAAACGATAATTTATTTTCATCCATTTATATGTTTTATCCTCATCTAGAACAGTCCATGCACTAGACATTATTTTCTCATTGAAACTACATTGTTGACAACTGTTTTAGGGTATTCAACAGAAACACAATTAATAGGCATATAGATACAGATAATGACATACAAATGTAGTAGGAGGACAGGTCCTTAGGTAGCATTGGCTGACCCAGCTCTCTCATTATAGTTCTCAGAACAACTGTGGAATATACCAAGACTGTAATGTCCTGAGATATGGAGGAACTGTCCAAAAACAATCCACACTATGCCATTATCCCTTATAGAAAAGGATATTCTGCAAAGCTTGAGCTCAGCAATCCAAGTTGTGCTCCGGTTATAAAAACTCAGGGCAGAGTACACTCAGGGTTCATCCACTGTGGTATGATGAAGGATCTGCACAGACTGGATTCCAGGTACCCTGGGCAGCTTTCCTGATCCTCGAGGGACTGTCTCACCAGGAACCCAAGTGTTCTCTTTATTCTTGCTGCCTATCTGTGAGTAATAAATCTGCTTTGCCTGACTTTTACAAATATTCTGTCTCACCAAACTCATACAAATAAGAAGATAGAGGTCCTGGGGCTTGTTTTGCCCCCTCACAGCTCTCCTCACAGTGTTGGGACTGTTGTCGCAGCTAGGTTTACTCTAAGCCCCTGCCAGACCTACATTAAAATTATAGAAACTAGTGTCAATGCTGAGAATTCTTTTAAAATCTTCTTCTGTTTTCTCACCCTTTTACATAATGAATAAAATGTTGGTATGTTCTACCAGACAGAAAAATGAACTTTTTAAAAAGTTCCCTTTAGACTTGGTACAGAAAAGCCAAAGATACTTTCCTTTAGTAATTCTGTAACAAAATATTATATTTTAACAGCATGTTATATCCTGAGAAACATCTCTTATCCTTGTCTGATCTTCTAAGAACCTCTCAGGGCAAACACAATGTGTGATTCTGCTTTGTATTCCACTCTGGGCCTAGAAACACCTTTTATGCTTCTTCAGTATCTGTTCGCCTTTTATGCCTTTCTGCCTCCTTCAAATAAATCATTTCATCAGTCATCCTGCCTATCACCCATCACCTCTCATTCCTAACTTTTTATCTGTAGTGTCTAATTTTCTACCACCTTTACTTTTGCCCTAAAATATTTTGTCTTTATTCCTGACAATATTTTTTTGTCCATGTGCACCTCAAATTATATTTTTATTCAAATGTGTTTTCTCTCATTGATAAAATTTTTTAAAGATGGTCACCCACATTATTTTTACATTTTCTCACATCCATTTAATCATACAGAAATTCTTTGCCATTTGCTTTTGAACCCACTATATTAGTACAACTGTACTTTTTTAGGTCACATACATCTCATACATTTATCATTTTCTTTTATTTTTGCATTGTGTTTAAAAGTGCAAAAAATTCAATTACATCTCTAATTTATTTCAATGTTGACATCCATAAAAAAATAGACATTCTACGTTACCCTCAGTCATTACCTGTTTTCATTCATCCCTCTCTATCTTCCCTCATGTTTTCCTTTCATTCCTTCTCTTCTTCTTTTAACTCTGTAGTCTCTTCTAAAATCCCATTCTTTTTATAATTTATCACTTTATAAGACTAACTCTCACATCTACATCTTTAGAAATTACTTATTTTATCATCTCTATTCCCATTCTTCCTATTTTCCTCTATTCTCAATTCTTTCTGTTCATCTGCTTATGACATCATGATTATTTCTTATTGTCCAAATTCAAATTATTGGGGTTATTGTTACATTTTTCTTTTGCAAATCAACGTCATTGAATATTGAAATTAGCATTTAATTCCAATGAAGCAGATATTTGTCACTCCATACTGTAGAACATAAAAATTAGAAACTCTGAGGGTATTTGCTCATACTTTTTTTCAAAGTCATAATTTTTTTTCATGTAATTTCATGGCTGAAAAAAATATTCATTTCTTTCTCTATGATTATAAAACGAAGTCCAGTCTTATTCTCCTATTGAATGTTTTTCATTATTAGGCGCATAATAATTATCTCTTTCATTTTCCTTGGGATTATCATCACTAAAACTTAGCACCTGCCTATAGCATCCAAAGGAACTTTCATTTTTATTCAAATCATTGTCAACAAATGGAAAACAGCAACGTCATCATCAAGAACAACAAAACAACAAAGAAACTATCTTTCCTATCTTTCCACCTTTACTCAAATTGTTCCTTTTCTCTCTCTCTCTCTCTTTCTTTTTTTTTTTTTTTTGTTCTTGTTGTTGAGATAGAATCTTACGTTGTCACCTAGTCTTGAGTATAGTGGCATGAACACAACTCACTGCAGCCTCCACCTCCTAGGCTCTAGTGATCCTTCTGCTTCAGCCTCCTGAATAGCTAGGACTATAGGTGCACAGCACCACATCTGGCTAATTTTTGTATTTTTTGTAGAGATGACGTTTCACCATGTTGCCCATGCTGGTCTCAAACTCCTAAGCTCAAGCAATCCACCCACTTTGGCCTCCCAAAGTGCTGGAATTACATGTGTGAGCCATTGTGCCAAGCATGTTCTACCTTTCTATAATGAATTATCCTTTTCACTTAATGAAACCAGATGCTTTTGGTAAGACTCAAGACATAACCTCTCTTTTTCCAGCAAGTCTGCCTCAACAACCAGTCAGTCACACAGAAATATTTAGAAAACTGCCAGAGAAAGCGTTATTTATATTTTGTATGTGTTAGAAGTTGGAAAGATGTAATATTCTTTTGTATATGAGTTGCAAGCTGTTAGTTATGCTGCTCTTGGATACTTAACAATATTTGGACCCACTAACTATCTTCTTTTTATCCCCCTATCTCCACTACCTTTCCTAGCCTCTAGTAAACACCATTCATTCTCTATCTGCATGAGTTAAATACATTTTTTATCTCCAACATATTAGGGGTAACATGCAATATTTGTCAGTAAGTTAGAATGAATATCTAGTGTTTGGTAGCATGATAAGTCTTGGTTGCTCTTTTTTTTTTTTATAGCAATTATGGAATATTTTATGGAATAGTCCATTGTTGGGATGTGCTACAGTTTGTTTATCTATTTGCACACTGAAGGATATTTTGGTTACTTCAAGTTTTGGTAATTATAAATGAACGTGCTATAATCCTCTATGTTCAAGTTTTTGTCTAAACATAAGTTTTCAACTCATTTGAGAAAATACCAAGGAATACAATCATTAGATTGTATGGTAAGGGTATATTTAGTTTTGTAGGAAATTGCCATCTTATTCTTCTAAAGTGGCTACACTATTTTGCATTCTCACCATCAATGAGTGGTATTTCCTTTTGCTCCATTTCATTTTCAGCTTTTGGTGTTGCAGTGAATTTTAGCCATTCTAGTAGGGGGATAATGGTGTCTCACTGTTTAAATTTGCAATTCCCTAATGACATATGATAAGTATCTTTTCACATGCTTATTTGCTATCTTTATATTTTTGTGAGATGTCTATTCAGAACTTTTGCCCATTTATAATTGTGTTGTTCATTTTCTTATGATTGAGTTTTAACCATTCCTTGTATATTTTGAATACTAGTCCTTTATCACATATGTATCTTGCAAATATTTTCTCCAGGTCTGGAGTTTGTCTTATAATTCTCCCGACAGTGTTTCCTAGGTCAGAAGAGTTTAATATTAATGAAATCCAGCTTATCAATAATTTCTTTCATAGATTGTGTATTTAATGTTGTCTGTAAAATGCCATTGCCAAATCCAAGGTTTTATGGATTTTCTCCTATGCTAACTTCTAGGAGCTTTAGAGTTTGGCACTTTACATCTAGGATGTGATCTATTTTGGGGAGCAGTGTAAGATTTCTTTCTACATTTTTTCTTTTTTTTTGCAAGTGGATGTCAAGTTGTTTTAGCACCATGTGTTGAAGACTTTTTCTGTGTTATTGCCTTTTCTCCTATGTCAAAGATCACTTGAATGTACTTGCATGGGTATATTTCTGGGCTCTCTACTCTGTTTCACCGGCCTATTTGTCTCTTCTTTCACCAGTACAACACTGTCTTGATTACTACTGCTTTATTGTTAAATTTTGACATGGGGTAGTGTTAGTACTCTGACTTTGTTTCTCCTCAATATTGTATTGATTATGCTGTACCCTTTACTTCTCCATGTACACTTTAATATTATTTTATCAATATCTACAATTTTTTTTTGATATTTGGATTGAGACTGCTTTAAATCTACAGATCAAGTTGGAAAGAAGTGACATCTTGACAAAATTAATTGAGTCTTCCTATCCATTGACATGAAATAAGTCTCAGGCAACTAGAACTTATTTTTAAATTTCTCTCATTAGTTTTACAGTTTTCCCTACATAAATCTTATGTTTGTTATAATTATACCTAAGTATTTTTGGGGTGTGGAATTCTGCATTTCTTACTTCTAGAATTTCCATATGATTTCTTTATTTTATAGTTAACAGTGGTATGAGAATTTTAAAGGTATCTGAAAACTTCTTTATATAAAGCTCTTTCAATTGTTTTTATAGCTTATTGAGTCCTGAGGTTGTTTAGTCAAATGATCTTGATTTCTCTCATCCTTGGTTACTTTTTAGAATTGTACATTTGTATTTTAAGAATTTGAAATTTTAAGGCAAAGAATAATAGTAACGTTTTACAGATAGTTCAATTGTCTCTCACAGGTTCTTAGAGGTGGTAGCAATCTAAGTACATCTCATATCAGTTTTGATAATGATGATAATTTTAAGATGTGCTTCAGTATCTGTTAGTTAGACTACCCTTGCTTTACCCTTATTTCAAAAGAGTCATCTGATCATGCCCAAATATAAACTATAATTTTGATTTAGTTGTTAATTTTTCTCCTTAGTTTGTCAGCCTCTCAGCAACTTCATGAAAAATCATGTGAAACTCCAAGAAGAAAATGTTCTTAAATGTTTTAGAATTCTTCCTGGATTTTTTTTTTTTAATCTCTTGAATTTGTTTATGTAGATTCACGTTTTAAAAGATTTTGTTTATTTTTTATGACTGCCTTTGATGAGAAAATGAGTATAAATTTCCTAAAATGCCATTACTGCCAGTAGGAATATTTAATTATTTCTTAATTTTTTAGTCCTTTAGCTTGTGATGTATCAAGGCTGTATCCACTATATGATAATCATCTTTTTATTTTTTCCCCCCCCGACATGGTCTTGCTATGTCACCTTGGCTAGAGTGCAGTGTTAAAATCTTGGTTCACTGAAACGTCTGCCTCCTGAGTTCAAGTGATTCTCCTGCCTCAGTCTCCCAAGTAGCTGGGACTAGAGGTGTGCACTACCAAGCCCAGTTAATTTTCATACTTTTTGTAGAGACATGTTGGCCAGGTTGATTTTGAACTACTGACCTCAAGTGATCTGCCTACCTTGCTCTCACAAAGTGCAGGGATTAAAAGCATGAGCCACTGTGCCTGGCCGATAATCATCTTTATATATCTTTATAGTGTAATATTCATATCATTCTCTTAGTATAACAAATAATGAGTTTTAGCAAATACTGATTGAAAGAATAAAAAGTTTCAAATACATGCACATATGTAAATATATCATTTCAGCTGGGCACATTGACTCATGCCTGTAATCCCAGTATTTTGTGTGATATTCCCCTCCCTGTGTCCATATGTTCTCATTGTTCAACTCCCACTTATGAGTGAGAACATGCAGTGTTTGGTTTTCTGTCCTTGTGTTATTTTGCTGAGAATGATGGTTTCCAGCTTTATCCATGTCTCTTCAAAGGACATGAACTCATCCTTTTTTATGACTGTGTAGTATTCCATGGTGTATATGTGCCACATTTTCTTTATCCAGTCTATAATTGATGGACATTTGGGTTGGTTCCAAGTCTTTGCTATTGTGAATAGTGCTGCAATAAACATACGTGTGCATGTGTCTTTATAGTAGAATGATTTATAATCCTTTGGGTATATACCCAACAATGGGATTGCTGGGTAAAATGGTATTTCTGGTTCTAGATCCTTGAGGAATTGCCACACTGTCTTCCACAACGGTTGACCTAATTTACACTCCCACCAACAGAGTAAAAGCATTCCTATTTCTCCACATCTTCTCCAGCATCTGTTGTTTTCTGACTTTTTAATGATTGCCATTGTAACTGGCATGAGATGTTATCTCATTGTGGTTTTGATTTGCATTTCTCTGATGACCAGTGATGATAAGCATTTTTTCATATGTCTGTTGGCTGCATAAATGTCTCCTTTTGAGAAGTGTCTGTTCACATATTTTGCTTAGTTTTTGATGGAGCTGTTTCTTTTTTTCTTGTAAATTTGTTTAAGTTCTTTGTAGATTCCGGACATTAGCCCTTTGTCAGATGGATAGATAGCAAAAATGTTCTCCCATTCTGTAGGTTGCCTGTTCACTCTGATGATAGGCTCTTTTGTTGTGCAGAAGCTCTTTCGTTTATTACATCCCATTTGTCTATTTTGGCTTTTGTTGTCATTGCTTTTGGTGTTTTAGTCATGAAGTCTTTGCTCAAGTCCATGTCCTAAATGGTATTGCCTAGGTTTCCTTCTAGGGTTTTATGGTTTTAGGTCTTACATTTAGGTCTTTAATCCATCTTGAGTTAACTTTTGTATACAGTGTAAGGAAGGGATCCAGTTTCAGCTTTTTACTTATGGCTAGTGAGTTTTCACAGCACCCCTTATTAAATAGGGAATCCTTTCCCCGTTGCTTGTTTTTGTTAGGTTTGTCAAAGATCAGATGGTTGTAGATGTGTGGTGTTATTTCTGAGGGCTCTGTTCTGTTCCATTGGCCTATATATCTGTTTTGGCACTCATACTATGCTGTTTTGGTTACTGTAGCTTTGTAGCATAATTTGAAGTCAGGTAGCGTGATGCCTCCAGCTTTGTTCTTTTTGCTTAGGATTGTCTTGGTTATATGGACTCTTTTTTGATTCCATATGAAATTTAAAGTAGTTTTTTCCAGTTCTGTGAAGAAAGTCAGTGGTAGCTTGGTGGGGATAGCATTGAATCTATGAATTACCTTGGGCAACATGGATATTTTCACTATATTGATTCTTCCTATCCATGAGCATAGAATGTTCTTCCATTTGTTTGTGTCCTCTCTTATTTCATTGAGCAGTGGTTAGTAGTTCTTCTTGAAAAGATCCTTCACATCCCTTGTAATTTGGATTCCTAGGTATTTTATTGTCTTTGTAGTAATTGTGAATGGGAGTTCACTCATGATTTGACTCTCTGTCTGTTCTTGATGTATAGGAATGCTTGTGATTTTTGCACATTGATTTTGTATCCTGAGACTTTGCTGAATTGGCTTAATAGCTTAAGGAGTTTTTGGACTGAAAAGTTGAGGTTTTCTAAATATGCAATCATGTCATCTGCAAACAGAGACAATTTGACTTCCTATTTTCCTAAATGAATATCTTTATTTATTTCTCCTTTCTGATTGCCCTGGCCAGAACTTCCAATACTATGTTGAATGAGTGGTGAGAGAGGGCATCCTTGTCTTGTGCCAATTTTCAAAGGGAATGCTTCCATTTTTTGCCCATTCACTATGATATTGGTTTGTCATAAAAAGCTTTTATTATTTTGAGATAAGTTCAATCAATACCTAGTTTATTGAGAGTTTTTATCATAAAAGATTGTTGAATTTTGTCCAAGGCTTTTTCTGCATCTATTGAGATAACCATGTGGTTTTTGTCATTGGTTCTGTTTATGTGATAGATTACATTTATTGATTTGCATATGTTGAGTCAACCTTACATCCCAGGGATGAAGCTTATTTGATCATGGTGGATAAGCTTTTCTATGTGCTGCTGGATTTGATTTGCCAGTATTTCATTGAAGATTTTCACATAGATGTCCATCAGGGATATTGATAAAGTTCTCTTTTTTCTTGTGTCTCTGCCAGGCTTTGGTATCAGGATGTTAGCCTCATAAAATGAGCTAGGGAGATGGGGTCTCTCCATGTTAGTCAGGTTGGTCTTGAACTCCTGACCTCAGGTGATCTGTCCACCATGGCCTCCCAATGTGCTGAGATTACAGGCATGAGCCATCATGCCCAGCCAGTTGTGCAGTTTTGAGTGAGCTTCTTAATCGTGAGTTCTAATTTGATTGCACTGTGGTCTGAGAGACTCTTTGTTGTGATTTCTGTTCTTTTACATTTGCTGAGGAGTGTTTTACTTCCAATTACGTGGTCAATTTTAGAATAAGTGAGATGTGATGACGTGAATAATATATATTCCATTCATTTGGGGTAGAGAGCTCTGTAGATATGGTCCACTTGGTCCAGAGCTGAGTTCAAGTCCTGGATATCTTTGTTAATTTTCTGTCTCACTGATCTGTCTAATGTTGACAGTGCGGTGTTAAAGTCTCCCATCATTATTGTGTGGGAGTCTAAGTCTCTTTGTAGGTATCTAAGAACTTGCTTTATGAATCTGGGTGCTCCTGTATTGGGTGCATATATATTTAGGATAGTTAGCTCTTCTTGTTGAATTGATCCCGTTACTGTTATTTAATGGCCTTCTTTTTCTCTTTTGATCTTTGTTGATTTAAAGTCTGTTTTATCAGAGACCAGGATTACAATATTACAATGCTTGCTTTTTTGTTTGTTTGTTTTTTGTTTTGTTTTGTTTTGTTTCTTTCCATTTGCTGGGTAGATCTTCCTTTGTCCCTTTATTTTAAGCCTATGTGTGTCTTTGCACATGAGATGGGTCTCCTGAATACAGCATACTGATGGGTCTTGACACTTTATCCAATTTGCCAGTCTGTGTCTTTTAATTGGGGCATTTAGTCCATTTACATTTAAGGTTAATATTGTTATGTTTGAATTTGATCCTGTCATTATGATGCTAGCTGGCTATTTCACCCATTAATTGATTCAGGTACTTCACAACGTCAATGGTCTTTACAATTTGGCATGTTTGTGTAGTGACTGGTACAGGTTGTTCCTTTCCATGTTAATGCTTCCTTCAGGAGCTGGTGGTGACACAATCTCTCAATATTTGTTTGTCTGTAAAGGATTTTATTTCTCCTTCGCTTATGAAGCTTAGTTTGGCTGGATATGAAAATCTGGATTGAATTTTTTTTTTTCTTTAAGAATGTTGATTATTGGTCCCCACTCTCTTCTGACTTGTAGGGTTACTGCAGAGAGATCTACTGTTAGTCTGACAGGCTTCCCTTTGTGGGTAACCTGTCCTTTCTCTCTGGTTGCCCTTAACATTTTTTTCTTCATTTTAAATTTGGTGAATTTGACGATTATGTGTCTTGGGGTTTCCCTTCTTCCCTTTGTGGTGTTCTCTGTATTTCCTGAATTTGAATGTTGGTCTGTCTTGATAGGTTGGGGAAGTTCTCCTGGATAAGATCCTGAAGAATGTTTTCCAACTTGGTTCCATTCTCCCTCTCACTTTCTGGCTCATCAATAAAATGTACAATTGGTCTCTTCACATAGTCTCATTTTTCTTGGAGGCTTTTTTCATTTCTTTTGACTGTTTTTCTCTAATCTTGTCTTCTCTCTTTATTGCATTAATTTGATCTTCAATCATTGATCTCTTTCTTCCGCTTGAGTCAGCTATTGAAGTTTTGTATGCTTTCCCAGGTTCCTTTACTGTGTTTTTCAGCTCCATCAGATCATTTAAGCTCTTCTCTACACTGGTTATTCTAGTTAGCCATTTGTCTAACCTTTTTTCAAGGTTTTTCGTTTCCTTGTGATGGGTTAGAACATGTTCCTTTAGCTCGGAGACGTTTGTCATTACTGACCTTCTGAAGCCTACTTCTTTCAACTCTTCAAACTCATTCTCCATCCAGTTTTGTTCCCCTGCTGTTGAGGAGCTGTGTTCCTTTGGTGGAGAATAAGTGTTCTGGTTTTTGGAATTTTCAGCCTTTCTGCTCTGGTTTCTCCCCATCTTTGTGGTTTTATCTACCTTTGGTCTTTGATGTGGTGACCTACAGATGGGGTTTTGGTGTAGATGTCCTTTTTGTTGATGTTGATGCTATTCCTTTCTGTTTGTTAGTTTTCCTTCTACCAGATAGGCCTCTCAGCTGCAGGTCTGTTGGAGTTTGCCAGAGGTCCACTCGAGACCCTGTTTGCCTGGGTATCACCAGTGGAGGCTGCAGAACAGCAAATATTGCTGCCCGATCCTTCCTCTGGAAATTTCATTCCAGAGAGGCACCCACCTGTATGAGGTTTCTGTCAGCCCCTACTGGGAGGTGTCTCCCAGTCAGGCTACAAGGGGGTCATGGACCTACTTGAAGAGGCGGTCTGTCCATTATCAGAGCTTGAACACTGTGCTAAGAGAACCATTGCTCTCTTCAGAACTGTCAGGCAGGGACATTTAAGTCTGCAGAAACTGTCTGGGGCCTTTTGTTCAGATATGCCCTGCCCACAGAAGTGGAATTTAGAGAGGCAGTAGACCTTGCTGAGTTGTGGTGGGCTCCGCCCAGTTTGAGCTTCCCTGCCGCTTTGTTTGCACTGTGAGCATAGACCCACCTACTTAAGCCTCAGCAATGGTGGATACCCCTCCCCCCACCAAGCTCCAGCATCCCAGGTCGATCTCAGACTGCTGTACTAGCAGTGAGCAAGGCTCTATGGATGTGGGACCCACTGAGCAAGGCATGGGAGGGAGACCTCCTGGTGTGCTATTTGTGAAGACCATGGGAAAAGCACACTATTTGGGCAGGAGTGTACTGTTCTTCCAGGTACAGTCACTTATGGCTTCCCTTGATGAAGAAAGCGAAATCCCCCAACCCCTTGTGCTTCTCGGGTGAGGCAACACCCCTCCCTTTCAGATATAAGGCAGTGAGACAACAATAAAGAAAAAAAAAGAATGAGGATGGAGGCAATGGCTCATGTCTGTGATCCCAACACTTTGGGAGGCCAAATCAGGTGAATCACTTGATGTCAGTAGTTCAAGATCAGCCTGGCCAACATGGTGAAAACCCGTGTCTACTAAAAATGCAAAATGTAGCTAGGTGTGGTGCACACCTGTAGTCCCAGCTATTTGGGAGGCTGAGGTGGTAGAATCACTTGAACCTAATAAGGTTAGGTTACAGTGAGCCAAGATTGTGCCACTGCACCTCTAGCCTGGGTGACAATGTGAGAAACTCTCTCAAAAAAAAAAAAAAAAAGAAAAAGAAAAAGGAAAAGAAAAAGAAAAAAATGAAAAGGAAAGAACAAACAAAACCTCCAAGAAATATGGCATTATGCAAAAGGACTGAATCTGTGACTCATTGGGTCTCTGAAATAGATGAGAAGAATGGAAACAATTCGGAAAACATATTTCAGGATATCATCCATGAGAACTTCCTCAGCCTAGCTAGAGAGGCCAACATTTGAATTCAGAAAGCGTAGAGAACCCTGCAAAATACTTCACAAGAAGATCATATCCAAGACACATAATTATCAGATGCTCCAAGGTCAAAATGAAAGAGAAAATATTAAAGGCAGCTAGAGAGAAAGGACAAGTCACCTACAATGGGAAGTCGATCAGACTAACTGTATACCTTTCTGCAGAAAACCTGCAAGCTCGAAGAGATTGAGGGCTTATATTCAACATTCTTAAAAGAAATTTCATACAAGAATTTTATATCTAACTAAACTAAGCCTCATAAGTGAAGGAGAATAAAATCTTTTTCAGGGAATGAAATGCTAAGGAAATTCATTACCACCATACCTGCTTTACAAGAGACTCTTAAAGAAGTAATAAATATGGGTAATTGGCTGCCAAGATGGCCGAATAGGAACAGCGCCAGTGTGCAGCTCCCAGTGAGATGAACACAGAAGGCAGGACATATCTGCATTTCCAACTGAGGTACCCAGTATCTCATTGGGACTGGTTAGAGAGTGGATGCAGCCCACAGAGAGCGAGCTGAAGCAGGGTGGGGCTTTGCCTCATCCAGGAAGTGCAAGGGGTTAGGGAACTCCCTCCGCTAGCCAAGAGAAGCCATGAGGGACTGTGCCATGAGGGACCATGCATTCCAGCTCTGATACTATGCTTTTCCCATGGTCTTCACAAACCACACATCAGGAGATTCCCTCAGGTGCCAACACCACCAGGGCCCTGGGTTTCAAGCACAAAACTGGGCAGCCGTTTGAGCTGACACTGAGCTAGCCACAGGAGTTTTTTTTTTTTTTTTTTTTTTTTTTTTTTTTTTCCCATAACCCAGTGGCTCTCGGAATACCAATGAGACAAAACTGTTCACTTCCCTGGATAGGGGGCAGAAGTCAGGGAGCCAAGTGGTCTACCTCATTGGATCCTACCCTCACGGAGCCCAGCAAGCTAAGATCCACTGGCTTGAAATTCTTGCTGCCAGCACAGCAGCCTGAAGTCGACCTAGAATGCTCGAGCTTGGTGAGGGGAGAGGTGTCTGCCATTTCTGAGGCTTAAGTAGGAGGTTTTTCCCTCAGTGTAAACAAAGGCACCAGGAAGTTCAAACTGGGTGGAGCCCACCAGACCTTCCCAAAGCCACTGCAGCCAGATTGCCTCTCTAGATTCCTCCTCTCTGGGCAGGGCATCTCTGAAAGAAAGGCAGCAGCCCCAGTCAGGGTCTTACAGATAAAACTCCCATCTCCCTGGGCAAAGGGGTGGCTGTAAGTGCAGCTTCAGCAGACTTAAATGGCCCTATCTGACAGCTCTGAAATCAGCAGCAGATCTCCCAGCACAGCGTTCGAGCTCTGCCAAGGGACAGAGTGCCTCTTCAAGTGGGTCCCTGACCCCCATTCCTCTTGATTGGGAGACACCTCTCAGCAGGGGTCAAGAGACACCTCATATAGGAGAGCTCTGGCTGGCATCTGGTGGGTTCCCCTCTGGGATGCAGCTTCCAGAGGAAGGAACAAGCAGCAATCTATGCTGTGCTGCAGACTCTGCTAGTGATATCCAGGCAAACAGGGTCTGGAGTGGAACTCTAGCAAACTCCAGCAGACCTGCAGCAGAGAAGTCTGACTGTTAGAAGGAAAATTAACAAACAGAAAGGAATAGCATCAACATCAACAAAGAGGACATCTGCCCAGACACCCCATCTGAAGGTCACCAACATCCAAGACCAAAGGTAGATAAATCCATGAAGATGCGAAAAAAACAGCCCAAAAGTCTGTGAATTCCAAAACCAGAACATCTTTTCTCCTCCAAAGGATCACAATTCCTCACCAGCAAAGGAACAAAACTGGATGGAGAATGAGTTTGATGAATTGACAGAAGTAGGCTTCAGAAGGTGAGTAATAACAAACTCCCCAGTGCTAAAGGTGCATGTCCTAACCCAATGCAAGGAAACTAAGAACTTTGAAAAAAAGGTTAGAGGAATTGCTAACTAGAATAACCAGTTTAGAGAAGAACATAAAAGACCTGATGGAGCTGAAAACTACAGCACAAGAACTTCATGAAACATACACATTTATCAATAGCTGAATCAATCAAGCAGAAGAAAGGATATCAGAGATTGAAGTTCAACTTAATGAAATAAAGCATGAAGACAAGATTAGAGAAAAAAGAATAAAAGGAACAAACAAAGCCTCCAAGAAATATGGGACCATGTGAAAAGACCAAACCTACATTTGATTGGTGTACCTGAAAGTGATTGGGAGAATGGAACCAAGTTGGAAAACACTCTTCAAGATATTATCCAGGAGAACTTCCCCAACTTATCAAGACAGGCCAACATTCAAATTCAGGAAATACAGAGAACACTGCAAAGATACTCCTCGAGAAGGGAAACTCCGAGACACATAATTGCTAGATTCACCATGGTTGAAATGACGGAAAAAATATTAAGGGCAGCCAGAGAAAAAGGTTGGGTTACCCAAAAAGTGAAGCCCATCAGACTAATGGCAAATCTCTTAGCAGAAGCCCTATAGGCCAGAAGAGAGTAGAGGTCAATATTCAACATGCTTAAAGAAAATAATTTTCAACCCAGATTTCATATCATCCAAACTAAGCTTCATAAGAGAAGGAGAAATAAATTCCTTTACAGATAAGCAAATGCTGAGAGATTTTGTCACCACCAGGCCTGCCATATAAGAGCTCCCGAAGGAAGCACTAAATATGGAAAGGAAAAATCAGTTTCAGCCACTGCAAAAACATACCAAATTCTAAAGTCCATCAATACTAAGAGGAAACTGCATCGATTAATGGGCAATAAACCAGCTAGCATCATAATGACAGGTTCAAATTCACACATAACAATGAGGATTGTTTTGTGTCTGATTATGTGGTCTATTTTAGTGTATATGCCATGTGGTGATGAGAATAATATGTATGTTCTGTTGTTTTGAGGTGAAAAGTTCTGTAGCTGTCTATCAGGTCCATTTGGTCCAGTGTTGACTTCATGTCCTGAATGTCTTTGTTAATTTTCTGCCTCAATGATCTCTCTAATACTGTCAATGGGGGTTGAAGTCTCCCACTATTGTGGTGTGGGAGTTGAAGTCTCTTTGGGGGTCTCTAAAAACTTGCTTTATGAATATGGTGCTTCTGTGTTAGATGCATATATATTTAGAATGCATATATATTTAGAACTGAATCCTTTAACATTATGTAATGCCATTCTTTGTCTCTATGACCTTTGTTGGTTTAAAGTCTGTTTTGTCAGAAACTAGGATGGCATCCCCTGCTCATTTCTGTTTTCCATGTACTTGGTAGATGTGTCTCCATACCTTTATTTTGAGCCTATGGGTGTCCTTGCATGTGAGATGGGTCTCATGAAGAAAGCATACCATTGGGTCTTCTTTCTGCAGGTTGACACTCTGTGACTTTTAATTGGGACATTTAGCTTGACTACATTCAAGAAGAGCTAGCTATCCTAAAAATATATGCACCCAGAATGCTAGGGAAGGGATAGCATTAGGAGAAATGCCTAATGTAGATGATGGGTTGATGGGTGCAGCAAACAACCATGGCACACCTATGTTACAAACCTGCAAGTTCTGCACATGTATCCCACAAACTAAAGTATAAGAAGAAAAAAAAAAAAAAGAAATACTAAATATGGAAAGAAAAGACAGTTACCAGTCACTAGACAAACAAACTTTACACAGAGTAGTGACACTATATATAAAGCAATCACACAAACAAGTTGGCATAATAAACAACTAAAATCATGGTGATAGGATTAAACTCACACATAGCAATACTGACTTTGAAGGTAATACCTAAAAAATGTCAGGCCACATATGGGTGTGTACGCACGTGTGTTTATACACACACAGTACATAGATAGTTAGATAGATAAGATAGATATAGATATAGATATAGGCATACCTCAGATAATAAAGTATTCCTCTCTACAAGGTTAACTATTATAGGCATCAAATGATTTTTATGCGTATATCTGATATTGTAATCGTTATTGCTAGATATCATGAGAAAGAAAATATAAATGAACACTTAGAGAAAATTTGACAGTAGAAGCAGATCACAGGTGATCCATACATTAAACTTATAATACAAGCAATTGAGAGTAAATATAGTGAATATATTCAGTAAAATAGATGAAAAGATGGACATAATAGCTAAAGAGATGGATAACATCAATTAGATTTAAAACATCAAATATATTCTAGAAATAAAAATATGATATCTAAATTTAATAATTTGATAAAAGAGCTTAACAGTAGATTCCATACAGCACAAGATAACAGGGAAGACAAACTAAAGCTAAGGAGAAAAAGTCATTTTTTTAAAATGCAGAACAGAATATAAGAGGCCTATGGAATGCTAAGTAGTAAAGCAATTCCTAAGAAGCAGTGAGTGTGAAGCTGCTATGTTAATTTGTCACTCTTCCAAAGATTCAGCTTCTAAACAAATAATGAGCACATATAGATTTAGATAATTTATTACTGACACAGATAGCATAAGCAAGATCAATATATTGTCAGCTTCTCATGTCCCTTGTTCCACAGAATAACTTTGAAGTGAAAGGGGAAGATGAAAAATAACACAAGCAATGGGTTGCTCTGCAAGACAGAGCAAATTGTAAGTTGCAGGTGAGTGATTTTATATTCTCCACCTATATCTAAATGGATGTGAAGTGTAAAATACCATGGTTCACTGGACCCATGATGGTAGATGGTTAACTATCGTGTGAAAATTAGTAAGGCACTTGAAAAATGACCTTCTGATAGCTCCTCACAAGACTGCTTTTCTTTCCATGTTCCAGGAAGGCTCACATGATATTTTGCCAAGAGTTGGGTCAGACTATGGTCCTCTCTCTGTCTCCTGTGGGTCATGTAAAGTTGCCAGGGAAAGAGGATGTAACTGTTCTCCTTCGAAGAACTCAAGGAAAATTTCTTACTTACTAGCAACTGGAGTCCCAGAGACAGAGGACAGGGATAATGAGGAAAGAGTGATACTATGTGTGTTATTAGCTGAGAATTTCCCAAAGTGTTGTAAGTCATCAATCATCAGACTGAAGAAGCCCCGTAAATCCCAAACAGGAAAATATACATAGGAAAGCACAAAAGCTTGTTATAGTCAAAATGATGCAGACTGAATATGAAATATGGAAATTTCTCTTCAGATATAAAGAGAAAATATTAAAAGAAAACAGAGAGAAAAACTTGTTTTTTTCAGAAAGCACCCAAAAAACCTGACAGTCACACAAATGGAAGTCAGAAGACCACTGAATGCCATAGTGCTGGAAGAAAATAACTGCTAATGTAAAATCACATTCCAGAGAAAATACAATATACAAAATTCATAAAATAAATATTCAGAGAATCTATTACGGCATGCTTGCACTGAACATTCTTATAGAAAAATCTAGGTGACATTCTTCAGACAGAAATAAAATGATAACACAAAGAAATATATAAATCCAGGAAGGGACAAAAATCAATCAAAAAGGTAAATTAATAGCCCATTATATTGGCTGTAAAAAATTAAGAGTAATTTCTTAAGGACATTAAATGTATGAAGAATTAAAATGCATAAGAACAACAATATGTCTTTTAAGATTCTAGTATTTTCTGAGATAAGCAAAGTAAATATTTATATTAATATTGTGTATCAAAAATGCATGTAATCTTTAGTGTAGACACCAAAATAACAATATAAATGTAAAATTAAGATGTAATTAATTAAAGAAGAAATGACCAACATGAGTGTAATTATGTATCAGGAACTGTGGAAGAGAAAAGATCCGGCATAACTGAATTATAGGAAAATATATTCAATTATAAATGCTTTAAATAACGTTAACATCTATTGGAATAAAAATAAAACTGAGTGAAGAGCACAAATCCTGTAAAGAATATAGTAAAAGAAAGAATTTTTGAAATGGAACATACATCGAAAAACACTTCACTTTGAAATAATTATTCAACAAGTAAAAGAGATGCTAAAAATTACTTGATTAAGCATGTAGAAGCTGCAAAATACTAAAATAAAGGAATTGGAAAACAATAATAATTGATAATTAATATTTAACACTTAATAATATTTTCAATATTATTTGAATTATTCAAAAGTGAAAAAGTATATGACCTTACATTTAATAATATATACATGTGTGTGTTTATAGATGTGTGTGTGTATATATATGTGTGTATAAATGTATACATGTTTGTGAGTGTGTGTGCAGATACACACACCTATCATATGTGTGTATATATATGTGTGTACATAAAATGAAACTTCAGCATATGAATTATAAAGCAAAATAAAATGTAACATCTACCAGAAAAAAAGACAAATTACCTAAAAAGAATGTTATAAACTGAGAGGAAATTTCTTACAAGGATCAATAAAAACCAATAAAAATAAAATAATAAAGTATATTCAACATGATGAATAAACGTCATACATTATGAATATACTTTACAAAATAACATATTCATATTACTTATTACAATAAAATAAAACATGTTGCCACTATTTTAAGATGCCATTGAATCTAATTTTACAAATATTAAACATAGAACATAGAAGAGTATACTAGAGTGAATTCAATGCAATATTCAAAGTGCATATACTCTGCATATAGTTAATAATTCTACTTTTACAGAAATAAAATAATTGTATAAGAGCATGCACAAGAATGAAGCTGGAGGCTTGGTGACTTTTAATAGATGTAAAAAAGAATCTTGAAATGTGTCAGAGAGACACATTAGACAGAAATATTCAACTCTGTCTTTGGTTTTTGTTGCTGTTTATGTTAGATGAAATTAAAAGAAAATACTGTACTTGATGTTATGTTATTTTCTGGCCTTATCTATATCCTATAAACAGTTCATAATACAAAAAGTTAATACAATTATTTAATGAATATTTCCATAGAAGCTAGATTTTTTTATTTATTGTAAAGTATATCATTGTTGTAATACTAAATTGAACATCTATATGAAATATGCACAATATATGCTGTGCTGCTGTAATTTCAAAAAGACTAAAATATGAATATTTAGTATAAAAATAAATGCTTTATAATCTAAGAAATGTAGTTTATTTACTTGACTGCATTTACAACACTCTCAGTAGATAAAGGATTCTTTGCTTAATAATAATTAAGGAATAATATGTCCCATTTCATATGAAGGTGTTTTCAGTTGTCTTCACCCTATGAACTATTTGTATCACTGTTATAGCAGCTGTCGCTGTTAAAAATTTCTATCTTATCTCCCAATAATAGCTTTTATTTGCAAAGGGTCATCAACATCCTACTTTCTCATTTTGCTGTATGAATCAAAAAGCTTAGCATTCTTAATTTAACTCCAGAATCTGTTTATCTTAGCAAAGAAAAAATATCATTTACTAAGCAATATCCTTGGAGTCACCTGTGGTTTTAGACATAAACATTATTAACTTAGAAGTGATTCCACAAATGAACCAACAGGCAGGGGGAGTCCTTGACCTATTAAACATAGCTATAGGATTCCTCAGATAATGTATTCCACCGGTAGCAGCCCCAGGTAAATTCAAGGGACTAATTTTGTTCCTCTTCAAATTGCATTCAATCAATGGCTCAGTCCATTTGGAAAATCAATATCCACAACTATCATCTTTGAAGAACCACATTATTCAGCAAAACCTAATTATCATAAATACTTGCTCTATTACAACAGCTCTCCACTATTGTGTTAAAATTATGAAATAAGATTGTCCTGACATTTTTAGTGAGTGAATCTGTAACAGCAACAGGAAATTAGCTTTCTGTACTATAATATGCTATTACATTTTTGTATTGTGATTCTTTTTCTAGTTTGGAGATTTGACTGTGCAAAATTAATATGGAGCTGTAGTAATCATCACCTCTTTCAACTTTTTGAATTCATAAAAATAATGATGCAAAGAAGGGCTGAAAATCTTACGTATCTCCAAAAATACTGAGAAACATCTACAAATTAAAAAAACTAATTTGAAGTAAAACTACATATAGAGCTATTTATAAAATAAATACTTGCAACTTCAAATGGAGTAAGTCTGCATCAAAGAACTGAATATACTAGAAAACAAAACAAGCATAAAATAAAAATAATTAATTACTATAGTTATTGTAAATATCATCTAAATATACTTTCCAGCTGTGAATACTTCAACAGACTCCATTAACTACGATATTGCTGACTCCATTAATCATGCCCAGGGTGGATCAAAGAAGCTCTAGGTGCTATGAAGCACATAGGAGTTATTTTCTAACAATGACTTGGCTTCAAAACAATCAGTGTGAGAGAGAGATTGATTCAGAATTGAGGAAACATTCTATCAGTACCCTAGAGATTACTAATGATATAGTTCTCCCTGACTGGACACTTAATACAGAAATTGCTTGGCTAAATAGTGAGATAAACTGAGGTGTTGAATTGCAAGCTTAATTTAAAATTGCTGAGGACAAGTTAAATCCATGTCAAATACTGAATGTTAAAATATTATAATGACCCTTACCAATAAATTCAGTAGTTATAATAAGGTAAAAAAAAAAAAAAAAAGAAGCAGTGAAACTGTCATAGGTTTAATTTACATTAAATCAATTTATGCTTAATTGTTTAATGTACTGTCTCCTTAGCTACCATTGCCAGAAACCTTCAGTTAAATATTTAAATATAGAGTCCACAATAGTGTAACAGTTTTTATGATGGTGAGATTGGTGGAGAACTCTATAAAGAAAATCAACCCAGAAACCAATTTCATCCATAACTGACAAAATACAAATTTGATATCAGAGATGTGTAAGTAATAACTTACTTACTGAGAAGCCTTTTGAATATTAAAAACAATGGGTTTCTCTTTAACACTTAGAAACTTAACATTTCTCTTTAACATTTAGTAACTCATCTTAAAGAATAAGCAATCGCTGTCAAACTTGAAGTTGTGAAAATCCAACAATAAAATTCTGAGCCGATATAAACAATAGTAAAATAAATATATTCTCAAAGTGCACACACACACACACACACACACACACACACACACACACCTTTTCTTGAAGAACCCAGGCAAATATAGATTTAGGTACTGAGAGTGGTTCTAGAGGAACAGAAATTTAAGGATGAGTCTTAATTGTAAGATTTCTGGAATTCTCCCTCCAAACTTATTGGATTTGAAGACATTAGTGACTCTATTTTCAGTGTTAAAGAGAGCACTGATATTCTATATGGTGATCTGGCAATAAAGATTTACAAATATTTTCTTTGAGTATTCCTAATTAGCCACTTATAAGAAGAAAGGAGCTGGATTACTGTGCATATGATACTTGGTTGATTACTTGTAATGTCACTGGAAAAAGTGATAAAAATGCAGTAAACTCAGAAATTTAATTTCCTAGGTCAAGTGCCCCGTAAAGGACTGATCACTCTTATTTATGCCCTGATGGAGACTCTTATCTTCTGTAGCCACAGGCTGGGACTACTGAAGAGCAAATGCAAAATCTGACTAAAACTGGTTGATTTACAAGTTGACCTTTCAGCTTAGAAGGGTACCTGTTGTTACAGTGAGGGCAATTGAATGGGAAAGAGTCGTACCTTATAAGTTGAAATGGTGAAACTGGAGACATTGATTTTCTAAATTATGATGAGTCATCTTTGCCAGTAGAAGATGTCTCCCCACCCTAGTGGTGGTGGCCTCTCCACTTCCCTCTGAGATTAGCTCTGCATTGCCTCTGGAGACTGTAATGACCCCCACTAAGTAAGCTGCTATGCAAGACAGTGCTGATTCTCCTTGGGAGCAATCCTATCACCCCTTTTTGCTTCTAAACCTATAAGTAGACTCAAGTCCCAGCAAGCCCCTAAAGGTACAGCACAAACTGTGACCCATGAGGATGTGCACTACACTCTAAAAGAACTACTTGAGCTTTCTAACTTAAACTGATAGAAAGCTGAAGAACACATGTGGAAAAGGTTGTTATTAGTGTGTGGGGTAATGGTGGAAGAAATATTAAGTAAGATCAGGCTAAAGTTATAGGCAAGTGGTCAATAAACTGAGATGCTGCTCATTAAATCTCAATAAACAGAGATTCTGCAATTAATGTTGTAGCACAGGGAGTTAGAAAGAGCCTCGTTGTCATGGGATCTTTGGGGTGTCACTTTGCCAGCTGGAAACCTCTGTGGCCAGTGGTGTCTCCTGAATGCATATTTCTCATGCCTGCTGGGCTCGTTCAGCCCACTCAGCCAGGGAGGCTGTACTCTGCTCGCACTACTGACCTGGATCCCACACCTGCCAAGGGTGAGCCAGGTGCAGAGTGGCAAGGGATGTGTGGACAAGTGAGCACAGGGTCCAGTCACTGCTCACAGCTGGGCATGCCAGTTGCTGCAGTGGGGCAGGTAGCTACAGGCACTGGCACAGGTGCTGGCTCCATGTGAGGCTGCAGCTAGACCAGATTTACCACATGTAGCTTCTGCTAAAGGCATTTGTGCCTGGATGACTGCAATGCTATGGTGCCCAGGAGCTTGGAAACACCAGGAACCACAGATCCCAAAGAAGGTGTCACAGTCCTGGCTTGGGAAGCCCCTAGGTCTGAGCTCCCCAAAGGCCCACAGCTCTTCTCTCCTTCTCATCGCCCTCAGTGTAGCAAGTGGGAGGGGCATGTTTTCAGCCCTGTTTTTGTTACAGCTCTTTCAGTCCTACCATTCCAATGGTCCCGAATTCTTGTCCCACGTCTAGGAAGAATGAGGTACTCTGACAACTGGAGGTTGAGCAAGATGGAGAGGAACTTCACTGAGTGACAGAACAGCTCTCAGGAGAACTGAACTGGGTAGCTCCTTTCTGCAGGCAGGTTATCCTGACAAGTGTCCAGCTGTAAGTGGAGAGGAGACCCACCATGAGTAGCTCCTTTCCACAGGGAAATCATCCTGAGAGTGTTGGAGTCTGGTTGAATCTAGGGTTTTTATGGGCTCAGAAGGGAAGAAATGTGTGCTGATTGGTCAATGTGTGGCCATGGTTGAGGCTGGAAAAATCACCATAAGTTCTCACTCCAGTCCACAGATTCCACCTGGAACTGACAGCCCAGTCCCTATGCTTCAGGCCATCCCTGGTGTGAAGGCGGGGCTTAACCAGGGACCTGCTCATTTTTCCCTGTATTAGTCCATTTTTGGGCTGCTGATAAAGACATACCTGAGACTGGGTAATCTATAAAGAAAAATAAGTTTAATGGACTGGCAGTTCCAGATAGCTCGGGAAGCCTCACAATCATGACAGAAGACAAAGGAAGAGCAAAGGGACTTCTTACATGGCAATGGGCAAAAGAAGGATTTGTGCAGGGGAATTCTTTCTTAAAGAACCATCAGATCTCATGAGACTCATTCACTATCATGAGAACAACACAGGAAAGACACACCTCCATGATCCAATTACCTCCCATCAGGTCCCCTCCCATGACACTTGGGAATCGTGGGAGCTACAATTCAAGATGAGATTTTGGTGGGGACATAGCCAAACCATATCACTGTCCTGGACCCTGTCTGCCTCCTGCCACCATCAATCATATCATCCACAGAGCCCAAGGTGTTCATGCAAAGTGGTGCCTACAGGCCTGTGCCAAGCTACCCTGAGCTCCACCTTGGACTCTCTCCCTGAGCTTGTCAGTGCCCAAACCCTGCGGGTGCAGGGCGAGCCTGTAGGGAGCTGGCAGTGCTGCCCAGAGTGTGTGCACAACTGGATCATGGCTGGATCATGACAGCACCCGTTCATGGCCACAATTATCCTCCACCCCAGAGTGGGCACCAGGAGCAGGGAGAGTTCAGGAAGTGGGAGCAGCAACCCCCTGTAGGGGATGGTGGGCTTCTTGGCCCCCGAATGTTCAGGGATGCCTAGGTCCATAGCCACAGCTAGTTGACTGCAGCTGTAATCGGGAGTATAGGGCCCTGCAAACTTGGAAGGGGGCAGGGCTCCCACCTGTGTCTGGCTCCTACCAGCTCCATGGAGTGCACAGCACTGGCCATGCCTTCCCCTCTTGCAGCCAGCATCTTCACAGCAGCCAGTCCAGACAGGCCACAGCTGCCATCACCATCAGTTTATTTGGGTGGATGAAACATAGACCAAAAGGTGGCCCACCATTTGTAAATTAGACATGCGGAACCTATCATATTCAATGTAGAGGAAGGGATTCAAAGGTTTAGAAATATTGGAATGTTAGAGTAGTTTGTCATTTAAGATATATTCATCCACATTGTAGTGATGATAGTGTAGGCTATCCAAAAGACAAATCTCTCACCACTACTGCAAGAAATAAATTTTTGTGGGAAGAAAACCTAGCATCCTTCAGGAGCTTTGTGGTTGCTCTTCTCCGTAACTCAGACCTTACAGTGGAAACTACAGTCACTGAATTGGGAAACCTAAATGCAATGGGAGTAGTTGAATCATTAAGTGAGAGGGGCCCAGTGGCAGACCTCAACTGCCAAACGCAAGGTGGGCATTGACAACACGATGGAAAGCAGTCACAGCAGCAATCAGAACAGCCTAACTCCTGCAGATGTATTTGCTAGTTGATCATGGTTGAAATAGAAAGTTTAGTAAGTTTTTACTTGATCTGTTTATTAGTCTGTTTTCATACTACTGTAAAGACTACTTGAGACTGGGTAATTTATGAAGACATGAGGTTTAATTGACTCACAGTTCTGCAGGAAGAGCAAAGGGAGAAGTGCCACACACTTTCAAACAGCCAGATCTCATGGAAACTCACTCACTCACTATCAAGAGGACAGCAAGAGAGATGTCCCTTGATTCAATCAACTCCCACCTGGCCCCTAGCCCAACACGTAGGGATTACAATTCAAGGTGAGATTTGAGAAGTTATACAGAGACAAATCATATCAATCTGTATAAACTGAAAATTTCTAGGTCTAGTGAACAAAAGTCTGACCTGAATCAACCAGAAATTCATGGCCCCTCCATCAATTTTCGGACTTGAAACCACTTACTTAACCAAAACCCATTGAATTAAGGCAAGGTCAGGTCTCCACAAGGAAGAACCTAGTACATTATCAAAAATTTATACTTTTAATCCTTCTGAAAGCCTTCCTCCAAAGAGATCTTTTTTTTTTTTTTTTTTTTTTTTTTTTTTTTTTTTTACCAGGTTAACTGTACATTGGGAAAAGGGAAATAATACAACTTTCAGAGACTACTAGACACTGGCTCTAAACTGATACTAATTCCAGGAGACCCAAAATGTTACTTAAGTCTACAAGTCAAAGCAGGGAACTGTGAAGGTCATGTGATTTATGAAATTATGTCTCCGGTCCATCTCACAGTGAGCCCAGTGAGTCCCAGAACCTATTTTGTGGCTATTTCCCAAGTTCTAGAATGCATAACTGAAATAGATATATGCAGTTACTGGTAGAATCTCTACAATGGTTTTCTGACTAGTAGAGTGAGGGATAGTATGGTGAAAAAGGCAAAGTGTAAGCCAATAAAACTACCTCTACTTTGAAAAATAGCAAAGCACAAGCAATATAGCAATTATGGAGGAATTGAAGAGATTAGTGCTATCATCAAAACGCAAAAGACCTAAGGGTGGATTTCCCGCTACATACTCATTCAAGTTGCCTACCTGATGCATGTGGAAAACAGAGGGACTATGGAGAATGACAGTGTAGTATCATAAGCTTAGACAGGTGGTGACTCCAATTGCAGCTTCTGTGTGTGGTTTCATTGCTTAACAAAATTAACACATCCCTTGGTCCCTGGTATGCAGCTATTAAGCTGGCAAATGCTTTTTTTTTTTTTTTTTTTCTTTATACCTTTTGGTAAAGGCCACCATAAGCAGTTTTCTTTCAGCTGACAAGGCCAGCTATATACCTTCACTGTCCCATCTCAGGGATATATAAACTCTCTGGCCCTATATAATAATGTAGTTTACAGAGATCTTGATTTAATTTCCCTTCAACAAGATATTATACTGGGCCATCATCACATTGATGAAATTATGATTTGATGTAGTGAACAAGAGGTAGCAACTACTGTAGACAGATTGATAAGATATACACATGTCAGAGTGTGAGAAATAAATCTAACAAAAACTTAGGGTCCTTCTATGTCAGTGAAATTTCTTGGGCTTCAGTGGTATGCAGCATGTCTAGATATCTCTTATAAGGTGAAGGATAAGTTGTTGAAGTTGTTGCGTCTGGCCCCACTTACAACGAAAAAAAGGCATGATGTTTAGTGTGTCCCTAGATTTTGGAGAAAAAAAAGTTATATTTCATTGGGTGTATTACATTGGCTTATTTACTGAGTGGCCCAAAAAGCTGCCAGTTTTAAGTGGATTCCAGAATAAGAGAAGGATTTCCAAGTTATACAGGCTGCTGTGCAAGCTGCTCTGCTGCTTGGACCATATGATTCAGCAGATTCAGTGATGGATAAAGTATCAATGGCACATAGGGATGCTGTTTGGAGTGACTGGCAGTTCTTTATAGGAGAATCACAGTGCAATCCTTAGGATATTGGAGTGAAGAGTCCTGTCACCCATCCAAAAAAAACTCTTCTTTTTTGGAAACAGTTTTTGGCCTGCTACTGGGCCTCAGTAGATACTGAACTATGAACCATCACATTACCATGTGACTTTAGCTACACATTATGAAATTGGTATTATCTGATTCACCAAGCCACAAAATTGGGCATGCACAATAGTGCTACTTCAAATAGGTGTAGTATATATGTGGTTGGGCTTAAGCAGACCTGAAGTCAGTTGCATGAAGAAGTGGCCCAAATGTCCATACTCTTGTCTCCTGCTACACTGTTGTCTCTCTCACATCCTACCTATAGCCTCACAGAGAATTACCTATAATCAATTGACAGAGAAACAGAAGATTGCGGCCTTGTTTCCAGATCATTATGTATGATACACAGAAACTATTCAAAAGTGAACAGCTACATCCCCTTTCAGGGGCATTCTTAAAGGACATTGGTGAATGGAAATCCTCCTAGTGGGTTTTTGAGCAGTGTATCTGGTTGTATATTTTGATTAGAAGGAAAAATGGCCAGATGTGGAATTATGTACTAATTCATGGGATTTGGCTTATTGTTTGACTGAATAGTTAGACATTTGGAAGGAATATAATTGGAAAATTGATGACAAAGAAATTTGGGGAAAAGGTATGTGGATAGACCTCTCTTAATGGACAATAGACATGAAGATTTTTATGTCTCACATGAATACTCAAAAAGGATGACCTTAGCAGAAGATTTTAATAATGAATTGGATAGGATAACCCAGTCTATGCATACCAATCAGCCTCTTTCTCTAGCCACACTTGTCATCACCTAAGGGGTTCATGAGCAAAGTGGTTATGGTGGCAGCGACGGAAGTTATACATGAACTCAGCATCATGGACTTCCACTCACCAAGACTGGCCTGGTTACAACCACTGCTTAGGTTTCCTCAGTCTTCCAATAGTAGAGACTAACACTGAGTCCTCAATATGGCACCACTTCTTAGAGTAATTAGCCAGCTACCTGGCAGCAGGTTGATTACACTGGATTGTTTTCAAACTACAAAGTAAAGTAATTTTTTTTCTTACTGAAATGGACACTTACTTTGAATATGAATTAGCCTCAGTTTCATACAATGCTTCTGCCAAAACTACAATTTGTGTACTAGTGGGATGCTTTAGCCAACATCATGGTATTTCACCCAGCACTGTTTCTCATCAAGGAACATGCTTTAGAGCAAATTTAATAGGGCTATGGGTCAGTCAATGTTCATGAAATTCTAGGATATTACCATGTTCCCCACCATCCTGAAACAACTAGTTTGGTAAAACGGTAGCATCCTTTTGAGGACTCAGTTATAGCACTAGAGAGATGAAAATACGTTTCAGGGCTGGAATAACATTCTTCAAGAGGTTGTATACACTCTCAATTAGCATCTAACATATGACGTTATTTCTCCAACAGTCAGGATTCATGGGTACAGGAATCAAGGGGTGAAAATGAGACTATCACCGCTCACTATTACTCCTATTGACCCACCAGCTAATTTTTTTCTTTTTTTTTTTTTCTGTTCCCACAACCTTATACACTGCTGGCCTAGAGGTATTTGTTCCAAAGGGAAAGATGTTTCCACCATGAGATATAACAATGATCATACTAACCTGAAAGTTAAGACTGCTACCTAGCCACTTAAAACTCCTCATGCCTCTGAATCAACAAGCAAAGTAGGAAGTTTTGGTGTCAGCTGGGGTAATTGATTCTTACTAACAAGAAGAAATTGGACTGATACTCCCTAATGGAAGAAGAACATGACTAGAATAAGGAGATTCCTTAAGTTATATCTTAGAATTGCCATGCCATGTGATTGAGGTCAATAAAAAATTACAACTACCCATTCCAGGCAGGATCACTAACGGCCCAGACCCTTCAGTTGTAAAGATTTGGGTCACTCCATTAGGTAAAGAACCATGAAAACTTGAGATGCTTTCATAGGTAAACAGTAATAGAGAATGGGTAGAGGAAGAAGGTAGTTGTCGATTCCAGTTATGACCATGTAGCCAGTTACGGAAACATAGACTATAATTGTCAAAAATATTCCTTCTTATTTTGTTATGAACATGTTTGTGTGTATATTCATATGAATATCCTATTTTCTTGTACCTCTCTTATTCCTTTATAATTTAATGTAAGCTGTATTGATTTGATGATTTTATACCATTATACTTAAGTATTATTAACTTTAAATCATAGCACTTAAGATAGAGAACAGTAAACATCACTCAAACACTTGACTTCTCTTGAGAAAGAGATTAGTGATTTTCTAATTGTTCTCAGAATAGTTGTATCATGTTAGGACAAATTATGGCCTTGCTATTTTCTTTATTTGGAGGTTAAATATGGCTTGAGATGTGTATGGATGCCAGGTTCACAAAAGGTGGACTTGAGACGGTTAATTTTATATGTCAATTTGACTGGGTCATGAGATGCACAGATTTTAGCTTATAGTAATTCTGGATATGTTTTTGAGAATATTTATGAATGAGATTAAAACTTGAATCCGTAGACTGTATAAAGTAGATTGCTCTTTCCAGTGTGGGTGGGCCTCATCCAATCCATTAAAAACCTAAATACAATAAAAATCTGAGTGAGAAATAATTATCTCTCTTTATATAACTGTCTTTGAGCTAAAATATCAGTCTTCTCCTTCTTTAGGACCCAGCCTCAGACTGGAAATTGCACCATTCATTCTCCTGGATGTCAGGTCCTTGGACTCAGACTGAAGCTGTAATTCTATCAGCGCCCCTGGTCTCAGCTTGACAAATGCAGCTCTTCAATCTTCTCAGGCTCCATAATTTCTTTTTGTAAGTCTCTCTCATATTTATATTTATATTGTCTATGTCTATATCTATAACTATATCATATTGGTTCTCTTTCTCTGGAGAACCCATACTAATACAATAGTCATAAAAAACATTTTTCCTCATGAATTCCAACTTTTTAATCTTCCTTGAAGAGACATTCTGCACTTTAAGATTATAAATAATGTCCTCATATTTTAATATATTGGAGTGTTTTGTTTTTTACTATTTAAGATCCTCACATATTATTTATTGAGTTGAGGTAAGATATGACTAAGAGTTCTACTTTTCCATGGTATAATGAATTGTCCCAACAATCTTTAATAGATAGCACATACTCATTTCATTGTTTTAAAATGCCAGATTTGTAATTTGACATATTCTCCTATGCGTATACATGTTTTCGGCTCTGTCATCTCATCCATTAATCTACTGACTACTATTCAGTGTGTTTCATTATATTTTTATATCTTATAATGCTCCATCACTTATCATTGACAAAATTGACCATGGTTTCACTACAATATCAACTACAAACCATTATTTTTGCCAATACAAATTCATTAAATAAGTATTATGGAATTTAAACATCATAGGTGTTGAAGACTCAGGAATTAAACAAGATATAAAAGTCCCTGCCTTCCAAGATTTTCATGCTAGTGGAAGAAAATTATTATAATTTTATTAACAAATAAGGATATAATTTAGATCATCTTAATTATAAGAAAAAATAGTTTACATTACTTGTGTGCTCAGAGAGTCTTTGAGAAGATTATATTAAAGATTTGAATGACTAGAAGAAGGCAACATGAAAATGTGTTAGCAGAAATACTTTCCAAGAAATCAAAAATATAAAAAATATCTGAGTCAGATGTAAGCTTACTGTGTTCAAGGAAAGAAACAGCAAACAAGCGTGACTGAAATATAGCAAAAGAACCAATGACACATAACAGATGAAATCAGAGAGTTAGACCTCTTGCAGGCCTTGTAGACCTTGGTAGAAAGTGTAGATGCTCTTTGATTTACAATGGGAAGCTAGTTCAAGAGTGAAATGGTGTGATAATTTTTACTCCTTAGGAAGATTACTTACACTTTTTATCATATTAATTCCATGTAACTAGAAAAGAGAATGCAGGAAGAACAATCAGATGGTTGATATAATTATCAATGGAAGCATGGATGGTGTCTTGGACCAATATTGTAGCAGTGGAGATGAGAAAGGGTGAGGATTGGAACATATTTTGGAAAAAATGCAAATAGGTAATAATGGTGCATTGGAAATAGAAAAACAAAAAGTAAAGAGAAAATTCAAAGACTCATTCATCCAATAATTTATTGAGTACCTATTATGTGTCTGATAGTCCTCTGGACATGGAAATGAATATATATTTTTCAAACAGGATTTGTATCTTACTCAGGAGCTAGAGAAAAAGTACATAAGCAAATAAATAACTTAAGAATGATGATAAGTGCTCTGATGAATGAGAATTGGTATGTAGTGACCAATTTTGGGGTTTGCTCTTTTATGTAGCATACACATGATTTTTTTTTTTTCACTAAAAAATAGCACTTGAACAGATAATTGAGGAAAATGTGAGACAAAGCCATGTGGGAACCTGGAGAATGTTTTAAACAGAATACAGCAAGTGCAAGTTACCACGATGTGATCAAGAAACGGAAGTAGGCCAGTGTGCTTTGAGTGATATGTATAAGACATAAGAATGCTGGATGAAGTCAGATATAGCAAATAAGTTTATATAGATTATATGTGAACCTGGGCTATTGCTCAAGTGTGATGGGTGGTTATTGAAGGGACTTTTTGAGAAAAAAAGAAATATAATTTTGGCACACTACCTCTGCTTATGTTTTGAAAATATTCTAAAAGGAAAATAAAATTATCATAGAAAGGGTGTCAGTTAAGAAGAAATTGCTATTATCCAGGTCATAGCACTTGAACAGAGACTAATGATATGAACATGGTATGAAGGGATCACATTTTAAACTTCTTATATGTTTTCTAATAGATTGAATGTGAGATTTAAAAGAAAGTAAAAATGAAGTGAGTCTTAAAATTTTGTGGACGGAGCAATGTAGAAGATAGAAATTCCATTCACTATAATGAAGAGAAGCAAATTTGGGGAAAAAAAAATCAAAGCTCAATTTCAAATACATGAGTTAACCAATTTGAATTTTGAGTCCAAAGCTAAGGGCCAAGCTAGAAATATAAATCGGAAAGTAATCAGTATATGAAGTGTATTTTAACCCCATAGCCTGGGTGTGTTACTCTTCTAATGACAATACATAGAAAAGAGAAAATCTTTCAGACTGGGCCTTGGAATATTGCAATATTTAGAATGTAGAAAGTCAAGAAAGAGTCAGTCAATAGTTCTTAGACGGTATTAACAAAAATTAAAGAATGTATCCAAGAAAGAATGTCATTATAAGATTCTTATAACATTATCTTAACGAAGAGAGACTGAATAAGTATGCAAGCATTGAAGTAGGGAAAATAAGTAAAGCAGAATTGTTGATGATTTTACTTATTAATGTGAAAGTCATTAGTGGCTGTGTCATAATATGTAATATTAGAATGGTGAGAACTGGCATGATTGAAATTGATTCAGGAGAGAATACAAAGAGAAGAATTGGAAGCAAAAGGCAAAAAGAACGCATTGAAAAAAAAAATATTCTGTATCCAGGAGCAGTGGCATAGGTATTAGCAGTAGAGAGATATAAAGGTGAAGAGAAATTTGATTCTGTTTGGCTTTATTTTGTTTTAAAGATGGGAGATAATCCAATATGCTTGTATGCAGATAGAAATAATCCAGTAGGGAGAAGGTATTCACGATGCAGGAGAGAATGAGAAAAACTACTTATAATTCTTGAATAGGTGGCCCTATGTAATAGTTTGCAATATTCATCTGAAATATCTGAATACAATTTAGATAATATAGATGCAGTGCAGGCACACTGACAAATGTGACAAGTAGTTGTGATTGTGGGGGAGGTCTGTGGAAGTTCTTTTCGGATTGTTTTTATTTTCTCAGTGAATTGGGAAGTGTGTTCATTAGCTTAGGTTGAGAAAGAAGAAAGAAGTCTTTGAGGTTAAATGAAATAATCAAAGGTACCAAAAGTATCTTTTAGAATAGTGGTAAAATAACATTGTAGAATTATGGAGCAGTATTAAGAACTGATTTCACATGAGAAGTCATAAATTTAAAGTGAGATCCATCAGAACAGTAATGTTATATAATTTTCTCTACCAGCTACATTCAACTGCTCAGATGAGGTCATGAAGTGGACAAAGAGTGGACTTAATTAGATTTTTACCATTTAATTATGATAAAGGGAGACGTGAGCCAGGATGTTAAGGATAAAAAATTATTACAATGATGAGTAAGGAAACTGTAACATGAGATAAAGTATAAAGGTGTTAGGGTCAATGAGATTTATGGTTTAGGGAATTAATAAGAGACATGGAAAGAAGAGAGTGGGGCTTGATATCGAAAATGTAGAAATGCATCATGTTTTGTAATAACGAAATCTAGAATGTGCCTATGGGTGTAAATAGCAGAGGTTTTATGAAAACATGACTGTAAAGGGAAGGGGGAGGCATGATTATTACAAGGAGTCCTTATAGAAACATGGAAATTATTAAGACTTATTAGAGGTATGGTCTTGAAGAGTGAGTGAGTGCCTGATGTAAGAGGAAGTAATCCAGGAATCTCTAAATAATTATGAGGAGCAGTTGCAGTGGGTGGTGTCATCTGATGATAGCGTCAATGACAGGTGATAATGGGTAATACTTAGGAAGACACAATGCTCTGGAAGTGACCAAGGTGGGTAAAATAAAATACATAACTGAAAATAAATAGAGAACATGGAAGGCATTATTAATCTCAAGGAGAAAATAGAGCAGAGACTCTTTGAAATGATGAATTATAGTTGATGAAAGTTTATTCATAACACAGTTTAAACAACATAATACTTATTCAAAAAAAGAATTCATAAAAATATGAGAATTATGAAACTAAAATTTAAGTTAGATTTATAGTATGTGTTTTATTTTGTATTAATTCCAGTGTAAATCCTGTAAACAAGAATTCTGTTACAGTGTGGTATATACAGTTCAAAACTTTTCTGAATAGTGTTGGATAATCCAAAGATTAGCTCAATGGTCAAAATACATGAGAATAACATTATTGAGATAATCTCCTTTACTTAGAGCCAACTGATTGCAAATATTAACTGCATACATATAATATAATCACAACACCTGGATTAGTAGTTGGTTAAATAACTGGGTACTGCAGCCTAGCCATGTTGACAGGTAAAAGGAGCCATTGTCACAAAATGCTAGTGAGATCAAGGGAAAATACAACTAGAAGTTATTTTCAAAAATAAAAATTACCAAATAGTGTTTACAACTTTAGCATAATAAGAACAGAATTTGCCATTGCTTTTTACAGTTTTGGTCAAAAATATATTAGCTAGGAGATCAGATCAGTTATTTTAACAATCACCCTAAAATATTAGTAACTGAAAGAAAGATAGAAGCATATTGCCCATTGTCATGGTTAATTTAGTATGTCAGCTTGACTGGGTTAGGGGAAACCCAAATAGCTGATGAGACATTATTTCTGGGTGTATCTGTGAGGGTGTTTCCAGAAGAGTTTAGCATTGATTCAGTAGACTGTAAAGAAGATCCACTCTCACCAATGTGGGTGAGTATTATCCAATCCATTGAAGGCCAAGAAAGAGCAAAAAGTAGGAGGAAGGGTGACTTCACTTTTGCTTCTTGAGCTGGGACATCCATCTTTTCCATCCTGTTGACACTGGAGTTCTTGGATGCTGGACCTTCAGACTTACACCAGTAGCTTCCTGCCTTTCTCTACTGTTCTCAGACTTTCTGCCTTGCACTGTGAGTTATGCCATTGACTGATCTCAGAGTTTCAGACTCAGACTGAATTATAGCATCAGCTTTCACATGGCATACTGGGGGACTTCTTGGCCTCCATAATTGTGTGATCCAATTCCTATACTGAATCTCTTCTTTTATATCTGTCTACATGTATATATCTTATTGGCTCTGTTTCTCTGAAGAATCCTCACTAACAGACCCTCTTATGTAACAGAATCAGGGCTGACAATATAATCTCTGTGAAAGTGTTAACACGGCTCTGTTTACCTTGTTGCTCTGAAAATCCCAACACAAAGCTTCTAACTTCTGTTCTAAAATAGCTGTCTAGTTTCCTGTGTCAGATCCACGATCCAACTAGTAAGAATTAGAGCAAGAATTAGAAAAAGTGTAAAACATGCTAGTTTTATGGAAATTGTGTGGGAATTATACTCATCCAATTTTTAAATATCTAATTACCTAGAATAGTTACATGACTACATTTACTTGTGAGGATAAATAATATAATCTCCAACTGAACAGAGATAGGCGTAGGTAAAATTTGAGTGCTTTGTTTGCATGGTAGAAGAAGAGAATAGAATTTGAGAGACAACTAGAATTACTGCTATCATTGGTTGGTTAAAACTAGAATACAATTGAAATGGTTAGAGAAGACAAGGAGAGAAGGGGGAATTGAGATAGAGAGTTTGGATATTTTCCATAAAGGGAATTGCAAAGAAATCCGATGGTAGCTGAAGAAAGACACTGGGTCAAAAGCGAATGTTCACTGTTATTGTTTTTGCTGGTTTTTTTTTTTTTTTTTTTTTTTTTTTTTTTTGAGACGGAGTCTCGCTCTGTCGCCCAGGCTGGAGTGCAGTGACCGGTTCTCAGCTCACTGCAAGCTCCGCCTCCCGGGTTTATGCCATTCTCCTGCCTCAGCCTCCCGCGTAGCTGAGACTACAGTCGCCCGCCACCATGCCCGGCTAATTTTTTGTATTTTTAGTAGAGACGGGGTTTCATCGAGTTAGCCGGGATGGTCTCGATCTCTTGACCTTGTGATCCGCCCACCTCGGCCTCCTAAAGTGCTGGGATTACGGGCGTGAGCCACTGCGCCCGACCTTTGCTGCTTTTTAATTTGATATTTCTATATATTATTTGACATATTAGTATGCTGATGGGAATGATTCCAAGGCACAGAAGAAATTCATGTTCCAGGAGACAAAGGCAGTATGCAATAAAGAATTAACCTTGACCAAACAAATTTTGGTCCCTTCTTCCCAGTTTCTGGAAGGTAACCTCCTAGTCCTTGGGATGTCTTGCCTGAGAGGATTGTCTTTGATTATCTGAGAACCTTGGGCTATGCCAGATAGTTTATGCTAAAAATGTGATTTATGATAGGAGATCCGGTTACATGATATTAATGTGGCCTCTGGAGGCGCTGGAGAGTAAGGTCAGCCTTCTGGGTAGTCATCTATGTCAATGTGACCAACTCCCAATAGGAACTCTGAGTGCCAGACTTAGGTATGATCTGCTGCTTGACAATACTCCATATGTTACTGTCATGCATAAAAAAGAAATAAGCATTGTCCATACAAACCCACGGAGATTCAGCTGGAAATATCATACCAGTGTCTCTTTATCCTGCCTCTTCCCTTAGCTGACTTTCATTTGTATCTTTTCACTGCAATAAACCATAACCATGGAGATAATAGTTTTGTGAGTTCTGTGAATTCTTCTGGCAAATTATTGAGCTTGGAAGTGGTCTTGGGGACCTCCCAAGTGTACAGTTCAGCTCCTGGCCAAATACTTTTCCATGAAGTTTTTAGTTTGGACCAGGGGCTTTATGTGGCAGACTTCATGGGGGAAAACTGCCCTGTCTCACTAGACCTGATGTATAGCCAGTGTATTGCAGTCTCTGAGGGGAGTTGTCAAGGATTTAGGGTTCTTTGGGCAGCCCTGGTCTTATTTATACCTGCACTCCTGGCTTAGCTGCCTGAACCCTGAAGACACTTCTCAGCACTCTGACTCATTACCTAGTGTTTTCACGCCCTTAGTCCTCCCAATTTTTCTTCTCCTAGACCCCAGGTTTATAAAACTGCAAGAGCCGTCTCCTATGTTAACCAATTCCAATCTCTTTATTCTTCAAAGAAAGGAAAACATTGTGTAAGAAAAACGTATAGACCTGTGACACAGAAGCATGGAAGACATAGTTTTTACGTATTTGTTTGTTACTTTTTAATGTTTTTGAGATAGAGTCTCAGTATTTCACCTAGGTTGGGGTTCAGGGCGCCATCTTGGCTCACTGCAGCCTCCGCCTCCTGGACTCAAGCGATCTGCCCATCTCAGTCCTCACGCGAGGCTTATTCTTTGTATTTTTGGTAAAGCCGGGGTTTCGCTATGTTGCCCAAACTGGTCTTGAGCTGCTGAACTCAAGCCATCCAACCCGCCTCGACCTTCGAAAGTGCTGGGATTACAAGTGAGCCACCACGCCAGCACGTTTTTTTTTTTTGTTTTTTTTTTTTGTTTTTTTTTTTTTTAATCCTGTCTCCTTCTGTATAAACTGTGTCTTAGAATGAGTCATGCAATATTGCAATATTTCAGTGTGTAGCTTACCTACTTTGGAAATTTAGACCACTAACAAGTCACAATGTAAGAAGGATCATGAACCCAGTTAGGCAACACCAACCTATAATTCATTCCATAAATGCTTTGAGTGCCTGCTGTATGTTCTTTATCTTCGCAGTAAATGGTGCATGTTCTCTGATACTACAGACCATACATTGTACTCGGAAGATGTATTAAATAAGTGTTATTCTAGAAGGTATCTAAAGCTACACTATGTGTCTTTAAAAGGCTCCATTAATGATTGAATTAAAAGTAATTTATTATTTTAATGGCCACCCAATATTCTTACAAGTTGATATTCCTGAATTCATTTTGGCAATTTTCCTATAATTAAAAACTACTTTAATTTTTAGTATGATAAGTGGTTCTCTGATAAACTTTATATACATAAAGATTTCAAAGTATTCATTATTTCTTTAGGAAAAAGGCACAAGTGTGGACTTGCCAACACGGAAATGTGAATGTTTGATTTTTCATAATGCGAGGTTGCTTTCCAATTTCTATTCGGACCAGCATTACATTGCAGTGTCAGTTTATTTACACATTCTTTATGATTATAAAAAAGATAATTTGTTTGTTGAAAACCTAATTTGTCAATCATCTTGAAGCATTTTGTATTTTATGATGGAGAATTTAAATATACTAGTGAAATACTAATGCATATTCTTTAATATTTACTTGTTAGGTGTTATTTTCTTATTTGTAGAAATTATTTAAATTAATAGAATTTAATGTGCTTGTCATATTGGTTTGTAATTTGTCTTTTATTTTTCCTTTGGTATTTTTAGTTCATACGATTTTTTAATAGCAATAACCTAGATATTAAAATATTGAAACAAAGTCCATCGAAGGTACTGCTATTGATGTAATGTCAATTTTCTGACAGAAGCTAGCTGTAGACATGAACAGTGAAGGGTGCAAGCATTCCTTGAGTGAATTAAGCAGAAGAAAACTAATAGAACATTTAAACAGAGCCTTTAGAAATATATAGGTTCTGAACAAGTGGAAGAAGTAAAGGAATAAAGAAATAAATGTCAGTCAGAATAACAACACATAAAAAGCCGTAGATGAATATTACATGCAAAGAAGATAAAAGTATGAATAGAGCCAACTCCAGGGAATAAATTGAAGCAGGGAAAGGGCCGTATTATAGAGGCCTTATGAGAAAATTCAAAAGAGGTAATAATTATTAGGTTCTAATAAAATTTAAAAGTTCCTGTAAATTTTTGCAGATAAATTATTTGAAAAATAATTTGCTATTGAGAAGAATTGAAGTCTTGAGAACTAGAGGCAGATAAAAAGATCAATAGTCAGGCATAGCTGATATTTGGATAGCTATAATTCACTATTATATACTCCAATGTTGAGTAGCAGTTACATAGTTGTCCTTGCTGGACTATCTAAGATTTCCAATATGCCTTTAAGTATGAAATAGTCATTTTTGAAATGTTCCTTTCATACATATTTTTATTCATATTTTAAGATGTGGAAAAGAAGATATTTTAATCAACTGGTAAACCTACCTCTTAGTTTTTACTCTTACATACAGATGGGAGGACAGGAACACAATGTTGCTCTGAAGTTGTTGGATGAGTTTATCTAAATACATAATTCAGAAAGAAAGACATTCTGCTAGGCACAACTAACAGACCATTTTAATGTCAACCAAGAATACACAGAATAAAATTATGCTTTCACAATATGATTCAAGAGCTAGCAGGATGGGTTGCCTGCTTTTGGAAAAGTGCACAATTAATGCCTTGACATAATAGCATTCACAGAAAACCCACAGAAAGAATTTTAAAGTTAAAGATACTTTCAATGCATTATTAATCTCAAAAGAAATACAGAAAATATTAATATGGTACTCTGCTCCCTTGTATCAGAAATTAAAGGCATTTAAATTTACAGCAAGTAGTTAAAGATATAAGAAAACACATTTACCTTTTGGGGAAAAAAGGAAGGAGGTCTTTTCCTTTTCAATTATTATTTAATTTATACCAGTAATATGTTTGCTTGAAGTTTCTCAATTATATTCAGTTAATACAGTGTTACACATATAGTTTCTACATGTATCTGGAATTGTAAAAACCTCTTTGTACAACATTTTTCCTTGAAATTTCTCATTATTAATATTCAACTACTATGTAGGTGCAAACATAGTATCTATATATGCATGCAATCAAAAATATGATGAATTAAGAACAACATGATGAAACCACAATGAATCTAGAGAAATAGACAGAGATATTTTATGATCATGAACACTAAAAAATCTTGTAGCTTTTGATGACTTCTCAATTTGTTTGCTAATCCAGTAGTAAGATGGTTGACCATTTAAGTCACTGAACAGACTGGCAATTACTTTTCCTATATCTATTAGAAAATTTCAGTTAAGGCTTTCAAAATGTTTGGAATCAGACTATTATATAATCTTTATTAAATAAGGTGGCTTCTCACATTTCTAATCTCTTCCATCCTCTCCTGCACACAACCACTCTATTTTCTTCTAAATATTGTCTCTGGCAAAATACATACCATTTGTACTTTCTTAATAAAACATGTCTTAATTTTACTGTTATTTTTATATATAATATTGTTTTTATATATAGTATTGTTTTTATATGCAAGTTTTAGAATTATTAAAAACTCCTTAACACATACTGTAATTCCAAAAACATAAACATTTTGAACATAAATGAACATTTAGAACATAAACATAAAATGACAATTTTATCGTTATTTTCTCCTGGAGTTAGCAGTCGGCAACTATGAAAAAGCAATTTCTTCCCCACTGACAGATTTAAACTTGTTGCTCAAGGGCAATGCTTCAAGAACAGTGGCCATTTTTTTCATATGCACATTATGGATTGTCTCTCTTTAAACTAGATGCCCAAAGTAGTAAGTTACTTTCCATGTGCAGTGCTGCCATATTGTCAAATAGGATCTGACTTGGTAAAAACTAAATTGAAAAAAATTCTTTGCGACTTGTCATGTAGAGTCAAGATCAGAAAATGTTACTCAGGCTTCTGATGCTTTATGCTGAAGACCATCCCCTTGAGTTTGCCACGTCACATTCGAGATACTGCTCCTTTAAGGCATTTTGACTTGAAGAAATTAAGCAGTGCGTTTTTTCACCTAAAAGCATAATATTTATATTAGCATGAAATGTTTTCTTTCTTCAAATGTCAGAAACAATGTGTATTTCAGATTACTGCATGTGTCTTTTCCTTATATTTGTTTGTGAATTATTATTTGTGATTTTTGCTTTCAAGGTGTTTTGTTGGTGTTACCTTTTCTGTTTTTTTTTACATATCAACTGGACAGGGACAAGTTACCTTTAGTTATCCCTTGATTTGTAAAACAGTGCTTCCGATGCTCACATACTATAACCAGAGAGGTGGTAAACCATTTGATATCTATATTTAGATCTATATATGTATAAGAAATATCTGTATCTACCTGTATTTGTATAAGGAATATATGTGTATATTATATGTACATATATATATAGCTATAAAAATAATAATTTCCTTGTCAATAATGTAAATAAATATGAACTGGAAATATGTATGTGTGTGTGTATATATAAATATATATTTATAAAATACACACACATAAGAAATATATGTGTGTATATATATAATAAGGAATATATGTGTGTGTATATATATGTATAAGGAATATATGTGTGTGTATATATATAAAAGTATATAAATACTTTCCTTATGTGTATTATATATATATTTATATACTTATATATATATACACACACACACACACATTTCTGATCCCTATTTATATACATTATTGGCAAGGAAATTATTATTTTTATAGCAGTCAATTCACATCACATTTGGAACCTTCCATAAAAAAAATTATTTGTTGACAGAGATTCAGATACAGAAACTAGAAATAACTGAAAATAATATGACTATATTGCCATTATGCAGATTGTTCCAGAGCACATAATAATGCTTCATTTGTACCATGCTGTAATTGGCACTTATGCATTCCTTTCTCTGAGAGCCCATTAGAAACACAATTATGCCAAAACATGATGATATATTTCAGCACCATGGAATTGAACCTCTGCCTTTTGCAACAGTCCCATGAGGTAAACACAAGCTCTGTGAGCATAATATTTAACAAAGAAAATGTAAAAGCTCACTCTACTATTGTAGTGTACAGCATCTGCTTCTAACCTTTGGATCGGTTTCTGTTTTTAAAGGCACAAGTGCTGATACTTCCCCCTAGAAAGTGATCAGTCTGTTACTGATAAGATCATATTAGTAGCAGGGGCTATAAACTAGCTTGTGATATAAACTAGCTTGTGATCTTATCTGCTCCAGATAATTATTTTGCAATGGAAAGCTAGCAGTAAGCAATAACATCAGCTACTGTTTATGCTAGGAAGAGGCTGTGTATTCTGTTCTCATTATGATGAGCCATTCTCCTTGTGTTATTTTAATGTCAGAGATGATCCTGACGTCAGGCATTTTGAAACTCTCCATAATACTAGCTGATTCACTTGACTATTAAGGATTATCTAAGTACAACCAAAATGATTACAAACATGAAAAATAGGTATCTAAGGAAAGATTTGGCGACTCTAGTTTCTATAATCAGATGCTGATAAAAGTCAATCACTTATTTGCAAGAATATTCTAGAATTGCTAATGCCTGTCTAATAGGATTTTCGCTGTAATAATCCATTAAACTTAAAATACGCAGAAAAAATATAAATTGGTTTACTTTACATATTTAGGAAAAAGACACGGGTTATGTTCTTTAAATGTGAGAAGATTCTTAGCAGTGATATAAATGAAAATTTGTTTTTTGGTAAATACATAGCAGTTTTTCGTCATTTCCTATTGAGAATAGAACCTGAAAATTTGGCAGTAATGATTTAAGTGAGAGATGTAGAGACAGCTTTTCTGACTACAGCTTATATCTTCATGTAGTAGATATTCAGAGGAGGTAAGTAAGGCTTCAAAGAATCTTTTAATGCACTCATCTCTGGTTAGTGTGGATTACATTATGTAAAGCACTAAATCAAAAATATAAACAGTATAAATAGATTTCAAATCCTCTTGTTGGTCATGTGGTAAACAGGTTAAAAGCAAACCTTATGTTGATAGAGAAATAAAATAAAATTTATAAATTTGGAGTGATCTTTTTATAGCTGATTTATAACAAATCAATATAAAAGAAAATTGATATTTCAAAACAATGAATTCCTTTTTATTAAGACAATACATAATTTTAAGTGTAGTTTATAAAAAATTCTATTACACTAAGTGTAATTCTCCCTCAAGATTACCCCTCTTTTCTTTCTTAAATAGAAACAGGCGATTTGCATTAATTTTAATGGTTCTACTGCTTGATTTATCCCTGCATGAAATTGCATGCTTCAGTACCTAATACCTGCTGAAATAATAATTCATATAATCTCAAGATGTGTCAAGAAGTGACTTAGAGGTAAAAGAAATATGAACTGAAATTAACGATGATCTCCTACCACTTCCTGATGAATAGGAGAACAAGGTCATGCATTTCAACACAGAGGGTTTGACTTTTCTCTCAGTGGTCTCAGGTGCCACTAGCCATGGTGGTATTATTACAAGTTCCTTTGGCACTGATGGGTAACACTGAATAGAACAACACTAAATCTGTCCATTAAGAAATAACAAGGACATACTATAGAATAAAATAACTTATTGCATTGCAGTAAACAATGGTGCCCAAATATACTAAAGTAATTCATGCTGCATTTAAAAATATATAGTTTATAGAAAAAAAAATACATGGATTTGAGCATATTAGAAAAATGACTATAAAAATTCAAAAAGACATATTCATTCACATAGAGCTAAAATTTTAGCATATTTTTAATATTCAGGGATTTAACAAAGTTTACATTGTTTCGGTTTTCTCCTCAGTGTACTCTTCACATCAAAATTACCAACCTAACAATGTGTGTAGATGTGTAGAGTGAGCTTTTCTTATTATTTTAAAACCAACAGTATCTTTAACTGTCACAAGAAGGGATCTGCCAGAGTGTTTTAGATGCTTCATATCCTCTATGGAGATATGTTGAAAGAATGCCAAGTAACATCTCCCAAATTGGTTGTTGCATTCAATTTCCCAGGAGAAAGTGCATAGGAACAGGATCCATCATCACATTGCCATTACTGCTCCATTTTGGGGTAATCTCAACCAAAAGGAGGCTGTAGACTATCAACTATTAAGTTGCATCCACTGGCAGTTTGTGATATTTAAAAATAAAAAGCATGTACTATGTGCCTTGTACTTATTTTCAGAGTATTTGAATTTCTGACATGGTTAGTTGTCAAATTTGTGAGCACTAAAATCACTTTAAAAGTTAAAAGCAAGAAAAGTCATTATTCAAGCCCCAGAGAAATACCTCAACTGACTAAGGATTGGGCATTTTGCCATCATGACAGATGGGTAAGCATGTCAGCCACCAAGAGACATGTACATGTCAAGTGTGAATATTGATGTCAGGATCTAAGAAGACTACTTCACTAGTGCCCTGTTATGAGATGATACCCATAAGGAACCCCCACGTGCCAAAAACTATTATCAACCTATGAAATTGACTTCAAAAAATTAAGCAGTCTTTGAGATGATGTAAATGAAAGGATAATCGTATCACTTTGATTAGTTGACATACAAATAACATGAAATTGTGTATTAAAAGTCTGTACCTCTCTTTTCATTTTAAAGGAAACTCCCATTTTGACAGATTCTTCATCCTCAGTTATTTTTTAAGTTAAGCAGTCATTAAATATTGCAAATGTCACACTGGTCAAGTCTTTAGGACTTTACACACAATAAAAGTCTACTTGTCAACTTTCTCATTAAATGGACTCAATGTGCGTTTAAGGATATTATTTTTCACTTTCGATATGAGCACAATTCAGTTGGTTATATCGTTGCAATTCACATTATTCTTTTCCTTATCACATGTAAATGTATTCAGGATGCATTTGGTGGTGTGAAAAAGAAAAAAAAAGGATAGATAGAATGACATATAATTGTCAGTATAATAAAATGGATCTCCTTAACCAATTAATATTTTCCTTTGTTTCACATTTCAAATATAATTTTAGTTGGCATCTTATGTCTAAGCATATATATTTCACTACTAAATCATGAATAAGTCCACAATTAAACTCACTCTAAAATCTATCATAGGTCCTTATCAAGTCGATTTCTATGTGTTCATTTTACATGGTTGTAATTTCTTAGACCCTCATTGGCCTAGAAAATTTTCAAAGCCAGTAGACAGCAACTAAATTTTGTATCATGCTCAAGTGTAAGGATAGTTTGAAATTACTAAGTCAGCATTTATTTTCACCCAGGGATCTATTCATATGAGCTCCAAAGTTCAATATGCTCATCAACCAAGTAAAGTTTGATTGTACCAGCTTTCCACACATTTATGTCCTACCTAATGTTGGTGCAACTGTCTGATCACATCCGTTTATGAAAAACAGAAGCACCAACATTAATGTATGCATTAAGAAAACCAGGCAATTGTTAATACCTCTAGAATCCAAGCATTTCTTTATTTCTATTTTTTTATTTTCTTTTGGTCATTAATATCATCTTTCAAAACACCAACATTTTTCTTAATATTTATTTTGATTTGATAATTACATTTCATATTAAAATTAATTGACATAAATTATACTAGTCTGATTAATTTCTCTCATTTCCCCATATTTATGCATTCCTTAATTCAACATAAAGTTATTTAATTCATAGAAGGTTAGGCACACTCACGGATACTGGAAATGCATCTGCAAACAAAAGAACGATCTTTGTCCTTATAAAGCTTATATTCTAACAGCAAGAGAAGGTAATAAAGTCATGTTAAATTTTTTAATGTGGAATTAGATGGAGTACACCCATAAATGAGAAGAGCATTTTAGTAAATAATTATTTCTTCTTATTTTTTCATCTCTTTATGCCCCTCTGATACATTTTTGGATCATTCAGCAACTAATTATTTGCCTACGTAAATCATGCCATCTCTCTCTCTCTCTCTCTTTCTCTCTCCATCATTAACCATTAAATTTTCATTTCTTTTTCACAATGTCTTATTCCCATTGCATGCAAACTATATATGCAAATGCTTATTTCCTTCTATTTAACAGTCATGTGCACTTCATTTCTTATGAAATATGTTTTGCCCATCTTTTTATTTAGTTGTTGGTCTTTTATTTGTTACTACCATGTTATTAATCATAATATTAGCCCCCTGTTGTATGCCTTGCAAACTTTTTCCAGTTTGTTTTTAAAATTTATTTTCTTTCCAGTTGTCCTTGCTATGCATATAATTTTACTTTTTATGCTGTCAAGTATATCCATCTGTGTCATTTGAATGTTTGTAAATGTATCTCTTGCTAAACATAGCCCTCCAAAGAGTGATAGATTGTTCTAATAATTTAGCAATTTCATTTTTATGTTTGCCTGATGCAGCTGAAACTTTTTTACCACACAGAGGAAGGTAAGGACCATGTTATTGACCTGGTGAATATACTCACCAGGTTGTCAAGCATTTTTTCAACAAAAGTATTTTGCAATTTTCTCCTCAATGTTTTGAAATTCTAACTTTATTTAACGATATATTTCCATTATGTATGTAGGTATCATTCTAAACTCATCGCTCTTTTCCCCCCATTTTCTAGCCTGCAACATATGTGCATACTAACAAACAGTTTTAATTACTGTTGTTCTACAATGTTTCTTAATAATACATGCAGGAGAAAGTCTCTGCTTGGGGATGTTTTTAATGAAAATTTGCTGGAATTTCTTGTACATTAACATGATAATATGAACTTTCTTTAGGTGCAATTTACACACAATAAAATGCACATCTTTGGCATAGAGTTTGATGAGTTTTAGCTGATTTGTACAGCCTTATAACGACCATCAAAATCAAGAAACTAGAACACTGAAGTTATCACCAGAGTTTCTTTACGTTTCTTCTCTGTCATCCTGCCAATGCCAGGAGTACCACTGATTAGCATCATCACTGTAAACTAAATTTGCTTCCTCTAGAATTTCAAATGATTGAAATTATACAGTTTACCCTGTTTTGTTTCTGGTTACTTATAATCCACATAATGTTATATATATAATCACCAGTCCACATGGTTGTGTGTATCTATAGTTTATTTCTTTTTTGATTAAGTAGTACTACATTACATGACTATACCAAAATTACATAAACTTTCACTGTTGATGAAAAATTATTGAGATGTACCATAATTATATGTTTAATTTGGTAATAAACTATCAAAAAATTCTCCAGCAGTGCACAGTTTCACATTCACATCAACCATGGATGAGTATTTGAGTTGCTCTATATCATTGCCAGAGATTTTCAGTTTGTTGATATCCACCACTTCTGTGAATATGTAGTGGTAGTTTGTTATTGTTTTAATTTGCATTTCCCTGGTAATTAAAAATGTTTCACAGATTTATGTCAATGTTAGCCATTTTGGGGATTTTCTTTTGTGAGATGTCTTTTCAAATTGTTTTCCTATTTTGATTTGGTAATCATAAACATTCTTCTTTTATTTGTGATATTAATAAGAATATTAATAACACCCTAAATTTAATATTGGGGCATGAAGTCTGTATATCATCATCTTCTTCAACTGTTAACGTTGTGTCTATCTGTGCTTATTTTTCTGGTGTCTGTATTTTATGTATTTGAATTTCACGATCATTTTATCATTTTGTTTTATTAGTAAGCTTTTTATTGTATTTTTAGTGGTGGTGATGTTTATTGTTTAATTCTGAAAGGTACTTTTTATTACTATACATAGTTCATTGTAAAATTCACAACAGTAAAAAATGGTTCTAAAGACAGTAAACTTTAACGAACACAGTATGTACTAGTCATGTTATTTTGAGCAAATTACGTCACCTGTTCTTAGTTTCTTAGCTTTTTCTTCAACTAAATAAGATGGAAAACACTGCTTACATCATGTGATTGTTGCCAAGATTGAATAAGTATTTTTACAAAGGATTTGAAAGACTATAATAGTATCAAGTAGGCATTTATTGTTTTAGGATTTGTCATGTATTGTTTGGTAGGAAAAGCTCAAACTACAATTGTTGAGTTTTATTTTGCTTGCACTGCTCTTGTATTGCTTTGCCTATTATCTTTTTAAATTTTTTTCTGATTCAATATTCTTTATATTTTTAATATAAGATATTATTAGATTTTCCTTTGTGACAAAATCTTTTATATCAATACATCTGTTTATTATTACATTTGCATTTATTGCTTCATCAGGTATACTTTTCTCGATTCTTTTGTAGTTTAGTTTGCATTCTGCTTTTCTTTGAAATACTTAAAAAAAATCTTGTATGATCTATGACCTTTATTTTTCTTGTTATAGATTATCATGTTATTTCTGATCTACCAGAAGTTTTATAGCCATACTTTAATATATTTTCTTGTATATTTAACAATTTTAACTTTATACAATATACTGAATATACTGTAGACCATTTCCGTTTCCTCCTTTCTTTCGGCTATAATGACTTTGCATATATCTAACTTTTCATACCTCCAACATTTTTTTCTTCTTAACTAATCAAATTTGTCTTTTTATATTATGTTCTTGGATATTTTCAAGGGTATTTTTACATTTAAAAAATTTTTATACATCTATCTCTTGATTTATCAGATTTAAGTAATATCATTTTTTCTCACTGTAAAAGAAATAGAAATCAATATATTTAAAATACTTTCAATATTTTTACACTTCTTAATTTTCTAAATTTGCAGTATTGTTCCATTTCTACATAGTCACAGTTTATAATACATTTTATTGAACTCAGTGTGCACTATCGATTGTCTGGAAATGGAATCATATTATTTGAGAAGAGAAATAGCTTGACTTTCTCCCTTCTTATTTGGAAGCCTTTTATTTCTCTCCTGCTTGATTCCAACTAAGACTTCCAGTACTATTTTGAAAAGGAGTGGTGGGGGTGGGCATTCTTGTCTTGTTCCAATTCTCAAGGTAAATGCTTCCAGCTCTTGCCCATTCAGTATGATGTTGGCAATGGGTTTTTCATAGATGGCTCTTGTTACTTTGGGGTGTAGTCCTTCAATGCCTAATTTGTTGAGAGTTTTTAATATAAAGTGGTGTTGAATTTTACTGATGGCCTTTTCTGCAGCTATTGAGATAATTGTGTAGTTTCTGTTGTTAATTTTGCTTATATAGTAAATCACATTTATTTATTCATATGTGTTGAACCAGCCTTGCATCCCAGGTATAATGCCTAATTGATTGTGGTGAATTTGCTTTTTGATGTGCTGCTGAATTCAGCTTGCAGTATTTTCTCGAGGATTTTTGTGTCTATGTTCATCAGAGATATTGGCCTGAAATTTTCTTTCCTTGTTTTGACTCTGCCAGGCTTTGGTTTCAGAATGATTATGGCTTTGTAAAATGAATTACAGAGGAGTCCCTCTTCCTCAATGGTTTGAAATAATTTGAGTAGGATTGATATTAGTTCCTCTTTGTATGTCTGGTTGAATTCAGCTGTGAATCCATCTGGCTTATGGCACTTTTTGGTTGGTAGGCTTTTCATTACTAATTCAATTTAGGGACTTGTTAGTCATCTGTTAAGTATTTTAATTTCTTCTTGTTTAAATGTTAGGAGGCTGTGTGTTTCCAGGAATTTATCCTTTTTTTTTTTCTAGGTTTTCCAGTTTGTGTAAGTAGAGGAGTTCATAACAGTCTCTGAGGATTTTTTGTAATTCTGTGGGGTTGGTTGTAATGTCAACTTTGCCATTTCTGATTGTGTTTATTTGGATCTTCTCTCATTTTTTTCTTTTTTAATCTAGCAAGTGGTCCATTAATTTTGTTTAATTTTTTGAAGAACAAACTTTCAGTTTCACAGATCTCTTGTATGGAATTTTATTTCTAAATATCATTCAGTTCAGCTATGATTTTGGTTATTTATTTATTCTACTACTTTTAGGATTAGTTTGCTCTTGTTTTTCTAGTTCCTTAAAGTGCTGCATTAGGTTGTTAACTGAGATCTATCTAACTTGTTGATATAGGCATTTATTGCTGTAAACCTTCCTGTTAGCACTGCTTTAGCTGTGCTCCAAAGATTCTGGTATTTGCCTTTCTGTTTTCATTAGTTTCAAATAATTTTTTGATTTCTGCCTTAATTTCATTATTTACACTAAGTCATTTAGGAGAAGATTATTTAACTTTAATGTAATTGCATGATTTTATAGGTCTCATTAGTATTGATTTCTATTTTTATTGCACTGTGATCTGAGAGCATGGTTGGTATGAGTTTGATTTTTTAAAATTCACTTAGCATTGCTTCATGGCTGAGCATGTTTTGAACCTCAGAGTATATGCCATGTGACAATGAGAAGAATGTATACTCTGTTGTTGTTGGGTGAATTTTTCTGTAGGTATCTATTAGGTCCAATTGGTCAACTGTGGAGTTTAAGTCCAGAATATCTTTGTTAGTTTTCTGCCTCAGTGTGGAGTGTTGAAGTCCCTGGGTATTAGTGTGTGATTATCTAAGTCTCTTCATAGATCTATAGAACTTGATCATTGTTAGCATAAAGTGTTTCATCTGATGTAATAATCATTGCTCGCTTTTGTTTTCTGTTTTTTGATAGGTCTTTTTCCATCTCTTTATTTTGAGCCTATGGGTGTCATTACCTGTGAGATGGATCTCTTGGAGATAGCAGACAGTGGGACTTGATCCTTTATCCAACTTGTCACTCTATGACTTTCTAGTGAGGCATTTAGACCATTTACATTTGTGATCAATATTGATATGCAGGAGTCCAGCCCACAGACTCTTACCCAATGAAGAATGAATAACATACACTGACACAGATATTCTGCCTGTCAGTTCCGCTAAACGTCCAGGCCCCTACAGACACCAAGGAAGGTGCTGTAAAGAGTAGCAGCCAAGGTCCGTTCAACCAGCAAAGCTCGCATTTATTCAGTATAGACTAAATGACAAAGGTCTTGAGTAAACACCACTAGAGAGTAACTGACCTGGCTGCCCACCCCTGCCCCCAACCCAGTAGAGAGCAATTATGCACCCACGGTTGCTCAAAAGTTGGTCTTAGCTTGACTAAACAAGCTATTTAGATATACTACTCTACATTCCTTTGTACCTACTTAAAGCTATTTACTGAAGGTAAGGGTTAGGCTGCTTTCAGCCATAACCCTATCCTGAGACTTTTGCAAAACCTTCCAGTCCTCCAAGAAGATTTGTGTATATATCCTGTAAGTTCATCTTAAAATTTTTCCCACCAACCTGACTGAACTCCCACATTGATATGTGAGAATTTGATCCTTTCATCATTCTGTTAGTTGGTTGTTATGTAGACTTGATTGTATAGTTGCTTTATAGTACCAGGGTAGGTGCTTATGTGTTCTTTTGTGGCAGCAGATACCATTCTTTCATTTCTGTTTTAAAAACTCCCTTTAGTAGCTCTGGTAAGGCAGGCCACTTGGTATTTGCTTGTCTGAAAAGGATTTTATTTATCCTTTGCTTAAGAAGCTTAACTCTGTAGGATATGAAATTCTTGATTGGAATTTATTTCCTTCAAAGACACTGAATATAGGCCCCCAATTACTTCTGGCTTGTAAGGTTTCTGCTGAAGGGGCCACTGTTAGTCTGATGGGGTTCCCTTTGTCAGTGAACTCTTCCTCTCTAGCTCCCTTAAAGATGTATTCTTTCATGTTGAACTTGGAGAATCTGATGACTAAGTGTCTTGGGGATGGTGATCTTGCATAGTATCTCACAAGAGTTCCCTGAATTTCTTGAATTTGCATGTTGACCTGTCAACATTGGGAATATTTTCATGGATTATATCCTCAGATATATTTTCCAAGTTGGTTGTTTTGTCTCCTCTCTTTCTGAAGTGCCAATAAGTTATAGATTTTTGTCTCCATATAATCCCATGTTTCTCAAAGGCTTTGTTCATTTTCTTAAAAAAATATAAGTTTTTTTGTTTCAGTAGCTTTTGGGGGAACAGGTTGTGTTTGGTTACATGAATAAATTATTTAGTAGTTATTTCTGAGACTTTGGTGCACCCATCACTGTACCTAGTGTATAGTCTTTTATCCCTCACCCCCACCACCACCCTTAACCCTGAGTATCCAAAGTGTGTTGTATCATTCTTATGCATTTGCATCCTCATAGCTTAGCTCCCACTTATAAAGTGATGACATATGATGTTTAGTTTTCCATTCCTGAGTTTCTTCACTTGGAATAATAGTTTCCAATTCTATCGAGGTTGCTGCGAATGCCATTATTTTGTTCCTTTTTATGGCTGAGTAGTGTTCCATGGTGTGTGTGTATATATATATATGTATATGTATATCACATTTTCTTTATCCACATGTTGATTGATGGGCGTTAGACTGGTTCCATATTTTTGCAATTGTGAAAGGTGTTGCTATAAATATGCATGTGCGGACTGGGCGCGGTGGCTTAAGCCTGTAATCCCAGCACTTTGAGAGGCCGAGACGGGTGGATCACGAGGTCAGGAGATCGAGACCATCCTGGCTAACACGGTGAAACTTCGTCTCTACTAAAAAATACAAAAAACTAGCTGGGCGAGGTGGCGGGTGCCTGTAGTCCCAGCTACACGGGAGGCTGAGGCAGGAGAATGGCGTAAATCTGGGAGGCGGAGCTTGCAGTGAGCTGAGATCCAGCCACTGCACTCCAGCTCAGGCGACAGAGCAAGACTCCGTCTCAAAAAATATATATATATACATATATGTGTGTGTGTATATATATATGTGCATGTGCAAGTATGTTTTTTGCACAATGACTTATTTTCTTCTGGATAAATACTCAGGAGTAGGATTGTTGGATCAAATTGTAGATGTATTTTTATTTCTTTAAGGAATCTCCACACTGTTTTCCATAGTGGTCGTACTAGTTTACATTCCCACCAACAAGGTTATAGTGTTCTCTTTTGATCACATCCATGACAACATCTATTATTTTATTTTAGTTTTTTATTATGGCCATTCTTGCAGGAGTGAGGTGGTATCACATTGTGGTTTTGTTTTGCATGTCCCTGATCATTAGTGATGTTGAGCGTTTTTCATATGTTTGTTGGCCATTTGTATATTTTCTTTTTTTAAATAAAATTGTGGTTTATTTAAACAATGAAGAACATACAGCAGTGAAATGAATAATTTCTTGTTACATGGGCCAACATGGATGAATCTCAGAAACATGTTAACTGATAAAGCAAGTCATAAAAGAAAACATAAAATGATCTTTTATATAAAATTCAAAAACAGGCAAAACTAGGTATTATTTAAGGATACAAACATAGTTAAAAAGTTAAATAGAAACAAGAAACTACAAAATTTAGGGCAGTGGTTATCTTTGTATAGAGGAAGTGCTATGTGTATTGAGAATGGTTTCTAAGGTAATATGATGTTGAGTACCTGGGTAGCAATGTCATTATTTTTTCCTGACACTATCCACATGGAGATAAATATCATTATTTTAATTGCTTTTATATGTATAACAGCTTAAGTTTTTAAATTAAAACTTCTTATTGAGGTGAAATTCACGTAACCATAAAACTAATCATTTTATTTTTTTTCCCATAAGTTTTTGGGGGTACAGGTTGTATTTGGTTACATGAGTAAATTCTTTAGTGGTGATTTGTAAGATTTTGGTGCACCCTACCTTACTGCACCATATTTATAGTCTTTTATCCCTCAGTACCCTCCCACTCTCCCACCCAAGTCCCCAAAGTTCCTTGTATTGTTCTGATTCCTTTGCATCCTCATAACTTATTTCCCATATATCAATGAAAACGTACAATGTTTGATTTTCTGTTCCTTAGTTATTTCACTTAGAATGATAGTCTCCAGTCTCATCTAGGTCACTGCAAATGCTGATAATTCATTCTTCATTATGGCTGCATAGTATTCCATCATATATATAATTTTTTTGCAGCTATTGTAAAAGGGTTTGAGTTCTTGATTTGATTCTCAGCTTGGTCGCTGTTCTTGTATCGAAGAGCTGCTGATTTGTGTACATTAATCTCGTATCCAGAAACTTTGCTGAATTAGTTTATCAGTTATATATATATATGATATATATATGATATATATGAGATATATATATATATATATATATATATCACAGCTTCTTTGTCCACTCATTGATTGATGGGCATATGAGTTGGCTCAATGATTTTCCTATTGTGAATTGTGCCACTGTAAATATGTGTGTGCAAGTATCTTTTTCAAATAATGACTTCTTTTCCTCTGGGTAGATACCCAGTCGTGGGATTACTGGATTAAATGGTAGTTTCACTTTTAGTGTTTTTGAGAAATCTCTGCACTGTTTTTTGTAGTGACTGTACTAATTTACATTTCCTCCAGCAGTGTAGAAGTGTTCCCTGATCACCGCACCCACGCCAACATCGACTGTTTTTTGATTTTTTTGATTATGGCCAGTTTTACAGGAGTAGGGTGGTATCACATTGTGGTTTTGTTTTTTTGTTTTTTTGTTTTTTTTTGAGGCAGAGTTTTGCTCTTGTTGCCCAGGGTGGAGTGCAATAGCCTCCCAGGTTCAAACAATTCTCCTGCCTCAGCTTCCCGAGTAGCTGGGATTACAGGCATGCCCCACCACACCTAGCTAATTTTGTATTTTTAGTAGAGATGGGGTTTCATTATACTGGCCAGACTGGTCTCAAACTCCCAACCTCAGGTGATCCTCCTGCCTCAGTCTCCCAAAGCGCTGGACTTACAGGTGTGAGCCACTGCTCCCGACCGCACACTATGGTTTTGATTTGCATTTCCCTGATCATTAGTGATGTTGAGCAGTTTTTTATGTGTTTTTTGGCCATTTGTATATCTTCTTTTGCAGATTGTCTGTTCCTGTCCTTAGCCCACTTTTGGATGAGATTTTTTTTTCTTACTGATTTGTTTGAGTTGTTGTTGATTCTGGATAGTAGTCCTTTCTCAAGTGTATAGATTGTGATGATTTTTTCCCCTTCTTTGGATTGTCTGTTTACTCAGCTGACTGCTCCTTTTGCCATGAAAGAGCTCTTTAGTTTAATTAGGTCCTAGCTTTTTATCTTTGTTTTTATTGCATTTGCTTTTGAGTTCTTGGTCATGAAATCCTTGCCTAAGCCAATGTCTAGAAGGGTGTTTCCGATGTTATTGTCTAGAATTTTTATAGTTTCAGGTCTTAGGTTTAAGTCCTTAATCCATCTTGGGTTGATTTTTGTATATGGTGAGAGATGAGGGACCAGTTTCATTCTTCTGCATGTGGCTAGCCAATTATCCCAGCACCATTTGTTGAAAAGAGTGTCCTTTTCCCACTATATGCTTTTGTTTGCTTTATCAGAGATCACTTGGCTGTATTTAGGTTTATTTCTGCATTCTCTATTCTGTTCCATTGCCCTATGTGCCTATATTTATATCAGTATCATGCTATTTTGGTGACTATGGCCTTATAGTATAGTTTGAAATCAGATAGTGTGATGCCTCCAGAATTTTTTTTTTTTTTTTGCTTAGTCTTGCTTTGGCTATGCGAGCTCTTTTTTGGTTTCATATACATTTTAGAATTGTTTTTTCTAATTCTGTGAAGAATGATGGTGATATTTTGATGGGGATTGCATTGAATTTGAAGATTACTTTTGGCAGTTTAGTCATTTTCACTATCTGTGAGCATGGGATGTGTTTCCATTTGTTTGTGTCATCTATGATTTCTTTCAGCAGTGTTTTGTAGTTTCCCTTGTAGAGGTCCTTCACCTCCTTGGTTAGGCATATTCCATCATATATGTAATTTTTTTGCAGCTATTGTAAAAGGGTTTGAGTTCTTGATTTGATTCTCAGCTTGGTCGCTGTTCTTGTATCGAAGAGCTGCTGATTTGTGTACATTAATCTCGTATCCAGAAACTTTGCTGAATTAGTTTATCAGTTATGAAAGCTTTCTGGAGGGGTCCTTAGGGTTTTCAAGGTAAACAATCGTATCATTAGCAAGCAGTGACAGTTTGACTTCCTCTTTAATGATTTGAATGCCCTTTATTTCTTTCTCTTGTCTGACTGCTCTGGCTAGGACTTTCAGTACTATGTTGAAGAGGAGTGGTGAGAGTGGGCATCCTTGTCCTGTTCCAGTTCTCAAAGGGAATGCTATCAACTTTTCCCCATTTAGTATTATGTTGGCTGTGGGTTTGTCATAGGTGGCTTTTATTACACTAAATTATGTCCCTTGTATGCCTATTTTGCTGAGAGTTTTAATCATAAAGGGATGCTGGATTTTGTCAAATGCTTTTTCTGCATCTATTGAGACAATCATGTGATTTTTGTTTTTAATTCTGTTTATGTGATGTGTAACATTTATTGACTTGTGTATGTTAAACCATCCCTGCATCCCTGGCATGAAACCCACTTGATCATGGTGGATTATATTTTTGATATATCGTTGGATTTGGTGACTCAGCAGAGACTGCCATAATCCTCCTAGGTACACAACTCCAATTACCTAATGTGGGAATCTCACCCCCATCCCACACAGCAGCAGGAGCATGACCATCCCAAGGAGAGTCTGAGCTAAGACACACTTAGCCCATATGAAGGAAAGATACAGTTGTTTTCAGACAAACAAGTACTGAGAGAATTCACCTTTACCATACCACCACTACAAGAACTGCTAAAGTAAAATACATGTTAAAAAGCAAAACCAAAACAAAACAAACAAAAAAAAGTACACAGGCAACAAAAAGCATGATGAATGCAACAGTACCTCACATTTCAATACTAACATTGGATGTAAATGGCCTAAATGTGCCACTAAAACTACAGAACTGCTGAATGGATAAAAACTCACCAACCAACTATCTGGTATCTTCAGGAGACTCACCTAACACATAAGGACTCACATAAACTTAAAGTAAAAGGGGTGGGGGGGTGGAAAGGCATTTCATGAAAATGGACACCAAATGCGAGCAGGGGTAGCTATTCTTACATCAGGCAAAACAATTTTTAAAGCAACAACAGTAAAAGAGACAAAGAGGGACATTATATAATGGTAAAAGGCCTTGTCCAACAGGGAAAAATCACAATCATAAACATATACACACCTAACACTGGAGCTCCCAAATTTATAAAACTATTACTAATAGATCTAAGAAATGAGATAGCAATACAATAATAGTGAGAAACTTCAATACTCCACTATATATTTTCTTTTGAGGATTGTTTATTCATGTCTTTAGCCTTTTTGATGGGATCGTTTGTCTTACTGATTTGTTTCAGTTCTTTGTAGATTCTGGATATTAGTTCTCTGCTGGATATATAGACTGCAAAGATCTTCCTTATCTATTTACCCTGCTGATTTTTTTTTTCTCACAGAAGCTATTTAGTTTAATTAAACCCCATCTATTCATTTTTGTTTTTGTCGAATTTGCTTTTGGGGTCTTGGACATGAAGTCTTTCCCTAAGCCAATGTCTTGAAGGATTTTTCCAATGTTATCTTCTACAATTTTTATGGTTTCAGATCTTAGATTTAAGCCTTTGATCCATCTTGAGTTGATTTTTGTACAAGGTGAAAGATGAGGATCCAGTTTCATTCTTCTACATGCGGCTTGCCAGTTATCCCAGCAACATTTGTTGAACGGAGTGTACTTTCCTCACTTTATGTTGTTTGCTTTATTGAAGATCAGTTGGCTGTAAGCATTTGACTTTCTTTCTGGATTCCCTGTTCTGTTCTATTGATCTATGTGCCTATTTTTATACCAGTACCATGCTGTTTTGGTGACTATGGGCATATAGTATAGTATGAAGTTGTGTAATTGGGTAATGTGATTTATTATACATTTTCTTTAATCATTTTAATAATAATATAGACTATATAGCACAAAGAAAAAATTTTACCATCAGAATTTCTTGACATTGGTTCAACAATTACACAATGAAGGTGATTTAGAATAATAATCTGGATTTTATATATGACATTGAGATATATATGTCCAAACTTTACAAAATATAACAAGTTTGGTGTTTTATATATACATATGCTTTTTAATTTTAAGCTATGAGCATTTAAAATGCAACTTCAAAGCATATTTCTCATATTATTTTTCTCAGATGAATGAATTATTTTATCTACTACTGTAACAATTTTTACATTACAAAAAAATCCAGAAAAATAACTGAACACCTAACTCCTGGGCAAAATAATCATGTCATATGAATGCTAAACGTACATGTGATATGAATGTTAAAGCATAAGAAGTAGATAAAAGAAATACCAGAAACACATATTTGATTAACTTGAATTAATGTTAAATAATTGATAGTCTGTCTTAGATAAAGAATATTGAGACATAAATGGTTAATATTAAAGGTTATTAAACTTCATTTATATTACAGTTTCATAAATTTGAAAGTAATAATATCTGAATCAAAGATCAAGAGTGTTGTAATATTGCACATAAAGTGATTAAATTCTGACAAAATTAGTGTAAATGTGTGCTGGTTAAATATGAAAGTTATGAACAGGATCTAGAGGATAACTCTTCAATCAGGAAATTAAAACTTCCAGGTTTGATGAATAATGTTTGCAATTTAAAATTACATGAAATGCAAAGGTAGAAATTAGAAAAACTCATAGAAATCAAAGTATCAAATATTCTTCTTTGTGTATATCTATGTTAATGGGACATCCTTAATAAAATATCTTACAGTTCTCATATTGGCTAATAACTACAGTAGGTGGGAGAAAGATAGACAGGATGACAAAGAGGATAATAGAGCCTCCTTGTCAAGTTGAGACTTTTATTTCATTTGGATTGAGCTGAGTTAAACTAGCGTACACTGGTCCCATGCTGAGTTATTTACTTTTTTAAGTATTCAAATAAAAATATTGACTCTCATGTTCAGGGCTGTTAGAGGTAAGATTCAGACAACGTAAACTGAATAGACAAAAAGAACAATTACAAGTGGTCAAATTTCTTGGACTATTACAAGAATTGCTTCCAAATAATTACATACACTTTAACTCCATTTATATTTGAGATGATTGAAAATAATGACATGTAATTACAATCTATCTACCACAACCCCATTCTATTGTGACATTAAGAGCTTGTCTTTTCTTGATAATCTAATAGAAGTAATAAAAAGTAACATGCTAGAATAATTTTCCAGACAGAGAACAGAGACAAAAACTTCAGCATATTATTCTTTTGTTTACTACCTTATCAGGGCAAATAAATTATATCTTGAAAGAGAGTGGCCACACCTTTGTACAGTCAGGATGTGGAAATAATAAAGACAGGATATTAATCAAGACTCTTTATTTGATGCTTTTTAATGATTTTTCTCACTTTTTTGTACTGACTAGAATCTGCAGTACAATATAAATATAAGTGATCCGAGTAAAACACCCTTTCTTCCATATTGCAAGAGTAAAGCATTAAGTTTTTCCTGTCAGCTATACTGTTTTTTGATTTTGTAGATGCCCTTTATCAGGTTGAGATCATCCCTATGTTTTTTTTTTTCATTTTTTTTCTTGCATTTTGAGTATTTCTATCAAAAATGGGTATGGGTTTTGTCAAATCTTTTGTATACATTTATTAAGATGATCTTATAGTCTTGCTTTTAAAATTTAATACAGTGAATTAATTGATTTTATAAGGGTTACCCCAACTTGGAGAAACCACCTTTCAGTAACCATGTGTTATTATGTTTGGTATTGGTGGAGTCAATTTGCTAAATTTTTATGTAGAATTTTTATAGCTTTTTCATTAGTGATACCATGTTGTAATTTTTATTTCCTTTAGTGTCATGCTTTTATACTATTGGTGTCAGGGTATTGCTGGCCCTATGTAATAAGTGGAGACATAATCTTTGTGTCTAATCTTCTGGAATAGTTTGTGTGAAGTTGATATTACTTCTTTCTTAAATGTTTAGTTGAATTTACTAGTGAGGCCTTCTGGGCCTAACATTTTCTTTGTGAAAAAGTTTTGTATCTACTGAAGATATGTTGTTTCTTACTGGGCTCTTGGTTCCACCATATTTTTAAGTCTTCAGAGATTTTTTTTTCAGTCCAGTAGTCTTCACAGGGCAGTTCTCCAGCTCAGAAAATGTTGAGACATGGGAAAACATTATTAGGAACCATTTTACAGAAAATAAGAATCTTAACAGCAATATGTCAGCATAGTGTCACTGTGAAACAGCTAAAAATGTGTGGGCTAGTATATAAAAAGGAAAGTACAGAAAGAGCAGGAGCCTGACCCTGTGGAGAATACAGAGCAAAAACCTTTTCTTATAGTGCCACTTTGTACCACTTCTGGAAACCTCCTCAATTTTCTGGAGTGAATGTGGAGTGAATGTGAATGTGGAGTCCATGCCATTGCTAGAATTATATACAGTTTTCATTTGAGATGATGAGTGTGATATACATTTCAGAGAGAAAGAGGCTATGGCTCAAGAACATTGAAGGGAAGACAGAAGCATTACCTAAGATCCACTGAATACTTGCTATTACCACGGCAAATTCTAACAATTGTTAGAACCATAAGATGCCTCTAATTCTGTTAAGCATAAAAGCAATATTCAAAATAGATATTTCTATGATCCCAGAACTATATTCTATGAGTAACTTCATGATGGGAGAGAGCTCTAAATTGTTTATATTTTTAGATTCTGGTTTCTGAAAAATTGGCACACCTATGTGAAATACTGACAAGGATGAAACTAAAATTTTTTGTTTTCCTGTCATTTTTTTCCCCACAGTGTTTTCTGTTTTCTCCTAGAAAACAGAAATTAAATACTACTTTCCTTGGTCAACAATGTCAATGTGTGTGTATAAACCATATTATGCACTGGGTGTTTGTAATATAATAGAGAAGAAAAATTTGGTTTTACTTTTTAAATGCTTAGATATTGGGGTTAATGTCTCAGAAAGCTTACAGAATGAATAGGCCAGATGTGGTGGCTCACACCTGTGATCCCAGCACTTTGGGAAGCTGAAGTTGGTGGGTCACTTGAGCTCACAAGTTCCAGACTAGCCCGGCCAGCATGGCAAAAACCCATCTCTACAAAAAAAAAAAAAAAAAAAAAAAAAAATTAGCTGGGCATGGTGGTACACGACTGTAGTCCCAGCTACTCGGGAGGCTGAGGTGAGAGGATGGCTTGAGCCCAGGAGCCACTGCACTCCAGCCTGGGCATTAGAGCCAGAATTTGTCTCTAATAATAATAATAATATCTTATTGCATGAATGCAGAGTGGTGAAGAGACAGTCATAGTGAGCATCGTTCTTCTGTGACAAAAAATTTGGAGACAGATATTTTTAAAGTGGAGAGGAGAAGAGAGGCGGAAAGAGGTATGAATGTGAACACTAGTCTATTGTTTAACACACATTGTTCAGTAGAGAAACTAAGTCAAATAATTGTCATCGCCTTACAAGACTCCCTTCTTTCTAGAGAAATGCACTTCAGTGGACAGGATAAAAACAATAAAAGCTGACACTTATTGATTGTTTATTACCTGCCAGACTGTTTTCTCAGCATGAAATATCTACTGCCTCAATAAATAGCTTTTATACATGTATAATACTACAAGAGTCATGTTATGAAATGAATGTTTATGTTACCCCAAAATTCGTATGCTGAAATCCTAACCTCCAATATGACAGTGTTAAGAGGTGGGACCTTTTGGGAGGATATTTAAGTCATGAGGATAGGGCCTTCATGAATGGGATTAATGCTCTTATAAAAAGAAACATAAGAGAAATAATTTCTCTCTCAGCTACGGGAGGATAAAACTCATCTGCAAACCAGGAAGAGGGCCCTCACCAAACGCCAGACACCTTCAGCTGCTGACGCCTCGTTCTTGGAATTCACAGCCTCTATAAGTGTGAGAAATAAATGTTTGTTTTTTAAGTCACACAAATTATGGTATTTTATTATAGCAGCACAGGTTAAGGTAAGCTTTTTCAGGGATGTGTTGTTACTATTCCGATTTTAACGTGAGAAAATTGAGGTATTGTGAAGTTAAGGAACTTGTTAGGATCACAAGCTGTTCAGTTGTGGTTTCAATGGCTGAAGAACATTGAAGGGAAGACAAGCACTGGATTAGATGCCCTCTGGATCAACTCCTGTGCCTGCACTATACTATATTTCATAATTTCTATTCTATTCAATTCTTTATTCCATAATTTGGCAAAATATTTGTATAAATTCTATCTGCTCTAACATAATATGAAGAATGCAAGATACATATGATTCTCCTAACAAATAACTATAAAATAAAGTTGAAGCCTTTTTAAATAGTTGTCAAGTACCAGTATGATGCATCATGATTTAGTGAACCATTTCTTACTCTCCCTTGTTACTTCTCACAAATGCTCAAACACTTCACTCAAGCCTTTCAAAGTCAGATTAGGTATAGTAATTACCCAATTATTCATTACCTAGTTTTTTATTTTTTAAATATCAGAAAACAAGCCTAGTTTAAAATGAACACAATTCAAGGTAGCCAGAGGGTAACTCTGTAATGATGAAATGTATAATTCACCATGTAGCTATAATTGTCATAATTCATTTTCCAAAATATTTTACTGGAGATGTTGTACAAGACCAATAGAAATCCAAGAAGCAATCTGTTTAATAATCTAGAGAGATGAAGTGAATGTTTTCATTGGTACAACCTACTAAATTTCAAATAGCATTTAATAGGCATAAATAAATTTTTAAAATTCTAAGTAATATGCAAACACTGTAATAGTTTAATTGCTAATTTAATTTTACTTTTTGGTAAAATAAGAAAAAATAGATATAGTAGGTTGTTCTCGTGTTGCTATGAAAAAATACCTGAGACTGGGTATTTTATAAAGAAATGAAGTTTAATTGACTCACAGTTCCACATGGCTGAGGAGGCATCAGGACACACTCATGGCAGAAGGCACCTCTTCACAGGGCAGCAGGAGAGAGAATGAGAGCCAGCAGGGGAAATGTCAGACACTTATAAAACCATCAGATCTCATGAGAACTCACTTTATCATAAGAACAGCATGGAAAAACTTCACCTATGATTCAATGATCTCCTACCAGGTTCCTCCCACGACATGTGGGGATTATGGTATTATACTTCAAGATGAGATTTGGGTGAGGACACAAAGTTCATACCATATTATTCTGATCCCGGCCCCTCCCCAATCGGATGTCCTCACATTTCAAAACACAATTATGCCCTTCCAACAGTCTCCCAAAGTCTTAACTCATTCCAACATTAACCTGAAAGTCTAAGTCCAAAGTCTCATCTGAGACAAGGTAAGTTCCTTCTGCCTTTGAGCCTGTAATAACAAAAGAAAGTTAGTTACTTCCTAGATACAATGGGAATAAAGGCATTGGGTAAATACACCCGTTCCAAATGGGAGAAATTGGCCTAAACAAAAGGGCTATAGGCCCTACTATGCAAGTCTAAAATCCAATAGGAGACTCATTAAATATTAAACCTTAAAATTCCAAAATGATCTTTGACTCCATGTCTCACACCCAGATCATGCTAATGCAAGAGGTGGGCTTTCATGCTAATGCAAGAGGTGGGTTTTCATGGCCTTGGGCAGCTCCACCCTATGGCTTTGCAATGTAGAACCCCTCTCCTGGCTACTTTTGCAGCTGGTGCTGAGTGTCTGCGGCTTTTCCAGGTGCATGGTGTAATCTGTCAGTGGATCTACCATTCTGGGGTCTGAAGGTCTGTGGACCTCTTCTCACAGCTTCACTAGGCAGTGCCCCAGTGGGAACATTGTGTGGGGGCTCCAACCCGACATTTCCTTTCTGCACTCCCCTAGCAGAGGTTCTCCATGAGGGCTTGACTTCTGCCTGGACATCCAGACATTCCCATACATCCTCTGAAATTTAGGCGGAGGTTCTCAAACCCCAATTCTTCTCTTCTGCATACCCACAGGCCCAACACCAAGTGGAAGCTGCCAAGATTTGGGGCTTCCTTTCTCTGAAGCAATGGCCTGAGCTGTACATTGGCTCCTTTTAGCCATAGCTGGAAAAGCTGGGACACAGGGCAATAAGTCCAAGGCAGTGACACAGCAGGGGGGCCCTGAACCCAGCCCATGAAACCATGTTCCCCCCTAATCCTCTGGGCCTGTAATGGGAGCAGCTGCCGTGAAGACTATTGACATATCCTGGAGACATTTTTCCCATTGTCTTGTTGATTATCATTTGGCTCCTTATTACTTATGCAGATTTCTGCAACTAGCTTGAATTTGTCTCCAGGAAATGGGTTTTTTCTTTTCTACTACATCATCAGGCTGCAATTTTTTCAAACTTTTATGCTCTGCTTCCTCTTGAATGTTTTGCTGCTTAGAAATTTCTTCTGCCAAGTACCCTAAATCATCTCTCTCAAGTTCAAAGTTCCACAGATCTCTAAGGCAGGGGCAAAATGCCAACTGTCTCTTTGCATAGTAAGAGTAACCTTTACTCCAGTTCCCAACAAGTTCCTCATCTCCATCTGAAACTACCTCAGCCTGGACTTTATTGTTCATATCACTATTGGCATTTTGGTCAAAGCCATTCAACAAGTCTCTAGGAAGTTCCAAGCTTGCCCACAACTTCCTGTTTTCTTCTGAGCTTTCCAGACTATTCCAGCCTCTTCCTGTTACCAAGTTCCAAAGTCACTTCCACATTTTCGGGTACCTTTATGGTAGAACCCCACTTGTGTTCCCAATTTACTGTATTAAATAGTCTATTCTCACACTGTTATGAAAAAAATACCCAAGACTGGTTGTTTTATGAAGAAAAGAGGTTTAATTGACTCCCATTTCTGCATCTTTGGAGAGGCCTAAGGACACTTACAATCATGGGGAAGACACCTCTTTACAGGGAAGCAGGAGAGAGAAAGAGAGTCAGCAGGACAACTGCCAGATGCTTATAAAACCATCAGATCTTGTGAGAACTCACTTACTATCATGAGAACAGCATGGGAAAAACCACCCACATGATTTCATTACCACCTATCAGGTCTCTCCCACAACATGGGGGGATTATGGGATTATAATTCAGGATGAGATTTGACCTGAAACACAAAGTCAAACCATATCAATAAGCATCTAATATAAAATGTCATCTTCAATTCAATGAATTAAAGCAATATTCTACTTTTCAGTAGAATAGTTACCCCAAAGCTCTAAGATGTGAAATTAGAAAGCAAAGGTGAAAGTACAATTGATCCCTCCACCATTATTCCCAATAATCCCTATGCGTAGTAATAAATTATTCATTCCATCCTGAAAAAAATTGATTGAAGATCCTAACTCATGAGAAGCAGCGAGGAGTTACTTCTGCCAGAAAACACAGTATCCTACTGAATGTGAAGCTGCCACTACCTACTAGTCACTCAGTGCTCCTCAGGCTGTGGACCAGTGAACAAAGGAAATCATTAGTTTACTGGCAGTTGTAACAGCTCCAGATTATCATGATAAACTGTAATTCTTCTTTACAATTGAGACTCTAGGAAAAATGACTAGAAATTAGGAGATACATTAGGAACCACTGGGTGCACGTTTGTCCAAAGATAACAGTAAATTATTGTGACCAAAGCAACTAAGGACTAGGATCCATCAAGCATAGATATGAGAGTTCTTTTACAATATAAGCAATGCTGACTGACCAATGTTATGCCCAATAGTAAGAGACACCCAGAATAAGTAGTGGAGAATGAAGATAATGAAAATGATTTTCAGCTACAAGAGCAGTTGCAGCAGCAAGAATTGTTTCTTAAAGCCACCACCCTGAAGAAAACATTGTGACTGATTGTACTTCCCCTCTCAGAGAAAAGTAAGAGCATTGAGCTTGAACACATGTATCCCCTCTTACAATATCGCAGATTGTAATAAAGAAAGTACAAAGATATATGAGTAGTGCAGTGGACTACATCAGACATTCCTGATTAACAACTTTATCCCCTCTTGTCCTTGCTTCCTTTTATTTTATCTTCTCCCTGAGTTCTGTTTTTGTATTATCAGACCCTGATAATACTAGACTCATATATAATTATAATATATAATATATGATATATAATATATAATCCTATCAGAATAATTATCTAATTTTCCTAAAACCAGTGTATTCATTTCTGAATTTACATTAACATGCATTCCCTTCTATGTTGAAATTATATAGGGGTAAATATTAATTTGAAACATTTATAACTATAAAAATCTAATATATTTCAGTATTTGAATACAACAATATTTAAGATTTGTTTGAATAATTTTTAAGGTCACACGTTTAAGTAGCAAACCGATATCAGAACTTATAATACCTTGATTTCAATTTCTAAATTTTAACTCTCACTATATTCTACCTCCACATTTCAAAAAAAAAAAAATACAAAATAGTACTGTAAAAGTTAAAGAAACATTGGTAATTAGAGGGAGAAATCATTCTCATAATGGAAAGTAAAATAGAATAACATATAATTTGTTTTACATTAAAATAATGGAATCTCTTTGGAATCTGATTGCACAATTTTTAATTTATTTTGAAGAAAAAGGAGTCAGGCATATACATGACAATTTGTGAAATGTGTAATAATGTGGACCTTTGCCTACCAAATATTAAAACGCTAATAATATACATTATGTACAATATTTCTAAAAATAAACAAATAAATTAGTAGATTAGAACAGCCATCCCCAACCTTCTTGGCACCAGGGACCGGTTTCATGGAAGACAATGGGGGAATGGGGAGGTTGGTTTTGGGATGAAACTGTTCCATCTCAGATCACCAGGCATTTGATTCTCACAAGGAGTGCACAACCTATATCCCTCACATGCGCAGTTCACAATAGGGCTCACACTCCTATGAGAATCTAATGCTGCTGTTGATCTGACAGGAGGTGGAGCTCAGGTAGTAGTGCTCAGTCTCTTGCTGCTCACCTCCTGCAACGCGACCCAGTTCCTCACAGACCATAGACCAGTACTAGTCCATGGCCCAGGGGTTGTAAACCCTTAGAATAGAATAGAGTCTAGAAATGGACCATAATATATGGGTTTAGGGAAAGATTATTCAGTAAGAGGAGATGGGATCTTCTTTTAGTTTAGGGGAAAAATTAAATTTTATTGTGTCACCACATTACTTATCAAAATTAATCTGAGATGTATTAAAAACAGTGGTTTTGATATTTTGTGACCCTGCAGCAGAATAGTTTTTACCAAAAGAAAACTTATTTGAAATTTAGGTATATTGTTCTATACCTAACAAATAAAAAGAGAGATCTTCTATGGTTTAAAACAGACAAAATGTCAGAGAACATACTTTAAAAGACCCAGAATTAATAAATGAAATAAAAAGGGAGGTAGGGAAAATGTGAGATGTTGGGCTCTAAAAGTTGACTTTCACTACAGTATTGATTACAACAAATTGTTTCACCAGTTTTAAGAACTATTGAAAAACTTTATATATCTAGAATGTTCTTTTGAAATCTGGCACCTATTAACATACAAGCAGATTTATTGATTAATAGATAGGGGACTAAGGCATCCCCTTTAACTCTGTCTAGGTTAAGGTAATAATAAAGTTAAATTGAGCAAGGAAAGCCACGATATTTTATGATGTTATATTTTCTTTATCTTGTATTATGCATGATTGTTTTTCATCAAAAGCATATTAATAGATGATATGTTTTATTGTGAAGTTAATTTTATAAAACTTGATTATTATTCTAAATAAATAAAGCTTTTGGAGGAAATTGAAAATGTAGTTTATGTTGATTTTTTTAAAAGCTGATGTTTTAAGAGTATGTAATGTTATCTACTTGGGTGTATTTGTCCGTTTCCACACTGCTGTAAAGAACTACCTGAGACTGGCTAAATTATAAAGAAAAGCGGTATAATTGACTCACAGTTCTGCATGACTGGAGAGGTTTCAGGAAACTTAGAATCCTGGTGGAAGGTGAAGGGGAAGCAAGGTATATGTCACTTTGCAGCGGAAGGGGAGAGAGAGAGAGAGACAGAGAGAGAGAGAGAGAGAAAGAGAGAGAGAGAGAAGAAGTGCTACAATTTTAAACCACCAGTCCTCATGAGAACCCATTCACTATCACAAAAACAACGTGGGGAAAACTGCCCCATGATCCAATCACCTCCCACCAGGTTCCTCTCTTGACACAGGAGGATTACAATTGAGAAGAGATTGGGTGGGGACACAGAATCAAATCATATCATTGGATATTTATAAAATTGTGTTTAATATTTATACCTGGTGTCTGTAACTGTGAATATGCCATATTCATCTACTGCTTGTGTATAAATACATAAAAACTAAAATACAAACAATTGGAATATTTTATTATAATACACAGTAATTTGAATGTAATAATTTTATTATCTCTATAAAACATTGCATAACATGAAATTTCTTTCTTTGTTTAGGTGATATGAGAGCAGTGTTGATTATATTTAAATTAAGGGGTTAAAATATTTTGGCCCAATAGAATACATGCTAGCGTGTCTTTCTGTATCATCTTTACTTCCCTTTCCTCTTTCCCACTTTCTTAATTTTTACTCCTTTTACTTCTTTTCTTCCTCTTTTCTGTCTCTCTCACTTGCTCTTGTTCTTACTATGCTTTCCCAGGACTGTTGTTTACTTTTTTTCCTTATAAAACCAATTAATAAGATCCGTTTTCCAAAAAGGTAATCACATCCTTTGTAGGAAGCAGACCTTTGTTTCATGCCCACGGCAAGATCTCATGCTTCACTAAGCAGACAGTACATTTAGGTTTCACATCTGTCTCTCTCTTTCTTTGTCTGCTTTTTTTTCTTTTTTCTTCTTTTTGTTACCTCAAGCCATTAGGAAGAAGGAGGGTATTCTTTTCTCAAAGCACCTGCATTTAATTGTAGGTTATTTCTTGTCCCACTGGAACACATGAACAATTGGATTAAAATACACCTTACTGATACAAAACAAAAACAAACACACACACACACACAAAATCAAAAGAGAACATTCTCATTTGGAGAATGATTTGCATCATTCAGAAGCAAAAATAAAACAACCAAATTAAATAGAAGCTCTCGATCTATATAACTTAGGTGTTTTTGTTCGCGGGGATTCTATTTTTACCTTCCTCTTCCTTTGACTCCATCATGTTAACACTTTGAACTAAAAGCATTATAATCAGAAAGTCAATATCATGAAATGTATCTATTAAAAACTCACCTTACATTAAAAAAAAAATACTGTAGTTTACTGAGCTTACAGTCTCTTGTTTGTGTATTAGTGGAAAAATTTCCCACACAGCCTTGGCTGCTACTCAAAGTCTACATCTAAATGCATATAATTCAATAAGACCAAGGCACTGTCTTTTTAGGAGAGATTTACTTAGAATATAAATTTTAACTTAAGTTACAGCTGTAAATATATTTTTCATCCTGCTGTCTATATGAAGCTTTAATTGGTTATTTATGAAGGGTTATAAAATCCAGACACAAAAGAATAGGAAAAGTGTGCACATTTGAAATTTCATAATAACTGCTTTCTATATTTACAGGAGTGTTTTATGGAATAAAAACTGTAGCCAGAAAGTTGCAAACACAACTGCAAAAATGCCTTTCTCCCATATTTTATATTTAATGTTCCACTGACTATGCTATTGTAGGGTGAGAAATGATAATAAAACTGGAAATGTTGTCTGGACTGAAACATGTGTACTAGGTATATCATTTTTGGCAAATGTATTACAGTTCAAAAGTAACGTCACATGTCCCCAAAATGGCATAGGAGAATCTGAAGTTATATTTGGCTCTTTTTACTATCTTATTTTATTCTTGCATCTATGCATATTGAAAATCTAAAACATCTAATTTTATAACTTGTATTTACAGTATAAACGAATATAAAATATCTGGAATGCAAAATTTAGATATTATGAAATATCAACAAGGTATAAAGAACAGTCAATGTGAGCCTGTCTATGATCATATAAGCACTGACAAGTCAGATAGAACATTGTCTTTATATTATGTGGCACTTTGAGGGCAGGCTTCTGTGTCATCATGCAAAAGGTTCTAGGAGCTGTCACTCTCTCGATTCAGTGTTACAGTATGACAATCTCCACCTTTTCAGGATAAAAATAAATTAAAGCCCTTATAAATAATGAAGGTTTATGGATATTAAAAAAAAAACTTGATGGAATGAATTGAGAATAGAAAGAATTTGAATGAAATCTTAAAATCTATAAGACTAAAAGCAAATTATAAATATTAATTTAAAATTTTTCAGCTCCGGTTACTATTTGTTTACCCTTTCCAAGATGCAAATATTCTGCATGCTGCAGATTTAAATATTGTTTTGTAAATTAACTTTATAATTTATAGCCAGTAAATGATTCTAATTAATTCTTCTCTGTATACCATTTCCATAAAACCCACCTATAGTGGCTATATGAAACCTATAATTTTAGTTTCTCTATTTATTATTACCATTAGAATTATTCTTGATTTTGCTTTGTTCCTGACCAATTTTATTTTGTAGAATGTATGTTTTCCCCATTGATGTGTATCAGTATATACATAATGTGTGAAGCTTTAAAAATCCATTGACTTTAGTTGTTCTTTTTTTTAAATTTTATTTATCTTTTTAAGATGGAGTTTTGTTATCATTGCTCAGGCTGCAGTGCAATGGTGGGATCTTGGCTCACTTCAACCTCCGCCTCCCGGGTTCAAGCGAGTAGCTGGGATTACAGGTATGAGCCACCACACCCAGCTAATTTTGTATTTTTCTAGTACAGATGGGGTTTCTCCATGTTGGTCAAGTTGGTCTAGAACTTCTGACCTCAGGTGATCCACCCGCCTCGGCCTTCCAAAGTGCTGGGATTACAGGCGTGAGCCACTTCGCCCACTTCTCCCAGCCTTAGTTGTTCTTCTTAAGACATTGGTAATTTAACCCATTCATTTAGACTCGATTTCTTATAAATGCCTTCATTCATTAAATTCTTTATTTCCTGCAATTAATTAAACACTTAAAGAAATCTTGTTATTAGTAGGCACTATGAAATCATGGAAAATAAATTCAGGAAAATATTTATTGAAAGTATAATTATTTGTACACATATATATTCATCAATTATATTTCTTAAGAACCTTGATATATGTCAAAAATCAGAAATCCAACAAAAATAGAAAGCATATGTAAAATGTTTGACAAATACAAAAAATTAAGTCAGTTTTATTGAATTCAGACATTGCTTTAAGTTTTGTGGGATAAATGAGATCAAAGTTGAGTTGTTTCACAATGAAAGTTTTTCTTTTTTTGCAATTGATATTATTAAGTTGGTGCAAAATTGTGGTTTCTGTCACTGCTTTTAATATCTATGAACTGAAGATTTTAAAAAGGTTCTAATATATGATATGAGTGAAGTTTGGAGAAGACTGTTTGGATTGGAAGCATCTTTGTTATGGACTAGCTGCAAAGCCTTAAAACAAGTAATAGGACCTACTAATAACAGTGATGGGTAAGCCATTTAAATATATATATACACACATACACACACAAACATGTATATGGATGTGTATTTATCCACTGTGCTTAGAATAGTGATTGTCGCGTGTATCTCAGCAAAAATTATTGTCACCTTTATTATTGTTTTTATCTCTTGTCCAAGTGCCAAACTAATTGTGAAATTAGATGAAACTACACGACGTAGCAGAAACAAAAGAGTACATTTGTTGGAGAACAAGCTGATGCTGTAGAAGGTGGCTTATACCACAGGAAATTAGGTTTCAAAAACTGCATCCCAGAAGGTGAGACATATTTCTCACCTTCTCAGAGCCAGTGTTACATTAGAACAGATATCTCTGCTACAGCAGCAATGTATATGGCTGAAAGTTTTAAGACATGAAGGAGTAGCAAGGAAAGGGAGAGTTGTGAGCTACCAAAAGAGAAGAAAAGAAGAGACTACACACTAAATTTTCTCTTTTTAAAACTCTCATATCACAAAATCATTCCACCAAAGATACAGCATAGGCAAGTGAAGCAGATAAAAGAGGAAAGAAACTTTACACTAATGGCACTCCCTTAAAAAGTTTGTAAATTTTAAGAAAAGAAAATAAGTCTCCAGCAAAACAATGGGTTATTAAATTTATCATGACAAATCATAGAACAAAGATAAGTAGGTCTTTGGGTTCTCTTAGATTATTTTCTGGAGGACTGAAAAAGTTTGACTAGGAAGTATAATCTTTAATACAGATAAGGAATCAAGTAATGTCCTCTGGATTAATACATTTATTTTTAATAGATATTTATTGCCATTGAGGATACAAAAATCATCAAAACAAATTGTGTCCTATTGAAGAATCAGTAGGTATAGAAACAGGAACAGATACAGAAAATAAGTACGGATATTGATATAGTATAAGTACAAATAGATATGTCTATTTACACATGTTTGTTCATTTTATTTTGGAATAGAACAATTTAATTAGAAGAAAAAAATGTTTTTAGAACAGTTAGGGATGAGATTCATTCATTCATTGTTGAACAGGGATTTATAGCCTATGAGAATACAGCAAAGATAAAAAGCAAATCCCTATCTTCAAAGAGCTTGCTTATCTATACATAGACCTATATCAAGACTTAATATTAATTTAATATATTGAATTATTCTAAATACAAATTATAAATGTAAATTGCTCATTGAAAATTTTGCTTAGAATTTCAAATGCATAAGACCAAGTAAATAAATGTAAATGTTTTAAAATGTAGAATTAAAAAAAATATATTAGTTGTTGGGAAAATAGTCTTTTAACCTTTCTAAGAAAGGTAAACCATGGAATACTATGCAGCCATAAAAAAGAATGAGTTCATGTCCTTTGTAAGCACATGGATGAAGCTGGAAACCATCATTCTAAGCAAACTATTGCAAGGACAGAAAATCAAACACCGCATGTTCTCACTCATAGGTGGGGACTGAGCAATGAGGACACAGGGTGGGGAACATCACACACCAGGGCCTGTCATGGGGTGAGGGAAGTGGGGAGGGATAGCATTAAGAGAAATACCTAATGTAATGATGAGTTAATAGGTACAGCACACCAACATAACACATGTATACATATGTACAAACCTGCACGTTCTGCACATGTACCCTAGAACTTAAAGTATAATAAAAAAAAAGAAAGGTGAGTATATTATTAATATCATTTTGATAATACAGAAAATACAAGTAAGTCTTTCATCAGTTAAAGTCTCTATAACTTTCCGTCTAAAGAATGTGAGCATGTGATTTTGAAATTTTCTTTGATTGGATTTTTGTTAGTTTGCTTTGGTTTGCATATGATTTTTTTAATTGCTGTTTTTAAAGAGTTTTCTGGACTATTCTTATTATTCCTTATAGATATTAAAATAATTGTGTAAATTTCTGGTAAAAGTCCTACCCTACTAAAAACATTCTAAAATATGGTGGGAAACTGGACATTCTGGCAAAGCTCAGAGGTTTTTTTTGATAATGAGACCATTAGCATATGTGGGTCAATAATAAATTTTTTACTAAATTACCATTCACTTTTCCATAAAATTAAATATTACTCTAGGAGTCTGAAATTCATGGTGCTTTCTTATATGAGACAGGAAGTCACTGATAAAGTCTTACTTGTTCTCTTAAAAATACTTAAAATTTTTCATAGCTTAGTTCAAAGGTCAGGACTTTTTAAAAAATCACATGAGTAATTGAAGGTAAGGACAATAACCATGGCTTTGTTTATGATCATTAGCCCATGTTTTTGAAGTTCTACCTGCTACTAGAAATAACAAGTAAAATATAGCACTCAAAAATATAAATCCTATTTTGGATGTTATAAAATTATGCATTGCTGACAGGCTCAAAAATCTCATTAAATTTTAGTATATATATGACTTATAGGTGCACATGTATTTGAGAAATATATATACACTTGTTATGAATGTGAATATATTCATGCTTTTTTAGGTGTTAGGTTTATAAGGATTGATAAAATTAGAATTTTTCAAATTTTGGCTTTTATCAACTACTATTTTTTGGTTCAGTAGTTGATAAATAGGTAACCTTGGGCCTCATTATTACTCAGTTTCCAGATCTGTGATAGAGACATAATATAACTCATTTCCTAGAGATAATGTGAGCCTTAAATTACTGCCTACATTCAAATTCTTAGTGTTTGACAGAATAAGTGCTCCAGAAATTATAACTATTATTATTGTTGTTATTATTACTGTTATTTTACAATAACTTTAAAACATAAGAAAGACATAATATGGCCCCTACTCCAGGCCCTTTCATTTTACAAATGAACAACATAAAGCTTAAAGAGGATAAGCAAGTTACCTACTCTCACAAAATAATTTAGAGGCAAAGGTTAACCAGAAAGTAAGACAAGGTTTCTGAACCAGAATTTATTCTGATCCATTGCGCTTTCTTACCACAAAATACATTAAGGATTTTTAACCTTTATTCAGATTGATTTCAAAGAAAGGCTAAATTGTATGTTAGAGATTTACTTTTATTTTATGTTTTCATTTTTAACACACCAGCTGCAAATAAATACAAATAAATATATCTACAATCTTGAAAAACAACTACATTTATTTTACGATTTATTTTAGGTTCAGGAGTACATGTGCAGGTTTGTTATATAGGTAAGTTTTGTGTCATGGGGCTTTGTTGTTCCGTTTATTTTACCATTCAGGTAATAAGTATAGCACCTGATAGGGAGTTTTTTGATCCTCACCCTCCTCCCACTGTCCACCCTCAAGCAGGCCCCGGTGTCTGTTGTTTCCTTTTTTGTGTCCATAGGCACTAAAAGTTTAGCTTTCACTTACAAGTGAGAACATGTCGTATTTGGTTTTTTCTTCCTTTGTTAGTTTGCGTAGGACACTGGTCTCCAGCTTCACCTATGTTGCTGCAAAGGACATGATTTTATTCTTTTTATGGCTGCATCATATTCCATGGTGTATATTTGCCACATTTTCCTGATCCAGTCTACTGTTGATGGGCATTTAGGTTGATTCCACGTCTTTGCTATTGTGAACAGTGCTGTGATGAACATACATGTGCATATGTCTTTATGGTAGAATGATTTATATTCCTTTGGGTATATAATTAATAATGGGATTGCTGGGTCAAATAGCAACTCTGTTTTCTGTTCATTGATAAATTGCCAAACTGCTTTCTGCAATGGCTGAAATAATTTCCATTCCCATCAGCAGTGTATAAGCCTTCCCTTTTCTCCACAACCTCATCAGCCTTGGTTATTTTCTGACTTTTTATTAATACTAATAACCATTCTGACTGACAGGAGATGGTATCTCATTGTGGGTTTGATTTGAATTTATCTAATGATAAGTGATGTTGAGCATTTTCTTCATATGTTTGTTGGCCATGTATATGTCTCCTTTTAAAAAGTGTCTGTTCATGTTCTTTCTCCACTTTTTAATGAGCTTGTCTTTTGCTTGCAAATATGTTTAAGTTCCTTACATATTCTGGATATTAGACCTTTGTTGGATGCATAGTTTGTGAATATTTTCTCCCAGTCTCTAGGTTGTCTTTTCATAGTTTATTTTGCTGTGTAGAAACTCTTTAGTTTGATTAGGTCCTTTTTGTCAATTTTTGTTTTTGTTGCAATTGCTTTTGGCATCTTTATCATGAAATTTTTGTCAAGGTCACGTCCAGAATGACATTTCCTAGGTTATCTTCCAGGGTTTTTATGGTTTTGGGTTTTATGTTAAACATTTAGTCCATCTTGAGTTGATTTTTGTATGTGATGTAAGGAAAGGGTTGCTTCAATCTTCTGTATATGGCTAGCAAGTTATCGCAGCAGTATTCATTGAAAAATGGTGGTTTTCCCCTTTGTTTATTTCTGTTGACTTTGTCAAAGATCGGGTGGTTTTAGGTGTGCAGTATTATTTCTGGGCTCTCTATTCTCTTCCATTGGTCTATGTGTCTTTTTTGGTTACTATAGTCTTGCAGTGTAGCTTCTACTTTTAGTAGTTATAAATATAACTATAGTGTAATACGTCAAATTAAATTTTAATAATCTGGGCATTAAAATGTATAAACTTATTTACCTGTTTAAAATTATACTTGGTATATGTATATGTATACGTATGTAATTTCTATAACATATAACCGATTACAGAATGACATGTTACGACACAAAATTCCTGAAATGCTGAAAATAATGTCAATTAGTCCCACAAATATTTATTAGGTGCTAATTCTTGAGGAGATTTTAGTTGTAGTTCTGCTTACTTCTCTTAGAGATGTTTAGTTTTTCAACATTAATTTAGTGATAGAGTAGTTCATTATTATTTTCCTACAATAGTTCATAGTAGTTTGCTATATAATTTTTAAAATACTGTTATGTATTGGTTAATGGAGGAGATACATTTTCAGAAATGCATCATTAGATGACTTCATTATTGTGCAATCATAGAGTGTACTCACATAAACCTTGGTGGTATAGCCTACTACGGACGTAAGCTATTTGGTATAGCTTATTGCTTCTGTGCTACACACACACACAATATGCTACTGCACTGAATACTGTGAATTGTAACACAATGATAAGTATTTGATTATCTAAATATAGAAAATGTACAGTAAAAGTATGATGTAAAATGTACAAATGGTACACCTGCATATAGCACTTATTAGGAATGGAGCTTGCAGTACTGGAAGTTGCATTTGGTGGGTGAGTGAGTGGGTGATGAGTGAACACGAAGGCCTAGGACATTACTGTACACCACTGTAGACTTTACAAACACTCTACACTTAGGCTACACTAAATTTATAAGAATATGTTTTGCTCAATAGTAAGTTAACTTGAGCTTACTGTAACATTTTTGCTTTATAAACTTTTTCCTTTTTTAAACTTTTGGGTTCGTTTTTACAAACACTTAGCTCAAAACACAAAAACATTATACCATTATACAAAAATGTTTTCTTTTTATATGCTTATTCTATCAGCATTTTTTCTGTTTTTAAAACTTTCTAGCTTATATTTTACTCTTTAAACTTTTTGTTGAAAACTAAGACACAACCATGCACATTAGCCTAGGCCTACACAGGATCTGAATTACCAATATCACTATCTTCCACCTCCACATCTTATCACACTGCCAGGTTTTCAGGGGTAATAATGCATGGAGCTGTCATTTCCTATGATAGAAATGCCCTTTTTCACCCTCTAAAGGACTTGTCTAAGGCTGATTTCCAATTAACTCATTTTTAACATGTAGAATTATACTCTAAAAGAATGATTAAAAAGTATAATAAATATATAACCTAGTAATATACTCATTTATTATTATTATCTAATATTATGTACTGTACATATTATACGTGCTATACTTTTGTTTGACTGACAGTGCAGTGGTTTTGTTTATGCTGACATCACCACAAACACTTGAGTTATGTGTTGTGCTATAATGGTATCATGACTATCACATCAATAGTTGATAGGAATTTTTCAGCTCCATTATAATCTTATGAGACCACTGTTGTATATGGCATCAGACATTGACAAAAACATCCTTATGTGTTGCGTGACTGCAGTGTGATAAAGTCAACTCAGGAAAAAAAAATTAGCCTATTCTTTTTTATTATATACTTAAAACTATGCACTTACGTTCTCTTAATTTGCTGTTGTTTGTCATAGAATATATATTCTAATTTTAAATTTGACATTCTGACAAATACAAAAGGGATACATTAAATGTTTTAAAAATCTCTTTCATCATGTTACTGAGCACTGTCAAGCTTAATTTTCCTTTAACTTTTCCACATCATTCTATTTAGAGAAGGAGTTAAGAGGTTTAGAGGATGAGTACATATCTTGCAAAATGTGCCTGGGAAAAACAAGGGCGTTAACAAAAGATTTCATAAGTGCACATTAGGTATTTCCATTCAGAAAAGGAATTTTTTTAATCTCACATTGTTTTTGGAAATAGTAAGAATTACTAGGTCACAAAGCAGAGATATATTTGAGATGCATTACATTCCCTGTGGTATGGATACCAGAATTGAGGGACCAAGATTATTCATTGTTACAACCATAGAGGCTTAGCTTTACTGGTATTACTATGAAAACTAATATAAGACAAAATCATGTGAGTAATGGTAAATATTACTTTCAGTCCTTTTCTTAAAAAAAAAAAAGTTTGCTGGCAAGTTTTATTTTAACGGTTTTAATTCAAATTAATCTACATTACTATAACATTCTAAGTTAGCCTAATTCCATTCAGTCTAAAATGATGAAAACTTGTCATGAAACTAAAGTATTATTCTATTAGCGGGTTTATTTTCAACAGACATTTTCATGAAAGTGCAAGTTCAATTTTCCATTGAAAGGGAATTTTAATTGGTTTCTTGCCGTTCTCCAAACATGTATGGAATTCCATTCCATTTTACTACAAAAGGAATTTCATTATAGATAAGTTCACAAATAATAAGATTCAGTCTTAATTTAGAAATAATTGAGTATAGCTTCTTTTCAGTGAAATAAGCATGCTAAATGCCTCACGATAAAGAGAAAAATGTCTAAACACAGAGCCCATTGCCTCTTCATATAAAGAACGCTTGCTCCTTAATGTCTTCACATCAAAAATTGCTGCAATGAGGAACTCTGTAAAATATTATCCTGGATTTTAGTTTTGCATATATATAGATACTTAAAATGTTGAGGGTCTATTTCCTAAAGCATATAAATAGTAACATGCTATATTTAAAATGTATATTTTTTAAATTTTTTTAATTGAGAAAATTAGACAAGTAAACAGTATAAATAAAAAAGAAGGCAAAGTCTCAACATGCACCAGGTTTTTTTTTGTTTTTTTTTTTTTTTTGCTCATGTTCTTTCCTCAGATGATCCTTTAAAGAGCTGATTTTTTTTTTCTTGTGAAAGCTGTTGCTTTTTTACTTGGCAAATAAATGATGTGGTTAGTGCAAAAGGAAAAAGTAGGAAGGTTAAAGCAGAAGAAAGTTAATCGCACAGTTAAACCATCTGCTTCAACTTTTGTCATCTGTACTCCCACTGAGCCATGTAAGCATGTATTGACACATTCCCTTAAATTGAAGGCTGCAAGGTGCAGAGTAGTTTGTTTAATTTAAATCTCCTTTCCTAGAGAGTCAACAACATAAGAGTTTGGAAAGCATTATAATGAGGTGGTTAGGAGCATATATTTGACATCAGACTGAACTATGTTCAAATTCAGGCTCTGGCACATTATAGATGTAAGAATTAGATACCATTTGCAACTTGCTTAACCTTTCAAACCTGAATCTTCAACTCACATTTTTTTTCTCTCAAAATATCTCTCTCAAAAGTTTTTATGATAACCAAGTAAAATTATATATAAACAACACCTAGCACAGTAATTCTCATGTACTCAGCAAGTAAAAGTAGTTTTTGTGTGCTAAAATAATGGCTAAATATTATTAGGAATTACAACAAATACAACTACTATGTTGTTATACAGATGAAATCATCTTGAGAGAGGATATATACAAGATTTTCATATTTCTTTCTGCAAGAGTGTTTGTTTTACAAGAAACCTTACGTATCTCCAATTGTTTGGCACTGCATATTCCTAAAGGAGATATTTGAATATCAAGTTGTGGGTAGTTGAGTGAACAGCAGGAGTAATGGACGAGCAGATATGCTTATTAATGATATAACAGAAACATTACTCTGAAACTTGGATTCTCTGTGTAACTGTAGCTTAGACTTTCTATGAACTCTGGGTTCACAGAGAGCCGCATTAGACCAGGTGTGGTGGATCAAGTATATAATCCTAGCACTTTGGGAGGCTGATCGCTTGAGCCCAGGAGTTCGAGACCAGTTGGGCTAATGAGACCTTTTCTCTACTAAAAATAGAAAAAAATTAGTTTAATATGGTTATAGTCTCAGCTACACAGGAGGCTGAGGTGGGAGAATTACCTGAGCCTGGGAATTCGAAGTTACTATGAGTTATCATCATGCTACTGCACTTCCGCCCAGGCAACAGAGCAAGGCACTGTCTCAAAAAAAAAAAAAAAAAGAAAGAAAGAAAAAAAAAGCCACATTACTGTAAATTTTCCAATAACTTGCATTTCAGAATTGTTCTTTGGAGTGCTTTTGACTAACTTTTTATTATTATACTTCAAGTTCTGGGATACATGTGTAGAATGTGTAGGTTTGTTACGTAGGTATACACATGCCATGGTGGTTTGCTATGCCCATCAACCTGTTATCTACATTAGGTATTTCTCCTAATGCTATCCCACCCCGCAACAGGACCCAGCGTGTGATGTCACCCTCCCTGTGCCCATGTGTTCTCATTGTTCAACTTCCAATTATGAGTGAGAACATGCAGTATTTGGTTTTCTGTTCCTGTGTTAGTTTGCTGACAATGATGGTTTCCAGCTTCATCCATGTTCCTGCAAAGGACATGAACTCATCCATTTTTATGGCTGCATAGTATTACAATGTGTTTATGTTCCACATTTTCTGTATCCAGTCTATCACTGATGGGAATTTGTGTTGGTTCCAAGTCTTTGCTATTGTGAATAGTGCTGCAATAAACATACGTGTGCATGTGTTATTACAGTAGAATGATTTATAATCATTTGGGTATATACCCAGTAATGGGACTGCTGGATCAAATGGCATTTCTGGTTCTACATCCTTGAGGAATCACCACACTGTCTTGCAAATGGGTTGTACTAATTTACACTCCCACCAGTGTAAAAGCTTTCCTATTTCTCCACATCCTCTTCAGCATCTGTTGTTTCCTGACTTTTTAAATAATCGCCATTCTAACTGGCATGAGATGGTATTTCATTGTGGTTTTGATTCACATTTCTCTAATGATCAGTGATGATGAGCTTTTTTTTCATGTTTGTTGGCCGCATAAATGTCTTCTTTTGAGAAGTGTCTGTTCATATTCTTAGCCCACTTTTTGATGGAGTTGTTTTTTTCTTGTAAATTTGTTTAAGTTCCTTGTAGATTCTGGATATTAGCCCTTTGTCAGATGGAAAGATTGCAGAAATTTTCTCCCATTTAATAGGCTGCCTGTTCACTCTGATGATAGTTTCTTTTGCTATGCAGGAGCTCTTTAGTTTAATTAGATACCATTTGTCAATTTTTTCTGTTGTTTCCATTGCTTTTCGTGTTTTAGTCATGAAGTCTTTGCCCATGCCTATGTCCTGAATGGTATTACCTAGGTTTTCTTTAAAGTTTTCATGGTTTTGGGTCTTATGTTTAAGTCTTTAATTCATTTTGCATTAATTTTTGTATAAGATGTAAGGAGGGGGACCAGTTTCAGTTTCTGCATATGACTAGCCAGTTTTTCCAACACTATTTATTGAATAGGGAATCCTTTTCCCATTGCTTGTTTTTGCCAGGTTTGTCAAAGACCAGGTACTTGTAGATGTGTGGCATTATTTCTGAGGCCTCTGTTCTGTTCCATTGGGCTATATATCTGTTTTGGTACCAGTACCATGCTGTTTTGGTTACTGTAGCCTTGTAGTGTAGTTTGAAGTCATGCAGCATGATGCATCTAGCTTTGTTCTTTTTGTTTAGGATTGTATTGGCTACACAGGCTCATTTTTGGTCCCATATGAAATTTAAAGTAGTTTTTTCCAATTCTGTGAAGAAAGTCAGTGGTAGCTTGATGGGAATAGCATTGAATCTATACATTACTTTAAACAGTGTGGCCATTTTCACAATATTGATTCTTCCTATCCATTGCCTGGAATGTTTTTCCATTTGTTTGTGTCCTCTCATTTCCTTGAGCAGTGGTTTGTAGTTCTCCTTGAAGAGGTCCTTCACATACCTTTTAAGTTGTATTCCTAGGTATTTTATTCTCTTTGAAGCAATTGTGAATGGGAGTTCACTCATGATTTGGCTCTCTGTTTGTCTATTATTGGTGTATAGGAATGCTTGTGATTTTTGCACATTGATTTTGTATCCTGAGACTTTACTGAAGTTCTTATCAGCTGAAGGAGATTTTGGACTGAGACAATGGGGTTTTCTAAATATACAATCACATCATCTGCAAATAGAGACAACTTGACTTTCTCTCTTCCTATTTGAATACCCTTTTTCCTTATCTTGCCTGATTGCCCTAGCCAGAACTTCCAATACTATGTTGAATGGGAGTGGTGAGAGAGGGCATTCCTGTCTTTTGCCGGTTTTCAAAGGGAATGCTTCCAGTTTTTTCCCATTCAGTGTGATATTGGCTGTGGATTTGTCATAAATAGCTCTTATTATTTTGAGATACGTTCCACTGATACCCAGATTATTGAGAGTTTTCAGCATGAAGGGGTGTTAAATTGATCAACAGTTTTTAGGCATCTATTGAGATGATCATGTGATTTCTATCATTGGTTCTGTTTATGTGATAGATTGTGTTTATTGATTTGCATATGTTGAACCATCCTTGCATCCCAATGATGGAGATGACTTGATTGTTGCAGGTAAGTTTTGATGTGCTGCTTGATTCAGTTTCCCAGTATTTTATTAAGGATTTTTGCATCAGTGTTCATCAGGAGTATTGCCCTGAAGTTTTCTTTTTTTGTTGTTTATCTCCCAGGTTTTGGTATCAGGATGATGCTGGCCTCATAAAATGAATTAGGGAGGAATCTCTCTTTTTCTATGTTTGGAATAGTTTCAGAAGGAATCCTTCTGAATCCAGCTCCTTTTTGTACCTCTGGTAAAATTCGGCTGTGAATTTTTCTGGTGCTGGACTTTTTTTTGGTTAGTAGGATATTAATTACTGCCTCAATTTCAAAACTTGTTGTTGGTCCATTCAGGGATTTGACTTCTTTCTGGTTTAATCTTGGGAGGGTGTATGTGTCCAGGAATTTATCCATTTCTTCTTTCTTCTAGATTTTCTAGTTTATTTGTGTAGAGATGTTAATAGTATTCTCTGATGGTAGTTTGTATTTCTGTCAGAACAGTGGTGATACCCCCTTTATCATTTTTTATTGTGTCTATTTGCTTCTTCTCTCTTTTCTTCTGTATTAGTCTTGCTAGCAGTCTATCTATTTTGTTGATCTTTTCAAAAATCCAGCTCCTGGATTTAATGGTTTTTTTTTTAAGGATTTTCTGTATCTCTATTTCCTTCAGTTCTGCTCTGATCTTTGTTATTTCTCGTCTTCTGCTAGCTTTAGAATTTGTTTGCTTGTGCTTCTCTAGTTCTTTTAATTGTGATGTTAGGGTGTCCATTTTATATCTTTCCCCCTTTCTCCTGTGGCCATTTAGTGCTATATATTTCCCTCTAAGGCTGGGCATGGTGGCTATTGCCTGTAATCCCAGCAGTTTGGGAGGCCGAGGCAGGTGAATCACAAGGTCAGGAGATTGAGATCATCCTGGCTAATGTGGTGAAACCCCATCTCTACTAAAAATCAAAAAATTAGCTGGGCGTGGTAGCGGGTGACTGTAGTCCCAGTTACCTGGGAGGCTGAGGGGGGGAGAATGGCATGAACCCTGGAGGCAGAGCTTGCAGTGAGCCGAGATCATGACACTGCACTCCAGCCTGGGCAAAAAAAAAAAAAAAAGAAAAAAAGAAAAAACAAAAATCCTCTAAACACTGCTTTAGCTGTGTCCCAGAGATTCTGGTACATTGTGTCTTTGTTCTCATTGATTTCAAATAACTTATTTATTTCTACCTTAATTTCCTTATTTATCCAGTAGTCATTCAGGAGCAGGTTTTTCCGTTTCCATGTAGTTGTGTGGTTTTGAGCGAGTTTCTTAATCCTAAATTCTAATTTGATTGCACTGTGGTCTGAGAGTCTATTTGTTATGATTTTCATTCTTTTGCATTTGCTGAGGAGTATTTTACCTCCAATTATGTGGTCAATTTTAGAATTAGTGCGATGTGATGCTGAGAAGAATGTATATTCTGTTGATTTGGAGTGGAGAGTCCTGTAGATGTCTATTAGTTCCTCTTGGTCCAGAGCTGAGTTCAAATCCGGAATATCCTTGTTAACCTTCTGTCTCGTTGATCTGTCTAATATTAACAGTGGAGTGTTAAAGTTTCCCACTATTATTGGGTGGCAGTTTAAGTCTCTTTGTAGGTCTCTAAGAACTTGCTTTATGAATCTGGGTGCTCCTGTATTGAGCGGATATACATTTGACTAACTTTTAACTAACTAAGAATCCTGGGGCTTAAGAACAAATCTGAATAGAGACTGGGCAATAGCGACTGGAGGTTATAAAGAGACTTCACCCTTACATATGATTGTCCAGGTAAGGTCGGCACTTCTTTGGACTCCGTCTAAGGTTGGCATTACTTCCTAGATTAATTTAGAGTAATTTTTGACATGGCTTTTCACTATTTAACCTGTCTGTATTCCAATTGTGCCTGGCACATCCTTGAATACCGTGTCATGGTTCTGTGTGGGAGTCCTGTCACAGCCTTTCAGACAAAGATGAGATGTGTTTAGATGCTTAGACTATTGCAAAAATTATTATTATATTTTTCCAGCTTAGTATTATTGCAGCTTTTAGCATGTAAACTCTTAATATGTTTGTGTTTTTTCTTGCAGAATACTTTCCTGACTCAGAAATTTCCTCCAATAGTACTGGTTTAGTCTACTACTTTATTTATTTTCTTTTTTTTTTTTTTAAATAAGTAGTAATGTAATATTGTTTGTAGCATAAATAATGTATAATCTTGCTATTGTGACAACACAAGAAATATATAATTTATCTTTCTTATTCAATATTTGACATCTAATTTGATTTAGCCCCAGATTGCGTACCAAGTTTTTTCTATTGTTATTATTTGTTTAGCATTCTTTTAAAATTTATATTCAAAGCCTATATCATTTTTATAGATGTACTTTCAAAGCCTTCTGTAAACTTAAAAAAAAATACAGAAGTCTGTGTCATTTAATATACTAAGTTATTATATTTAAATCTCTTAATACATTTGACCTCCATTCTTCATTATATTTTTCTTTCTGGTATCCCTGCTTCCCCTTTGTCGGATATTCAACTCATATTATTTCTCTTTTTATGCTTTTTAAAAATGATGAATTATTTTAAACTAGTCACATAGAGCTAAATAAAACAGTGGCATCATTAACATAAGTTGAAGGCATAAGAGTTGTATCTAGTTCTGAATGTCTGTTTCCACATCTACCTTTTCACGCTGTGTTTGAGCTGGCTCTGACTGGATGAGTAAGTAGGCAAGGGATATTTAAGCAAAGCTTCTGGTCAGAGTGTTTGCAAACAAAGTAGCTAGGAAGTGTGGACCCACATGGATAAAAAAGTGAGAAAGATTTAATCTGGGGGTGTGTAGTATACAAATTTTTATTTTTAAACTTTCTCTCATCCATAGGTTTTCTTTATTTTCACTTTTTGGCTTAAATAATTTCTTATGATTATGGGATCTAGAAGGCCCAGAGCAAGGTGTTGGCAGGCTTAGTTTCTCCGGAGGCCTCTCTCCTTGGCTTGTAGATGATCACCGTTTTGCTGTGTTCTTTCATTCCATAGAGTTTTCCCATTTTTATCGATAAGGTTCAGAGTAGCATTTGTCTATTTCTCTCTCGTGATAACATACAGAGTAAGAAGGTGCAAAGGCACAATCCCACATTATTTACAGAGGTCTATGTGGGGTTTACACCTGAGAATACAGCGATACAGTATGAAGGCTTAAAATGAACCCTAGGTCCAAACTTTCCAAATTTGTTCAATTAATTATTCTAAGTTTGACTCCTGCCTTCTCCTTTTCTTAGTTCTTTTCATCCACAATCATATTTTCTGGGGATCATTTGAGAAGAGAAGCCCTCACTGCTACACTCATTCTCCCCTGTGGCATGAAGGTTTGCTGGCTTCATAGGATGAATTCTCCTAAAAACTAAAAAAACTCAGCCTTTTTTGAAAGGTTGCCATCTTAAAGATAGGGTGTTGACAATATGCATTCCTACTTCCATTACTTTTATGTATGGGTTCCTCATTCCTTTTTGTTATTATTGTTCTTTCAGTAAAATTGTATTTTAGGAGAGATATATATTTGGTATAAAGTTTTAAAGGAGAAAGTGAAGATACTCTATTGAAAAGGGTTTGAGCTTCCATTGAAGTTCTATGTTGCCGTTAAATGACAAGGCTATTTAGATTAATGTCCTGATGAAAAAGAAACTTTGTGTAGCTTAAATAACATGACTTGGCTAGAGATACGTAATAAAATATTCAAGCATTTGGTGATTTCATTATTTTCATTATTCCAGGAAGGACTTTAATTTTTAAAGAATATTAAATACTTAAAATTCATTGGAATTAGATGATGCATTAGACCTTTGTGATAGACTTTATTTATCTCCATTTACTCAAATCATTTGTACTTATAAAATGAATGGCTAGACTTACCTGGAAGTCAATTAACTTTTAGGAGAGTATCAACAAAGAGCTATTTACTTTAGAAAGCAGACATTTTCAAAAATTTATTTTCTTAGCCATTTATTTTACTTGTTATATTTTCTTCCTGAGAGCCCTTTAATTTGTTTACTTAAGTAGTAATGCTTAAGCCAGTAACTATTAAAAGATCTTGTGTTTTTTCAACTACTTGTCTTTCAATGTTTGATTTCCCTTCTCTGTGTATTGTAGGAAAGGAGATATAAAGCTGACTGGCTAGAAACCTCATTTCAGAGTTGCAGGCCCTTAGCTACTAATTCAGACTGAGTTATTTTCATTTACTTTCCCATATGAGATACATTCTAATATACTCATATCTTCAGGATTCTCAAGGAATAAAAAGCAAATCACAGGGAATTTTGTTTAGAGAGGCAAATCTAATACTACCTTCTTAGCTCTTAGAATCAAATTCTCACTACTGAGAGAAGTATTCAGTTAGATAATGCACCAACCTTAAAGCATGTTGTTCTGAAGTGCTACCATTGCTGGCCCTTCAACAAGATAACCCATGTGTTTTTGTTTGTTGCACCTGATATATAATGTCAGTTTTACCATATAAAAAATTTGGGTCTTAAAATATGTCTAAATACAAAGGTTTCATCTATAATTGTCCATTTGCTTCTTATATTCTTGTTCCTATATTTGTTATAGAGAATTTATGCAAAACATTATGCCTTTCTGCAAATATAAGAGAGAAGGAAGAAACGAAGGAGGGAAGAAAAAATACAAGAAAGAAAACCTTGTATAGTTTCTTTATTAGTTAGCTTCATGATACATTTCCAAAACTGTTTTTACTTCTTTCACAGTGTAAATTTACCTAAAATTATTGAAGAAATCCAAGCACATGTACCATGTAAATCCATGCAAGACACAAAAACAATATACACATCCTGGTATACAAATTGCAGCTCAAGAGGAATCAAATTAGTGGATCATTTTTGAACATCGAAACCATATTGCCTTCTTTGATGTCAAATACGTTCTACTATTTTATCAAAGAATGTAAGCATCCATGTATTCACTCATCTGGAAGTAAGTCAAATAGACTTTAAATCTATTAATTTTATTAATTGGTTACATAAAAATAACGGTAAAAACCAAATTCTTTTTGTTCTCACCTAACTTTTTGTTAGTAATTAAATGTAAATTTTCCAAACACTACTAACTAGTACATTGATGAATGGTTACTTGCTTTATGGTCTGCATTTAAGATGATAGAGTACAATCTGTATCAAAACATAAATCAGTCAGTATGAGGACAGACATGAATATTGATTTTGTGGTGCAAATTCTCGGGAAAGGGTTTTTAGGAAGCCACATATAAGATGGTCTATACTGAAGTATCATTGAGCATTTGTTGATCCTTAGCTAAACAAACATGCAAATAATTGTGCATACCTTTTATGAATATTGCCAGTGGACCTAAATTATATGTTTTAGATGTAAAATCTTACACTTTAATACTAATACAAATAGACGGCTATATATTTTGTCTGAATAGGGGCCATTGTTGCTGCATATGAAATTATTAATGTTTTTGTAAATTCCCAGTGGTCTGAAGACATAAAAAAGTAACTGCCTTGTGAGGATACAGTTAATGGCAGAGGAAACAAGAGGGAAGTACGATTCACATTTTTGTTGATTCACAATGTGTGAAATTAGAACTATGACTTGTTGAGTCATATGACCTTTTACCTAGCTCATCTGCTGAAGGAAATAAATCAATGGAAACATTGACAGGAAAATATAAAATATTACACAAAAATATTGTTGTCACTTCTACCACTGTTTTGGCTACTTTTGCTGTAGCTACCACCAAAACTAGAAGTTTTATGATAGGTAAAAGTATAAACAAATGGAATCTGCTAAATTAACAGATAATTTTTTTTTTTTTTTTTTTTTTTTTTTTTTTTTTTTTTTTGAGACGGAGTCTCGCTGTGTCCCCCAGGCTGGAGTGCAGTGGCGTGATCTCGGCTCACTGCAAGCTCTGCCTCCCGGGTTCACGTCATTCTCCCGCCTCAGCCTCCCAAGTAGCTGGGACTACAGGCGCCCGCCACCACGCGCGGCTAGTTTTTTGTATTTTTAGTAGAGACGAGGTTTCTCCATGTTAGCCAGGATAGTCTCTATCTCCTGACCTCGTGATCCACCCTCCTCGGCCTCCCAAAGTGCTGGGATTACAGGCTTGAGCCACCGCGCCCGGCCAACAGATAAAATTAACTTCACTCTTCATGTGATGGCATTTTATATGATGCCATACAACTTTATTCACATTACATAAAAGAAATGTGTGATAAATATATAGTTTTTTAAAAATAGTGATGGGGATACAATAATAAGAGACAACATTTAAAGCATTCCTGCCCACTCTTACCTTCAACCTATTATCAGTAGAGCTTTCAGAGGGATTATTTTTAAATGTGTATCAAATCATGGCCAGGCGCGGTGGCTCACGCTTGTAATCCCAGCACTTTGGGAGGCTGAGGCGGGTGGATCACGAGGACAGGAGATAGAGACCATCCTGGCTAACACGGTGAAACCCCGTCTGTATTAAAAATACAAAAAAATTAGCCGGGCGTGGTGGCGGGCGCCTGTGATGCCAGGCACCTGTGGTCCCAGCTACTAGGGAGGCTGAGGGAGAAGAACCGTATGAACCCAGGAGGCTGAGCTTGCAGTGAGCCGAGATAGCGCCACTGCACAGCAGCCTGGGCGACAGAGCGAGACTCCGCCTCAAAAAAAAAAAAAAAATATATATATATATATATACATATATATGTATATATATGTGTATCAAATCATGTATTTTATCTACTTAAAAGTGCTGCCAGTGGCTGCCTATGGTACTCAGCATGAATCCATGTTCCTGAGTGCGGCCTACAAGGCTAGGCACGCTCTGATCGCTTGATAGTTCTCTGACGCCATCTACTCTGTCCTTTTACTCTGCATATAGGCTGGACACACGGCCCCACTGTTGATTATTGAATATGTGATTCAGTCTCCTCCTCTTGGGGTCTTGATGCCTTATCACAACATAAAAGTAGAATCAACTACCCACAAACACATGAAAACATTTTGAAGACAGTTGTGCACATTTTCATTACCTTGCTTAATTTTTGTCTGCTGTGCTTTCTGTCTGTGGGTTTATTACACATTGAATTACTTTTATTTGTCCCCTCCCTCAGTAAAAGGAAGGCTCCATGAGAACAGGCACTTTGATTGTTTTGTTTACTGCAGAGTGTCCATTTCCTGGAACAAAGGGTCTCAATAAACGTTGTTAATTGTCTGAAGACTAAATACAAAGCCACATTTTGTACACTTACCTAATTTAAACTTAATAGCAACTCTAAAATCAGGTGTTATAAAATACATTTTACAGAAAGAAAGTTGAAGTTTAGTTAAATTATATAAATTCCCAAAGGTTGCCCATCTTGTGATTGGTAAAGTAGGGCTTCTACACAGTTGATATATTTCTTGATGCAATAAATTCTCTATTCCCTTCATTATTTTTTAGACTTTGCCAGTTATTTAGTAACTTAAAGGACATTCTAGTGACTAGACTAATAACTCAAAATTTAAAAAAAATCATCATCTATTTTCTAACTTAGTTGAACAGGAAATTGTTCAACTGTTCAATGATCTATTGGACAGGAAAAGTGAAACAACTGCTGGGACCAAATTTGTTTATGGTTCAAGCCCCATATAGTGCCATTTAGTTTTAGTTTTCTCTATTACGTGAAAAGAGAATGTTGTCCTATACTTATGGATTCAGGGAATTGCATGCAGGATGGCTACAGGGCAAAATCAATAAATGTGTATTTCAATACCATCATTCGCAACATTCTGTACCCTCTAATGTTACTAAACCATAGTTCAAAAAGGTGAGGATCGCTCCAACACTTACCCAACACACAATTTGTCAATTCATCATAAATTTCTTTCACTAGGTACTACCATCAAAGGATGGCTTCCTTTTTCTATGCCTTCCCTCTTCTTTCCTAGCTATGCAAGTGAGATATTTTATTATTCCTTAAAAATACCCAATTTAAGTAATGGCCTAGTAATTCAGATTGCCCTATCTTACATCAAGACCTATATTGTCTTTATGATTATTAAATGTCATTGATAATGTTTAATAGAGCTTTTAGCACACTTTCAGCAAATGATACATTTAGCTATTTGTTTTTAGTATTTAAATGATTAAAATACCAAGGTCTTTAATAAACCCTCAGTCCAATATAAGCAGGAAGAGGGAAATGTTTAGAGGGACTTAGATATTTACAGCTTTCCATAAGTATATTCAACTAAAAATTTCAACTTCACTTTAGTTGTCATCATCCCTGGGTAATATTATTACAAATCTGTAAGAATGAATTAATATTCAGACCCTGCATATATACCCAAGTTGTTCTTCTTTCTTGCCAAAGTAATGTTTGAGAAATTATCCCACAAAATTCTAGCATAAACATTTCTAGACTAAACAAGCATGGAACTACAAGGTTTACATACGTAGAGAAGTTAGAATTTTAGTTTGTGTGATAAAGCAACTTAGGTAAGTGGTTTCATTAAAACCTAAACAATAATTGCTCTTTATTACCTAAGTAAAGCTTAGCTAACCCTTTTTTTATCCTAATATGTTTTTAAAAGAACTTAACAAGCCATCTTGTGTAAAATGAGTGAAAAGCTGGGTCTACATTATGTTGCATCAACTGTTCTGAAAATTGGAATAAAAAGAATAAGATGTAATAGAAATTTGTTTCTATTTCCCCTCTTTGTTTTTTGCACTTAGTGAATAAACTGGTTGCTTTACTCATTGTTCACTACTCACAAAGAAAATATGTAAATGTGCTTATAAGGAATTTGTTTAGGTCAACTTGGCTGGGCCATAGAGTCCAGATATTTGGTCAACTATTATTGGAGATGTTTCTGTGAGCATTTTTTTGGATGAAGTTTACATTTAAATTGATGGACTTCATGTAAAGCAAGTTGCCCTCCATAATATGCATGGGCCTCATCCAATCAGTTGTGGGCCTGAGTAGAACAAAAGACCAACCTCCTTGAGCAATAAGGAATTCTGCGGCAGCCTGCCTGTGGACTTCAACTGGAATATTGGCCTTTCCTGGGTCTCCAGCCTGAGGACCATCAGACTTGAACTGTAGCATCAGTTCCTTCCTGGGTCTCCAACCTGCAGGCCTACTCTGAAGATTTCAGACTTGCCAACCTCCGTACTCATGTGAGCCAATTTTAAAAAACAAATCTCTTTTTACATATATACACATTCTATTGGTTCTTCCTCTCTGGCAAACACTGGCTGATATACTTATCCAGGAAGGAGGTGGAGACAGTTGATCAAGGGTATAGGAAAATACTTAGGCTATTTACTTCATACAGAACATTACAAAATATTATATTAATTTTCATAATCCTAATATATTACAAAGAGTATCAATTCAGGGCTTTAGTGAATTTTCAAGCTGTTTTCTGTAACAAAACACAGAGGTAATAATTATTAATGGAATTTTGCCACATATAATAGTTTAGCTCTCTCACATAAATATTGATATGATGCATATGATACAATATCATACTGATTCAACCTTACAGTACATTTGTTTTTCTTTGAGTTTATTATGTATTTTCCCAGATCATTAAGTGTATTTTCTCTAGGAATCCAGCAACTTTTTAAAAGAAACATTTTCTAACAGTCTTTATGGTACTGGTAGATTAATAGCATAAAATAACTGTTACTTGAGGCAATGATTAGTGTTGTGTATGAAGCTATAAGGAATACACATGAAGACTCAAGCACAATACATATTAATTAGAAACAGATTTCTAAACTTTCTGATATTTCTACCTTAGTTAATACAATGATGCTCAGTCCCTTCTCATTCAAATGAAAAACATCAATTAACATCTGAAAGGAATAATATTAATCCACATAGTTGATCTTTAAAATCCGGGAATTTGAAAACATCTACATTGTATGACAAAATAGCCCTCATTAAATACTTTTTTCATTTTTTTCTTTTTAGCTAATCTATAAATCAGGCATTAGATGTGCATTTTTTTTCTGAATTATACAAATTAATATTAACAAATAAAAATTATGTGTATGAAATATGTATATCTAGTGCAATATATTATTAACCTTATATGCTATTATTCTTGCTAAGTATATTTTCTTATCTGGCCATCATGCACTAAATAGAAATCCTTGCAATCCTTTTATAAAAGCTTTCTGCTTTTCTGGAGTCAGACTGTCTGGTTCTTACTATCCGATTCATTTAGAGACATTCAACAACAAAAACGAATATTAAGGGTGACAATTCACCACAAAATCTATCATGAAAAATAATAAGTAAACTAAGTGATATTATTTTCAAAGATATGTAATGAGAGGCAGAGATTTCCAGCCATCCTGTACTATCTAACTAGTTCACCATATCTCCAGAAAAATTTTTTACAAATGTTACCTTAGAATGCTTGGCAAGAAACTGAATGCAGATGTCAACATTAGAGGGAGCTTATGCTGTTTGGAAGTAAAGGACACAATTCTCTTTTCAAACTTGCTGAAAAGAAAGCTCATAAGGAAAAAAGAATGAATGACAATAAAAATAAACTTGGAGCTACATTTTGTATTACAAAGAGGAGGACCTTTTATTTACAAAGAGGAGGTCTTGAGTGGAAAGACCAAATGTCTCAATTTAATACTTTTTCATTCAAAACATGATTTTTAAATAAGAAAACCAAGCTATTCTTTTTAATGAGCATTACTTTAAGTTCCAAGGAGCAACGAGAATGGGTTGCCAAACTGGAAATTCCAAATGTAGAGAAGAGATAAACCCCAAATGCCTGAAAATATGATAGGATAAAATGTATGCTTGCTACAATTGTTCTATTTAGAATAATTGGGAACAGACAGTTCCTGGAAATTCTTGTTAAGAAGAGTTGTGGCAGACATTGAGGATCACAACCTCCATTTCTGCATAAATCTTTGTAACAGTGCTCTTAAAAAATATACTTCTGAGGTCTAATCATTAATCTTTCATGTAGCATGATTTCACTTCCAGAATGTTTTTAAGCACCTGTAATAAAATCTATGCCTCCACCACAATGGATAGATTGTTTGGCTGAAGAATAAAATTGATTTTTATAAATATATTTGAATTTATTTATTGATAATAAAAGTGGAAATATAAAAGGTAAAAGGCTAAAACATGCCTTGGTGTAAATTTTTTATAGAAGGAAAATAACATATAATATTTCACATTGAAGCAACTTTTTGGTTATTTAATAAAACAGTGTAATATTTTTGGTTCTTGTTGCCAGGAAATATATATGTTTTCCCATGTCCCTTTTACCTAGTGTTGTGATTTCTTTCCAAATTGATCTTGAGGTCACTCTGGAGAGTGACTGTGAACTTTAACCCTGCCTCTACAGGGCTTCAGTGGAGGTGGTCATGAATGTTTATAGTGTGTGCCTCCGAAGATACTTCTTTATGCTGGCACATGGCCTAATGTCTAATTGCCTGACCTGTGGCCAGGTGTTCCTCTCACAGGAAGCTTGTTTATACTCTCACTCCAGTGGTTCTTGTCTGATAGTGTGCAGTTATTCTCACCAAGATAATCACACTCTAAGAAAGCCCTTACTGGGAGGAAAGTTAGATTCCAGATTGGTCCTATGTGGTCCAGTAAGACACAGAGGAAGCAGGACAACAAAACACATGAAATAGAAACAGCTTTATTACTTACAGATCCAAGAGAGAAGAGGGTGGCATGCCTCACAGATCCAATGGAAGCAGGGAGTCATCTGGAACACAAAAATTCAACCACAGTGGGGAGCAAGAGAGAGCAAGGGCAAGTGACCTGAGTGTTAAAGCCCTTATTGGGGTCCACAGTGTTACCCAAGCAGGTTTTCTATATTAACTTCTTATTGGCAAGCTCAAAGTAAGCAGGTCGGTGCTCCATGCAGGCATGCCGTAAGAGGGTGTCACTGTGGCATATCTGCACAAACCATACAGTGGGGGTGGGGGTAGGGGACAAGTCAACTAGGTTGTATCTAACAGTGCCATAGGGAAGCGATTGCCAGGAAATGGTTGCATAAGGCAGATATTTGAATCAAATTACTGTGAAATTGGTAGAAGGTGGAGATCTGGAAGTGTTCCAAGGGTGAATAATCCCTGTTTCTGATATGATAAAGTCAAATTTACATTTAAAATGGATGCCAAAGAAACATAAACTTAGTAGAATGTACTACAACTCAACAATTGAATTTAGGCCTTCCCCAAGTTAAAGTTCAGATATACATTATTGTATGTTTGATAATACAAAAGCATTGATAATAAAAATGAAAACATTTCCCCCTATTGCACAACAACATCTCACTTGCTCCCCTGAAGCTACAACACATTTGGAGCACATTTACAGAGTTATGGAACTGAGGCTCCTGTACAATCTGCCACCCCCAAATCTGGAGAGACAGGCAAATCAAAAGAGTGAGAACCAAGATTTTCTTAGAGCAAATGCTACTAGATTCATAAACTGGTTAAAAAAATAATAAAAATAAAACTTTACATGGTAGTTTTGACAAATTTTTGCAGTATGAGTGTAGAATAACTTGAGAACAGTGAGAAACCAGACACTTTTCCACGCAAACTGGGAGGATGTCATTTTTCTCACTACTTCTATTCAGTATTTTATTGGAAGGCCTAGCAAGGCTTTACCACAAACACACAAAAGGAGATAAGAAGTGCACACAATGAAAAGAAAGAAAACCTGTCTTGTTCACAAATAATATAGTTGTCTATATAAAAACCACCAAAGAATTGACAAGAAATCTCTTAGAGCTAATAAGCAAGTAATGCAAAGTTGCAGCTGGACCTTGGTTTCAAATTCTATTCTTTAATTAAAATAATTAGGGCTCCTTGGAGAAATGTTAGGTTTAATATTGGGGCAGGAAATGCAAAAGATGGTTTCAGAGTACCTAGTTGTTCCAGGAAGTAAGGAAGTACCAAATGAACAAACAACTGCTAAAACAAAAACCCACCTACACAAAATGATGGAGATATGCCAAAAAGTATGTGGAAGTTAAAAAGAAAGAACTCCCAATAACCAAAGCAGTAACAATTGGATCAACTACAACAATAAAGTAGAATTGGATTATAACGCAATGTGTCAAATAAATATCCACGAGTCCAGAATGATACAGATAAATGATTAAATAAATAAATGGGTGGAAGAGACAAGTCACTCTTGAAACAGAGTCTTAAATATGTACATACTCTGCTCTAACAAAGAGGAGGCATAACTCACAAAGGAGGCATAACTTCCAACTCCTTTAGTGTGGGTTGCACATATAGTTATCCCTCAGTATCCTGGGAGATTGACTTGAAGACAACACTAAAATCAGTGGGTAGTCAAGTTTCTTGTATAAAATGTCATTGTATTTGCATATAGCCTACACACATCCACATTCTCTCATATACTTTAAATCACCTCTAGATGACTTACAATACAAATGCAATGTAAATACATACATGCTATGTAAATATTTATATTGTATTTTTAATTGCATTCTTTTTAATTCTTGTATTGTTTTTATTGTGCATTGTTTTCTAAAAATATATGTTTGATCTACAGTTGGTTGAATCTGTAAATACAGAACCCATGAATACTGAAAACCAACTGTAGTAACTTTCTTCAAAAGAGTACATTATGGAAAGGGAGAAGAAAATAAAGAATAACTTTACAGTAGTGAAATCTTACAAACAATATTCTAGCGAGGTGATCAAGGTCAACATAAACAGTGATAATTTATGTGGATAGTGTCTATGCTTGATATGAGTTAATTAAAATGGTTCTTTTCCTCTATAACTTGCCCTCCTCAAAATTCATAACATCAGTGTAATCATAAAAAAAAAAAAATAGACAAATCCCAATTGTGGGACATTCTATAAAATGCATAAACAGTATTCCTCACAACTTTCAAGTTATTAAAAAAAAGAATAAGAAAACCTAGAGAGGCCTGATGATTGAATGCCATGTTGTATCTTGGATGAGATGCTGGAAGAGAAAAAGACATTAGGAGAATCTAAGGAAATCTAAATGAAGGGTGGACTTCAGTGAATACAAATGTATCAATATTGGTTTATTAGTTGTGATAAATGTATCATACTAATATAAGATTTCAATAATGGAAAAATATACTGATTTTACTCTTTGCAATTTTTCTGTAAATCTCGAAGTTAAAAAAATTAAAACATTTATTAAAAGTTTATTTAAAATATGTGGTGGTATACTTTTACTAATGTTCTTTAGTTATATGGAGTCATAGTACTAATGGATAGCATCATCCCTCAAATATGATAATCTTTAAGGGTTTGATGTCCAATCACTTTTAGAATTTCATGTGAAATATTTAATATTTGAGGACAATGCATTAAAAGAGCAATTAACCATATATCCTCTAGATGATTTATTTATCTAAAATTTATTTATTGAGGGCCTAGTACATAGTTAGTTTGATAGTCAGCATTACTGATACTGCACCAAAAAGACTATTATGGTGGCCTTCACAGACTATCCAGCCCCCAAATCTAGTTAAATTACTAATAATATAGCTGAAGTTCATTACCTGAAATGCATTTTAGATTTGTATTAAAATATTTAAAAATAATCATCTACTCTTACAATGATGACAATGTTATTTACTGTTATTTATCATTTCAACAATTTTATTTTTCATTCACCCTAAAATTTACTTTTTCAATACTCTTTAGAAAGACTTATTGCTTGTTAAATTTATGATAAAATTATTATATTAGTTAAATATTTGTATTATTTCATATGAGAAAGTGTACATCCTCCTTATAAATTGGGAGAAACATTATATTTTGTTAAATTCAGATTAAAATCTTTTTTTTCTTCAGGCTGGCCGGTCGTGATGGCTCATGCCGGTAATCCCAACACTTTGGGAGGCCGATGCAGGTGGATCACCTGAGGTCAGGAATAGGAGACCAGCCTGACCAACATGGAGAAACCCATCTCCACTATAAATACAAAATTAGTCAGACATAGTGGCGGGTAATCCCAGCTACTCAGGAGGCTGAGGAAGGTGAATCACTTGAACCCGGGAGGCGGAATTTGAGGTGAGCTGAGATCACACCACTGCACTCCAGGCTGGGCAACAAGAGCAAAACTATGTCTCAAAAAAAAAAAAAAAAAAAAAGAATTCCCACCAAATTCATAATATCAAAAGCCAATAAATCGTACATGTAAATATTAGCTAATTCATGTTCTAGTTATTTGAAATCGGCCTTTTGATAGTGTTATTTGCCAATTTAGTCAAATGAAACTGTTTACCCACTTCGGCTGTATGCCTCGGAAATAATCTAAGCCCAGAGCAAAATACAGGGTCCAGTAAGAAGACAGGACCCACAGAGACCACAGGATCTGGTACAACTAGGGGTTGGTGTCAGAAGAGGAGACCAAGTAATAGAAGACACTTAAAGGGTGACAGTTTGGAAATAATTATTTGGGTTTGGACTTATTGATGATATAAAAATTTAATACCTAATCTGTATAAATTTAATTAAAGATCATTAAGTGAGGCATTCATTTCCCTGGAAAACAAATATAAGTTAATAGGAGTTTAATATTCTAGATAGAACTACAAAAGATCAATCAACAGAAGGTGCTGGGAGAAAGGAATGCTAGAAAAAATATGTTTCCTTCCCCAATCAGCGGAGCAATTTCCCTCACATGGGGACTTTATGGAAATGCAGCCTGTGTAGTCTGTGACACAAGCATGCTTGCAGAAGACATTGGATTCCTTATTCATCCAGCATACTCCATGAAGTGAAGTGTTCAAAAATACTTTTCTCAACTTTGGATGTGCAACCAGGCCTAAATCACAGAGGATTCTGTTACTTGGGACTAGAGTTTAACAGGGAAATGCAACTTTAGTTCCTCCTGGGCTGTCGTCTTCTTGCCAGCCCAGGCAGGAAGGGCTGTGCTTTCTAATAGAAAATGAAACAGTTTGAGTCTTCAAAGAATGTGCATTTCAAAGAGCAATACGAGTAAGACACTTGGAGCTAACTTTTGAAGCATGGAGTTAACTTTTTCAAGACAGATAAAAGAAAGAAATTTCTTTAGTGAAAGTATAACTAAGTTAGCTAAAACCTAATCAACAAATTTTAATGAAAAAGAAATAGAGATTCTAGACATCTCGTTTCCTCTGTAAAACAGAGAATTTCAAAATGGACTTTTTTTCTGAGACAATTAAAGTTCACTGGCTTTGTGCCTGACTACTACTTCATATACCAGGAACCTAGTCCTCTGATCTCAACTACTGCCCTGCATGTGCAGTGCCAGCCTGTTGCATACCTCAATACCTGGAATCACTTCTGGACATGTGCAGTTCCAGCCCTCCCTGTCATAAGCCATAGCTGGCAGCCCCATGACTATGCCAACCATTTGGTTTGTAACTTTGATCATCATCTATGCAATCTGGTTAAACTAACTTTACATCCGGTATCACCTAGATCAATCCATAATGGTCTTCCCATAATTTTACCATAACCACATGAATCTACTGGTTTACTTACTATGTCTTCTAACTTCTGACATTTTCACTTATTTTAATTACTTTGATTATTAAAGACTAACAGGTTAAACAAGCATAATACACATATGTATATATGAACATGAATAATAATATTGTAAAATTTTTCAGCAGATATTTTGAGTAGCCCTATTATATCATCAAGTAGTTAATATCAGCCCTACATGAGCAATTTGATTTCCAATGCATGGAAATTCATTTAATACATATTAAAATCACTTTTTTGAAGGCTATTGATAATTTTTTTCCATGATAATATCATGTGAATGTATGCCATAAAAGTGAAATAATCTGGCTATTTCTAAAAATTGACTGAAGAGTATATAATATTTCTTCTCATTGAAGTTATTACACAAGGAAGAAAAAATGTATGATTAAGAAAAAGAATGTTGAAGTCAAGTAGAATTCTCTTATTTGCTCTGTGACCTTTGGTGTATTAGTTAACTTGCACAGGAGAAAATAACACACACCTCAAAGAGCCATTATAAAAATTAAAAATATGCATCATTTTACAAATATGTATTTATAAAAAGCACAGTATACTGCTTGGGGATTAATAAATGGTTGTTGTAACTAAAAGTATGCACACATCTAAACATTAATTTTGGGTGAGATGAAAATACATCTCCTAAATTAAATCAGTTTTTAAAGGACATCCAAAAGCCGCTGTGTTGCTGTGTTGTTAAAAGCAAATCACCACGCTAACATAATTTAAAACACGGGATTATCATGTCAAAAACACACGACATAAAAAAGGCATCAATTGTTCACAATGTAAGGATAAAATAGAAATGAAATGTAAAAATAGGACTACAGGGGGTCTTTTATTCTCCCTTATTTACTTCTTTAATTGTACCAAACCTATTAGCTAAAAGAGGAAAAAGGCAAGTTACAAGCTACATTCAATTTATTGGTAACATACATGCCTGGAGTTTTCCATATATTAAACCACATTAGCTAATCACATTTTTCTTAAAGAATAAAACTGTTTAAATCATGTAAAATCTGTTTCTCATATGAGATTGGGTAAAGTAGATATATTGTACCCATTTAAAGATGTATATTTATGGCCTCAATGCTCTGCTGTAGCCACTTTCTGCACAGCGTTAAGCTGTTCGATTTCACTCCCATTTGAAAGATAACAGCTGACAGAGCTGTCAGACTTTAAGCTGCCAATCATGTAGACAGCTTCATTTGTCTCGATTAAATAAGCACTAGTTATTAAAGCTGGGTCTTGACATCCAGAAAAGCCTGTGGTTGTGTTTACACATGAGAGGTCTGTCTGCAACAGACTGATGTATCATTCCTGGAACCACTCTTAACAGTTAAGGGGTCAGTGAAAGAATTCTGTTCAATATTGACATCCCTCTTCTCAGTAGAAGCATTCAAGAAGCTATTTTCACCGAGTAAATTAAAAATAAGATTTAATGTATACATTAAAGTAATATATTGAATTACTGAATTAGTTTTATCCAAAAGATAAAATACTGTCAAATTTAGCTGGAAACAAAATATTATGATCATTTCATTCCTGCTTACTAAATGAAGCTGCTGTTACTATTTTTTGGCTAAATAAATTTTTTTGACTGATCTACATTTGCACATTTTACTTGGAAAGAGTACTGTATGTGCCACAGGAGAAGATAAACATCACTACACATGTAAGCCATTTAAAAGGCTATTGGACAAGAATGCTGTGATTGTGCTGTAGGTAGAAATTGAATATATCCAATTCTCTGAGAAAGAATAATAATCTCAGTATGAAATATGATAATATATTCTTTGCAATCTTTTATCTAATTAAAACAATGCTTGCCACTACAATATAATAGATAAAATATGCCAATTGAAGAACTTCTGTCTTCTTAAATTAATGTATATATTTATTATCCAAGTTTATATCTAATAGGATAGATTTCTGAATTATGTACTGTTTCAGAAACTTAATGTATTCTTAATTTCTAGTTACTCCTCAGCAGTGCTGGTTTGAATAATAATATTCTACTGGAACTAAATCAGATATTGCGAGGAAACTATGATTATTCATATGAAATTTCTAAAGGTCATTTTAAGAAGTATAGAGAGCTATATATATGTCTTATCCAAGTACCATAGGGAGGATAATTTAGAAAGAGAAAATAAAGAATTTGTTTTTCTGTGATTCTCTTATTTCTTAGTTAGAAATGAGGTAGGCTAACGTACACACTTTTTTATTATTCAAAGTGGTCTCAACGGGAAATAAACAAGGAGGCGATGAAACAGATCAACACAGCAGTTTTGGTGAACAATAGTCAGTGAATTTAGCTGCTATCATGTTTATGCCATACTCCTTACTGTATTTGAGAATTAAAAATCTAAATATTTTATAAGGTTAAATTACATCATAAAATAAGCTACTTCTATGTAGTCTTCCATTTTCAACCTAACTAGCTTTATCCCATTATGTAGATATTAGCAGTACATAATGTAAGGGTGTTGTCAATGTTTAAGTAAGAATATTTTTAACAATTTTATTTTTTCAAGCCAGTAGTACAAAAGCAATTCTTTTATACGGGTAACTGAATTAGAAGAAAGCTTTTGCCTGAACTATTCAAATTATTCAAGTTTCAACACGTTTGTTTCCCAAACTCAGTGACTGAGACTTAAAAAAAAAAATTACAAGGGAATACGAATCTGAATCTAAATTGCTCTATATTGATATACTGATATATCTCAGTCTCTCAACTTGATTCTGTTTTTTAATCTAAACTATGTCCAGTTTCTACATACAATTTTACACAAACTTGCATCTAAATTTTAAAACATTAAAGTTTTAGAACCTTCATTTATGAAATTGCATTATATTTGTTCATACTTTTAAAAAATTGTCTCAAAAGAGAGCCATTCAGTACATTATAAGGCCATATTTTTATAATTATGGGTTAGGCATTAAAGATTAGAGTTGCATATTCAAATATTTTCACATAGTATTTATTTTAATTAATTAAATACACATTGCATTTCAAATGTCTATATGTTGTAAACAAACTGCTTTTAATATTACTTAGTAATGCAACTGGATGATGTGGTGATTATAGTCTCATAGGATGGAACACTTCAAATTATAAAGGGAAAATTCATATGCAATGTGTGAATATTTTATTCTTTTTAATTATACAAGTGATATGTTTGCATTAGAAATTGATTATCATCTAAATATATGCATGTTTTCAATATTATTACAAAGGAAAATAAATCAGCTGAGCAGAACCGTACAGAATTTATGGACAGATGAGAAATCTGTCTATATCTAGAAGTTGTGCAAAAGTACATATTCTTGAGAGATGATGCAATCCATGTCATTAAATTTCAAGAAACACTTGTTAAAGTATAATTAATTGAAACATATTGTTTGTATATCATCTTCTGTACACAACTACCTTTATGAAAAGGACCAAAATAGTTCAGCTAGGTTAATGCTGAAGTTATCTTTTTATTATACAATTTTTAGTTCATATATAAATAAATTTCAAAAGTAAAAAAAAAAAATACAATACAATGAGCATAATATGCCTTTATGTGTTTTTGGCATATTTGTTTAATTAAGCCTTATAAGTAGATATTTTGGTTATTTTCAATTTTTTGCCATTACCTGTAATCCCATAGTGAAAATATACTTTTGGCACATGTATGTCATTCTTGAATCAAAAAATAAGTCCATTTAAAATGGAGATAAATATTGCCAAGTTGCATTCCAGGAAGACTGTATTAATTTATATTTCTATCCATAGCATAAGATAGATAATCCCTAAAATACTACACTTGAAAACTGTAAGACAAATGATATTTCATTATCATTTTAATTTGTAGTTCTTTAGTATAATTTATATGTTTAATGTTAATTTTAATTTACTTTTCCTGAAATTTACTTCATTTATTTTGTATAATTTTAATTATTTCTGAAGTTTTTATGATTTTTTAAGCATAAGATTAGCAATTTATGGACACAGTTTGTCGATCCTCTTCTTTTTGGTCTCTACCTTTGTGTCACCCTTGAAAGGCTTTTATAAGCTTATAAAAAAATAGTGCCAATATTTTTGGTTCTGTGTTTTAAAAGAACTTGATTCACAAGAAATTTATTTTGAATGCAGAAGATTCTTAAGGTAACACTAAGTTATAAGGAGGGAAAAAGTTCCTGAATCTTTACTTAAACTTATTTTTTCATGTTGAAATGAAAAATTATTTTTAATGAAATAACAAGGCTTTTTTCTTCCCTTCCTCTTTTCCTCCTTTCTTCTCTGAATTTCTTCCTTCCTTCTTTCCTTCCTTCCTTATTTCCCTCCTTCCTTCCTTCCTTCCTTCCTTCATTTCCTTCCTTCATTATTTCCTTTTTTCCTTCCTTCCTTATTTCCTTCCTTCATTATTTCCTTTTTTCCTTCCTTCATTATTTCCTTCCTTCATTATTTCCTTTTTTCCTTCCATCCTTATTCCCTTCCTTCCTTTCTTCCTTCTTTCCTTCCTTCCTTATTTCCTTCCTCCCTATTTCCTTCCTTATTTCCTTCCTTCCTTATTTCCTTCCTTCCTTCCTTTCTTCCTTCCTTCCTTCCTTCTTTCCTTCCTTCCTTCCTCCGATACGTATTAATCGATTATCATACACCAGAGCATATGTTAGCATAGTTTTTGTGTCTACTGCTTCAACAATATTTCTACAGTTATACTTTCCTCGTAAACCCCACCACAAGTCTTGCTTTCTAAATAACTAGGGAAAATGTCTGCAGTTGTTAAGGATGTTGCTATACAAGGGAGATTCCTGGAGGCATGTGGTATATAGTGAAACCTGTCCCTACAACCTTGTCTTTCAATATACCTCATTTCAAAAACTTAGTTTGTAACTTTTTTCAATAGTAAATAGGAATATTATAAAGACACGAAAAAATCTGCTTCTAAATTACAACATACAATAAGTAAAAACTTTTGATTTCTGAATTAATATTATAAAATTTGAAAGACATAAGCATTAAATCCAAATTCAATGTACTAATTAAGAAAATTTTCTCCTGACTTAGATTTGGTTATGTTTTGTAAGTACATGTTCAGCTGGGAGGCAAAAAAAAAAATCTTTTATTTTCATTTTAACTTTTAATAGCAGCCGAAATCTTATCAAAATCAATTATTTAAGGTTGGTTTTTAAAAGCCAAAATTTTAGCAGTGTTTTTTCTCCAATAGCTCATACAGCAGATTGATTAATTTTATACCCGTTATTTAAAATGCTACTCCTAAATGCAGAGGGAGTTAAAAATCAATGTCATGTCTTTTTGCATTCATTTTGTGTACTGAATGCAACCTAATTTTTGATGAATGCATGCAAATAAGTGTGATCTTTAAAAAAATTTTCTGTACAGTTTTAGAAGTAATATTATAATAGAGCTCCTCTATGTTAAGTAAGAACCAAGGCTTTTTCTTCTATTCCTAAGTATATGCAATCCTTATTTTCAACAGCTTTGAACATTTTCTAATTACAAACTCAGATGCAGGTCCAAATGTCATTCAATTATTTCAATGAAATCTGAAATCGTTATATTCTGAAACTTTGTATTGGAAATTGTGGACAGTATACAATTTGACTGAGATTATTTCAGTCTGCCTTTGTGCCTTATAACTGATCTGTGATTCCAGTGACCTCGATATACTCAACAAGCTCATCACATGACTCTTAATGACTCAAATATTTATCTGTGTTTAAGTCACTTACTCATTTTCACCTAGAGAAATACGTAAGAAAGACACATCTAAGTTGGGAACTATTTTTACTTCAGTGGAAGTAAAGAAAGAACAGAGAAAAGAAACGTGTTTAATGAAATTCTTCATTCTTCAAGTGCATACATTCTTTATATATTATTAATTCTATTACACAAATAATGAGAATATGGTATTAAAAGGTCAAATAGTTTTCTCAAATTATAATGACTTCAAAATTACTCTTCATCAGAATTTTTGTACACTATTTGTAATTAGAAGCATGATATAATTCTTTTGAAAATGATTTGGAATTTGCGTATAGAGTTATAAACATGCATACATCTAATACACCAATTCCACTTTTTTTGTACTTTCCCAAAAGAATTGAAAACATAGCTACACTTACAACTGAATAAGAATATTTTTAACAACTTTACTCATAATGTTAACAACTTCGAAATTTTTCTAACCACAAACAGGAGAATGGCTTAAAAACAGAGAATGTTTATACAAATGTAATTCTACTCAGCAATAGAAAGAAACAAACTAATGATATATGCAATAATGTGGATTAATCTCAAGAATATTATGCTGAGTATACGAAGTCATACTGTATGAGTCCATTTGTACAAATTTCTAAATCATAGTTTATCTATATAGATAAAGTCTATAGAGTCAAATAAATTAAAAACATGAGTGCCTCAGCAGCACAGAAAAAGGGAAAAGCAATGGCCTGGGAAGGGGCATAAACTTCAGAGGTGAGACAAATGATCTATATCTTCATCTAAGTAGCGGTTTTATGGTTGTGTACATATGCTAATATTCATCACGCTGTCACACTTAATAGATGTGCATTTCACTCCACGTATACTATACTGTGACTTTTAATATGCCTTGCTTAAAAAATGCTCTTTCGAAACACAGCATATCAAACATGATTTTGCATCTAACACAGGCTAATATACTTTGGTTTGTGTACCTATTTGCACTTTACAAAATTTTTTTATTTTACCTTTCCATTTTTTTTTTGGAAAAGGTAGAGTATTCAAACCGTATGAAAGGTATCAGAGTACCGTCATGTTTCTAGACTTGTCTCTGTCATCCAGTCCACTTCCCACAGACATCAATTGTTATTAACTTCTCCTGTACAGTTCAGGAGATAATTTTTGTATTTAGAGATATATGCATATATATGTTCCCTCTTTAAATGTAAGGGATATTCTTCTACATCTATTATTTGTACTTCACTCTTTTCACTTAATATAGGTAGGAGAGACTTTCATTTCATTACCTACAGTACATAACCATTAAAAATATCCCTTAAGCCTGGGCTGGGTTTGGTAGCTCAGTTGTAATACTTTCTGAAGTTAGTTCAGAAAAGGTCATTTATCTTTCAGCTGGCTTACTTTTGGGAAAGCCAGGTGTCATAGTCAAATGTCCCACTATGCTGAGAATACCAAGCTGGAGAAGCACTATTAGGACCCCCATCAACAGCCCAAATGAACTCCACCTGATATCCAGCATCAATCATGCCACTGTCTTTCTAGAGTGTCTAGCCCAGTGGAGCTTTCAGATGACTGAAGCCCTGCTGGCCACTGACTGCAGTTGCATGAGGGACCTCAAGTGAAACTAGCCCCAACAAATCCCTTCCCAAATTCCTAAGCCTGAAAAACTGTGAGCAAAATATATTTGTTGTTTAAAATATGCATATTTGTGGTAGTCTATTAAACACCACATTGATGCTTCTTTAATATGTTGGTACAATGTATAGAGTCACCCCTTTGTACCCATAAGGGATTCATTTCAGGAATCCTGTGGTTATCAAAATCAGCAGGCTCAAGTCCCTTACAGTCACCCTTCATATCTATCTGCAGTAAACCTGTGGACATGGAGGGCCTACTGTGTATGTATAATGTATTGATAGTATTTACACTGGCTTTTTGTGTGAAACAGAAAACACAAAAAACACTGAGAAAGTATCCATTCCTACTTTATTGGGGGGGTGTGTGTGTGCGCGTGCATGCACGCGCACATGTGTGGGGGAGAGAGAGACAAAGAGAGCATGCATGCATTCGTGTTTACTTAGGAATCTTCCCACCAGACCAATAATTTTTCTAATTATATATTCCAAATGGTACCTTCATAGGCTCCCCATCTGTTCCAGTCCTAAGGACCCTGTAATCAATTAGCTTCCTCCACAATTCTCTGCTGGTCTAATCACTCTGATTACTGATCTGTCCCTGTGGACTGGCTATGGTGATTTCATCCACCATTTATTCTACTGGGCTTCTCAGAAGGTTAAGTGCTGACAACTTGTTTCTACTGCTGAAAATGCTCATTATTTCCACTGAAAGCAGGGATCCCAATTCCACTGAAACATCTTCCATAATCATTTCTTATTAGAAAGAGTGAAAACGCAGAGATTCTCAGAAGTACTGGTGTTCTTTCCTTTTCCCCTTACTCAATGTATTTCGTAGTTTCTTCAGCATTTCTTAACATGAGGGGTATGGATTCCAGGCCCTTCTGTGGAGTATGGTTGAGTAAAGAATGCACGACCACAAATTGGTCCCTCATTATTGAGTCAAATATCAATTATCCAGCATAGAGACTATTAATGTCACTCACAATTTTTTAGCCAATGCATTAAATCCCACATCATTAAGGCAAGCCTTTACTTCCTCTTTGTTAGTCTAATATCCCTAACATCTACTATTCCACATGGAACTCCATCTCCTGACAACAAAAATTGATAAGGTTCTGCAACTCTTTCAATATATAGACACCTTATTCTGGACCAGGTTGGTAGTTCTCTATCTGGGATTTGAGAAATGTTAATTTTAATAGTGGCTGGGAGACAATGAGTAGGTACTTCAGAGAACTGTCATCCCTTTTTGAGACAACTGCTCTAGTCAAAGTCATTAGAATGCATTTATGCAAGGAAAAACTTAGATGTGAGACAAGCACTGCTCTTCTCCACAAGGAGTATTCAGGGATAATTGGGGATTCTCAGACTTATCTGGGTCCACTCAAGTGTCTCATTCTTATTTTTTAAAGACCCAGTACTTTTCAAACATGTAAGTATTCCAATTACTAAGTGGCATTTTTAGGATCTATGTCCAAAATTACTTCTGTATAAAATGTAGAATCATTGGATATTAAAGAGGAAAACAAAGATGGAATACTCAAATAGACATGCAGGAAATATTTACAAGGGTATGGGCAGGGTTTAGGAGAATTGACAAGAATAACTGAGGCAACCCAGGACTAGCAAGAGCACTTCTATGCCTGCAGAAAGAGGAAGCCTTGGAGATGTGGACTTCATGGCAGAAGTTGCAGCTTTAGCATACTGAAATTGCCACCTGATCTGTTAGGGAGCAGGGTGGGATAATAAATACTATAACCTCTTCCCATTCTTTCTATCAGATGCCTTACTGTTCCCTGCCATTGGCCAAAACTTATCGTAGAAGGCTCAGGTGTCCTGTTGATGCAGACCCAAAGTATCAGCCTCCTAAGAAACAAAGTTGGTGAGAAAGAGGGGAAGGGCCAAATGGAGAATATGCAGCGTCGCGATAGGCTGTCTCCTTTGCCTCTTTGACAATGGGTCCAGACAAGCCTTTGCCATAGATTGACACAACCACATTATTATTATTATTATTTATTTTGTTGCTGCAAATGAGGAATCTATGATTTTTAGATTATAGCGTGCCACTCATCCTTAATTAAAGTTATAATGGGTCTTCCACTATGAATTATTTTTGTAGAAAATTTTTCTGTCTTTGCTCTCCTCTTTTCTGTATGCCTCATGATCTATCTCTGCTGCTTTTGGCAGCCATAACCCTCTTTGGGGGCTGCAATTTAGCTGGTTCCTAAATTTGTTTCTCATCTTTCTTGTTGCTATGAAGTAAAGAGAAAAACACTTTTTACCACTATATTCAGTCTGGATGTGCTCCCATCAAATGCTTGTAAACTTGAAAAAAAGTTGTAATCATGTAGGCTTTTGAGATGCATTCTATATATGAAGAAACTAAGAACCAGAGAGATTGAATAGGACTCAAGTTCATAAAATGGTCAGTTTAAGTCCAGTGTTTTTACTCCAGTAAAACTATTTTTACTACGTGATCTCTTAACATATATTATTGCCACCTTCTTGCTGTAAATGCCCTACAGTACAAAACAGTTAGTTAATTTACCTAAGGTCACACCTAGTAAGTGACAGAGCAAAAATCAGAAAAAATAGCATTATATTTCTATAAATTAACCTGTGTGAGTACTATTCATAGTACTTCTTTTCTAGATTTTTCTTTGTTGGATACTCTTTGATCAAAATCATATAGAGCAGTAATTTTCATTGTGGTGTAAATGAAGTTTTGATGACTAAAAATTCTCATAATTTTCATTTTTGACTGCAAGTTAGAAAATTACATTCCATCTATACAAATTTGTTTATAATCAATAATTTTAAAATATATACAAAATAAATTAAAAGTTAAGGCCCACACAAAGGCAGTTCAAATATATATTTAAAATGTCAAAATATTTAATAAAGCTACACAAACATGTAATGACATTTATATGTTTCATATTGCTGTGTCTGTACATATGTTACAGATATATCATAATTAGACCCCTGTTGTTATGACAGTGGCAATTGTTTATGGTATTTCACTTGGAACCACCAGACTTTGTCAAGATAAATTGTGCCAGGTACACCAAGAAATAATCACTATATTAAGAGGAATAAATCTTGTATACTTCACATACAGACATACTCAGGGTTTTTAATTCTGTCCTAAATATAAAGGAATTCTAATTAATTCCATTTATATTGATTCCTATATAAAAGCATCGCTGTATAGTGCACATATACATGCATATACATATACAATGTTGCACTATCAAATTTATTTCCAGAGAACTTCAGTGTTGACCAGATGTCTTTGAGAACTTAATCCTTATGTTTAGTTGAATGTTTTTAACACACTAGTTTCCAGGACTGTACACTTTAATTGGCCATTCCCATCTACTTCCAGTACCAAGTGACCACAATTCTTTCTAATGACTTATTTCTCTGCCCTACTCTGTCATGACTTTACATGAGTCAGCGCAGTGGGTTTGTAGGAAGATCTCTGAAAGGTACTTCTAAATCAGGACAGTTAGCAATGACTATATATTTAAGTGACTATAAATTCTAGCTAAACATATCCACAACTCAACTTCTCCTTAGCTCAATCTAAAAATGTATTTGCAGGCATTCCAATGCCACCCAACATGACAGGAAGCATGATAAAAAGGAAACTGTAGTGGAAAGAGATTGTAGTTTTAATAGTATCTTACTAACCTAAAAATACATGTCCATTTGAAAGTCTTGCTAGGGCAGTTCCTGGACCTATGAAGGGGCCCATAAAATAAACATTTTAGAATCATAGACTTCATTAACTTCAAGGTAAACTATTTCTGGCACCTTGATCAATTAGTACGCTTATAGAGTTATAGTCTAATGGAGGCTAGAGGTGTTAATTCAAAACAGTTTTATATGACTTGGCTGCCGACCTTACCGGCAAAAAATGATATTACCATACCTAAGTATATAATAAGGTAAATAATATAAAGTGAATATCAACATGTATATACATATTTACCTGTTATTTTTCTTGAATTTTAGTTTACTTTAAACACAATTTATTAATTGCTTTTAGTTTAAATCAAATATAGTGTATGTGAATATCCAGTCATGATATCACATTTATCTTTCTAGAAATTCATTTATTTTAATAGAAATTCTGTATATAAAATTCATATTTGATTCTATCTTCTGAATGCTAGGGAAAAGTAGTGGTAAATTGTCTTCTAAGTAAATGTAAAGGCTGGCCATAAATACTATTTGTTCTTCATACAGAAAATATCTTCCTTATTATTTTCCTTTCTAAATTACTTTCAGACTCCTATTTCACAATTTGTGGACCAAAGTACTCTTCTAACTAAAACTAAAAACATTTTGAGACACAGTCAAAATAAGATAAGAAGACAGTAATATATTGCATAAGATTTTTCAATATTCCTTCTATTAACTGTGTACCAAATTAAAATCTCAATAAATAAAGCAGCCCAAAGCAAGAATTCATGTAAACTGGCAACCAAAAATACTTTCAAATCTGATAAATTTGTATTTAATTATTTACTTATAAGCTAGTTTCCTACATCAAACTATACACTCTTCAACAACCCAAATACCCCCAATGCATCAGTTAGTATTGCGTTCACTCTTGTCAAACTTTTCATTCTTTGTCATGCTTTTTTTCCTTTTTCTTCTACTATGCCTTCATTCATTCAAACTATATTGAGTGGATTACAACTATATGCTGAGCACACTTCTGGATTTCAACTGATGCTATGTACTGCCTACCATAGGGTAGCCCTTCATTTGTCAGGTCAATAAAAATTAAGATGTATATTTTCTTTTTGCTTAAGAACAGTGACCCAGTGTCCTCCTGATAGAGAGTTTGCATGATACTATCAGAATTATCCTCCTCTTTACTGAATTATGTTTCTTTTGATGGGGAATCTGTGAATGGTATTAGACAATCCACAATCTGGTTTATTCCATGATTAAAAGCAATGGTTAAAAAAAGTTTGGAAAAATAAAAAGCAAATATTTCTCCAGGTCAGAACACATAAAAATGTGGAAAATGCCTGGCTCAGCCATGAATGCAGTGCTTAATCAAATCTCACCTTCATTCCACCTCACTTTTGAGATGGCCTAGTTTACCCTCATATACATAATCAGCAGTGTACTACTTTTTATTTTACTATTAAGAAGATAGTAGGAAAAATAAAAATCATTAATATTTGGAAGAAAATATGTTCTCAGGACAAAAAAAAAGATGCATTAATGAATAAATAAGTAGAAGAAGAAAAATATTTATAGGATTAAGGAGCCATTAAGACAGTACACATGCCAGAATTGATAGGGAAAATAGTCCTATATATGCTACTCATTCCAAGATATGGACATTTGTATTTCTATCTGCAAGTTTTTTAAATAGATAATTTTGCTAGAATTTTCTAATTCTTGCCAGGGTCTAAGCAGCTAGAGTTATTCGTCTTTTCAATGAGAGTGACAAAGAAAACCAATCTTTATTACTGAAATATTCATCATCATAAAATATGACATACTTTCTTTAGTGTGATAGCAAGTCACAAAGCACACCAATAGACAACTGATTTAATAGGAATGATTAATGTAGCATCCAGTTAAAGAATCTAAGATCATATTTTGGAAACACTAGAAAACAACCTTTAAAAATACATGTATTCGAGCAAGATGGCCGAATAGGAACAGCTCCAGTCTCCAACTCCCAGCGTGAGCGACACAGAAGACCGGTGATTTCTGCATTTTCAACTGAGGTACTGGGTTCATCTCACTGGGGAGTGCCGGATGATCGGGGCTGGTCAGCTGCTGCAGTCTGACCAGTGAGAGCTGAAGCAGGGCGAGGCATTGCCTCACCTGGCAAGCGCAACGGGGAAGGGAATCCCTTTTCCTAGCCAGGGGAACTGAGACACACAACACCTGGAAAATCAGGTAACTCCCACCCCAATACTGTGCTTTAAGCAAACAGGCACACCAGGAGATCATATCCCACACCTGGCCAGGAGGGTCCCACACCCACGGAGCCACCCTCATTGCTAGCAGAGCAGTCTGTGATCTACCGGCAAGGCAGCAGCGAGGCTGGGGGAGGGGCGCCCGCCATTGCTGAGACTTAAGTAGGTAAACAAAGCTGCTGGGAAGCTCGAACTCGGTGGAGCTCACAGCAGCTCAAGGAAACCTGCCTGTCTCTGTAGACTCCACCTCTGGGGACAGGGCACAGTAAACAATAACAAACGCAGCAGAAACCTCTGCAGACGCAAACGACTCTTTCTCACAGCTTTGAAGAGAGCAGTGGATCTCCCAACACGGAGGTTGAGATCTGAGAAGGGACAGACTCCCTGCTCAAGTGGGTCCCTGACCCCTGAGTAGCCTAACTGGGAGACATCCCCCACTAGGGGCAGTCTGACACCCCACACCTCACAGGGTGGAGTACACCCCTGAGAGGAAGCTTCCAAAGCAAGAATCAGACAGGTACACTCGCTGTTCAGAAATATTCTATCTTCTGCAGCCTCTGCTGCTGATACCCAGGCAAACAGGGTCTGGAGTGGACCTCAAGCAATCTCCAATAGACCTACAGCTGAGGGTCCTGACTGTTAGAAGGAAAACTATCAAACAGGAAGGACACCTACACCAAAACCCCATCAGTACATCACCATCATCAAAGACCAGACGCAGATAAAACCACAAAGATGGGGAAAAAGCAGGGCAGAAAAGCTGGAAATTCAAAAAATAAGAGAGCATCTCCCCTGGCAAAGGAGCGCAGCTTATCGCCAGCAACGGATCAAAGCTGGACGGAGAATGACTTTGACGAGATGAGAGAAGAAGGCTTCAGTCCATCAAATTTCTCAGAGCTAAAGGAGGAATTACATACCCAGCACAAAGAAACTAAAAATCTTGAAAAAAAAGTGGAAGAATTGATGGCTAGAGTAATTAATGCAGAGAAGGTCATAAATGAAATGAAAGAGATGAAAACCATGACACGAGAAATACGTGACAAATGCACAAGCTTCAGTAACTGACTCGATCAACTGGAAGAAAGAGTATCAGCGATTGAGGATCAAATGAATGAAATGAAGCAAGAAGAGAAACCAAAAGAACAAAGAAGAAAAAGAAATGAACAAAGCCTGCAAGAAGTATGGGATTATGTAAAAAGACCAAATCTACCTCTGATTGGGGTGCCTGAAAGTGAGGGGGAAAATGGAACCAAGTTGGAAAACACTCTTCAGGATATCATCCAGGAGAATTTTCCCAACCTAGTAGGGCAGGCCAACATTCAAATCCAGGAAATACAGAGAACGCCACAAAGATACTCCTTGAGAAGAGCAACTCCAAGACACATAATTGCCAGATTCACCAAAGTTGAAATGAAGGAAAAAATCTTAAGGGCAGCCAGAGAGAAAGGTCGGGTTACCCACAAAGGGAAGCCCATCAGAATAACAGCAGATCTCTCGGCAGAAACTCTCCAAGCCAGAAGAGAGTGGGGGCCAATATTCAACATTCTTAAAGAAAAGAATTTTCAACCCAGAATTTCATATCCAGCCAAACTAAGTTTCATAAGTGAAGGAGAAATAAAATCCTTTACAGATAAGCAAATGCTTAGAGATTTTGTCGCCACTAGGGCTGCCTTACAAGAGACCCTGAAGGAAGCACTAAACATGGAAAGGAACAACCGGTACCAGCCATTGCAAAAACATGCCAAAATGTAAAGACCATTGAGGCTAGGAAGAAACTGCATCAACTAACAAGCAAAATAACCAGTTAATATCATAATGGCAGGATCAAGTTCACACATAACAATCTTAACCTTAAATGTAAATGGACTAAATGCTCCAATTAAAAGACACAGACTGGCAAACTGGATAAAGAGTGAAGACCCATCAGTCTGCTGTATTCAGGAGACCCATCTCACACGCAGAGACATACATAGGCTCAAAATAAAGGGATGGAGGAAGATTTACCAAGCAAATGGAGAACAAAAAAAAGTGGGGGTTGCAATACTAGTCTCTGATAAAACAGACTTTAAACCATCAAAGATCAAAAGAGACAAAGAAGGCCATTACATAATGGTAAGGGATCAATTCAACAGGAAGAGCTAACTATCCTAAATATATATGCACCCAATACAGGAGCACCCAGATTCATAAAGCAAGTCCTTAGAGACTTACAAAGAGACTTAGACTCCCATACAATAATAATGGGAGACTTCAACACTCCACTGTCAACATTAGACAGATCAACGAGACAGAAAGTTAACAAGGATATCCCGGAATTGAACTCATCTCTGCAGCAAGCAGACCTAATAGACATCTATAGAACTCTCCACCGCAAATCAACAGAATATACATTCTTCTCAGCACCACATCGTACTTACTCCAAAATCGACCACATAATTGGAAGTAAAGCACTCCTCAGCAAATGTACAAGAACAGAAATTATAACAAACTGTCTCTCAGACCACAGTGCAATCAAACTAGAACTCAGGACTAAGAAACTCAATCAAAACCGCTCAACTACATGGAAACTGAACAACCTGCTCCTGAATGACTACTGGGTACATAACGAAATGAAGGCAGAAATAAAGATGTTCTTTGAAACCAATGAGAACAAAGATACAACATACCAGAATCTCAGGGACACATTTAAAGCAGTGTGTAGAGGGAAATTTCTAGCACTAAATGCCCACAAGAGAAAGCAGGAAAGATCTAAAATTGACACTCTAACATCACAATTAAAAGAACTAGAGAAGCAAGAGCAAACACATTCGAAAGCTAGCAGAAGGCAAGAAATAACTAAGATCAGAGCAGAACTGAAGGAGATAGAGACACAAAAAACCCTCCAAAAAATCAATGAATCCAGGAGTTGGTTTTTTGAAAAGATCAACAAAATTGATAGACCGCTAGCAAGACTAATAAAAAAGAAAAGAGAGAAGAATCAAATAGACGCAATAAAAAATGATAAAGGGGATATCACCACCGACCCCACAGAAATACAAACTACCATCAGAGAATACTATAAACACCTCTATGCAAATAAACTGGAAAATCTAGAAGAAATGGATAATTTCCTGGACACTTACACTCTTCCAAGACTAAACCAGGAAGAAGTTGAATCCCTGAATAGACCAATAGCAGGCTCTGAAATTGAGGCAATAATTAATAGCCTACCAACCAAAAAAAGTCCAGGACCAGACAGATTCACAGCCAAATTCTACCACAGGTACAAGGAGGAGTTGGTACCATTCCTTCTGAAACTATTCCAATCAATAGAAAAAGAGGGAATCCTTCCTAACTCATTTTATGAGGCCAACATCATCCTGATACCAAAGCCTGGCAGAGACACAACAAAAAAAGAGAATTTTAGACCAATATCCCTGATGAACATCGATGCAAAAATCCTCAATAAAATACTGGCAAACTGGATTCAGCAACACATCAAAAAGCTTATCCACCATGATCAAGTGGGCTTCATCCCTGGGATGCAAGTCTGGTTCAACATTCTCAAATCAATAAACGTAATCCAGCATATAAACAGAACCAAAGACAAGAACCACATGATTATCTCAATAGATGCAGAAAAGGCTTTTGACAAAATTCAACAGCCCTTCATGCTAAAAACGCTCAATAAATTCGGTATTGATGGAACGTACCTCAAAATAATAAGAGCTATTTATGACAAACCCACAGCCAATATCATACTGAATGGGCAAAAACTGGAAAATTTCCCTTTGAAAACTGGCACAAGACAGGGATGCCTTCTCTCACCACTCCTATTCAACATAGTGTTGGAAGTTCTGGCTAGGGCAATTAGGCAAGAGAAAGAAATCAAGGGTATTCAGTTAGGAAAAGAAGAAGTCAAACTGCCCCTGTTTGCAGATGACATGATTGTATATTTAGAAAACCCCATTGTCTCAGCCCAAAATCTCCTTAAGCTGATAAGAAACTTCAGCAAAGTCTCAGGATACAAAATTAATGTGCAAAAATCACAAGCATTCTTATACACCAGTAACAGACAAACAGAGAGCCAAATCAGGAATGAACTTCCATTCACAATTGCTTCAAAGAGAATAAAATACCTAGGAATCCAACTTACAAGGGATGTCAAGGACCTCTTCAAGGAGAACTACAAACCACTGCTCAGTGAAATAAAAGAGGACACAAACAAATGGAAGAACATTCCATGCTCATGGATAGGAAAAATCAATATCGTGAAAATGGCCATACTGCCCAAGGTAATTTATAGATTCAATGCCATCCCCATCAAGCTACCAATGAGTTTCTTCACAGAATTGGAAAAAACTGCTTTAAAGTTCATATGGAACCAAAAAAGAGCCCGCATCTCCAAGACAATCCTAAGTCAAAAGAACAAAGCTGGAGGCATCACGCTACCTGACTTCAAACTATACTACAAGGCTACAGTCACCAAAACAGCATGGTACTGGTACCAAAACAGAGATATAGACCAATGGAACAGAACAGAGTCCTCAGAAATAATACCACACATCTACAGCCATCTGATCTTTGACAAACCTGAGAGAAACAAGAAATGGGGAAAGGATTCCCTATTTAATCAATGGTGCTGGGAAAATTGGCTAGCCATAAGTAGAAAGCTGAAACTGGATCCTTTCCTTACTCCTTTTACGAAAATTAATTCAAGATGGATTAGAGACTTAAACGTTAGACCTAATACCATAAAAATCCTAGAGGAAAACCTAGGTAATACCATTCAGGACATAGGCATGGGCAAAGACTTCATGTCTAAAACACCAAAAGCAACAGCAGCAAAAGCCAAAATTGACAAATGGGATCTCATTAAACTAAAGAGCTTCTGCACAGCAAAAGAAACTACCATCAGAGTGAACAGGCAACCTACAGAATGGGAGAAAATTTTTGCAATCTACTTATCTGACAAAGGGCTAATATCCAGAACCTACAAAGAACTCAAACAAATTTACAAGAAAAAAACAAACAACCCCATCAAAAAGTGGGCAAAGGATATGAACAGACATTTCTCAAAAGAAGACATTCATACAGCCAACAGACACATGAAAAAATGCTCGTCATCACTGGCCATCAGAGAAATGCAAATCAAAACCACAATGAGATACCATCTCACACCAGTTAGAATGGCGATCATTAAAAAGTCAGGAAACAACAGGTGCTGGAGAGGATGTGGAGAAATAGGAACACTTTTACACTGTTGGTGGGATTGTAAACTAGTTCAACCATTATGGAAAACAGTATGGCAATTCCTCAAGGATCTAGAACTAGATGTACCATATGACCCAGCCATCCCATTACTGGGTATATACCCAAAGGATTATAAATTATGCTGCTATAAAGATATGCACACGTATGTTTATTGCAGCACTATTCACAATAGCAAAGACTTGGAATCAACCCAAATGTCCATCAGTGACAGATTGGATTAAGAAAATGTGGCACATATACACCATGGAATACTATGCAGCCATCAAAAAGGATGAGTTTGTGTCCTTTGTAGGGACATGGATGCAGCTGGAAACCATCATTCTTAGCAAACTATCACAAGAACAGAAAACCAAACACCGCATGTTCTCACTCATAGGTGGGAACTGAACAATGAGATCCCTTGGACTCAGGAAGGGGAACATCACACACCGGGGCCTATCATGGGGAGGGGGGAGGGGGGAGGGATTGCATTGGGAGTTATACCTGATGTAAATGACGAGTTGATGGGTGCAGCACACCAACATGGCACAAGTATACATATGTAACAAACCTGCACGTTATGCACATGTACCCTACAACTTAAAGTATAATAATAATAAATAAATTTTAAAAAAAATACATGTATTCATTTAAATGGAATAAAGTTTACTCTCGGTATACGTCAGATTTCCCATTGTGAAACATGATTTAAAGTTAATTCAGATTATACAATCTTGTGAAAGTAACCTAAAATGTCATTAGTAATCTGGGAATTAATGATCAGACATAATAAATGATTCATATGTCTCAGATTGAAGAAATGTTAACTAAAAAGAATAAACAAACTTTACATGTATGTTAAGACATTTTTGTTGTATACAAATTCCTTTTCTACATAAGACCTCATGTCAAATCAGACTTAAATACAACTTAATATTCCAGGTGATGAAACAGTTTTATCAAGACATTTAGCCTGCCTAAATTCCCACTGAGCAACAGAACTAGAATTCAAGTGTTTTTGGTTTCCTATTAGGGTGTCGTTTCTTTGTTATTATGAAGTATATAATAAACTAATAAAATGAATACCAGTGTTCTAGGATTGAACTCAAGAAAAACAAAAACAAAAGGAGTAAGTATAGTAATTTAAACGACTTTGGAAATTGTGATCCTGTAGTCATAAAATCTTAAACAACAACAATAATTAGTTTTCATCTTAACATCTAATATGACAGAATATATTTATACACATTGAGTAAAAAATGTAGCCATATATTCAAGTTCTTTTAATAACTTGATTAAGAAATTATAAATATATTTGAGTATAATATAGAGACAAGGACTATGCAACCATTTTTTTGTGTGTTTTACCTATCTATCTATCTATTTATTTATTTATTTATTTTAAAGAGTCATTGACATAAAAACTGTAAGATAGGCTTTCTGTGCCCATCATGGTAACAGACAAGAAACCAATCACAGTTCTGAATAAAACGTAGGTTGGTCTTGAAAACTTGACCAATATAAATGGGAACCGTGATGATTTTGAAGCCCACTGCTCTCTTAGTGAATAATCCATGTCTAATACAGTTATATAAAAACTAAATTTAGAAAAGTTTACATAGATCATACTCATAATATTGAAATTTTTGCAGTAATTGATATGCATGTATGTATTTTAGATGGAGTCTCACTATGTCACTCCGGCTGGAGTACAGTAGCATGATGTCAGTTCACTGCAACTTCCACCTCCCAGGTTCAAGCAATTCTCATGCCTCAGCCGCCTGTGCAATAATTGATACTTAAAGTATTTGTAAAGTTTAAGAAAATTTAGAGGTTCAAGGTGTCTGACTAGATGCCACCAGGAGGAACATCTGCCATCAAGAGACCAAGAAATTGGGAGGACTGGCACACTTTGAGCAGATCTTTGGAGGGAAGGCACTGAGGGTGGACAGAAGGAGGACACAGAGCCAGGTTAAAGGGGGAGGAAGCTGGGGATCTGCAGTAGGCTATCACACACTGGTACTCTTTCCTGGCCTTCAGTTTCTCCTGGGGAAGGGGTGGGTTGAATTGCTGAGGAACAGCCTGCTCTTGCCACAGATCTCTGAGATTCTAGCAGCAGGAGACCACATGATCTCCATGGAAACTTGAGCTGGCAAAGAGAGCTGCTTAGAGAGGTAGTAGGAGCAGTACTTCAGCCGGTGCAAAGCCCAGAGGATTTGATGCAAGAACATCTGCAGTGGAGAAAGGTCAGGGAGGCCGTTTCTCAAAGGGTCACCCCCAAGGCTAACCATGCTCTTCTAGGAGACTGTTGCTTTAGGGAGACTATTGGACGTAGACAGAGTAAGGCAGTCTTGAGAAGGGGCCAATCCAATCTGAGCACCTTCATGTCTGCTACCTTCTCCTGGGGCCCCAGCCTGACCTTGCCCACTTGCAGTGCAACCTCAAATACCCAAGTAGGGTCTTCCTGGGCCCCTTACTACAGCAACTTTGCCAGCAGACTGCACCTGACCACCAAGGAGCTCCCGCAGAGCAGCCCATGCTAATACACACCAGCCCACTTACACGTGACACCACAGACTCCCCGACACAGCTTTGCTGGCACACACTTGCCCATGACCACTATTCCACTGCTTTACCAGCATGTGTAGGCAGGTGAACCTCACACACATGCTAGCAGGCATGTGTGTGCACACACACAGTCACACCACTGCAGGCAGTGTGAGTGCACTCCACACCCCACCCTATGCTGCCCTTGCCAGTGCAAACATGCACTTGGTAGCCAGCAGTCCTATATTCACCAGTGCCCTGCCCCTGCTGCCACCACCATCACCAGTGCAAGCACATGCAGGAATGCCACACCACCATTCCCACTGTTACTCCACCTTAGCCAGGGAACATGCACCTTGCTATACCACCACTGCTTCTAGCACAAATAAACAAGAACAGATCCTGCTGCCACCACCCCAAAGAAGTGCTTTGGCTGGCACCACCCATCAGATTGCTGTGTCCAGCACTCTGGAAAGACCTTGGCCCCTCCAGTGCATCAGGTTCCTAACCTCAAGGGTCCAAAGAACAAAGCTAGTGGCCTGACACCAACTCCCCACAATGGAAGTATGAAGCCCAGTGGTGTTAAGCCGAGACTTGGTCTCCTAAAATGTTTCAGAAATGAAGTCAGTTGACTGAACCCACCTTATAAAACAATCCATCTCCTAAAGGTATCAAAGAAGGTAAGAGAAAAAAAAAATCTAAAAGACAGCAACTTAAACAATTGAAAGAACATATACCCACACAGGTGAAAAAGAACTAGCACAAAAACTCTGGCAACTCAAAAAGCCAGACTATCTCCTTACGTCCAAATGGTCACCCTAATTTCCCAGTGATGGTTCTTAACCAGCCTGAAATGACAGAAATAGAATCCAGAATACCAACAGGAACAAAGATCATTGAGATTCCAGAGAATGTCAAAACCCAATCCAAAGACTCTAAGGAATACAATGAAATGATACAGGATAGGAAAGGTGAAACGGCCATTTTGAGAAAGAATTGAACCTATCTTACAGAGTGAAAAAAAAATCACTTCAAGAATTTCAGAATAAAATCATAAGAATTAACAGCAGAATAGATCAAGCTGAGGAAAGAATCTTAGAACTCTAAGACTGGTTCTCTGAAATAACTTAAACAAAAATAACGAAAAAAAAGACTACAAAAGAATGATCAAAACCTCTGAGAAATATAAGATTATGTAAAAAGACCAACTCTTTCACTCATTGACATCCCTGAAAGAGACAGAGAGAAAGCAAGCAACTTGGAAAACATATTTCAGGATGTTGTCCACAAAAATTTCCCCAACCTCACTATAGAGGCCAACATTTAAATTCAGGAAATGCAGAGAGCTCCTTCAAGATACTATACAAGATTATCATACTGAAGATTCATAGTCATCAGGTTCCACGAGGTCAAAAGGAAAGAGAAGATGTTAAAGACAGCTAGAGAAAAGGGGCAGGTCATCTACAAAGGAAACTCCACCAGGTTACCAGTGGACCTTTCACCAGAAACCTTATAAGTCAGAAGAAATGTGGGGTCTATATTCAGCATTCATAAATAAATTAAATTTCAACCAAGAATTTCATGTCCTGCCACAAGGTAAACTTCATAAATAAACCAGAAATCAGATCTTTTTTAGACAAGAAAACGCTAAAGGAATTCTTTAGCACAAGACCTGCCTCATGAGAGGTTTTCAGGAAATGTAAAATATGGAAGGGGAAAAACTGTTACCAGCCACCACAAAAAACACACTTATTTACATAGACCATTGACAGTATAAAGCAACCACAGTTTGCATAATAACCACCTAACAAGGTGAAGACAGAATCAAATCCATACATATTACGTTCAATGTAAACAAGCTAAATGCCCCAATTAAAAGGCACAGAGTGGAAGGTTGGATAAAGAAACAAAACACAACTTTATGCTATGCTCAAGAGAACTACTGACATGTAAGGACACACATAGGCTCAAAGTAAAGGGATGGAGAAAAATCTACCAAGCTAATGGTAACAGAAAAAAGCAGGGTTGCCATTCTAATTTCAGACAAAACAGACTTTAAGCCAACAATTATCTAAAAGACAAAGAAATGCATTACATGATGGTAAAGTATTCAATTCAAGAAGACATAATTATCCTAAATATATATACACCCATCACAGGAGCACCCAGATTCCTAAAGCAAGTTCACAGAGATGTACAAATAGACGTAGATGACTGCACTAATAGTGGGAAACTTTAACACTCCGTTGACAGTATTAGATAGATCATCTAGGTAGAAAACTAACAAAGATATTCAGGGAGAAAACTAACAAGAATATTTAGGATCGGACCTCAACACTTGACCATATAGACCTAATAGACATCTACAGAACTCTCTACCTGAAACAACAGAATATACATTCTTCTTATTGCCCCATGGCATGTACTCTCCAATCGATCACACAATCAGCTGTAAAACAATCCTCAGTAAATTCAAAGAAACCAAAATCATACCAACAACACTCTCAGATCACAGTGGAATCAAAATAGAAATCAATACTAAGACAATTTCTCAAAACCATACAATTACATGGAAATTAAGCTCCCTGCTCCTGAATGACTTCTGGGTAAACAAAGAAATTAAGGCAGAAATCAAGAGAAAGTAATGACTAGAAAGATATGACAGACCAGAATCCCTAGCACATAGTTGAAGCAGTGTTGAGGGAGACATGTAAAACACTACATGCCCAAATAGAAAAGGAAGAGAGATCTCAAATTAACAACCTAACATCACAATTAGAGGAACTAGAGAAGCAATAACAAACCAACCCCAAAGCTAGTGGAAGAAAAGAAATAACCAAAATCAGAGCTGAACTGATGGACATTGGGACACACAAAAAATATATAGAAGATCAAATCCATGAGTGTGTTTTTTCAAAGATTAAGTTAGATAGATAGGCTGTTAGCCAGACAAATATATAAAAGAAGAGAAGACCCAAATAAACACAATCAGAAATGACAAGAAGGAGGTTATCACAGACAGCACAGAATTACAAAAACCCTCTGAGACAGCTACAAACACCTTTGTGAACACAAGCTAGAAAATCTAGAATAAATTGATAAATTCCTGGAAACATACAGCCTGCCAAGATTGAACCAGGAAGAAACTGAATCCCTGAACAAACCAATAATGACTTCCAAAATTGAATCAAGAATAAAAAGCCTACCAAACAGAAAAAGCTCAGGACCAGATGGATTAACTGAAACATTTATCGGATAAACATATATATATATGTATAAAGAAAAGCTGGTACCATTCCTTCTGATTTTTTTCCAAAATATTGAGAAGAGACTCCTCCCTGTCCTTCCTAACTCATTCTTTGAAGCCAGCATCATCGTGGTACCAAAACCTGGCTGAGACCTACATAATAAAGAAAATTTCAGGTCAATATCTTTGATGAACACAGATGCAAACATTCTCAACAAAATATTAGCAAACCAAATCCAGCAACACATCAAAAAGCTAATCTATCACAATCAAGTAGGCTTTATGTCTTGGCATCAAGTTTGGTTTAACCTACACAAATCAATAACATAATTCATCACATAAATACAACTAAAAACAAAAAGCACGTGTTCATTTCAACAGATGTATAAACAATTTTAGATAAAATTCAACATTTCTTCAAGTTCAAAACTCTCAAAAACTGTCATTGAAGGAACATACTTCAAAATATTAAGAGCCATTTATGACAAACTCACAGCCAAAGTAATACTGAATAGTCGAAAGCTGGAAGCATTCCCCTTGAGAACCAGAAGATGACAAGGATGCTCACTGTCACCACTCCTATTCAACATAGTCCTGGAAGTCCTAGACAGATCAATTAGGCAAGAGAAAGAAACAAAATGTATTCAAATAAGAGGAGAGAAATTCAAACTATTTATATTTTCAGATGATATGATTTATACCTAGAAAACTCCATAGTATCAGCCCAAAAGGTACATGATCTGATAAACCACTCCAGCAAAGTTTTAAGATAAAATATTAATGTGTGAAACTTAGTGGCATTTCTATACACCAACAACACCCAGGGTGAGAGCCAAATCAAGAACACAATGCTATTCGCAGTAGCCACAAAAAGAATAAAATACCTAGGAACACAGCAAACCACGAAGGGGAAAGATCTCTACAATGATAATTACAAAACATAAAACATTCCATGCTCATGGATAGGAAAAATCAATATTGTTAACGTAGCCGTATGGCCCAAAGCAGTGTGCCGATTCTATGCTATTCTTACCAAACTACCAAAGACATTCTTCACAGAATTAGAAAAAGCTACTTTAAAATTCATATGGAACCAAAACAAACAAATGAAAAGCCTGAATATCGAAGGCAATTCTAAGCAAAAAGAACTAGGCTGAAGGCATTATATTACTCTACATCAGACTATACCACACAGTTACTGCAACCAAAACACCATGGTACTGATACAAAAACAAGAACACAAAACAAGACCGAATAAAGAGCCCAGAAATAATGTTGCACACCTACAACCATCTGGTGTTCGAAAAGTTAACCAAAAAAAGCAAGGGGGAAAGGACTCCCCATTTAATAACTGGTTCTGAGATAACCGGCTAGCAATAATGCAGAAAATTGAAACCAGACTGCTTCCTTATGAGGTGTACAAAAATCAACTCAAGATGGACTAAAGATTTAAATGTAAAATCTGAAACTATAAAAACCCTGTAGGATAACCTAGGAAATACCATTCTGGTCATAGATGCTGGCAAAAAATTAATGATGAAGATACCAAAAGCAATTGCAACAAAAACAAATGTTGATAAATAAGACCTAATTAAATTAAACTAAAGCGCTCTGTGAAGCAAAGGAACTATCAACAGAGTAAACAGACGACCCACAGACTGGGAGAAAATATTTACAAAGTGTGTACCCTGTAAAGGTTTCATATCAAGAACTTTGGCCAGGCGCAGCAGTGGCTCGCGCCTGTAATCCCAGCACTTTGGGAGGCCGAGGCGGGCAGATCACGAGGTCAGGAAATCGAGACCATCTTGGCTAGCATGGTGAAACCCCATCTCTACTAAAAATACAAAAAAATTGGCCGGGCATGGTGGCGGGTACCTGTAGTCCCAGCTGCTTAGGAGGCTGAGGCGGGAGAATGGCGTGAACCCGGGGGGCGGAGCTTGCAGCGAGCCCAGATCGTGCCATTGCACTCCAGACTGGGCGACAGAGTGAGACTCTGCCTCAAAAAACAACAACAACAACAACAACAAACTGTAAAGAGCTTTAAATTAACAAGCAAAATCAAGCAACCCCATTCAAAAGTGGGTAAATGACATAACAGTCACTTTTCAAAAGGAGACCATATACACGTGTCCAACAAGCAAATAAAAAAATGCTCAGTACCACTAATCATTGAAGAAATGCAAATCAAAACCAGAATGAGATACAATTGGAATAATCTATATTCCAAACCGCAGTGATGCACAATTATCTATTTTACAAACCTGCATATGTACTCCTGAACCTAAAATTTAACTTTTTTAAAAAAGAGGAAGATAATTTAGCCTATTGGAAAAAAAAATAAAATAAAATTAGTAGTTCCAATTAAAAATAAGTAGTTACATTTCAATTCAAAATGAATCACTTGATTTAAACTTTCAGTTATTTCTTACTAAATGTTTATATAATATTGAAATATTTCTAAAGATTACAGAGCATATATGTATAACTTTTTAAATGAGTATTTAAATATTTAGGAAGATGTTAAAGTAGGTAATTGTAATACTTAAGGTGATAACCTGGAGGTATAAATTTACACATATAGTCTAAAAGGGTTTAATTAGCTAAGTGCATAATAAATTTAACTAAAGTCCCTAATGTTAAAATTGCTAAAAATGTACTAGGCATAAACAAATTAATGTCTCTAAGAAAATCCTGCTATTGAAATTAACTATTTTTAAAATAAGTTAAATAGTACATTATAAAACCACAGTGAACTTGGGTATGAAAGCCATTATCTGTAATCTTTAAATGAAGTTTTATGCGGAATAATGTTTGGGAAGTTAGAAGTCTCAAAGTACCATTTCTTGGAGGAAAAAATAATAATAATTAAATTGAGCCTCTTATTTTTCTTTGTAAACTTCACTTTTAATTTCTAATTTCAGCCTATGACATTTTATTCCAGTGATTTTTATTTGTTTTCATGTTGAGGCACACACAATTTTCATTTTTTATTTAAAAAATGTTAATTCTCTATAGAAGATATAATTTTTGATGTAGTTTTTTGTTTTTACACCTGAATTTAGATTCAGTAGAAGTAAAATGAGAAATTCTACACTTTCCTACCAAAATATTTGAAATTCCAAGCTATTGATGAATTACATTGCAAAAGTAAAATAATAATAATAATAATAATAATAAAATAAAAGGAAATACTTAGTAATAGAAGGAAAACTAATCAGAAAATACCAGGTAAATATTCACAGGAGGCTCCTTATAATCCCTAGGCAAAATCAAAATCTGTAAATGTTACCTCATTTTTTTTTTCTTTCAGATATATAAACAAAATGTGTTAATGTTAAATCTGTGAAAGGAAAATAAAATCTCGGGACACCAAACTCACTACGCCAATGGGAAAAGTTAAGCTTTGAAACTGAATAATGCAAAAAAGCTAAAAGCTGCCTTTCATTTTGTTTCTAAACAGATAGCTGCAAGATAGAAGGCACACATCTCCCCAGGTGGCCTCCCTCACCTTGGCAATGTAAATTAACAGCTTATCTTCACAGCAATGGTAGAAAGAGAGATTAGAAATCATCTTTTCCACCCACCCTAAGATGACAAAGCCATGTTTAACTTTTTCCTCTACTCTATGTTCATCTTATGTCAAATGTATGTCAAATGCAGATTTGGTGAGCTCATGAGATGAATGCATAATTGCCACCTCCTTTCTCATGTAACATGTGGATTCAGTGAGTGCAAATCAAAGGCTCACAAGAATGTCACGGTTTATATCATTACCCACCTTCTCTTTTTTTTTTAATTTCCTACTTCTCTTCCTGGCTACTTTTTCCCCTTTTAATACTGAAGTTCTCAAAAACTTATTTAGAAAAGGAATGGATCACAGATATTACTGTAATTTGTGTTTTTTTCTCCCATGTGCACATCCTCAAGCTTTGCAAAATAAACCTCTAACTGACTGAGATTTGCTTTAGTAATTTTCTTTAGCTTGCAATTCTTTTAATTGCATTGTTACATCATTTTAAAAATCTTTACATTAACTTATTATTAGCACTCTTAAATTCTCTTTTGTTAAAGTAAGCATGACTTTTAGGAGATTAATGAAGAATTTCTATATTAGTTATAATGATTTCTCAAAACGTATGTAAGTACAAATTTTAACTCTTCTTCAAGCTACAGCAATGATATATGTATAAGCCTAATGTAAATCACACTCATTTTTTAAAAAATAATATTTTTGCTTTTATATTAAATTGTTATAAATTACTAAAAATACAATAATTTATGAAAATATACATTTCTCTAACAATACATTTTATTAAGTAAAATTATCTGCAATTAGCTATGATTGACTAAAGTGACTACTATTAAAATAATATAACAACAGCATTTACATAAGTTACAGATTATTATATTATTCACTCCATCATTATTATTTTATTTTATTTTATTTTATTTATTTATTTATTTATTTATTTTGAGACAGAGTCTCGCTCTGTCGCCCAGGCTGGAGTGCAGTGGCGCGATCTCGGCTCACTACAAGCTCCGCCTCCCGGGTTTACGCCATTCTCCTGCCTCAGCCTCCTAAGTAGCTGGGACTACAGGCGCCGCTACCACGCCCGGCTAATTTTTTTGTATTTTTAGTAGAGACGGAGTTTCACCGTGTTGGCCAGGATGGTCTCGATCTCCTGACCTCGTGATCCGCCCGTCTCGGCCTCCCAAAGTGCTGGGATTACAGGCTTGAGCCACCGCGCCCGGCCCATCATTATTATGTTAATATTTTACTTTGTATTAAAGTCTTTATAGTGCTCCTCTGAGTAGCTAGATAACAAGAATAGTAGTCAAATTAAACACATTCAGTAATTATTTATTAATAGCTAATCCCATTAAGTTATTTTCAAAGATGGAACATTTGTAGTTTATGTGATTATAATTTCATAAACTCATGAAGTTTACAGAATATGTCACGTTGGCATAAGGGTTATATTGAGCTGAAAGTAACTGAAAAAAAGCAGATACAAGAAAAACTCCCTCTATTTGACTAAGTGAACAACACAAATTTGTAAAGGTGTCCTTTATCCCTTCTCTACAAGAAAAACAGCTTTAATCACATAGAAAAGCCTAGACTCTTACCAGCCCAAAAAGAAGATCAGAAGAATTTACATAGCAAACTTCCCTAACTAGCCCTAATCTTCCATAAGTTTCTCCCATATATTTACCTTTCTGCAATTTGCAACCTTAGAAACTCCAAAGTCCTTTTCTCAAAGAATTTTTTCTTTCTTTAAGATGCTGTATTGTCATCAGTCCTTTGAGTTAGTCCCGAGTGCTTCCATATGAATGTGTAACGCACATGTTAATAAACTTATTTGCTCCTCTCCTGTTACTCTGTCTTTCCACACTGTAATTTACATGGCCCCAGCAGAAGAACCCAGGAAGGATAGAGGGAAATAATTTTTTTCTCTCCTATATAGTGTAATAAATGCTTTTTTATCTATATACATATTTTCTTGTTTAAAAATATTAATTAGTTCAATTTATCATTTTATTATTTATCTTTCCATTTACTTAATAAGTTAAATGAGTTTTTTTCAAAGTAAAAAATATCAACAGTAATTATTGTAAAGTATTATATATGGCCATTTTCCAGTTTAGCAAATAAAGTTATAGGAGTCCTAAAAATTTGAATTTCAGATAAAAAATGAACATTATTTTATTTAGTATAAGTATGCCTCATGCAATATTTGGGTATACTTAATACTAAAACAAAATCTGAAATTCAGATTTAATTGGGATTTTCTTGCTTTTAAACCTGATATTTTATATCTAGTCATTTTATTTTTGAGTGCATAGAAATATTCCTATACCTGAACAACGTGCTTTGCAAATTATCATGTAAGACATTTTTACTTCATGACTTCCATGTATTATTCATAAATTTAAAGTATTAACCAAGACAAAGCTTTTTTTAAGTACTCAAGGTATACTAGTACTACTGACTGCAGTAATAATGTTATTCTTCAAATAGCCAAATTATTTCCTGACACAATCTTTTCACTTAGCTCTCTTTTTTGATATCCAGGGGCCTAGCTAAGAACATCTACAATAAGTTAAACAGCATGTCTGTGAGGTGTGCATAACTTCAAGAGATCTAATTTATACTTCTTTTAGTCTTGAAGAAAGGGTTAACATTCCCTTATTAAGCAAGCTGATATTTTCAAACACTAAGCATCTAATCTAAGTCATAGAGCTATGCAGCTGATAGATTCCACAAGGATTGAGTGAAATAAAAATAAACACATGAATAAACTATAAAAAGTAAATATAAACATTATTGGATTATAAATAAACGTATATAAAATCTGTTTACTAATTATCTTTACATTGAAGATAGTATTTTGTACCTTATAAATGTTATTTGACAATGATGAAACAAAGATATCATGCTACAAAGGAACATAGCCTTACTTTTCATTATTGAAAATGAAGTTATCCAAAAATAGTTTAAATATCTTAATTTCAAGTAACTATTTCCACATTTTAAGACGTTATGTTTATAGTTAACATATATTTAACATGTAAATTATGTATTTTCCATTCAAATACATTTTTGTTATGTATATTATAAAAATAATCCTAGAATCTTCTGGGACTAGTATCTTATAATTTATTATTAAGTATTTATTATAGACATGCTATTCTAAGTTAAGATACTATTACTTCTGGATTCTTACATTAACATCGATTTCATAGGCATTCTTCTTTTGAACTTCAGACATTCAAATACAAATTCTCAGCATAAACAGAGTGACGTAACTATCAATAAATTTTAAACAAAATGGATTTTTTCAACTTTAGAAAACACGTAAACAAATGGCTTATTCAGTTGTCATCACAAAGTACAAATTTTAGAGACATTTCACATTCTTGGCACAACTGTATGAGAACAACTGCAGGAGCTTTTATTTTTTATATAGGTAATAGATAAAAAATACGGAATATTCTTAAAAAGCTTACCTGTTCTAACAAAAAATACATATATTTTATATTTTTGATAAAATCTTTACCTTAAGGAGTTAAAATTATAAAAGCTCCAAGCCCGGCACAGTGGCTCACACCTGTAATCTCAGCACTTTGGGAGACCAAGGCAGGTGGATCATGAGGTCAGGAGATGGAGACCATCCTGGCTCACATGGCGAAATCCCATCTCTACTAAAAATACAAAAAATTAATCGGGCGTGGCGTCATGAGCCTGTGGTCCTAGCAACTTGGGAGAATTGCTTGAACTGGGGAGGCAGAGGTTGCAGTGAGCCGAGATCACACCACTGCACTCCAGCCTGGGTGACAGAAAAAGACTTCATCTCAAAAAAAAAGAAAAAGAAAAAATTATAAAAACTCCATTAAAAAATCTTTAGTTTCTTTATGGATTGAAATTATACTCTTTTAAAAATTATGGTATAATATTTATTTAAGAAGAAATATAGCTACAGAGCCAATTTCATGCAAAAATTCTATGCAAGATGTTATTACTATATCACAATGTTTGCTCCACTATCTTAAAAATGTCAATAAATGAGCCACTTTTTGAAACTTATAACTCACTAGGAATACATTCATAAGATATAAGAAGTGAATAATCTATTCTCCCACTAAGACTCCATACAAACAAATTATGCCAGTCTAAACTGCGGAATATAGCATAATAGATACTGAAATAGATTAAGCTAAACATCATTAAAAGAGACACACATGTTTCTTTTAAACTCAGAGTAAACAAAAAAACAGAAAATGCCAGGAACATTTATATCAGGAAAATTGTCAATGTTAAAATGAGCAATTAGGATACCAAGATTCTATTGCATGAAATTGCATGTACTTGAAATGAAATTATTTTATAAATATCAAATAAGGTAGCATTTCTAATAAAAAATATGCTTTCATCTGCAGGCGTATTTGAAACAGAAGACGTATGGTATCATCTGCTATATAAAGTGTTGGTAACAGCCACAACTTATTACACAGTCACTTGACACCAGGCAATATGAAATGCTTACAAGATATGTAATTAGTCAGGGTATGCTAATTGCCATAACAACTATCTTAAAATATCACTGGCTTAACATAACAAATGTTATGGTTCACCCATGTTATAGTGTAATGGGGTTGACAGGAGAGACAGCAAGGAATGAGCTTCTACCTCATATATTCATTCAGGGACACATGTTCCTTCCACCTTATGATATGTAACCATGTTTTAATATGTTACCTCTAAGGTTTTCATTTGTGGGAAGAGAAGAAAATGGAGAAAGCCTATCCTCTCCTAAATGCTGGAGCCCAAAACTGATGTACCACACTTTTGCATTTTCTGTGGCAAGTACTAACCACATGATTCTATCTACATGTAAAGAATCAAATAATCATATTGTAAAAGTTTGTCCAAGAAGAGACAATCTCTGTCACATGCCTGTTATCTCAAGTGATACTTATAATATTCTTATGAGCAATGTTATAAAGAGGAAGGAGATATTTTCCCCAAAAGCTGAAAAACATAACCAAAGACTGCAAAGTTTGTAGACCTATGACAGAATTACATTTTGCTAGAATAATTTGGCCATAGAAAAAAAACACCTAATAACAGAATAGCTGACTAGTCAGTTCAAAATGATTGAAAATATGAATGTTAAGAAATGTTTGACTTGGTCTGAGGTCTCGTTTTAAATAAATGTTTGTGAGGTTTCATAAGGAGTTATTACCTTGGGGTGCTTAGCCTAACAAATTGAAAAAGACTATCTGGATGAATATTAAAGTTTTTTCAGTCCTTTATAACAATATCTCAATGATTCCTCATTCTCATGGACTCAATGCCCTCTTTGTATAATAAATATTTTGTACTGTGCCAAAAGTTAACTAACAAATAATCTATTATATATATATACACACATACACACACACACATATATACATATACATGTATGTGTATTTTTTAAAAGCCAATACAGTGACTTAGTGAAAAAGAAAAATTAATGTATAGTAAAATAATGTGTAATTCAACGTGTAAAATCTTGAACACAACTATAATAAAACAGCAAATTGCTCGCACACACATATGGGAAAATGTTTGTATCTTAAAAATACATAAATCAACCTGCCAATATTTTCCCTTTCTATTTGGCATGTTTTGATAAATAGGAACTTTTTATAGTAACAAGAGCAGTGCTGCCATTTGTGATGGTTAATTTTATGTGTCACATGAATCGGTCACAGAGTGTTCAGATATTTCATCAAACATTATCTCTGTGTTTCTGTGAGGATGTTTTTGGATGAGATTAATATCTAAATTGATGGACTTTTTTTTTAGTAAAGCAAATTGCCCTCCTTAATGTGGGTGGGCCTCATCCAATCAGTTGAAGCTCTGAATACAACAGAAAGCCAGCCAACTCTGAGCAAGAGAGAACTCTTCAGCAGATTGGCTTCAGACTTCATATGTAACATTGGTTCTTCCTGTGTCTGCAGCAGACAACCTTCAGATTCAAACATGAAAATCAGCTCTTCTGGATTTCCAGTCTGCTGGACTACCCTTGCCAGCTTCCATGGTCACTAGAGTAAATTCCACGTGATAGATCTCTCTCTCTCTCTCTCTCTCTCTCTCTCTCGCTCTCGCTCTCTCTCTCTCTCTACACACACACATACACACACACACACACACATATAATTAGTCTGTTCTTTGGAGAATCCTAATACACTATTGGAGATCTAATTTTTCATAATGGTGAACTATTCTTTATTACAACTAAATCAAAAAAAAATAAATTATTTCCTCAATTTATGTAAGTGTATTTCTGGTGAATTTGGAGTACTTTGAAAGTATGCAACAATACTGTGTCTGTAAAATGGATATACATGATTATTTCAGATAATTATAACATGTTTTTAACTACAGAAATATTAAATGACATAGAAATTAACATAGACCATGTGTTAATCATTTATTTTTGTTACACTGTCCTACACATTGGAATACCTCTAGCTTCCATGGCCCCATTCTTTTGAATGCCATTGGTGCTAACCAATCAATCAAAACCAGCTCCCTAAATGTTAAAAATTCCTCTTACAAGATAGTAACTCATTGTTGGGAATGACTGAAGAAGAAAACAGGTGATCAACTTCTTTCAAGCAAATTTGAGGAGGCTATTTTCCGGTGGTTATGTTTAATAGATAAGAAAATATATGAGAACCAACTGAATTATTGCTTTAAGTTATAGCAAAACTGGCTTATAAATGGAAAATTGAGAGCCCTTCTCTATTCCCACTGACTTCAGTCTGAATTTTTTTCTATTTTACTGAGCAGGGAGGCCTCTTATACCTATAGGAATTCATGTAGTTACTAGAACATTGTCTTTGCTTCCTTAGGTTTTGCCCATGTCATTCTAGGTGCTCAGCTCAGCCTCTTCACAGGTTAACACACACATTCATACACACACACACACATATATGTGCATGCGCACACACACACACACGTGCGTGCACACACACATACACACACACACATCCTACACTGGGAAGGTGCAGTAAGATGGCTGAAATCTTTACACAACTGTCTGTCTTCAGCCTCCCCAAACTTTCCTTAATACCTGCCCTCTTTTCCTACTGTCATCACTCTTTGATGAAACAGGACAATTCTTTCCCTGTTCTTATACAGACCGTTATCCACATTGAGGCCCCCTTGAGAGATATACCGCTTCTCAAGTACTCTCCCTAACTAAATTTTGCTTTTGCATGAGCTACTGTTAAAATCCTAGCTCTGTGACTCAAAAACCATAATAATATTCAAATGTGTATGCTACTAATAAAAACTGACCTTGCTACTGAGTTGATAACTTTAGGTAAGTAATCCAATCTCTCTGGACTTCAGATAAGAAACATCATCTCTGTGAATCTCTGTCTTACATTTCATATGGGATGTTATAATCAGTGAAAACTGGACCACAAAAGGGAACAGAAAACCTGATGATAAAGTCTTGGTGACATTTACAGTCAGACTTTTCTGTTCACTTATCCTTTTCATAAACATTGTTACCCTTGTGAGGTTGTTTTGAGTAAAACTTCATCCTAGCAGCTGAGAGGCTTAGACCTCGGACCAAAGAGCACCAGCCAGGATGCCCTCGTATGAGTCTCCTCAGGGGTATCTCACTGTCAGGAGTGAGATTCAGGAGGCCACACTGTGAGAAGTGGCCACTTTGAGTTCATAGGCAAATGTCTGATTGGTCTTTTTAAATACAACTGCTGTGAGAAAGTGGGGAGTCCAGTGTGCTAGGTGGGAGAGATACTGTTAAGTTTGTCTCCGGCCACCAGTTAAAGCCATTCTGGAGGGTATAGCACTGGAACCTGTGCCAAGGGTGGCTCAGTCCTGCGTCTGGTATGAGGAAGTGAAACATATTTAAAAATGGATGCCGAGGCAACATAAAATTATAAGCATTCACTACAGGTTGATATAGTATTACATCTCATATTTGAATAAATCCTATACCAACCATTTTGGAAACTATAAATCTACCAAGATATGATTTCCTATTGGGTATATCAGAAGCTCAGAAATGCCCGATATATAAAGCTACTGAGCTAATGGAGGTAATATCCTCTAACAGCTTTTTGATTACAGTTTATTATAAAAGCTTATACAGAAAACACTACTGAAGAAATGTAAAAAAGGAAACATTTATTAAAAGTATATACAGAAAACACTACTGAAGAAATGTAAAAAAGAAAACATATTTATTAAAAGTATTGCCCAAAATCTGTGTGCAATTTTGAGTTAAACTTGACTTGTTACTTAAGAATAAAATGTTTATGGATTGTAATTTGCTAACCTCAATATTACACAATGACAGTTTTTAATGCATTTGGTTTTCGAAATTCTAACAGAATTTCTTAGTTATCTTTTCAACTTTTGTTTTATAAAGTATTAACAACTTTTGGAATGTTTAGGACAAGTAAAAATCAATTTTTTCATCATACCTAAGAGTGAAAGGTATTCACACTAGGATATTCAGTACTTCCAATCATTCTTAAATGCGTACGGAGGAAAAGCACTTTCGACACATTGATCAACTTATGAAAAGAGCTAAAATGGGAGAAATGTTGCTGATTTCACGTAAAATAAGACTCAAGAATAGGTTTTACTCCATTTTCCTTTCAGTTACATTTAACATATAGCAAAGTAATAAATGTTTGTTAATATATATTGAAAACATTTTAAGGATATTTGTAATGAAATATTTTAGAGAGTGGTATGAATAAAGCAAATATTTCAAATAGCTTCAAATAACAAATATTATATATTTTAAAGATAAACTCCGGGTAAGAACCTGTTTCTCAGCAGCATGATGATTATGCAGAAGTTGTTTCTTGGCATCATTACTTTTCTTTACAATCCATATAGTAGAGTGGTCTACGATGAAAATTTAAAAACACAACACACATAATGGTTATTTTCTTTTGCAATCTTAAAATGCTACTTACCACTCTCATATAATAAAGTAACAGTAAAACTACCATTTGACATGGTCAAATAATTTTGTCAGACAACTTTATCAATTCAGTGATTGATATAAAGACCAACTCGTAATAATATACTTTGATTCCTGTTTAAGCTAGTTAACAAATGGTGATTTTGGTGGCCAAAAAAAAAAAAAAAAAAAAAAAAATCATCCCTAGTATTTTCCATTATTCCAAACATAATGTAACTATTTGTAAAACATGTGCTGGCATCACAATAAAAATTTGTTATATGTTCTTGCTGATATTTTGAACATAAAAAAGAGAAAGGAAGGAGAGGTATTTTTTTCTATATTTCCACATATCTGTGTTGTTAATATTTATGGCAGTGGCAGCCCATTTGGAGCAGCCACTGCTATGATGCCAGCTGCAGTTTGGGAGGCATGGCTAGGGCTGCACGCTCCAAGCAGCCTACAAGCAGCCTACAGGAGCCAGAAACAGGCAGAAGTCACATTTGCTTCCAAGTTGGAAAGGTGGGAGCCCCGCCCTCCTGGGCGCAGCTGCGGCTGCCCAGTTGCAGTGGCAGATTGGGCATCTCTGCACTCTTGGGGCCCTGGAAAACCCCTTGTACCAGTAGGTTTGGAAGTGCCTGCTCCCACTGCCTGGCCTCTCCCGGCTCCCAGTGCCTGCTCCAATTTCAGAGCAAAGTTGTGGTAGAGCCCAGGAACTGTCACAACCCAGCTGGGTGTGCACACGTTCAGGGCAGCACTGACACACCAGCCTCCTGCTGCCTTAGCCCCCTCCAGACTTTGGGAGCCAATGAGCATGGGTGGGAGGCTGAAGAGGGGCCAAGGGCAGCTTGGTGCAGGACTGCAGGCTCTCCATAGCATTAACAGCCTGGGTACCCTGGGCACTGTGAATGCAGGTGGATAGCAGATTGATGGTGGCAGAAGGCAAACAGGCTTGTGAGCAGAAAGGAATGTGTCCCCAGTGAAGCTCCACCTTCAGGCCAGAGAGGGCTCGAGTTCTGGGGGCTAGGCTGCCACTTCTTCTGACTGGAGTGCCAACTTAATGGTGCCTTTTCTGGGCACCCCCATGGCCAGCCATGGACCAATCAGCACACACTTCCTCCCCTCTGAAGTCCATAAAAACCCCAGACTCAGATAGATGATGGGACAACCTGCCTGCAAAGAGGAGATACCTACTGTGGATCTCCTCTCTGCTGAGAGCTGAACACTCATGGGGACAACCTGCCTTTGGAGAGGAGCTACCCACTGTGGGTCTCTTCTGAGCTATTCTGTCACTTAATAAAGTACCTCTTCACCGTGCTGACCCTCCACTTGTCTGCATACCTCATTCTTCCTGGATAGAGGACAAGAAATAAGGACCACTGAATGGCAGGGCTGAAAGAACCATAACACAAACTGAGCTGAGACATACCCCTTGCTTACCATGTTGCAGGCAACAAGAAGGAGAGAAGAGAGGAGAGAAAAACTGCGGCTCTCCTAAACCCAGACCTAGAAGCACCCCAAGCCAGGGCTCTTACACTCTGGGGGCTCTGCAGTTCCTGGCATCTCAAAGCTTCTGGCTGCTATCGTGTTCCCTTGTGCCTGTCACGGAAGCTGCTTGTGGTACACCTGGTCCAGCTATAGTCTCACAGGGAGCTGGCACCCGTGCTGGTACCTGGAGGTGCCCACCCTGCCATAAATGGCATGCCTGGCTGTGCACAGTGGCCAGATCCCACACTACCAAGCTGGTAGTGTGAGCCAAGTTCTACCTGCCGGGTCGAGTGGGTGAAACGAGCTCAGCAGACCCGAGCAAAACACAGGCAAAGGTGCCACTGGCCACAGATATTTCCATCTGGATTAGCAACACTGCAAGGATCTTGTGACAACATTACTTATGAAAATACACAATTTAAAGACATTTTTATATTTCACGTAATCTTGATGTCATGTAAAAATGTCAAATGAGGGGAAGCCAGTGTCATTTATGTAATATTGTATACAAAGCAACATTATAGTGCCACCATTACCATAGTTCTGAGCTACTCTTTGCAAGGAAGCTTATTCTTATTAAATCATTAGATTGAAAAAAAGGTTAATAATGGTAAATCCATTTCTAGTTTGTATTTAAGGCAGAAAGTATCCTTTTTTTTTAATTTTTTTTAACCAAACAGGCTTATAATATTACTACTGAAGCCCATGAGAGTAAATATTCCAGAGAGTTTTTGAAATCAAGACAAAATCAAATGTTAAGGCTGTGATATCATGGAGATGGAATATTGTAGCATGAACCAAAATTCATGAAACTCAGCCATAATGTTATCAGCCAACATTGTGCAGACAGGAGGAAGCAAGTTAAACAGATACAAGTCCCTCAAGTAAAAAGGTGGCAATCTAATACAAGCAGTGCTGGACAAGATAGATTTGACATTCATAGAAGAGAATCCAGATCTGATTCAGTAAAGAGAGGCCCCTGAAATATCTCCTAATAAAGTTTATCAACATTCCTTAATGCAGAGGTACTATTCACTCATGACAGAACAGTCTGAGCTTTCTTTTAATTTTAATATTTAACATTTTAATATTTATTTAGACATTTCAGTATTTATGTATGCTTTATGGCATGAGGTACAGTAATTTCCAAACTTTTCTTAAAAAATCCATTCCAAGAAAATGGCTTTTCAACTTTTGTTAGATATAGATTGTTGAAGTCTGAGGACCCTGACAAGTATAATCAAGATGTCACACCCTTCTGGTAAAACTACAAATGCCCTAGAGAGTTTAATAACAGTTTTATTTCAATATTTATCAAAGATGTAGAGTTATTACATTACACAATGTTTATTCTTTTCAGATGAAAATCATGTAGGCTAATCTGCATATACTCCAATACATCAATGACATTTTTTCTAAATGCAGGCAGTTGTGCACACTAAAGTTTCTCCACATTACCTTTTAAAGGATTCAAGTATATTTTTAAAATAATCTGTAGAACAACAGTTTTCTTGAGGAAATATGATAACTGTGTCCTCCAAGAGACAAAAGGTAAAGTAAATATTTCATTTTGCCACGTGTCTTAATTTTTGCTGGCATGAACCTGTAGTCTCAGTTACAGATGAGACTGAGGTGGGAGGTTTGCCTGAGCCCAGAAGACTGAGGCTGCTGTGAGCCATGGTCATGCCATCATGCCACTGCACTCCAACCTGAGTGACAAAGTGAGACCTTGATCCCAACAACAACAGCAAGAATAACAACAAAAACAAAATCTTAATCTTTTCCAAAAATTGTTTTTCATTCTTCGTGATATTTATTTTACTTACCAAAGTTAGTGAGCATCTGTTGTATGTTAAGCACTGTGTTAGATTCTAAAAAGAATAGTAAAGCCATCACTTTCTTTTTGTCACGCATTATCAGACACCAAAAGTATGCCGTATTGACAGGGAAAAGTAGCCTGGCAAGATGGTTGAAAGAAAGCACTCTGGTCTCTTTTGACAGAAAGCACACAGAGGTAATGGCTCCTAAATGAAATTCAACATCTAGAGAACAAGTCTAAATGAGAATAAACTAGCTTAATCCCATATCTAGTGTATGCAGAGGTTCCAGAGCTCCTCTTTGGTGCCATGTCCCAGGGATAGAAGTACTATCTTAGGCGGAAGGTGGAATGGGTATGTGATCTAGGTTTCTTATGAGGATATTCAAGGGGATTCCACTAAGGATACCCCAGAAGTTTGTAAAGCTCTGTCTCAGCATTCTACTGCTTAGAAAAAAAAAAAAAAAATCTGTTCTTTCTGAAGAACTGCTCAGAATTCCATTCTCTATAAGAACTAGTTAATTACTTTTCTACCTCTGAAATTATATAACACCTTCGCTTGAATACAGGATCAAGAATATTGGAATAACCTCATCTAGAGCATAAATTAAGAGTGCGTGCACATAAGGACGATGGTATGATTACTCCCAAATCTGATCACACTCCCTAACATCCAGACTCCTAGCCCAACCTTTCAATTTACAGTTTTTCTGAGATATGAAACAAAAAAAGGAAAAGGCAAGCAGATGGAAGAAACATAAAGTATTGAAAGAATACGGAGGTAAATAGTACAAGCTAAATCTCTTGCCTTATTGAAATTGAAGGGAAAAAAAATAGAGAAAAATTTTCTAAAACAATAAAAACTTCTCTTATGTCTAGCTACATATCTTAATATTTAAACCTTTGACACAAAGTACAATATTTGCATTTAAGACATGTACATGAATAGTGTAAAAATGTAATTTATAACAGGTAGCATTACCCAGCATCAGCAGCACAGCAGTGGTTGAGATTAGGGTCTTTTTAACCATTAACATTCTAATTAAAATCACACAATCTATTGAAAGTTGCAATTGTGCATCATGAATTTATCTACATTTATCCTTTCCTAACTGTTTGGAGTTAAAATCTGGTTCTGAAGCAAGGTTTTAAACCTCTATCTGTTGGTTTTCTTAATTCTAACTTGAGAATAAGAAGAGAACCTACATCATACAGTGGTTATGAAAATTTATACATGCAAATTTGTATAAATTGGTGAGTGGAAAGCGTGATAAATAATAAGCATTAGGCCTGGCGCGGTGGCTCACTCCTATAGTCCCAGTACTTTGAGAGGCCAAGGTAGGCAGATCACGAGGTCAAGAGATGGAGACCATCCTGGCCAACATGGTGAAGCCCCGTCTCTACTTAAAATACAAAAATTAGCTGGGTGTGGTGGTGCGTGCCTGTAGTCCCAGCTACTCAGGAGGCTGAGGCAGGAGAATCACATGAACTGGGAGGGGGAGGTTGTAGTGAGCCGAGATCACGCCACTGCACTCCAGCCTGGCAATAGAGCGAGACTCTGTCTCAATAATAGTAATAATAATAATAATAGTAATAATAAAACATCGAAGAAACACTACCTGCATTATATAGAAAACCTCATTAGGCATTATACTAGATAATGCCTTTAACAAGTGGTGTAAAAATCTTAAAGATCATTCATGACATATGTTGGCTTACCATAAGAATAAAAAAAGAAAATAATTAATTGGAAGGTGATAGAATATTTCTCATATTTTGAAGAGTAAAATTCTAATTTTATTTAAAATATTTTTAAATTGATATATAGTCATTTAAAAATGACAGTTGTTTATACACAAATCTCTTACAGAGAATTTATGATTAATGTTCATTAATTCACTTATTTCTGAAGAAACAAATAAAAAACAAAAGAGAAATTTTGAACCTCCTACTCTTGAGTAAGAAACTGTGCTCCTGAATGTTTCAATAAAATAGAAAAGTGAAAACAAAGTTTCAAGGAGAGATTTTTAAAATTTCAACCCTAGCTAATGTAAGGTCAAAAAGTTTCCTATTATTGTGTTCTGAGAGTGAATATAAACAAGGTTATTATTGAATTTTAAGAATCAAAAAAGGTAAAGATATAAGAAGTCATTTGTTTTTTCCTTCTACGGGTTTCCTTCTACCAGATTTTTTTTAATCCATTTCCAAACATTCTCCCCCAGCATTTCTAAAATTTCCCAGGGGAAATAATATGAACTTAAATTAAAGGCATACAACAGTTATCATATCTCGTAAGTTTCTGGAGATCTCAGCAGAGAAGGTGATATGATACCACTGTAAAATGCCTTAGGATAAAGAAAATAGAAAAAATAAACCAAGGTTTCCTTTTTAACCATTAACATTCTAAGTAAAATCACACAATCGGTTGAAAGTTGCAATTGTGCATCATGAATTTATCTACATTTATCCTTTCCTAACACATTACCCTTTAGGCCCCAATAAAACGAATCAGCACGTTTGCTGTTGCTTTAGAAGAAAGAAATATGCCTTCACATATTTCCATTTGAACGGGGTCTGTGCTCTGTTTCAATAAAGAATTGCCCATCCATGTTAACACATATTTGGGACCTTATGCCATTACTATGTTCTAAACGGTATTCTGGAAAGGTAAAAGAAGCACCATTTTAAAGTATCAATATACCTGCTCATCTTGTGTTTCTTTAGGAGATAGAGCCAACATGCACAGGAATATCTGAGATCTACATCTGCAGATTTAAAATTCATTAGCCAAGAATCCAGAAGATGAAGAATCAGTTTTATTATGTTTTTGTATTCTCAAGTACATTCTAAACAATAATTCCCTGACCTTACAAATATTGTTTGAAGTTGTTCAGTCAAGCTGCACAACGACATTTATTTGCTCTCCCCTTCATTTATCAATGCTGACATTATTTATTCCCTGATTTATACTTCTTGGATCTCTAATTTGTCTAGACCTTTTGCTACTCTTGTGCTAAAAAAATGAATAGAGAATTCTAAGTTAGTGCATATTTATGCAAGTTTTTTAAAAAGCATATTTTGGTTTGTAATTGAAGCCACAGAAAGCATCTTTTAAAATGAAAAGATAAAGGAGTCTTTTCAATATGTAGTCTATTTGAACGAATGGTTATATTGAACTTGTGACTAAAGTTGTTTCTTATAATGCCTGATAAAAATGGACCAGAAACTGCTGCTGTCCCTAATTCACAAGATTGTTATGAGGATCCAAAATTGTAATATATGTAAAAAGCACTTTGAAAATCATAAAACATTCTGCCTAGGGATGGCATAGCCATTACTATAAATAAACCTATGATCCACTTCTCTGAGTATCCAGTGAAAACAGGAGAAAAGCAAGTGCTAAAATTAAATACAGCAAATATACATCTACCCTCCAGAATGGGCAATAATGAACTCTGCAGCCAGGCTCTATAATAGGAAGAAAACTTTCCTTTCTCTGCTGATGGCACTTTCCTCTGCATGTGATTGCCATCAGTTCAGTTAGCATCATTTATGCATGCAATCATTTCCTCCCCATTTAGCTTATTCTATAAGACATTACTTTAGATAAATTAATGAATATAAAGACATCTGAGATACAGCTGAGGCTATCAAGGTGCTAAAATATATTAAGAGCTAATAAGCCATAAACACAAATAACACATTATAGGAAAACGTTTTATGTTAGTTTGTTTAGTTCATTTTCTTGGAGAAGATGGAGCTTGAGCTAAACCTGAAGAAAAGGGAAACATTTTTTAAGGAGGAGGTGAAAGCAAAGAGCACTTAGGTGAAAGAAATGGTATAGAGGTAGGGAGAAGCAGGCCCTATTTAAGAAGCAGTGAAATCTGTTATTTCTGGAGCAAAGGTGTTATAAAGGGAATAATACTGGGAAAGCTTGCATGCACAGAATAGTTTTAAGATATGAAGTTTGAAAATCAAGCTGTGGAATATGTCATAGGTACATGGACAAATTCTAGGTAACATGACCGATGTTAGCAATGTCAAATCTCTGAAAACATTAAAAGGGCATAGTGGCATGCTTCTGTACTCTCAGCTACTAGGAAAGCTGAAGAAGGCTCAGCTACTAGGAAGGCTGAGCCTAGGAGTTCAAGGCTGCAGTGAGTCACGATTGCACCACTGCACTCCAGCCTGGATGACAGAGCTAAACCTAGTCTCAAAACAAAATAAAACAAACAAAACAAAACAACAACAAAAAAAGAACGAACCTAACTGTGTTGGTATACTCCTGAAGATGTTTCTCAGAGAATATTTATTCTTCCCTTACTAAAAGTAACTAGCCTTATAAAATGAGTTAGGGAGAAGTCCCTCCTCCTGAATTTTTTGGAATAGTTTTAGCAGGAATGGTACCAGTTCTTCTTGGTGGTACATCTGGTAGAATTTAGCTGTGAATCCATCTGGTCTTGAGCTTTTTTTTTTTTTTTTTTTTTTTTTCGGTTGGTAGGCTATTTATTACTAACTCAGGTTTAGAGTGTGTTATTGGTCTGTTCAGAGACTGAATTTCCTCCTGGTTCTGTCTTGGGAGGGTGTATTTATTGTATGTGTCCAAGAATTTATCCATTTATTTTAGATTTTCTAGTTCAGGTGCATAGGTGTTCATAATATTCTCTGATGGTTGGTTGTATTTCTGTGGGGTCAGTGGTAATATCCCCGTTGTCGTTTTTGATTGTGTTTATTTGAATCTTCTCTCTTTTCTTCTTTATTATTCTAAATAGTGGTCTATATATTTTACATATATATATATGTGTAGATATATATATTTTACAACAAAAGACAGCTCTTGGATCTTTTGAATGGCTTTTTGTGCTCAGTCTCATTCAGTTCAGCTCTGCTTTTGGTTATTTCCTGTCTCCTACTAGCTCTGGGATTTGTTTGCTCTTGCAAACCATGCAAAAATCCTCAACAAAATACTGGCAAACCGAATCCAGCAGCACATCTAAAAGATTATCCACCATGATCAAGTAGGCTTTATCCCTGGGATGCCATTGTGGTTTAATATACCCAAATCAATAAATGTGATTCATCATGTTAAACAAAACCAAAGCCCCAAACTACATGATCATCTCAATAGATACAAAAAAGGTTTTTGACAAAATTCAGCACTCCATGTTAGAAACATTCAATAAACAGCTGGGTGCAGTGGTTCACTCCTATAATCCCAGCACTTCGGGAGGCTGAGGCGGGTGGATCACAAGGTCAGGAGATCGAGACCCTCCTGGCTAATATGGTGAAATCTGGTCTCTACTAAAAATACAAAAAATTAGCCAGGAGAGACGATGTGCACCTGTAGTCCCAGCTGCTGGGGAGACTGAGTCAGGAGAATGGTGTGAACCTGGGAGGTGGAGCTTGCAGTGAGCCCAGATCGTACCACTGTACTCCAGCCTGGGCAACAGAGCAAGACTTCGTCCAAAAAAAAAAAAGTTTCAATAAACTAGGTATTTAAGGAACAAATATCAAAACGATACAAGCAAACTATGACAAACATCCAACCAAAATTATACTGAATAGGTAAAAGCTGGAAGCATTTCCCTTGAAAACCAGCACAAGATAAGGATGCCCTCTCTCATTACTCCTATTCAACATAGTATTGGAAGTTCTGGCCAGGGCACTTGGGCAAAATAAAGAAATAAAGGACATCCAAATAGGATAAGAGAAAGTCAAATTATTCCTTTTTGCAGATGACATAATTCTATATATACAAAACCCCATAGTCTCAGCCCAAAAGCTCCTTCAGCAGATAAACAACTTGAACAAAATTTTGGGATACGAAAGCCAGTGTTCAAAAATCAATAACATTCCTATACACAAACAACAGTCAAGCCAAGAGCAATAACATGCTCTAAAACTGACTTAGTAATAAATAGCTTACCAACCCAAATCAGGAACACTATCTCATTCACAATTGCCACAAAAACCAATATAATAACCAGGAATACAGCTAATGAGGGAGGTGAAGGATCTCTACAGGAGAATGACAAAACACTGCTCAAAGAAGTCATAGATGTCACAAACAAATGGAAAAACATTCCATGCTCACGGATAAGAAGAATCAATATTGTTAAAATGGCCATACTGCCAAAAGCAGTTTATAGATTTGATGCTGTTCCTATTAAACTACCATTGACATTCTTCACAGAATGAGAAAAAAATAAATTCATTTGTAACCAAAAAGAGCATGAATAGCCATGGCAATCCTAAGCAAAAATAATGAAGTTGGAGGCAGCATGCTACCTGACTTCAAACTATGCTATGGGGCTACAATAACCAAAACAGCAAGTTACTGGAACAAAAACAGATATGTAGACCAATGGAATAGAGTAGAGAACCCAGAATAATTTCACCAAACAAGCAATGGAAAAGTGATTTTCTATTAAATTACTGGTGCTGAGATAACTGGTTCACCACAGGCAGAAGATTGAAGCTGGACCCCTTCCTTACACCATATACAAAAATCAACTCAAGATGGATTAAAGACTTACATGTAAAACCCAAAACTATAAGAAGAGAGCCTAGACAATACCATTCTCGATATAGGAATGAGCAAAGATTTATGACAAAGATGCCGAAAGCAATTGCAACAAAAGCAGATTGACAAATGGGATCTAATTAAACTAAAGAGCTTCTACACTGCAAAGGAAGCTATCAGCAGAGTGAACAGACAATATATAATGAGAAAAAAATTTTCCAAACTATGCATTTGACAAAGGTCTAATATCCAGCATTTATAAGGAACTTAAACAAATTTATGAGGAAAAAAAAAGCAACCCCATTTAAAAGCAGTCAAAGGACATGAACGGACACTTCTCAAAAGAAGACATTCACGCAGCCGAGAAACATATGAAAAAAAGCTCCACATCACTGATTATTAGAGAAATTCACATCAAACCACAGTGAAATACCATCTCATGCCAGTCAGAATGACGATTATTAAAGTCAAGAAACAACAGATGCTGGTGAAGTTGTGAAGAGAAAGGAATATTTATACACTGTAAGTGGGAGTGTAAATTAGCTTCAAACATTGTGGAAGACAGTGTGACAATTCCTCAAAGACCTTAAAATCGAAATACCATTTGACCCAGCAATCCTATTATTTGGTGTTGGTATATACCCAAAGGAATATGAATAGTTCTGTTATAAAGACATGAACACACATAGGTTCATCGCAGTGCTAATCACAATAGGGAAGACATGGAATCAACCTAAGTGCCTATCAGTGGTAGACTGAACAAGGAAAATGTGGTACATATGCACCATTGAATACTATGCAGCCATAAAAATTAATGGAATCATGTCTTTTGCAGGGACATGGATGGAGCTGGAGGCCATTATCTTTAGCAAGCTAACAGAACAGAAAATCACATCTTCTCACTTCTAAACTAAAGGAACAGAAAATCACATCTTCTCACTTCTGAACTAAAGGAACAGAAAATCACAGCTTCTCACTTCTAAGTGGGAGCTAAATGATGGGAACACATGGACACATAGAGAGGGACAACACACACTGGGGCCTATTGGAGGGTTCAGGGTGGGAGGAAGGAGAGGATCAGTATAAATAACTAATAGGTACTCAGCTTAATACATGGGTGATGAAATAATATGTACAACAAGCCTCCACGACACAAGTTTACCTATGTAAAAAACTTGCACATGTACCCTTGAACTTAGAATAAAAGTCAAATTTTAAAAATTGCTGCTAAATTTAATTTGTTGTAAATTTTCCTTTTAATACCATATTCTCTGTCTCTCTAGATAGGGTGATAGTTGGATGGCTAGATAGATAGATTATATACATATATATACACACACACATACATACACATATATATATATGAAGTCGTTAAAGTGATATATCTTTTGAAAAGTAACTAGCAACTTTTTTTTTTTTTTTTTTCCAAGACAGAGTTTTGCCCTGTCATCCAGGCTGGAATGCCGTGTCACGATCTTGGCTCACTGCAACCTCCGCCTCCTGGGTGCAAGCAGTTCTCCTGCTTCAGCCTTCTATGTAGCTGGGATTACTGGCTAATTTTTGTATTTTTAGTAGAGATGGGGTTTCAACCTGTTGGCCAGGCTGGTCTCGAACTCCTGACCTCGTGATACGCCTGTCTCGGCCTCCCAAAGTGCTGGGATTACAGGCATGAGCCACTTTGCCCAATCTTAACTAGCAACTCTAAAAGCAGTTTACAAAATGTAACATAACTGGTAATGTGCTTACTTTTCTAAATATGTTTTCCCCAAAAGGAGAGAGCTTCATAATAATATATGACCTATCACTTGGAAAGTTTTAAGATAATGTGATTCTGTTTATAACTAAGAATAGGTAGATATTAGAAGGGAAATAAGTGGTTGACAAGGGTGTAAAACTACCTTAGCAAAAAAAAAAAAAAAAAAAAAAAAAATAAGCCTAACTTCACAGAAAATCTACATATTCCATATATTATGATCACCACCATTTTCATCTTGATGAAGGCTTAATTTCATGTCTAGAAAAGCAAAACATCTTAATTAGAATTATATCAATTTTCATTAATAAATGAAAAAATTGACTGTAAAGAACACACTTATATTCATTCTAGGTAAAAGTCCCCAGATAATGTCATTTGTCTTTCATGTTTTTCTATTTAATTTTGTGACTTATTAGGATCAGTTTTTATCACTATAAATTTATCAACTATGGTATTCATCTAAATACAAGTTTTGTTAGTAATAAAAACTAATATTATTAGTGATAAGTAAAAATACCATTGAGATTATTATTGATTCTTTTAAATTGATTCTATTAAATATATGCTTTCCTTGGCTAATTTTTGCATCTATTATTTTTAGAGAAACACTTTATCAATATTTTTGCCAGTAACTAGATATGCTTATGTGTTTCACCGACTTCAGTTTTATTTTTACTATTTCAGCAATAGTCACCATTCCTATAATACTTTAGAAATACAAAATAGAAGAGTCAAAATTTTAATGTTACAATGCTTTTGTTTGGGGAGCAGTAATAATCAGCTTTCTACTGTTAATGTTACATCACTTTTTTTTTTGGAAAAATAGCATTACATTTCTAGTATTATTTTACAAAGATTTCTGGAAATAACAAAATGAGGAAAAAGCAATAAAACTTCTGTGAATATATAAAAGTAATTTAACATAGCAAGTCTCCAAAGATTTAAAACAATGATTTAAGCAACCTATAGCATCACTTGTGGATTATCAAAATGGAAGGACATAAAGGCTATGATTATGAGACAAATTCAATTTTTTAGGAAAAACAGTATTAATTTATATTTATGTTTTGTAAAGTGTAATGCTATTAATTCATGCTTTTAAAATCAGGAAAGAAAGCAGGAAAGGCCTCTGTCACTATTATCTTTCAATTTTTTAATAAGAAGACAAATGAATATTCTTATAAACTTTGAAATAAAATAGCAAAACTTATTTATACTGTATACTATACAATTGAATACCTAGACAAGGCATGGTACTAGATGTATATATATATTAGTATTTGAAATATGTATGTATTTATTTTTAAATATCGTATGTTTATATTTATTTATATATAACATATTTTACATAAGCAGTGCTATAATATACAATAGAATTTGGTAAGACTACTTGAAACAAGAAAAAGTCCACAAAATCAGTAGCTTATAGCTACTAAAATTATAAATAATATGGTCAGCAGTAGAAATTAAAAATATGTATCTTGTACTTTAGCAATAAGCTCTATGTAGAGTAGTTTGTAGAGTACTAGCACAGAAATATATACACACATAAATATAGACATCAGACTTTTATGTAAGTCTATAAGGAGTTTGAAAAATCACATATATATCAAATATGTACTGTAAGTTAATGAAGGAAACATGGCATTTAAATTTATTGATAAAATAAGAGCTGCTAAAAAAAAAAAAATCACCACAAGTGTGGAACGATAAAACTATAACACTTAATTTAAGTTTTTTAATATAGAATGAAAGTTCAAGGCAAAATCAGAAAGAAAGAATCTATGCAATAAAAGATAGTTATATTTCATGACATAAGTCCTAATTGGATAAAAGATATATTGCATAATGTGTGCTTTAATTTATTTTTTAACTAAGCATTGTTAAGACAATAAAAGCCAGGGAAAATATTTGTAGCATATATGACAGACAGTAGATCATATGTCTTATACCAATAATTCTTACAAATGTCCAATAAAATATTAAAGATTGGTAGAAAATTGAATGCAATTTATGAATGGTACACAGATCAATAAATCATTACTGGAAGGAAAGAAAATGCAAATTAATTGATAAATGATATACTCTTTTCATATTAGACTAAGTAAAATTAAAAAGAATGAAAATACTTCATCAGGATTCCCATAGACATTAAGGGTGAATGCACTCTTTGTTTCTGTAGGAATTCTGAATTCCTACAGTCTTTTGAGAGCATAATCTGTTAATACCTGTATAAATGAAAACAATTCCCGAATTGAACATTTCCTCTTTCAGTAATCAAACCAATGAAATTCAAAACACTGTTATCTAGGCTATATGCAAAACTACGTTTATTATCATAATTTTGTATTTGGGCTATGTTGGAAACCACTTTAATATTTAGCATTACTAGAATATTTGAATAGGTTTTAGAATGTTGTGCAAATATTGCATAAAATGGGTTGCATTTGTAGTTACTATCTACTACAACATGGGTATTCACAGTGTAATGTTATTTGGAGATGTTGAAGCAAAATCCTGAACATACATATACATTTAAATGAATATATTATGATATTTTCTTTTATTGGTAATGCACAAAGAAATCTATATAATTGGATGTGTTGTTTAACTGCATAAACATGGAAAAAGTTGTGAAGAAATACACAGTAATTGTTATTAACTGGGGAATTATAGCAAGAGGAAAGAGGTAGTTGACTAACACTAAACAAATCTGAAGAAAAGGTATAAATTATTCTTTTGATTAATTGAATACAGAGAACCTAAAATTCCTATACAAAAAGTACATAATATATATGAAATTTAAACATGAACATATATAAGAATTAACCTATAGTATGGCCCACTGAAAATACAGATTCAATTACATTCAATTACATGATAGGAAATTGAATATTAAGGGTTTTAGATTTTTGTCATTACTAAAAAAACACCCATAGGGAACTACCTGCCTCGGCATCCCAAACTGCTGGGATTACAGGCATGGCCACTGCACCCAGGCTTTAAAATCCTTTCTAAACCATGTATAGGAACTTGATATATTTTCCAAAAATAATTCTATATTCAAATATACAAAATACTTCAATAAGAAATATACAAAATGCTGTTTAAATGACACAAGTATTGACTAATACATATTTTTTCAGAATACTTCTTTGAAGATTGTTTTCTCAGCATAGCTAAAATTTACATGTAACGCTGGCATGCAGAAAGTTTAATGGCTAAAATAATTTAGTCATCACTTACAGTACATCTTAGCATATATATTTCTGGTAAGAATTAAATATATTTTTGTGGATACTTTAGCTTTATGAGGGTATTCAAATTTATTGGGAAGTTTCCATTTTAAATTGGTCAAGGCTGAATGTATACAGAACAAAGCAAGTATAATCTGTAACTATCTAGTTTATAGACGGAAACAAATTGATAATATACAAGTCAGAATAATCATTCACGTCTCTGATGATCAAACTGCCTATATCATCACTAATTCTCCTTTTCATTTTGTGCTATTTATTTATTAATAGGAACACTTCCATTTTGAAACTTCCTTGAAGGAACTGATTCTCTTTAAAAGAAAAAAAAAAAAAAGAAAAGAAAACCTTAGAACTAGTATTTCCCTGGAGTATCCCATATCACTTTTCCTCTCACAGAAGGAAACTCAACTCACAGAGTTTCTGATTAGAAAAAATTCTGTGAGATTTCCCTGTAGAGAAAGATCCTGCCTTGGGGAAAAGTCCCAAGTCAATGTGAGAAGTCACAAGGAAGAGAGCATTCTTTCTAGAAATTTAAATCAGCTTTCAGGGGGAAAAAATGGAAAGGCTTTTACTCTATTTGACACAGAAATTTATAACAAAAGGGAAAGCTAATTCTTAAGAGACTTTACATTTGTATGTTCATTTCTAGCATTATTAAGGACATTTTTAAAAGAGAAGAAATAGAACAATTATGAAATTTTAATTGCTATTTTAAGAGATTGGGCTAAAGACATAAAGAAAATATATTATGAGTTTATTCTTTCATCTTAAATAATCGAATTGAAAAACAATCAAATTATATAATAAAATTAGGGAATTCAGTTTTGTTAAATGAAAACATTATGGAATGTATATTTTAAACAGAATATTCACTTTTATCTTAATATTTACTGCTATAATCCGTGAACATAATTAATAATTTTGTTACTCTTGGGGTCTAGTGCTTTGATCTGGATAATAAATCATTTATAAAGAAGTAAACCCCAGGGAAGTATGTGTAAATCGTTTCTCTACTCCATGCTTAAAACGGTTTAGACATTTTAGATTAGAATATATTCCTGGTGGGTTACATAAATTCCTGTGTGTATATTAGCCTCCAACTAGACTTGACTGACCTTATGCCCTTTTTAATTGGAATGAGAAAATAAATTACAATAATTTTTAAATTTTAAAAATCAGGTCAGGTGCGGTGGCTCACGCCTGTAATCCCAGCACTTCGGGAGGCCGAGGCAGATGGATCACCTGGGGTCAGTAGTTTGAAACCAGCCTGGCCAACATGGTAAAACCCCGTCTTTACTAAAAATTCAAAAGTTAACTGAGCATAGTGGCAGGCGCCTTAATCCCAGCTATAGGGAAGCAGAGGCAGGAGAATCACCTGAACCCGGGAGGCAGAGGTTGCAGTGAGCCTAGACCACACCACTGCACTGCAGCCTGTGCAACAAGAGCAAAACTCCGTCTCAAAATAAATGAATGAAATAAATTTTAAAGATCAAAAGACTAATAGGTACTTCAAAAGCGTCCATAAATCACATAATATTTATTTGTATAAACCTTGATTGTTTCTTAATGTGACAAGAAAATAAAAAAAAGAGTCAGACTTTCCTCCAGCTTGTTTTCCTTTTTTTTTTTTTTTTTTCCGGAGGGTAAGAGGACAGTTCCATCATGGCTGGTATAGCCAAAATTTGCATAAGGATTCTATGTTTCTATTGTGCAGAGAGGCAAAGTGTGTGGGCAATGGGCTGATACCGTAAGTGAACATGTGAACCATGTGAATATCTCCCAAGTGCTCCATACCAGAGATGTATCAAACTTTGCTTAATTTATACCTCAAAATATTAGTAACCAGTACAAGGCCACAAACACTAGGGAGCGCTGTTGGGATGCAAAGTTACGATGGAGACAGATGAAAATCTTACACATTTGGTATTAAAATCATCTTACTTTTGTAACTCTTCCTGGGGAAAAAAAAAAAAAAAAAAAAGTAACCATATAAGCATATTGCAAGGAAAGAACATTGAACCTTAATTTTTGTTAGCTTTAAAGTAATCTAGCTTATTACTATTGCTCTATTTATTAGAATATTATGGAAAAATTCCTAGGCACAGCCTGTCCCATAAACTAAATAATAGTTACAGAAAGCAACTCTCCTGGAACATCTGGGATTGCCTTGGTAGACAAATGATTCTCCATCTATCTCTCCATATATCTCTATATGCTTACTGTTTTTTATAACCTTAAATTATTGTTTTGAAAAGTTTCGATTTGAAAATAAGTTCAGTCCATGATAATTTCTATAATAGGCTATCAAATATACAAAAAGAGATGCTTTCAAATTTGGGTATCCTTTCGATTATTTCTCATACATATACAAGCTTATATAAAGATTAATACATTATCAATATCAATAAATGTAAAGATACAGGAATTATTATAGATCCAAACTAGATACAGCCCTATTGGTAGTAATACAAATAGGGAATAAGTAAATTACAGTTGTAATTTTTTAAAATCTTTCCGTTGTACTAAGTATCCTTATTTTAGACAGTAGTTTATTTTCTGACATTTTGGTTTCGTTGATGTAATCTTTTAGTTCACACTCTAAACATTCCAAGAATAATGCCAGGTAATAATAGCAATTACAGTGCCTAGAAATTTTACCTACCAGTAGGTAGTGTTAAAAATCCTAATATATTTTTGAATAAGTGAATATACTTTATGGATTTTATAGATTTAAGATCATTTTTAAGAGTCATCAAATTGATTTTATTAAAATTTCAATTCTCAGCATGGCTGGAGGTAATGGATTACTCAAAAATTTATCCTGCAATGACCTCAAGTTCAGGATAATGATATCCTTGCCAGATGCAAGACTCTTCCATAATTTTTATTTGATATGTTAACTTCCAATAATTTCCAATGACCTTTACCATATTATTTTAAATTTTAAGTATCAACAGTTTTCCCTAAATTGATTATACTACAAATACATCAAAATTATTTCAATAGTTCACAAATGCAATAAACTATAAAATGAAAAATACCCTTGTCATGCCCATTTTAACTACCCAGAAGTAAACATTGTTATTTGTGTCTTGTTTCTTCGTCTAGTTGTATTTCCCACACTTTGAAATTTAAAATAAATGAAACTATGTAAACTTTTTGACACTTTGATTTGTTTCACTTATATTAGAGATATTTTTAGCTCAGTAATTTTGGTGACTTTTATAAGAACATGTCTCCTGGCTGGGCGTGGTGGCTCATGCCTGTAATCCCAGCGTTTTGGGAGGCAGAGGCAAGCCGATCACCTGAGGATAGTTCGAAACCAGTCTGACTAATATGATTAAACCCCATATCCACTAAAACTACAAAAATTAGCTGGGCATGGTGGCATGAGCCTGTAATCCCAGCTACTCAAGAGGTTGAACCAGGAGAATCGTTTGTACCCAAGAGGTGGAGGTTGCAGTGAGCCAAGATCTCACCATTGCACTCCAACCTGGGCAACAAGAGGGAAACTTCCTCTCAAATAACTTTTTTTAAAAATGTATCCCATTGTACAATGTAAAACAAGAAAAATGTATCCCATTGTACAGTAACATAGGAAAAATAGTGTTTTCAATGTTACACAGTATATTGCATCTTTCAAACCTACTCATTCATAAATAATTTACTTTGCTGATTGCTATTTCCCATATTTGAGTATAATATCTGAAAGCACATTTGCTCTCTGCTTTTTAGTTTTCCTTCACTTTCTGCCATCAAATTTCCCCAGTCCGGCAATGTAGTAGTCTTTGTAGAAAAACACAATAGTGTTTCTTTATTTACAGATTTTCTTTAATTTATAAATGGCCTTTTTAATTGAGGCACCTCTTTAGGTCCCTTATATTTTGACGTTGGCAGCTAGAGCCTCTCACAAAACTAGCAAAATGGCAATTTATGTTGTACTATTTAAAGGAAATAATTCACCAGTTCAGGAAAGTCAGTATAAAAAGTTATTTTACGTGGTATAAAATATTGATACCCTAGATATGGTGTTGCTGTGTGACCCCCAGCCAAATCTCATCTCGAATTGTAATCCTCATGTGTTGAGGTAGAGACTTGTTGAGAGGTGATTGGATAATGATGGCAGTTTTCTCCATGCTGCTCTCATGATCGTGAGTTCATTCTCAAGAGATTTGATGGTTTAAAAGTCTGTGTCAGTTTCCCTGTCATTCTCTCTTTCCCATCACCATGTAAGAAGTTGCTTGCTTCCCCTTCACTTTGTGCCATGATTGTAAGTTTCCTGAGGCCTCCTGAGCCATACAGAACTGTGAGTCAATGAAATCTCTTTTGCTGGTAAATTATCCAGTCTCAGAGAGTTATTTATAGCAGTGTGAAAATGAGCTAATACAATTCCCATAATCAAAATATGTTCAAGAATTTTAAGGTGCCACTTATACACATGAACATTACTTGACAATTAAAAGTTTCATTACCTTTTTGAATATTTATCCCATATAAAACATGCAGTGATATGAGATTCAATTTATCAAAGTCACAAATTTTGACTTAATTTGATCTAAAAATGAAGAAATAAATTGAAACTACTTCAAATTCCATTCTTAAACATAAATACTAATAATTCCACACCATAATTCACTATTATTTAGCTGCATGTTCTAATTACATTTTCCATAAAGGAAGGAAACCTCCTATAGGATGGTATGATACAGTGGTTAACAGTATGAATTTCATATCACACAAATTTATGTTTAAGTTGCCAATTCAATACTCAAGTGTTTGCATCTATAAATAAGATAATAATTTAAACTTAGTGTGGCAGCTAAAATGAAAAGAGATAACATATTATATAAAAGAAAGCACTCAATCCATGACAAATATTTTTAAATGGCTCAGATTTATCTATAGGTTTATTAAAGACTTTGTCATATTGTATAATCATGTAAATATTTGTCAATACAAATATTTAATTCTATCCCATTTGTATTATTTCCTTGTTCTGTACAGGTGCTAAAGAACTTAATATTCAGAACACACATACAGATACGTAAATTAATGATTTGCTATTCAGAGAAAATACCTCTAGAACATTACAGTTTTTTATTTATTTTAATGTATTACAAATGAAATAACATCTATTATTTGAGAATCAATTATATATCATAGTATACTCCTTGGAAGGCTACTATCAGATTATTATTTAGGCCATAGAAGGTTATCAATCAATTCAATTGGTCCTCCAAAACCAAAATGTCTTTCTGTAAATTTTATCTTTTTTTTTTTTTTTCTGGAAAAACAAAATTCAACCTGTGCATGTCTCAATGTATCATTACATCTAGCCGGATGATTAGTCCAAACTTTTCACAGATGCAAGAGGACATGCTGTGTTTTAGAATAAATCCTACATTCTTTGTAACAATCTTATATTATATTTTAATTCTGTGAAAAACAAAAAACAATGATCTATAGTCAGAGCTCACTGTTAGGCATAAAACTTTACATTGTAATCCTTGGTACAGCGTTGATTTAGGGTGTTTGATTCTTCAAGTCACAAAACTTCAGTTGTATATACTCCAATGTATAACTTATTAATATGTGCACACATAATATGCTATTATTCATTCATAAATATAGCATTGGTTCACTTTTCTCAGGACATCCACTTTGTTTTCCACTAGGAACAAGGCTGTCATACATTTTCCCCAAAACTATATCCAATAGCACATATCTGAAATATTACTTCAGATAGCCCATATGCTTAGGAGTTCATCATAAACCCTTTTCATTTGCAAATTATTTTGACATATAAGAATATTACATGTTTAAATGTGGATGCCTACAGGCCATGTTCTAATAAACTTGAATTGTCATTTCAATTAGCTGAAATATTTCATTATAGCAGGCTCATTTTTTCCATGGTTGTATCATTGATCTACTGTAGGTTCACTTTCATTGAATATTCCTGGAAAAAAAATGGTTAGTCTTGTTGAAATGACAGTTGGGATCGTATAATAGAGTATTGTAGAAACATTCACATTTTGTGAAAGAAAAGCATTTAGGTTTTTAAGATTCAGCTACAACTTGTAATAAAGATGCAGCAGTTCTAGTTGCATGTCCATTGCTCCTGCTCCTCATGATTAGCTGGTGTCATCAACAGCAGGGCGTATGCCAGTAGCTTCAACAGAAATAAGCACTAGAGAAAGGCATTAACTGTGGGCCCTTCAGAGGATAGGGACAGATACCGTTGATGGTCATAAGAAACCATTATAGATATCCTATAAACATTTGATGGTCTCTATACAGCACCAAAGAAGATACTTGTACATCAATAGCAGTAAAGTGTTATAAATTTAGGTCTTTAACTTTGAATGCTTCCTAATCTGTTGGAGAGAGGAACAGTTCAGTGATCATGGACTATCTTTAGATAATCTCATGCCAATGAAATTGTTCATTATTAATCAATGACACATGCCAGAATCCGATTACTTTCCTCAGGAGCATAGCTTGAATGCAAAAGGATTTTCACTTTTTCATCTTTCCATATCCACGTTTATCAATCACTTTCCAAGAAAACAAAATTACATCCAGCCAAATGTGCTTAGTTCAATTAAAAAACACCTATTTGATGCCTAAAACAAGACTTAAAGTGTTACAAATTTAGGTCTTTGACTTTGAATGCTTCCTAATCTATTGAAGAGAGAAACAGTGCAGTGATCATTTCACTGTATTGTAGTAAGAGCAGGAGAACAGGCCTGGAGAGTGCTTAGATCAGCTTACAGAATCATGGAAGAGATCCCAAAGGAGATCTGTGAGCTCTTTGAAGTGAGGTTTGAATGATGCATGAGAGTTAATAAGGCAAAGATGGAAATATGTGGGGTTTTTTATTTGTTTTAGAACAAATTTCATGTTTGATATAAATTTGATTAGAACTATTCTTATAAGTCCATCTACAAAGCAAAATCTATTGTGTCCATCATCTATATTTTATATATGTGCATATATACATATATACACATTTATGTATATATGAACACATATAACTGTGTATATGTGCATATATGTATAAATACATATATTTACATATGTATATATAGTATATACATATATTTATATATGTGTGTATATACATATATTTCAAAATTGTATAATTTTAAAATATACATCTAAATTAATTATCTAGTATTTAGAAATTGATGAGCCAGATAAGTATTATTTGCTGCATAGTTATATATTTTAATCAGATTTTTAGCTAATATTCATGGATTGTTATTTCTCAGAAAAGAAACATATTTGATACTGTCTTATTTCTAATTTTTAATCTTCATCAATGTTGCTTTTTATAGTTAATGAGATTACTGACATTTTAAAATTACTTACCTGTAAAATATTTTTATATATACCGGTGTAATGCTGTCATTGAGAATAATGAATTTCCAGAAATATTTTGTAAGACAAAATGTGTAAATATTTGGCCAATTTTTCATTGTGCTTAATTTTCTCCTTTACAATTTTGTGTTCCACTTCAATATAGAATATATCTATGTATGCAGTTGAAACAGAAATTCCATTTGATGATTCATCCCAACATTTGACATTTCAAATTGTAATTACATGATTTAATATTAAAACTTCTAACCATATTCCAGTAGTTATCATCTAATTTTTCAGTGCCTGTCATGTGGTAGATAGACCAAGCATGGAGGACGTCATAGATCAAAATGATGATTGCTGAGTTTAGGTTGTGGGAAACATGGAAGAGATCTTTCTTTGGACAATGTTATGTTAAAAACTTGAAATTAACTGAAGTCTTCAAAAACCTAAGTTTTTTAAAACTTGGCCATTCTATTTATAAAATATTTTAATGAAAGAGTTCCACTATTTTCTGAACAAATGCAAATAAAATTTAATACATTATTTATTTCAAATATGATGGGACACATCGAGTGATTGAAAAAGTTTTTCAAGGACTCAAATGGAAACACATTTCATATTCATGGATGGGTAGAATTAATATTGTGAAAATCCCAAACTCAATGCAATTCCCATCAAAATACTATCATTTTTCATAGAACTAGAAAAAAAATCCTAAAATTCATATAGAACCAAAAAAAGAGTCCACATAGCCAAAGCAAGACCAATCAAAACAAATCTGGAAGTGTCACATTACCTGACTTCAAACTATGCTATAAGGAAATAGTCACCAAAACAGCATGGTACTGGTATAAAAACGGGCACATAGACTAATGAAACAGAATAGAGAACCCAGAAATAAACCCAATACTTGCAGCCAACTGATGCTCAACAGAGCAAACAAAAACATAAAATGGGGAAAGGACATCCTGTTCAACAAATAGTGCTGGGATAATTGGAAAGGCACATGAAGAAGAATAAAACTGTATCCTCATCTCTCACCTTATACAAAAATCAATTCAAGATGAATCAAGGGCTTAAATCTAAGACCTGAAACTATAAAAATTCCAGAAGATACATCAGAAAAACCTTTCTAGACATTGGCATAGGCAAAGACTTTGTGACCAAGAACTCAAAAGCAAATGCAACAATAACAAAGATATGTGGGTAGGATTTAAACTCAAGAGCTTCTGCACAGCAAGAGGAACAGTCAGCAGAATAAACAGACAACCAACAGAGTGAGAGAAAATCTTCGCAATCTATACATCCAATAAAAGACTAATATCCAGAGTCTACAAACAACTCAAATTAACAAGAAAAAACAAATATTCCCATCAAAAAGTGGGCTAATGACATGAATAGACAATTATTAAAAGAAGATATACAAATGGCCAACAAACATTTTTAAAAAGGCTCAGCATCACTAATGATCAGGGAAATGAAAATCAAAACTGCAATGTGATACCAACTTACTCCTGCAACAATCGCCATAATCCAAAAATCCAAAAATAACGGATGTTGGCATGGATGTGGTGAAAAGGGAACATTTCTACACTACTGTTGGTAATGTAAACTAGCACAACCACTATAGAAAACAGTGTGGAGATTCCTTAAAACATTAAAAGTAGAACTACCGTATTATACAGCAATCTCACTACTAGGCATCTACCCAGAGGAAAAGAAGTCATTACATTAAAAAAAGATACTTGCATACGCATGTTAATAGCAGCACAATTTGCAATTGCAAAATATGGAACCAATCCTAATACCCATCAATCAATGAGTGGATAAAGCATTTGTGAGATATATATATATATATACACACACACACACACACACACACACACACACACACACACACACACACAATGGAATACTACTCAGCAAAAAAAGGAACAAATTAATGGCATTCACAGCAACCTGAATGGAACTGGAAACTATTATTTTAAGTGAAGTAACTCAGGAATAGAAAACCAAACATCATATGTTATCACTCATAAGCAGGAGGTAAGCTATGAGGATACAAAGGCATAAGAATGATAGACTTTGGGGACTCAGGGAGAAATAGACTTTGGGGACTCAGGGAAAAGAGTGGAAGGGGGTGAGGAATAAAAAAAACTACAAATTGGGTTTGGGTGCTTGGGTGATGGGTACACCAAAATCTCACATATAACCACTAAAAACTTACTCTTCTTACCAAATAGTACCTGTTCCACAAAAATCTATGGAAATAATTTTTTTAAAGAAAAGCAGAAATTACGCAATCAACATTTTCGAAAAATGATTTTTAAAACTCTTAAAAAATAATATTTACAAGCATAAGCAAAGAGAAAAACCTTGTACTCCAAACTGAAGTGTAAGTTTTTTTTTTAACTGTTTCACAAATTTTATCATTTTGTTACTATAATTATAATATGTATGCACATACAAACATATATAGATATATTTACACAATTTATATATATGCCAATTAGTAGCATAACACAGGCTTTGGGAAGAACAATTATAAGTTATATATGCACCACAAACAATGCCAATTATATTTCCACTCTTTGATGACTACATTTACGTGTGAAATAATTTGGAGGGTGTACTGGGATGATATTAATATTTAAATAGGTGAACTCTGGTTAAAACAGATTGACCTCTATAATGCAATTCAGCCTCATCCAATTAGATGAAGGCTTGAATAGAAAACAAAAACAAAACAAAACAAAACAAAAAACTGGCCTCTCCCAGCAAGAGGAAATTCTTCAGCCAACTGCCCTTGGATTTAATCTGTACCATTGACACTTTTTGAGGCTCATCTTGCCAGTCTTCAGACTGCAACTGCACCATTGGCTTTCCTGGGTTTTGAGCCTGCTAGCCTACTCTATAGATTTGAACTTGCCAGGATCCATAATCATATAAGCCAATTCCTTGCAATAAATCTCTCTCTCTCTCTCTGTCTCTCTCTCTCTGTCTCTCTCTATATATATATATACACACACACATATATGCATATATGTATGTGTATATATGCATATATATAAATTACATATATATACATTTTATATATATGTATATGATATTCATTCTGTTTCTCTATAAAATCTGAAATTGTTAGCTTTCTAATTTAGTAGATCATTGTTTTATATAAAAAAATTCTTCAAAAATGTTTTATTTGTATTATTAGTATAAATAAAAATTCTATCTCAATATTATTCTTTTAATTAAATTTAAAACAGCATTCAAAATATTTCCTTTGGGCAGGCTGAACTTAAAATTTGGTTTGTGTGCTAAGACTGATAACACACATGCCAAGAGGATATGAAAGGATTTATTGCACACACAAGACTTTCTGGAGAGAATAGGAAAGGCTCCAAGCAGGTACAAAAATGGTCTCAGCAAACAAAGGGCTAGAGTGACTCTGATTTTTACTGTGGTCAGGAGGTGGAGCTCAGATGTGTGAGGGGCAGTGCACTGCCAGAGATCTGCATGCTTTGGACTTCCTCCTACTGTCCAGGGATGTAGTGAATGGGCTTTTTATCCCTTTGCCTACATGTGGAGCAAGAGAGGAAATGGGAGGGCTGAAACTTAAAAGCCAGCAGCAATCAGACATCAAAAATTGAGACAGGCTCTTTATTACATAGGTAGAATGAAATAATATCAACTGATGATTGAATTTAACTTATTTTTTTTTTGCAAGATCTGATGGCATCAACATAAAGCTGACATCATTTAACTGTTTATAAAAATGTTTCTTCTGTAAATGAAGCTAACACATTAGAGCTACCCCTTACTTCTTCTCGCCTGTACAAGAAAACTTGGAATTAAAACAGTCTAAATTAATTTGAATAACATCATTTTAATTTAAATGTCAAGTTATACTTCATAGATTGATGTGAAAATGCACATCCTTCTTCTAAGTGTGTTTTGCCATCATTTTCAAGCACAGTCTTCTTAAAAAGATACCCGCTAACTTTTGAAGTACTATGAAGCATCTTTGGCAGATTTGTTCCTTCTCAATATCAATCATGTGGTAGATGATATCACAACTCTTACAATAGATGATAAATATCTGCAAACATGTTATGGAAATTATACGTTCACTATAAACTTCCTTAAGAAGAGAAGCCCCATAATTTACGATGATCTTTCTTTTTTCTTTATTTGTTTTTAGAGCTAATTCCTCTGAAATGATCTATTGAACAACAACTAAAAAGAAAAAAAAAAAAGTGTCACTTATCAGGTAGTTAAAGGAAAAAAAAAAATTATTAGATTTACACCACACAATGAACGACCCAATACTTGTATTAAGAGTGTTCAAGTTACTCCTCCATTGATGGCAGACTGCTTAGCCTCTATATTCCACATATATTCTGTGAATTTTCCCTCTGACACCACAGTTTGGTGGTGTGGCACACGGCACATCATATACACTGAGAAAGGATACATAGTAACAACTGGCTGGGACCCCAAGTGAATAGCAGGGGCAGCCGTATGCAATACTCAAGAAGAGATTCACTTCTAGTGGTTCCTGGATAAGCAGTTTGATATTGGTTAACACCCAGCAAACTGTTCTTGAAAGACAGGGGTTAGTTGTCTATATCTGGAAAGAGATATAAATAGTCTATCACATTCTTCAGATAAAAATACTAGTTAACATGGTTCTCATATCCTACTAGACAAGACTATATTGGAAACTGGAAGAAGTGAAGTTTCCACATGCAGCTTGGTTATTTTAATGCAACTATTAATGTAAAAATTCATAAAAATTGTGAAGTGTTGTGTTACTACTGAACTGAATGTCATGCTAAGACAACAGTGTAAACAGGGACTGTACCAAGAAATCCAAACGAAGGTCACTGGACTTATGAACCAGTTGATATCAGGTTGGAAAAAGCACAATTACTTTTGCACCAAACTAATACAATTATCATAATATCCAGCAATGACTCTTTCATACATAATTCAAACAGTAAATGCCAGAGCCTCTATTTTTACTCAAACATTTTGACATCAAAGCTTGAGCTCCTCACCACTACATTATGAGGCAGCTTGAAGACAGCTAGAGGAAAGCTAATCAAATGCACTGAGGTGATTTAGAGAGAACTGAATAATGGATGGGAAGAAGTACCAGAACAGGAGCCTGAAGATGTAGGTACCTAGCATTGGGTAACTTCTTTAAAGGAATGGTAAATACTGCAACAATTTTTGCCATTGCTCATCAGATTTAGTGACCCAATATTAAGCAGTCTATGTCCACGTTCATTTATTCAAACATTTAATTAAGTAAGTAATTGAATTGAGTACTGGCTGCATGTCAAATTTTTCTACACTCTGTGGGTAAAGTTAATTAATGAAGCAGCCGTGGTCTCATGAAATTTATGATACAGTGAAGTAGACAAGCATTCAGTACACACTACCATTGTCTTGAAAATTTTTGCATAAAATTTCCTTGTCAGTAAAAATGTTTAAGCATGCTTGAGAGAGGTTTTCACACATTTTGGGAAATGAAGGGAAATGAGAATCACCAAAGAGAATGAGGGCAATATGCTAAGAGATGATGCTGGAGAGGTAGGTAACAGTTCATTTCAAAGTTGTCTTCTGAAGTCATCATTTCTGGATTCTAACATTAAAGTAGTGAGCATTTAGTGAAAGACTGTAATCAGGAACATGACTTAATAACGGTTGATTTTTAAAAGGTCAACTTGAATACCTTGTTAATTTGTAAAAGTGCAAGACTAGATGTAAGAAACCAAATGGGGGATCAAAGTATTAGTGAAAAATATAAAAACTTATTTCAGGGTAGTGGGAGAGCTAAGACAGAATATTTTAAATAGTCTAGACTGCAGAACAGCTCAAACTATTCAAAATTTATGCCAGAGCTAGGATGGGCATTACATCTATATTAGTTTGCTAGAGCTGCAGTAACAAAGTCACAAAGTATATGGCATAAGAAAGAGAAATTTATTGGCACACAGCTCTGGAGAGTATAATTTTAAAACTGAGGTGTCGGCAGGTTCAGTTCCTTTTTCTTCTTTTTTTTTTTTTTTTCTTAATTTTATAGTAAAATATTCCTTAGAAAAAACTCAGTTCCTTCCAACGGCTGAGAAGAAGGAACCTGTTCCAGGCCATTATCGTAGAAGGCCATCTTCTGATGTTTGTGTCCCTTCACATTGTCACCTCTCTATGACTGTCTCTTTATCTTTGTATTTCTTTTTATAAGGACACCAGTCATATTGGACTGGGGGCTCATCCTACTCCAGTATAACCTCATTCAAACTTAACTAATTATATCTGCAATGACCTAATATTTTCAAGTAAGTTCAGATCCTAAGGTACTAGGGGTTAGGATTCCGACACAGGATTTTGGGGGAAAGCAATTCAACCCACAAGAACACCTATCCAGGGCTAGGTGGGGTGGCTCATGCCTGTAATCCCAGCACTTTGAGAGGCCGATGCGGTTGAATCATGAGGTCAGGAGTTCGAGGCCAATCTGGCCAAGATGGTGAAACCCCTTCTCTACCAAAAACATAAAAATTAGCTGGGAGCAGTGACACACACCTGTAATCCCAGCTACTCAGGAGGCTGAAGTAGGAGAATCGCTTGAACCTGGGAGGCGGAGTTGGCAGTGAGCTGAGATGGCACCACTGCAGCACTCCCTCCTAGGTGACAGAGCAAGACTCCATCTAAAAAAAAAAAAAAAAAAAAAAACAGAATACCTATCCAGAAAAATACGACTATTGTGTAATTAATCATAGACATTGAGTATTCTGAGCCACAAGGTTATGAAAATCAGTTCAAAGGAAAGTGTGAGCTTGAAATTGGCCCAGGAGACTTTGCATTTCCATAATAAACAGCAGAGGATGTGATTGTGAATATGTGTGTAAGGACCAATATCATAACCATCAATTAGTTTTCTAATTAAAAAAAGGAAAAACTATTGAAACCCGTATTATTGGATTTCCTGATTATCAGAAATATAAACTTCACCACAGAAAGTATGTCACTCAGTTTCTCCCAACCAAAGTGAGAAAAAAAAAAAATTAAAAAATTGCCTGTTGGTGGCATCTATTTCCCTTTGTGGTAGAAAGCAAATCATGGACAGTAGGTAAACGGGAAGTTAGCAAAAAGAGAAGTTTGAAGAGAGTGGAGACAATTTGAGGTGGTTATTGGAAAGGGTAGTTGCTGCTATATGCTGCTCTAAGATTCCTTGACTATCAGCAGCTGCCTCCCCGAACAATGAAAAGATTTCCTTGTTCTTTTACAACTTGATACCTGGCAGAAAAGAATTGCCCCTCCCTCTGCCCCATAGAGTTTTGTCATTCAGAACAGTAGTTATAACAGCTATATTCTTGTCTACAAGGTTGCCCTGACTTGGACATTTTTTCAGAGTTCATACAAAATACAATTTATCTAGTTACAAAAGAAGGAAGCTTTGACATACCTTTATCATCACACCTTCAATTAAATATGCTGTTACTTATTTTTCTCACCTGCACAAACAAAATTTGACATTTCTATGCGGAGAGAAAAAAATTCCAGCAGCAGCAGCTCCCACTGTAACCAAACTTCTTATCCATAACATATCAGCTGATAGGCTCAGTGCCTATTCAAGGGCTGCTGGTTAACCAGTAATTCATTACAATTTGCTCTTGCAAGATAGTATGAATGAACGTTATCATTTAAATTGGTGGATCCATAAAGAGTAGAAAATCAAGAGTTAAAATCAGCAGTAGAGAGTTATGTAATGAATCAATCATATTAGCATGAGCTTAAAATAACTACCTTTTATACGTTTTGTTCCATCAAACAAAAGCAGCTGTTTAGCTATCTAAAATGAGTTACATCTATTTGCATTTATCTCCTTTATAATAAATTAAAATTTACTATGCTAAGAATAAGTCTTTTTAAAAATATGTAGATCACAGGTGTTCAAGATATTGAGCTAGTTCCCTAAACGGCTTTGGTTCAAGTTTCTCTAGATTTAAAATATTGAAGATGATGCCAGCAGCTTTACCTAACTCTTAGACATAAACTAAATGCAACTACATAATCTCGGGAGGTAAGAAATCTTTATTGATTTTAATATCTACCATCTTTTTATATTTGTCTCTTATCTAATAAAATGCTATAATTAATGAAAAATCTCTAGCTGGTTAGGCAGTCTGGAAAATTGTATTTACTTCACCATTACCTAATCATAGCCTAAACAAATGAATTGGTGTGTATATTTACTGGTTGCTTCATTGTTTGAATCTAAATGCATTATACAGTTAACTCAGTACTTGGTGAATATAAAACTTGTTCCAAAGTTGATTGCACATTCTTCTAGGACAAAGTAAAAGTACAAGTTTAGACATGTAGAAGATATGCAATAAACACTGCTTTTTCTAATGTTAGAGATTATACTTGTAAAATAGTTTTTGTAGTTAAGTCCCACAATTTAGTGAAGCAAGTAATGGAATAGGCCATACTATAATGTTTTCTACAAAATACTTTTCATCCAATTTAGATTGAAGGAATATATCTACAGTTATCTGATTAAATTATTGTTAAAGTATCTGTGTATAAATATACAATCATTGTTCATACATCCTATAAAAGCAACATGCATTCACTAGCCAGACACAAAATGAAGTTTATAGGTACATACAAATTGATTTCAGCATAGTACATTTATTTTATTTTTATCTTATGTCACCAATGAAATGATCAAGATAATTGGACTAAATTTGTGACCTGGTAACAGACAGTAGATGCATCTGTTTTGTAATCAGATATAATCTCTGAAACCTTATATTTCTCTGCTATATCACCCTGACAATTAACATGCTATAAAATAAGATCTATGCCCTGAACACCATATGGTGTACCTTTCTGTTAGACCGCAGTGTTAATTTTTTGATAATAAAATATGGAATTTTTTTATTACAGAATTTTCCTGCTTTGAAAAGGTAAGAATCATACTAAATCAAAGAGGAAGCAAGTTGAAATACTCAGCTATATGCTTCCTGCTATAGATTGTTATTTCTAATATATGTGTATGCAATTATATATCACTAATAACAAATACATATTGAGTTGTTAGTACATGACACATTTTACAGAAAAAGTTTACATGTATAATCTCATTTATAATTACACTGATTCAGTGACATTAATGCAATCATTATTCCTATTTTGCAAGTAAAGCATAGAGAGATTAAGAAAGAAGAAGAAAAATATTGGCCATCAGAAATGCAGAATTTGAGAGAAAGAGAGAGAATAATGAAAAAACTTATCCTCAAAGAAGAGTCAGGAGTAAATATTTCTACCTCTTCTACTTTTACAGGGGAAAAATAACAAAGCAATAGTGCAGCAGCATTTTCAAGAAGCTCAGGAAAGAATGCAGGAACCAAAGACATTATATCCAGCTAAGATTTCTTTCAAGTTTCAAAGACATAGATAAACAATGTTGAATGTTGAAGAATGTTGAGGCTGGGTACGGTGGCCAATGCCTGTAATCCCAGCACTGTGGGAGGCCAAAATGGATGGAAGAATGGACCTCAGGAGTTTGAGGCCAGCCTGGCCAAAATGGTGAAACCCCTTCTCTACCAAAAATACAAAATTAGCTGGGTGTGGTGGCACATGCCTGTAATCCAGTTACTCAGGAGGCTGACCCAGGAGAATCGCTTGAACCCGGGAGGTGGAGGCTGTAGTGAGCCAAGATTCCCATCTGGGCAATACAGTGAGACTCTGTCTCAAAAAAAACACACACAAAAAAAAACCCTGTTTTTTGTTTGTTTGGTTGGTTGTTTTGGTCTGATAAATCTGTTAGAGGATGAATTTTATCCAACCAAAAAATGACTAGGAAAATTTTGGCCAAAAATTGATATTGGTCATTTTATGTATTTAATTTATTGAGCTAAGACTACCACAAGGGTGGGGTTTTGAGGTTAAAGAATTATATGTAAACATACGTATTCTGCCAAAGTAGAAAGGATGTGACTAAAAACTGGGAGAGAAGGAGTAGAATGATTGTTGCCTGTTTGATATGTAGTAGGTGCCATTCAAAAAATGCTGTATAAAATGAACACAAATGATAATAAAGTGTTAAATAAGAAAAATATTTTTAAAAATATTAAAACAAAGGTAGTTACTAAAATGAAAATATAGACTTTCCTAAGTACTAAAGTAACCTTTTAAAATGGTGCAAAGACACAGAAAATGATTTTTTAAAAAACATAGTAAATATAACACTCAAAATAATTCCAAGATAATATGACAGATTTGAGACCAAACAAAACAGTTATGTCAATAATGTGAGTAGGTTTAACTCAGCTACAAACAAACAACATAAAGCAAACTCAACTTTATGTTCTAATCAAGACAACAATTTAAAACAGTCATTAAAAAAGACTAAAAATAAAGAAATGGGCAAGTATTCACAATCCAGCAAGAAACAGTGAGACAATAAAGGGTTGCAATCTTGATTCCAAAGTACAATTGGAGGCATAAACCTTTTAATTGAGATTTTTTTAAAAAGTGAATGATCAAAACTATAAAAATGAAAATATTGTTTAAGTATATATGTACCAAATAACACAGAAACTATTTGTAAAAAGCAAAAAATATGGAGGATGTCATAAGAAATTATAAAAACACAGTACTAGTAAGAGATTTTAAGATATCATTTGAAAGTAGTAAGTCAGACAAAATTTAAATTAAATTACATAAGTCTATAAAATACATAACTGATAAGATCAATTTTTTAGATATTCATTCAACAATATACTCCAGTAATAGAACATAATTTATTTTCATTTCCATATGAAAAGACCAAAATATTTACATTAAAACATAAAAAAACTAATTTTTATAATGTAGAAACAAGACAAAACAATCTAAAAAATAGGATTAAGCACCTCTTGCAAATGGATATTAAGACTTCTTACATAATTAGCTTTGAGGTAAAAAGGAAAATACACAGAAATGTTAGAATTTCTGAAAATATATGATAATGAAAAGCATTACCTATCAAAATGTATGACATATATTTAAAGTAGTGATAAAAAGAAATTCTCCAGTCCAAGAGATGTTTATTAGCAAAAATATAAGTCTAACAATTTAAATGAATTTAATTATCCCCTTCAAAATTTAAAGGAAAGTAACAACAAAATTAATCCAAAGAAAATATAATGAAAAAATAAATATAAAAGCAAATTCTATTAGAGAGAAAACAAAATGACAGATCAATTTAATAAATCAAATTCCTGTTATTTTGGCAAAAATTTACAAAATAGGTTAAGCACAGGTTAATGGGAATAGAAGAAGAAAAATGCTACAAAGGACACTGTTAAATTAACTGACAAAATTATAATATGAATGGTAGATTACATACAAATATCCTAAATAATAACTGAAATACAGTTATAACCCAAAATGTCTACATTCTTAGAAAATATGCATTAAAGTTTTGGGGATAAAATATGCTAGGTAAATGGCTCAAAATATTATTCTTCTCCCTCCCCTTCTCCCTCTCTCTCAAGAGAAAAAGACAGAAAGCAAATGAGAGAAAAGTTTAACTATTAGTGAACCTGGGAAAAGGGTATATAGATGCTCTGCACTTTTTATTTTTGGAATTTCCATATTAGTTTTAACTTATTTCCAAGTGTAAATTTAAAAATTGTGAAAGCTTTCTATGCTCACGGTAATTTGTATCAGACAGTTTTTGAGCCCGTCATTCCTTCTACTGGCTCCCTCAGACTACGTACAGCCTAAAGTCTCTACTTCAAGAGCATAGCTCTCATATTTCTTCCTTGTGGCTTTTTCAGAGTTAGAATTTAAGGAATTACACCTGGGCGTAGCAATGGGGAATGAGCCAATAGATAATTACCTCATCTCTTTATATGGACAATTCTGGAAAATACTCCATGCTTCTCAGAGGGCCCATAGGAGTCAAGTTTTGTTTTCTGCAGAAAGGACCTTACTAATGCACGCTTTATTTTATTTCCTTGCCCAGACACCCCGGTCTTACTTTCTTCACGCATTTATTTGTGCTGCTTGGAAACACTTCCAAATAAATTACCTCCATGTAAGTCCTTGTCACAGGCTTTGCTTTCAATGAAGTTGTTACTAAAATACATTGCACCAACCAGTCCAACAGTGTTTGGGCTGGTTAAAGAAGACAGTTAATCTGCCCTCTCGCCTTTTAGGAAAGGCACTGATAGTAGCCTGATTTTTCTCTGTCCTCGGATATTCCTATACTACATATATAAACATATATGCAATTTTCTTGGCCAAGTACAGTGGCTCACGCCTGTAATCCCAGCACTTTGGGAGGCCAAGGTGGGAGAAAGGAGGTGGAAGGGGGAAAAGTGAAGGAGGAGAAGGAAAAAAAAAATTAAAAAAACCTCCTCAATTACTCTTCAGTTATTCACATTACCTCCCTTAGGGCTTCTGCATTCACATACAACTGGCACTAGACCTGCATGAATACAACATCACCCATACCATAAGTACCACTGTCGAAAGTCTGTTAAATAGCAGAAATCAGTTTTTCCAAATAAGTGACTGTGCACTACTTGTATTATCCAATATGGCTATTAAAAAAGGGTCTTGGACTTCACTGTAAAAGAGTTGGGATGCAATGTAAACTTTTAAAACTAAAGTATGATCTATTCATTATTATTATTAAAGTATAGTATTTAAAAAGTAAACACAAATAAATACAGCAATATTTTAGATATGGGGTCAGTGAAATAAAGGACAAAATCTCACTCATATTTCTGGATTGAATAACTGGATTGAGATTTGATTTAACGAGAAGGGAAAAGAAAAGAGGAGGCAGAGGAAGAAAAATAAAAGGAGGAGAAGGAAAAAAATAGCAACCGTTGATATCATCAGGCACTATGATACCTATATTGATTTTCATTTTGCCATTATAGCTCAAGAGGTAGGTGTAATTATGACTTCCATTTTGGACATATAAAAACTGAATTCAAGCCAGGCACAGTGGCGCATGCCTGTAATCCCAGCACTTTCAGAGGCTGAGGCGGGAGGATCACTTGAGGGCAGGAGTTTGAGACCAGCCTGGCCAACATGGTGAAACCCAATCTCTACTAAAAATACAAAAAAAAATAATTAGCCAGGCATGGTGGTGCATGCCTGTAGTCTCAGCTACTCGGGAGGCTGAGGCAGGAGAATAACTTGAATCCAGGAGACGGAGGTTGGACTGAGCCGAGATCGCGCCATTGCTCTGCAGCCTGGATAACAGAGCAAGACTCCGTCTCAAAAAAAAAAAAAAAAAAAAAAAAGAACTGAATTAGAGAGGTTGCAAAACTTGTACAAAGGCACATAGTTAGTAGATGATTTGTCAGTACTTCAAACAAGCTAGTAGGTAGTCTAAAACTAGAACCCATAACCACAACAAAACAAGTTATAGAGGTGATTTTGCCACAGTCACCAACAAGTCAGCTTTCCACTGGGTGATTAAGTTAACAACTTAAATTATCAATTTAAAACAAAATTTGTAAATAATGCAAAATTATTTCTCATTAAAAACATGAATGAGTCTGTAATCCCAGCATTTTGAGAGGCTGAGGCGGGCGGATCATGAGGTCAAGAAATTGAGACCCTCCTGGCCAACATGGTAAAACCCCATCTCTACTAAAAATACAAAAATTAGCTGGGTGTGGTGGTGTGCGCCTGTAGTCCCAGCTACTCAGGAGGTTGAGGCAGGAGAATCACTTGAACCCAGGAGGCTGAGGTTGCAGAGAGCTGAGATCACACCACTGCACTCCATCCTGGTGACAGAGCGAGACTGTCTCCAAAAAATAAAATAAATAAAAATAAAACAAAAATGAGTGAAGAATACATGGTATATATCAAAAACAGGAAATTCTGGATCTACTCATTATATCTATTTTTCATATTATTTTTGAACTGTGAAGCATTATTCCACAAACTATGTTTTAAAAATTAATTTAGCTGAATATATATATATATATAAATATATATATATATTTCTTCAGAGAATAAAATCTATGATTATGTTTAGCAAAAAAGAAAAAAAAAATTATCAGGCAGCACTGGGCTTGCATTCTCATCCAGCAAAAAGAGGAAGGAGCTGGGTACTCTCTCTCCCTCTAAAAGGAGCAAGCACTCTGCTGTTTTTCCCCCTTCCCATTCCAGGTTTTTATAATAGAACCAAGAAAAAAAAAAGAAACCATAAAATTTGAAGAAATTAATCCAAGAAACAAAAGTGTTTCAGGAATAAGAGAGTAAGTAGTTAATTGTGTGCCAAACAATACTTTAAAGACAGGGTTAAATAAACCATGAACCAGATTTCTTGTAGAGACAATGGGCAAGTGAATAAAAGACATAGGAGAATAAACATTTGTGTAATTTGTGGCAAATAAAAAAATAAAGCTTTATAACATGCAATGGAAATAACCCACAGTAACATGTACAATGCTTATAGGAGCCACCGTTCTTAGAATAGTGATGATTTTATTAATCTTTAAGATTTTTCTTTATTTTCTTAATTTCTATATTATATTCTTATTTCTATTATTGTATAATTATCAAATATGTTACTTCTAAAAAGTAAAGGAATCTATTGAATTTAAAGTATATCATAAATAGAATTTTCCAAGACTCTCAAACCTTTTGAAAAAAATTGTGTCCCTGGTATGCTGACTTTATCTGCAAAAAAAGAAAGCTGCAAAATCCCTAGACGTCCGCCCAGCTGTTTCTAGCTTCTGTTATATTTACTCTGATTTATCTAGCATGGCACATAATTAGTTGTTTGGGTTATTGAATAAAGCCTGACTGTACTTGATTATGATTCACAACACATTATTTATATTGTCATTATAAAGGCAATTTTGGGCCAAGGTACATTTCAACTTCTTTTTATTGGGAAAAGCATGCCAAAAAGCTGGTACATAGTCTTCCTCCAAACACTATAAATTATTTTCTGTATGTGTTTAATGACAACATTATGTGTTTTTAATTAAAAATAAATGTGCCCAGAGAGTTCTCCAAAAATATCCATATCCTTGCCACAATATCTGTCTATAGAAATTTTTCACAGCAGTTAAGTCTAGCTCAAAGTCTATATGTATGACAATTTTCCTCCTCAATTTAGTTAGCAGAAATTAATTTAATGGATGTTTACACTCCCCATGGAACATTTTTCACGGTTACATCTCATGAAATAGTGGACACAACAAATATTTGTGTAAGGGCAAAAGAAAGAATAATTCAATAGAGAATTGTATTTCTCCATTGAATATAAGCTTCTGAAGGCAGAAAGTGTTTGGGTGAGGGAGAAAAGACAAGATGGAAGAAGGTGAACAAGAAGGCACAATCCATGTTGCTTCCGGGTTCTTCCTCACCAACTTTCCCGCCCACGGGAAAATGCAGCCTGCGCCTGGGAAGATGCAGATCAACCGGGGAGCATGCGCCAGCTGACGTCAATCCAAAGAGATCTCAACTTACCCGGCCATGCCTATGGAGACGCCCCTATCATGCCCTTATCCCGCCCACTGCCCGCCTCCTTCCAATACCAATGCATAAAAGTCTGCCACCGGCAGGAGCGGGCCTGACTTCTTCGGCCCCTCCTACTTATGGACCGGAGAACCTCACGGGAGAGCGCAGGGGCGACTTCCCTGGCCCCATACCTGAGGACCGGAGAACCTCGCCTGAGAGTGTGTGCCTATTTGCAATAAAAGACTGCCGCTTTCTTATGTACTTTGGCCTCATGTTTAATTATTTAGCTCTCCTAAATTAAGTATTAAATTAAGACAATTATTAAATTAAATTAAGACAGAAAGTATAGCTGACATGGATTTGCTCCCCTTCTGGACTGGGATTTTTACATATGCCATCCCTTAAGACAGTGAGTAGTGTCACAAGAAATCAAAGATGATAGCTTGTTGATTATTCTCTGCTTCAGTTTTCTAGACTCCTGTTAGAGGTCTGAAATGACTGCTCTTTTTTTGTTTCTTTGTATTAATCTCTATTCACTCCATTCCAAAGTAAATAAAGTTAGTAATTTTTCTTTTTAAAGCAGCAGTGGTACATATGAAAACCTACCTGGCACATAAATATGTAAGAAAGATTTTCATTTATAGTTACTTCAAAAACCCAGGTTCAGTTGAATAATTTATGAAAGTTATAAACATGAGATCAAACTTTGCTTATACTTTTCCTTCCGGGGTTTCACTAAAAAGTCATAATATTGTTTAGGAGTCATAAAAGTCTTTAATTTATATATCACAGCCTGCTTTTATTTAGTCTAGGGATCTACATAACACACATGTTATGCATTCCCCAATTGCCTATGCCAACATGAAGACAAGAATGCTGATTAATTACTTTAATGCTAGCCTAACTCAGCTATTCTAAAGGTCAGATGAAGACTCACTAAAAAGAAACCAAAACTCTATGGATTAGCTTAACTATGGCAAACTACTGTGATAAATTAGAATTTGTGCATAATTTATTCTTTAAAAAAAAGTCTACACTGTTAAAGAGTTTCAATTTATTAGACTAATTTGTGTATTTTGGAAGGAGACCAGCTCCCATCATCTTACTGGACATTTGATTTAGGATTTTTACCATCAGTACTATTCCTGCTATATGAAGAGGGTGTTAACAGGGGGTAGCTACTCAGGCATGAGCAGGGAAGAAGAGCACCCTCCCACCACACCGCCCACTGCTCTCCCACCAGGAATGTCAGGAAACCATCAGTTGACAGTTAGGCAGTTGTCACACTCACTACCTCTCTGAAATAATAATTGTGTTGCAGGACTTCTCCCTTAGTTGACTAAAAACGGGGTTCTTTGTCTCACAGCCACAACAATTCAGGCAAGCAATTTAAATAGTGAGTAAGATAGGTTTTTATTGGGTGAAAATGAAGAAAAGGGGAAAACACGGACTCTCGCTAGACCAGAGTGCCTTGCTAAAGTTCTTCCTACCTGCAGTTCAAATTCCAGGTTCCAAGTCCAGGTTCCACACAGGAAAAGGCGGGGCCAGGCTCCTCCCTGCTGCAAAGGGCGGGAACTTCCTGAGACTCCACCTCAGTGGGAAGGCTGGTTGAAGTTTCTCCAGGGACCTCCCCCTTCCACCTGGCTGTCTCAATTAGTTACAGCTGGTGTCAGGGAACGGCCGTTTCTCAATAGATAGAAACACCAGAAAATGGTGTTGCTTCCCAATAAGTAGCTTCCCATAAAATCTCAGGAGTTGGGCAAGTAAACTCAAGCATGTACCATAAGAGGCAAAATGGTGTAATTTAACTGGTATGTGACCTTCCAGGGACATTCCACCGCTAAGGGAAGAATGCCTCCAGTGAGCATGCATACAATATCTAAAACCCCAAGTCAGTTGGACACAGTGGCTCATGCCTGTGATCCCAGAACTTTGGGAGGCCAAGCGGGTGGATCTTGAAGTCAGGAGATCGAGACCGCCCTGGCTAACACGGTGAATCCCAATCTCTACCAAAAATACAAAAAAAAATTAGCCGGGTGTGGTGGCAGGCGCCTGTAGTCCCAGCTACTCAGGAGGCTGAGGCAGGAGAATGGCGTGAACCTGCGAGGCGTAGCCTGCAGTGAGCCGAGATTGCGCCACTGCACTCTAGACTGGGAGAGAGAGCGAGACTCCGTCTCAAAAAGAAAAGAAAAGAAAAAAAAAAAATCAGAAGGTCAAACCAGGCACTTGACTCTCTGAAGTTGCCTGCTTGGCCCTCTTCCAAGTGTACTTTCCTTCCTTTTATTCCTGTTCTAAAGGTTTTTAATAAGCTTTCACTCCAACTCTAAAACCTGCCTCAGTCTCTCCTTCTGCCTTATGCCCTTCAGTGGAATTCTTTCTTCTGAGGAGGCAAGAATTGAGGCTGCTGCAGAACCATACAGATTCACCACTGTTAACGAGGGCAGATATGGGTTTTCACTTATAAGAGTCTGACGCTGAAATCTCTAATATAATACTCTTGAGAGATTTAGTTGAAATCACTTTGGTATGACAAAAAGGGTGGTCTATAAAGAAGGGCATTTTCGAAGTCCAAGGTTAGCTATAAACTGTTAACTATAAACTGAAGTTTATAGGTAAAAAATAAGTTTATAGCTTAAGAACACAAAAATCACGAGTGACTAATTCTCCTTCCTACTCATAGAATGGGGTCATCAGCCATTTGTTACCTTTCTCTACCGAAAGAACATGAGGGTCCTCTCCTGTCTTAAGATTTCTAAATTTATTGTAACAATACTAGCATTTTTTGTTGAAAGCAAATGAATGCATAAATTAATATAAAGTATAGTATAAGATTGTTATGTCCAGACCGTTTATTCCCCGAAGAAGACCACCAGAGTCCAGAGTCAAAGCTAAGCAGCAAGGATCTTTATTACAGGTTCGAACCTGGAACTCTCCCTCGCTTGTGAAACGAGACGGGCAGGAGAGCTCCCCCACTGAGCTCCGAGCAGTGTTATATAGTCTAAGAAAAGTGGGCATAGAGTTATTATACAAATCAGATATATGATTGGCTAGTGTTTGAACAAGGCGATTTGGCTAACTATGATTGGTTCCCGCCATTTCTGATATTTTGGTTCAAACTTTGAGGCGGGAGAGCAGGTTTATGGCAGCAAGAGTTTATCTTACTTAAACACGTCTTGTGACCTTGCCTCAGAACTTACAAAATCTCTGGTATGTGCAAAACAAAATCTCTGGTACGTGCAGAAAACCAGGTACTCACAGAACTTACGAAATCTCTGGTATGTGCAAAGATTAGAGAGCAGAACAAGGGTGTAGCGGGTGGGGGGCGGGTACACATCTATCTTTGTGTCCTTTCAAGATAAACTTAATAGCTTGGGCATGATGCATATTAAGGTGGTATATGCTTCACTTCTATATTCCTACATTTCTACCTGTTATTCCTAGCTAATATCTATTACCTCAAAAGGTATCCCTGTAGTGAACAACCTAAGAGGTAAGCTCTGCTTTCGGTTTTGCTTTTCCACACACCTGAATCTGTCCCTAAATTGAGTGTTTTCTGTAAGAGATGTGTCAAGGTTTTAGCTTGTGAACTGATACTTAAGGCAATTACTTCCATAAATTAGGATGCCTCTAAAATTAATTATTATATCAAACTCTCATCTGTGATACAAAATATCTGCTGCCACAGATTCAGTGTCCCTTTGCCTGACTGCGATTAGGCAAAGATTTAAAAAAAAAAAAAAAATCTGAAAATGGTGTTCAGACTCAGGAACACTGTTATGAATAGATTTCACCTCCATGATTAATTACTGAAAAATAAAATGACTGGAGATGGTAGAGCTGGATAAGAAAGCAAGGAAAAAAATGTGTGCATCTTTTATTCAGTAAGAATTATTAACAAACATCTAGAAAAGCTGAGATTCCAAGAAAAGTAAAATTATGCTTAGGAGAGTTCCTCAGATTCATTATTCTGTACTCAGAAAACAGACTCCTCTGATTTAACTTTATGTTACTTTCATACAAATTGATTTCTTTGGTAAACCAAAAATGACATTCTCAGCCCTCCAACCAACTGAATGGATCCCTCCTCTCCACCAATGGCATTCTAAAGTAAACCTGAAATGGCATTCTAAACCTGAAATGGCACCAATGGCATTCTAAAGTAAACAATAGTTCAGGCCATGATGGAAATGGGTGGTCAGACATGTCTCGTCCTATCTTCCTCCTTTGGAATTCAGGCATGGCTGGCCAGCATTAACATTAAAACAGAGACCTTAAGACTGACAGAACAGACTCTTTAAGTCTGATTTATTTATTTTATCTGAAGCCTGCTACCTGGAGGCTTCATCTGCATAATAAGAGCCTTGGTCTCCACAATCCTGTATTTATTTATTTATTTATTTATGAGGAAGTCTCCACAACGCTTTATTGACTGATTGATTGAATGATTGATTGATGATGGAATCTCGCTGTGTCACCGAGGCTGGAGTGCAGTGCGTGATCTCGGCTCACTGCAACCTCCTCCTCCCGCACAACCCCTTATTTTAACCCAGACACTTCCTTCTATTGATTGCAGATTGTTAGATAAACATTTTCAACCAATTGCCAATTGGAAATTCTTTGAATCCACCTATGCCCTGAAATCCATCCCCAACATGCCCCCAGTTTTAGTCGACCTTTCTTTCCAGACTGAACCAATGTACATCTTACATGTGTTAATTCATGTCTTATGTCTCCCTAAAATGTAAAAAATCAGGTGTAGCCTGACCACCTTAGGCACATATCAGGACCTCCTGAGACTGTGTCACAGGCATGTCCTTAACTTTTAGTCAAAATAAACTTACAACTTGATTGAGACTTAGATACTTTTTGGTTTACACTTTGAGCGTGTGCGCGCACAGACACACACGCAAATTATATCCGTAGTGCAAATAAAGAAGTGATCCTCAAGACCTAAAGTTTCTTTTTCATTTTCCTTTCTTCTCCCCAAAGGAAAGTTTCTATAGCCTCTTGCCCACGGAAAACAGTAAGACAAAGCATCTGCTGTCAAGACTGAGTGACAATTTGTAATAATTAGCATCAGGAACAATAGACCACTTTTTAAACTCCTACTCAGAGTGCTTAGCAAAGTATTCAAAGTCATTTAAATTGTTTGAGAGATAATAAGGACTAAAGAACTTGCAGGTGTTATGCACAGAGGCAATGAGCACTACAGTCATTATACCACTGTAATTCCAACCAAAACAATCTCCCAAACAGTTGCAGAGGAATTTAATGGTAACTCACTTTGAGGAGGAAGGTTCTTAAGTGTAGCCTTGAGCAGTAAACCTTTGGAAGGAAGATTAGTAGGCAATTTTTGGCCTCATAGTCATAACCTTTATGGGTGATTGTACCTGAAGTTTGGCTTCTGCCTAGCTGTATCTCAGATCCCTTGAAACACCTGTGTGCCTGAGATTTGCTGCAAGGGTGCTATTGCCATTTTCAGAAGAAGACTTATGCCAGCTGCTTTGGAACTGGTAAGGGATCTATTTGAGACAGAGAGAAGTCTAGGAAATAACTGAGAGGGAAAAAGCATACAAACTAACTTAGGAGTCATGCTTTTCATGTCACATAGATGGGATTTTCTTTCCCTGGGTTGTCTTTTTGAATTCCTCCTTGAAATAGCAGCAATCCAGAATTCTGATGAAACAACACCTGTTCCGACCCCAGGGCAGACTTTTGGGCAGTAATCCTTTTGGATACCAATTTATTCAAGTGTGCTAAATAATTAGTGAGTCAACTTTCCTAGTTGATTTCCATTCCTATGGGCAATACTGACTCTTTTCTAATTTGAATCATTTTATAAGCTAATTCTAGAATATAGTTTCCAACAAATGAGATTCCACTGTCATGCGCGTCCGTGTGAAGAGACCACCAAACAGGTTTTGTGTGAGCAATAAAGCTGTTTATTTCTCCTGGGTGCAGGCGGGCTGAGTCCGAAAAGAGAGTCAGCAAAGGGAGATAAGGGTGGGGCCGTTTTATAGGATTTGGGTAGGTAAAGGAAAATTACAGTCAAAGGTGGGTTGTTCTCTGGTGGGCAGGAGTGGGGGATCACAAGGTGCTCAGTAGGGGAGGTTTTGAGCCAGGATGAGCCAGGAAAAGCAATTTCACAAGATAATATCATCAATTAAGGCAAGGACCGGCCATTTTCTCTTCTTTTGTGGTGGAATGTCATCGGTTAAGGCGAGGCAGGGCATTTGCACTTCTTTTGTGATTCTTCAGTTACTTCAGGCCATCTGGGCGTATATGTGCAAGTCACAGGGGATGCGATGGCTTGGCTTGGGTTCAGAGGCCTGAAAAATATAATTTAAGTCCCTTCTGAAATCTAGCAGCATATTCTTTTTAGGACAACGCTTACAATATTATTATTTATTTCATACATGTTTTAGTATTTTAATGTAAACATCTAGAAAGTAAAAATGACTCATAAATGACACAAATTTGTAGATTTCCTGTGAATTAGTTCATCTAAAACAACCTTGGCACAAATAGTACAGATAATAAAAATGTTTCATGAGTTGTGTATAATTATTTAATTTTAGAATTAGGCAGTTAGGTAATTTGCATGTATAATGCATATTAATATATACATATGTGATTTACAACTATGTGTGACTATTAAGTTTTATGTAAACTGAGTCCTTTAGAGAGTAGGTGCCAGCTGGGCTTCCTGGGTGGAGAAGGGGCTCAGAAAGCTGTGAAACTCACTCATTTCCTGCATCAGGACTTCCTTCGGTCCTGGATGGATAATATTGAAGATATATGCTTAAAATATTCCTAACACCAGGATTTGTGCATGTGTTTTCTACCCCAAGAAAGCTATAAACAGGGAAAATGTTGCTTTAAGTTTCCTTGTGTCCTGTCTCCCTCTCTCCCTTCCCCCTCCCCTGAAACTAAAGTAAAAGGAATGTTAACTGCCTGTTTTTCTGTGACCAGCAGACCTTATCTATACTCCCAACTCCAGTTCCTTGTAAACATACTTTGTAAAGTCCTGTAAGATCCTGTCTCCTTTGCCATGCCGCTGCAAGGTCATAAAGTAGATAAAACCTAAGTTGCAATTCCGGTTTGCCTCAAAATCTAAGACATGTCATAAAATACTCTACTGCCTTTGTTTCTTGCTCTGGTAACATCTTTCCGCCTCATGTATTTCCCTGACTTAAAGAGTTTAAAAGGCAATCACCCAAAACCAGCAGTGGCTACCCGTTCAGGACCCCTTCCTTGCTGTGGAAGTTTTGTACTTTCACTCTGCTCAGTAAAACCTACAGCTTTTTCTCTCTTTGTTCGTGTCTCTATCACTCGCCACAGTCAGCTGCCACACCAATTCTTTGGTGTGTTTAGGCAAGAACCTTAGGTGTTACACGTTGGAATATTTGACATATAAACATTACGTTTCTTCATATATTAGACACATACAAATAATTTAAAACTTTATTTCTTATGTGTTATATCTAAAAAATAATTACTAAATAAATCAGATCCCACAAAACAGGGCCTTGAGACGGGGACTTGCTCTGTCACCCAAACTGGAATTCAGTAGTGCAATCACAGCTCATTGCAGTCTTGACTTACCATGCCCAAGAGATCCTCCCACCTAAGCCCCCCAGCTAGCTGGGACCACATGCACATATGACCATGCTTGGTTAATGTTTAGAAAAAAAAAATTATAGTGATAGTGTCTCCCTATGTTGCTCAGACTGGTCTCAAATGCTTGAGCTGAAGTGATCCTTCCACCTCAGCCTCCCAAAATGCTGGGATTACAAATGTGAGCCACATTGCCCAGCCTAAATTTTATGTTTTTACACTGCTAAAATGCTGATATTTAATAATAATAAATGATATTGCTATGTAGAAAGAAAATTAGATTTGGATGAGAATTAAACATTTTAAACATTTCACTTGAAATTATAATCTATTATTGGATGTCTTTTTTAACATAGATAGTCTCAAATATACCTAATACTATTACATTGCAAAAATTAAAGTTCATGGAAATTATTATTATTATTATTATTATTTTTTTTTTTTTGAGACAGAGTCTTGCTCTGCCGCTGGAGCTGGAGTGCAGTGGCCGGATCTCAGCTCACTGCAAGCTCTGCCTCTCGGGTTTACGCCATTCTCCTGCCTCAGCCTCCCGAGTAGCTGGGACTACAGGCGCCCGCCACCTCGCCCGGCTAGTTTTTTTTGTATTTTTAGTAGAGACGGGGTTTCACTGTGTTAGCCAGGATGGTCTCGATCTCCTGACCTCGTGATCCGCCCGTCTCAGCCCCCAAAGTGCTGGGATTACAGGCTTGAGCCACCGCGCCCGGCCGGAAATTATTTTAATGTACATTTTAGTATAACCCTCATTGTATTTTTATTAATATTATTTTTAAAGTGAGCATTCCTTTTAAAATTAAAAAAAAGTACATATACAAAATGTTAGCAATTAAACTTTTATGACTGTTCAGATCATAACCAGTGAGTTTTTTTCTCAGTCATGATCACATGTGAAAACAGCATTAACATAATAAACCAAAATACTATTCTGAAATGTATTTGCAAAAAAAGCATAATATCTTTTACTATAGTTAATGTTAAAGCTAGTCTGTTGTTTAATTTATTTTTAAACTGTTTTTTCAAAACCTAGAGAGATATCTGGAGAATTTAGCAATTTCTTGTATTATACAAAATGGTCATATTATATTATAAGTTAACAATATGTCATCTAGTTGTAGAGACAATATTTCTGGAGTTCATACCTTGTATATTTTGTCTGACAGTATACAGTAACTTGGCATTTGTTCTGCTTTGAATATGTCCCCTAAAAATTATGTGTTGAAAACACAATCCCAACGCAAGAGGGATGGGAGGTAAGCCTAATGAGAGGCATTTAGGTCATGAAAAATCCACCCTCATGAATGGATTACTGCTGATTATAAAAGGGCTTGAGGTTGCAATTTCAATCTCTTGTTCACTCTCTTCCTCTCTTGCCTTTTGTCTTATGACATGGGATGACATACCACAAGCCTTCCCTGACAGTACTTCATGAAGATGTGGACACCATGCTTTTGGACATCCTGGCCTCCAGAACAATAAGCCAAATACATTTCTCTTCATTATAAATTACCCAGTCTGTAGTGTTATGTTACAGCTTCACAAAACAGACTAAAACAGCATTTTTTTTTTTCCAGAGTACTCTTAGCTAATTCTTACTAAGATAAAAGAAACTATGTTGTCCTAATTTCAATCATGAATATTATTGTTTGAGATAAAAAGTTTTTTAACGAATGTAATTCCATCATAATCTTAGTAGTAGCTAAACATTAGTAAAGTATGTGTATTTTTTCTTCATAATGCAACCTAAATATATATTTAGTGTAATGTAAATGTTTAATATAATGTAATGTAAAATAATATATTTTCTTCTGATTCACTACATAATGAAAAAAATGGATAAATTTACAAACTATAATTGCCATACAATTTGATTTACAAGAATTTCTTTTATATCAAAACCTTATAATGGTAATGCCACTTACCTTTTCATCAATTGTCCATCATTATTTTTCATTCACTTAAATAACTACATCCTTCAGTTATTTGGAGGCCTGCAGCCACTTGAAGTGTATTCTCAGAGGGTTCAAAATATAACATTAGATTTCTGTTTCACTTTGATATTTTATTTCATGGCAGCTACAACAAATAACCTAAGGTGTTTCTTCTGTGATAAGGTAATATTAATTCCCAGCAACAGATGTGGACTTCTCAGTTTTTCTGCCAGGTACAATTTGGAAAATACAGTTGCTATATTTTTTCACAATTTTACTTTTGCTCTTTTGACTCAACCTGGCTATATAACTAGAGATAGTATACACCGTTGAGTAAAATTTTTGAATAAGACTATTTAGAAGGCACTTTTAAATATTTGTTTTATTTATTTGCTATTGTGTTTAACTTCCTACCATCACTTTCATCAACAATATGGTATGTTAGAAATATTTACATAAACACCTTTGAGAGTTGTGGCCAATTACAAAGTTTAGAATAAACAGTCAACAAAAGACTGCCATTATTTCAGATATCAATTGAAAGTTCACGAGACAAGGTACACAACACTACTCTTGTATTTGATTTCACTAGAAGGACTCACAGAACTCATTTAAAGCTGTTTTACTTGTGGTTACAGCTTATTACAGAAAGAGAATACAGATTAAAATCTGCCAGATGAAGTATTATACCTAGGTCAGAATCCAGCAAAGGTACCAAATGTGAATCTCCCATTGCCCCCAACCTGGGGGAGTGGCAAATTTATTAGTTTCTAGGCATTAACATGTAACCATACACATGAAGTATTATTAACTAGAAAAGCTTTCAAGTCTTTGGTGTCCAGAATTTTTAGTAGGGTTCAATCACTTACTATTGCTGTGGCTGGCATTTAGTCTTCAGCCCTTTCTGGAAGTTGGACTGATATTTTTATTCCCCAGTCCCCTTTGGAGGCAGAATTGAAAACTTGTGGTCCAAAGATTCCATCGCAGAGTACTTTTTGACTGGATAGTGGCCAAAGCTCCCAGACAAAGACATTCCCATCAGGAAGGATATTCTAGTGGCCTAGAGATCACTAACCAAGAGCCAAGGATGAAGGCCAGACCTATCTTTTGGTAAAGCTGATTCTTCACTACGCAAACGTTAAAATTACTAAACCTGAAACAGGCACATTGAATTCAGCAAATGAATGAGGCAATGAGTTTTTTCATCTGTTTTTTTGTTTGTTTTTGAGACAGAGTTTCACTCGTATTGGCCATGGTAGAGTGCAATGGTGTCATCTCGGCTCACTGCAATCTCTCTTTCCCAGGTTCAAGCGATTCTCCTACCTCAGCCTCCTGAGTAGCTGGGATTACAGGTATGTACCACCACTCCCGGCTAATTTTTTGTATTTTTAGTAGAGATGGGGTTTCTCCATGTTGGTCAGGTTGGTCTTGAACTCCTGACCTCATGTGACCCACCCGTCTTCGCCTCCTAAACTGCTGGGATTACAGGTGTGAGCCACTGCACCCTGCCACCATTTTTTTAAAAATATATATTTGGATTTCTAAAAATTTCTGTGGCTTAACACAGAACTATAGTAAAATCATGATATAATTCAGAGATGCTAACTTGCATATTGTTAAAAACTTTCAGTATGAATTTAGAATGTCCTGGTTTTGCATTTCAATTCAGTTATTAAGCATGCAACATAAGAAAATACAGAACAGAAAGTGTTTTCCATCCCTGTTTCCAAATCAGCCCCTTATATTAAAGTGAAATTCTCATGGGTGCCTTGCTTCAGCATCACTTCATGAGGATACATATCTATGTATGTTAGACATAGGTAAGTGGTGTGTGTATGTGTGTGTGTGTGTGTTTCTCCCTCAACCAGATGCACAAGGAAGAGTAAAGCAAAAGCAAACTCTCTTCTCCAACTCTCTTCTCTCTATTTTCCCATTTGCCCTTTCTCTAAATATAAAAGAACTTCCTTCTTTTATATTCACTGGAGTAAACTGACTGGCAGATGAGAGCCTTATTCCCATTATCCACACAAAACTCATAATCAATAAGTGAATAGCAAACAAATTTCACTATTATATTTCATACTGTGATTATTTCATTCATTATTAATACTATAATTAAACATTATAGTATTTCATACTGTAATAATTATCATTATTCAGTATAATGATAAGAGTATATCATTTCAAACAAAAAGAACTCCTAAAATATAAGAAAGAAATGTTCTACAAAAACTTGACAGACCATTAATGTAAAATTTACAAAAGAAGAAATACAAAAATGATCAAACTTAACATTTTCAGCTACACTAATAGGTAGAGAAATACCAACTGCAGTGACAAAAATTTTATATTTTTGCAAAATAGATTTCCAGGAACATTCTTTGTTTTGAGACAGAGTCTTGCTCTGTCACTGCAGTGGCACAATTGCCACCACTGCAACCTCTGCCTCCTGGGTTCAAGAGATTCTCTGTCTTAGCCTTCCAAGTATCTGGGAATACAGGTGCTCACCACCACGCCCAGCTATTTTTTTTTTTTTTTTTATTTTACTAGAGATGGGGTTTCACCATGTTGGCCAGGCTGATGTCGAACTCTTGACCTCAGGTGATCCGCCCGCCTCAGCCTTCCAAAGTGCTGGGATTACAGGTGTGAGCCACCACACATGGCCTGCAGCAACATTCTTAAATACATTTATTGGGATGAGATCAGGGACCATATTTAAATTCCTTTTTGGTATATGCCCAAGGGCTACCATGTTAGCTTGCAAGTAATAGACAATCAATGCATATTTATTCAATATATTTTAGAGTATAATTCTAGATTGAATGTATTAATGTATTTTGCTCATAATTTTTTTTTTTTTTTTTTTTTTTTTTTTTTTTTTTTTTTGAGACGGGGTCTCACTCTGTCGTTCAGGTTGGAGTGCAGTGGCGCGATCTCCGCTCACTGCAAGCTCCGCCTCCCGGGTTCACGCCATTCTCCTGCCTCAGCCTCCCGAGTAGCTGGGACTACAGGCGCCGACCACCTCGCCCGGCTAGTTTTTTGTATTTTTTAGTAGAGACGGGGTTTCACCATGTTAGCCAGGATGGTCTCGATCTCCTGACCTCGTGATCCGCCCATCTCGGCCTCCCAAAGTGCTGGGATTACCGGCTTGAGCCACTGCGCCCGGCTGTTTTGCTTATAATTAAAACAAGTTCATAAGCTTTGATCATTGACTGAATGGAATGTAGTATTGACAGTTTTTGTTAAATTTGAAAAGCTCACTCTGGACATATTTCTGAATGTAAGCCCAGCTTATTTCTATGTTGTAGATTGTAATTAATTATCAAAGAGGAGGAATGTAATTTGGACACTATAGCAGCAAAGCTGCTTTCAAAATCTTTCTGTAGTAACTAATTCCTGATGTATATAAAATTATGTATGCACGTGTGTCTGTATATAAGTATGTGTGTATGTATTTACTATTTGTGATTCTCATAATTACATGGCAAAATTCATAGAGTTGATTATGAATATATTATGAAAAAGATTAAGAAAACCTACTCTAAAACATTGATTAATATCGTCAAGACTAGAAACATTTATTAAATATGGAGATGAAGCTAGAATTCAGTCTTCTGACTCTCAGTCCATTACTCTCCTTCTACAGTACTAGACATCTTCTCTTTCTAGTTGGAGTCTTGGAAACCCTAAATTTATCTTCCTATGCACAAAGTAACATGAAGAAATATTATAATACTACATATAATTAAAGCAGAAAAAGACTATTTTTGCATATATAAATTTCTAACTGTTTTAAATCTAGTACTTGTAAACACTAATTTCATACCTAATGTAGAAGATGAAAAAGGGAAAAAGCAACTCTTAAAAATGGTTTTCGTCTTTTTCTGGGTAAGTTGTTGCTTCTGTAGTTTAGTTTCCTTTCAGCACTATCAGTCTCTTTTAAAGTAGCAACACATTTGTATCTAATACATCTTTTTCAAGGACTATTGTGCTCTTTTAGATAATTGTTTTTCTAACATCATTAGGGCTTTCTAGGCTTTAAGTTTTCAAAATGAATACTACAAGATAATTTGAACTAAAAAGAGAATAACTTGTAGAAAATTGTTGTCTTCCCTCAGTTTTAAAACAGAATGAACCTTAAAACTGAAACTTATTATTTATTTAAGCATTAACTACATAGCTAAATCAACTTAGCTTATATAAGGCTCAAAAATTTCTGTTGTCTGGAGAATATCTTTTCCAAAGTTCCACTCACTGTTCCACTAATGATTTAAATTTTAGATTCAGACGTATTAGAAACTATAGTTCTAATAAGTATGAAGGTCATCTCTGTTCACAAAAATAAAGGCTAAGATCAAATAGCCTAGATTTATAAGTAGGCAAATGGGGGTACTTTTGTCTCTGTTTGTTACTTACCAATTAATAAGTTACCAAATAATTTATCATTATAAATATTACAATCTTATAATTATCGTGATCATCACCATTATTTTACTACTTTCCCCAGTTTATTAAATATATGAGATAGTGTATACGGTTTTATACTTTTAAAATTAGGATAATAAAACTCAATCTCCCCAAATCATATTTTAGAAGAACAAAAGTTTTGTCTATTTTTTATCAATAACAGGCACACCTTTGCAAATTTTTGACACAGAATGACACATTTTGGCAAATATTTTCTGCTGTTTATTCCTAAGAAAAAAATATTTTTCTTGGTAAAATTTCACTGAGAATGCATGATCTCATGATATTCACTATTTAAAATAACTATGAAGAATTATTAAAAACTGAGCCTATTTTTATGACCTATATGTTTAATTTCATTTGCAAGTATTATGAAATAAAATGTATTAATTCAATATTTGAGTTGTGTTGTTTGATAACTTTAAGTCAACAAAATATTTTATAGTGAAATATTTTATAATTATACAATCACCAAAGTAAAATAATTATTTAAAAAATGTTAAGAAATTATCAAACCGCCTTGTAAAACATGTATTCTAATCTCAGTTTACTTGAAATTATGTCCTACTATCTAAATTCCCTGATGAACTCAGGCAATAGGGCTAGCAAAATGCAAAAATTTTACAACTTCGTGGCAAAATATGTACTGATTCTCAGCTTTTTCCTCAAGGCTAAGCATTCACAGACAGTCATGGACTACATTTCTCTCTACAATGTAGTTATGTTGACAGTGATATAGATCACTAAATTATTTTTTATAATTCAAGATGTTCAGGGTAAACATCTTGATCAAACATATGTTGATTTCATAGAACTTGAACAACTTCCTCTCTCTCTCTCTCTCTCTCTCTCCTCTCCCTGAGACTACATCTGTGTACTCAGATATATGTATGCATCAACACATGCTATTGATTTTCTCTTCTCTTCTTGATATAGTTACTGTATCCTGATGACCTAATAAAAATTTAAGAAAACTATGTAAAATTAGTTCATTAAAACATTACATGAGGTCATAATATACAGTGTCCAAAATAAAAAGACAGAGGAAGTCTACCCAGTAATCAGCTAGAGAGGGCATGCACACACACACATGCACACACAAACACACACACACACACATGCCCCTAACAAGAATCTAAAATGCTATTGAAATAATCTATAATGACATTTAAATTTGAAGTAGGATACCAAATGATTTTTGTATTAAAGTAAAATATTGTTTTATCTCCCAATTTGACTTTTATGTTTAAGCTATATCCCCTTAGACAAGTACAAAAGATCTAATAAATAATATAATAAAGAAAATAGAAAAAAGTAGTCTATATTCATATCATCTTAAAGAGACATCACTCATTTTTTAAATTAATGGTAGCTAAAAAATGAAATGATTTTAAATCTCTTGCAAGACTTGTTACAGGAATAGCAGTAAATATACTGCTAAAATCTACATTATTCTCTGTTTAAAATAATCTGTTCCAACATTATGTCATAATTTTTTAAAATATCATAAACAAACATTGTGTTATGAAAGTAATGAAACAATGAAATAATGGTTTCGTTTGATAGTGCACTTGAGGAGAGAGGCAGTTATCTATTGGAAACAAAATTAGTTTGCAAATTCATTCTGAGAATGAATCTATGTTAACAGTTTATTGCTGACAATTATTTGAAAGTAATGATTCAAAAACAATGCAGATAAATTTTTTATCTTATAAAATTTTAATAAGCAATACTTTTGTTGGAAGTTTAATAAAACTTTCATTAAAGATAAAAATATTCCCCTGAAAGGATTTCAGTCATTTTATACAAGTTATAATTTGGTTAATCAAAATGAACAGTGAAAGAAATACTGTGTGTTATAATTTTTGGAATATAATGACTTTATTAGTATAAGCAGGCCAAGTAATTCTATGACTATATTAAAACTTTGTTAAATTTTCTAAATGATCTTAATTAGGTTTCTTATCATTCTAAAACATAAAAAAGATATAGTGATAGATACCTAAAAGTGTCAATAAACAAAGAAAAAGTTTGGAACAGTTACTGATTAATATTATGTTTATGTTTTATTTTCCAAAATTATAATTAGTGTGTAAACTAGGTTTATGGATGTTTTGAAATAGGCCAAAATGAGATAAGCAAAATTCTAAAAGAATTTAAAAACATTAAGGCAGTATTTACATGTGTGATATTATTTGATGATTGTGAGTAGAGAATTCTGTTAAGTTAAAATATAGAAGTTGCATTTAGATATTCAACCATTAAGATAATAACCGTAAGTAGTATATTAATAAATTTATTAAAATGCTGAAGCATTGTCATTTAATAATTAGTCAAATGTAAGCTAACTTTTAGTAGTTTTAAAAATATACGTTATTTTTTTCTCTTATTTATTAGTACTGTAGGCTTTATTTTATTTTATTTTTTTTGAGGCGGAGTCTCACTCTGTCGCCCAGGCTGGGGTGCAGTGGCCGGATCTCAGCTCGCTGCAAGCTCCGCCTCCCGGGTTCACGCCATTCTCCTGCCTCAGCCTACGGAGTAGTTGGGACTACAGGCGCCCGCCACCTCACCCGGCTAGTGCCGCCCGGCTAGTTTTTTGTATTTTTTAGTAGAGACGGGGTTTCACCGGGTTAGCCAGCATGGTCTCCATCTCCTGACCTCGTGATCCGCCGGTCTCGGCCTCCCAAAGTGCTGGGATTACATTCTTGAGCCACAGCGCCCGGCCCTGTAGGATATTTTTAAATATTCATTTAAAAATGTTTGTTCTTTAAAATAAAAACAGAAATTTAGCATTCTGAATTTAAATGTTTAAGAAATAAAATATTCTAAACATATCAAATGATTTAAGGATTAGAAATAAACAAACATCTATACGAAAAAGGAACATTTAAAGAGTTTACAATTTACTAGATCTATATTCAATAGAGTATGATTCCAGTGTATGCAGTTACTTACACAATAAAATATATAAAAAAAGCATTGAAATATTTTCCTTAAAAAATTAATAAATGATGCTGGTTTTAGTCTGCACAATTTATAAAACAACCTTTGTTAACCAATGGTCAAATATGTTCCAAATATTACAGCTATTGACATTCATATCTATTGTTATTATCATTGTTAATTAGAAAATAGCAATCAGTGTCCATTATATTAGAAAGTGGTTATTCTATTTACTTGATAAACAAGAATGTTAATATAGTTCACCAAATGAGTGCTTTTTCTTTACTTATCTTTATATGTAATTTTTAACTTAACGTAAATGGCATTTGAAGCCATAATTTAATATACTGAAATGTTCTAAAATGAAGGGTAGCACAATTTCAAAATACAAGTAAATAGATAGTTTACAGTTACATAAAATTTCTAAGAATTACATGATACATTTATTACTAAATTTATATATAAATAAGATTGCAAATAATCCATCTAAATGTGAATAAAAAATTCTCTACTGTAGAAATACAATTTTAAAAATCATACATATATCTATTTTCAACAACTAACAGAATAAGTTACTTACTAACCTCTTCTAGATTTTTTATAAAAAATAGAGAGATAGAATCAGGCATTCTGTGATGTTTTTTCCATCTGATGTGGCTCATCAATGTATAACCTCAATGGTCTTGTTTTGTTTGGTCCTTTATAAGCATCTGGATGGATCTGAGGAAAATACAACAACTTTCACAGGCACATACTTAAGTTGAAGCTACAAGTAACTTCACAGCCAAAATAATAATCATAAAAGTATTAGATGCTTTCCATTAAGCATGGTCCTAATGAAGAATTGTGCTTTCAAAAATGAGTTTATAAATAATCTAACATAGTGCTTAGTTCCCAAAAGCAAACATAAAAGCCAAAACATAAAATGTAAGCCTTTTGATCAATGTGAGGCTAATGCTAAGTAACCTCCTATTCATTCTTTTGATGGGATGTAGTGTACTCAAAGAAAAAACTGCATTTTTGTAAACTTACATTCTTTCAGTCATACACCTTGGATAATATATCAACAACTTTACTCTGCAAATAAAGTTTATTGCATAATTGTTTTCATTTATGTATATCTCATATTTTAGAAATTCATTTAGTTAATTCCTATGGGCTTTTTAAAAAGAGTAAGAACATACAATATTTCTTTCTTTCTTTTTTTTTTTTTTTACTCTAGCAACAGTTTGTCTCTATAGCTAAGACACAAAATATAAAAACTTTCATTATTGCTGGCTAAAATGTCAAACAGATCCATTTTAAAATCATATGTGATATATGCTTCTAAGGCTTTCTTAAGCAAGATAACTGTTCATCCACACATCAAAGAGAAAAAAATCACTAATTAGAAGAGTATCTGTTTGACTTCTGTTTTTTTAAATATAACTTTTAATCATTTTAACAACTGTGTTTTTAGAGAGAGATACACTGGCATGCACTTAGAATGATTAAGTACATAAATCCAGGTAGAGTAAGATAGCTTTATTTCTTCTATCTTCTCTTATTATGTTAGAATGAATAGTTTATATCCATGTGAATTACCCTTGGTATTCATCTCTGTCACTTGCCCCTGTTCTCTGTGTCAGTCTTTATCTATTTCTATCACTCACTATGCAATGTGAGTCTTAGATTGGGTATTTGCCACAACTGCCAGTGCCTGATCTGAAAATCAAATCTGAGAGAGAATTCCAGAGGAGAGAAATTCTAAATATCCATTCAGAGAATCTCTCCTATACTTAAGACTTTATTCTAACTGTGTTGAACATTTAAATATTAAATCAATCTGCAGGATTATAAATTTAGTATGACCCATAACTGGCAGCCTGTGTATAACCTTTCTCATATTCCAATAAAATAAATATAATTCAAATAAAAATATGAAATTTTCATATGATGTCTTTGAAAAGAACTAGTAAACAATTAATTTCCAGTATCTGGAACATATTTTCCATAATTACACTGAAAAATAAACAACGAAAATCCTCTATTCTATGCCAATGAAAAGTAAGAAGAACTGCCTGTTTTAGTCTGTTTAGACTACTAAAAACAATGATACCATAAACAGTGTGGGTTAAGCAGCAAACAGTTATTTCTTACAGTTCTGAATGCAAGGAAGTTCATGATGAGGGCTACAGAAGATTCAGTGTCTGGGGAGGGACTGCTTGTTTTAGATGATCATCATCTTTCTGTGTCCTCAGTTGGCAGAAAGAGAGTAAGGAGTTCTCCGGGGTCTCCTGAGTAAGATTCTTATTTATGAAGGCTCTATTCTTATCACTTAATCACCTCTCAAAGGCTCCAACTTCTAATGCCATCACATTGGGGAATAGAAAATCAACATGTACATTTTTTCTTTTGTTTTGAGACAGGATCTTGCTCTGTCGCCCAGGATAGAGTGCAGTGGCACCATCCCAGCTCACTGAAGCCTCACACACTTCTAGGCTCAAGCCATCCTTCCACCTCAGCCTCCACAGCAGATGTCAGTGACCCCAGGCATAAGCTACCACACCCAGCTACATTTTTAACTTTTTGTGGCTATGAGGTCTCACTATGGTAACCAGACAGGTCTGTAACCCTTGAGCTGAAGCTGTCCTCCCACCTGGGCCTCCCAAAGTGCTAGGATCACAGGTATGAGTCATTGCATCTGGCCACATCTAAATCTTGTAGGGACGCAAACATTCATTCCTTCACACTGTGCCATAGAAATTAGATAAAATGATCCTCTCTCTCTCTCTCTCTCTTTTTTTTTTTTTTTTTTAACCTCAAATGCCATACCTTTACTCTATCTGTCATCTGAGTAGAAGACTGTGAACTCTTAACTATAAACTCTGAAAACAATTTGTCCCCAAAACTTTTAAGATGTAATAACTAAATTCCTAGGTTAAAACAAGTCAAATGAGGACACAGGAAAGGCTACATTACAAATTGGATTTATTGTAATTTCAAAAATTTAAAGTACTTAAAGAAAACCAAAATGATTTATATATACTTTTTATGTATGTGATATGTTTTTCATTGAGACAGACAGAGGAGCTAGGATTACACTTTGTCTCACCATGAAAAAGCTACATAAACGAGATGTTTGCTAGATGTTAAGAAAGAAAAGTTATACATATCAGCCTGCTTTTGTGTGAACATCTCAAAAGATTATTAATCTAGCACAGATATGGATAAGAGATAAGACCTTGGCAACATAGACATCCTATATGATGCTAAGCATTTTTTCAAGGTTGAAATGTCTTTGTTTTATGATGACTAAGGGTGAAAATAAACCACTCACAAATAATATTGAGAAAGCAAAACAATAAGAAAATGAAGAGATTTCCCTGAAGGGTCAGAGTAAAAAAATAGGTCTATGCACTACAGTAAATTCAATATGTTTTATAATAGTATAACATGATTCTATAAAAAAAGTGGAAAAAGTTATAAATAGAAAAATTGAGATTAAAAGCACAAATATAAACCAACAAGAGAATGACATTTAACAGAAATAGATCTACTATGTTACCTGACACATTTGAGCTGACCAAATAGTATTTATGTAATGGAGCAAAAATTCCATTAAAAGTGATTTGTATACACCTTCCAGCCCCCCAAAAAGTAATAACAAAATTAAAAAGCACATTGGAGGTAATTGGTTGTCATTTCTATAATGGCATACTATTAATTGTTGTTATATATCTGTATTCAACAATCTTGTTAAACCAGTTTACAAATTATGTTGAAGTTTCTATATATTTGCATTACCTAGAAACAACTGCAATTTTTGAATCTCCTTTCAAATCTATACGACACTTAAGTCTGTCTGTTGCCTAACTTCAGTGACTAAGACATTCAGTATAATATTGAATAGTATAAATAGCAATGTACATACTCATATTGTTTCTGATGTTAGTTGAGAGGCTTGTGAATTTTAGTATAAAGTATAATGTCTAGTAAAAGATTTTGTAGGTTCCTAAGAATAAATATAACCCAATTTGTGCAAGATCATTATATAAAAACTTACAAAGTATTATTAAAGAACAAAAGAACATCTATCATTAGGGGAAATAAAAAATGTAAAGCTGGCCATTTTCTTACAGTTAATATATTAATCCAGTGCCAATATTATTAACAAATGAACAAGAGTTTTTTTTAGAAATTGAAAAAGGATTCAATTTTTCAATTTCGAAAAAGACTTAGGCAATTTTAAAAGAGCAAAAATAGAAGACATCTAACCAGGGAGAGAAACTTATTATAGAACTGAGAATATATTTTTGACAAAGGGATAAACTGTAGATCAGTGAGAGAGAGAAGAGGCCAGATATAGATACATAAATACATACGGTAATTTGCCATATGTCACATATTATATACACATATATGATAGAAGAGGAATTACAAATCAGTAAATTGCGATGCATGGTGAATATCTATTCATCTATCACATATAAATACATATATATACACACACCCATAGATAGCATATATAAATACATGTATATACCAACTAGATTCCTATCATATCGTAAAAAAATTTTAGATGTATTTACACATAAATAAGAAAATATTTAAATTTTTGGATGAAAATACAGGAAAAATATCTCAGTGATTCATCATTGGGAAAAATCAGAAAATAACACATAAACAACAGAAAGCCTAAAGAAAACTATTCATTTATGAATTTATTCAACAATTATTGATACAAGTGTTATATGCCAGGAATTTTTTCAAGTTCTAAGATTTTAACAGTTAATAATACAAAGTTCCCTGCATACATGAAATTTAAAATGTAGTTAGTAACAGTTTGGCTCCATTCAAAAGGAGATAACAATGCAGAATGAGAGAAGACATTTGAAATATATCACACAAGACGTTTCTATACTTTTTTTTTTTTTTTTTGAGACAAGATATTACTCTATCATCCAGGCTGAATGGCAGTGGTGTGATCTTGACTCACTGCAACCTCTGCCTACTGGGCTCAAGTGATCCTGTCGCTTCAGCCTGTGGAGTAGCTGGGACTATAGGCGCATGGCACCAGGCCAAGCTAATTTTTGCATTTTTTTGTAGAGATGGGGTTTCTTCATGTGGCCCAGGCTGATCTTGAGCTCCTGGGCTCAAACAATTCGCCCACCTTAGCCTCCTAAAATCCTGGGATTACAGGCATGAGCCACCCATGCCTGGCCAATTATTTTTTAATTAAAAAAAAAGAAAGACCAAACAAAAAAAATAAAAAACAAGAGATGGCAGAATATTTTTCATTTGCTTTTTTTGTGTCCATTTTCCATACTTTTCTAGCATTCTCCATAACCTGGAAAACTGTAGTTTGTAGACTGCATCAAGGTACCCCCTTGCCTTCTACATTCATGTTTGAACTTGGCCAGTGAGAGGAAATCAGTAGGTGATTGGAAGATGTGAAAAGAGGAAGGCAAGGCATTTATTTTCCTGGCTGCCTACCTCTTTGCACACCTTGTATTAACTGCATTCCTATACAAAAGTTACAGTTTCTGTGAGGTAGACATCTACGATGGCTCTGTATTTCATGTCCTAGGTATTACTTTCTTCTTCAGGTCTGCTGGTATTAATAGCTCCCTGAGGATTTTAGTCCCAGGGTGCTTCAACACTTGATTTGCCTTAATATGGCCCACATCTTTATAAAGTGTCCCTTCTATAAATTCTTCTCAGTTACTTCATTTAAGTTTACTGTTTCCTGTTGGAACCCTGACTAATATAATTGCCAATAAAAATAAAAAGGAAATTACAGAAAAGTAAACCTTAATAGTCCATATACTTCTACAATACCAAATTAACATAGATAGGAATTAGAAATATAACACAAAACTACCAAGATTGGACATTTTTGATCCACTGAAAAAGGCAACAATTTGAAAGGTCTAACAATATCAAGTGCTGGCAAAGATATGGGGATGCTTACTGATAAAAGTGTAAGTTATTTAATTGCTTTTAGAAGGCAATTTGGGTGTATAAAACAAAGTGGTGCATATATGTAAATATTTATATATGAGAAAAGAAGCAATTTTATATGTGTATGTGTGTATACACACATGTATATGTAAAGAGTGAGAGAGAGAGGAGATATATATATATATATATATATAAACTAGAAAAATGTTGCTTCTATATAGAACATTTATCTCAACTTCATTTTTTACAGGAAACTTTGCTTAAAAAATAATTGCTCAGGCTGGGTAGAGTGGCTCACATGCCTTTAATCCTAGAAATTTGGGAGGCTGAGGTGGGCAAATCGCTTGAGCCCAGGAGTTTGAGACCAAACTGGGCAATGTAGTGAACCCCCTCTCCACAAGAAATATAAAAAATTAGCCTGGTATGGTGGCACATGCCTGTGGTCCCAGCTACTTGGGAGGCTGAGGTGAGAAGATCACCTGAGCCTGGGGAGATCAAGGCTGAAGTGAGCGGAGATCATGCCACTGTGCTGCAGCCTGGGCAAGAGAGAGAGACCCTCTCTCTCAAAAAAAAATTGTTCATCAGATGGGAAATGAAAACATAAATTTTATAATGCTTATGAAATAGAATATGCAGTTCAAGTATTTTAGACTTCTAAGAAAAATTAACACCCCATTAAAAGGGGACAAATGATAAAATTAGGAAAATTAAAAAAGTCATAAGTGATCTGTATTTTAAAATATTCTATATACATAACCAAAGATTTTGTAAACAATGAGCTTTTCATCTACTTCATGTGTACATATATATTTTTCTTGCTGTACTTGTCTAATATATTTAGAATCATGTTATAAATAGAATAGTATGCTTTCAAAATCACACGTTAAGTGTGATGATGACTGAGATGATTTAGAGACCCACTTCATTAATCAAAGAAGCTGCTTCTAGGAGTTCCTTTTACTTATTCTTTGTTTTTCATTTTTTTGTTTAGTCATTGAATTGTATTACTTTTTTTACATTAGTTAACATAATCATATTATTGTTCTCATTATTCTGTTGGTCTCATTGGTATTAAATATTGCTTGCTACTTCCTCATTTTGAATTATTTGAATCTATGTTTTAAAAACGAAGTTGGGGCCAGGCACAGTGGCTCATGACTGTAATCCCAGCACTTTGGGAGGCCAAGGCGGGCAAATCAAGTGAGGTCGGGAGTTTGAGACCAGCCTGGCCAACATAGTGAAATCCCATCTCTACTAAAAATACAAAAATTAGCTGGGTGTGGTGGCACATTGTAATCCCAGCTACTCGGGAGGCTGAGGCAGGAGAATTGCTTGAACCTAGGAGACAGAGGTTACAGTGAGCCAAGACTGTGCCACTGCACTCCAGCCTGGGCAACAGAGTGAGACTGTCTGAAAAAAAAAAAAAGGAGATTGGGTAAATTTAAAATTTCCCAATGTTCTCAATAGATTTTGTTTTCAAGGTAGTGCAGGTCTTATACATAAAACTGAAAAGTTCAATATTTTTCTGTTATTTGGAAACATTTTGTAGAATATTGCTATTGTTTTTTCCATAAGTGTTGATGAAATTCATAAATGGGCCCTTTAGGTTTCTATTAGTTTTTCCTATTCAAAGTCTATTAATATGAGAGTTAATTTATTTACTGTAACAAAAATTATTCAGCTTATAGTTTTTGTGCTAATGTTAAATGTTTAGCTATTTTTGGAATAGGTCTATTTTGTTTACATTTTTGTACTTGCTAGGAAAAACATGCAAAATATATTTAGTAGTTTTTAATAATATTTGAATTGCTTTAATATCATTTTGTATTTCTATTAAATCTCATAAGGTATTTAATTAATAGTTTTAATCTTTTCAAATAATCATTATTATGCTTTATTGAATATGTTTACTGTCTTTTTTACTTCTGTATTATTATTTTTTTTCTGCCCAATTACTCTTCACTTTGTTGGAGTGGTTTGTGTTTTTTTCATAACTTTTTGGAACAGATGCTTAAATGATGGAATTTCTACTTTTCTCTAATACATATAATTAATGCTGTAAATTATTTCTAAGTACAGTGTTGGCATCATTTAAAATGTTTACTCTGTACTATTTTTATTAAGTTCAAATATTTTCTCACTTGCTTTATTTCTCTTTTGACTCAAAGGTTATTGAGAAATGCATTATGTCATTTCAAAGTATAGAGGAATATTTTTAGCTTTCTTATTTTTAAATTATTAGTCCATATAATATGCAATAAATGATTTAAATTAATTTTAATGTTTAATACCTCCTTTGTGTCCCAGAAATTGATTATTATAGAAAATACTCTGTGTGCCCTTGAAAATAAACATACAAAAATTTAATTTATTTTTTCCTAATGTTTGCCATATAATTACTAAACTTTATTGTATGCTTTTTATATTATTCACTGAAAGAGGTGATTATTTCTGGATTTTTCTATTTCTCCTTTAAGTTCATAAATTTTGCTTTTTATAGTTAGAAGCTATGTTATTAGTTGCATACAAATTTCAAATTATTTTCTCTCTTATTTAACTCACATTTTTATCAGACCATATCCCTATTAATCCAAAATAATTTGTAAGGCTTCATCAGTATATTAACAATATAAAATGCAAGTTTGCTTTTTATTAGTGTTTCTATTCCAGTCTCTTCATTTTAAATTTTGTGTATCCACCTATTTAATTTGTTCATTGAAATATAAAGTTATTTTAAATTAATCCTTGGTTTATATATTTCTATTACAGTGTTTAGTCTATCTAACTATATCTCTATATACCCCTATACCTATGCATATATAATGTATTTTGTGCATATGTACACATCACATATTTAATGTATAATAAGAAAATATAGAGATATATTCTCTATTATTTTCTTTTCTCCAGCTTTCTTGTATTATTTTTAAATGTTATTTTATACTCCTCACCATTAACTTGTTAATTAAATATTATTTTACTATTATATGTGTTTACCCAAGATATTTCAATAGACTTTGCTGATTTATTAAAATATTATATAAAATGGTACTTCACTTTATGAACAAGGTATAGATTAATTAACATATTGCCAATATATGTTGCTATTTTATGTATTAATTTCCTGTATGATTTGGCCTCTCAATATGGCATCTTTCTATACAGTCAGTTATCAGTAAGATATTCTACCATGTTTACCACTCTCCTCATTTTACCTTTTCTTACAATTTCTTCCCGGATCATAAGCCTTCTAAGTGGAATCATTTCTTTAGTTTGAAGAATTGCTTATAACTACTGTTGAATACTTTCTCGCTGTTTAATTTTTTTTCTTGAAAAGTATTCTTTTTTGAAATACATTGCAACTGGATATTGAGTCTATATTAGCAGTTACTTCCTTAGAAGATTTTCATATGACATGGCATTTTTTGTTGGCTTCCATTTCTCCCATTGACAAGTTAGCTGCTATTTTAATTTTTATTTCTTTGCACATAATGACTCCTTTTTGCTGTGGCTGCTTTAAAAATCCATATCTCTATTTGAGTTTAAAAGGTATGATACAATTTTGTGTGTGTGTGTGTGTGTGTGTGTGTGTGTGTGTGTTTTAATGCTGCTAGATTTTATAGTGGTTCTTTAGATACTTATCTAATATGTTTCATTCATTTTGAAATGTTCTTATTTGTTATCTTTTCAAATTTACTCCTGCCTACATTCTGTCTTCTCCTTTGGGAACTCTAATTGCATTAATATTAGATATTTTAAACATTTTATATTTCTTAGTTCTTTATCCAAATGTTTCATCATTTCTTCTTTCCAAACTTCAGTGGAGATATTTTCCTTTGACTTCTCATATAGTTTACTAACTTCCTCTCTAGTTGGGTTTAATCTACTCTGAAAACCACTCATAAAACTCTTAATTTCAGATTTTAGAGTTTTGTAATTTATATTGGAATTTTTTTAAGTGTCCATTTCACCCAATTTTCTTTAAGAGAAATACAATTTCTGAAATATTTAGATTGCATTGAAATTAGATTTTTTTTTTTTTTTTTTTACAATTAATGTTATATTTATTTCCTGTGAGTATCTTTCTTTGCATTGTCTATTTTTGTTATTGATTTTTGGAAACTAATTGTTTTTCCTTGTGCCTTATTTTTTTTCTTATTATGTTCAAGAGATTGTGTTCTCTTTGTGAATGTAGTTTTCTGAAGATTTACATATATTATTTTTTACTTATTTGTCATTATTTTCTGGCTGTTCTTAACAGGATGCTTAAATATATAAAGCAGGATATCTCTCAGATATGTAGGTTTTTAAATGTTTAAATAACTATGTAATTATCATTGCTTTGAGATACTTTAGTATTTGAAGCAGTATAATATAAAATTCAGAATGCCATTGTGCAAATAGTGTTCTGTATTACTAAGTATTAATTAGTGAGTTGCAGTGAAGAGAACATTTGAAAATATTGGGGCAAGTAAACTGAAATGAACTTACTTTGTTATTTACTTTCTGTGAGCTATTAATATAGAAATGAGTTTCTGAATCTCCAAGAAAGGGATAAGTTATCAGACATTTTTAACTTATTTGCTAAAAAAACTTTATACTAATAGAAAAATCTTACCGATGAAATTCTATGCCATACACTTTGAGTATTAGACTTAGATGAACTTGAGATAACTTCCATCACTTCCATTATGTGAATTGAAATAATTAAATTTAAGATCAAATAAAGGGTCTTGTTAGCAACTGTCTTATAGTGTATGAACAGTGTTTCAAAGGAAGATACTGACCATCTGTTCTCTTGGTCCGCTGAGAATAAAACAAAAGCATGTGAAACTTATGTTTGAGATAGGGAGATTCAGGCTAGATGTAAGAAACAACTTACTGACATTAAGGGTTGTTCAAACACAAAAAATTCACTACCAAGGGAATGTATATATATTTTTTCTCTGAACATCAGTAAGAATAAGGCACACAACCATCTGTTGTAGTGGCTCAGTTTGTAGTCCTACCTGAAAGCACAGCATTGGATTATAAAGACTCTGGAGATAACTTCCATTTTATAAAGATGTATACAACTTGGAAATGACAGAGATTAAAAACTATACTTTAAAAGGATATACTCTAATAAGAGCCCTGGCACCAAAAAGAAATAAAAATAAATTTTTAATGAAGTTCTAATTAAGATTTATGTTAATAGATTTAAAATTTAAAAGGTAAATTTCTCTCTTTTATTCTATAGACTATGTTTTAATCCCTTCGTATTGTCTATTTTTAGCTTTTTTATATTCAGTCTCCTTTGTTTTACTTCTTTATTCATTTTATTCTAAATAAGCTTCATTAACATATAATTCACATGCAGAAAATGCATATATTTTAAGCCTATCATTCAAAGATTTTCAGAAACAAGAAACACATGTAACTAGTACCTAAAACATAGCAAACATTTTGTGAAGAAACCCTGGGAAGTTTTTTTTTTTTTTCTCACACAGTCTTATTAACCACTAACCTCCAGGTAGCTAACAATCTGATTTAGATCACTGTATCTTTGTTTGACTATCCATTAATGTATTGATGGGAATGTAGGTTATTTTCTGTTCTTGTCTATCATAAGTAAATCAATTCTAAATATATTTATTGTAGAAAAAACTTTGCACATATTTTATCTTGACTTAATCTGATGTCTAGGAGTGGAATTGCCAGTGAATTCAGTTTGCTAGTGTTTTTTTGAGAATTTTTGCACCTATGTTCATCAAGGATATTGATTTGTAGGTTTTTTGTGTGTGTGTTTTTTTTTTAGTTATGTCCTTGTCTGGTTTTGGCATCTGGGTAATTCTGGCCTCATATAATAAGTTAGGATGAATTATCTCGCTTCCAATATTTTGGAATAGTCTGAGGTAATTGGTGTTAGCTCTTCTTTAAAGTCTGGTAGAATTCAGCACTAACGCCATTCAGTACTGGGCTTTTATGTTGTTGTTCTTTTTATTACTGATTAAATCTTGTTACTGGTTATTGGTCTGTTTGGATTTTTTTATTTTTTCTTGGTTCGATTTTAGTAGGTTGTATGTGTCCAGGAATTTGTCCATTTCTTTTGTTTTCCAATTTTGGAGCATATAGTTGTCTATAGCTATTCTCCTGTAGCAAGAATGGTAGGCTTCAGTGGTAGGATTGTGAACTGCTGAAGATCTCCAGTTTACCTGTTTCCCATAAGCAGAGTCCCTCTTAATTCAGAGCCGATCTTAGCCAGGTCCTTTGTTTCCATCTCTATGCTGTAATACAGAGTCTGTATGCCTCAGACGGTCTCTATCAATTCCTTGCTGAATTTGAGTGTTCTCCCCTAGATATTTTATTTGATGTGTGGCTATCTATTTGTGGTTTTGGTCTTCCTTTGTGGTGGAGTCAATAGTTGGGTAAGTTCCCAGTCCTTAACATTCTTGCTCTAACTGTAGCAATTTCCATGAGAGATTGAGGGTGTGGGTGAATAGGGGTGAAGGTGGATAATAGATGTATATCAATAATAGATTCAGTAGAAGAGGCCATACCAATGAAGGTTTGTAGAAGCCTGAAGGGACACACTCATTGCCAGGCCTGGGTAAGGGTATTGGTTTTGGCACCCTCTGACCCAAAACTAGAGCAATTGTTGTTTCCTCTCTATCCCGGCGTCAAAGATTGTGAGGATAATTCATTGTGAAGATAAAATAACCAAGTCTCTAGGATATCTCCTGACTCTTGGGCAAAGCAATTTCAAAAGGTGCCATACTCATCTCATTAAACGCACAAGTCTCAGTGACTTTCTGTGTCACGGGCTGCCATTAGTATGAGGGACCTGCAAAAGCCAACAGTAGTCATTGGGAGCAACTCAACTCACAAGATCTTTAACAATTTTGGGTTTTGTTGCTGGAACCATGACCAGTAGGTAGAGTATTGCTTCCCTAGCTTTCTTAGGACTTGCTTGATGTCTAATTTGACACAGTAGACAAACTCGGCTGAGGAGTCAGGGGCTAAAGAGAAGGATCAATGGTCCTCATCAAAACTGAGCAGCTATGTAAAGAGTCTCTTAACATTCTCCAGGAGTGTCCCATTATGTTCACTAGCACTTCTCAAGGCCCATTAGCAGGGTTAATGAAGTGCATTGTGGGGCCCTCAGACTCTTGAAAATGATTCTCTAACACCTCCCAGAGAATGCTCCTTGAATTCAGGTAGCACCTCTCAAAAGTGTCCTGTGTCATCGTCAGGTTTTTTGCTTCTCCAGAAAATTATTGTGCTGAATTTACCCAGCCTACTCACTGTGCAAATTTGTTAGAGTGCTGCCGTGTGTGAAGGTTATTTATTAGGACAAGCCAACTGAAAGTAACTGTGAAGTCTTTATTTACTTCCTGTAATAGTGTAAACAAAGGTCCAAAAAAAGGTGACAACCCTTCCAATGTTCCATTTTCCCCATGGAATGGCACAGATCAAGGGTAAGATAGGTCCAAGAAGCTGGTGCAGGGAGTATGAATTTTCTCACTGTTGAGGGAGGCAAACAGTTTCTGCCATTTTATGGAGGGAGATCTATAGTTTCTACCATTTTATGGAGGGAGTGATGGAAAGATGTGGCAGAAGGGTACAACTAGGAAGATGAAAGCATTGAATCAGGTAAAGCAAGTGTCTTCAAGGCTCATGAAGAGAAGGTCTTGGAATAAAAGGTGCCTAGCCTATAAATACAGGTGGGCACATAAGCATGGCTGGGTCAGAAAGGAGTGTTGGGACTGAGTTCTTGTCTGCAAATCCTTCCAGAAACTGCATTGCACTGCCTGTTGGAATCATATAATGTAGATTTTTCACAAGATTTTTAGTTGATTCATTGGGACTTTTAAAATAGGCAATCGTGTAATCTATTAAACAAAATTTTGTTTCTTCCTTTTGAATGTGTATACCTTTTTAAAAATGTGTACACCTTTTATTACATTGTCTCATTGCATTAGCTAAGACTTCCAGTATGATGTTAAATGAGAGTGGAGAGAAGAGACGTCTCTGCCTTGAACTTACAAAGAAAGCATCAAATTTTTCACCATTAAATTTGGCATCTGTAATTACTTTTGGGAAATTCTCATCCATTATACTTCTCATCCATTATTTGTTTGTGATAGGAACATGAAAACTGGATATGTGATTTAGTAAAGAAATTGAGGTAAGTCAGTCCTTTGAGTTCTTATTAGTGTTTGCTGGAAACTAGGCTGTGTTTCAGAGGCTTTATCTTCCTCTATGTACTCTTTTTTAAATTTTTATTTTATTTTTTTTCATTTTAATAGGTTTATGGGGAATAGGTGGTGTTTGGTTACATGAATAAGTTCTTTAATGGTGATTTCTGAGATTTTGGTGCAACCATCACCCAAGCAGCTTACACTGTACTCAAAGTGAACTCTTTTGTCCCTCACCATCCCCACCTTTTTCCCTAAGTCCCCAAAGTCCAATGTGCCATTGTTATGCCGTTGTGTCCTCATAGCTTAGCTCCCACATATGAGTGAGAACAAACCATGTTTGGCTTTCCATTCCTGAGTTACTTTATTCAGAATAATTTTCTTCCGGGTTGCTGCAAATGCCATTATTTTGTTCCTTTTTATGACTGAGTAGGAGTCCATTGAATATATATATATACCACATTTTCATGATCCACTTGTTGATTGGTGGGCATTTAGGCTGGTTCTATATTTTTGCAATTGCAAATTGTGCTACTATAAACATGCGTGTGCAAGTATCTTTTTTATATAATCACTTCTTTTCCTCTGGATAGATACCTCGTAGTGGGATTGCTGGATCAAATGGTAGATCTACTTTTAGTTCTTTAAGGAATTTCCACTGTTTTTCATAGTGGTTGTACTAGATAACATTTCCACCAGCAGTGTAGAATTTTTCCCTTTTCACTGCATCCATGTCAATATCTATTATTTTTTGATTTTTCGATTATAGCAATTGTATTAGTCTGTTTTCACACTGCTGATAAAGTCATACCCAAGACTGGGCAATTTACAAAGGAAAGAGGATAGAATTCACTGTTAATGGAGAACTCACAGTTCCATCTGACTGGGGAAGCCTCCTAATAATAGTGGAAGGCAAGGAGGGGCAAGTCACATCTAAGGTGGATGGCAGCAGGCAAAAAAAGAGATGTGCAGAAAAATTCTCAGTTTTAAAACCATCAGATCTGGTGAGACTTATTCACTATCATGAGAACAGCATGGGAAAGACTTGCCCCCATGATTCAATTACCCACCACTGGGTCCCTACCACAGCTCATGGGAATTCAAGATGAGATTTGGGTGGGGATACAGACAAACCATATTAGCCATTGTTGCAGGAATTAGGTGGTACCAAATTGTGGTTTTAATTTGAATTTCCTGAAAATGCATGATGTTCAGAATTTTTCTACATGCTTGTTGGCCATTTGTATATCTTCCATTGAGAATTGTCTATTCATGTCCTTAGTCCACTTTTTGATGGGATCGTTTGTTTCTTTCTTGTTGATTTGTTTGAGTTCTTTGTAGATTCTGGATATTAGTTCTTTGTTGGATTATAGATTGCAAGGATTTTCTTCATCTCTGTGGATGCTCTGTTAACTCTGCTGATTATTTATGTTGCCGGGCAGAAGCTTTTTAGTTTAACTAAGTTCCATCTATTTATCTTTGTTTTTGTTGCATTTGCTTTGGGTTCTTGATCATGAAATCTTTGCTTAGCCAGTGTCTAGAAGGATTTTTTTCCGATGTTATCTTCTAGAATCATTATGGTTTCAAGTATTGGATTTAACTCTTTGATCTACCTTGAGTTGATTTTTGTTAGGGTAAAAGGTGAGGACCAGTATCATTCTTCTACATGTGTCTTGCCAATTATCCCAGCCCAATTTACTGAGTAGGGTATGTTTCGCCCACTTTATGTTTTTGTTTGCTGTGTCAAAAATCAGTTGGCTGTAAGTATTTGGCTTTATTTCTAGTTTCTCTATTCTGTTCCATTGATCTATGTGCCTACTTTAATACCAGTACCATGCTGTTTTGGTGACTGTGGACTTTTAGTATAGTTTGAAGTCAGGTAATTGTGTAATGTGATGCCTCCACATGTGCTGGTTTTCACTTATTCTTGCTTCGGCTATGTGGATTATTTATTGGTGGCATATGAATTTTAGGATGTTTTTCTAGTTCTGTAAAGAATGATGTTGGCATTTTGATGGGGATTGCATTCAATTTGTAGATTGCTTTTCACTATATGGTCATTTTCACAATATTGATTTTACCCATCCATGAGCATGGCATGTGTTTCCATTTATTTGTGTTGTCTGTGATTTCTTTCAGCAGTGTCTTGTAGATTTTCTTGCAGAGGTTTTTCACATTCTTAGTTAGGTATAATTCTAAGCATTTAATTTTTTGACCGCTATTGTGAAAGAGGTTGAGTTCTTGCTTTGATTCTCAGTTTGGTCACTGTTGTTGTATAAGAGAGCTACTAGTTTGTATATATTAATTTTGTATATTGGAACTTTGCTGAATTCATTTAACAGTTTTAGGAGCTGAACTTTTTGAGTTGGTTTGTAGGGTTTTCTAGATATACAATCATATCATCAACAAACAGCAATGGTATGGCCTCCTCTTTACTGATTTAGATACCCTTTATTTCTTTCTCTTGTCTGATTACTCTGGCTAGGACTTCCAGTACTATGTTGAATAAAAGTGGTGAAAATGGGCATCCTTCTCTTGTTCCAGATCTCAGGGGGAATGTTTTCAACTTTTCCGTGTTCAGTATGATTTTGTCTGTGGATTTGTCATAGATGGATTTTATTACTTTAAGGTATGTCCCTTCTATGCCAATTTTGCTGAGGGTTTTAATCATAAAGGGATGATAGATTTCATCAAATGCTTTTTCTTCATCTATTGAGACGATCTGTGATTTCTGTTTTTCATTTTGTTTATGCATTTTATCACATTTATTGACTTATATATGTTAAACCATCTCTGTATCCCTGGTATGCAACCCATTTGATCCTGGTTGATTATGTTTTTGATATGCTGTTTGATTTGGTTCACTATTATTTTATTGAGGATTTTTGCATTTTGTTCATAAGGGATATCAATCTGTGGTTTTCTTTTTCTGTTATGTCTTTTCCTGATTTTGGCATTAGGATGATATTAGCTTCATAGAATGATTTAAGGAGGATTCCCTCTTTTTCTATCATATAGAATAGTGTCAATAGGATTCGAGCCAATTTCCCTTTGAATGTTTAATAGAATTCAGTGTTTTCTGCTGGATTACATTTCTATATAACTGGGCCTCACATAGAAAAGAAGCAGTAAACACTTCCATAAATAATGTGAACCCCAAATCACTTCTTCACAATATTCAATTCTATATTTGAATTTACAACTAGCTATTTCCTTATACATGAATTCTTAAAATCATTTAGCCAAATGTCTAGATCCTTTACTAAGCTTACTGGATATTTTTATCAAGATAGATATAATTACTTGTTTAAGGAAAAAAAAATCTATACCCTGTGAGGAAGGTAAGGAGAAGTATATTCTTCCTCCATAAATATAGATTATTATTGTTCCTAGGGTTCATGAGAGAATCATTTCTACTCATAAACATCTGCTCTTATAATGCATTCATGAAAAAAATTGTAATAGCTAAGTTGTTTAAATTATGAAATCTCATATGTAATTCAACCAATAAAACATTACGTATCTTTGGTTTAGCTATTTCTTTCTTTTTTTTTTTTTTTTTTTCTTGTTCTGGATGTTTAAAAGGGCCATGATTTAAAATATCTGGATTTATTTTGTACTTCATAAGAATAATCATGTAAACTTTAAGAGTAAACTTTAAGAGTAAAAAGAGATTATAATATGTAAACTTTAAGAGTAAAAAGTGAATATAATAAAATACAGAACACATTTATATTTTACATTATTCAAGTTAGGGAGATTTAGTAGCTCATATCATATTCTCTCACAAATGCATATTTGCAGTATATCAAGTTTTTAATTGTTTAGGGAGACCAAATAAGGGATAAGCTAACAGTTTTAAATGGGTATAAAATGCTATGTAGATATCAACTTTAAAAATGAATCTTTGATGTGTGTCTTCTTTTCGTTTTTGCAATTAATTTTAGCTTTTGAAGCCATTTGGAATTCAATTTAAGCCCACAGAGTATAAAATTATGCATTAACTTGAAGATAGACCCATATTTAGCAAAAACAAGGTTGGAAGATCAACAGGATTCGAGACAAGTGTTAATTTCAAATGTATAAACTCAACTTTACCAGGGCTTTTAAAACAACTAGCACATTTGTCCCTAATCAAAGGCTTTAATTTAATCATCAGAGACTGTAAGATGCTTTTTAATTCTGCCTCTCATATGGGGCCAACTAGCATTTATTGTCACACAGTTTTAGCAAATACCCACAGATGAATCTAAAATTGAAATCCGAAGACTCTGAGGTTTTATATAAAATTTACCTCTTTGAAGTGAATTGCATTAGGAGCTGGGAAAAAGAAGTTAAAACAGAAGTTTTATACCTGGCATTTTTCTGCAATAAGAGGGAAGGGAGTTTCCAATGTGAAAATCTTCTATGTGCACCCAGTGTTAATATGATGCTCTAGATGCATATTCAAAGTGAGCAATATCTTGCACAGATTAGTGACAAAGTGAAGTAAACCTAGATCCCTTATCCTTACATTTGTTTCCAATAGTGATCTTCCCTGCTACATTCTAACACACAAATTCTCATAGGCTGTAAAGTAGCCCAAAGACATCTTTCCATGTCAATCTATCTGGTTAGTTTCATTATTGAATTAGATTGTCATATCTTTTATCTATCTATCCAATTATTAGACAATTAATTATTTATTAGGCTGTCCAATTATTAGACAATTAATTAAATTTGCAGTTGTAATCTGTGGAACCAATTTTACTCTCATCATATTGATTAGACTAAAGTCTTCAGTTGTATCAAAATATTGGAGAGTAGAATGCTAGTCAAAACTGTTTTATAAACATTCTTATTAATCATCAAATCATTTATATGAATATGTATTATATTTCCTATTATAAGGAAGGATATTTTTTCAACATGAGGCAGCTTCAAATGGTTGGCAATCAATGCTCTTGATTGCTGATGCACCGAATTTCTGTAAATGCAATAATTAGTGCTCCCATGAACTCTTACTGGTTTCCTCATCTTCTAACTCTACTGACATTTCACTTGCTTTCCTATAAATTTTAGAATTGTTGAAGATACTTCAGAAACACCTTGAATCCAGCAGTGTTTTCAAGTGGGACAATGCTTTTATCGTATAAATGTATTTTAGAATTCTCTTTAAGGAACAAAAGTTATTACCACACACCCACAAAACAATGTTTTGCATGAAGTATAATATCTAATACATTTTAACAGGACTTGTATCTTGATTGATATAGAGATACCTTAGAATAGCATCACAAAAGGAAACCTCCAGGAACATGCTTCACTTAGCAGCTACAGTTTCAATTTCCTTTTCAACTATTTACATTTGTGAATCTTGTAGAAAACAATAACTCTGCTCACATTTACAATGAGCTCTTTTATTCATTAGTTACATTGGGTGAACAATGTTTTATGATTTGCTCAGCCACTTGCATTTCCCGAATAAATGGAAAACAGTACAAATGAACAAACAGATAAAGAAAATGTAAATAGCACTAGAAAAAGTCAAATATTAAAGAATAAGCATGGATAAATAACATGAAAAATTCTTTAGGCTGCTCAATGCATTTACCTGGGGATGCTAGTAAATAGTTAACATATAACTCAATCACTTTTCTGTTTTTAATGAGAAAAACATATTTTGAAAAGTAGGATTATGCTTTGATTTTTGGCCTTTAGTTTTATATAATTATGTCTTGGGGGACTTTTATTATTTGTGATATAAAAATATACATCTTTTTAATCTTAATGTTTTATTTTATCATTTTATTTACTTGATGCTTATAAAATTTTTCCTCTTATTAATCAAAAATTGCTGTTTATTATATTGATTCTTTTTTATACAATATTATTTCACAGAAATATTTGATTATTCTTAGATTTATTCTAAATTATAATTTTTACATTATTTTAGAAAACATATGTATCATATTTAATATAGGCCAGTGGAACTAATTATATATATTTATAGCAAAATATTAACTCTAGAACTCAGTTTTTAAAGTCAAAAGCATTAATTGAGAACATACTGTGTCACTGAAATAAGCAGTAAGGCCTAGACCATGAATGACAAATACGACAAATTCAATAAAAATAATACTAAGCAGTATATTGCATGAACTGTAAGAATGAAATATTAAGTAAAATTCCATTGTCATTTTATGTATTATTTGATAAGTATGCTTTCCAATGTATCTGAATAAATATTACCTATAGTATTTCCATTCTCTGTTTAACTAAGGTGAAGTATAAATGTGACTTACTGGGTTCTCGTTAGGGAGCCCAGAAGCACTGTGCCCAGATTCTTAATAGATTTACTTTAGTTAAGACCCTTTTGGAAAAGAGAACCTTAAATACAATTTTCTATATAATACATTGTTTTTGAATTTCTGGTTTATAAGTTGAGTTGCCTAGTTTTGTTTATCTAGTCATTTTCTACCTTATCTTCAGTCACCTTTTGAATACCTTTTATTTTATTAGAGATGTTTCTTATTTTCAAGCCACAGATTTTCTTTTAACACACACTGCAATAAAACTGACTAAAGAATTCCAAAGAGTTAATGTTGTTCAAAAAATATTCTGAAGGCTTTCTTGGTATATTTATATCCTCTGAGAATTAACATAAAATAGTCTCAAACTTGCAATATAAACTGCTAAAAATAAAAATGGAATGTAAAATGTATAATGATGTAAGTTCCAGCATGTATTATTAGTTTGATTTACTACTAAACCTCATCCTTTCTGCTCTTATTAATATTGTGTGTAATATCCACTACATCCATTTAATAAAAGAGGAAACTTTAAATTCATGAATTTCAAATTACAACTCATTTAAATCTCAGAATTACAAAGGAATGAGCCATAAGCCCAAGTCTTTCTAACTGGCCCACGAATAGCATTATCTTCCTTAATGGTCAGTACACATAAGGTATGGAAATTTAATTATTCCCTTGAGTTCTCTACAGTTCAGGCATCCAGATGATAGGCTATAAAATAGACCATATTTGCTCTTTGCCGCAGATCTTTCTTCACTGTGATAGAGTTGGCCAAGAGTGCCTATAGTTATATTCTTTTTCACATCCAGATATTGTACAGTAAGTTTGCATACAAAAATATATATAATGTGTCCTATCATAATTTCAAAAGACTTAAAATCCAGCACACCCTGATAAAAATAAAAATAGATGAAATGCAAAAGGTGCTTTAGGAAGCTAATCATTTATTCTAGTTGAGAATTACCCAAAGAATTTGCATAGCAAGCACAGAATGTTGTGAAAATTAAGTCAGTTTTATAGGCTACATAATTATTATTAGTGTGCTATTATAGAGAACATTTCAGTACTTACTCAGTTGATTCTGTTATTGTCTGTTCCCACTGATACTGCAGCCATCTATGAAAGAGACTAAATCATTCAATATGGCTCTAGTCCTGCCACAGAAAATACTTGCTGCCCAGCAACACCCTTTCACAGAGGAGCTGGAAGAATTCTAAATGAGAAAGTTTTTTGTTTTTATTTGGCAGCATTTGCATTTGGCATAAAATAGGTGAATACCTGACAGTGGCTGATGCCTTGACAACCAGTCTTATAAATATCACACAGAACAACCTCTCTGGACAGAAAAAGGACATGTTAATTAGCACCTCTGTGGAAAACTGTATGGAGATTTCTTGATTTCTCAAATAACTAAAAATAGAACTACCATTTAATCTAGTAATTCAACTGTTGGGTATCCACCCAAAGGAAAAGAAATCAATATACAAAAAAACCCACCTGCACTTGTTTGTTTATCTCAGCACTATTCATAATAAAGTCATGAAATCAACCTGAATATCTATCAATGGATAATTGGATAAAGAAAATGGAATATATATATATATACACACACACACACACACACACACATATGCATGTGTGTGTATATATATTATTCTTAGATATATATGTGTGTATATGTGTGTGTGTGTATATGTATTATTCTTAGATATATATGTGTGTATATGTGTGTGTGTGTATATATATATTTAATACTATGCAGCCATAAAGAATAATAAAATAGTAGCTATTGCAGCACCATGGATGGAGCTGGAGGCCACTATCCTAAGTGAAATAACTCAGAAACAAAAAGTCAAATGCTACATGTTCTCTCTCATAAGTAGAACCTAAACAATGAGTCCAGATGGACATACAGAGTGGAATAACAAACATGAGAGCCTCCAAAACCTGTGAGGGTGGGAGGAGAGAAGATTGAAAAATTACGTATTGGGTACAAGGGTTATTATTCCCATGATGGATACACTGGAAAACCAGACTCCACCACTAGGCAATATAGCCATGTAACAAAGCTCCACTTACTCCCATTAATTCTTTTTTTTTTATTTTTTTTATTTTTTTTATTTTTTTTTAATTTTTATTTATTTATTTATTTATTTTTTTTTGAGACGGAGTCTCGCTCTGTCACCCAGGCTGGAGTGCGGTGGCCAGATCTCAGCTCACTGAGTGTGGAGAAATGCTGTCAATACAAACTCACCCCACGGGAGACCAGGCCCAAAACTTTAATTATCATGTGGAAATATTGTTGTTTAGATATCCGGGTATAACAATACACAAATATTGCTTCCACTTAAATTTTGTTTAACTGACAGAATATTTTAGTTGAAGTTAAATGAAATCGCATTAAAGAAAACATTATATATTAACTAATCATCTTTACCAATATTACAACCAGAAAACTACTAATAATATTTGATGCAATTCTGTTTTTAATACTGAAATTTTCATTACCACAGAAATGAATAAAATTTTGCCAAGTATAATTTCACGAACTGCTTCTTTTTGGGTCCTTTAGAGTCTCTCTCTCTCTCTTACATTCCCTTGATCCTTAATCATCTTCTTTTCCTTTTACTAAATGAAAACAAACAAACAAAAATACCCACTAAACCAAAAAAAAATTTTTTTTACAAAATAATTTATACTTATTTTTGTGAAACCGGAATGTTTACAAAAGCAAAACAATGAGGAAAAACTAAAGAAAAAAAAAGATATATATATACACACACACACACACATGCATATATATATATTTATATATATACATGTATATATATACACATATACAAATATGTGTGTGTGTATATATACATATATACACATATACAAATATGTGTGTGTATATATATACATATACACACACACACACACATGCACACACACACACATATATATGTGACCCTTGAACAACATGAGTTTCAACTGTGTGAGTTCACTTATAATTTTTTTTTTTTTTTTTCCAACAAATACAGCCCACTCTATACTGGATGTTCCTCCTCCGCAAACAGAGGCAGATAGAAAATACAGTACTCATCGGCTTTTCATTCTGCAAATATAGAGGACTGACTTTTCCTTAAGTGGGTTCTGCAAGGCTGACTTCAGAGTGGGCTTGATTATGCACAGATTTTGGTAATCTGGTGGGGTCCTGGAACCAATACCTCTCAAATACAGGCATATCACTGTGTGTGTGTGTGTGTGTGTGTGTGTGTGTGTGTGTTTGTGTGTGTGGGTGTGTGACCATGTGTATATCTGTATGCAGAGATAAGAATTATCAAGTTGTGGCCGGGCGCGGTGGCTCAAGCCTGTAATCCCAGCACTTTGGGAGGCCGAGACGGGCGGATCACGAGGTCAGGAGATCGAGACCATCCTGGCTAACACAATGAAACCCCGTCTCCACTAAAAATACAAAAAAATTAGCCGGGCGTGGTGGCGGCGCCTATAGTCCCAGCTACTCGGGAGGCTGAGGCAGGAGAATGGCGGGAACCCGGGAGGCGGAGCTTGCAGTGAGCCGAGATCGCGCCACTGCACTCCAGCCTGGGCGACAGAGCGAGACTCCGCCTCAAAAAAAAAAAAAAAAAAAAAAAAATTATCAAGTTGTGAATGCCTTATAAACTTAAAATTATGCCGATTTGTAAATCTCTTATGTAACTCATTAGTGCACATCTTTTGTTCCTTGCATTTGCAGAGATACTTTGTTCTGTACTTTTGCAGAGATAGCATTTTGGAAATACTATGATGTTTAGTCACTTTCATTATTTATTATAGATGGCAATATAGTTATTGACATTCTGTTATAGATGGCAATATAGTTATTGCCATCTATAATAGAAAATAATCAAACTTGGACAATCTATTGGGTGCAATGTAAAATATTTGGGTGATGGGTATACTAAAAGCCCAGACTTCACCACTATGTGATACATCCATGTAACAAAACTGCATTTGTACTTTTTAATCTATAAAAATGGCTTTAAAAAAGAAAGCACAAGAAAATGTTCTGGGTGTTAACTTTATCCTATTACTGTTTTACATGGGTTACAGGGCTACAATATTTTCCAAAACATGTTCTCTTCTACATTTGATATTATTACATATTTCTGTTGTTAAATAAAGCCTCATTTAAAAAAAAAATCATAGAGCATAAGACAGTGAACTGTCTTTTAGTTACACTTTAAAAATACTCACTGCCACTGCTTTTCTAACTCGATATTCTCCATCTGTGTAATCAGTCCTTTACACTGGTTCCGGTCTCTGTACTGAAATGGCATGGTTCAATGAGTTTATAGTCAACTTCACCTGTTGGCAGGAAAATAATAAATTTAGGCTGAGTGTAGCCTGAAAAAAAGTTCCCAGCCATGCTGACGCCATTGATTTGGTGATACTTCATATGTCACATTACACATTATCAAACATCCCTGCTGGCTATAGCAGCCCATGACTCTGCCACTCAAGAATTCGTTATGTGATGTGTAAAAACATCATGAATTATTTGCAGTAATTTTGTCCTATCTGTGCTTCTGCCATTTTTATCCCAAATGATTAATGTTGCTTCGATTGAAGGTATGGTCTGAAACTTCAGTCCAGGATTGCCATTTGAGTCTTAGGAAAAAAAAAATGTTTTTTTTTTATGTTTTAAATATTATGTTATCCAAATGCTTAGGTAATGTTTAACCAAGTTAATTAGATTTTGGAGAATATTAGAATAAACTGGATATTGGTGGTTCATAGACAATAGACACCATGAATAGAAAATCACCAGTGTTAAAAATGTAAATTATGAGAGAGGTGTATATTTTTCTGATTTTGAGTATCACCTAAGTTGCAAAATTGACAATACTTGAATGATACTGTGTTTTTATGATGATATAAATTCTGCCAGCTACTTTTTATTATTAATTTTAGAGCACAACTGAAGTTTTCAAGTTGAAAACGTAACTCACTGAGCCATAGGGCTCTGGGAACTTGTTGGTCATAAGAAAGAGCATGGATAGTGTATGGATGAATTCAAAAGAGAGGAATCATACATACTCTGTGCAGCACTGTGGACCACTTTGTTTGTTCACCAAAGAGACTATTCAAGTCTGTGATTTCTGTCATGGGTAGCAACTACCCAGGGCCAGTGTCACAGGCAGTAAAGGAATTTACCAAGACAGTTGTAGGTAAAGAAAGACATATTTATTAAAGAAAGTATGAAAATGCATTGCAAGATTGCAATGGGGAGCACAGCAGAGAAGGGGATGTCTACAAAGGGAGAAGGGCTGGAGGGGAGTTTACAGGGTTGTTTGGGTGACAGCTACGTGCAGAATGAGGTTTTGCTGCTGGGACCATGCATGGAAGGATGTCATTGTGCCCACGGGTTGTTTGTGGTGAGTCATCTTTCAGAACAGTTGTTCATTGTTCTACTCACCTGGGGTCCTCCCCATCCTGGGACCTTTCCTTGTTGTTGCTTACTTGTCCTATCAGGACTCCAAAACTTCCTTTTCATTTCCACCACTACTGTGCTGTGTACATTCTTATGCTTTCAGTTCTGGTCTTCTGGAATATGTTATTAAAGTATGTTCTTGCCCTCAAAGTCTCTATTACTTACTTATTCTAACTAAAGCCATTCTACATACAATAACAAAAATTATTCTGCTAAAGCAGACTTCAATCTGTTTTCTAGTTCAGAATAGAGGCCCCAGAAGTTTACAAGAGTTTGGATTCCTCGTGAAAATGATGACTTTTTATCATCTGTTAATTTGCTATCTGTGAAGCATTATCTCAACTATTCCCTTCATCAAACGTCCCTCACACTGGTAAATCTGCCTTTCCCTGCACAGTACATGCATTTTCGCAACACTTTTAGGAAACTCTGTTTTTTACTTTTTTTTATTTTATTTTTCCCATTCATCAACTGCTCAACAACAAATGTGTCCTATTCTTTAGACTATAACTTAATTTTCTCAACCTGAAATAATCTCATTCTCATTTTAATAGCATCATGCACGTTCATCTTTGAATCTTCAGAATCTATTGTTATACCCTGAACCTCTTTGCTCAATTAATTTTTGTTGACTTGGGAATGAATGTGTATTTTACCATAATAATAATTTGATTAATCCTATGCATTTTCAGATATAAAGATATGTTTCATAAGATTCTGTATTAAAAGTTATATTTTTACTGCCATTTTGTAATGTAGTTTATTTGCAAGCTAAAAATAAGTATTTCCAAAGACAAAAGACAGCCAATTCTGAGTGTATGATATAATAAAATATATGAAGTGGTATAAAGCTTTTAAGGTATAAAATTTAATACTTTAATAAAACGTTATTATAGTATTCATTTTTAAGTAAAGTAATTTAAAATATATTTTCTAAGTTTTTTCTTCATTGTTTTAAAAATAGATGCCAAATATCTGTTAGCTTTTTTTTATAGCTCACTGTTTTATTCTCTACTTTTTCTGGGTGTCAGGATGTCTATCAGCTTGCTTGTTAAGATTCACCACATGACTAACTTTCCTTATCTAATACACAGTCTGCATATGGTGATGATATTTGTGGGAAATGCCTGAAAGATATTCCACCTCGCCCTCCCACCCTTATGTTACTGCGTCCTTCAAATAACATGATAGCCAGAGCTGAAGAACAATGCAACAGATGCTCCCCCTCAGAAACTAACTAAAAGGAAAGGATTCTAAAATACTGTCGGCGATATAATCTCAATTTATGTTCAAACTAATCACAATTTATGTCCAAAATAATCATCATGCTAATTCATAATTACCTCATAGGAAAATGGTGCAAATAGAAAAACAATAAGCATTTTAGATGGAGATCCATGCATTTTTCAGTCCCAGGACTTAGGTTGGAATTGTGATAGCTGGCAGTATAATGCAAAATTCAAGGCAGAGAGAATAGGAGCAAAATTTAGAGCACTGCCTCAAAAGATGATGCTAAAAACTAATATACTTGGAAGAAAGTGAAATGGAAATACTATGATCAAAAGCACACATTTTAAGCAGAAACATGGAATAAGTTACTTAAGGTAAGCAATATATATTAGAATATTATTTTATTCATTCCATCTTTAGTTTATTCACTTAACAAACATTTACTGATTATTATATTCTAAGCACCATGCCAGTTGCCAGCATAACTAATGCGAAAGAGATGTGTCACTACCTCTTTGAATCTCATAGTTTAATGTAAAATATAAATGTAATAAAAATACAGGAAATTTTGGTGCAAAATGTAAATATTGAAAATATTTGCCTACAGATGAGGAAGAGAGGAATCAGTGGACAGATTCAAGAAATATGCAGCACTTACTTGTCTCTTGAATGATAGATAGGAGCTTGCCAACCGGATAAGGGAAGATGAACATTTCAGACAAAACATACTGCACATTCTTAATGTTATCACAGTTAGAATGTAGAAAACTGCATATATAATTTGTTCATATGTGCAAAAATGTGCTACATTTGTATCACCATCTTATGCTTATTAAAATATTTAATTTCTATTGAATCATTTATTTATCTAGTATCTCTCAGTTATCTGATCTTGGTTCTGTGTACTGATTTTACTATGCTAGGTAGGGATAGCAAGTTGCAAATTGCATTTCTCAGACTTCTTTGCCAAATGGCTTCTACTTAAAAGAAGTACACTATTGAGAACAAAAAAACCAATGATATAAGCAAAAAGATACATTATCTCAAAGCACTATCTTAAATGAAAGACATCAGACTCAAAATTTACATACTACATGATTCCAGTCATGACATTCTGGAAAAGGCAAAAAGTGGTGGTGGGGTGAGGATGGAATGAAGAGGAGATTAGTGATTGCCAGTGACTTGGTGTAGGGGTAGCCTTGAACTAAAACAAGGAGCAGTGTAAAGAGATTTTAAATCGAAGAGAATTGTCTTCTAAGATGAATTTGTTGGTGGTAACATTATTTCAAGCATTTGTCAGAATTTACAATACTGGGCAACAAAAGATTAAATTTTTTTCATCTAATTTTTTAAAAAAGGTAAATAAAATTAAAATGACCAGTGTATACTTGTTCATTGTAAAGCTTGTTCAACTTGGAATACGTTCAAATTTGTGTAATCATGTAATGAAATGTTTAAAATGAAATATAAGCACACAGAGTGAAGAAGAGAATAGAGAGACGGAGAGAGGAAGGAGAATGAGGAGGAAGGGAGGGAAGGAAAGAGGAGGGCTGGAAAGTACAAGAGAGAAGAGGAGAGGAGAGAATAATTAGAATATTATCTTGAGGGTGACCAAAGGTATAAAATCTACAGAACTTTAAAGAATTGGTTGATGCTATAGTTACAGAACAGCTTGCCTATTCCGTTAACATTTTTTCTACATTTACTGCATTTGAGAAGTTATATCTGTGGCTCATGATGAGATGTTCTACCCAGATTTCCCGTTAAGTCCTCAGTGAAATTGATGTTACTTAACAGGAATTGCTTCTCCTGGGGCTCCTTCTCTTTACCAAGTTCTGCTCATCCAATGTCTTCTTAACATAATATAAATGTCTAGTCTCATCCAATTTGGGATAATTCTGAATGGCCATCCTAGTTTCAGAGGAAGAAACTGAGGTCTTTGTTGAGATTACAGCATCATCCAGTTTCTTACTCTGTCTACTGCTGATTCCTTCCTTTTCTATTCCTTCTAAAGATGGGAAGTACAGTAGCACTCCTCAATAAACTTCAGACATACTAATCTAATCTCCATCTCAGAGTCTACTTTCCAGCTAATCTAGTCTATGATAATTCCCAAATCAAGAAAAATAAAGCTACTTCCCTTATAGTGAACTAAATAATTAAAAATATAGAGCTACTCTAAAAACAGTAAGAAGCAGAAGTTGGAGAATATCCAAAAACTATATTTAAAAAGTCACCCTTTTAAAATAAATATTGTAAAAAAAAAAATTAGCTTAATTTCGTCCTTGAAAATTATTTTAGTTAATTCTCAGCATTTGTTTCAATTATAAAATTATTCTTTTATTTATTTGTTTATTTACTTTTTGAGACAGAGTCTCATTCTGTCACCCAGGCTGGAATACAGTGGCTCGATCTCAGCTCACTTTAACCTCTGCCTCCCCAGTTTAAGCAATTCTCCTGCCTCAGCCTCCCAAGTAGCTGGGATTACAGACACGTGCTACCACACTCGGCTAATTTGTGTATTTTTAGTAGAGGCAGGGTTTCACCGTGTTGGCCAGGCTGGCCTTGAACTCCTGACTTCAAGTCATGTGCCCCTCTCAGCCTCCTAAAGTGTGAGCCACCGTGCCTGGCCTGAAAAAACAAACAAACAAACAAAAACATTATTCTTAATTGCAATTAGGACTTTATTATAATTTTTCCATAAGACTTTTTTTCCAACAACAAAATATTATAGAATTAATTTCAGTGGATTGCAGCCTTAAATTTATTTCCTAAGAATACTCACAAAACATTGAATAAAATGTTTGTTCTAATTATTACTATTGAAAACTTGTTTGAATTGCAATTTAACATTTATTATTAGTGCATAAAATATAATAACTGAAAAAATTTGAATAAGTAATATAAGTTACCTCAGCAAAATTTACAAGTATTAATTGTTTTCTGTTAAGAAGAAAAAGTTAATGCCCTTAATAGTTGGAGATTGGTTTACTATAGTTGCAATATGAATGTTTATAAGTAAAGATTCTCAGTCTTAAGGAATGTACTGTTTGAAGAATTAAGACAGAAGAAAATGTCTGATTGTTCTGAATATTCATGATAAATAATTAAAATGATAAAAAAATGTTTACATAAAAATATCAATATATTGGATTATGAGTGGGGTAGGCAGGGAAAAGGAAGGAGACTAAAATAAATTACTTGGGAAAAGAAGAAACAAATTCGTAAAGAGAGGTGACAACACTTTGTCAGAAGATAGCTTGAGGCAAAATAGGTGAAAATCACAAAGAGGCAAGAAGCACAGAAAAGGAAACAAAATTGCAGAGGAATAGCAAAAGCAAAGGCTTAATAGTTATTCTGTGTGGGACATGTTGACAGCATGCCAAAAGAATTAGGATCTCATCAGTCTGGAGGCCTAACGACTGTGTAGAGGAGGAAGAAACAGATAAATGGAGTCTATAAAGAAAGTCAAGAACAAACTGATTTTGAAGGGAATATTATGTTCCTGCCAAAATCCCTTGACTCAAAAAAGAAAAGACAGATGATCCCTCCTGTTACATGACAGTTGGGTCATAATCTCTGTTTTATTCAGAGATAAGAATGAAACTATTTTTAAGTCAATCCATAGAAGATCTAGGACACCATCTATCCATCAAGAGAAAGGTTGACCCTTTACTGAAAAAGAAGTCTTGAAACAGTAATCATGGACTATCTCTTTAGAACTAAAAAAAATGAGAATATTGAAATAGTTCTGATAAATATTTATTTTATGGGTGATTTAAGCAGTGCATCTAAGCATTTGAATTATTGACCTGACCTCTTAAATTTTCAAATGTAATAAAAGCTCTTTTAGCCAACTTTTATTTAACTGACTTACCTGATGAACTGACACTTTCATTTAACACAACTGACACCCGTAACTCACCTATTCTCAAATAAATACACACATTTCTGCTCCCACCATTTTATGTTTACCAATCTTAGTTGTGTTTGTTCTCCAATTTATTTATCACAGTAGTATCTAAAATTGTAATCACACAATATTGTATAATTGTAGTAATGCAAATATATACTAAGCTGAATAGAAAGAAAAGGATGTAAAGAATTGTTTTATGAGGGGGGGGGCGGGTCAGTTCCAAGATGGCCAAATAGGAACAGCTCCAACTACAGCTCTCAGCCTGAGAGACGCAGAAGACGGGTAATTCCTGTATTTCCAACTGAGGTACAGGGTTCATCTCACTGGGTCTTGTCAGACAGTGGGTGCAGGACAGTGGATGCAGCCCACCGAGCGCCAGCCAAAGCAGGGCAAGGCATTGCCTCACCCAGGAAGTGCAAGGTATCAGGCAATTCCCTTTCCTAGCCAAGGGAAGCTGTGACAGATGGCAGCTGGAAAATCGGGTGACTCCCACCCAAAAACTGCACTTTTCCAATGGTCTTAACAAATGGCACACCAGGAGATTATATCTCACACTTGGCTTGGAGGGTCCCACATCCACAGAGCCTCGTTCATTGCTAGCAGATCAGTCTGAGATTGAAGTGCAAGGTGGCAGTGAGGCTGGGGGGAGGGGTGCCTGCAATTGCCGAGCCTTGAGTAGGTAAACAAAATGGTCCGGAAGCTTGAACTTTGTGGAGTGCACTGCAGCTCAAGGAGGCATGCCTGCCTCTGTAGACTCCACCTCTGGGGGCAGGGCATAGCGAACAAAAGGCAGCAGAAACCTCTGTAGACTTAAATGTTCCTGTCCGACAGCTTTGCAGAGAGCAGTGGTTCTCCCAACATGGAGTTTGAGATCTGAGAATGGACAGACTGCCTCCTCAATTGGGTCCCTGACCTCTGAGTAGCCTAACTGGGAGGCACCCCCCAGTAGGGGCAGACTGACACCTCACACAGTCAGGTACTCCTCTGAGACAAAGCTTCCAGAGGAAAGATCAGGCAGCACCATTGGCTGTTTAGCAATATTCACTGTTCTGCAGCCTCTGCTGCTAATATCCAGGCAAACAGGGTCTGGAGTGGACCTCCAGCAAAATCCAGAAGACCTGCAGCTGAGGGTCCTGACTGTTAGAAGGAAAATTAACAAACAGAAAGGACATCCACACCAAAACCTCATCAGTACATCACCAACATCAAAGACTAAAGGCAGATAAAACCACAACGATGGGGAAGAAACAGAACAGAAAAGCTGAACATTCTAAAAATCAGAGCACCTCTCTCCATCTAAAGGAACTCAGATCCTCGCCAGCAACGGAACAAAGCTGGACAGAGAATGACTTTGATAAGTTGAGAGAAGAAGACTTCAGATGATCAAACTGCTCCAAGCTAAAGGAGGAAGTTCGAACCCATCACAAAGAAGCTAAAAACCTTGAAAAAAGATTAGATGAATGGCTAACTAGAATAACCAGTGTAGAGAAGTCCTTAAATGACCTGATGGAGCTGAAAACCATGGCAAAAGAACTACATGACACATGCACAAGCTTCAGTAGCTGATTAGATCAACTGGAAGAAAGGATATCAAATGAATGAAATGAAGCAAGAAGAGAAGTTTAGAGAAAAAAGAGTAAAAAGAAATGAACAAAAGAACAAGCAGCAATCTATGCTGTAGTGCAGACTCTGCTAGTGACCACAAAGTTGGAAGTAAAGCACTCCTCAGCAAATGTAAAAGACCCAAAATTATAACAAACTGTCTCTCTGACCACAGTGCAATGAAACCAGAACTCAGGATTAAGAAACTCACTCAAAACTGTTCAACTACATGGAAACTGAACAATCTGCTCCTGAATGACTACTGGGTACATAACAAAATGAAGGCAGAAATAAAGATGCTCTTTGAAACCAATGAGAACAAAGACACAACATATCAGAATCTCTGGGAAACATTTAAAGCAGTGTGTAGAGGGAAATTTATAGCACTAAATACCCACAAGAGAAAGCAGGAAAGATCTAAAGTTGACACCCTAACATCACAATTCAAAGAACTAGAGAAGCAAGAGCAAAAACATTGAAAAGCTAGCAGAAGGCAAGAAATAACTAAGATCAGAGCAGAACTGAAGGAGATAGAGACACAAAAAACCCTTCAAAAAATCAAGGAATCCAGGAGCTGGTTTTTTGGAAAGATCAACAAAATTGATAAACTGCTAGCAAGACTAATAAAGAAGAAAAGAGAGAAGAATCAAATAGATTTGATAAAAAATGATGAAGGGGATATCACCACCAATCCCCAGGAATACAAACTACCATGGGAGAATACTATAAACACCTCTACGTAAATAAAGTAGAAAATCTAGAAGAAATAGATAAATTCCTGGACTCCCAGGACTAAACCAGGAAGAAGTTCAAGCTCTGAATAGACCAATAACAGGCTCTGAAATTGAGGCAATAATTAATAGCCTACCAACCAAAAAAAGTCCAGGACCAGACAGATTCACAGCCAAATTCTACCAGAGGTACAAGGAGGATCTGGTACTATTCCTTCTGAAACTATTCCAATCAATAGAAAAAGAGGGAATCCTCGTTAACTCATTTTATGAGGTCAGTCTCACCCTGATACCAAAGACTGGCAGAGACAAAACAAAAAACAGAGAATTTAGACCAATATCCCTGATGAACATTTATGCAAATATCCTCAATAAAATACTGGCAAACCGAATCCAGCAGCACATCAGAAAGTTTATCCAGCATGATCAAGTGGGCTTCATCCCTGGGATGCAAGGCCAGTTCAACATATGCAAATCAGTAAACGTAATCCAGCATATAAACAGAACCAAAGACAAAAATCACATAATTATCTCAATAGATGCAGAAAAGGCCTTTGACAAAATTAATCAGCCCTTCATGCTAAAAACTCTCAATAAATTAGGTATCAGTGGGATGTATCTCAAAATAATAGCTATTTATGACAAACCCACAGCCAATATCATACTGAATGGGCAAAAACTGGAAACATTCCCTTTGAAAACTGGCACAAGACAGGGATGTACTCTCTAACCATTCCTATTCAACATAGTGTTGGAAGTTCTGGCCAGGGCGATCAGGCAGGAGAAAGAAATAAAGGATATTCAATTAGGAAAAAGGAAGTCAAATTGTCCCTGTTTGTAGGTGACATGATTGTCTATTTAGAAAACCCCATCATCTCAGCCCAAAATCTCCTTAAGCTAATAAGAAACTTTAGCAAAATCTCAGGATACAAAATCAATGTGCAAAAATCACAAGCATTCTTATACACCAATAACAGACAGAGAGCCAAATCATGAGTGAACTCCCATTCACAATTGCTTCAAAGAGAATAAAATACCTAGGAATCCAATTTACAAGGGATGTGAAGTACCTCTTCAAGGAGAACTACAAACCATTGCTCAGTGAAATAAAAGAGGACACAAACAAATGGAAGAACATTCCATGCTCATGGATAGGAAGAATCAATATCATGAAAATGGTGATACTGCCCAAGGTAATTTATAGATTCAATGCCATCCCCATCATGCTACTAATGACTTACTTCACAGAATTGGAAAGAACTACTTTGAAGTTCATATGGAACCAAAAAACAGCCCTCATTGCCAAGTCAATCCTAATCCAAAAGAAGAAAGCTGGAGGCGTCACACTACCTGACTTCAAACTATACTACAAGGCTACAGTAACTAAAACAGCATGGTACTGGTACCAAAACAGAGATATAAACCAATGGAACAGAACACAGCCATCAGAAATAATACCACACATCTACAACCATCTGATCTTTGACAAACCTAACACAAACAAGAAATGGGGAAAGAATTCCCTATTTAATAATTGGTGCTGGGAAAACTGGCTAGCCGTAAGTAGAAAGCTGAAACAGGATCCCTTCCTTACACCTTATACCAAAATTAATTCAAGATGGATTAAAGACTTAAATATTAGACCTAAAACCATAGAAACCCTAGAAGAAAACCTAGGCAATACCATTCAGGACATAGGCATGGACAAGGACTTTATGAATAAAACACCAAAAGCAATGGCAACAAAAGCCATAATTGACAAATGGGATCTAATTAAACTAAAGAGCTTCTGCACAGCAAAAGAAACTACCATCAGAGTGAACAGGCAACCTACAGATTGGGAGAAAATTTTTGCAATCTGTTCATCTGACAAAGGGTTAATATCCAAATTCTACAAATAACTCAAACAAATTTACAAGAAAAAAACAAACAGTCCCATCAAAAAGTGGGCAAAGGATATGAACAGACATTTCTCAAAAGAAGACATTTATGCAGCCAACAGACACATGAGAACATGCTCATCATCACCAGCCATCAGAGAAATGCAAAAAAACCACAATGAGATACCATCTCACACCAGTTAGAATGGTGATCATTAAAAAGTCAGGAAACAACAGGTGCTGGACAGGATATGGAGAAATAGGAACACTTTTACATGGTTGGTGGGACTGTAAACTAGTTCAACCATTGTGGAAGACAGTGTGGTGACTACTCAAGGATCTAGAACTAGAAATACCATTTGACCTAGCCATCCCATTACTGGGTATATACCCAAAGAATTATAAATCATGCTGCTATAAAGACACATGCACACGTATGTTTATTGTGACACTGTTCACAATAATGAAGACTTGGAACCAACCCAAATATCCATCAATGATAGACTGGATTAAGAAAATGTGGCACATGGAATACTATGCAGTCATTAAAAAGGATGAGTTCATGTCTGTTGTAGGGACATGGATGAAGTTGGAAACCATCATTCTCAGCAAACTATCGAAAGGACAAAAAACCAAACGCCACATGTTCTCACTCATAGGTGGGAATTGAACAATGAGAACACTTGGACACAGGAAGGGGAGCATCACACACCGAGGCCTGTCATGGAGTGGTGGTGGGGGGAGATAGCGTTAGGAGATATACCTAATGTAAATGATGAGTTAATGGGTGCAGTACAGCAACAAGTCACATGTATACGTATGTAACAACCTGCACATTGTGCATATGTACCATAGAAATTAAAGTATAATAAAAAATATGTATTTATTTTAAAAAATGTTTTATGCTTAAATACATCAGTCCTAGACTGTAGTACCTTAATGAGGATCATTTGTACTAAAGTCCATTAAAATGATGTGAAAACAGTATTATTACTGTCAAAATTTTTGTGAAAAATAAACTAAACCTTATAAAAAAGTCACTTGTATCTAGTACAAAGCATATTCACTTCTCTTACTTGCTAAGCTTTGTGATCTTGGCAGATTACTTTACCTCTCTGAGTCTGTGTTCTCACAATATTTAATGAGAAGTGTTTTCTTCCAGTATGACTACAACTTTCATCTCCCTTCCTACATGCTCTTCTTACATTATTACTTACTCTTCCCCCTGTGAATCAGTGATTAAATATCCTTTTTCCTGGATCCTGAGTATGTTTTTGTGATTGCCACAGATACATAGAATGGTGCCGTGACCACTTGTGCCCTCTGGGCTAGATCATAAAAGCCTCCAGCTGGTTCTTTTGGTAATCTTTCCTCTTGGAATCCAAAACATGCTGTGTGGAAGTCAACACAGCCCTGACAAAAAAAGAAAAAAAAAGAAAAGAAAAGAAAAGAAAAGAAAACAAACATCCTTTTGTTCATGTAAGGGGGAAATAAGCCCCTTGCTTTCAGCCATGGCTGAGCACTTAGCCAACAGTGAGCACCAATGGAGACAGCCATGTCTATGAAGTATCTATTATATTCTCCAGTCCCCAGCCAAAGTGTCCCAGTTGATGTTATATGAAAGCAGAAATTAGCCTTCCATACCTATCTCTATTCAAATTGCAATTTCATGGAGCTTATAAATTATTATTTTTACAGATCACTATATTTCCAGATTTGTAATGCAAGAAAACTAAACTGAAGCCAAGATAATCATCTTACATGCTCCGTAAGGTTATTAACATCGATTATAATAATAAATGTTAAATTCACAGCACAGTGCCAATTACATTGTAAATACAGCACAGAGTATTTCTTTACCCTTTTTATAGCTCTTGGTATGATAAACTCTAAACTTTATTCAATGGTGGGTATATTCATCTAGAACTTTGTTACTTTGCTAAATGGTTGTACAGATATTTGACTTACAGCTAACACGATTATAAAAAATTTCCCAAGGATCAGCATTATTCTGATAGCAAACTCTGAAAGAGATGATAAGAAAACTCATGGTCTTTCTATATGCAATGGTGAGTTATTTTGGCCGGAAGGGTTCACCTAGAAATAGATAATTTGCAATAATAACAATATGGGAGAAGGTTATTGTTCAATCAGTCATCAAATTTGCTAGCAAATAACAAATAAATTTAATTTTTAGCTAATATACAAAATTCCAAAAAATTAATCATAAAGTTTTCTGTTTAAAAAAGTCATTAATAGTGTTACAAAAATCAAAAGAACACAATTAAATATGTGAGAAATTATCGAATCAATTTAAATTACATATTTTGAACCTACCTGTAAACCTATGCTTGTTGTATTTGAAGTTAGCTTTTGGGGCACAAAACCTTTTCACCTTCTTTTGTTTTAAAGATTAATATTTAATTTACTGAAATAAATTTTAAACAATGTCTTTTATTTTTACATTAAATTTAAGTAACCTTATTATTCCCTATAAAACTCATAAATCTTTATATAACTGAGGAATTTGCACTTGGGCAAATAAGTTTCCTTAAAAAATTTAAATTTAATTAATATTGTACATCGTATATTCAATTTTCTTCTTCATTCTAGCAAATGTATAATTTGAATATTAATACAGAATGTTTCTAAGACCCAACCCAAGAACAATGATGCTTTGTGTTTGAATCAAATTATTCTCATCATCATCATCTTCATTTTTCTTTTTTTTTTTTTTTTGAGACGGAGTTTCACTGTTGTTCCCCAGGCTGGCATGCAATGGCGTGATCTCGACTCACTGCAACCTCCACCTCCTGGGGTTCAAGCAATTCTCCTGCCTCAGCCTCCCAAGCAGCTGGGATTATAGGCATGCACCACCACTCCTGGCTAATTTTTTTTTTGTGTGTGTATTTTAGTAGAGACGGGATTTCACCATGTTGGCCAGGCTGGTTTCAAACTCCTGACCTCAGGAGATCCACCCGTCTTGGCATCCCAAAGTGCTGAGATTACAGGTGTGAGCCACCGCACCCAGCCTCAACTTCAATTCTAAGCACCCAAATTTAAAGATGTCCAATAAGAAAATGGAAGTTACCATCCCAAAATTTTGTGAGATGATTTCTCTGTGAGCTGAAGTTATTATTAGTCAAGACGGTGGATCTAGAGAGACACACATTCAGGACAATTTTTATGTTTTTGCTTATGTAGTATGCTGAGAGACTAGAGTAGATAATTAATATCTGCTAGCCTCCACATAGGTTATTTTTATCATTTCAATAGATTCAATTAATCTACTTAATATAGGACTATTTTGAATTCTATGTATATCTTTCTTTTAATGTTAGATCTTAACTTTTACAGACTTTACAAATACACATAATTTAGGAATCTTTTACATTTTTGTCTGGTTTTACACTAAATATTTCTAATGTAACTTCATAGTACTCGTTCAAACATCCTTGAAGCATTTATAAAGGGAATACTTCAACTTACTTAAGAAAACTATTACAGCTATTAGGACTTAATAACTCTAATAGCTGTAAAAGCCTGTACACACAGAAACACGCACACACACACTCATGCACACACACACAGAGGAATGATCATGGTAGAAATATTCTTGACTCTTTTTGTATCATTTATGTGTGTGAGGCTGCTAGAAATAAAACAATAAATTGTCTAGGTATCCTACTTAAATTGTTGAGTTGTTCAATATTTGAACTATTAATTGAGAAAAAAATCATAATTTATGAATTTTTAAGTTAAATGAAATGCTCGTATTATGCTATAATATTGCTTCATTAAATGTATTCCCACTTGCAGTTTGGATTTCTGCAATGTACTGTTATTATAATATTTCAATAAAGCATAAATGAATCTAATTTGGCAAATCATTTCTGTGCTATGGTAAGGCCAATCAGAGGAACTGCTAATTTATATTCCTATTGTGTTAGCCAGGGATTTCCAGAGAGTCAGAACCAGTAGGAGGAATACATGTATCCCATAGACAGATAGATAAATAGATGAGATGGAATTTATTAGTGGAATTGGCTCATATGATTATGGAGGCTGAGAAGTCTCACAATAGCCCATCTACACGCTGGAGAACCAGGGAAGCCAATACCTGTTTCAAAGTCCCCAAACCTCAAATCAGATGGCATAACTCTCAATCTAAGGCTAAGGGCCCAGCAGCCCAGGGGGCCACTGGTGCAAGTCCTACAGTCCAAAAGCCAGAGAATGTGCAGTTCTGACATCCAAAGGCAGGAAACAATGAATAGTCTAGCTCCAGAAGATAGCAAAAATGTGCCCTTGCCCTGCTTTTTTGTGCTATTCAGGCCCCCAGTCAATTGCCTAGTGTCTACCCATATGGAGGGCATATCTTCCCTACTCAGTCTACTGACTCAAATGCCAACATCCTCTGGAAGCACGCCTCACAGACACCCTCAGATATAATGCTTTCCAGTTACTGAATTATCCTTTAATCCAGTCAAGTTGACATGTAAAAATTAACTAGCACAGCTATCCACCATTCAGGGACTACACAAAATATCCTTCTTAATAAATAAGAAAGTTATTCTCTGTTTTGCTTAAATCATTCTTCTCTATTAGTATACTTTAAAATAGAGACGATCTAGCAGTTTTATCCAAAGATTAATTAAAAAGTGCTGATAAGCATATATTAGTAATTCCTCTACAAAATTTGCATGTGAAAATTTCTTGATCAACAAATAATGATTACTCTTTCCTTGGAAAATAAGGTTATGCCAACGAAAAACCATTTTACAATGCATTTAGCTTTTACATTTAACTGAAAAATATTTAATTAAGTTCCTCATTATTAACACTTGAATATTTGGAGAATTTATTTTCTTTTGAAAATTCAACAAAATGTGTTTTGGGATTAAATAATCATAAAAATATCTAAAATTTAAAGTATACAGTAGTATGATTATAATCATCATAGAAAATATAATTCCTTTATAATTTATTTTATGAGTAATGTACTGCCTTGAACATAATAGTCATTCTCTGAGGCAAAAATCCTTTGGAACAAGTGAAATACTTAAAGCAAATAACCTAACTTATCTTCAACAAATGTCTTAAAAAGTGTTGTGTGTCCTTGGAGGTTAAATAAAACAGACTAAAACTGAATAAATGAGGGTTCATGCTGTTTCTTTACAATGTTACACATACTTCAAAACAAAACATGATTTTGAAAAATAAAAACATTAATGAACGGTTTTTTTTTTTTTTTTTTTTTTTTTTTGAGGCAGAGTCTTGCTCTGTCGTCCAGGCTGGAGTGCAGTGACCGGATCTCAGCTCACTGTAAGCTCCGCCTCCCGGGTTCACGCCATTCTCCTGCCTCAGCCTCCCGAGTAGCTGGGACTACAGGCGCCCGCCACCTCCCCCGGCTAATTTTTTGTATTTTTTAGTAGAGACGGGGTTTCACCGTGTTAGCCAGGATGGTCTTGATCTCCTAACCTCGTCATCTGCCCGTCTCGGCCTCCCAAAGTGCTGGGATTACAGGCTTGAGCCACCGCGCCCGGCCCTAATGAACGGTTTTTATTTTTACCTATACGTATGTATGTCATTTATATAAAATAACTGTTAGTATCATGTTATATGCAATAGTCTATTTTTTCTCAATGATACATAATGGTTCAAATTCTTAATTCACAAATCAAATATATTACCAAATAACTCACAATAGAAAAAATAACAATACGTATGTTTAAATATATTCTTACTTCTTAGTTAACATCTTCTGCTCATTTGTTTATTCATTCAATTAACAAAATATATTTCCATGTTAGATATTAAGGACATAATGGTGACAATATATGAATTTAATAATGACTTTTGGTAAGAATATATTTTTGAGCAAGTTTCCTTGCATTTCTATCCCAGCTCTACAATACCGTATGTCATTAAAAAAACTATAGATCTTTGCTAAGCATATTATTTATCCTACATAATGTGATATAAGTAAAAGCATAGTCAGTTCTCCTATAATGCAACCTATGCATTTGGAAAAATTATTTAAAAAATGCAAAATCTTACAGTAATAACCATAAAAGTTTGGAGAAAATTGGTGCTAAGGCACAACAGTTAAACACTTTTTTAGTGACACACAGAAACAAAAATAGAAAAAGCTACTAAAATATTGGCACAGTTTTACTCTTCTTAAGTTATTAAGATACTATAGTAAATGCAGGACATTGTCTTGGGGGAAAAACAAGTTTGCTTGTCAAAGTATAAGTTGGAATCATTACAGCTTAGGGTAGTGCTGATCAGCAACTGAGAATTGGTAGAAGGAGGATTATCTGAAGGAGAGTTATTGATGTATTTGAAATGTAGAGAAGAACATTGGAAAATCTGTAGACATCAAGCATACCTACATATTCAAGAAATGCAATACAATATTTCAAAATTGGAGCTGAACAATAGAAAATGGAAAGCCACTAAACAGTGAAATCACAAGATTTCATTTGAACTTTAGAAAGACTACTAGATGTACAGTGAGAAAATTATATTGGTGTTGGAAATCATTAGGGTAGGAAGTCCTATAAGAGAACTTTTACAGGACTAACTGAGATTATAAAAGATTTAAATGAAGACAGCAACTGGGTGATAGGTATCAGTGGAGGTATTTAAATCATGTTTAGAAAACATAAGAGTAGTTTTGATGGATGCTTTGACATAGCCTTTGGAGAAAAAGATGGGATCAACAAAGAGATAGTTTTTTGGCAACTGGAAGTATAGTTGCTTGAAAGCAGACACAATAACTGATTTATTGAGAGTGAGATGATATCATTTTTAAGTTCCCTGTGGGTCATCCATACCGAGTCTTCAAGGACACAATTGAATTAAAAAATATTAATCAGGAGAGTGGTGTGACAACAGTCAAGGTAAAAAAGGCCGGGAAAGAATATCTAAGTTGCTTCTAATAGAGCAATTAGAAAAATGACTGAGGAGTTCACACTTAACTAGTAATACTGAAATCATTTTCAATTCTTGCAAAAATAATTAAAATTTGGGCGGCAGCACAAATCGTAGAATACATAGACTTTTGTAGTAAGGTGAGGCAACAAGAAATGTAAAAACTTTTTAAAGTAATTAGCATTGTAAGTATGAAGAGATATTATAGTTGGAAATATTTTGTTTTGTCATCATTGTTGTTTTTGTTTGTTTGTGTAATTCATCTTGAGTTAATTTTAGTATAAGGTGTAAAGAAGGGATCTAGTTTTAGATTTCTGCATATGGCTAGCTAGTTTTCCCAACACCATTTATTAAATAGGGAATTATTTCCCCATTGCTTGTTTTTGTTAGGTTTGTCAAAGATCAGATGGTTGTAGATGTCTGGTGTTATTTCTGAGTTAAAGACTTAAACGTAAGACCATAAAAACCCTAGAAGAATACCTAGGCAATACCATTCAGGCCATAGGCTTGTTTATAGTATTCTCTCATGGAAGCTTGTATTGCTGTGGGATGGGTGGTGCTATCCACTTTATCATTTTTTATTGTGTCTATTTGATTTTTCTCTCTTTTCTTCTTTATTAGTCTGGCTAGCTGCCTATCTATTTGCTGATCTTTTCAATAAATCAATTCCTGGATTCATTGAGTTTTTGAAGGTTTTTTGTGTCTCTATCGCCTTCAATTCTGCTCTGATCTTAGTTATTTCTTGTCTTCTGCTAGCTTTTGAATGTGTTTGCTCTTGCTCTTGCTTCTCTAGTTCTTTTGTGATTTTAGGGTGTTGATTTTAGATCTTTCCTGCTTTCTCTTGTGGGTATTTAGTGCTACAAATTTCCCTCTATGCACTGCTTTAAATGTGTACCAGAGATTCTGGTACATTGTGTGTTTTTTCTCACTGGTTTCAAAGAACATATTTATTTCTGTCTTCATTGCGTTTTTTACCTAGTAGCCTTTCAGGAGCAGGTTGTTCAGTTTCCATGTAGTTGTGTAGTATTGAGTGAGTTTCTTAATCCTGAATTCGAATTTGAGTGTACTGTGGTCTGAGAGACTGTTTGTTATGATTTCCATTCTTTCGCATTTCCTGATGAGTATTTTACTTCAAAGAAACTTAAACAAATTTACAAGAAAAAAAAACAACTTGGCAAAGGATATGAACAGACACTTTTTAAAAGAAGACATTTAGGCAGTCAACAAACTTACGAAAAAAGTGCTCATCATCACTGGTCATTAGAGAAATGCAAATCAAAGCCACAATGAGATACCATCTCATGCCAGTTAGAATGGCGATCACTGAAAAGCCAGGAAACAACCGATGCTGGAAAGGATGTGGAGAAATAGGAATGCTTTCACACAGTTGGTGACAATACAAATTACTTCAACCATTGTGGACAACAATGTGGTGATTCCTCAAGGATTTAGAACTAGAAATACCATTTGACCCAGCAATCCCATTACTGGTTATATACCCAAAGGATTATAAATTATTCTACTATAAAGACATATGCACATATATGTTTATTGTGGCACCATTCACAACAGCAAAGACTTGGAACCAACCCAGATGCCCATCAATGATAGATTGGATAAAGAAAATGTGGCACATATACATACACTATGGAGTACTATCCAGCCTTAAAAAGGACAAGTTCATGTCCTTTGCAGGGACATGGATGAAGTTGGAAACCATAATTTTCAACAAACTAACACAAGAACAGAAAACCAAAAACCACATATTCTCACTCATGAGTGGGAGTTGAACAATGAGAATATGTGGACATAGGGAGGAGAACATCACACACTGGGGCCTGTTGGCAGCTGGGAGGCTAGGGGTGAGACAGCATTAGGATAAATACCTAATGTAGATGACTGATTGATGGGTGGTGCAAACCACCATGGCACATGTATACCTATGTAACAAACATGCATAGTCTGCACATATACCCCAGAACTTAAAGTATAATAAAAAAAAATGTACTTCAATTTTCTCATCAATCAAATTACCAACAATTTAAAGAGAGGAATCAGTCCAGGAAAACATGGGGAAACAAGTCCTCTCCTAGATTGGTCCTATGTATCTAATGACCTTTTTTGAAAAAATATATGTACACACACACACACACACACACACACACACACACACCCCTATTGAGTCAGCATTTTACTATGTGGAATATATTATAAGAAAATAACTGAACAGCTATGTAAAGTATATGTAAAGGAATGTTTATCGCTGTTTATTTGAAAACAAATAATAACCAGAATGTTCAGCAAAAACAGATGGCTTACTAAATTATTTTATTTATATGATAGAATACTATTCATTAAAATGACCTATGTCTATTTTGACATGGAAGTACATTTATGAGATATCGTCAAATAAGTTATAATATGGTCCAAATTTTGTAAAAAAAGGTACATTTATAAATTTTCATAAAATAAATTTAAAGCATATCCATAAGAATATCAACAGTGTTCATTTCTACTTGTGAGTATTGTCTAACTTTTCTGAAAAGAACACTTATTAATTGTGGGAGCAAAATGGGAGAAACTTGCCCCTACTCCTGATAGCTGTCATGCTTGCTTGTTTCTGTCCCCGCCCTCAGTAAACATTGAGCACTGAAGACCACTAAAAAAAAAAAAAAAAAAAAAAAAAGGAGAATATATTGTTTGATAGTATATGGGGAACAGATTTTAAACAGTTTGGGAGACTCATATACAATATTCACAATGCCTTATGCATTTTTTTGATTGCACTCTAAATTACCTTGTATGTTTTCTAAGGGTATGCAGAATATTTTATTTCCATCTCTTTGTAATAGATGGAGTTTAGAACTGATGTAAATTCTTAAATAGCCCATCTTTTTTTAGAGCGGTTAAGGAGCATTAAACATATTCTGAAAAAAAGCAGTGCATTAACTTAAAACTCTATAATGATAAAGAGACAAAAATCATAAATCAATATTAAAATAATAAATATGTGTAAAAAATATCAGTTGCTTAAGAAAATGTTGCTTTATCTTCTAATTAATGTAAAGATTTTTTATTTCTGTAAATATTTTCGTTCAATTTGAAGCCTTTCGAAAGGATATTATAATGTCTAAAAAATATTTAATAAGTGAATAGAACCTGGTTGATAGTAGTGCAACAAAGAAAGTAAAAAATGGAATCTGAAGCTGCTGTTAGCAATTTGTAAATGTGTCAAAAATATGTGACAGAGAGGAGAAACAATTTCTTCTGCCTAAATTGTCATCCTTGGCCTATTATGCCAGGTACATGTATTTAGACACTTTCAATGAGTTATCAAGGGATCATATTCCAAAGTCATGTGTTGTTTGGGAATTCAAGCACAGTGGCCTGATGTACTAAGTATTCTGGTATGGCTAAGGAGCAAAATCTCAGGAAGAAAATCTAACCTGTCAGCTTCTTGATTTTGAGTAATGTGACCTAAACCCACATATGCCAAGGTCTCTGCAATGCCAGGAGAAAATTTTGGGGGATTTAATGCCACAGATACAGTTATAATTAATTGGATTTAATCTCATTAAATCTTTTCAGTGATCTGTGCACATTTACCTTTGTTAAAATAAACTAGTTTAGATTCTTTTGTCTCCATGTGGGTGAATGTATACACATGCAGAAATACACACACATATTTTCAAAAGCTTTTAGCTTTAATCTTTGCTAATGTTATAAACATAAATAAAAAAAACAAGAAAATTCTACAGCAAAACAAATAATAGTATAATTGTTCTATATAATTTGGCTCATTTTTGAGATTTCATATTTAATCTTGAATGTGCCATAAATCCTTAGATACTTTACAGATAGTACATAACTGATGCCTTAGTCAATCTTGATGGGTATTACCTTCAGGTTTTACAGATGTTCATATTTGTGTAGTATCAGTAATACTACTACAGATGTTCCTCAACTTACAATGCAGTTACACCCAGATAAAACCACCTTGAGTTGAAAATATTCTAAGTGGAGAATATGTTTAATACACTTAACCTATGTAGCATCATAGCTATGCCTAGCCTATCCTATATGTGCCCAGGACACTCATGTTAGCTTAAATAAAGTATTTGTGAAAGTATAGACAAATAGATGAATGAAATAAAATAGAGAGGCCAGTAATAGTTCCACAAAAATATTATCAACTAGTTGTTGACAATGAAGCAAAATCAATTCAATGGATAAAGGACAGTTCTTTCAACAAATGTTGCTGGAACAACTAGAAATCCATGTGCAAAAAAATAAAAAATAAAAAAAAATAAAGAATCTAGGCACAGAACTTACATCTTTTATATATATATATATATATACATATATATATATATATATATAAAAGAACAAGGTAAGTCATAGATCTAAATGTAAAATACAAAACTCTAACACGTCTAGAAGATAATTTAGGAGTACATATGGATCACTTTGGATATACCAATGACTTTTTGGATATAACACCAAAAACACAATACCTGAAAGAAAGAATGAAATGTTAGACTTTACTACAATTAAAAACTTCTACTTTGTGAAGATGCTGTTAAGATAATGAAGAGACAAGCAACAGATAGGGACATCTTTGTGAAACATATCCGATAAAGAACTACTATCCAAAATATACAAATAACTCTTAAAACTCAACAATAAGACAATAAACAATTGAATTTTATAATGAGTAAACAATCAGAACAGATACTTCACCAAAGAAAATATATAAATAAATATATAAAAAAGATATTCAATATAATTTTTCATTCAGGAATTGCAAACTGAAACAATTAGTTACTACCACATATATGTTAGAATGGCTAAAACCCAAAACATTGAGAGTACCAAATGCTAACAAGTATGTGAAGCAATGAAGGGAAACTCTCATTCATTGCTGGTGGGAGTGGAAAATAAAACCGCCATTTTGGAAGACAGTTTTATGGTTTTTTACAAAGCTAACCATAGTCTTACCATATGATCCAGCAAGAGAAACCAGGTATTTATTAAATTTGATTAAAATTTGTGTTTATACAAAAAACCAAATGTAGTTTTACTCATAATTGCCAAAAATAAAAAGTAGCCAAAGTGTTCTTTAATAGGTAAATAGAAAGAAAGAAAAAAAAAAGCTATGGTATATCCTTCAATAGAAAAATAATCATTGATATAAAGAAATGATCTAATAAGCTATTAAAAGACTTAGAGGAATCTTAAATGCATATTGCTAACTGAAAGAAGCCAGTCTGAAAATACTACATATTGCATAATTCCAATTATATGACAACTTGGAAATAAAAACTGTAGAGAGAGTAGAAAGATAAGTGATGTTCAGGGCTTTGGAGTTGGGGGAAGGGATAAATAGGGGAAGCATAGAGGACTTTAGGGTGGTAAAAATATTCTGTGTGATACTGTAATGTTGGATTCATAACAATGCTTTTGCAAAGCCCATGGAGTTATACAAGACAAAGAGCGAACCCAAATATTAACTATGTTCAATAGTTAATATATTAATATCGATTAATCATTTAATACAAATGTTCTGTACAAATGCACGATGTCAATAATAAAGAAAACTTTGTGTGGTTGGTGGTAAAGGGGGTAGCTGGAAACTCTTCATACTCTGAAACTGTTTTGTAAAACTAAAAACTTTCTAATAAATAAAGTCAGTTAAAATATGCTATCTGATTAAATACTAAAATGTTCAAAATATTTTAAAATTTCTTCCCTCATTTGATTTTAGTGTTTATATGCATCCATAAAATAATAAATTGTTAATATTTTTATTTCACTCTGCTTAGAAAATGTAATGATTCTTAATTCTCACCCTCATATGCTGTGCTAAAACATTTGTCTTCAATTATTTTTTGCTTCTCCCAATATTAAGGAAAATAATACTAAGGGCATAAAACAGTCATTTCGGAGGTCTTTAAAAATGTGTAAAAGCATACTTTTAAAAAGTTAAATAATAGAAGATTCAACTACAAAATTAAGTAACTCCTGGGTGAGAGTTTGAGGCAAAATACTTAAATAAAATGAAAAATAAAATTCTAAGTGTAATACCTTATTCTAGATCAAAGAGAATCTCCAGGAATGAACACTTGATTTCTAAAACAATTTTTAAAAGATTCAAGGTTTTTCATTTTGAAAAATGGCATGCAAATATAAAACTTCAAATATAAGTATCTTCTCTAGCACTGTTAATGCCTCTCTATGTCTGTTCAATTGTTCTCATCTGCTTTTGCTACCACTTTGCCTATATCTTCCTATTACACTATTTGTTTTTATGTTTATTTATTTTTTACTACTTTCAGAGTCACATTTCCTACTTTTTTTTTTTTAAATTATTTTTCTAAAAGATTCTAAGGCCTTTGCCTAAGTTAGGCTATTTTTTCTTTCTTCTCCTTCTTTTTATTGTATGTATTGTATTGTATTGTATTGTATTGTATTGTATTGTATTGTATTGTATTGTATTGTATTGTATTGTATTTTTTTATTTATTTTTTGAGACAGACTCTTGCTCTGTCGCCCAGGCTGGGGTGCAGTGGCATGATCTCAGCTCACTGAACCTCCACCTCCCAAGTTCAAAGGATTCTCCTGCCTCAGTCTCCCACGTAGCTGGCATCACAGACATGTGCCATCATGCCTGGCTAATTTTTATATTTTTAGTACAGACGTGGTTTCACCATTTTGGCCAGGCTCCTCTCAAACTCCTGACCTCAGATGATCTGCCCGCTGTGGCCTCCCGAAGTGCTGGGATTACAGGCATGAGCCACTGCCTTCCTTTTCTTACTTTCTTATTTTTATTTATTTATTTATTTTTGATACCATAACATTTTATTTAATGCTTTTAAAAATATTTTTTATTTGAATGGTTTGCGAAAGTGAAACAGGAGAGTCTGCAACAATTAGGTTGCACCACAAGTGCAAAGGGAATGCCAAGGACCTGTAGCTGAAAATATCTGTATACAAGAGACATCAAATATTATTTTCCATGGCTGGGCGTGGTGGCTCACGCCTGTAATCCCAGCACTTTGGGAGATTGGGGCAGGCTGATCGCTTGAAATCAGGAGTTCTAGACCAGCTTGGCCAACATGGTGAAACCCCGCCTCTTCTAAAAATACCAGAATTAGCTGGGCGCGGTGGTGAGCATTGTAACCCCAGCTACTCAGGAGACTAAAGCTCAAGAATCACATGAGCCCATGAGGTGGAGGTTGCAGTGATCTGAGATGGTGGCACTGCACTCCAGTCTGGGTGACAGAGAAAGAATTCCTCACAAAACAAACAAACAAACAAAATTCCCATTGGGTGCAGGTCTTAAGGAATGAACATCTAGGCCAGGAATGTTTGTTGCTGAAGAGGGACCTTGCGCCTTGAGCTAAAATCCCTGTTTATAAGAACTATGTGCAGTTGCCTTTTAACCCTTCCTAAAACTGCACTTTACATCTAGATGAATATTTAGCTTTCCATTTTCTAACTGGACATTTGTATATACAGAGAGCACTGGCATATAAACATTAAATCTGCTCCCTCACATTCTCTTTTTCTAGTTTCTCAAATCATAATGTAAGTTCTTAGTCTTCCTTGTTAGAAAGCCAACATTTATTGATGATCTTTAAAAAACTGTCCTGCTTCTAAGTCTAAATTTTATAGCAGATCAACAAGCTTATTAAATTCTTTATTCAAAATGTACATTTAAAAATTACTCACAAGGGGACTCAGGGGCAGTGACTCTTTCTCATTAGAAATTAGCACGTTGTTTTCTTTAATACCTGCTTGTAAGCTACATTTGGGCAGGGGCCATATAGTTTTCATTTACTATTGAATGCCCAACAAAATGCCTGATGTATTGCTCACATGTTAAATTTTCTTGAATGAATTTTCAAATGATTATTTTAACAACAGTCTCCATCCCCAACCTGAACTCTTATGATTGATCTGGGTGGTAGATACAGAAATTCCTCCAAAACTCATCACAGTAAAAAATTAATAATGTCTGTAAATAGCAAAGAAATTTCCTACTGATTGTAAAGATCTACTACAGATAGACTTTTACAGTTAAAAACTTTAAAGAGCATTTAGATATTGAAAGACCTATCTGAGGTTCAGTTTGGGAAGAGGAATAGGGAGGAGTGCTAAACTGCCATGCATAAAGTGATCAAGAAATGAGGCACTGGAGGAGAAAAAGATTAAGAATATCTCTTTTGAAAGAAGGCCAGAATTTAAAGGGGAACGTCTTATGAAAATGTCTCCATAATAAGTAATAACCAATTGGAAGACTGAGGGTTCCAAGGTATGTTCTATATAGTAATATCATTATATTTCCCAAATTATATCATATATGTCAGTCTTGTGTAAACTGTGTTCTAGGTAAATGAGGGAGATTTCTAACATCAAAAACCCACATCTCGATTACCTTATAAATGTTCTATGTCCAATATAATTTAAATTAAACATTTGTCTGTCCTCTCAATTGATTTATAACACATGAATTTTACTTAAATCAGGAAAAAGAAAAACTCTCTAGAAAATAAAAGTTACATATTTATTAAATTTATATTTATAACATTTCAGGCAAAAAACATAATTTTATTTAAATCTGTTCTGTACAATTTATTCATATTAGAAAACAGATAATGCCCTATCAATTCATAGACAAAGACCGACTGATATTATCAATTTAGTTTTCAGATGAATCTTTTGACTATTGTAAAACAGCTCAGATAAGTTACAAAATTTTTCAGCTGATACTATTTTATAAATTTGGTTTTATTATGTGAAGTTTTGAATTTCATAAATATACTTATTGAGAATTCAGGTGTAACTAATGTTATAATAATTTTACAGAAATCTCCAACAAATTCAGTTTTCATTTTAAATATTGCTATTTAAATTTAGGTGTTTTTTTAGAAAACAATCACACACGAGCCTTACCTAATAAGTACTATGTAAATTATGATCAAGTAATGTAAGTGTTCTTTTAGAAAATAATCACACATACGAACCTTACCTAATAAATACTGTGTAAATTATGATCAAGAATATGATTTTCTAAAATTTACTTGATAAATTAAATCTGTTAATTCCCCAAGGTGTTGTAAAACCAATTATGGCATTATCCATCTCTCTTATTACCTAAACATAATGCTAGCTGCCTAAAGAGGTACTCCTAGAAACACAAAGTAAGTACAAAGGTAGATCAAATAATATTATAGAAAAAACTGCAGAGAAACAGAGAAATTCTAAAACTGGGGGAACTCATCAAAAGTTATGAGAGAGAGAACAAAACGAAGCAGAGAAAAAGAAAGTGAGGGCTATATATAGCTTTACAATTGGCCATTTACCCGCCTCTGCAGCATGTGTGATGATTAATTCTGATTGAAGAACAAAGACTACTGGTTTGATGTGCTTAACTAGCTGAATTCCTAAGAGGAAAATGAACTGACAAGTAAAAAGAGACTGATGATTTTAATTTTGAATAATCTGAAGTATAACTAAATTTTGACAGGGGCAAAACTATTAAAAAGTGTATTTTCCCTTTTAGTTTTCTTATTAGGGTGGGAAAACAAAGTATGTTATTGTCACCAGTACTTTTTAATGATAGAATTTACTAATTTTTCAAATTAGTCTTATCACAGTTATCTTAAATCCATTAATTGGACTTGAGTCTAAAAGTAATGCTTCCTGGCCTCTCTAAAAGGCCAACACATGTTCACAAGTCTAAACATAAAATTTCTTGTTTAAATTCACATTTTGGAGATTCTAATATTATGATGTGACTTGTAATTAATGTCAAAAGATACTCTGTAGCTACTGATGGGGGGTATATGGTGATTACAGACTGTTGTTATTCTGTGTATGTGACCAAACTTAGCCATTCAAATGGGTCCACTCACCTAATTGTCAACATTGTTGAATCATTTTTATTTGAGGCACGACGAGCAGTCTGACTTCATCCCTGATCCCTCATTTAACTTAAAATGTCTCCATTTCTGTCCCATTGTCCTCCTAATTTGGTCTTGAGATCGGTCACAGGAGAGTGGCTGTAAACTCGAGCCCTACACAGGCTGGACTCTGGGTTTTGTCAATGTGCCTTTTGTGGGACACTTCTTTACCCTGGCAACTGCCTAATGCTTAAGTGTTGACCCACGACCAGGTGTCCCTTTCACAGGAAACTTGTTTATACTGGCAGAGACTTTTGTGGCTCCTGTATGACCTGTGTCCAGTTTATTCCTGCCAGGATAACCACTCTGTAGGAGAGGCTTGACCGGGGATAAAGTTAGATTCAAGTGTGTCAGTCCAGTCAGACACAGAAGCAACAGTACAACAAAAATGCCTAAAATAACAGAAGCAGCCCATTATTCACAGATCTACAAGAGAAGAGGGGTGCCAGCAAAGGCCAACAGGAAGATGACAGAAGCAATGAACTCAGTCAGCAGGTGGGGAGCCAAAGAGTTATGGACCTATGGGCCTTGGCCGTTACTGGGGTCTGGGGCATTACCAAAGCAGGTTTCCTGCAGATAGTTCTAACTCGTGGGTTTGGAGCAGGCAGATGTTAAGTCATGTTGGATCATGCTGTGACTGATCGTGATCACTGTGGCTTACCTTCACAGATCATGTGGCATGCAGGGTCAGCGGAGTAAGTCAAATAGTTTGTATCTGTATGTCCTGGAGGAGATGGTTACAAGGAAATAGTTGTATATCAGACAGATATATGAATTAAGCACATTGAGAGACTGGGAGGAGGCAGAGAACTGGAAACTGTGTGAAGAGTGACTAAGTCCTGCTTTTAGTATTAGAAAGTTAAACCTGTATTCAAAATGGATGGTAAGGCAAACTAAAATTATAGAAATCTGGTGTAGAACATAATTTTGTAAAATTCAGTATTGGATACCAAAATTGATACATGCTGGACAGTGTAAATTAAAGCATTTGGAATTGCCAAAGCATTTGCACTACACCACAGGATTTTGAAGGTCAGAAGACACTATTGGAACTGAATAATGTATTTCATAAGGCCATCCATCATAGTTCAACATTAACCTGTGAAATCATTTAATTTCTAACAAGCATAACTAAGTGAAGAGAAAAAAAAAAAACAGACTAAATAAACAGGATGAAAAACTCTAATTTAAAATAACTGGAACAGAAGACCAAAACATTACGAAATTATTTAGATTTATTTGGTTTGCAAGTGACAAAAATCCTGTTTAAACCAGAATCATTAGGTAGCTTGCAAACTTGAGTTTAGGTAAAGCAGGGATACAACTAAACCATATCCTTGAGCAGTTGAGAGCTTCTCTTCTTTGTCTCACTTTCTGCTTCTCTGAGCAACTAATTAATTCTTTTCTCTGTTTTACGTTGTTGTTCTTTACCCCTCAATCTATGTTTAGAAAAAATATGAATATGTATGTCTTCTTTATTGAGAGAGAGAATGGAGAGTAGGGGGTTTCAACATTATTTTTGAGGTTTAAAATCCTCTTTGGCCCATCTTAGGATAAGTGCCCATCCCTAGACCAATCAACTGTGAACAAGAAAAGAAGACTGTGATTATTCCGACTGGAGTCAGGTACTATCCTAAGACTAATCGACCATGGTAGTAGTAGGTACAAGAGCTAGAAGAATGAGCAGACATTTCCTAAAGTTTAAATGTATTCTGTATTCGTCATGTGCCTTAAAATCAGGCATTTAACCTTAAAAGCATGAAGCATTGTAAAATGTGATTATTGTGATCAGTATTATAGGTTAGAAAAAGGAACACGTCACTAGAATAAGCCCTGAAAGTTTAAAATGATTTAACCAAGTTTTCACATTCTGAGTATGATAAGAATTAAAAATAAAGTTATATTGAGATACTAAGGAAAAAATGGCATGGAATTTTATGGATAAATGAATGCTATTTATTGTCTTACAGAACAAGTTGCATAGAAAGCACATAATGTAATCTAACTCCAGAAATGATGCACAGACTATAAAAACAAACTCGTGAATACAAAGTGGTGCTAAAAATATATGAGAATATAGAATCCTCAAGAAGTAGGAATTCAGATTCATGCATAAAGGGAACATGCCATCATGGAAGCACAGTGGTCATTTGGTTGGTTAACATGGTCCTATAAGATGAAAGGAACATTCTTCCTGTATGCTAGAGTAGAAGCAACACTGACTTAGGTCAAGAGCTGACACTGGCATCAGTGCTCTACACAGAAAGTTTAACAGTGATAATGAACTGGGCCAGAAATGAGATAAAATAACTTCATTTTTAAAGTTATGTGAAATAAAATAAAAATTAATAAAATAAAATATTACCAAATATATGTATGAAAAATAAAAATATGTGTGGTTTGTGATCAGTCCTCTTCATTCAGAATTTTAAAAATCTGTATAATTATTAATATAGTATATAACTTTTTATGTAACAAAGAAAATTCTAAATAACTTTATAAAATAAGTTTGAAAACATAAAGATAAACTTTTCAGTGAAATTACGACTATAAAAAATTAGTCCAAGACAAATTGGGAATTTTACTAGGTAACTATAACTAAACCATTGAAATATTTGTTAAATAGCCAATACCCTAAATGTCACAGATTTTTGGATGAATTATGACACACCTTGAAGAAATTAGTATTCTAAGAAAAAACAACAGATAAGAATGAAGCTGAAAGCAGTTATATAATTTTCAAACAAAAAGATCTCCTAAATAAAATAGTATACTCAATAGGATGTTAATAATATTTTATAATCAAGTCAGTTAAATCCCAGGTAGCAAGTGTTTCCGCATGACAACCAGTATTAGTGCAATTTACTATTAAAAGATTAATAGGTTAAGGGGGGAAATGCATGTGATTATCTCTATAGATGGAAAAATCAATAAAAATCCATTACCAATTCATTATCTTAAAGTCGTAATTGTGAATTCAAAATAAAAGTGAACTTCCTTAACTCAACAAAGTAAATATCACACATAAATAATGCCTTCTCTTTTCCCTATTATTGAGTTGTGCTTGTGTTTCTAGCAGATGCAATGAGAAAAGAAAACGAAATAGAGACAGAAAGATTTAAAAGGAAAACTTACGACCAATAGCTTAGCAGTACAGTTTAGTAATTAAAATTAATCACTTTGGTATGGCGCCAGATTGTCTGGTTTCAAACCTTTCCATCATTTACTACCAGGTGACCTTGAGTCAATTACTTAACATCCTTCTGCATTTGATTTTTCATTTGTAAAACAGCAATAATTCTCATAATACCTGCCTTGTAAGGTTGCTATGAGGATTGCAACAGCTCATTTACCGAAAGAGCCTAGAACAGCCATTTATTGCGAAGTCTTGTGTAAGTGCTTAATTTTATTTTTTAATATTTGCAGGCAATAAGAACAATGAACAAGGAAGAGCTAAGATTCTGTTGCCAAGTTTAACTAATCAGAGCTTTTGAAATATAATCAGATGTAAGTTCAAAAGATAATAGTTTCAAAAACCAACTTTGAAAGAATAGAGATTCCTATTCATATATCCCAATATACGTTTTCCCTCAACTGACCTATTCCCTCTGTGTTCTTCCCCTTTAGAGTACAGGCAATATCAATGGTCGAGTTGTTTGGGACAACAAACTTGAAGCTATTCTTGATTTCCTCCTTTCATATTCCACCATATTTCAAAGCACTTATTATTTTCATTGTTATCATTTGGATCCAGTATACTATACTGGATTAATATACTGAGTACAGTATAATTAATCACCAATATTATTCCATAGCCTCTTTATTAGTTTCTATCCCTTACTCTTTCTCTCCTTTATTTTATTCTAACAAAACAGCAAGCTGTTATTTAAACAAAGAAATTATCCTAAATGGCCTTTACCATCTCACCTCATTCAAGACAAAACCAAAAATCTTTAAAATTTCTAAGCTCTTATGTAATTCGGACGATGACTTCTAGTTTAACTATATCTTTTATGTCTCTCCCATTCCTTCTGGCAAACTAGAATATTGTAATTCTTCCAATGAGTCAAGCATTTTCCTTTTTCAAAGGCTTTACATTTGTCATTTCCTCTTTCTAAAAATGTTATCCCTCAGATACCTGCATAGATTACTTTCTCACTTCAGGTGAGATCATTAGACTTCCTTCAACACCCTATAGAAAACCATAACCCAAAACTTCAGCCAGCAAATTCCCTGTGTACCCTACCCAACTGTATTTTTCTTTATAACACTTAAAACCATATGACGTGTTAGGCATTGACTTGATTGTTTCTTTATTTCCTGTGTCTTCCCAATAGACTAAGTTCTGTGAGTTGAAAATTCTTTTGTTTCCTAGTGTTATAGCTTTAATATCTAAAATAATGTCTGACATATATTAGGTAGTCAGCAAATACTTGTTTAATAACTGAATAAAAGAATAGATAGGTGAAATAAAAATATAAAAAGCCTAGCAGTCAAACAAAACAAAAATATAGAAGGTTGTTTTGAATAAAACTGTATGACTTTACTGCTAAGATTTGTAAAAGAGCTGCAAGTTTGGAGAGGTATATCATGTTTATTATATTGTAAATGCTTTAAATCTCTCTAAATTAATGTATAAATTTAGTGCAAGCTCAATCAAAATTTCCAAGTGATTATTCATGGAAGCCAACATGTTGATTATAAAATTCATATATAAAATTTTAATGTGCAATTCTAGAAAGGAAAAAATAGAAATAAAGATGGGAAATTATCATACCAAATCTCAAGACATATTGATATAGATAGTAATTTAAACAGTGTGATTTGGCAGAGCAAAAGACATATAGATCAAAATCCAGAAGGAGGTTCATGGACATATGAGTATTTGGCTTTATGCAGATGTGGCAATTTAAAAAGGGGCACACCAACGATAGACTTGCCCATAAACAGTGCTGTGGAAATAAAATTCTAATCTCAAAACATACAGGCAAAAATTTCCAGATGGCTCAAAAGCACATATTTAAAACAAGCTTAAAATAATGGCAGAAAATATTAAAGAGTATACACACACACACACACACACACACATATATATAAACTTGTAGTGGGGAAATCTGTTTAAGGCAAGATAATTCATCAAGAAAAGTGTTGAGTTTTATTGCATCAAAGTTAAAATTTTCTTCAAATGTTCTTTATTTCAAGATACACTATAACAAAGTTAAAATGCAAATGACAGACTAAAAGAAAATATTTGCAACGTTTCTAACAAAGTTCTATATAAAACCAAAAATATATTTAGCTACAAGTATCAATATAAACAAAGTATAATGACAGTTTTTATACTTAGTGGAAAAAAATGGTCCAAGAGTATAGGGAGGCACTCCACAGAATGGAAAATCAAAATGCTGATTAAACATACAAGTAAATGTGTGACAATCTGATTATCTTTGCCTGTACTCGGGAAAATGTCTTATCAGCAAGAAGAAAATAAATGGTAATAGCATGAGTTGGCAAGATTTGTGGAGAATTCTTGTTTACAACAGGTGAATGGGTAAATTGGTGCATCCAGTTTGTTGGGCAATTAAAATTTCTTAAAACCAAAAGTGGAGATGCCAGTGACTCTGTTCACGAAAGCACTTATAGTCATGTTATGCAAGAAAACACAGCTATGGAAATGTTGCTTACAAAAATAAAAATCACAAAAAGACATAAATAGTCTTTCTGTGTGTAGTTAGGAAGTAGATGTATAAGTTGTGGTGTAAATAAATAGCAATGAAACAGAGTAAACTAGATCTGTACACAACTTAGAGATTTTAAATATATATTAAGTTAAAAGCGTATCTATGAATCTATATGCATGCTATATCCGCTATATCTGCTATATCTGCATGACTTAAATTTTCCTTTAAAATGCCATCATGCAAAACAAAGGCATTTTTATGTAGATGTAACATTTCATATTTTTTGAAAGCTTGGGTTTGTAAATATTTATGGACCAAAATAATAGTAATAATTACCAGCTGGGCAAAGAACAGTAACATAGGTTTGTCTAAATTTAGTATTCTTTGTTATGACCTACATTTTAAGCATTAAATTCATAAATTAAAAATTATACTTACACACTTAAAATTAATTTTCAAATCAGTGATGTATGTGAGTTCATTAAAAAGACATATATCTTAATTTTTAATGTAGTGTTCCTCATTTTACCCCAAAAGTGTTATTAAATTAATGATGTGTTTTACTTAGAGTTAATGATTTTAAAAATTTAATGAAATATGAGATTTTTTGCTTCTAAATAGTGCAAAATTGGAAGGATTATATCAGAGAACTCTAAAGAAAAACTGAAGCAGTCAAGTATTTGTGTATCAAGATTTCTAAATATTTGGTCACTAGTGTATATGCTCATGTTACCGCCTTTGGAAAGTTTGGCTTTAAAGTCAGTATGCAAACATAAAATATTGTTCACATTTACTCCTGAAAAAATCCTTCTAAGAGCAATATATTGGAAATACAGCTCTCACCATAAGCCCACGCTGCATTATTTTTTTCCCAGGACTGAAAGAAAGAGCTGCTTCTTTTTTCTTTTTTTCTCTTTCCTTCCCTCACTTCTTCCTTTTCTTTCTTTCACTCCTTTTGTTTTCCTGTTAGGCATAAAAGACTCGCTAAAAAATATAAAAAGATACTCCTTACTCATTTAAATACTGGAATTTTGCTCATTCCATTTAGACATTCATACTGAGAGGGACAGGAAGAAGAAACTACAAATTCAAATCTTTAATCTCATGTTTACTCTGGAGAAGGAATTTACTGAGTAAAATAAATTTATTTCAGTTACTATTTCTTATTTTGTTTTATTTTTCTTTGTTATATGGTTGATTTCTCAGATAAAGTAAAGATGTATTTGCTGAAACCAAATGCACTTAGGACAGGAAATTGTTGATCCCAGACATTACGAAAAATAAAGAATGAGGCCCTAATCACTGTCTTCAAGAACCTTATCACTTAATTGAGAAGGAAATACACCCACACAGCTTGGGAAAGCAATAATTGGCACAAAAATATTAGTTGTTGATTATTTTACTACTTCTTTAGAGCTCAAACCTCTTGCATTCTGTTAGGAGATGAAAATAGCAGCAAAAAGAGCAGTGATGGCATAGTTTTCACAATCTTAAAGCGTACCTCAAAGAAAGCAGTTATGATTTTTTTCAGGCCTCAGTTCCTTCCAGAAGCTATGTTACCTACACATGGGTAGGCAATGTGGAATCATTAACATTTAGTTTCTTTACCGTAAAGTAGGCGGCATGAGTAGGAGAGGCATTATATCTTCAGTACCCAAGAAATGATCAACGAATAGACTCAGTGTGATTCCTTTTATTTATATCTCGAGTTTGTCCTCCCATGATCCTTATTTTGTTTCATGCAAAGCTCTCTACCAAATTTCTCCCCTGACTTTTCCTAAGGCGAACTATGGTTCCGTTTGTTATGTTCCTAAGTATAGTTTATTTCAATTATGTAGGACTTTTATCATGAACATGAAGAACCCCTCTCCAGGACAACTTGGACCAGTCTATTCAATTAAATTTTAATCCACCTTCTATTTTAATGGTTCTTGGTTCAGCTCAGTCCTCTGGTGACAAGAAAGTAAACATTTTGCAGCATCTTTGTTTCATCAGTATCTTCACATATATTACAACCAAGTCAGCATTCTTGAATCCAGTCCTTTTGCAAATTTTCTTTGTACTTCTCCTATAAAGGATATGCCCAAGTACACATAATTATGCAATTATAATTTTGCAAATTGTTTTATCAAGTATCTCTTAGTTATTTATTATAAAATCTAATACATCTCCCTCAACTTACATGCATCCTCTTCTGATCAAAGAAACTCAGCACTCCCCACCTGAAAGTTTCCTAATTCTCAGCTACCTACAAGAAGAAGCTCATTAGGCATTTCCTCATACCCTTGCTTCATATAACTCCTGCACTTAATAGTTATCAGCAATCACAATTATATAAAAACACATACAAGCATTTTATTCAACTTTAATCAAGTCCTTCTTAAGTGTTCACCATAATATGGGTCATAATGAGCACTGCAGTGGATTTATCAATGTAGAGTACCTTTCATCAATAATAGAAGAAACACTGCACTAGCGTAGGTATAGGATATGTTTTGCTTCCATGCCCTTTTCTTTTTTTTTCTTTTTTTTTTTTTTTTTGAGACGGAGTCTCGCTCTGTCACCCAGGCTGGAGTGCAGTGGCCGGATCTCAGCTCACTGCAAGCTCCGCCTCCCGGGTTCACGCCATTCTCCTGCCTCAGCCTCCCGAGTAGCTGGGACTACAGGCGCCTGCCACCTCGCCCAGCTAAGTTTTTGTATTTTTAGTAGAGACGGGGTTTCACTGTGTTAGCCAGGATGGTCTCGATCTCTTGACCTCGTGATCCGCCCGTCTCGGCCTCCCAAAGTGCTGGGATTACAGGCTTGAGCCACCGCGCCCGGCCTTCCATGCCCTTTTCAATGGCATTACTTAGATGTGTGTCATTCATGCTGGTGAAATTCAGGAGTGAGATGATATTACTGTATCAACTTATTAGCTGCAAGTGAGATTTGAGCTAGCTAGAAGTGCAATGGATTTGGATATGTAGAGGGAGAGGAAAATATATTCTAAACACAAAAGATAAGATGAGTAAAGAGAGAACCAGCATCAGTGCGCACACTCTACCGTTCTCCTATTAGCTGGGCGGAAAATCCTTTGCTCCTAAATAAGGGAGTTTTCTATATTCTACTAGAGGACATGTTTCCAAAAACTGTCTTTTCTTTTCTGAATCACCAACTTCCTTATTGTTTTTAGTATAATTCACATTACATACAAACATTCTCTTACATCTTTAATGTTAAAAACAACAACAACAACAAAACAACAACTTACCCCAGCTGTCATTTCTACCATCAATGATCACTCCAGCATTCCCTCCTTCTATGCCCTTTAAGGCAAAGTTTCTTGAGCCAGGCACAGTAGTTCACATCTGTAATCTCAGTGATTTGGGAGGTTGAGGAGACAGGATGGTGCAAAAGATGTAAAAGGCTTGCTAAAAAAGCAAAAAAAAAAAAAAAGGAAAAGAAATCACTCCTTATTCATTTAAGAACTGGAATCTTGTTCATTTCATTTGGATGTTCATATTCTGAGAGGGATAGGAAAAAGACACAGCAAATTCAAATTTTTCTTATCTCGTGTTTACTCTGGGGGATGGGTTTACTGAGTGAAATAAATTTACTTAAATTACTATTTTTCATTTTGTTTTATGTTCCTTTGCTACATTGTTGATTTTTCTCAGGTCAGGTAAAGATGGACTTGAGAGATCAAAGACATAGCCAAGAACCAGCCTGAGTGCCCCTAGTCCGCTGCTCTCTAATTAGCCAGGATGAACTCTTGTGCTCCTAAATAAGGGAGCTTTTTATATTGTGTTAGAGAACACGGCTCCAAAACCTGTCTTCTCTTTTCTGAATTACCAACTTTTTAATTATTTTTAATATTATTCATTCTTGACACATGGCCAGGAGTCTGAAGACAGCTTGGGCATCATAGTGAGACCCTGCCTCTAAAAAAATAAAAAGATTACCAACTAGCTGGACCACGGTGGTGTGGGAATGTAAACCCAGCTACTCAGTAGTCTGGGAAGGTTGAGGGTACAGTGTATCATAATTGTACCACTGTACTCTAGCTTGGATCATGGAGTGAGACTCTGACCCAAAAATAAATAAATAAATAAATACAAAAGACAAAATTTCTTGAAAATTGCATGTATTCTCTGATACCAATCTCTCCCATTCTTTCTTGAACCCACATTTTCCCCATCATGACTCCAGTAAAGTAGTTATTGTTAGAGTTGCCAGGGACCGTTGCATTGTTTATTCCAATGACAGCTCTCAGTCCACATCTCACTTGACATATGTTGACAATAGCTGGCATAATCAATTAACCTCCTTCAAACACTTACTTTATCTGCTCCAATGACACTTGTGCTAATCCTGTGCTTATTTTCCCCCATTATCATTCCTTCTTGTTGTTGTTGTTGTTGTTTCTGTTATCTTCTGTGTTACACAAAATTCAAGTCTCTGTAGTTTGTCTTTCCCGGGCATCAGACTTTCAGCTTAGTTCAGCCAGTTGGAGACCCTGGTTTGAGACCAGAAGCTGGGAGCAAAGGAGAAGTCTGAATATTATTCCCTATCTCCCTTTCCTTCTGGTGTTAAACTTGGCATTGACTCTAACACTTATGTGACTCCAAGTAGGTAGGAAATAACAGGCACTTAGATTTTTCAGTGTTCCTATGAAAAGTCTTAACTCCTGAGACATAGAAAAGTGTGGAATATAAAGACTTGTAATACTTGCTTTCATGTCTCCCTGAAACATTTTACTCTTGTTATACCATGAGAATTAGATTTATAACCATTAGTCTAGCAAATCGTTCTGATTTCAGAGGGCCAAAGGGGCCCAGATGAGGTCCTTAAGTTAAGCCCTAAGGTGCCAAGAATACTGAAGCATTTTCTCCCAAGGTATTTACATTTCAGATGGTATAAAGCCCAGACATTGGAGAAATCTCTAGGTCATAAAAGTCAGAGACACCCAGAGTTTATCTGACTCTTGGAAATATATGAATGCATTTATATTCCAAAAGGTTAAGGTAAGAACTTAGGATATTTTTCATAGTGTCTCAATGGAGAAAAGTTGTTTCTTGTCCTTTTCATTTCAGAAAGGAGTGAGGAAAACTGTCTGTCTCCTATATAAAAATAGAAAAAACACATTGTTTTGCATTTCTTGTCTATGATACACAGTTCATATGAAGAAGACATTTGGCTTGGATTCATTACACTGCTCTAGAGGTAAGACTTGGGTTGTGAAGAAACATGTGGTCATTATTTGCTTCGTTTGTGATTAATGATCATCTGCCTCAGCTCAGGAACACTCCATGTTTGCATTTAAGTTAAAATTAATGAAGAGAAGCATAAAAACTCAACAACCACCTAATAAATGAGACTTCCATGATTCCAAATTCCACCAGCTGACTCTAAGCTCTAACTACCTAGAATGTTGCCCTCTCCCTTTCTCATTCCAGGCTAGGGCTGGTTAGCATCTTTCTGATTCTAAACTCATCTCCTGTATAGCCACCTAACAAATTTTATCACCTGCATAGCTACTTGCTATGTTAAATTAATCTCTTTTAAATATTCCTTTCTATGCTTGACTCTTGAATGATACGGCATATCCCTTTCTGATATTCTTTTTACTCCTATTATTCCTCTTCTCTCTTTTTCTAATTATTCCGAAAGTCACCAGATATGATTATGTTGGATATGGTCGGCACAATTCTAGTGGGTGCCATTTACATCATAGTCTATTTGCCCAAGTTCTAAATGCCAGAGTACTCCAGCGATCAGGGCATGGGTATCATACATCTTTGATGACATGATCTACTCTAATGTTTTTCAATTTCATTTATATGCCAATGACACAAAAATCATATCTCCTAACTAAACAATTTCAGATTTATATGCTATTACTCTCCCCTTACTAATGTCATCCCAGCCATACCACTCTCTTTATGATTAATTGAAAATATCTGATACACTTCTGAACTGGCTGTTCCCTCTGCATGGTTTGTTCTACTCTATGATCTTGTATCATCAATCAGTATCTATGAAACTGTATTGGGCTAATTTGTTAGTTAGCAAGTGGGACAAATCTCAAGCCCTTCATGGCTCTTGATCGTTTTGGTAATAAGAAGGGGATGCTGACAGAGACATGGCTTTCTGGAAGAGAAAGGATGAAGGTCCCGATGAGCCATGTTAGAGCGTATGAAAGGGCTCCCCAGAATCTGGTAGTAAAGGCTCTAAGTGAAATGTCAAAGAGAGTTAGTTAACCCTACTATACTACTAGTTGGTTTTAGGCTGAGCAACAAGAGGTAGGATTTTTAAAAATATGTTCAAATGATGTTTGAATGTTGCTTACTCTCCTCTATGTAAGAGGAGGAAGGGATGTTGTTGTGGCAATGAAGTCAGTAAGTCTTGTGGTTCAGTCAAAAGGCAATGTAGCAGCTGCTGCTGAGTCAATAATTCCCCAAAACTGGAAAAAACCAATATTGTCAGCAATAAGAAGACTGAGTTTTGGACGGGCTGAAAACATGAGAATTGTGTTTGGTTGAACCATACAGATAGCTACCCAAACCCAAAGTAAATGCCTAACCTTGTGTGTTAGTATTAAGCTACTGCTACTTTCCATGTCTTGTGATCCCTAATTTCTCCTCTCCCCAACCTCAGCTATTTTAAGAATAAAACATTTTGGCATGACATCAAAGTATTCCAGTCCTCAAGGAGAACTCATGCCCACAGACACACATCTGAATACCCTGAGGAATACTGGGGAGAAAGAGAATCTAAATGTGGGAGTCTGCTGGATATAAATATCCAGGTTACCTTCCTATCTACTCATAGGAGTAAAAGGGTGCCTGAATTCAACAAATGGATTTAGGCAAGATGAACAGTGGGGAAGGGAAATTTTCACGACCTGCTGTGTCTCCCTTGGGGTTGATTAAACGTAATATTGATGTGACTTCCACTGATTAACGTATGTTAACCATGTTGATGTTTTACATGCCCCTATTGTGAATGTTTATGAATACTAGATTGTACTACTACACCTAGAAAGAGCAACATATAGAAAAGTGCTAATTCCAGCCGGGCACGGTGGCTCATGCCTGTAATCCCAGCACTTTGGGAGGCCGAGGAGGGCAGATCACAAGGTCAGGAGTTCAAGACAAGCCTGACCAATATGATGATACCGCGTGTTAACAAAAAATACAAAAATTAGCTGGGCGAGGTGGTGCGTGCCTGTAGTCCCAGCTACTCAGGAGAATCGCTTGAACCTGGGAGGTGGAGGTTGCAGTGAGCCAAGATCTCACCACTGCACTCCAGTCTGGGTGACAGAGTGAGACTCAGTCTCAAAAAATCACTAATAATGAAAAAAAGGAAAAGTGTTAATACCTTTGAGACCTCATACCCTAAAATACTTCTGAGCAAAAAAAATCTCGATGACTAATGAATTTGCCTATTAGAGCCTTTGTTAAAAAGAAGCAGCTTTTATCCAGTGCTTTTGGTATTACATTGAAAAAATCATTGCAATGATTTATTAAGCAATGTTTTCTTCTAGGAGTTTTACCATTTCAGATATTACATTATGAATCTTTAATCCATTTTTAGTTTATTTTACTGCATGGTTTAAGTAAGGATCCAATATTATTCTCTTGCCTGTGAATATACACTTTTCCCAGAACCATTTATTGAAAGGAGTGTCCTTTTTTTTTTTTTTTTCTCCCCACGTTTGCTTTGAATGTTTGGAGTCTCATAGTTCCATATGAAGTTCAGAATGTTTTTCTTCTATACCTATTAAAAATGCTGCAAGAGACTGAATATTTGTGTCTCCCCAAAATTTAAATGTTGAAATCAAATCCCCAATGTGTGTGGTATGTAAAGTTGGGTCCTTTGAGAGATAATTAGTAATGAGAGTGAAGCCCTCATAACTAGGATTAATGCCCCTGTAAGAAGAGTCCAGATAGCTAGCTCTTTCTCTATTTCTACAATGTTAGGATAAAACAAGAAGTCAAGAGACTGGTACTCAGAAGAGGTCCCCCAGCAGAACCAGGACATATTGTTAACCCTGATCTTAGATTTACAACCTACAGAATTGTAAGATATAAATATTGTTGTTTAAGCAACCTAGACTATGGCAATTTGTTACAGCAGACCATGATAAGACAAACGTCAGTGGAATTTTCATAGAGATTGCATGAATTCGTAGATTGCTTTGGGGAGTAAGGGCATGTTAATAATGTCAAATCTTCCAGTTCATGGGAACTGATGTCTTGTCTATTTTATTTCTTTTATCACTAATTAATAGCTTTCAGTGTACACATTTTTTTATTTCCTTGGTTAAGATTATTTCTAAGTATTTGATTTTTGATGTTATTATGGAAGAGATTATTTTCTCTTTATTCTTTGTTTTTTTTTGAGACGGAGTTTTGCTCCTATTGCCCAGGCTGGAGTGCAATGGTGCAATCTTGACTGACTGCAACATCCACATCCCGGGTTCAAGTAGTTCTCCTGCCTCAGCCTTCCTGAGTAGCTGGGATTACAGGCATGTGCCACCACACCCATATACTTTTGTATTTTTAGTAGACATGGGGTTTCTCCATGTTGGTCAGGCTGGTCTCGAACTCCCGGCTTCAGGTGATCTGCCTGCCTTGGCCTCCCAAACTGCTGGGATTGCAGGCATGAGCTGCCACACCGGCCAAGATTTTTTCTTAATATCCTTTTCAGATAGTTAATTGTTATTGTATAGAAATGCAACTGATTTTTGTGTGTTGATTTAGTTTCTTGCAACTTTATTTAATTTATTAATTCTAGCAATTTTTTTTAATATAGATTCTTTGGCGTTAGCTACATATAACCTTCTGATTTAGATGGCTTTTATTTCTTTTCTTGACAGTTTAGCTCTAACTAAAACATATAGTATTATGTTTAATAGAAATGGCCAGAGTAGGTATTCTTGCATTGTTCCTGATCTTAGAGGAAAGACTAGGAACAAAGGTTTTTTTTTTTTTTTTTTTTTTTTTTTTTTTTTTTTTTACCATTGAGTATAATGTCACTGCAGGCTTTTTTTCATATATGCCCTTCATTTTGTAAAGAAGTTAAATTCTCTCTATACTTTGTTAAGAGTTTTTATCATAAGAGTGTCAGATTTTGCCAAATGCTTTTCCTGCATCAATGGAGATCATTATGTGAGTTTTATCCTTCATTATACTGGTGTTACATCAAATCAATTGATTTGTGTATGTCAAACCATCCTTGAATCCCAGGGATAAATTTCATTTGATCATGGTAAATAATCCTTTTAATGTACTATTGAATTTTGTTTCTACTTCATTTCTAAAGAATAGTTTTGCTGGGTATATTATTTCAGTCTACAGTTTTTTTTTTTTTTTCCTTTCAACTCTTTGAATATATCATTTCTCTCTCCATTGATCTGCAACATTTCTGTCATTAAATTCACTGAAGACTTATGGAGGTTCCCTTTCATGTGACAAGCTATTTTTTTCCCTTGCTGCTTTCATATTTTTTCTCTTTGACTTTTAACTATTTGCTTATATAATTTGTCTTTGTGTAGACTTCACATAAATCTGTAGATTCATATTACTTGAGGTCTTCTGAGTGTTTTAAATCTAGATGTCCATGTCTCTTTAGATTTGGAAAGTATTCATCCACTATTTCTTTAAATAGATTTTTCTTTTCCTTTCTCTTATTCTTTTCCTAATGGGACTCCCATAATGTGTGTGTTTGTTCATTTGATAGTGTTCTATAATCCACTCAGGGTTCCTGTGCACTTTCCTTATTTTACTTTTTTTGCTTCTCTGACAAGGTAATTTCAAATGAGGTGCTTTAGAGTTTGCCAATTCTTCCTTCTGATCAAGTCTGAAGTTGAGGCCCTCTAGTGAATTATTAATTTCAGTTCTTATATTCTTTAGCTCTAGAATTTCTATGTACATTTTTATAGTTACTACTTTATTCCATGTATAACTTTTATAATTTGTAATTGTTGTTGTCTATGTTTCTTGTATCTCCCGAAGATTCTTTAAAATGAGTATTTTAAATTCTTTGTCAGGCAATTTGTAGATCTCCATTGTTCTATTTCATTCTTTTGATTGTGTTACGCTTTTCTGATTTTTTTTTTTTTTTTGCTTTGTAGCTTGGATTGGTATCTGTGCAATAGCCACTTCTCAATTTTTCAAAATGACTTTGACTGAGATAAGTCTTAACAAATGAACCTGGCTAGAGATTCTAGATTCTTGTTTCTAGCTGCACCATGGGTCCAGTCTTTATTTTGTTTTGGATTTTTGGTTTTTTTTCCAAATGTCTAAAGTTTGGACCTCCCTTTGATGTTGATTATTATCATACCCTCAATGTTCTATGTGAGGTGACACAGAAACCATCCCCTCAAATTGCACTCTGAAAAGCCAGGGATGTTAAAGCCACATTCCACTGCTTTCTACTTTCTGGAGGAGAAAACTCAATTATGTCTTCTCCATATTTCTCAGAGTCAGGCCAAGCCACAGAAGATGTCCATACTTTTTAACTTTGTTTCTAGCTGTCCCAAGTATCCATACTACAATTAATTCTGGTCCAACTTTTAATTAAATTTAGTCTTAAGAAGCAAAGTCTAATTTATACTAGTGATAAGATGTAACTGATGGTCAATAGCTAAAGGGAAAATTGTTAATTGGGATAAAAAATTAATTAGAGCCACTAACTTCTAATTCTCTTAATTCACTAAAAACAAAATTTTCAAAGTCAAATTAGTATTACATCTATAAATTATTCTGTAGCTATTTATAGAAGATATTCAGAGTGATAGTGTTTCCCTTTATTCTTCTTTTCTTATTATTATTTTAAACATGGCCAAGCTACTTTGCAGCCAATATGGTGGTGACTGGTACCCCAAATGATTGTTATTTTCTCTTAATTGGGTTGAAATATATTGCAAAGAGAATCTTTGAGTAAAACCATTATTTTTTTAAAAATAATGTGCAATTTCAGTGTTCTCTGCCCTAGCATTTCTCAATAGAAATATAATGTGAAACATACAGGTAATTTGAAATTTTCTAGTAGCCATGTCAAAAACACTAAGAAGAGACATTTTCATACTGTTTTCCATAACAGTTGTGCTAACTTATAAGCACACTAATAGTGTGCAAGATTTCCCTTTTCTCTCCATCCTTGCCAACACTTACTTTCTTTTGTCTCTTGGATAATAATCATCTTAACAGTGTGAGCTAGTATCTCATTGTGGTTTTAATTTACATTTCCCTGATTATTACTGATGTTAAGCTAATGTTAAGTGATGATGCTAATTAGTTACTCATATCCCTGTTGACCATTTTTATAACTTCATTTGCGAAATGTATATTAAGCTCTTTTGCTCATTTAAAAAATGAGTTAGTAATCTCACTACTGGTTATACACATGAACAAATGAAATAAATACTACAAAGAGATATCAACATCACAATGTTTATTGCAGCACTATTTACAATGGCTAAGATATAGAACTAACCTAAGTGTTCAATATCGGATAAACAGATAGAGAAAATGTGGTATACAGAATGGAACACTATTCAGTCAAAAACAACAATAAAATCATGTCAATTGTGACAACTGGAACAACCTGTAAAACATCATGTTGAGGGAAATAAGTCAAACACAGAAAGGTAAATGCTGTACGATCTCACTCATATGTGGAATATTTTTTAAAAGTTGATTATCATGGAAGCAGAGAGAAGAGTGGTTACCAGAAATGGGGGAGAGAAGATAGGGTGAGATGATGAGGAGTCATTGTGATAGCAACAGAAGGCAGCCAAATGCCTAGGCAGATATGGGTGGGTCACTGGTGAAACCTCATCTACAAGACAAGACAGTTAAAAGCCTGAAAGTCAAGCTACAAGTTAAATTCTCAGACCTGTCTTCCCATTTGGAGCACTTTCTTCTGCTTGATCCCCATCCTTCACCATTTTATATATACCTACCCTTTCCTAATTGGTTTTCTACAATGTTGTACCTACCTTTGAGTGGTGTCTTCGCTTTAACCTTTTTTGCATACTCACAAACCAATCATTACATACTCCCCATTTTGAGTCCATAAAAAGACATGTACCCAGCCATGGAGAGAAACCATATAGGGGGGGAGACCAGTCCCCCATGTCCCATGTCTGCTCTCCACTGAGAGCTGTTCTCTCGCTCAATAAAATTATCTGCCATCATCACCCTTTAATCATCAGCATGACCTCATTCTTCTTGGACGTTGGGCAAGAGTTCAGGACCCATTGAGTGTGGCTACCCAGAAAGGCTGTCACACTGGCCCTTTGACCTCGCTGGTGGAAGACAACCTCCCCACGCCTCAAGGTTAGGGCCAACTGAGCTGGTAATATGCCTGAGCTGTGGGTAGTGGAACCAAAAGAGGTAATTAACACATAAACACCCCCTCTGGAACTTTAGGGTCATGGGAAGCCCTGCCTGGGTGCTGCTGCATTCCTCTTGATGTGACACGCCTGGTCTGGTCATGGGCCACACAGAGCTGGCTCATGTGTTGGCACCTGGAGCGTCTGGCCAGATCCCACATTCACTCTTTCTTGTCCTCGCTCCTGCAAGGGGCTGATTGCAGTGGGCTGAGTAGATGGGGAATCCCTGCTTCAAATTTGGCAAAGGGGCCAAGAAAAATCCTACTTCAGTTGACTAACAGGTACAACATTACAATTAGATCGGAGGAATAAGTCTGGTGTTCTGATGAACAATAGTTTGACTACAGTTAGCAGTAATGTATTGTATATTAAAGATAGCTAGAAGATAGGCTTTTGAATGTTCTCAACACAAATAAAATGATAAATGTATGACGAGATATATTGCTAACTACCTTGATTTGATCATTATATAATCCATATAAATTAAAACATCACATTGTACTCCATAAGTATGTGCAATTACAATGTGTCCACTTTTTTTAAGAAAAGCATTTCAATCAGTTATTTTTAGGGATTATTTTTACCAGTAGAAATTAAAACATTTTAAAGTATTAGGTGAAATTAATTTTAATAACATATTTTATTTGCTGCAATATATCCAAAGTATTTTTATTTCCACTTGTAATCAACATTAAAATTATTAGTGAGATATACTACATCCCTTTTCCCTAAGTCTTCAAAATCAGCTGTGTATATTATAATACATCTCAAGTAAAATAGAACATTGTCAACAGTTGAAGTGAAATGTAATCCCACCAAAATAATAAATTTGTATTTAATTGAATTTTATTTAAGTTAGAAAAAGGTAATGTATAATCTGAGAAAAATCATTTTATAATCTGAATTACTCTGATTACCTTTGAATTTAAAAATCTGCTCCTAAATTGTTTTGTATATTTAAATGAATTTTATGGTATAAAACTAACATTTTTATCTCTTATTAAACAAAAATTATATTATAGTGTGATCATAGGCTTGAATATATAATTATGAAGACTCAACAATAACTTTTTTAAATGATTAACTCAGTCATAAATATCAAAAAATGCAGTTGCAATTTCTCATTAGATTGACTGCAAACATAGCCGTAAATTAATCATTTAGTCTTGTTTTAGATGTAAGTAAATGACAGCATATACTAATATACTTAAGCCAAAGAAAGGTTATATGAGTTTAGGAGGCAATAATGTGATAAGTGTTTTATATATATATATACACACATATACACACACACAGAGACAAGAAACATAATAACAGTATTGGGTAACTAATTAGAATTGCTTTTACAGAGAAATTGTATTTTTAAATACCTTGCAGATGATGCATTCTGCAATTTTTATTGCCATTAGTTGTTGCAAATGATGAAATAAAGTCCTATACTCTTGTCTAGTTCTCAACTGCCACATTGTAACTCCACCATAAATTACATTCTCTTGGCCTCTTGAAACTGCTCCATTTTCTCTCTGAGTTATTGTCTTTCAGAAAATGGAGTTCAGTTACTACATCTGGCTCCTTGCCCTGGATGTTGACCAGTTTGCCTCTGTGACATTAACCTGGAGCCTGAAAGTCTGAGTGTCAAGAAGTTTGACTCATTTACAGTTTTCCATTATGTAGTTTTAACATTTTATGTTGTTTCCTAAATAGTAGATGTAGTACAGCTAGCCTAGTCATGGTAAAAATTACTGCTAGTACTGAGTGATGCTAGCAGTAAGTTCTTCACCTTGAGTAACCTGATATATGATCATATGCTTTCTTTCTTTCAGTATTTTCTGTTTAATCATATGCCTTAGAAGAAGACTAGGTTTCCTAAATTTGGACAGGTCACTCCTTTTTGTCTCATTCTATCATTATTTGGGCATGTGAACAAGAAGTTATTCTACTGCTATATTATCATATATTGCAAATTATGTGAATTAATTCCAGTAAATAAGATTATTATCATATTAAATAGAAAGTTATCAAAAGATCATTCTATGAACACAATTGATATTATTTTCTTTCTATAGTGCATTAGTAAATAAAGGTTTTAGATAGGAATTTTAACTAAACATTATCTCAGGGATTACTACCTAAAAGCTTATGTGTTTAGGTATGTTTTTATCTGTATCAGATGACTTTTAATTAGTCCAAAGGAAAATAAAAATCACCAAAACAACAACATTAAAAATACATTATGGAAGCAAATAGCCAATTTTTATTTTTTAAATTCATTTTAACAATGAAAATAATCACATTCAGACGACTGATTTGAAGATGTCTGTATGTGTATTCTCTAAGTTGAACTCCATTTTCTTTAATTACTTTTGAAAACAAGGCATATGAGTATTACAAAAAATACTTGATTTGGCAACAGAATATATTTAATTGTTGTTCCTATGGTAGTGAGCAAGAAAAGGATTAAAAACTCAAAAAATGCCTCATTTTAAATCTAACTTAAATAAGTTAATACTTAATCTGTTGGCCAATCACTATATATGTATGTGCATATGTTTATACATGTATATTTTCATAGAATATATGAATGCATACACATATTTAAACACATATATGCAAGTAAACATGAGTGTATATATACACACATACACATACTTATTCTATTGTAATTCAAGTTCTTTTTTCTTTTAAGGAAATTACTATTGAATTATAGTTCTATGCCACTCTTAACAGCACAGTTACTAAAATTGATTTTTCATACATATTCATAGGCTGAAACTTTAAAGACCATTGAAGATTTCAAAATGATACATCAATCAATGTCGCAGATTCCTGCTTAGCAACTCAAAAAAAAAAAAAAAAAAAAAGTACAGCCTAATATTTTCTTTGCAAAACTCCTGCTGTCCACTTTTATGCAAAACATTACCAAAACGACAATTTGTCACATATATCACAAACATACACAGGGTTGTGAGATAAGCAAAACACTAAAAGAAATAAGTCTTTATGCAGCTTCCTGCTCTTCAAAGTCAGTATACCTTGAGGCTAGTGATAGAGTTCTGAAAGCACAAAGTAATGTAGCCCTAACTTAGGATATTGTTGAACTTGATTTGGCCCAAAATAGTAGGTAGCAATGTAATTTGGCAGTGTTTCATATCTTCTCATGATCCCTTGGTAACACACTTTTCTTACCTATCAACACTAGGACCTAAACATAGGAAATTGTTGATTAAAGAGTTTTGTGTTGAAACACTATGGAATAAATTGTTTTATACAAAATTGTTCACTATTCTTTTCCAGTTAGAGAGAAAAATGAACTGAAAATCCAACATAATAGCAACAATAAAGAGAGATACAGCAGTATAATAAGGAAAAGGATACAAGTGTTTAACGACTGAACTTAAATCTTATTAACAGCAATGCAATAAAACATCTATTGAAGTAACTGATTGTCTTACTAAATAAGGCATAGAAAGTTCTTAATTTTGATAGCAGCACTATGGAAGGCAGCTTTTTATTAGATTTTCCTTCTACCTGGAGAATGCTCAAGGCTTAAGAATTCCTCAAGTCTCATCCTAAATATAACCTTATCTCATACTTGCTTATATGTTTTTTCATAAAGAATGTTCAAACTAATTATAGTGCATTACAAATGCATGTCTAGCTCATCTTTATATTCCCAATGTCTCACGTATATTCACAATGTCTTCTAATTAAATCAACAAGCATCAGAGTTGGCAAGAGTGTTAGAAATTATCTCACATTCGTTTTACATATATTTTAAAAGATCTGAAAATGAAGTGTATTTCCCAAAGTCATACAGTGAATTAGGTTGAACTGGAATTGAAACTCATGTTTTCACGGTCTCTGACAAGTGCAGGATCTTTTTTTCATAACATAATTTTACTTTCTTCTGGATGTTGAATGACATATCATGGATCATAGCACAAATTATGACATAATAAACATTTATCATAATATCCTATAAACTTGGTTGTTAGCCAAGTATCATATAGTAGAAGATGTTTATGGAGGCAAAGATAGCCCTTTCAAGACCATTTACCTTAAGCCCAATTTGGAAAATCTGTCAACAAAATGCTCAATCTTTTCGTTTTTGCTATCATGACATATCGCTGAATTTTAAGCACAAATTTTATTTCCTTCTACCAAATGATATCAGAAGATGTGTTAAACACTTTTAAAAGTGAAAAGAAACCTGATTAGCAAAGCTATATCATCATTTTGTTATAAGTATTTCCAATTGTTTATTCAAAATTGTTTTGAAGATGTTTTCCATGTTAAAATGGCACTTAATTCACTGCTAGAAGATAAATTTCTTATGGCATAACTTCGATAGAATTGGTTTCTGCAATATTCTAGTTATTTTCTGTCAAAGACATTTGGGAAACTGGAGGGAAGACCTAGACTCTATAGATATGAAGTTTCTTGATAATGTTAGATAGTATTATATATTGATTAAAAAGAGTAATGACAGTTTTTATCAGGTAAAGTAATATCTAACAGCAGACTTGTGTATAACTGTATAGAAAAGTACATATATACAATTCACATATACATAAATACCAAATCCTGAGAAGTATCACTATATGTTTTTCTGTTTTGTTTTTCTCCTGAGAAATTTCAACTAAACAGACTCTGAAACAAATATATTTTATACATCTTGCCCTTTCCTCATATACAACATTTAGTAGGTTAGGTGAAATGAGTGTTGAAAGTAAAAACATCCCAGATGAATTAAACTCACCCTTGAAGGAATCCCTGTAGAGCTGGGTAAAGGCCAAAATTGGAATGAAATGATTCATTTTGACTAAGATACCATAGCATCCAAATATAAAGCATATTTATAATAGTTCTCAGATTTATGCCAGTCTCTTTAATTGAATACTGCCGTTCTAACACACAATGGCTAACAATTGTGAGGATCTTTATATTAATTTATAAGTGAATAAAATGTCATTTTGGTTTTTGAATTTATTTTATAGGCCATGATACCCACAGAACATTTTAGTTTTATTGTGCTCCATTTATTTATTTCCATATTTGTAACTCATCCAAAGTGCTTATTAAATTTAATATTTTCCATTATGATGGCCATTTTAAACATTCCAAATTTCTTTTGACAGAGAATTAAAAATCTCTCTCTCTCTCTTCCTCTAAGGATACATAATTGCATTTTTCTCCAATTGTCACTAGTAAATACAAGTGGAGTACTAAGAGTACTAAGGACTTATTTTGTAGTATTGCAAGAAGCTAGTATGCAAGAGGCTACTGTTGTTTCATGTCTCTATAGCTCTTCTAAATTACTTGGACATAAGTTAGAAAAAAAAAAGTTCCTCAAGAATTACAAAGACATGAGGTACTTATGTGCAATCAAATGCAGAAACAAATAGAAAGTAACCTAATTTCTATCTGCTAAGAGCTGAGCAGGGTCTGAGATTTTATTGTACTTATAAGGCAATAAGCTAGTTTGCTATAGTTTCATGGATATTACGAAACAACATGAGCCTCCTGGGTTAGAGATAAAGGACTTTATAAATCACAACAAAAACAGTAGCTGGAGCTTCCTAGTGATGTGTGTCAGGTTCCCCATGTTTTCCGAGTACCAAAGAGGTGATCCAAAGAGTCCATCTAGGATGCACGCCAATGCACTAGGTTTTATTACAGGAGAAACATCAGCTTGCTTTTACAGTAAGCAGAAGCGAGCCTAGTCTTTGTCCAGTCTGAGGGTGACAGATACTGTAAGCTTACCTCCTCTCTCAAGTTTAGTTGTTGCAAAAACAACCATGGGTAAAGAGTGGTCAGGGTCTCAAATTCTTGGTATGTCAGCAAAAACATGAAGAAATGCTCAAGGTCCATGTCACTTGCCTCTCTCAGCCCTTCCTTAGTAATTTTTATTAGCTTTTAATAAAGTTTAAGGTCTTCAAATTCTTATATTTCATAGTCCATGAAACTCAAGATACATATAGGTCTTTTAACTAGCATGGAAGAGGTTAAGGAAATTTAAGGAATAGAGAATGCAAACTATTTTAGAGATGATTCAACACTATGGTGGTTACTAAGGATTAGCCATAATTTTAAACATAAATTCTAATAGAAATATAATAAGGAAAGCCTGGGAGGTCATTATCAGGAATAGCTTGGTTGGTACTATCCTAAACACAGGAAGAGAAATGTTCCCAATATGCCTAGAACCTGTCTGACACATGGTGCTGTAGAAGGTGGTCAGAAGATAATTAAAACTGTAGCCTCTTAAATAATTTTAAAAATTGTTATAGAAATCCAAGATATAAATACCTATTTCTATATGCTTTCCCTTTAGAAAGGTAAGGGAATAAAGACAGGTTTATTTTAAATAATCTATTATCGCTCTCTAATTTATTAAAAGTATAGGAGAGAGAATATATGTGTGTATACACACCTGTATTTTTTTCCTAAGGTAATACTATTTTTCTTCCCTTACTGAAGAATTTAAAAAGGTGAACATTACCTTAAGGCAGCACTGTTTTCTTACGCCATTTTCTATCAAGACACTAAAGCAGAGAAAATTAACTTTATTCAACACTTGTGTCTTTTAAAAGTATAATGATTTCATCTAGTTAAAGCTGTCCTGGCCTACTTAGTTTATTTCGGGGAAGAAATTGCCTGGTCACTCATGATAAGATAATTTGTCACCTTCGAGATTAAATTACCTATCCTTGTTTACCTTGAGGATTTGTGCTATATAATACCTACTTGCTCTATTACTACCTTTATATCAGTATGTGCTCAATTTTACAAGAACACGTGTTGTATAACCAAACTCTGTTGGGAGGCTTAAATAGCACACAAGTCCTGTTCCCTAATCTAAATTGAACTTCATAGATATATATGGGGAGTTTAGTGAATGTAAAAATAATTATCCATTTGATATTAGGGTCTCATATGGCAACACATGTGTCTCTAAGAAAAAAAAAAAAAAGTTTATTCCATAGCATCCTGACTGAACTCTAGCTTAATATAGGTTGCATTTTCTAAATATTTATTATTGGCTTTTTGTGACATTCAATTAAAAAGATACAGCTATAGCAATTGTTTTGTTGAATTAACATATTGGATATCTGTCTGTAAATACCTTCAATTAGAAGTAATGCTTCTTATTTCTCTCTGTCCTTCTGTAAAATGTTGAAAACCTAAATTATTCCTTATTGCCTTAGAATTTAGACGTTAAAACCCTTATAATTGCTTGTACTCTGTCTTTAATTTTATTTTGGAAGGCAAGGTAATAGTCTTTCATAAATGGAATAGCTCTCAAAATTTATTGCATGAATAGATGTACAGAGAGCTTTTTAATGAAAATGATTTTTTTTAAATAAAAAAAACAGTTGAAGGTGTTTAATGGCCTAAATAAGCAGTAATTAACAAGTGAGGAGTTAAGAAAGTCCTTTTCTTCTTTTTTCTGTGAATAGAAATATTCTAAAGAGTGTGGATATGAAATCTCTCTGTGATTCCCAGTGAATAAGAGCCAAAAATTATGTTACTGGCTAAAGGACTAAGTGTGAGCTGTAAGACTATTTTTTTTTTTTTTCTTTTGAGACAGAGTCTCTATCTGTCTCCCTAAGATCAGTTTTTAATAAGGTAGCATTCTGGGCTAGATTATGCCTCCCCAAAATTTATAGATTGAATTACTAACCCCCAGTACCTTAGAATGTTCAGATTAGGTCATGCTGGAGTAGGGTAGACTCCTAATCCAATATGACTGATGCCATATAAAAAGGGGGAATTTGGACACAGACACCTACACAAGGAGAAGGCCATATGAACACCAAAGCAGACATTGGGGTGATGTAATTAACACGCCAAGGAATGCCAAAGGTTGCCAACAAACCACCAGAAACTTGGAGACAGGGTTAGAACAGATTATCCATTACAATCCTCAGAAAGAATTAACTCTGTCATGCTCTACTGGAACTTCTATTGTCCAGGACTGTGACACAATCAATTTCTGTCATTAATCATTTCTGTGATAACATCCTTTTGTTATAGCAGCCCTAGAAAACTAGTTGCTTTCTCTTTTGGAAAAAAAGTTATAATTCCATATTATTTTTAGGTTATATAGTGCTTTCCATACATTGTTACAAACAATCCTCAGAATAATCTTTTCAGATGTTCAAGCTGGGTATTCTTCTCTTTTTTTTTTTTTTTTTTTTTTTTCTAGAGGGAGTTTCGCTCTTGTTGCCCAGGCTGGAATGCAATGGTGCGATCTCAGCTCACTGCAACCTCCACTACCTGGGTTCAAGCCATTCTCCTGCCTCAGCCTCCTGAGTAACTGGGATGACAGGTGCGCACCACCACGCCTGGCTAATTTTTTGTATTTTTAGTAGAGATGGGGTTTCACTATGTTGGCCATGCTGGTCTTCAACTCCTGGCCTTGGACTCCCAAAGCGCTGGGATTATAGGCGTGAGCCACTGCGCCCTGCCCAGGCTGGATATTCTTATCCTTATTCTACACATAATTAAATTGCTCCTCTGGAATTTAAGAGGACTGGCAAAATAATGGAGCTAATAAAAAGTTCAAGAAAGATTGACACTACGCTGTCAACACAAATTTTATGCTATTTCTTAAATCAAACAGTAACATATATTTTTTGGTATAACTGTTATTTATGGTCTTTTTAAAAATTTTTTTGCATAGGTCAGAGAGAAACTCCCATTGTATATATAGTGTTCTCCGAAGAGGGTAACTGATAGAACAGGAAAGAATAAGTTGATTGCTGCATGTAGATACTTAATCATCTTGGCAAATATCTTTATCTATTTAGATTAAAATTCAGCATTCTAGTTAAAAGTAATTTCCAATAAATCTCATATTCTGAGAAAGGAAAAACTAAAGATTAAGGGGGTCTGAGTGAAGTTTTTCCTTAGCTGTTATATTTGTCTTCCTAATTGATGCAGTGTAAACATGTAAATGGTAGACATGAGTTTTGTGTGAAGAGAAAACTGCTCTCGCAGGCTGGAAAATCAGACTTCAAAGATACAGGGCTGAGACAACGTGTTGCTTGTGGCAAACTGAGAATAAGAATTACCACAATATCCTGCATAAATATTTCTAAACATTATTTAAAAATATTTTCCATGTAAGAATTCCAAGAATCCATCACGGAGGTCTTCATGGTTATGTAATGCAGGGAGAAAGAAGCGGCTTTAAGAAATGGAGTGTTGAGATGTTAGGTACGATGGAAATTGAGAAATGTCCATCAGGTTTGGTAATGTGGTGATCACTGATAAACAAAACTAGTGGTCACGACCTGATCAGAAACAGAGGGAAGAACAAGAGAAAACAAATAAGTAAGGTTTTTTTTTTTTTTTTTTTTTTTTTTTTTTTTTTTTTTTTTTTGAGACGGAATCTCACTCTGTTGTCCAACCTGGAGTGCAGTTGTGTGATAATAGCTTACTGCAGCTTCAAACTCTCTGACTCATGCAATTCTCCTGCCTCAGCCTTTTGAGCAGCTAGGACTACATGCTCAGCTAATTTTTCATGTTTTTTTAGAGATGGACGTCTCACCGTGTTGTCCAGGGTGGTGTCAAACTCCTGGCTTAAAGCGATTCTCTCATCTCAGCCTCCTAAGTAGCTGAGACTACAGTCCTGAGCAACCATGCTCAGTTCCAAGAACTCCTTCTTTTTAAAGTTTGAATAGTTGGAACGGGAGTTACAGTTACTGCTACTGATCTCTTATTTTTGAGTGGTGGAGTCAAAGCAGTTTCCTTGCCAACTGAGCATAACTATTGATAGACTCTTCAAAAGTACAGTGCTATATAGTATGTGAAATTAATTCATATTTTGCATCTGTGTGGAAAAACTATGGGAGAATTATGATCTACAGGACGATTTAGTTAACTATTTCTTTACCCTAATCCTAATTTCCACAATTCTTTTTAAAAAGGAAGAAACAATAAGTCTCGGGAAAGGTAAATATTGGCTTCAAGGTCACACAATTAACTCAGATCATAGTCTGTAATAGAGTGCAACATTTTTTCGTGATTAAAAAGGCCAAACTTGCCTCAGTGTTTTCATATTTGCTGAGTTAGAATTTAATGGTACAGTAAACTTTCACTTACCATCATCTCTAAGATACTTTGTTAACAATAGTTGTCAAGGTCTTTTTTGTAAGGTTGGGTAACATATTCCTTACTGATAGTATGTTAAGAAAAAAACTATCTCTGCAAGTATTTGCAGGATATTATTTTTTAAATTTTTAAATTTAAATTTTTACTTAATTTGAAAAATTAACTTGAATTAACTTGAAAAAAATTTTAATGAATTTGAAGATCATGTTTTATTTTCTCCTAGTTTTCAGAGAATCTTAAGAATGTTTCTAGCACAAGGTTTTCTTTGTTTTGTGTTGTTTTTCTTTTTATTGCATTCAGATGCCTTAAAAGTATATGTTCCGCTTCCTCAGACAACTAATTTCATTGTTTCAGTTTACTGTCTAATTATTTAATTTTATATTTCCTATTTTTTTTTTCAACTATGAGTCTTTTTAAAAAAAGGTATAGACCAGGCTCACACCTGAAATCCATCATGGTGGTCTTCATGGTTATGTAATAGAAGGAGAAAGAAGTGTCTTTAAGAAACAGAGTGTTGAATGTTAAGTAAGATGGAAATTGAGAAATGCCTGTTGGGTTTAGTAATGAGGTGATCACTCATAAACAAAACTAGTGGCCATGATTTGATCAGACTTTGGGAGGCCAAGACCAGAGGATAACTTGAGCTCATGAGTTCAAGACCAGCCTGGCCAACATGGAGAACCCCATCTCTACAAAAAATATAAAAATTAGCCGGGCATGGTTGTGCTTGCCTGTAGTCCCAGCTACTCAGGAGGCTGAGGTGGGAAGATGGTTTGGGCCCAGTAGGCGGAGGTTTAAATGAGCTGCTCTGCCTGAACAACTGAAGGAGACCCTGTCTCAAAGAAGAAAAAAAAAAAAAAAAAGAAAAAAGTGTAGTTATCATCTTAAATAAATGTAACAGCTATGCATTTTTATTCTATGTTTCCCTCTTCTAGAAACTAATGGAAATTATTCTACAACATATGCCTTTAAGTTATTTTTTTCCCTGTCTTGGAATGAAACACTTGACTCTTGCTGTTTATTTTAACTGATTTTTTTTCTAATTTAATCAATGAGAGCATTATATTCTGAACTTCTTCAATAATATCAATATCTTAAAGACTTGAAAATAAGCACACTATTAAATTAAATTTAAAAAAAGGTGGAAGTGTGGGAAAGTGAAAAAAGTGGAAATTATATGATGCTTGCATAATTTCATTACATGGATTTATTGCATAGTGGTAAAGAAAATTTATATAAATAAAATAAAAACAAATACACAAATAAATAACTATCTTGTATACTTTCAAAACTTCAGGATACTTCTAAATCACCTCAATTTATGAATATGAATATGAATAAAAACTTTCATAGATGGTTGCACTTCTGCATGCCTTTGTGTCTGGTGATAATTACTATCACTGGGATATTCAATGATCAAAACTTTTGTGACTTTGAAAAATTCTGGCATGTTTTTTGTCTAAGCATTAATCACTTCCAAGGAAATCTTTAGCAAATGTGAATATCCACCTCTGGAAAGCTTTTCAGTATCTAGTCACTATATTTTATTTAATTTTTAAGAAAAATAACCAAAAGATTTCTAAAATACTGTAAGCTTTGTGCTACTTTTTGAAAGTAAAAATAACCCCCATTTTAGCTTCCCTGCTCCAAGATATGTTCTAAAACCACAATTTATTTGAGATGATCAAATATAGAAATTCAGTCCATATATATGAAGCACGAAATCTAACATCATATCATCTATCATTTTGTGAAATAAAATGTTTTTTATATCTTGACATAATTGATTATTTAGAAGCTGCTGAGCTATCCAGCTGTATGTGCTCAATATAAGATTTCATTTGTTAATGAAGTTTTATTTTGTCCTGTTACAAGTTCCATTTTGAATATTATTTTAATATAATTTTTTAAAAGTCCTTTCAAATCTCCTCAAATAGCAACATTTCCTGGAAAAAATAAAAATCAAAAGCTATTGTTAAAGTACAAATCACATAAGGTTACAATTAAAGTCTAGTATTATAATCCACTCCTTATCTCTACAGGCTAAATGTGAGTATATTTTAGAAAAAAATAGCAAGAAATAATTTAGTTATTATTTCCTAGATTTGTAAATAGTAAAACAAACAAAACAATTAATTATCTTATAGAATTTAATGTAAGAATGAAAGCCCTAATTTTTAAAGCATTTTCCAAACACTTCCATAACTTCTCTGTGCATCTTAATATCATTCCTTCTTCTATATATTAAGAATTTGTCAGAAAGACATTATATAGGTTCTGCGTGGATTTTTAGTTTTTTCATTAGTAATGTTAAATCATACTATAATCTGGCCTGAGAAAGACTTTGTACTCTCATGCTTGAGTTCTTACTTATGAACCACAACCTTAGTTAGCAGGTAAACAAACAAAAATTCTAACTTAGGGGTATACTTTTGCAGAAATAGCTGAGCCTCAGTCAATCACAGCAGCCATACTTCAACCACTCAAAGGCCACCAGCTGTTCAAACCATGTTCAAATAAGGAAATGCAAAGCTGTAACATATCCAGCTGTTTCTGCACCTCCCTTCCATTTTTTGAACATCGCTTTCTTTTTTCGATTCATAAATGTGTGTCCGTGCAGCACCCCTAGAGCCTCTCTAAACCTATTCTGAGTCTGAGGACTGCCTGATTTGTTCATCTTTTTTTTTTTTTTTTCTTAAACTCTGTTGAGTTTCATTTGTCTCAAGTTTTACTTTAAGAGATCTGTATCAGAAGTAAGAATCAGAAGTAAAACTCCAGTGATCCCCAGAACACCAGGCGACCAGGGAAGATACCCATGGGGACAGTGTGCTTATGCCTCTCTTGTTTGTAACTGGAGGCCATGGGTGAATTTTCTCTCAGATTCAGACCTTTACTCTTGTGTTCTCAGCTCTCTGAATTTATTTCAGCAATATTTATACTAGACTAGGTCCAGGATCAGACTGGATGCAGTAGTGAACTTCATTGAATTAAGTCAGAGGGCTCAGACCTTGGGTAAATACTCTTTTTTGGAGATAGGATCTTGCTCTGTTGCCCAGACTGAAGTGCAATGACTATTCGTAAGTGTAATTATATTGTACTACTGTCTCAAACTCCTGGGCTCCAGAAATGCTCTTATCTCAAGCCTCCCAGGAAACTGGGACTCTAGTCATGTACCACCCTGGCTGGTATGGTACCATTTTGATAATGGGTTTGTCTCAATACATTGAGAAGGTAGGATGCCAACTTCTGGTACTCTAGCTAATATTATATAAAACAGACCAGGAGGGGTGGCTCATGCCTGTAATCTCAGCACTTTGGGATGCTGAGGTGGGTGGATCACCTGAGGTCAGGAGTTCGAGAACAGCCTGACCAATATGGTGAAACCCTGTCCCTACTAAAAAGTTAGCTGGGCGTGGTGGCACGCTCCTGTAGTCCCAGCTACTTGGGAGGCTGAGACAGGAGAACTGCTTGAACCTAGGAGGCGGATACTGCAGTGAGCTGAGATCACCCCACTGCACTCCAGCCCCGGTGACAGAGCGAGACTCTATCTCAAAACAAACAAACAAATAAACAAACAAAAAACATATATAGGCCCAGAACATGTGCATTTTTAAAAAAATGGGTTAACTTTACTCAAGACGGCTTAGAAGATGGCCGCAAATCATGATGCTTTAATTTGTATGAAAGTGTTTGTTTATGATAAATATAAAACAAACAAACAAACAAAAAACTCGAGATCAAAACCTTAGCAAAAACAATAGAATGTATTCTTAAATTAGTATGCAGAGGCATCTCAAAGACTAAATAAATCAAAATTGCTTCCTTAGAAGATTCTTTGCAAAAAGCAAATGAAAAGCTTAAGCAACACACTAAAGACATGATGGAGGATAGTACTCTGACTGAACTTTGACTGTTCCTTCTCTTTTTCTGTCTCTACCTATATGCTCTAAATCTACTAACCATTTTGCTAAATTATCCTTTCATTCTGAAGATTATGAACAAGGAAAAATTAGACAAATGCCTTAAAAAGTAAGACCTTCTGATCAGCCAGTTCTTCCTGACAGTGCCTCATTTACTCCATGATCTAAACTGAGCTTAGAACCATTGTAAAGTATTTCCCTGATCCAAGGGAAATCCTTGAAACCTTATGGTAGGATTTAGAATCCTCATAAGAGCTTATGATGCCGAACTCCGTGACCTTTACCAATTTACTCACATGACTTGGGGATCTGGTAAACCTTGAAACTGGATGGCAGCAGTGATATGGTTCAAACCCAAGGAGGTTATTAAATTTCCTCCAAAACCTCATGAAAAGGGGCAAAATGAGCTAGAAAAAATGCTGAAAACCTTTTAGATTCAATTCCTAAAATTTTTCCGCAAAGAATTGATTGGTCCATTATACAGTCATGTAAACCAAAACCAAAACAAAACAAAAGATAAGCCAATTTTATATTATAAAACTTGCTTAGAATCACTTTGGAACATTCTGGGCTCCAAGAATAGCAAGGAGTATTTCCTGCAGGGAGTGAAATGGCATTAACTGCTCTATTTATAAATGGACTCTGTCGTGAACTTAGCAGTTTAATTAAAAAACATAAACTTGGATGGTAAGTTCCAGATATGACTGAATTGGTGACCTTAGCTGAACATTTGAAAGGACTCTAGAGTGAAAAAAAAAAAAAAAAAAAAAAAAGGCTAACCAGCTTATGCCTCTCCAATTATAACAGTTACAGGGGCCGAGACCAAAGGGACCTTCTCATCTTTATTTTAAATCACAACCAAGAGGTCCTAGAATAAGAAAGTTTTTACCCTGAGATGTCTTCCTTAATTGCAAACAACCAGAACACAGAAAAAGAGATTGTCCGTTTTTATATCAGTCCACCAAAAAGCCCCCCTTTAGGCCAGTTGGTTTCACCACTAGAGGAAGCCCTTGATATTTAAGTTTTCATGATAATCGTGAACGGATTGGAGGGTTTTGTCGGTAAATTGGTCCCCAGAGTATCCTTAACTAAACATAACGAAACGAAGATTAAAATAAATGAGGTATCGTGTACAATCATAGTAGATACCAAGCCAGCTTGTTTACCATGAACCCCACTTTAATAAACCAACAAATCCCTTGGAGTAAAAAGGTCATCTCTGCAGTGGGAGTTTTGAATTAAATTCAAGAGTCTCCTGTATCTCAGCCAGTCTAATTGACTTTGGGGTCATTTCCAAAGAAAACACCTCTTTTTATTATGTGATACTGCTCTAGTAAACTTGCTAGGGTAAGACTGATTTTCAAGTCTGAAAGGGCATATAAAATTCTCCTCAGAAGGAGAAATAATCTTAGAGTTTTCTGACGTTCCTGAACCAGAACTGTTATGCTCTCCACAGGCAGAAATTGGCATCGTCAAAACTCAGCCTGTAATACCCCTGACCCTTCTAAAAGTACCTGAATGTTTATGGGCTTCTTCCTCAACTGATATGAGAATAATTAATAGTGTGGAACCTATACAGTTCCTAATAGATTATTCTAAACCTTTGTCTAAGTTAACCCAATATTTACGAAAGTCTGAAGCAATTCAAAGGCTGTCACCAACTGTAGAAGATTTAATTAAATAAGGACTTAAAATTCCACGAAGCAGTCTTTGTAACACTCCAATCCTACCAATTAAAAAACCAAATGGTCGAGGTTGGAGATTCCTTTAAGATGGACAGGCAATTACAATTAATAAAATTGTGATACCAAAGTTTCCTGTAGTCCCAGATCCTAATATATTATTACCTAATAGATCCACCGATTCAAAGTGGTTCATGGTAACAGACCTCTGCTAAGTCTTCTTAGCATTCCGGTTCATAAACAGAGTCAATACTTGTTTGCTTTTACTTGGAAAAATCAGCAGTACACCTGGACTATAGTGCCACAGGGGTGTACTGAAGCCACTTGATATTTTTTTCAGGAATTGCATCAGGACTTAATAGCCCCACCGTTTTCTTGAAATTCTACTCTTATTCAGTATGTAGATCCCCTGTTGTTATGCTCCCCCACTAAAGAGCACTCAGAAATTGACTCAATTTGCCTTTTACAGCAACTTACACATAAAGGTTACAAAGCTTCAATAGAAAATCCTCAGTTTTCAGGAACAAGGTCCACTAATTGAGACATGACTTGACTGCTGAAGGTATTTCACTTTCACCTAAGTGAGTAAAAACTGTTTAAAGCATTTCTCAACCTGCAACCAAAAAACAAGAGATTTTCTTGGACTTACTGGATATTGCAGCTCATAGGTTCCAAAGTTGTCCTCAGTGACCTCATCATTGTATGAACCCATTAGAAATGCTGTGCCAGAGCCATTACCTTAAGAAGACAGTCTCGAGCAGGCTTTTAACCAAATGTAATTGGCTTTACAACAGCCCCCAGCTTTAGGACTATTAAATTATACTAAACCTTTTACTTTATTAATTTATGAATGTAACAATCAGGAATTAGGAGTTCTTATGCAAGAATATGGGGAAAAACAGGCCCATTACACAGGTTAGACCTCTGTTAGACCCTGTAGCTGAGGCATAATCCCAATAATTTAAAAGCAGTAGTAGTAGCAAAGTTGGTAGAATCTTCATCTGAGCAGGTTTTAGGAAATGAACTTGATTTGCAAGACCCACATGCTATGGAAAGTCTATTAAATTCCGATGAAACTCAGCATTTTTCAGTAAGATCTTAAAAATTTTTTCTGCTGTCTTCTTCTAATCTCCATCTAAAATACTGCAATCTACTTAACCATACTATTCTATTACCTCTGCCTAATGATAGTGAAAACCACAATTGTGTAAATATAATGTCAGAAGTAGTGACCCCTCATGTTGGCTTACAAGATATTCTATTGGGTAATCCTGAGTCACTACATTTTCTTGATGGGTCCTATGCTAAAATCTCAAAAGAAAACATCAGGCAGGGTACGCTTTTACCACCTAAAATGAGTTAATAGAAAAGGGAATTCTTCCTCAATATAAGTCAGTTCAACCCATGGACCTTTTTGCTCTCACCTGAACTTGTTATGCAGCTAAGGACAGGTCAGTAAATATTTTATACTGATAGATATGCTTTTGCAGTAGTACACAACTCTGGCATGCTATGGAAACAACAAAGAACTCTCATTTCCAGTGCGTCCCTCATCAAAAGTGGACTCCAAGCAGATGAACTTCTTTGTGCAATCCTGTTACCATCACAGATTGGCATTATTAAGATTAACTCTCATACCTGTAGAACTAAACCTGGCTATTAAGGGGATGCTTTCGTAGATTTTTATGCTAAATCAGCTAGTGCTGAAATGGTTAGAATATACAACTTAAATGAACTCCATAACATTTATTCAAGTCAAAACCCTTATGATGACCTATTTAATAAACAGTACAATGCACCTGATTTAGAAAAAAACAACATTATCTAAAAGTGTGTAAATTAAGTGTGGACTCAAAGTCTCAAATGATGTCCTGGTCCTCCCTGAGTTTTTCAAGCTTCCATTATCAAAAGCTTTGTACTCCAAACTCATCATGAAACAGAAAATAATGCAAATTATGAAAACTACTGATGGGGTGACTGTCCCAAAATTTCTAAAAGAGTTCGTAACCAATGTACGGTTTACCAAACTCATAATCCTAGGAAAGAATCAAACCTTTAAGTGCTGTATTTCTGCCACCTGATGGACCATTTGTCATTTGTGTGATATTACACTTACAGATAGACTTCATTCAGTTGCCACCCTCAATGGGATATCAGTGTGTTCTTATAATAGTCTGTATGTTTTCTGGTTAGGTAGACACTTTCCCATGCAAGAAAGCCAATGCTGTGACAGTAGTTAAGAAATTATTAGAAAACATATTTCCTTCATTTGGCGTTCCTGGAGAAATGTTCAATGATAAGAAAACTAATTTTACTAGTAAAATTATAAAGTAGTTAAATAAGGTGTTATGGATGCAATGGTGCTACCATTGCCCCTATAACCTTCAGTCTTCTGAAAGGGTTGAAAAGAAAAACGATGGCATCTTAAAACTGAAACGGCAAAGTTCACTGAATCAATTGGGTTGCCTTGGCCAAGGGTTCTGATGCTGGTTTTAATGGCAATCAGTTGGCACTTAAGACCTTACACAGTTAAGAATTCAAGAAAGTGATGGGAAGACCTATTACCCTAATAAAAGAAACTCATGCATCCCCTGCTATCCTAAACTGATGTGACTAAATACTACAAGACACTAAATTGTTATGCCAAAGTATACTTTAACCAGGTAAAGGAAGCTTTTTTGTGATCCACCAAATGAGGATAAGAAAACCCTTCATGGTATACAATCTGGAGATTGAATCTTCTGAAAATCACATGAAAGAAAGATTGCCCTTGGACCCTGTTGGAAGGGACCATACCAAGATTTTCTCACCACTCACACTGCAGTAAAGCTTCAGGGCTTCATACCTTAAGCTCAGATCTCATAGTTAAAAATAATCTTTTCAGAGTCTTGGAACTTTAAACCTATTGGAGACTTTAAGGTAAAGCTGACCAGAGAAATTTCTCCCCAGAAGCATACAACATCCTAGATGTGGTCAGCTTTCCCAAAATCACAAACGAAGACTTCTCTGCCACCAAAAAAAGCCTATGCTTTTTTCCCCTCTTTTGTCCTCATTTCCTGCGTCCTAATGCTTTCCTTTTCACTAAAGTACATTCCATGGGACCATGTTAAGATGATGGCTTTAGCTCAAGTTTATTCCTTAGCATAAACCGAAGTAATTGTTGTCTGGGTTAATGCCCCAAAATTAGAAAACAATTTTATTGACATCAGTGCCTATTCACATTCCCAGTGAGAGTCACTCTGAAACTCCAAAGGAAGAGTAGAATGTTATCCTTTATATTCTAAATATCACTGTCATTTTCTTTCTGTCACTCACTTGAATACTCTAACTTTTCCAATTAACAGCCTAATTGTACTCAAAATAGAAAAGCCTTTCTGAGTGAATCCTACAAAAGACATATGTGTTTTTAGGCATTATACACTCAAGACCTGGGGATGAACTATGGGAGCACAAATTTCTTATACAATGTCACTGTATTAAATTCATTAGTTTTTTTTCTTTTTTAAATAAATGTGGTTATACCCTTTTACAGATTGCTTTAAGGGGGGCACAAAAAAGTAAATTTCCCAAGGACCTTCTTCAAGAGCTATAAAAAATTATGGATGAACAAATATAACTGACCCCTGCTCAAATGCAACTAGATGGCCCTGTTTTTTTAACCCCTAAGGGCCTATATTAGGTCTACAGAGAATGTGCTTATTTTGTTCTGTCGCCTTGCTGGTGCAGATATTTCTATTTGGTCTTGCTTGTTGCTGCTTTTAAATAGCTTTCCTTGAAAATTCTCGTAATAGTGTCTATGATCAAAGGCCAAAACAGTCAATAACCAAAATTAACACCAAATTTGAAGTAGACATAGATAAGCTATTTCCACTGAGGAAACTAGTGGAGTTTCTGGAGACCCACTCTTGGTGGTAATGGGATATTGATTGAATGGAGTTTAAAGTTAATCTGCAAATTGGGGAAAAATCCTGGATTTTGTAACCAATCAGAACTACCAGGTTTTCAGACAAGTAAAAGCGTCTCTTCAAAAGGTATATGATAACAAACACATTTAACAAAACTTTTGGTGGACCATCATGCAACTTGAGATCTCATTTTTGCTTAAATTGGGGGCTTGTGTTTTGTATTGACCAAAACTGGATGCTGTACGTATACTTCCCACGATTTTCTTAATTAAAAAGACTGTTTTGGCCTTTGATCATAGACACTATTACGAGAATTGCAAAAACTTAATTAAAAAGATGGCTGATACTGCTATTTTTGTAGACACTGCCCCCAAAGACATTAAGGAAATCCCTCAAGAGAAAAGAACACATGATGTGTTTACAGGAGAACCTTACAATTTATTTTTCAGGTATCCTAAATGGTGAATGGCAATCTTGGGTTTTCCAAGGTTTTCTTAATTTTTATATTTCTACAGGTTTTTATAATTTGTGTTACCAGGCTAACGACAAAAATCAACACCTCTTCAAGTCAGGTAATTTTATAGTAAACTATAGTCCTTAACTGCCATTACACCCTGAACAAGGACTGTGACCAATTAGGCTCAAATGCTGTTTAATTGTCTATATTGCCTGAACGTTGATTTGTTTGATTTCATTTGGTTTGTTTCATAAGAACTGATGTTATGGAGTATATTTTGGTCTTTTGATATCTTTTTGATAACCATCATAGTCAATCATAGTTTCCCTCGTGTAAGTACCCTGTTGAGTCTTAAGTGTCAAGTGTTGAATTGTCTCATTTCAAATAGGTCAGTAAAAACATAAGGAATTCTTCAAGTGGTGTGAAGTCATGACTTTTGAGTTCCGTACGGAGACCAAAGAAGACTTCTGAACTCCATGCTGAGACCAAATAAGTCATTTAAGATGGTGACAGAGAGTAGTGTAAATGTCTAAAGTTTTGATGAATCTCTCAAAATTAAGAAGCTGACCAAAAGAGGGGAATTGTTAAGTCAAACTAAAATTGGACCTGAGAAAGCCTCCATACTTGCATCCTTAAGTTCTTGCTTATGAAGTGCAACCTTACCTAGTAGGTAAGCAAATTGAAAACCTAACTTAGGAAAATGCTTCTATGAGAATAGATGAGTCACAGCCAATCACAGAAGCCATACTTCAACCACTCGTAGGCAACCAACTGTTCAAATTGTGTTTAAATAAGAAAAATGCTCAGCTCCAGCCAACCTGGCTGTCTCTACCTCACTTCCATTTTCTGTACATCACTTTCCTTTGTTCATAAATCTTCTTTGACCGTGCAGCATCTCCAGAGTCTCTCTGAATCTGTTCTAGTTCTGAGAGCTGCCCAATTTGTGAATCTTTTTCTTCTCTCAATTAAAATCTGTTAACTTTAATTTTCCCAAAGTTTTTGTTTTAACAGTACTAAGTCATTAATTCTTTCAGACCCAAAGGGAAAATTTCAACTATAATTTACCACTTTTTAAATTTTTTCAGTGTTGTTTCTATATCCAAACATTTTGATACTCTTGATGCTAAAAAAAGTTTAAAAAAAAAAAAAAGAAAGAAACTTTAAGCTCAAACCGCATCTAATATAAAATTATTAGAAAATAATTAATACATGTGTTGAGTATATTTCATTATTATGTTCAGCACCTACCTGCTCAACTCTACATAATAAGATATTTCTTGAACTAGTTTGGGGCAAAATTTTTTGGCTATATACATATCTTATAAAAAGGTTATTTTATTATTATTGTTATTTTGTTTTTTTGAGACAGGATCTCAATTTGTCACCCAAGCTGGAGTTCAGCTCAGATCTTGGCTCACTGCAGCCTCAACTTCCCAGGTTCAAGTGATCCTCCCACCTCAGCCCCCCAAGTAGCTGGGACTACAGGAATGTGCCATCATACACAGCTAATTTTTTTTTTTTTTTGTATTTTTTGTAGAGACAGGGTTTTGCCATGTTGCCCGGGTTAGTCTTGAACTTCTGAGCTCATGCAATCCACCTCTCTTGGCCTCCCAAAGTGCTAGGACTATAGGCATGACTGTTGCACCTGGCCTATTTTACTGTTTTAAAACATATATGGAAACTACAAAACGTCCTAGGAAAAACAGAGAAGTAGAAATAATTTTTAATTAATTTCTTAATTTTCTACAAGAAAGCATATATTTTATTTTTTAATGATACTAGAAAAATATTTATTTTCAAATTGTTTTAGACAGACACGTATATAGATATATATTTAGTAAAAAACAATTTTCTTCTAAGAATTTATTTTTTACAGCAGTTTTAGGTTAACAACAAAATAGCAAAATTGAGAGGAAGCTACAGAAACTTTCCTTACACTTCCTGTTCCCAGAGTTGCACAACTTCTCCCACTATAGACATCCTTCACCAGAGAGTACATTTGTTACAACTGATAAGCCTATATTGACAGATCATGAATCAAAGTTCATTGGTTGCATTATGTTTTACGCTTGGTGTTATACAATCTTTGGATTTGTTTACAAATGTATAATGATATTTTGCCACCATTATATTATTTTATAAAATACTTTATTGCCCTAACAAATCTTCTGTGCTCCACTTATTTATCCCTCCTCAGCCCATCATTCCCTGGAAAACTAATCTTTTTACTATCTCCATAGTTTTGCATTTTTTCAGAGTGTTGAATAATAGGAATCCATAGTACGTTGTCTTTCAGACTGATTTCTTTCACTTAGTAATATGTGTTTGAGTTTCTTTTACATCTTTTCAATGGCTTGATAGCTTATTTCTTTTTAGAGCTAAATAATGTCTCATTAAATGGATGTAGCTCAGTTTAGTTTTCCATTCACCTACTGAAGGACATCTGTGTTTCGAAGTTTTAGCAATTATAAATAAAGCTGCTATAAACACCCATGTGCAATTTTTTTGTGTGGATGTAAGTTTTCATCTCCTTTGGATAAATATCAAGAAAGATGACTGCTACAGCATGTATTAAGAGTAAGTTTAGCTTTATACGAAAATGACTGTCTTCGAAAGTAGTTGTACCATTTTCTGTTCCCATGAGCAATGAATGAGACTTCTTGCTATGCCATATTCTCATCAGCATTTAATTTGTCAATGTTCTGAATTTTGGTCATTTTAGTATGTGTGTACATATTATTATTTAAATTTTCATTTCTCTGATGACATATGGGATGACATTTGTCATTTAGCATCTGCATATCTTTGGTGATATATCTATTAGGATCTTTAGCCCATTTTTTAATGAGGTTGCTTGTTTTCTTTTATTGAGTTTTAAGAGCTTTTTATATTTTGGTTAGCAATCTTTTATCAAGTAGGTTTTTTTAAATACTTTCTCCTAATCCGTGGCTTGTCTTTTTATTCTATTGACATTGTGTTTCACAAAATTCAGTTTTGAATTTTCAGAAACTCCAGTTTAAGTATTACTTTCATAAAACTTTTCTTTGGTTTTGTGCCTAAAAAGTCACCACCATACCCAAAGTCACCTGAGTTTTCTCCTATGCTATCTTTTAGGAGTTTTGTAGTTTTGCATTTTATATTTAGGCCTATGATCCATTTTGAATTAATTTTTGTGAAGGGTTTAAGGTCTGTGTCTACATTCATTTCTTTTTTTCATGTGGAGGTCCAGTTTTTCCAGCACCATTTGCTCCATTGTATTCATTGTATTGCCTTTGTTTCTTTTTCTTCTGTTTATTTATTTATTTTCTGAGACAGAGTCTCTCTCTGTTGCCCAGGCTGGAGTGCAATGGTATGATCTTGGCTCACTGCAACCTCTGCCTCCCAGGTTTAAGTGATTCTCCTGTCTCAGCCTACTGAGTAGCTGGGATTACAGGCACCCACCACTACCCCCAGCTAATTTTTGTGTTTTTGTAGAGACGGTGTTTCACCATGTTGGCCAGGTTGGTCTCGAACTCCTGACCTCAGGTGATCTGCCCACCTTAGCCTCCCAAAGTGCTGGGATTACAGGTGTGAGCCACCATGCCCGCCCCTTTGTTTCTTTTTTTAAAGATTGTTTTGTATGGTTGAGAATATTTTAAAAGTATAAATTTGATTAGAAAATTTACACTTTATCCACAAGAAAAATGTACCTTTAAGATTTCCCTCAATCAACATTATCACACATTTCTTATAGTGCTCCTGTAAATCATAGGGTTACGTAAATAAGCATAATCTAATTGTAATTACATTTGAATATATTTCTTTACTTTCAATTATAGCATGTTCTTTTTTTAAAACTTTGGGGTATTGATTTTTTAAAATTATTTCTATAGTAATTTTGAGATAACTTTAAAAAAGTTACAGAATTATGAACTGTTCATTCTAAATGTATAAAAATTTGAACATATAATTCTATACATTCTTATGATTTTCGAAAGTGTGCTCTAATTACAATACTTTTTCAAATCAGTAATTTGGCAAATTTCTTGTATCAATAAACTGTTTATTAGATTATGATGAATATAAAAATTCTGGTTACTTTCTTCAAATCAGTAGTTTGGCAAATTTCTTGTATCAATAAACTATTTATTAGATTATGATGAATATAAAAATTCTGGTTACTTTATGTTACTTTGTATGCTAGAAGATTAATAAAAAGAAGCTAAAATGAGGTATTTAGTCCTTAAGAGCTAATAATTTAAATTATATAATTAAAATGTCTAATTTTTATTAAATATTTACCATTGCCAAGCACTATTTAAAACATTTTATATCAATTATTTTATTTAATACTCATAACAACTCTGTGAATCATTTTACAGATGAGTAAATCATAGCAAGTACAGTTAAAATTACTTATCAAAATTGGCCAGTGCGATGGTTCATACCTGTAATCCCAGCACTTTGGGAGGCTGAGGTGAGTGGATCACTTTAGGTCAGGAGTTCAAGACTAGCCTAGCCAACATGGCAAAACCCCGTCACTACTAAAAATACAAAAATTAGCCAGGTGTAGTAGTGGTGGGCACCTGTAATCCTTGCTACTTGGGAGGCTGAGGCAGGGAGAATTGCTTGAAGCCGGGAGCGATAGCTGCAGTGAGCTGAGATTGGGCCATTGCACTCAAGCCTGGGTGACAGAGCTAAACTCTGTATCAAAAAAAAAAAAAAAAAAAAAAGAAAAGAAAAAATTACTTACCCAAATTTACACTATTAAACTGGAACCAGGATTTTAATATTTGTACACTGATTATATAGCCCTTCTTATAACCACAAACACAAATGCAAATATAAGCCAAGCCTTAATTTGGACACAGCTGAAAAACATTTTAATCAAATAACCATTGAAAACAGTAGTAGTTTTTTTCTTGCAGATTGTCACATATAAGCTGTTCCCTGAGAAGGATTTGAGAGGAAGATTAATACTAACAGAAAGAATAATTTAAAATAACAGGTTAATACACGAATGGCCCGTTACCACTCACTGCTTTTTGAAACTAGAACATACAGTTTGAAAAGGGTAGAAGTATAAATCAAGACCATTAAATATTGGTTGTATTCTGCTAAACCAGATAGAAAAGAGAATGGAGTTTATTATAAATAAAATAAGAAGCCATTAAAGACTTATTTTTTATAAACGAATGATTTTATATTTATTATATTGCATAAACAAAAAAGTAAAAAGGCACAAATTTGAAATATAAAAACAATTGAGCATCTCAGTGATGGGATTCGTTTGGACACATAGATATGGTGTTATTTTATTTTACTTTATTTTATTTTACTGTAAGATCTGGCATATATGTGCAGAATGTGCAGGTTTATTACATAGACATACATTTGCCATAGTGGTTTGCTGCAAGATATGGTATTACTTTAAACTGAAAATATATCAACCAACACGAACTGAAGAGGTGGAGAGAAACCCTTATCTGAACTTCTTTTGTTCATTTAAACAAAGCTTCCCGAAAATACAGCCACCATAAACTCCCCCTCTGGGAAGTTCACAGTCAGAAAGGAAATAGACCACTCGGACTTGGATGAGAAATCATATAAACAGAACATTCCATAACGTCCACTTATTTTCTCCACTTGTTTCTTATTAATTTCTTGATCTCTGTTGAATTCATGACCTTTCTTTTTAAGACCATATATAAACCCCTAATTCTAATTCTATCAGGAGCCACTTCTTTCTGCACCCTCACATATATGAATAAACTTTACCTTTTCTTCTGTTTATCTTTTGTCAGTTATTTCATGAGCTTCCAATGACTGAAGCTAAGTTGGTAGAGAAAAAGTTTTTTTTTTTCTCCAAACATCCGATATACAGAAATAGAGTGACAAATATTAAGTAAAACACAGTGATTCTTATTTTTCCACAATAGCACATTTCTTAGACATAGCAAAAGGAAAAGTTTCTTCCTTCTGAAAAAAATGTTTTTTGTGGCAAATACACAAATACATATACATCCATAAATACATACAGGCTCTTTATCTTTGGAAACTGTGTTTCTAAAATGAAATTATTTTTCTTCATGTTTGCAATCTATAGGAACGAATAGATCAAATTATAGAAGCCCAATATCTCATTGCTATTAGGAAATTTATATCGAGCTACCTGGATTCTCCCCTTCTTCACATCTAACACATCTTCTTGAGGGATCTCTCCACTAGTCAGGTCTCACTCCTCAACTGCCCATCACTCCTCCACCCACTGCAGTCTGAGCTTTGCTTCCAAATAACCATTAAACCTGAGATTGTCAAGATTAAGAAAAAAAAAAAAAATACCTTCCAAATTCAATTAATCTTTCTAGTCCATTTGTTGACCTTTTCTACTTTTTAATTTAAAAAGTGATAAATGCATTCTATAAGTATTTTTAATACAGAATTAAACAAAATTAAAAGTGAACCATCCATACCCACTCTTCTTTTGATATTTTATAATTTTAAATATTTTATTGTTCAATAATAATCTTTTAAAATAATTATTAAAAATAGAATATCAACATTTATCAACCTAGAAACAATTAACATGATTTATTTTAAATAAAATGTTTGGTATTTAATATGTCAGATGGAAACATACCAAAATATCAGTATTATGAATAATATTAAACTGTAGAAAAATTTAAAAATGCTATTATTGCAATGGCATATTGGAAATTATCTTAAAAGTCATAGTTTAATACAATAATACCTGTTTAATTGTTACTAATTTAGAGCATTTTTAGTAAAACTATGTGTCTGTTTATTAAAGCTTTTGATTTTTTAACACAATTTTTTGTGTTGTTTTGAAGAAGCTGCTTTCTTGAACCAAAAAATGGGTGCTGCCAATTTTTTTAAGTGTTGTTTTCATAACCCAGTAGGTTCTTCCTTCCTGCTGTTCCCCACAAAACCAATAAGAACAGAAGGTGTGGCAGTAAAGAATGAGTTTAATAAATACAGGGCTGGCCAAGAAAGGAGAACAGGAGAAATTTCTCAAATTTGTCTCTCCAAGAATTCAGAAGCTAGGCATTTTTAAGGGCACTTTGGTGGGCAGGGGGCTAGGGCACTGGAACAATTGATTGGCTGGAGATGAAATCACAGGGGCGTCAAAAACTGTCTTCCTGCAGCTTAGTCAGTTTCCAGGAGGAAGGTGGTTCTTAGCACTAAGTGACATCTCTTCATCTATTGAAATGCCAAATCTGAAAAGTATCTCAAAGTTCAATTCTTTAGGCTTCACAATAGTGATGTTATCTACAGGAGTAGTTGGGGAAGTTATGTATCTTGCAACGTCAGGATATGTAACTGTGCAGCAGCAACTGACTTATAGGAAAACACACTAAGCGATGGCAGCGCATGTTTAATTGTGCTTGTTCTTTAGCAAAGTTCAAGCCCCTAGCGTAATTCTAACCTTGTCTCATGAATGCAGCTTCAATATCCAAACAAAGTGAGCAGGAGGGCAGCTTCCCTTGCCTCCAAGTCTACCTATAAACTAAATTTCCCTCATGGTTATCTTGGCTTCCAGGCTAGAATGGGCAAAACAGAAACCAACCAACCAACCAAACAAACAAAAAACAATTTAACCTGTGAGGTTAGAAGCAAGATGGAATCAGTCATGTTAGATTTCTTTTTTATGTATGTGTTTATTTATTTTCAATACGGAGTTTTGATCTTGTTGCCCAGGCTGGAGGGCACTGGCACAATCTTGGCTCACTGCAACCTCTGCCTCCCAGGTTCAAGCAATTCTCCTGTCTTAGCCTCCCCAAGTAGCTGGGATTACAGGCGCGTGCCACCACACCTGGCTGATTTTTGCATTTTTAGTAGAGATGGGGTTTCACCATGCTGGCCAGGCTAGTCTCGAACTCCTGATCTCAGGTGATCCACCTGCCTTGGCCTCCCAAAATGTTGGAATTACAGGTGTGAACCACAACGCCTGACCTTTCTTATTATTTATAATTCTGCAAAGACAGTTGAATTATTCTGTTTTATACATTTGCAGAAGGATACACAACTTTGGAATGTTTGGAATTAAAGTTTTCTTTCCCTTTGTACATGTTTATTTTTCTATTCAGACTCATTTTTGCCAACAGCTAGTCTATTCAGTTTCATTGTGGTGCTAGGCTCTGTCTACTTAAATGCTGGCTGTATTTCTACATCAAAGCTACTGTGTGAGAACATTTTCATGTACACACAAACCTTTAATTACCAGTATTCAACAAGGATTAATATGAGTTGTGAGAATATGGGCAAGTCACTCACCTCTAAGTGAGCTTCCCCATCTATAAGTTGATGATAACAGTATTATCAGACTCCTAAATTTGTTATGAGGAGTGAATGTTAATTCAATGAGTTGGTGGTCTGCCACCTGATAGGCACTTCATTGGTGACTGCAAACTATTTGAGTGTTACTACTTTACAGAGTGCATATCCTTGCTCTCTGATAATTTGAACTAATAATAAAAATGATCCCAAACATATTTTGCTAACAGCCCTTATCATTTTACTTTGGGACAAAATATTCAAAGAACTTGAGAACCCATTATGTGTGATTCCTTCTTCCTGACCTTTACCATTCAGGATATTAAAATACTGGAACAATGGAGATAAGTAACTGTGTACTCCCTTAACAGAAGTTTAATTTTCAGTTAGCGTTACTCCTTCTACATCAATCTGTGATTGCAAATACCCAAAACAGAAATGCTCTTTTTTAATTCTTCTTCTGCCAACAGATGAGTTTGTTTCTGTTTTATGTTTGGCCAACTCCTTCCTTATAGTAAATGAAAATTCTTTGAAAATTCTGACGTATCGCCAATCTTAGTCTGGGTCATATTAGTGTCTATTTTGGTATACTTAGGGAAAATCTTAATAAATATATGTCACAGAAGGAGCTGTAAGCCAAATATCATATAATTAAATTAATTTATTTATGTTTTGAGACAGTCTTGCTTGGTCGCCCAGACTGGAGTGCAGTGGCGGTATCTCAGTTTACTGCTACCTTTACTTCCCAGGTTCAAGCAAATCTTGTGTATCAGCTGCCCAAGTAGCTGGGACTACAGGCATGTACCCCAACACTGGTCTCTTTTTTTTTTTTTTTTTTTTTTTTAGTAGAGAAGGGGTTTCATCACGTTGGCCAGGCTGGTCTCAAACTCCTGACCTTAAGTGATCTGCCTGCCTCAGCCTCTCATAGTGCTGGGATTACAGGCATGAACCACTGAGCCCAGCTCAAATGCCATTTTAAACTGGAAATTTAATTGATTCTGTTTTTCCCATGGTAAAATAATATTACCTGTGTTTTTAAGCTCTTAATGCTGTAATGAGTTGTAATGATGTCATTTAAACCACATCATGTAACTTTTCACAGGGATATGTTTATAACATTTTATTTTCAGTACAGAACATTTTATTTTCAGTACAGAAACTGCATTTTGTTTCTCATTCTTTCACATCACTGGAAATTAAGTGTCTATAAAGAGCATCCTCATGCAACAACTTTCTATTTCTGGAAAATAGGTTATTTCATTTCTTAAGATCCCAAGATGAGATTTCCTTCTCTCATGCCATCTGGCAAGATAATAAGATAACATCTAAAATCAATACTTTAATATGATCCTGGCTAAAACCTAGCCTCAATGAGAATTAATGGCATATGGCTGAAGCTTAAGAGGAAAAAAAAAAAAGAAATAATATTACTTTAAAAAATGTACGTTCAATAAAAATTTTGTTTTTACAAAAAGGGAAATAAAGTATAAAAAGACTGTGACGTTTTTCAACTCAGAAAAATTACTGATTGTATGTCATGAAAATACTTTTATAGAAATCTCTTCAAAAATAAAATAGTTTGTGTTTAGTTGACAAAGCTTCAATTTTTAAAGTTGAACAACAAGGCAATATTTTAATTAATTAAAATTAATTTAAAGGTAAAATGAGACAAGTTTGTGTAATAAATACATACTTTGAGTGAGCAAGATAGTTTAAATGGAAAATATAAAGACAAAGAAAATAAGGGCAAGTATGACAGAAATAAAAAACAGATTCTATATTTGTATTTCTGTTTGACTTGTGCATATATTTTAAATTGAAATGAGAAAAGGACATGTTCAAATGAACTTCTCAAGATGGATCCTGATCTCTAAACATTGTGTGTGTTCACTGTGGGTAGGGGTGTGAGTGGGATTGATACAATACTTAATCATATTGTAGTTGAAAATACCATCTTTATGATTTCAATCCTTTGACATTCATTGAGGTTGCTTGTTTTATAAAATTTATGTTAATTTGTTAAAATGGAGAAATATAATTGTATACATTCAGTGGTTATGTAACAATATTTTAAGGCATATATAGTGATAGATCAGAGTAATTAGCATACCCATCTTCTCAAATATTTATCATTTTTAATATTAGGAATATTCAATATCCTCCTTCTAAAACGATTTAACACTATAAAATATGTTTTTAACTATAGTCATCCTACGGTGGCATAGAACACTAGAACTTATCTTCCTTTCTAGCTGTAATTTTGTCTCCTTTGATCCAGTATATTGTCAATATTTCTGAATGCTCTGTTTGTTTATGAAAACAGTGTCTTCTGCAGCTGTTCAATGTGCAAGTTACATGTGTAGGTTAGGTCAAGCTTGTTATTTCTGTTACTTAAATTATGTATATCCCTACTGATTTTTTAAATTTGCTTAAACAATAACCTTAACAGTATGCTTTAATTTTTCACAAGAATTGTGGTTTTGTCTAAATATGCCTGTATTTCTGTGAATTTCCCTTTATATATGTTAATCTGTGTTATTAATTCATACAAGATTGGAATTATATTAGCTTTATGTTAATAAAAGCTTTTGCCTTTTTCTTATGTACTAATTCTCACCTATGGGAATTATGTTGCCTTAACCTTTCCAGGGTTAATATTTGTATGGCATATTTTTTCTGTAATTTTCCTTTCACACTTTCAGAACCCTCAAATTATACATGTGTTTCTTAATAGTATAAAGCTATTCCTGTTTGCTTGTTTTGATTTTATCCCTTGAAAAATTCAGTTTTTCACCGTAACATCCCATTTATGTCTATCATAGTGACACAAATTTGGATTTAACCATACGGTGCTATCCTGTATTTCCTATTTGCTCCACTTGTTATGTTTTCTATTACATTATTTTAAAATCTTATTTACCAATTTTTGGTCCTGAAAATATTAGTATTCATACTTTTCTTTTTTCACCATAAAATCATGGTGAATTTATGTGTTGTCTTTTAAAACAAAGTTCTGAGAACATATTAACATGAAATAAGATATTTTAAAAATGAGATGCTATGCTTTTCAAATACTTAAATTCTCTTTCTGCTATATTTCGGTATAACTGACAAAGTATAGTAATATATGTACTGTGTACAATGTGATGGTTTGATATATGTATACATCATGAAATAATTACCATAAACTAGCTAATTAATATAACATCTGACCTTCACTACATTTCATGAAACATTTTTATTATTTTCTAAAATGAGTGTTTGAGATATTTAGCTTTGTATTTGTAACCTTCTTTGGTCTTCATTTCTTTCTGTATCTCAGATTTTTCAACCAATATTAGATTCTGCCAGGGGCAAATACTTTTTCCTTTTCTCAAACTGTATTTTGTTTTTTATAGATTCTATGTTTTTCAACTCCTTGCCTCTCTCTGCTACATTCTGTTTTTTTTTTTTTTAGTTCTATCATCTAATTTCCTCTCTTCTATCTGATTGTGTCTAACTTGAAATTAAATAATAAATGTTTTATTTTTATATTTTTAATTTTAGAAATGATACTTATTTTTGTAAATTTGTTTGCTTTTAAATTATATATAATTATATTCTTTATTTTTTGATATACAATGGAGTAGTTGCTTTAGTTTGATACTTTAATCATTAATATCTTTTAGTTATTTTGAGTTATAATTCTGCTTCCTATGTTCCTGCTGATTCTTGCCTGTTGTACTTTGGTTCCTTACTTAGTGATTTTTAAAAAATGTTTTTCTATTCATTTTTCTTAATAATGTATCTGTTTAAATTTTTGAGACCTGGGTTAATATTTTTATAAGAAATTTGGAAGAGCCGTTTTCTGTAACTACTTTACAGTAAACTCTTCACATGTGTAATGACAATATAAATTAAGACTGCAAACTTGTATAAGAGGTGCAATAAGACTTCTCAGAAAGTGTTTTTTTCACTTTTCCAGAAAGTATCCTATGCTCTCTGCTTCAGGATCGGAGATTTCTCCATTACACTTAGGTGTATACCCTGGACTTGTTCTTAGTTTTGCCCTAGGCTCATAAGGCCACAAAACTTGATATTCAAGTCTATTTGGGGTCCAAGAGTGGAATATTCTTGTTTTGAAAAAATTTAAAGTATGTATATGTTGTTGTCATAAAAATATATTTGTATTCTAATATCAAATTTATACCAAGTTATAATATGCAAACTCTTCTATTAAACATAAGGGTTTTCCAATTGACTAAAAAAAAATTATAGTTTAACTTTTTATTTCCAAAATCTATTTCTGTTTTCATGCATTATTGCAATTATAGCAATGTAATGTACCAGCTCTGATGATTATACCGGGTTCTTTATGCTAAGAGTCTTTGGGTTAGTGGTATGATTTGATAGTCATGTTGGAAAAATCGTGTCAGCTGCAGTGTGACATTAATTGAAAATGATGCAGTAATAGAAGTATTAGTTGAATGTCTCTGGCTAAATAGTCATAGTCCACAAGAGGCTGTCACACTGTTGAGGGTAAAAGTGTCACTTGAAGACCTAGTACATCTCCCATTGCTGGATTCTAATTGGGTAGGTCTAAGGAGGGATCCTCAAATTTGCATTTTAAATAAGTTTCTAAGTGCTACTCATCTCTCTCTTAGAATACAGTAACTTGTGAGAAACTGATCTTAGCCTACCCTAAAAAAAAAAAAAAAAAAGAAAGAAATATTAAAGAATGCAACTACTCATATGTACTGTCAAGTAGATGCACTGTCAGGGGCAACCATAGGAGGTACTGATAAAGAATTATGTAAAAACGAACAGCAAAGTAAGGTTAACACACCTACTGATGCAAATCGAATAGCTGTTGATGGTTTACTAAAAGTATACAATAATACTAGACTTAATTCTAGATGAAAATACTGAGAATCAGCTATAGCTTCGGAGTCACATGTGAGCTACCTGATACATGCTCTTGGATTTACGTTGTTAATAATAAGCTTAACTATTTATATATTTATGAATAGGCATGTTTTCTCTGTTTTTGATTCCCATTTCCCCTGAAAACTCTGTAGAGTATTATATAAGCAAAGAGATTATCTCACCTCTCTTGCTTTGTTCTCCCTACCTGTGTCTCCCCTGTCTGTTTCTGGTTCTTTTCTGTCTCCTGTGTCCTTTTCCGTCTCAAAACAACAGATCAGCTCGTGCATTGGGTGTAACTACTTCACGAAGAGGTGAAGACAGTGACCCCAATGTCTGACTTCATACAAGCGAGTCAAGAAAAACCACAATGTCTTGCACGGGCCTGTCTCAAGGGAGGATAGAAATCCATTCCTTAGTTCTCCAAAGCCCAGGTTACATATTTATTAGAAGACTTTATTTAACACTCAGTGCTAAAAGGCTGGAAGAGTACCACAAAGAGAAAACTTAACATTTGAACCTAGAAGGTAATTATACTAACTTTCAGAGCTCAGGGGCAAAATCTTCTGCAGCAATCTCTCGCTTCTTGTTCCCAGTCCATTCCAGCATACTGCGCTTCCTCAAGTTTTGCTTTTTCTAATATTCCCAGCAGAATGTTTCAGTTTTCTGCCCATAGGTACATTAATCTTTATTTTCATTTTTTTTTTTATATCTACATGGATCCTCTTTAACAGAAGGGCTTGATGGGTGTGGGAAAGAAAAGCAAAATTTAAGATGACTGTTGGTCAGAGATACATTGACTCCAAAAGTAATAAAATTTGGCCTCTAGGCCCATCCCTTAATAGGCATTTTCCAAGGTTTGGGGAAGAATTCTAGCCCGTGTCTTTAAGTTTTTGTAAAATTTGAAAAAAATAAAATATTTTACCAGTAATTGGTTAAATTCACTGTTACTTTCCACTCTGTATTTTCTTTTTGCCCTCCACCAGATCTCCTCCTATTTTTGGCAGCGTTGAAATCACCAGAGTTTTTTTCTGTGTGTGTGTGTGTGTGTGTGTGTGTGTGTGTGTGTGTGTGTGTGTAGAAAGGAATCCAGCCTGCAGCCTGGGCAAAATTTAGTAGGCGATGCATGGTTACTTTCCACTCTGTACTTTTTTTTCCCTCCATTAGATCTCTTCTTATTTTTGGCAGTATTAAAATCACCAGAGTTTGTGTGTGTGTGTGTGTGTGTGAGTGTGCATGCGTGTGTAGAAGGAATCCAGGCTGCAGTCTGGGTAAAATTGAGTAGAAGATGTATTTAGTTTGGACATAGTCTAACGTTACTTACATGAATATTTACCACTGGCTGTCCTCAGGTAGAAAATACTTCTAGGAATATTCCATCTGCCATTGTGCCACGAAGGTACTTAGAGACTTGAACTTGTAAGGGAGAAGCAGATTTTGAGATGAACAGTGTCAGAAGGCAGTCAGTGGAAAATTCTTTCAATCATCAGTAAAATCAGAGGATACAGATCTTACTGAGAAATAGACAAATCTGAAATTTTCACCTGCCAGGAATAAACTTGCAATTCCAAGTTTCAGTGTACATTGTTTTCCTTTTCTTTAACTAGAATCACATAAAATTGAATTATTTAGAAATCCTAGTTTTAGTTTTTGTTTTAGGGAAATTAACTGGTAGTGATACTATGGAAATAAACACAGCCCCCAGAACAAGCATGGGCTTTTATTGAGACCTTACTACAGTAAGGGAATAAGCCATTATTAATTGTGTTTTTCAGACTCAAAGACAAACAGAAAAGAGAGAAGACTTCAAGCAAACAAAAGAGTGGGAAGAAAAGGAAAGGCCTTAGTCATGTCCCAACTGTGGTCTGTTCGCACGGAGAAGCTGTAGGCAGGCTAAATAGAAGTAGGGCATTCATTCTATGTGAATGGTTAGGGGTGCATACTTGGGTTTCCTTGGTTGGTTCTAAATTGGAAAAATGGGCAAAAAATTAGCTCTCAGTTATTAATCAGATCCTAGTCATTTGGGGCTGACTGATACAAGGGTTCTTGTTTTGTTCCTGAACTGTTGCTAGAGATAGTGGGTCTGACTCCCTGGACTGGTTACTGTAGACAGTAGTTTGGCTTCCCGGTCTAGTTGCTACAAATTATAGATTAGAGTTCTATTTTTATAGATATAGTCTGGCTATTGTTCATTTGTATTTTTAATCTCTCAGTACTATAAAGACTGTTTATTACTGAGTACAAAGTCATCTTTTCTGTAGACCCAAAAATATTAGCATATGTCTTCTGTATCTTATATATCCCGCACTAATGGTATCTGGCATTTTGGCATGCTTGTGGTGTTTGTCAATTTCTTTAAACTTATAATTTGTTGTGATTACTTTCTCATTGAAAATACCATTTTAAATAAAAATGTGTATTCATAATTTTATATTTCTTGAGGAGCCCAGTCCCTAGACTTAAAAGCTTTGAATCCAGATTTTTAGATCTGCTTCTGAAAGATTTTGGCTTGTGCAACTGGTCCATTTGGTGCTATTTATCTTTATGCAAATGACTGGTAGAAAAGAAGTTGAAGATCTTAATTTTCAATTTTTACTTTAACACTTTCATATTTAGTCTTGTATTAGACACTTAAATGAAGATGTCAGGTACATTTTTAACTTAAGAGTCTGAATATTTATGAAAGCATGGTATTGAACTAGAACACATTAGGAGCTAGAACAGATAGAATGGTGAAAATAGCCTAGGACTAAGAGTTGAAGCCTGTCAACATCTAGAAGTTTGCTAGAAGAAAAAAAAATTCATTTGAAAAAGAGAGAAGTTTGTAGAAAAGCACTGAAATTGTTCTGCATTGCTTGGATTCACTTTAGAGTTAAGAGATCCCTTTAGAGTTAAGAGATCCCTTGTTTGAATCAAATATTTCAATGGGTCTTCTCTGTTCAAAGTTAAAATCAAGATGCCATTTAGATATGTTCAATAGGGTGCTAACTGCTGTGCATGATAATGTAAAAAAAAATTTCTTTATTGTGTGCCTGATAATAGGTAACATCTTTCAACTGTGATTGCCTTCAGGAGCTTTTTCTCCTTTATATAGATTTGTACTTTTCTGCTTGTGTAAATTGTTATTGGAAGCAATTATATTGTCTCCAGGAGATTAGGAATAGATCCATAAGAAACAGGGCTTATCTTAAACTTGTATTATTCGGGCACAGTGGAGTTGACCAGACTGATGATGTCAAACCATTCTGGACATTTTTACCATATTTCTTATATGATAGCAATCCAGATTGAATAACCCAAGCTTTGTAAATTGCACTACTATCAGCATTCTCTTTCAGTGTTTTTTTTTTCCCTTTCTTGAAAGAAATGATTATTTTACCTAGAAATTAAAAGGGATGTTTACAATTCAGGATTATGGTGCCTTGATGGAAGGGTCATTCGTTAATGAAACAGGACGAACGAGGGTAGAAGCATTTGGGAAGGAAGCAGCACATAGGAGGGGACTGCAAACAGGATGAGGGGTTTGAGAATGATTTCCCAAATAAACTGACTTCCAAACTGAGAGTTTAATTAAAAAAAAAAAGAGGGGGAATCACAAGCACATGGGTGATGTTTCTAGCAGAGGAAACAAACATTGAAATTCTACAGAAAAGTGAGTTATAAGACTGTGTGAAAACGAGGAAAGGTAAGAAAAATAAAGCTGGATCATAGAATTACAAAACACACTAACCAAAGTAATGCAGTTGCCGAGGTGACCAGGGTTAATATCACATAATCTCTGTAGGGATATGGCATAGAGAGTGTAAGAATTTGAATTTTTCATTATAATTTTATTCTATTTTTAGTAATAATGATCAGATTACCTTGAAACATGAAATAACACACTGCAGAATGTGGAAATGTTGTTTGTCAAAAGATATAATAAAATTGTAAAATTGTATTACATAATAATAATACGTAATAATAATAGCAATAATAAAATAAAGTTGTTAATTGAAAAACAAATCTCAACATAGATAAGGAAAGATTTTATTCAAAGAGATTATTTCACAAAGCAGGGAAGTATTGTTGTAATAGGAACAATGCAAGGGCCAAGAGATCTGAGAGGATGTCAAAGGTAAGGCAGAAAGGTTTTTTTGTTGTTGTTTTGTTTTGCTTTTTAAATAGGGAGGAGTGAAACAAGGCTAGAGGAAGTGGGTTAGTGGAAGTGAAAGGAAGGATCGTATGATTAGACAGTTGATCAGGGAATGTTTTTTCTTGAGGTCAGTCCATTCTCTGGAGGGGCTGTTAAGGAGGAATTGAATATGAGCTCAGGCTAAGGGCTGAGGGGTGTCAAAGTTCAGGAAGCTGGAGGAAGGAGAGAAGCTTAATTAAATTTGGTTGAGTCAAGGGAGGCAGGTATTTTGTCCAGATTGGTCAGTGTGCCCAAATAGTACAACTAATCATTGATGAGGCAAAGATTGGCAATTTGCAGCAGGGAGGTGGGGGGTCTGTGTTTGGCCATTTCATAGGTAAACAATGGGAGCATCCTTGAGTCTTACTTAAGTAACATGGAGAAGGGTAGTTCCTTGCTTTAAGCCATTTCTGGAATACAAATAGATGGGGTGAGTTCTTTGAATTTACTAATTTCCAGAATCACAGGGCTCAAGTAAAGTTCAATTTGTCATTCAGGGGAAAAACAGACAGACATGTGAACAATATAAATAGAGTTTTACGAAGGCCAAAATTCCCATGCTTAGGAAGTCATAAACTCCTATGTTTAGGTGACAGACCAAAGCTATGAATCTCAGAGAAAGGGATATGTTAAAAGATTAAATATCTCATCACATTCAAAGGACAAATGTCCTTTTAGCATGGGATTCTACAAAAATAAAAAATGGTTAGCGAAAGGATAGATGAATTTTAAGATTTCAGAAGTAAAACAAATATGGTTTATAAAACGGAGCAGTGTAGAGTCATGAGAATGGTTTTCTGAATGAAGACCAGTTTGTTGAATGGGTTATCTAATTAGATGTCAAGTATGTCTGTCAGGATAGCCTAGGATAAGCCAAGGTTGCCAACAGTCCCTGTATCTCAGTGACATAAAATAACTAAGCTTATTTCTTACCGATGGTTTTTGTCTATTATGCTTCAGCAGAGAAGCTCCATTCATATGTCCACTCAGGTACACAGGCTAACAAAGCAGGAACCAACAACAAAATTGTTGGTTACTGGAAAAGAGAGGATTGTTTCAGCCCAGAAGTGACACAAATCTCTTCAATTTATAAATCACAAGTTTTCAAATGGCTCCACCCCACATAAGAGATCCAACAGCACAATTATTCAAAGAAAAAAGAAAGCTGGAAATATTTGGTGAACAGCTTTAATGGCTACTACAGTGCCCCACATATTCAGCTTCCTTTCTTTCCTGTAGTTAGAAAATAAGGAGATACTTTCCAAGTGAGAGAAGCCGGTTCTGCCTGCTCAGGGCATCAAGCTCAAAGCCCAGGATTGTTCTATAATGTGTGATTGTTTCTGTCTCAGGGGTTATGCTCAGCAGTCTCTAACTTCAGTCTGAATATAGCTTATTTTGCTCTATGCACCAAAATAACAAGTATTCTGACTGCATCCATCTGATATATGGGGAAAGAGCAGGGAGAGAATATCAGTAATACACACTGAGAGAGAAGAGTGATGGAAGACACAGCAACAAATGTTCTGTATTAATCTCCTTGGGCAGAAATTATGAGTGCCCACTACTTGGGGATGAGGATTATCCCTGCTTGACAGGAGCTCCATGGTCCATTGCTTTCATGGCTCTCAAGGTGCTCTCTGGAGAAGGTTCCTCCCCCCCCACTTCTTTTACTTTGCCATATTTAAACAGGAAACGTAGATAATATGGCTTCCTGGAGGTTGGGCATCTGGTTGTCTCAGCTTGTTTCAAGTCTGCACAAGTATAGGAGTGCGAGGAGGATTTAAAGTCCCAAATTGTCACAACTGTTTTTCAGTCCCATCAGTACAATCTGCTAAAACGTAATGCAGACCACTTAAGCCATTTAAAAATAGTCCACTAAAAAATTTAAAAAAATAAATAGGTAAAATTCATTTTCCTAATCTATGTTATTTAACTCAAATGTGTAAAATGTTATATTTTACAGTCAATATAAAATGATCATGAATGAGATATTTTACTTTTTTTTTTTTTTTTTTTTTTACTAAGTCTGCAAAGTGCAGGGTATATTTTACATGTAAAGCATATCTCAATTATGATGCTAAATTTTCAGTGGAAAAAGGCTTTCCAAAAAATAAAATTGTGTTTAACAAAAAATATTTAACATGCTTCAGGATTTTAATTTAAATTAATCAAAATACAATTTTAAAAATTCAATTCTTTCATTGCATTAGCCACATGTCACACTCAATAGCCCCATGTGGTTGGTGGCTACCACCTTGGAGAGCACATATCCAGGACCATGATTTTTTTAGTAATACACATTTCTCAAAGCTATTCTTTTTGAGGTGCTGATACTCGTACTCACAGTCCATTGATAAACATTCCTTTCTTCTATGTCTCTTTCTTGACAGAATCTGCCTCTGTTACCTAAGAAATTATACTTCTAATTTCTTTTCACTTGGCCATGTTGTCTAAGGGAGAAGTGTGCCGGATGGTACCTCAATTCTTTCACATGTCTTACCAGCTGTTGTGGCAGCCATAACATTCATTTGAATCTCACAGCAAGGATGTATTCTAATCAGCCCTTACACTTAAAGGCCTTCTTAGTTTTGTATTTTATAAGTTGGTGATAAGAAACAGCTACATCTTTCAATCCTACAAGTCTCTGAATTTCTGGATTATTTTTATTCTTCCTTCTGCTTTCAACCATGCAAATATTTTCTGAGCTCATCCTTTTTTTATAGTAATTTGTCAACTACAGCCAAAACACACTGCTAGAATTTAGTTTTTCAATCTCTTTTCTAGATCTGTTAAATTCATAAAATATATTTTGTCTTATAGCGGTGAGAATTCAACTATTTTGCCACTGTAATAAGGATTGTCATGCTTCCACTTTACGATAACGGTTTCCAACCAAAACCAGCCCACCCATTAGTCAATAACACATATGTTAATTCAATTTTATAACAACGTATAAGTTACTCAGTGGCAGAGTAGGCTAATTCATGCTACATTATCAACATATCCATATCTCAGTGGGTTAAAACAAATGTGTATATTTCACTCATGCTGCTAGCCTCTCACTAGTCTGTTTAAGTATTCTATTTTTCATCCCTATTTAGGGATCTTGACTGAAGCAGTAAACACTATCAACAAGTATTACCTCTTGTCATGCCAGAGGAAAAAAAAAGCACTCTGGAGGATCTCAAACCAGCAATTAAACTATCTGGCTAGAAAGTAACATAGATCATTTCTGCTCACAATGCTTTTATCAAAACAGAGGAGTCTCACATGTGATCCTAACATGTCAAAAAGAAAGTGGTAAGGCAGATATACTTGGTGATTAATGTTAACGACAGTCATAACAATTATGGTAACAGAATTCAAGAAAAAAAAAAGTAAGACAGATGTCCGGGACCTCCATTATTATGGAAAATAATTTGAATAGACATTAGTGGAATAAACTAGATTAGATGGGATAAGCTTCAAAAACATAGTGGCTTTGTACATAAGAGGGAGGTAAAAGGTTTGAAAGTGATGCAAAGTAACAAAAGTAATGCTGACTCTTTTCCTTCTTCTCAATAAACACCTGACATGGGAATTCCAAATGACATGGTGAACAAGTACTCTCCACCAAAGAGGGCTTAGGGGATTTCTAGGACTCAAATATGAAGAATAGAGAGATATTTTCTGTTACAAGCTTTTATAAGGAAATTATTTGCAATAGAAAGGGAGTTTCAAAATGCATGCTGAGGGGATTTTGGGTGGAAAGCGTAAGTATAATTATATAAGATATAGAAACAAGCACAGGACGGCCACTGAATTTTGTTTGTTGTCTACAGACAAGAAACATGTGTGATATTAGTTGATTCCAGGATTCCACATAATTTAGTAAGAAATAAAGTTAACAAGTTATAATGTTCACAAAAATTATTAAAAAGTTCTTGTCTATAATTTCTGATGCCTTTGAGGAGATTAAGCTACAAGCTCTTAGTATTAATCTCTTTTATTATTTTTAGGGTGGAGATAACTCAAATTCTTACTCTTTATAAACCCACTAAAGGCAAATGACTCATTGACCTTATCCTAGGTAGGATATGCACCAAAATTCTATTAATAGTACATGATAACTCAAGGGTAACCTCTGTCAGAAAGCTGTCCTGACTTACCCAGGCTGAAAATCATGCTCTCTGTGCTCTTGCGGCTATATGGGCCTACATCACTTACCTCTCCTTCTCCTTGAACTGCTCCGTTGTCTACTTTCAATGCAGCAGCCATTTAAAAACAGGCATTAGTTCACACCACATCTTTACTTAGAACTCTATGATGGGTTCCAGTTTAATCCCAGGAGATGCAATGCCAAAGGCCTTACAATTGCCCACAAGTTTTTGTATGATCTCATCTCCTTTTTTTTTCACCCTTGTTCATTCTGCTCCTGTTACCCTGACCCCTACATTTTTTTTTTATTATATTCATTAGATGCATACATACCTTAGGGATTTTGCACTGGCCTTTTCTTTGCCTGGAATACTCTCTCCTGAGATATCTATGTAGCTAACTACCTCATGCTTTTCAAGTCTTTGCTAAAATCATCTCTTTTCAAATAAATCTTACCAAGAGAGTTTAAATTGCAGCATTTATAAACTGGAACACCCTTATTCCATTCAATTTTTTTCCTATTGTAATTTTCAATGCCTCACATGCAATTTAATTATCTTATATTATTGTGTTATTCTTGTATTGTCTGTTTTCTTCATTACCACACAAGGTTTATAAGAACCGTTATTTTTGTATTTTTGCCTTTTTTTTTTCTTTTTTTTCTGGGAATGGGTAAGAGGGCTAGTTACTTAATAATCATTTGTGGAATGAATGATTGTAGTTTAACATTTATTTACTCCTCTATCTTCCCAACCAGACTTGGTCCAGGAACAAAATCAAACCTTATTTACCTTGTTTTTCAACTGGGATTAAACAAAGAGACAAAGCTCAGAAACAAATTATTCCAAAAAGACCTAAGATGGTATATAAAGTACACGACATACTTATCTTTTGTGCTTTTAAAAAGAGATTTTTATAAAGTGTGATATTTTTAAAGTAATGCACTCATTACTAGCTTTAAGTAAAATTGAAATTTAATACATTTTTGTAACACTAGAGGTGTGTTTTGTGTTTTATTTAAATAGAGATGTTAAGTAAGAGACAATACAATTTGATTGCCCAATTTATCTTCAGTTATCTACATGTGCAAGACATGAGTATAAAAATAATCTACTGAGTATAAAATAATCTACACTAAACTTGTTTTTGGAAAAATCCTAGTGGAGATACATAATTACATGTATTGTCTAAGAGTGAGCACTGATCTTTTGATTTTTTTTTCTTTTCTTTTTTTTCTTCCTTCCTCTCTTCCTTCCCTCCCTCCTTCCTTCTTTCCTTCCTTCCTTCCTTCCTTCCTTCCTTCCTTCCTTCCTTCCTTCCTTCCTTCCTTCTTTCTTTCCTTCTTCATCCATATTCATTGACAACTGATTTTTGACAAAGAGACAAAAGTAATTCAATAAAAAAACAGTATAGTATTTTCAAGAAATTACCCTGGAATAGTTGGATTTTCATAGGCAAAAAAATTAAACTCAACTCATATTTTAAACCTTGTATAAAATTAATTCAAATAAGATCATATACCTAATATTAGAATAGAAAGTTATGAAGCTTTTAGTGGAAAATGTAGTAAAAATTATTTGTGACATTGGGTTAAACTGTTTTTAGATAAAGCATCTAACTCATGCTGTATATAAAATAAAAATTAAAGAATTAAGCATCATCAAAATTGGTTCTATGAAACACTTTAAGAGGATTAAAATATAAAAACGAGATGAGAAGAAATATTTGCAATTACATAGCTGATAAATAACTTCTATCTGTAAATATAAAGAACTGTCAAAACTCAACAATAAAAGAACAAAATAAACAAATAAAATAATTGTCAGAAAATTTGTTCAGACAGTTCATCAGAGAAAATGGCTAATGAGCATATCAAGAGATGCTTAATATCATTAATCATTTGAGAAATCAAAATTGCAACCATACTAATACCACTACATAGTCATTAGAATGAGTAGAAAAAAAACTTACAGTACTTAGTGCTAAATGTTGGAAAAAAATTCAGAACAGCTGGAACTGTCATATATCACTGATCAACATAGGAAAACAATACAGCTACTATAAAAAAAGGCTATGGAAGTTTTTATACAGTTAAACATTCACTCACAGCATTACAGCAATCCATTTTTATGTACTTTCCAAGAGAAATGAAATCTATGTTCACACAGATAGCTGTAAGTACATAATATCTTTATTCATAATTATCTATAACTCAAAACTCCCAAGTGTCTCTCACTTGGGGAATGAATAAACAAATGATGGTACATCTATAATGAAATTCTATTCAGCAACAGAAAAGAATAAAATATTGATATACAAAATAAATTGCTCATAGTTACAGATAGTGGGTGTTTTTCTGAAAAGATAAAGATGTCTTTTGATTTTCTTTGTGGGGCTAAGTATACTTTGTAAGATCATGATCTCCTGAAAATAAAATTATGTAATTTAAATTAATAAACACAAAAGGTCATAACATACTAAATTCTGTACTACTTTGGTGAGGTGGCAGTTTTTTAATCCTCAATTTAAAAAGTAGAAATTCTGAAATTTTCTGAATTCTCCAAAATAGAAGATACTATGTGCTATGTAATGAGTGGCAGTTGCTTAGACAGCGCTCACAAATTCACTGTAGCTCAATCAGCAAATTCATGTTAATTTGGCAACCTATGTGAAACTGAGCTAAGGGTATTTCTCAGTTTTGAGGGAAAAATCAGCAGTTTACTTAAAACCAGTCTTTATTTACTTGGTTAATGTCAGTGGATACCCCAAATTTAATCATATATATCTATAATGTTAAATAATTGTGTAGTAAACATGTAAACTAAGGACCTTAATCATCTCACACTTCAGAAGTGGTTGATGCCCATTGTTAGGATTTTCAATTACCATCCAGATTATAATCAACAATCATGGTAGAAATAGAATTCACTATTAAAAGCACCTAAGCCTCTTTTTCTTAGATATAGAGTCACTCACTTGTATTCTCATCAGTTGAAGGGGAGAAAGAAACCTCCAGTGTATACTACGCAGCAGGTTCTGTGTCAGAGGGATTGACGTTACCTAATGCTATATATATATATAACATTTTATGCAGTAAATTGATTCTGTATTTCTAAAATGCAGAAGTTGAGGCTCAGAGGGATCGTCTTACCCAAAATCACATAGCTAGTGAGTGTTGCAGCTTAAAATGTGTACTTTTTTCTTTTTTTGTGAATCTCAGAAATGCCCACCTCAGTTTGAAGACTCTGAAAAATATCCGCACAGGGTCTCAGCAAGTCAATTTAGTCAAATTTATGTAGTCTAGAAGACAATGGTAGTAGTGTGGGGTGTAGAACTTTCTGACAGCTTAGGTATTAATATAAAATGAGAAATGCTCTTTAGCACTTTTTAGCTAAATTGTATTGGTGAAGTTTAGGCATAGCCTATCTAATCTACATATAACATATATATACACACACATTCATATACACACATAGATGTTTTCAAAATATAATTCTTTTAAACACAAATTTTAAGCTAGGTAATGTACTCATTGGATGAATGTTAAGGAAAAATTTGAGTAATCATTAGTAATTAACACTAAGATTATCTTATTTAATTTTAGAGAGTATTCTATTTTTTGTCTGATTTTATCATGTATTGCTGATTTTTGTCCCTTTTTCATAGTGAGAGACTGAACTGTCTGCCAAGACAAAGAAGAAAGAGATTACAGAAAGAAAAAAGAGTCTTTATAGTCTTATAAATAGCATTTATAAGCCCAAGTTTTAACATTAGTATGGAGTAATTACCTAATGGAAAGGAGTAATAAAATATGTCAAGTGATAACTCTAAGCTATTACATCTCCTTTTAAGAGTTTATATAATCTGGCTAAGCTAGTTTATTTTTTTATGTAACTATTCAAAATTGAAGGCTAAATTAGCCTCTTCCTACAAACTCCAGGCTATTTAGAAGGTTGTTTAGAATTGAGGCGTGGTAAGACACCTAATATCTTCAGGTCTACCACATAGTTGAGATATTTTCATTTACTATGCTTTCATTTGGCCATTTTCTTGACTAACAAAAGTGGCAGGGGAGATTCCTGCATGGATATGAATGATCCCATCTTCACAAGAGTCAAATACATACTAAAAACATTTAGTGAGAATTATGTACCAAGAGCTGTAAAAATTGTGCTAAATATATTACCTTATTTCATATTTACAGCAACTTTCTAGGTATATGCTGCTTTGTTTTTGTTTTTGTTTTTCTTTTTTGTTTCTTGAGACAAGGTGTTGCTCTGTCACCCAGGCTAGAGTGCAGTGGTGCAATCGCGGCTCATCACTGACTCAATTTCCTGGGCTCCAGTAATCCTCCCACCTTAACCTCCCTAGTAGCTGAGGTCACAGGCACATGCCACCATGCCCAGCTATTGTTTTGGCTTTTTTAGTAGAGACAGGGTTTCATATTGCCCAAACTGGTCTTGAACTCCTGAGCTCAACTGATCTGCCCTCCTCTGTCTCCCAAAGTTGTGGGGTTGCAGGTGTAAGCCACTGTGCGTAACTGGTATGTGCTATTTCAATCTACTTTGTAAGGAAATTGAGTATTATCAGGTTAAACCATTTACATGTTTGAACTTAAATGTAAACTGGAGATCTGCTTGACTGTATTAATTGCATTCCTTGACTTTTCTATCCTCAAGTACAATCCATGTCATCTACAGACACTTTTTAACATAAGGTTTTGAAAATTGTCTTCAAATGCCTACTTGCTATTTAGCCAAGTTTTTCAAATGTGTAAGTTTCTGATTTCACAGATACAGGTTATTTTAAAGATTCACAAAACCTCAACAAATAATTGTTAGTTGGATGAATCTCTCTTCTTATCCTGTCATTTTAATCATGAAGCAACTTGTGGCTATAAAGAAATTAAAAGTGTATTCCACTTTCACACAGTAAATTATGGAGCCAAGTTTTGAAATTGAAATTTCTTGCCTCAACTGTCGTATTCAGTTAACTTTATTAATGGTCAAGAAAGGCATCACAAATACGCATGAATACAATAAACAAAGCATATTGCTCAATTTAGTGGAAAAAATGATTGTTAAGATAATAGAAATCAAGAGGTGAGTGGCACATCTCTGACTTAGAAAAGTGCTTCATAGATTATGACATCAAAAGAGACATAGAAAATGACATTTCTGTGGCCTAGTGAGGTGACCTGACCTAGGCTGTTTGTGGCTAGAGGAGAATGGCCCAGAGTCCTAGCCAAATGAGGCAACTGGTTACTCAGTCTCCACTTGACCAGCCCAAGCACTGCAAGGCCAGTATCTCAGCACACTTGTAAATAGGCTGATACACATTCAGCCTGATTTTTTTTTTTTTTTTACAGGTGCTTGGTTTATTAACATATTAAAATATTCCTGTTTCTTTTAGTCAGTAGCCAGTTCACCCAGTCCCCCAAATACCTCTACCCATAGGTCTTTCCATTGTCCTACAGCAGAAGGGGAAACACCAGCAGCAGGATGCCTCTGGGACTCCTCTTCCTTTTCAGCCCGTTGCCTGTGACCCAGCAGTCTGTTCCGACACGCTAGTTAGAAATTGCAGTCTTAGAAAATTTACTTTAATGGTTGAGTATTGGATTTTTTTCCTGGGAATTTATGATTAATTAGTTATTTAAAATCCTGTTTAGGCACTCTAAAATAATTAAATGTTATTTGAAATCATCACCTAACCATTGAGCATCTCTTAATAATACCACCATAGAGTTATAAAATATAATCCATTTTTAAAAAAATCTGCTGTAATAGAATTACTATATGTATAATCAATGGTGGGATTATTACCACATTGCTGGTAGAAATGTAAAATGGTATAGCCACTCTGAAAAACCATTTGACAGTATCATGTAAAACTAAACATACAAACCAGCAATTGCACTGTTGGTCATCAATGCCAGAGAAATGAAAATTTACTTCACTCAAAAACCTGTATATGAGTTCTCATAGTAGCTTTAGTTTTAATAGGCCCAAAACTGGAACCAACCCTTCAACAGGTAAATGCCTAAACAGTGATACATCCATAGTATGGAATATGGAATACTACATAGCAATTAAAAAATATAGACTATTGATACCCTCAGAACCTGAGATGAATATTCAGAGAATTATACCATGTGGAAAAGGTTACAAAATTTATGATTACCTTTATATTACACTTTTGAAATGACAAACTTATAGAAATGGAGATCACATTTAAGATTGCCAGGGTCAGGGATAGGGAGAGAGGATTAGGGTGAGAGAGAGATAGGAGTGATTAAAAAAGGACAATGTCAAGTATCCTCATAATGGAGCTGCTCAATATCTTGACTGTATTAATGTCAATCTCTTGGCTGTGACACTGTATTGTAATTTTTCAAGATCTTATCATTGGTGGAGATTAGGTATCAAGTACGTAGAAACTATCTGTACTGTTTCTTTTTTAACACATATGTTACATTTTTATGGGGTACTGTGTTTCATATATAAAATATGTAATGACCAAGTTAGGGTGTGTGAGGTATATGTCACCTTGAATATTTATCATATCTTTAAGTTGGTATCATTTGAGGACCTCTCTTCTAGTTACTTTGAAATATAAAATATATATATATTGTTACTTAGTCACCACAGTCTGCTATTAAACATCACAACTTATTACTTCTATGCTATTTTATGTTTGTATTCATTAAACAATCTTTCTTCATCTCAGCTTCCCAATCTCTGGTATCTATCATTCTATTCTCCATGTTTGCGTGATCAAAGGTTTTTATCTGCCACATACGAGTGAAAACATGCCGTATGTTTTTCTACGCCTGGCTTATTTCACTTAACATAATGGCCTTCAGTATAATCCATATCATTTCAAATAACATAATTTTATTCTTTTTTATGTCTGACTAGTATTTCATGGGACATATACCACATTGTTTTTTATTCATTTGTTTATTGACATACACTTAATTTGATTCCATATCATTGCTATTGTGTATTGTGAGTAGTGCTGCAATAAACATGCAAGTGCATGTTGCAGGTATCACTTTGATACATGGATTTCTTTACATTTGGGTAAATACCTAGTAGTAGGATTTTTGGATCATATGGTAGTTCTATTTTTTTGAGTAATCTTCATTCTGTTTTCGAGTAGTTATACTAATTTACATTTTCACCAATAGCGTAAGTGTATGAGTTCTCTTTTCTCTACATCCTCTCCAATATCTGTTATGCTTTGTCTTTTTTTTTTTGTTTTTTTGGAGACAGAGTCTCACTCTGTCGCCCACGCTGGAGTGCAGTGGCACAATCTTGGCTCACTGCAACTTCCACTCCCAGTTTCAAGCGATTCTCCTGTCTCAGCCTCCAGAGTAGCTGGGACTACAGTCGCATGCCACCACGCCCAGCTAAGTTTTGTATTTTTAGTAGAGATGGGGTTTCACCATGTTGGTCAGGCTGGTCTCGAACTCCTGACCTCAGATGATCCATCCACCTCGGCTTCCCAAAGAGCTGAGATTACGGACTTGAGCCACCGCGCCTGGCCGCTGCTTTGTCCTTTTAATAACAGCCATCCTAACTGGGATGAGATGATATCTCACTATGGCTTTGCTTCCCATTTTTATGAGGATTAGTGATGACAAACATTTTTTCATATACCTGTTGGCCGTTTGTATGTCTTCTTTTGAGAAATGTTTATTCATGTCCTTTGCCTATTTTTAATGGGATTATTTATTTTTTACTGTTGAGTTGTTTGAGTTCCTCCTATATTCTGGACATTAGTCCCCTGTTGGATGAGTAGTTTGCAAATATTTTCTCCCATTCTATATGTTACCTCTTCACTCTGGTGATTATTTTGTTGTGCAGAATATAAATTTTCATTTGTTTATGTTTTATTTGGATGCCTATGCTTGAGAGGTCTTAGCCATAAAATGTTGCCTGGCCCAGTGGTCTGAAGAGTATTATACTTTTTTTTTTTTTCTATTAGTTTTATGGTTTTGGAACTCACATTTAAGCCTTTAATCCATTTTGAGTTGACTTTTGAATATGGTGAGTAATACGGGTCCAGTTTCATTCTCCTGTATGTGGTTATCCAGTTTTCCCAGCACCATTTATTGAAGAGGGCCTTCTTTTCCCATTGGATGCTCTTGTCTGCTTTGTCAGATATCAGTTGGCTGTTGACTGTGAATATGTGGCTTTATTTCTGGGTTCTCTACTCTGTTCCATTTGTCTGTCTGTTTTTATACCAATATCATGGTATTTGGTTACTGTAGCCTTGTAGTATGTTTTGAAGTCAGGTGATGCTCAGGATTGTTTTCACTATTCTGGTCCTTCTTGGTTCTATACAAATTTAAATATTGTTCTTCTATTTTTGTGAATAATGGCATCAATATTTTAATAGAGATTGTATTAAATGTGTAGATTTCTTTCTTTTAGACATATTTTAGTTATATTAATTCTTCCAATCCATGAGTATGAAATGGATTCCCATTTGCTTGTATCATCTTCAGTTTCTTTCATCAATGCTGCAGTTTTTCTTGTAAGGATCTTTTATTTCCTTGGTTAAATTTATTTCTAGCTTTAAAAAAATTTTTATTTTTGTGGCTATTATAAATAGGATTGTTGCCTTGATTTTTTTTTCCGCTATTACACTGTTGGCATATAGAAATACCATTGATATTTGTATGTTGATTTGTATCTTGCAACTTTGCTAAATTTATCAGTTCTAAGAGTTTTTGGTGATTTTGTTTTTTCTAAATATAAGATAACATTGTTTATAAAGAGGGATGTTTTGACTTTCTCTTTTTTAGTGTGGGTGCTTTTTATTTCATTCTCTTGGCTGATTGCTCTGCCTAAGACTTCCAGTACTATGTTGAATAGGAGTCGTGAAAGTGGGCATTCCTCTCTTGTTTCAGGTAATAGAGGAAATGCTTTCGACTTTTCTTCATTCATTATGATGCTGGCTGTGATTTGTCATACATGATCTTTATTATTTTGAGATATGCTCCTTCTATGCTTCATTTGTTGAAAATTTTTATTATGAAGGGGTGTAGAATTTTACAAAATGCCTTCTTGGTATCTACGGAGATGATGATGTGGTTTTTGTCCTGCATTCTGTTGATTTAATGTTCCATATTTATGATTTGCACATATTAAACCATCCTTGCATCCTTGGTATTAATCACAATTTATCATTGTGTATTATCTCTTTGATACACTGCTGGATTTGGTTTGCTAGTATTTTTGGACATTTTTGCATCTGTTTATCAGGGATATGGGTCTTCAAATTTCTTTTTATGTTGTTGCATCTTTCTCTGGTTTTTGTATCAGGGTAATGCTTTCTTCATAGAATGAATTAGGGAGAATTCCCTCTTCTGATTGTTTGAAATAGTTTGAGGAAGATTTGCATTATTATATATATATATATAAAATATATATATATCTGTGGTAGAATTTCCTAGTGATTCCATCCAGTCCGGGGCTTTTCTTTGCAGGGAAATTTTTTTATTACTAATTCATTCTCACTACTTGTTATTGGGCTGCTCAGATTTTCTATTTCTTCTGATTCAATCTTGGTTGCACATTTCCAGGAATTTATCGATGTCCTCTAGGTTTTCTGTTTTGTTCGCATATAATTGTTCATCATAGTCTCTGATGATCACTAATGATGTCTCTTTGTTCATTTCTTATTTTGCTTATTTAGGTCTTCTCTCTTCTTGATTAGCCTACATGGTAGTTTATCAATTATATCCATCTTTTCAAAAAACAACTTTTCGTTTTAGTAAATCCTTTTTATTTATTTTTTTAGTTTCTATTTTGTTTAGTTCTTATTGCATCTTTATTATATACTTTATGTTAATTTTGGATATGGTTTATTCTGGCTTTTCTAGTTCTTGAGGTGCATGATTAGATAGCCTATTTGATTTATTTTTCCTGTTTCTTTGATGTAGGCGTTTATTGTTATAAAATTCCCTCTTAGCACTGCATTTGCTGCATCCCACAGGTTTTGGTAAATTGTGTTACCATTTTAATTTTTTTCAAGACATTTTTTTGTTTTCCATCTTAATTTCTTCATTGTTCCAATGGTTTTTCAGGACTACGTTGTTTGGACAGTTTCCAAAGTTTCTTTTGTTTTTTGATTTCTAGTTTTTTCCATTGTTGTCTGAGATGATTCTTGATATAATTTTGCTTTTTGCAATTTTGTTGAGACTTGTTTTGTAACCTAACATGCAGACTACCCTGGAGAATGTTCCATGTGCCAATGGAAAGAATGTATATTCTGTAGTTATTGGATAGAATGTTCAGTAAATATCTGTTATGTTCATTTGGTCTTAAGGTCCAGTTTAAATCCTATGTTTACTTGTTGGTTTTCTGTCTAGATGATATGTCTAATGCTGAAAGTGGGGGTGTTGTGGTCCCCCAGTATTATTGTATTAGAGTCTATCTCGCTCTTTAGATCTAGCAATATTTTCTTTATGAATCTGGGTGCACTAGTGTTGGGTGCATGTATATTTAGAATTGCTATAACCTCTTGTTGGATTGATCCCCTTGTTTTCATATAATGACCTTCTTTGTCTTGTTTTACTATTTTTGACTTAAAGCCTATTTAATCTGATATAAGTATAGTTACTCCAGCTTGCTTTTGGTTTCTGTTTCTATGGAGTATTTTTTCCCACATCTTTACTTTCAGCCTATATTTGTCTGTATAGTGTATTTCATGGGAAAGCCTGAGTATAGAGGCTACACTGCCAGTGGGGGTGTGGTTACCACTCAGCCCCAGACAGGCAGCCCCCTAAATGCAGCACCAGCAGCTGCAGCTGTGGTGGTGTGTAGAGTGGGGAAAAGGGTCATACTCTCTATGTGTCAGCCTGAGCATAGAGGCCACTCTTGCAGTGGGGGCAGGGTCAATGTCCTCAGCCCCAGACAGTGAGCTCTGAGGCTTGCCTACCTGAGATCCTAATGGCAGCAACTGCTGTAGTAGTGTGCATGAGGGAGGAAGGGATTCTACATTTCAGTTGGAGCCACAGACTGTGCTAGTGATGGGGAGTAGGTCACTTCTCAGAGTTCCAGAGAGGGAGCTCTCACGCTCTGTAAAGCACACACTTTGGATTTCTTTGTCCCGGAGGCTGCCTCCTTGGTATGCTGCACCATCTTTTCCATGGAAATGGTACTCCATGAAAATTAGGGTATTGGGGACATTGCAGTACCTTTGAGTCCAGCTCATGCTGTGCCCTGGGAGGGCACTGTGGTATGTCAGTGGGGTAGCCTGGAATGTAGAGATATGGGGGCTGCGATTTCCAGGATAGAATGCAGTTCAGTGATGGCTGTGTTCTCATGATGGTGCTGTGCTGCAGCTGCTTTGGTCTCCAGGGTGTATTTGTCTTAGCATGAGCTCCTGATTGAGTGCAATGCCCTTGCAGGGAATCCACATCACTGCACATGCTAGTGTCAGGATTCATGTGGGTAGCAGAGTCTTTCCATGGTGAGGATGTGGACTGCTTAGGGTCTCTCACTTGCTCTCCAGGCTCTCAGCCAATCTTGGCTGAACTGGCCACTCATTTCCTTCCCTTTCTGCGTCTCAGGTGTTTCGTGTGACTTCTCTGGTGAACTCCAGTGCTCTCTCCTAAATGTTCTATTCAGAGTGTAATTATCTATTCATAATTTCGGTTCTTCTTTCTGGAGAGGGCAAGTGTTGGATGTCTCTAGTCAGCCATGTTGAACCTCTCCTTTTCTGTATTATTTCTTAAAACTGAATATGAACCTATAATTATTTCATAATAAAAGTTTAATGAAAAATGAAACACTGATGCCCCCATACCAGACCACAGATCTTTGAACTATAATCACATTCCACTTTCTATTCGCAAAGAATAAAGACATTTTCTTCTCTTGAAGCCTTAACAATTATCTTTCATTTATATTGATTCTGAATGTTTTTTCTTTGTCAATCCCTGGACCAATTATTGGTTCTGGGAGAATGGAATATTCTGATTAGGTTAAGCCAGTCAGGGCCTACTACTCAAGAGGAAGTGGAGCCCATTACTTATAAACCATAATGGTAAGAAAGAAGGAGAGATGGGTTCCAGGAGAACTAATTTTTAAAGTAAACAGACAAACAGTAAGTACCCACTGCTATCCTAAGCTATTTAAATAATGCCCTGTATTTGAACCTTTAGATGATTTCTAATATTGCTTTATTTTAAATAATGTCATTATAAACACAATTATGTACACTTTTCTGATAGTAAGAATTATATATTTTGGAAAGTATCCTACAGTTGATAATACTATGCCAAATAGTCCACATTTCATGAATTTTCATTGATTGATTGATTGATTGATTGATTCATCAAATGTAATTGTACTGCAGACATCAAAGTGAGCAAAATTTCAAGAATAAGAGGTAGGTGCCATCTGCCCATATGTGATGAAGGTTGCAGTCATAGGATAATTATAGATTTCTAAGCCAATAGACTAGAAGATAACTGGTTGTGATGATGGAGGAAGTGATTGATATTAAAACTATGTTTTATATCTGAATGCTTAAAAATTAATCGGGCTACAGGAAGCATGTTCTACAGCAAGAACAAATGGGCTCACGTAAAGATGTAAGGAAGAACCTGGGAAAACAGAAGGTGGAGCTGCCTGGAACTTAGATTTGAGGACCGTGGAATAGGAGATGGAGTTAAGGGAAAATTAACTTAATGAGTAATTGAACGGTAACAGAAAAGTAACTAAAGGATTTTGAAAACATTTTAAGCAGTTTGACCTTAAGTGAGAGCAAGGGGATATTGGTACAATGGTTTTAAGCAAAGAAGTGACATGCTCAAAATTACTTTGTGGCTTAATGAATGTAGCAAGTGGAATAAGAATGGAGGCTAAAGGACAAACATAAGGTAATTGTGGGAATTCAGATAACAGATGTTACACTAAGTTAAAGTGATGTGTGTGGACAGTAGAGGAGAATGGAGATTGGAATAATACTTCATAAGGCAGAATGAATTACACTTAGCCACTGGAAGAGAAAGCCTAGGGAAAGATAATAGAAAAAAAAAAAAAGTAATTCTTAAAATTTTAGATGTTTTCCAAAAGAATGTTGTCTTATCATTACCAACATGTGGGACTTTTGTTTTAAAAAGCATTTTAAATGACATTTCATTATTGACTTAATTTGCATTTTCTTGTTCTGGCATTGAGATAGAACATTTCCAATATGTCTGTCAGTTGTTTTTTACTCCTTCATAATGTGAAATCTATTGTAACTTTCTCAGGGAATGTCTGAGATAGGAGGGATTATATAATCTTTCATTTTAAGGCATCTAGTTTCTATTAAATGATCTATGAGTATTTACTCAATACTACAATTTCCCGTCTAAATTTATATTTACTTTTGATCTAATTTCCCTTAGAAATCAAGTTCATATTTTATTTCAGATATTTTCTTTTTTTTTTTTTTTTTTTTTGAGACGGAGTCTCGCTCTGTCGCCCAGGCTGGAGTGCAGTGGCCGGATCTCAGCTCACTGCAAGCTCCGCCTCCTGGGTTCACGCCATTCTCCCGCCTCAGCCTCCCGAGTAGCTGGGACCACTTCTAACATATCTAACTGGAGAAAGATTTCCAAGGCTTAATTTGTATTTACTTCATTCATACATTAAATCACCAAGTATTTATTGAGTACCCATTGTGTCCCTGAAACTGTTCTAGGCCTTTACACTATTTACTATCAATTAAGGAATCTCTACACACAGTAACAGCACCTTACCATTTGTCTATCATGCAACTTTAGCAATCTCTTCATCTTGACATGTAGTGTGTTCAATTAAAATAATCACTTTATTCTTCCAACTACTTCTTCAGGTAAATTGAGAGTTAGTAGTAAAATAGTTTTTACTAGTTTAATAACTGTAATTCTAAAACTATGCATGCTTATTTCAATATTTTAAATTGTTTTTAATGCTGATCATCAAAAATTTTTCCAACACAATGACTATTATCAGTCATATCAAATTTTTGTTTATCTCTCTATGAAATAGAAAATAACTTTCAGTGAGACCTGTGTACCTGAGAATTATTTTGCCCTTATAAATATTTGACAAACTACTTGGTAGAATTTTTTATTTAAAATTTCTAAATTCAAATTGCTGTGGATGTTGCTCTAATTTGCTATTACTTTAGGTTCTTTGGTTGCAAAAATAAAAACAATTTAAAAAGATTAAGATTCTGCTAACGTACACATTATTCAAACAAACAAAAAGGACTTACATAAAGGATAGGAAGTGGCTAAAGGTAAACATTCAAGTTTAGGAAAAGAGATAAAGGCAATGCCTGGCTGATATCAGCAGGAGTTCAGAAACATTTTACCAGGGTGCAGCCTCATAATAATGTAATTTAATGATATCTTACTTCTCCATTATACATTAATATTCACAGAGAAAAACACTTGAGTATCAGGGACTTGAGATATTTTGATCAAGCCAGTCTGTATCACATACTGTCTCTCCTTGTTGCCATAGGGATTGAAATCTGCTCCCAGAAGAAGGGGTAATAGCTAAGCAAAGAGAATTGAAATCACTGTGCATGCTCTACCTGACCAAAGTCATAGGTAAGTACTAACTTCCCACTCAGTTTTCAATTCCTAAAATGCTCCTGTTTCACATACTGTGTTTACCTCACATACAATTGAAAATTATCTTATTACATTTAATTAGGAAAACCAAAAGTGATTTTTGGATACCTCTCCAAAGATGACTGACACCAGTATGCTCTGTGCCGTGGTTTGAATGTGTTCCCCCCAGTTTGTGTTTAGGAAACAATCTCTAAAGATATATGTTGATAGTATTTGGAGGTGGGTATATGATGTCTTTCCATGTGATGCCTTCCTCCTTTTTATGAAGCAAAGAAGGCCCTCACTATATGTGGCCGCTTGATGTTGAACTTTTCAGCCTCTAGAACTGTGAGAAATACATATTTTTTAAAATAAATTAACCATGTTTGATATTCTCTTAAAGCATCACAAAGTTAACTAAGACAGAAAACTTGTACAAAGAATGAGGTTGTTACTGCAAACCACAAAGTATCTGAGACAGGTCTCAATCAATTTAGAAGTTTATTTTTCTAAGGTTAAGGATATGCTGCAGAGGGAGGTCTGTGCCTTTCTCCAAATACGATTTTACAGGCTTCCACATTTAAAAGGGAAGAGTGGGCTGGATGGGAAAGAGGAAAGGTATGGTAATCCACATGTTGCAAAGGAAAAGGAACAGGTAAGTGTTCCTCTAGGGTCAGAAAATTGGCACTTTACGTAAGATAGGGTGAACATAGAGTAGCTACCTGTGGAAATACTTAACCTTTTATCTGTAGCTATCTGCTTAGGAACAAAAGGAAAGGCAGTTTCTGCCATGACTCAGCTTTCAGCTTAATTGTTTCCTTTTGGCATGGTGAATTATGATCCCAAGTTTTTATTTTCTTTTCACATGGCTATGCCAATTACCCAAAGATGTGAAAGTGGCTTTAGAACTGGGTAATAAGAGACTTGGAAGAATTTCAAGGAACAGGTCAAAAACAAAACAAAACAAAACAAAACAAAAACAAAAACAAAAACAAAAAAACACTGTATCACTGTATTTCCCTGAGCAGAGCATTAAGGTCTATTCTGGTGAGGGCTCAGAAGAAGAGCTGTGTAGGCAAAGTCTGGATGCCTTAAAGAGTACTTAAGTGTTTGTGACCAGTATGTTGGTAAAAATAGAGACAGTATAGGCAATTCTAATGAGGTTTCAAATGGAATTGAAGAGCAAGGCATTGGATACTTAAGTGAAGACCAGCCTCGTTACACAGTTGCAAGGAAGTTGGCTGCATTGTGTCCATTCCCTAGGGCTTTATATAAGGAAGAACTTAAAAATGATGAACCAGGATATCTGACAGAAGAAATATCTAAGCAACAAGCATTCAGGCTGCTGCTTGGCTACTTTTAGAGATGCAAGAGCAAGGAGATACTTTAAAGGCTGACTTTAAAGGGAAGCAGGTTTCGAAGACAATCCTAAGTGGGTGACCACCCAAAATTTTGTTACAGAGATTCATAGGGATAGAATGCAGCCAGGCAGTATGTATTAAGACAATGGGAGAATGACCCAAAGCCATATTTAAGGCTGCCCCTCCCATGTCAGGCTCACAGCTTTAGAATGGCAGGACGACTTCCAGTGGCCCTGGGAAACTTCCACAGGCTCACAGTCCACCTCAACTTTCTGCTCCTTGCATTTTAGCACAGCACGGCTTGGCTACTTCAGCTGTGACTCACATGTACCCAGGCGCAATGTTAACCTTCTCTCTGGAAGTACAAGAGGTAAGTGTTGTCCAGTTTAGGCACCAGATAAACTGGGGCTGAATTGTGCTCAGCTCCTTTTTAGCTATGACTGGAAGCAAGTTACTTATCAGTCCTGTAACTCTTTCTCCTCAGTTGTAGAAATGAAAAATATAACAGTAACTCTTTCATAGAGTTTATGTTGAGAATTAACTCAGCAAATTAACAGATGTCACCACCATAAATATTAGTTGGTGGTGTTATTATTATTATTATTCTAGCTTAAGACTCTATCAACAATACAGTGGAAGCATATGGCATCCTATGAGATGTCATATAAATTTGAGAAATCATATAAATTTACATGAGAAATTTGAAAAATCATATAAATTTATATGAGAAATCATATAAATTTGCTGAAAACTTTATATAGCACAGAACTAGAAGGGAGATATAGCCCAGAGGCAAAGATACATCACAAAGGCAGTTCCTGCCAGCAAGCTTCTCTTTTACCCTGTGTTCAATTGAAATGTAATTGCCACATCAGTAAAAGCATACCTATTGCCAAGGCACATATTCGCATGCACATCTGGATAGCAGACACAGTCATACTTATTAAGTGATAAGTTTACAGTAATTGATTATTACTTCTTTTCTAATAACCACAGTAGTTAAATGAATAGGTATATACTATGGATCACAGGGCTAGGATTTTTCAAGTTTTTGAAGTTTACACCAATTTTCATCTTCCTCAGGGATGGAAAATAGCAACAATGTGTGGTTTTTGTTATTCAGTGGATGAATGTGTCTATCTTACCATAATTTGAGCAGGCTCCAAATGTCAAGTAATCAAAGTGAGAATGTTGCTAGATAACAAACACCCATTCTTCTTACATATTCAGGAACTGATGGGGAAAAAAGTAACTTGGATTCAGGAACTCACTGCAATTAACATGAGGCAAATGTTGTTAGAGTTTTAGTGATCACCTGCTTCCCACAGCACCCATTCTGTAAATTAGAATTTATGGTGGACTTCATGTAAACTGTAATTGCTCAGGAAGTAGTATCAGCTTGAAGCTTATATCTAGTTGCCCTGTAAATATTTTCTTTTCGAATTACATGGAGTAAAAGCCCCCAGGTTTTTGGAGAAGTTCAGAAGAAATGCTAAAGGAGAATATGCATGTGTATTGTTCTAAAAATTTTTATTTTCAATTCCTATTTTTTTAAATTTGTCTTTCTCAAAGCTTTATGAGTTCCATTTACTTGGCAAATTTTCACTGACTAATTGTTAGTGTCTAAAGATTTGGTTATAGTGACTATTATGAATAGTCAAATTAGGCCTTTGTAATATTTGAGCAAAAATCTGAAGGAAATAATTGAGTAAGCTTCACAGATAACTACAGACAGAACCATTGAATAGAGGAGACCCCTTATTTAAGCGTGTTCTAAGAAGCAGTAATAAGACCAAGGTGGCTTTAGTAGTTTAAAAAACAAAACAAAACAAAACAAAACAAAAAAACAGGATACCAAGAGATAAGGTCAGAGATATAAGAAAGGTACGTATTGCATAGGACCTGTAAACCTTTATACAGTCTTTTACTTTTATGCTAAGTGATAGAAGAAACTAAACAGGATTCAGAAAATAGCTTTAATATGATCAAACATATTTTAATTGTATAAAACTAGCTATTGCGTATAGAATAAATTATGGAATGAAAGAAGAGGAATTAGTTAAAAGGATTTTGCCTGCAATTCATTCTTGAAGTAGGTAAGACCTATTTGGTTTTAAGCAACAGAATTAAACTTAGTCAAATACAAATTTGGAGTAATTTAAATTAGTTTAAAATATAATACATTCAACAAGTATGTAAATAATTGTATAAGGTTTATGAGCAATGTACTGGAGTAGCTCAAAAAAAGATTTAAAGACATTATCTAAACAAACATTGAAAAAGACAGATATCAGTATGGTTTTGGAGACCTCTGCAACAGGGTTTTTTAAATCTTAGCTTTCTGGTGTACTGTGAAATAAAGAACATTTCAATCCTGAGTCTCCATTCATAAATCAAATTGTAGAAAGTGAAAAGCAATGGTTCAGCTTGGGTCAGGAATGCTCCACAAGTCTATTACTGTGTATGAAAATGTGAATAACATTCATTTGCCCAGCCTCAATTACACATCACCACTTTGGCAAGGCAAATGGGGTTTGATTCCTAAGGAAGAGACAGAAATCATGTCAGGCAGACAAGACAAAGTATAGCATTAATATAGCATACAGTGGTGTACTGCATAACATTTCTGTGAACTTTGAACACATATAAGATGGTGGTCCCATAAGATTATAATGACACTGAAAAATTCCTATTGCCTAGCTGTTGTAATGTATTAACCTTTTCTTTTGTAATGTATAACCTTAGATATAAAAATATTTAATACTGTGTTACAATTGCCTACAGCATTCAGTATAGTAACATGCTGTATAGGTTTGTAGCCTGGAAGCAATAGGCTATACCATCTAGGTTTGTATACATATACTCTGTGGTGATCACACAATGATGAAATCACATAACAACACATTTGTTAGAACATATTCCCTTCATTAAGCAACACATGATTATAAGATAATATAAAATAATATATTGTAATATATCTTATAGAGGAGGAAGTTAAGAACAGAACTATGTTTATTTTTAAACTCATGCATACAAAATTATATATGTAATTATCATATTTATACAGGAATCTTTTAAATTAATTTTCTTATTTAAAAGAAGTAACTAAAAATATTGACCAAAAAACTTTCACAATAATTTTTTATTTGTTAATTTATAGTGTTTACTCTGTTTTAGTTTTGGGAACACCATTATTTTTTCACTTGATGTGTATTAAACACCTTCCTTATATTTTAATATTGTTTTTAATCACTTCATTTTTTATAGTGTTGATATTTCTTAAGTTTTATGTTCCTACACACTGACGTAATATTGAAAAGGGCTGCATCTCTTTACTAGCTCTGAAAACTATAGATTCAACTATTGGCTGATATTTTTTCATTATCACTATATTCTATGACAGGGAAATAGGTAAATATTGTTTTAGGTTATTTTTCTATCCTGTAATAGATATATTTATATACCTATAGGAAATAATGGCAATAATATCAAACTTTAATACATTATCCTCAAATAATTTTTGCTTATTCATACTTGTGTAAAAATACATTTATATAGTACTAGAGAATAAATGTGATATCCAGATTGCTCTATGTTCACTAATAATCAATACTGATGTCAAAAGAATCCAGCAGATATTTATAAATCACTAGCTTGCTTTCTGAAAACCCACCTCTGGTGCCAATAGACCATATTTTTGCCACTAAAAGACTTTCTTCTTCTAGTACTATTAGTGTTAGCTTATTAGTATATTCTCCTACATTCTTTTGAAGTTCAGTTTTTAAACTCTGGTCTCAGGAATGATAGAAATTTATTTATTTTTCTATTTATGAGATTTTATGAGAATTATAAAGGTAAATTTATAGAATGGGTTTTAAACACTGACCTATAGATTGTCTTTCTTTTAAAGGAGTTTTCTCTTATACTATGGAAAGAAAATGAGATTGTAAAATCTGTTCAATATGTTGGTTGAATGGTGTAGTAAATGTCCTACAGACCTATGAGGCAAAACCACTGGCTTATTCCCTAGAAACAGGTAATAGGTCCTTTTACCTTCAAGGCACAAGTAGAGAAACACAAACAACAAAACTAATGAACATATGTTATAAAGCATAAAGAATTCTAGCAAGTCAGTCAAGACTTGAGGAGCCCCAAAAGTAAAGAAACGTATTGAGATAAAGTCAAACTTCTGTGGCAATTTCCTTCTGGATGTTTGTCAACTGAAAGTGGTAAGGAATTGGGCGGTGGAAAAATTAAGCAGGAAATAGAAGTTAAGTGACTGAGAAACTTAAGTGAACCTTCAGCAATCTCACAGGAATGAGACAAAATTAAGTATTCATGGCTACTATGACAGTTAAAACATGAAAGACCATGATCAATAAATTTAATTCATCACATAAACAGAACTAAAGACAAAAACGTATGATTATCTCAATAGATATAGAAAAGGCCTTTGATAAAATTCAACATTCCCTCATGTTAAAAACTCTCAATAAACTAGATATTTAAGGAACACACCTAAAAGTAACAAGAGGCATTTATAACAAACCCACAGCCAATATCATACCGAAGGGGCAAAAGTGAGACGTTTTCCCCTTGAAAACTGGCACAAGGGAAGGATTCCCTCACTCACCATCCTTATTCAACATAGTATTGGGACTTCTGGCTAGAGAAATCATGCAAGAGAAAGAAATAAAGGATATTCAAATAGGAGGAGAGGAGGTTAAATTATCTTTGCTTGCAGATGGTATGGTCCCTTATCTAGGAAATCCCATTATCTCAGCCCAAAAGTTTCTTAAGCTGATAAGCAACTTGAGCAAAGTCTCAGGATACAAAATCAATGTGCAAGAATTGCAAGCATTCCTATATACCAACAGACAAGCAGAGAGCCAAATCATGAATGAACTTCTATTCACAATTGATACAAAGAGAATAAAATATCTAGGAATACAGCTAACAAGGGAAGTGAAGGCCCTCTTCAAGGAGATCTACAAACCCCTGCTCAAGGAAACCAGAGAGGACAGAAACAGAGAAAAAAGTATTCCATGCTCATGGATAGTAGAATCAATGTTGTGAAAATGGAAAATGGCCATACTGCTCAACATAATTTATAGATTCAATGCTATTCCCAATAAACTACCATTGACATTCTTCACAGAATTTAAAAAAAAAAAAAAAAAAAAACTATTTTAAATTTCATATGGAACCAAAAAGAGCCTGCATAGCCAAGACAATCCTAAGCAAAAAGAACAAAGCTGGAAGTATCACACTACCCAACTTCAAACTATACTCTAAAGCTACAGTAACCAAAAGAGCATGGTACTGGTACAAAACAGACACATAGACCAAGGGAACACAATAAATAACTCAGAAATAAGACTGTATATCTACAACCATCTGATTTTCAAAGAAGCTGTCAAAGACAAGCAATGGGGAAAGGATTCTATATTTAATAAATGGTGCCAGGATAACCAACGAGCCATATGCAGAAAACTGAAACTGGACCCCTTCCTTACACTTTATACAAAAATTAACAACGATTTAAATGTAAAACCCAAATAGAAAAACCCTGGAAGATAATCTAGGGAATACCATTCAGAACATAGGTATAGGCAAAGATTTCAGGATGAAAACATCAAAAGCAATTGTGACAAAAGCAAAAATTGATAAAAGGCTTCTAATTAAACTAAAGAGCTTCTGCACAGCAAAAGAAACTATCACCCACATGAACAGACAACCTATAGAATGGAGAAAATTTTGCAATCTTTTCATCTGACAAAGTTCTAATATCCAGTATCTACAAGGAACTTAAACAAATTTACAAGAAAAAAAACAAAGAACCTCATCAAAAAGTTGGACATGAACAGACAATTTTCAAAAGAAGACATTTATGTGGCCAACAAACATGACAAAAAACTCAACATCACTGATATTAGATAAATACACATCAAAACCACAATGAGATACCATTTCATGCCAGTCAGAATGGAAATTATTAAAAGGTCAGGGAACAACAGATGCTGGAGAGACTGTGGAGAAATAGGAACACTTTTACATTGTTGGTGGGAATGTAGATTAGTTCAACCAATGTGGAAAACAGTGTGGCAATTTCTCAAAGACCTAGAACCGGAAATACCATTTGACCCAGCAATCTCATTACTGGGTATATTTTCAAAGGAATTTAAATCACTCTATAATAAAGATACATGCACACGTACATTAGACACAGCACTATTCACAATACCAAAGACATGGAATCAACCCAAATGCCATCAATGATAGACTGGATAAAGAAAATGTGGTACATATACACTATAAAATACTATGCAGCCACAAAATATAACAACATGGATGGAGCTCGAAGCCATTATGCTCAGCAAACAAACACAGTAACAGAAAACCAAACACTGTATGTTCGCACTTAAAAGTAGGAGTTGAACAATGTGAAAAATGTAAACATATGGACACAGGGAGAGGAACAACACACACTGGGAAGGGGTTGGGGAAGGGAAAGCATGAGGAAAAATACCTAATACATGCTGGGCTTAATACCTAGGTGATGTTTTGATAGTTGCAGCCAATCTTTATGGCACACATTTACCTATGTAACAAAGCTGCACATCCTGCATATATACCCTGGAACTTAAAAAGCAAAAAAAGAAATTTCAATTTTGTGTACCACCTTCTTCCTCAAGTCATTATCCAATTCATAAGCATTCATGAAGGTAAGAATCAATCAGGAAACAACTGCTAAGATCTCACATGAAATGATATTAGAGGTCACTTCAAGGAGGAAATGTTTTGTTAAAATTTTCGGTTATTAATACAACCCTGGAGAAATATACTAAGAGTAATCACGAATAAGAAATAGGCCAAATTTTAAAACTTTATTTTAGACTGAAATACTAGTACATTCTTACCCTAATTAATTGCCACGAGAAAAAGCAAATATTTTCTGGAAGACAGCAAATCAGCGGAGTTTCAAATTAGTTATATAACTTTTTATATACAACATCCAGCCAAAAATATAATTTTGAAGAATTCTAGGAGCTGGGACTAAATTTGTAAAACACAAAAGAAAAGAAAAGAAAAAATTGTAGACCTGTAGGTACTTCAAATGTTGGAGTTATCAGGCACTTATTTTAAAATAACTGTGATTAATACAGAAAAATAAATGTCAAGATATAATATTTCATAGACAGAAGTCTAAAAAAAGGAAACAATAGTTCAAAAACTAAAAAAGAAATAGTACCTGTAATTTAAAATTGAAGAAAAGACTTAATAACAGATGAGAAGTGTTAGAATAGAGGATTACAGCATTAGAAGATATATAGATGGAAAATCTATAGATAGAGGTGTGGATGGAAAATATGAAGCAGGCCAGGTGCAGTGGCTCACACCTGTAACCCCAGCACTTTGGAAGGCTGAGGCAGGAGGATCTCTTGAGCTCAGTTGTTTCAGACCAGCCTGGGCAAAATAGTAAAACCTCATCTCTACTAAAAATAAAATTGTAAAAAATTAACCCAGTATGTTGGTGCACATCTGTAGTCCCAGCTACTCAGGAGGCCAAATTGGAGGGTCACTTGAGCCCAGGAGGTCATGGCTGCAGTGATCTGAGATCATGTCACTGCACTGCAGTCTGGGGGACAGAGTAAGACTGTCTCAGAAAAAAAAAAAAAAGAAAAAGTGAGAGAGAGAGACAGACAGATAGGAAAATACAAAACAAAATGAAAGACATTGACTGTGAGACACAGATAGTAATGACACATTATTTGGAAACCCATAAAGACAGGGGCAAATATATGGGTATATATGGGTTACTGTCAGTATGGGATGAGAAACTGCTCCGAATTTTCTGAGAGTGAAGAAAGACATTGAGCCACAGATTGAAAAACAGAATAAATCTCAAGTCCAATAATACAAAGAAAATATGCCGAGGTATATTAAAACATAACTGCAAAAATTCAAAGACGCAGAAACTATCTTAAAGCAGCCACATTAAGAAAAGACACATTACCCTTAATAGAGCAACAATGAGATTAAAAATACTAACTCAACAGAATGTTTGAAGAATGTAAACAAAACAAAGTAGACTTATTTAAAGAAGCATACAACAATCACTCTTAAGTGACAATCTACTTTCTGAAATGAAAATTAAAAAAAAATTTGAAACAATAACTGAGTGTCAGCAGATCTCCCCTTAAAAATTGCGAAAGTGTGTATTTCAGACAAAAGGATAATAAGCTGAAGAGAAAGCAGAGGCATTCAGAAGATAATAAAATCAAAGAAAAGCACACATTTGTGAATATGTTTTAAATAATACAAACTGTATTATAGAAAATTAACCATGCCTGTGGTGTATAAAGTCTATGTAGAATTAAACTATATTTAAAAAGCTGAAGGAGTAAATTGAGTTAAGAGTTCTCATGAACTTGCACTGTTTGGAAAGTAATAACTATACTAATTTATGTTGGATTTCTCTAATTTAAAATTTTTGCTAAAATTTCTATGGTAACCACTCAAAGAAGAGTAAAATAAAACTAACAAGCTAAAAGAAGAAAAAAAAAATCAAATGGTAAAATACTTTAATAACACCAAAGAAGGAATTAAAGGAAGAAAAATAAGCATAGACTGGGTGGTACAAATACAGAAAAAATAATAATAAGGTGGTAAATTCAAACCCATACATGACTATATCATTATTTCCATTAAATGTAAAACCAGTAAATACTCCAGTTGCAATATAGTGGTAATAAACACTAAAATTAAATTATTGTCAAAACATACTTTACTAATGAAGTCCAACCATGTGCTGCTTACAAAATAATATAAAAATAGAAATACAGAAAGATTGAAAGTAAAAAGATACAAAAAAATCCAGCATGTACATATTAACTACAAGGAGCTTTAGCTGTATAGCAATATTAAATCAGAACAATATAAGGCAAGCAAGATTATTAAAGATGAACGGAAATCATTTCTAGTTGTAGAAGAATCAACCCAGGAGAAAGATTTAAGTCTAATTAAAAAAAAAAAAAAATTTTAGAGACAGGGTCTCTCTCTGTTGCCCAGGGTGCAGTGGAGTGGTGCAATCATCGCTCAAGGAAGCCTCAAACTGCCAGGCTCAAGGGATCCTCTTGCCTCAGCCTCCAAAAGTGCTGGGATTACAGGCATAAGCCACCACGTTGGGACTAAAGTTTATTTATTTTTTTATGTATCTAAATAAGATAGTCTTAAAATTTATGAAAAGAGAAATGAGAAACAAAATGAAAAGAGAAATAGATATATCAAAAATAATAATAACATATTTAAATGAGTTTGTCCAGTACCTTAGAATAATCAGGCAGAGAAAAACAGAACAGGATATAGAGCTGGATTTGCCAAACTATGGCCCATGGGACAAACTGGGCCACTGACCTGTTTTCATATGACCCATAAAGTAAGAATGGTATTTATATTTTAAGAGGTTAAAAAAAATAAAAAGAATAACAATATTCTATGAAACATGAAAATTATATGAAATTCAAATAAAACTCTCTGCAAATAAAGCTGGGAGATTTCTACTACTGCATAGCACATCTTTTTTTAAAGCCACAGTAATTAGGACAGAGTGTCTTGGTACAAGCTTGAAAAAATAAAGACATGGAAAAAATTAGAGTCCAGAGATAGCTCCTCTCAGATACAGACATTTAAGACAAACTTCATAGAATTGGAAAAAGGATGATCTCAAAAAATGATTGAATGTATATATAGGGAAAGAAAAAAATCTAAGCACAACATAACATTTGGTTTTGGAAGGCTGAGGTGGGCAAATCACGAGGTCAGGAATTCGAGAGCAGCCTGACCAACATGGTGAAATCCCATCCCAACTAAAAATACAAAAATTAGCTGGGCATGGGGGAGTGCATCTACAATCCCAGCTACTCAGGAGCCTGAGGCAGGAGAATCGCTTGAACTCGAGAGGCAGAGATTGCAGTGAGCCGAGATCTCAACACTGCACTCCACCCTGGGTGACAGAGTGAGACTCCATCCCAGAAATAACAAAAAATAAAAAATTATCTTCATGTAAAAGGTGGAAATGCAAAACATTAGAATAGGATTGCTCGAAAGCAATAATATTTACATTTTGCTTGGAATAATTCTTTAGTGTGGGAGTTGTCCTTGGCATTGTAGACTATTCAGCATCATTGCTGAACTGTACTCATTAGATGTCTCTAACACAAATCCCCACCTGTGACAGTTAAACACATTTCCAGCACTGCTGAATATGTGTATATTTAACAATATATGTGAAATCATCCCTGGCTGAGAACCACTGTTCTAGAAGTTATGGGAATATAATGACTTGTGAGTAGGTAAAATTTCCTATACTATACAGGAAAAAACAAACAAAACATAAATGATAATCGAATGTATTGTTAGAGTACATTAAATTAAAATCTGTTCATCCAACAGCCCCATTAAGTGACTACGCAAGCTACAAAAATCAAAGATATTGACAGCATGTATAAAACAAAGTACATATTCAAGATTACATAAATAATTTTCACAAATAAATTGAGTAAAGAAAGATAACACAACACTCTTATTTCTCACACATATACACATTCATATACACACAAAAACAAGTGCCCAATAAATTACAAATTATATCAAAGTGTTTCAAAACCATTAGTAATCAAGGAAATGTAAATTACAAGCAAAATAAGATATCACTAATATTACTATCACTACACATACACCAAGAATGGCTACAATTAAAGACTGACACTACCAATTGTTGCCAAGAGTTTGAATCAAATGTCATACAGTGCTGGTGGGGATGCAAATTAAAACAAAGGCTTTTTAAATATTTTTGAAATTATCTACTCAAGCTGACCTTGTAGCAACAATTTTACTCCTAGTTATATACTCAACAGAAGGCTTACAAGTGAGTGCATAAATTCATGTACAAGAATCTTCATAGCAGCATTATTTACAACAGCTAGAAACTAGAAAGAGCAGAATTGCTCATCAACAATAGAATAGATGTGCATTATATAAAGAAGTATGCAGCAGCAATTAAAAAATTAAATTCTGATAAATTCAATAACATGATTAAACCTCAAATACAATGCTAGTCAAAAGACACAAATGTAGAAGAACGCATCTGTATGATAATATTTGTATTAATTTTAACAAAAATATGTATTTTAAGTGTCAGGAGTGTGATTTTCTTGCATAGGTAATGGGATAGTTACTATCAGGGGACATATATATGGATTCTGGGAAGCTAGTAGGGTTCTACCATGATCCTTGTGTGGCGATTACCTAAATGTATTTGCTTAGTATACATCATTGAATTGCATACTTAAGATCTGTAAAATCTTTTACATGTATATCATTATTGTTTTGTATATTACTCTTAAATAAGCAAGTTAATTAAAATTGTCCATGGAACACTATGCAAACCTTAAAATGAAATGACGTGTGTTTTACAGAAAGGTCACACAAACACTTTTGCTTCAAATCTAAAAGTCACAGAAAAAAATACAGTAAAACCTATTTTTATATAACAAAAAGAGTTTTGTACATGTACATACACTTACAAATGTAAGTATATGCAGTGGTAATGACTCAAAGATGAATAATATAAATATTAACAATTATTATTACCAGGGAAGTGAGTACAAATAAAGAATGGTAAAAGAAGGCTTATAACTCTTCCAGAATTTATTTTTATACTTTTGATGTTTAAGTGTATTGAATCTTTCATGAAGCTGTTTTAATTTATTATTTGCATATTAAAAATGAGGGAGGGCAAATATTCAACAAAACCCAAATTATTGTGCTGTTATTTATCACAGGAGATTTGCCATTGTTTGTGAATTAAAGTTCTGATAGGACATGATACAGAGATTGTTACCCTTACTGATCTCTAAAATAATAGTTAAGTATGGCTTAATGCCCATTGTTGTGTCTCAATAGCACTGAACACTTATTGATTATAAAATAATTATTATCAACCCATGTTGGGCTCATCCCATACTGAAGAAAAAAGATACTCTTGCTTGCCTGCTTTCAAAACCTACTAAAGGTGTCACTTCTATTATACCTGCTACCATTCTTGTAACCTTAAAAATTTATATTAAACGGGTGAAAATGGAAAACATAGAGTCTAAAACATTCTTTTTTTAAAATTCTATTTTCTTTTTACTAATATTTCTCTATCTTCACTATTAAAATGGAGTGCTCTAATGTAATTATTAAATTGCATAAAAAAGTTTAATACACATTTAGACTGTATAAGTAAAATAATGCTCTATGTCTAAATAACCTGTTTAAATCCATTTGATTTTATGTTTTAACAGCATCACTATGGTTTTGACATTAAAAGTTACAGATATGCCAAAATGACAAATAATATAATAACGTCAAATGATTATTACCTTACTTCCTCCAAGTCCATCACTACAAAACTATTTCAGGATTATATATTCTTAACCATTTATATTGATTATATTTATGTATTCTTTTATATATGTATTCATCTCAATATAAATGATTAAGAATATTAACCATTTGAATTTGAATTTGAAGCAATATATTTGGTTTGAGTATTCCAAAATAATACTTTTAGAATAATCTTTTTAGAATATTCAGTGTTTTTTAAAAAAGGAATGTATGATACATTTTTTAATTTACTGATTATAACAATTACATTTTATTTTAAACAGTTACTTGAAATTCAGACTTCATTTGGTAGCATTTGAAGAAATAGTTTCAGTTTTCCAAACACTTTTTTTCTTTAGATTAAAAAGATATACAATATAAAATATTATTAGGATTTAAAAGTATATTTTTCTTAATGTAGTTGCGATTGATATTGGTTGCAATAAACCAAGATTGTGCCACTGTACTCTAGCCTGGGGGAGGGAATGAGACCTTGTTTCAAGAAAACAAAAACAAACAAGAATAAATAAATAAAAATTAAAATGTCTCAAACCACATTTATCAAGATGAAAACTCATTATTAAAGCAGAAATAATTCAGTTATTATGTAATCAAAATACTTGTAAAGAGAATCACTTAAGTAGCTCAAACTTCTATTATCAGATATGATCTATATACATTTGGTACAGGGCAAGATTAGAATATGTGTTTAAAAAACTCAGCTTTAATTCGTTAATCACAATTGTAACTACAACTTAGGTTTAGTATTATTTAACTGTTTTTAATGTTTACTACAAAATGTCATATTTAAAAACACTTACAGTCTTGAGTCCTTTATGGGATCCTGTCTTAGTTACCTTTGCTGAAAAGCAAATGATTCCAAACTTTAGCAGCTTAAAACAAAAAGCATTTATTATTATCTCACAGTATGTGTGGACCAGGAATCTGGTTGCAGTTTAGCTGATTCATCTAGCTGAGTTTACCTTATGACACTGCAGTCAAGATGCTGCCAAGGGCTGTAGTCAGTGGAAGATTGACAATAGCTGAAGGATCTGCTTCCAAAGTTACTCACATGGTCATCAGCATGTGTCCCTTCCTTGCAGGCTCCTGGACTGAGGAACTCAGTTCCTCACTCTGTCACCCTGGCTTCTCTAAAACCAGAGATCTATTCACGAAATGGCAGCTTGTTTCCCCCGGAATAAATAACCTAAGATAGACTAAGAGAGCTTCCTAAATAGAACCTCTTTCTTAACCTAATATTGCGAGTGACATACCTTTACATCTGCCATATTCTTCTCATTTGAAGTGTGTCAGTAAGTTCTGTTTACACTCAATGGGAGGAGATAATACCAGGGCATGAATGTCAGGAGGCAAGCATGGATGGGAGACCTTCTTAAACACTGGCTGCTAGAGACTCTCATTTGTTTCTCATTTTCTAGAAGGCTTTTTTTGTTTTGTTTTTGCTTTTATGTTTCAGGATTTTAACATTGTCTAGTGGTTAGGAAAATGTCATATTTCTCTTTGCCGTGAATGTCTGAATGTGCAATTTTGTGGACCTCAAAAAATAAGAGAAGTAGTGGTGTACTCTCTTACACTGTCAATGATTGTATGAATAATAAATTGGTTCAGCTATCACAATTATCTCTCCTGATAGCTACAGGAGACAGACAAATTTCTAGGCAGACAGGGATGGGTCCCCTGTGAAACTCAACCTTCAAGTCAAGGACAGTTTAAAACCTGAAAACCAAGCTGCCAGTTTCCGATAGAGTCCTTGACTGGAGTAAGAACTTTTATCCCCATCTTATCTACTCTTCTTCGATTGGTTCCTTCAGAATGATTCCTTTTAACCAACCCAATGGTGCTTTTTCCAAGACAGTCCATGGACCAATCAGCACACCCTCCCCCATTCTAAGCTCACAGAAAGCCCGGACTCAACCTCACAGACAGCTACCAGCTTCAGGGTTCCCTCTCACAGCTGACTGCTTTCTTTTTGTTGCTCAGTAAAATTCTACCCTGTCTTACTCACTCTCTGGTGTCCACGTACCTTATTTTTCTTGGTCGCAGGCTAAGAGCCCAGAACTCGCCAAACTGCAGGAGCGAAAGAGCTATAACGCTCCTACTCACCAATCTGCAGGCAGCAGGAATGAAAGAGCTGTCCTGCTTGCCTAACAGTGGGAGAGAAGCCACTGGGCACCACTCCGCCGGCTTGCTGGACTACGGAGTGAAAAAGCTGCAACAATTCTAAACATTCAACATAATTTAATAACATTTAAAATGTCCTCTTCAAATATTCCAATTGAAAATAATAATTTAAAAAAATTGACTTACAATCCTCTTTTCAAATTTTAGGTTATGTTGCACGGATGATAAATGACATAATTTAATTTTAACATTGTTCAGAAATAACTTATATGTTAATATTTTTAGATCATAATCCATAGAAAAACTATATGTGAGATCTTAAAAAGGTATTCCATGAAAAAGGAGTCTTGTGGGAAAAGTTTTTCAGACGTGTTACATCAGACATGTTTTTCAGACATGAATGTCTATATAGTCTTATTTTTTGCAAAATATTTATTAATATTTTACAAACATTTTATGCTGTGTCATTTTTCAATGCTTATTAATGTTTTCCGATATACTGGATAGAACAGTTCGAATAATGTTTCCCTAATAGTAGTGTAGAAAAGTGAGTAAAAATCCAAGTGAAATTGTTTTGCAAAAGAGTAGTAATGATAATATGAAAAGAAAATAATAGGCCAGGCACAGTGGCTCACACCTATAACCCCAGCACTTTGGGAGGTTGAGGCGGGTGGATCATTTGAGGTCAGGAGTTTGAGACCAGCCTGGCCAACATGGTGAGACCCCATCTCTACTAAAAATACAAACATTAGCTGGGTGTGGTGGTGCGTGCTTATAATTCCAGCTACTACAGAGGCTGAGGCAGGAGAATCACTTGAACCTGGGAGATGGAGGTGGCAGTGAACTGAGATTGTGCCACTGTACTCCATCCTGGGAAACAGAGTGAGATTCCATCTAAAAATAAAGAAAATAATAAAAGAGATGTATTCTGATATTAAATAATATGTTCTTTAAAGTGTTTATTGAGCTTTGTCATAATGTCTGGAAGCATTTAGGAAAGAAATCTTTTCTCATATTTTAAGAGAGAGAGTTTTTTGGCAATGGAATATATTTAACATATTTAAAAATAAGCAATAAAATATAACCTTTTTGACAGAGATATTAAATGTTAAGTTTGAGTTACTTTGTGTCATTGAACACTTAATTAAGAAGAGAGCTCAGGCCAGCTATTCTCGGAAAGTTGTAGGTGTGACTCATGAGGCAGAGTTAAGTGTGAAAGGAAGCCATTTCTTTTAAAATCGTTGATGTTTGTAACAGTGTAAAATTTTTTTCTTTCTTTCTTCTTTCTCTCTCTTTCTTTCTCTCTCTCTCTCTCTCTTTCTTTTTCTTTCTTTCTTTCTTTCTTTCTTCCTTTCTTTCTTTCTTTCTTTCTTTCTTTCTTTCTTTCTTTCTTTCTTTCTTTCTTTCTTTCTTTCTTTCTTTCTTTCTCTTTCTCCTTCCTTCCTTCCTTCCTTCCTTCCTTCCTTCCTTCCTTCCTTCCTTCCTTCCTTCCTTCCTTCCTTCCTTCCTTCCTTCCTTCCTTCTCTTTCTTTCCTCTTTCTTCTCTCACTTTCCCTCTTTAAAAAAAAAAAAAAAACATTTTAACAGTTCTTAATTTTCTGAATTTGAGACAAGTACAATTGATAAAATGTAGCAATTACTGTTTTCCAGGTAGCCATTGTGAAAAACTTGAAATTGATTATACATATATGAAAATTAGTCTTAATATTTTCATACTCTTTTGACTTTAATTAATTTATGTCCAGTTTTTATCACTTATTTTTGAATTTCATTGCTGTTCACAGATTCACAGAAAATGATGTTATTACTTCTCAGTCAAATACATGATTATTGAATACATGTAGAGGCACAGAAATAAAGTAACAGGATGTAATTTGATATATCAGTAAAGAAAATACCTGCCAAGGAAGAAGAGTTACAATTCCATATTTACTTGCAAAACAGCAATGTGTTTCACAAGGCTTACAAAGAAAGGCGCTGAGAAGTAGTTGAGGCTCTGGTATGTTACTGAGGTAACTCTTAAGTGGATTGGCTAGGACAGTGAGGCAATGAAACTGGAGGCAGAAAGATAGAAAAACTCCCTGGAAACTTTAGAAAGAAATTTCAAAGCAACAATATACCGGAGTGAGAGATCTTGTGAAAGCACAACTAAGACATTGTGTCATTGCTTAGTTGGCAATATTAGAAATATTTTGTGGTGGTACCTAAGAGAGTGAGTCATTGCTTAATTGGGGGCAGTTCAGATTTGATTAAGTATAGTAATCATTATACATTACATTTTTAAGAGTCTCTATTTCTTGCTTCCATATTTTGAATATTTTTGGTATAATAAATTGGCACATGTAACATTGATTCAATACTCTAATTAACTTTGTCTTTCCTTCAAATCACTAATTACCTAAACTGAAGTACCATATCTTTCTCTTTATAGTTTATAAAGAGAACAATTTTAACCGTATGCATAAAGATAAAATTAATTAGGGTATATGTAATAGACATTAATATAATCTATCTTCCATTTTATTTGGTATGTGCAGAAATATGAACTGAGGAAGAGCTTTATACCTAACTTTACTTTTTCCCTGTATCTAAATAGCAGCAGTTGGTTCAAACAACCAATGGACGTGTCTGAGTTTTCTAAGTGGTATGATAAATTATTTTAGTATATTTTATTTGAAAATCATTTTTGTCAAAATTATATTGAATAAGCTATCAGCAATGATTAAGGGAAAGGAATACTAGCAGTAAAAGGAGAGAGAGTTCAGACACATTTTAGAGAAACAATATATGTTAGATTTAATAGAGTATAGGGAATTGTGTGATTTTTGAGTTTGTGAAATACTTATTATATTTTATTTAAAACCTAAAATAAGGTTCCACTATCTATAGACTCCTGTTTTAGGTGTTTAACAAACACAGGAAATGAATAGCAATGAACACATTTTCTGTTGGTTAACTGAAACAATGGCTAGATTTAGAATCAGAGTCCTTGAGTGTTAGTTTTTCTTTGCCATGTTTGATTTTGCCTCTCTTACTACCCTGAGATCTCAACTCTGATGTGGATTCAATGAGGAAAACAGTACTGACCTCATAAGGCTCTTGTCAAGATCAGAACAAGGCAACGTGTGCAAAGGGGCTTTGTGAACTTTATCAAACAATTATAAGAGAGATGTTGACCTATGACAACCATGAAGTCATTAATGTAGTTGTTGTTGCTGCCACCAAGTGGCTGGAGTGTAAGGAAGGGGAAAGTATGGGGGACAGACAAGATTCAGAAATGTTGAGCCTTATGTGCTTTCCTAAAGTAATTGGGATTTTATCCATAGTACAAGGAAAAGCTACCAAAAAGTTTTAAGTGGAGGATTCATATAGTGTGATTTGCTTAAAAAAAAACAACAACAACAACAACAAAAAAAAAAAACTACGTGCTTACTGGTGTTACTGGGATATTTGAACTACCCGTCTGAACTGGGTTTCTCTAATACAAAATAAAGGTAGAAAAAGTTTAGTGTCAGCAAAGAACAATTGAGAACAGCTATGCCAGTGAAATAAAGATTCGGATTTATCAATGAAACTCAAACTAATTTTGTTTGTTTGTTTGTTCTTTTTTTTTTTTTTTTTTTTTTTTTGAGACGGAATCTTGTCTGTTGCCCAGGTTGGAGTGCAGTGGCATGATCTCAGCTCACTGCAAGCTCCGCCTCCTGGGTTCACGCCATTCTCCTGCCTCAACCTCCCGAGTAGCTGGGACTACAGGTGCCCGCCACCACGCCCGGCTTTTTTTTTTTTTTTTTTTTGTATTTTTTAGTAGAGATGGGGTTTCAACGTGTTAACCAGGATGGTCTCGATCTCCTGACCTCATGATCCGCCTGTCTTGGCCTCCCAAAGTGCTGGGATTATAGGCATGAGCCACCAATTGTATACATGGAACACTATCTATTTGCACGATCCTAATTTTAAACTAGGAGATTTTTAGAAATCTGTGAGTATATCTAATAAACGAGATTTGGAAAAGCAGTTACATCTTTATTTTCATATCTGTATACTTCTTTATTTTTATTTATCACAGAAATAAGTTTAAATTTTATTGCCTTTTATTGGTAAATGACTAAGTTAAGTGGCCATGTTACAATATCCTAAAGATGCTTCAAACTATGCTTTATGGGGCAACTTATAAAAGGACCAGGGCTATCTCTAGCATTTGGAAATATCTTGAAATGTTTATTAATGGCCACAAAAACCGTGTTCATCCTGCTTTTCTGCTGAATTCTTGGCAATTGGAAAAAAGACACTCAGTTCGTTGCCAGATGTGATCACAAAGGATTCTAAAAGCATATATCTTGCTAAATTCTGATACATACATATGAACTATGAATTTTTAAATCATCAACAAAGATCAGTACACAGAACTGACTATAAATCACTCTACCTGGGATGGAGAATACATAATTTTTATGTCCACAGGTAAAGGGAATTTTAAAATGAAATCAGTGGCAATGTTTTAATATGTTGGCAGCATTTGTTTATTTAGAAATCGAAAATCAAATTTATATAATCATCATCTTCTAATAAGATGAAAAACTGTTTTTACATTTTACTGAAACTAAAAAACATAGACATGTGTAGATAGAAAGTATATTGATACTTTATTCCTATTCTCATTGCATGGATAGCTACATCACATATAGACAATAAATTAAGCAATTACATACTTATTCACTTTTTTTTTTAACAGCTATTTTTGGCTATGGAGCAAGATTCTATAGATGTAACATTGAGCCAAAGTAGACATGGCCCCTCCAGTATCACAACAAGGTCTACACTTAATGGTGCAGCAGATTAGGAGAACACTTTTGAAAATTTTTTCAATCGTTTATGAATTACTACACAAATGACAGATGTTGTTAGAATCTCAGAAGACTAGAGACATCATAAGCATAGTGATGCGTTAAATAGAGTTCTTTTATGTAAATAATAGTATTTCAGTTTCTAGGGAGAAAATATGTAATTTTTATGAAGACTGCATTCAATCTATAGATCAATTTTGGGAAAATTGACATCTGAACAATATAGTCTCATGCAATGTATTGACATGATATATTTATATATTTCTCCATTTATTTAGGTGTTTTTAATTTCTCCCAACTATGTTTGATACTATTAATTTTACAGGCGTTAGACTTATTTTGTTAAAATTCTCACAAATTGTTCCATGTTTAATGATGATATTGCTTTTAAGTTTTATTTACCCACTCTTTTTTTGGCAATATATAGAAATTTAATTGCTTTTGCATGTCAATCTGGTATACAATAATCTTTCCAAACTCATTTGCTAATACTAGGATATTTTTGTAATTTTAAGGATTTTAAAAAATAGATGATTGAGATATTTGTGAATGTAAATTTTACTCAATCATTTCTAGTTTGTATATTTTATTTATTTTTCTTGAATCACTTCTCTACCCTAGCAACTTCATTTTAATCCTTTTTTTGTCTTAATATTTTCCCAATATTCTTGCCTTCCCCAATATAGAGGAAAAGAATTCAGTCTTTCAACTATGTATTTTATCTACTCTTGGATTTTAGTAGATTTTTTATATAAGATTTCATGTGGCAGAATTCGAGGATTTCCAAGATGATCTCCACACCTTAATGTTATAACCAATACAACCTTTTTTTTTTTTTTTTTTTTTTTTTTTTTTTTTTTGAGCATAGGCAGGACTTGTAGCTTGCCTCTAATTAACGGAATATGACATAGATGATGGGATACCACACCCATGATTGGGTTATAATGTATTAGTCCCTCTAACTTATAAATGGTAGAAGCTTTCCAATGGATCTTGCAAAGGCAAGGTGCTATGACATTAACTGCCTACAGACAGGGCCACATGTCAGGCAAGCAAGAGTGACCTGTGGGATCTGACGGCCTCAGTCCCAGACTGTAAGAAACTGAAATCTGCCATAAACAACGTGAATTTGAAAGACAACCCTGAGCTCCAGAATACACAACTGACACCTTGATTGAAGCTTTATGAAATACTGAGCAGAGGACTCAACTAAGTTGTGTACAGACATCTGACCTATAGAAACTCTGATATCATAATTGGTGGTGTTTTAAGCTGCTAAGCTTGTGATAATTTCCCACACAGCAATAGAAATTAAATACACTGATAAAATATTTTTTCCTGTATTGTCTTTTTAAAAATTAATTTTGGAGATTATTTTCTATTTTCTGAAATATGTTATATAGAATTATATTATTTATTGCTTAAATATTTGAAATGAATAACCAATAAAACCTCTGGGTCTAGATTTTTCTTTGTTGGAAGGTTTTCTGCTACAAATACAATTAAAATCTAGAACAATAAGCATTTTAATTATTAGTGTTGGTAATTTGTGTTCTTATTCTTTTTTTCTTTCATTGCAATAGCTAGACAATGACCAATTTGGCTGATGTGTTCAAAGAATCTGCTTTTGGTTTTATTAAATTTTCCCCATTATTGTCACTTTTCTGACATCAATGTCTGCTCTCTTTTTTTTTTTTAATTATTATTATCTTACTTTTACTCACTTTGGGCTTAATTACTACTTGTTTTTCTAGTGTCTAAAATGGAAGATTAGACCAAATAATTAAGACCTTTCTTCTCTTTGCCATAAACATTGAAAAGTGTAAACTTCCAACTCAGTATTGGGTTAGTCACAGAACAGTTTTTAATATTTCATTATGTATTATTTCATATTTTTACATTTCCCTTTGATTTTTTTCTTAGACTTCAAGTTATTAGCCAGTGTATTTTTAAATTTTAAATATTTTGGGATAACCTACTTATCGGTCTATTTTTGATTACTAATTTAATACCATTATAGCCAGATAATTGCTATTTTATTTTATGACCCAACATATGGCATATATTTTTAAATATTTTACATAAACTTAAAAATTATGCATATTCTACTGTTGCAGTATAACATATAATACAAATTAAGTCAACATAATTGGTGTTATCACTCAAATTTTCTATGTATTTATTGATTTTGGATCTACATATTCTATCAATAATTGAGAAAAAATAGACAAAATTTCCAACTGTAATTCTAAAATGTGTCCTCTTTTCTTTCTGATTCTAACAATTTTTTTTTTTTTTACTTTTAAAAGTATTGTTGTTAGTGTATACTCATTTAGGATGTGTTTATGTCTCTTGATAAATTAACTTTCTTATAATTACATGTCTTTCTTTATCTATGTTATTAGTTTTTAAGTTTCTCATTACCTGAAATTGGTATTGCCATTTACATTCTTGATTAGTAGACTTTGCATGTTATATTGACTATACTCATCCTTTCTTTTAACATGACTATACCTCAATATTTAAAATAATTTTCATATAGACAGCATATAATTGGCTCTTACTTGATTATATAGACGTACAACTGGAATGTTCATATCACTTATATTTCATGTAATTATCAATATGTTTGAGCTATGCATACAATTGTATTTGTATTCTATTTGTCTTCCTTATTCTTTGTCCTTTTCTTCTTTTAAAGTAATTATTTTTCTACTCAATTATATATCTTGTATTGACTTAGCCATATTATTTTGTTTTATTTTTAGGGTCACTGTTATAAAATTTTAAAATGCTTTATCTTATCATATTTGCGTAATATTTATAGTTCACTACTTGATGTATAATACAATAATATGTATAACATATATGTTTAATATGTATAACATGAATTTTACAACTTTCATTTCTGCCCTCGTTCTTTGTAGTATTTTTACCATACATTTAATACATGTCTTGAGAAGCCTACAATACAGTTATTATGTTTTGTTTTTAATAGTCATCTTTTAGTGAACTAAAAGATTAGTCTTTAATATTTATTTACCTGCCCACTCAGAAATAGCATTTTTCATGGTCTACTGTAGATCTGTGTTTCCACCTGGTATGTTTTCTTCAGCCAGGGAAGAACTTTCTTTAATATTCCTTCTAGTGTATGTCTGCTGGCTCTGAATTCCCTTAGGTCTTGTTTGCTTGAGAAATATTTCACTTTTAGTTTTGAAAGATATTTTCCTGTATATAAATTAAGGTTTGGTAATTTTTGTCAGCATCTTAGTTTGTTCCACTCCTTGTTTTCTTCATTTCTAATGAAATGTCTATAACCATTCTTATTTTTGTTCTCAAATGTTTAGTGTGGCTGCTTTAACATTTTTCTTTTTTAGCATTGTATATTAACAGTTTGATTTAGATTTTTCCGGTATAACTCTATGTTTATTCGGCTAGGGGCTTTCTGAGATTCTTAACACAGGGGATACAGCGTTCACTAAATTTGGTATAGTTTGGGCACCGTTTTTCAAATACTTTTTGCCTTTTTGCTTTGCTCTCCTCTTCTGGAATACGTATTACATATAAATTAGAATACTTGCTACAGGCCACTGAGGCTTGGTTAATTTATTTGTCTGTTTAAAAATATATATCTTTGTGCTTCAGTTTAGATATTGCTAGGGACTGAATTTTATCTCTTCAAAATTCGTTTGTTCAAGCCCTAACTTCCAATGTGACTATATTTGGAAATAGGGTTGAAATGGAGGTCATGAGGGTGGGGACTGGATACAATAATGTCAGTGTCCTTCTGGCAAAAGACACCAGAGAGCTCCATCTCTCCACACATGCATGCAGGAAAGAAAGGCCATATGAGGACACAATGAGCAGGCAGCTGCTGCAAGCCAGGAAGAGGGTCCTCACCAGAAACTGGCCAGGCTGGCTCTCTAATCTTGAACTTCTAACCTCTAAAACTGTGAGGAAATACATTTCTCTTAATCAAGCCACCCAGCCTGTGCTGTTTTGTTATGGCAGCCTGAGTTGGCTAATATAGGTATTCTCTACTGCTTTTTATTTGAATGTATTGGTGATTTGACCTACTGTGTCTAATCAGCTGCTAAAGTTACCCAGTGAATATTTTAATTTTGATATTATAAATTGTATCTCTAAAAGTTCCATTTCGTTCTTATTTAAATATTTTTATGTATCTTTGCATTATGTTCTTCTTTAAAAGTTTGAATATTGCAGTGACTTCGTGATGTGTCTGTGTTGCTGAGCTAAACTACATTTCTCAGAATTCTTTTCCTGTATTTTCCAGTTAGGCAACAAGAAATTTTCTTGTGGGGAACTGAAAGGTAGAAATGAAGTGGCAGTGTTTTTGCAGCTCTTACACATCATTGCTTATCCACTGTCTCACCTCCTTGGTGTAGAGAAGTGGTCAGGTTTGCAACTACCCCACCTTCTCTGTCATTCTCCTAAAGCTTCTTTGACTCCAGGGCCAGAATTGTGTATGTTTAGATCTGTGGTAAAGGGTCCAGCTTTTTCAGGACATTTACCACTTAAGGTCAGAGTCACCAAGAACTGATGACGGTTTTAGTCCATCTCATTCCTTTCTTGACTTCCTGCCCTGTGGACTACATACAGCATCAGACCTGAAGACAACAGTCAGACAGAGACTGCTTAGCCAGCTCCTACTATTGCACATGTCAATCTCTAAAATAAATAAGTATATAAATAAACTTATATATATGTGTGTGTGTACACACAGTTATTTGAAACAAATATTTAAATATTTCTAATAGTTCTATTTAAGTTCTTGTATGGTAAGTCTATCCCTTTTTAAATGTCCTTATTTTACATTATTTTTAATGATTTTTCTCATGTGGCTCACAGGTCTGTTTCTTTTGTTTTGTTTTGTTTTGTTTTGTTTTTGTTTTATTTTTTTCATGGCTAGTGATTATTTTACTAGATCCCAGATATTGTAAAATTTTTTTTGTTGAATGTTTAGATTTTGTTGACTTCCTTTAAAGACTATCGAAGTTTGATTTGGGAGGTAGGTAGGTTATAAAAAGAGGCTTTTGTGCTGTTGTTCTTTTTTTTCCTCATTTTTTTTTTATTTTTTGGATCTGAAGAGCGATTTACTCAAGGGCCAATATAGCTCTATTAACCAGTTGTGAAATGTCTAAGGCTTCTATTAATTATCTCAAGTATTCAACAAGACTTTTTTACTCTCTCTGGACACTGAATGTCTTCCATCCTCGTGTGTGGCCTGGGAATTAGTATTCTTACAATTTATTTGCAGTTGATATTGCTTGACTTTGTGGAGTTTCACCCTGTGCACATGCAGATTAATATTCAGTCAAGAAAAATGGGAACCACTCTATGTATTTTTGAGTTCCCTCCTTTCTGTTACTCTACCCAGCAAATTGCAGCACTCCCAGTCTTCCCAAACTACAGTCTGTGTCTCTTCAAGACAAGACTGTAATGTTTGCTTTGCTTCTCTTCTCGCTCTGTAATCCAGAACTTACCTTCAGACAAAAAGGCAGAGCAATTCAGGGTGGATCTGTCTCTCAGGAAGCATAATGCTGTAATTCATATCATTCCAATGAGTGAAAACATTGTTTCAGACCTTTAGTCCAGATTTCTAGTTGTTTGCATTGAGAGAAAAGCTGCATACCAGTTACTCCTTTATAAAACTTGTAATAAGCATTGATTAGGGAAAAATAAAAATGCAAATAACATTTATTTCTGTTTTTTTTTTTTTTTTTTTTGCTCTGATTCAGAAAGAGTATTAATGTGGGATGAAATTGAGAAAACAGGCATGAACATGAGATAAAAAAATTTTCTGAGAGGCAAAGGAGTTTTGCCCATCTAAGAGGTGGGCAGTTAAGTATTTTAAAATAACAAATTAGGGATTAAAAAACAGGTGGCTTCTGCACAGACATTAACCACTTTTTCTCTCAACATCCCACAAAAATTATGGTACAGAAATATAGAAAATACAAGAGTTTATAGGAAAGGACATGAAATCAGATAAAAAAAATTGGCAATTTTTTTGAATTATACACTGCAGTAGAATCATTAACTAATTTAACTATTTTTTTTAAGGTAAATGTATTTGAGAGAGATAAACAACCAAGCTTATTTATCCTATTGTACTTCTGAAAAACTTAGCGCTTGAAGAAACTTTTCAGTGGTGACTGTTTGGGGACAATGAGGTCAATTTTGTTGGTTTATTAGCTTTTGCTATAAGAAAGACATTTAAATGCATTGGGGGAAATTCTTTAAATATAAACAGATATTTTGTTTCTAAATCTACATGCAAAATTATACTTTGTACAAAAAAATTTGACTCTCAACGTTTCTAGAACTGGTCCATATATTTTCATTTTTCCTCAAACTGAGAGAATTCATATAACTATTGCTATGTTTAAAGATGTGTGGGTGAGTACCAAAATGTCTTCTGACTACTTTCTTTAACATTTCCAAATTAATATTTACTTGTTCTCTTTTTACAGCATGCACAATTTCTTTCAATAAGCAGTATTTATAAGCAATAGCAAGATTTTATGGATTAATTACTCTACACTGATTCAGACTTTATAATAGCCTGGCTATAGGTTTTTAAAAATATTTGACTTCCAAGTTGAGCCACCAAAAAGGAAACATGAAACAATGGTTGTTAACCTGAAAACCTAGGTTTTAATTTTATTTTCAGATAGAGTTAAGAATGTTGATCAGAGGAGATATCCCATAGCTTGAGAAAATATATTCCTACATATTTCAGTTTATAGCCATAACCACCAGAGTCAACTCTCCCTCCTTCCCCACTGGAATGGAAGTGCAAAATATATTTCTGTAGCTGCTATAAAATTATTCACTTATAAGAACAAGAGAGCTTTAATATAATGCTGTTCTCAGAATCCTGATGGGTGGTACAGTGCAGTGAAGGGAATTTCTGGTGTTTGTGGTAATCAAATCCCTTGGAGAGGGTCCAAAGTCCATTTGTCTAATGCTGAATTGTGTTCAAAATGTTGTTATACTGGAATTTTAGTCTATTCCACAAGAACAGATGCCTGCTGTTTTGGTTTTGAAGGTTTTCACAGGAGATTGGATACATCTACTCATTAAATGGCAGAACAAGTCAGAAAATATCTTTGGCCATAAATTCTTCATGTAAATTGATTAAAAGTAAACTCAATATCGTAACATAATCAGAAATATGTGTAATTCCAGTCTTTACAAATTGTTTTGGCAGATTGATGAAGAATCTGAATCTGAATTTGACTATAAGTCAAAACCAGAACAAATTTTACAGTATTTTATGCAACCATACGTGCCAACACAAATGAATTCATTATTTTTGGATTATATTGAGAAATAGATATTAAAATTTACCATCTAGAATGTCATTTTTATATTTAAATCTATATTATGACTGTGTTTCAATATATCAGTGTTTAAATAATATTTTTGTATAACTGTGATAGTAATAATTTCTGATTCAAATATCAAAAAAAGATAATTTTTATTTAGTCACTAGTGATAGATTGATAGATAAGAATGATAGGTAGATAGAAAGTTTCTGCTGGTAACTTGAGATTTTCCTTCTCTTCAAAAAGAAAGGCATTGATCTTTTGGAAACAACAATAGCCCATGTTGATATTACATTTTTGCTGCAAGAAGTTGAAAAACAGTACAAAAATGATCATTACATATTCAATTCTGTTCAATTGTGCTCTTGCTGATGTTTATCAAGGCTATAATTAACTTGTTTTTGATTCCTTAGCTAATTCACCACATGGGATTTTCTCTCTTTCCTCTTCAATGGCCTAAACTCATAATCCCTTTGCCTTCTATGCAGTTTAAACTAGTAGAAAGACTGTATAGTTTTCTTTCAGAAAATCAGGATTTTAATTAAGATTTTTTCATTTATTATCTGTGTTGTTTGTTTAAGTCACAGCCCTATGTCTCTCTGTTTTGATCTATAAACAATAATAGTGTTAACAGTATTAGTCTGTTTTCACACCGCTATGAAGAAATACTCAAGACTGGGTAATTTGTAAAGGAAAGATATTTAACTGACTCACAGTTCCACAGGAGTAGGGAGGCCTCAGGAAACTTACCATCATGGCAGAAGGGGAAGCAAACACTTCTTTCTTCATGGAAGGAGAAGAATGAAAGTTGAGTAAAATGGGAAGCTCCTTATATAACCATCAGATCTCTGCAGAAGATACTCAATATATCAAAAGTAGCATGGCGGAAACAGCCCACATGATTCATTTACCTCCCACTGGGTTCCTCCATCACACATGCGGATTATGGGAACTACAATTCAAGATGAGAATTGGGTGGGGACAGTGCCAAACTATATCATTCTGCCCCTAGCCCTTCCAAAATCTTAAGTCCTCACATTTCAAAACACAATCATGCCTTTCTAACAGTCCCCCAAAGTCTAAGCCCATTCCAGCATTAACCCAAAGTCCAAGTCCAAAGTCTCATCTGAGGCAAGGCAATCCCTTCCACTTATGAACCTCTAAACTCAAAAGCAATTTAGTTACTTTCTATATACAATGGAAGTACAGGCATTGGGTAAATACACCCATTCCAAATGGGAAAAATTGGCCAAAATGAAGGGGCTATAGGCCCAACCCAAGTCTGAAATCCAACATGCAGTAATTACATCTTAAAACTCCAAAATAATCTTCTTTGTCTCCATGTGGCACATCCAAGTTTTGCTGATGCAAGTGGTGGGCTCCCACAGTCTTGGACAGCTCTGTTTCTGTGGCTTTGCAGGGTACAGCTCCACTCCTGGCTGCTTTCATGGGGTGGTGTTGAGTGTCTGTGGCTTTTCCAGGTGCATGGTGCAAGCTGTGGGTGGATTTACCACTGTGGGGTCTGGAGTATGGTGGCCTTCTTTTCACAGTTCCACTAGGCAGTGCCCCAGTGGGAACCCTGTATTTGGGCTTCAACTCCATATTTCCTTTCCACACTGCCCCAGCAGACATTTTCCATGTGGGTTCTGCCCCTGCAGCAAACTTCTGCCATTTCTGACATCTAGGCATTTCCATACATCCTCAGAAAACTAGGTGGAGATTCCCAAACCTCAATTCTTGACTTCTGTGCACCCACAGACCCAATAGCACATGCTTAGGGATTAAGCATGCAAGGATGCAAGGCTTAGGGATTGCATCCTTTAAAGCAACAGCCTGAGCTGTGTGTTGGCCCCTTTTAGGCACACCTGGAGCTGAAGCAGCTAGGATGCAGGGCACCATGTCTTGAGGCTGCATAGAGCAGGGGGGCCTTAGGCCTGGCTCACAAAACCATTTTTCCCTTGTATGCCTCCTGACTTATCGTGGGAGGTGCTACTGTGAACGTCTTTGACATGCCCTGGAGACATTTTCCCCATTCTGCTGGTGATTAATATTCACTTCTTCATTATTTATGTAAATTTCTACAGCAGGCTTGAATTTCTCCCTAGAAGATGTTTTTTATTTTCTATCGTGTCATCAGCCTGCCAGTTTTCCAAACTTTCATGCTGTGCTTCCTCTCAAAAGCTTTGCCACTTAGGAGTTTCTTCTGCCAGATACCGTAAATTATCTCTCTCAAGATCAATGTTTCACAGAACTCTAGGGTAAGAACAAAATGCTGCCAGTCTCTTTGCATAGCAAGAGTGACCTTTACTTTGTTTCCCAAAAATTCCTCATCTCCATCTGAGACCACCTCAGCCTAGACTTCATTGTCCATATCACTATCGGCATTTTGGTCTAGCCATTCAACAAGTCTCCAGAAAGTTCCAAACTTTCCCACACTTTCCAATCGTTTTCTGAGCCCTCCAAACTATTTTAAACTCTGCCTATTACCCAGTTGCAAAGTCACTTCCATATTTTGGGTTTTTAAATAAATAGTATTATTATTATTATTTGAGATGAAGTTTTGCTGTCTCCCAGGCTGGAGTGCAATGGTTCACTGCAACCTCCACCTCCCAAGTTCAAGTGGTTCTTCTGCCTCAGCATCCTGAGTATCTGGGATTACAGGCACATGCCACCATACCTGGCTAATTTTTGCATTTTTAGTAGAGATGCAGTTTCACCATATTGGTCAGGCTGGTCTAGAACTTCTGACCTCAGGTTATCCACCTACCTCAGCCTCATAAAGTGCTGGATTTACAGGCATGAACCACCATGCCTGGCCCATTTTTTGGTATCTTTACAGCAGTGCTCTACTACCTCAGTACCGATTGATTGTATTAGGTCATTCTCATACTGCTATGAAGAAGTACCCCAAACTGGATAATTTATAAAGAAAAGAGGTTTAATTGACTCACAGTCCACAGGGCTGGGGAGGCCTCAGTGAACTTACAATCATGATGGAAGAGGAAGCAAAATGTCCTTCTTCACTTGGCTGCAGGAAGGAGAAGAATGAAGGCTGAGCAAAGGGGGAAGCCCCTTATATAACCAACAGTTCTCATAAGAACTTACTCTCATGACAACAGCTTGGAGGAAACTGCCCCCATTATTCAATTATATTCCTCTGGGTCCCTCCCACCACAAGTGGGGGTTATGGGAACTACAATTCAAGGTGAGATTTGGGTGTAGACACAACCAGACTGTATCACTAACTCTCAGGAATAATGTGAAACGAGAATGTGAGCATTTATGTTGAAACCTGTGGTCAATAAATCATTACGTGAAACAGTGGTTCTCATTAGATTCACTGGAAGCTTGTTAGAAAAGTGAAGCAATCAAATGCCATCCCAAACCTACTAAATCAGAATTTCTAGATATGGGGCCTTGTAATCTGTGTTTGAACAAGCCCTGCAGATGATTTGTGCGCTTAGTAAAGTCTGAGAACTACTGGTGTAAGGAATGTCACCTGTTTGTGTTTCAATACAAGGCACTAGAATCTTGCCTGCTACAGTTCTTTGACAATTCCTTGTCATTTATATTCAAGGATTTTTCAAGGGGTCATGGGTAAAAATACAAATTTTTCACACATGGTTTTATGACATGAGTTAACTATTTGATAAGTAATGAAATCATCTCTACATATAATTTTAAAAATAATTACAAATAACACTATAACTTAGGTAAAGGTCAAATTTGTTAGTTTTAAATTTCACCTATCTAAGGAATTGAAGACGTTATATTGTGTTTGGATCTAGGAAATACTGCTGCTTTGGTCTAATTCAGAATTCTCTTCTAATATTGCTCAAATTCCAGTTCCTTCCTTCCTTCCTTCCTTCCTTCCTTCCTTCCTTCCTTCCTTCCTTCCTTCCTGCCTGCCTGCCTGCCTTCCTCCTTCCTCCCTTCCTTCCTTCCTCCCTTCCTCCCTTACTTCTTATCCTCTCTTCCCACCCCTTTCTACCTTCTTCCTTTCTTCCTATTTTTCTTCCTTCCTTCCTTCAATGTCTTATATCATCACATTTGTTAAATATCATGTCATGTTTGCTCGCTTTAAACAATGTCATTGGTACTATTTCTACTGCTTAAAATGTATTCATGCATTTGTTTTTTATTCACTTTAGATAAAAAATCTGTTAGAATAGCATAAAGACGAAGGGAAGAGGAGGAGAGGAGAGGAGAGGAGACCATCTAATAAAGGTATTGTTTTATAAAGTTTTTTTTTATTTTTGTGAATACATATTTTTAGTTGCAATGTGAAATGTTTTCTTACTGTCAGTTGAATGAAAAAAAAAAAAAAAAACGCTTTGTATAATGCCTACCTTTAGTTCCCTCATTCTCTCTCTGTCTCTGTCTCTGTCTCTATCTGTCTGTCTGTCTCTCTCTCTCTGTCTTTCTCATGTCTTATTCTTCCATGCTCCTGTCTTCTGCTGACACTGCTTTCATGTTAATGGCTTCATGTTTTATGCTTCATTTCTTTGGACAAAAAGAATAAACCCAAATTGTTTACAAGCTAAAAATGGAATCCCTTGTTACAAATAAATATATCTTTATTACAGATCTCTAGCTGAAGTTGTCCAGGGCTTTCTTATCAACTATTCCTATTTCACTGGTGGTTCTCAAAAATATTCTCACTGTATAAAATGACATGTATTTTCTTGCAATTCTGATTTCTTAATCTCCTATTTTAATGTACTTTTGATAAGAATATAATAACTTATTGTAAGTATGTGATGTATAAATGTATTATGTGTCTGGCAAAAGCTCTACATGCTTTAATTCATTTAATATTAATCATAACTTTATAAAGTAAGAACTATTGTTATCCCCATTTAATATAAGAGTAAACTGAAGAAAAGAGAGTTTATCTTCAGGATCACAGAATAATAAGTGAAAAAGCAGAGATTTAAGTGATGGTAGTCTTGTTACAGAACCCATTGTCTTGACCTGCTACAGGATAATACCGAACACACAACTTAAGAGTAGCAGTTACCACAATTCCACTTCAAAAATCTCAACCTGTTTTTATTTTCTATTTAGCAGTGCTAAGAGAAAGTGTAGATATTATCCTTCTCTAGGATTTTACCCAGTTTGGAATTTTAAATTTTAAATGTTTGAGGGAGATGGATATGGAAGACTCTGAATTGTCAAGTTATTAGTATTTCTGAAGAAGAAAAAGCTACTCTTCATGAAGAGATTTAGGAAAAAAATAAAGCAGGAGTTGATTTACTTCTCTTTTACCCCCCAACCCCAACTTCCAGGCATTCAAGAATCTTCAGTATTCAGAATTTCACAACAGAATATTACCTGAACTCAGAGGTATTTGCTAGGAATGCAAGAGAATTCCCTATTATATTAGTTCCAGTTGAGGATATATTTCACCTACTCTTTCCTTTTAAAATATTCATATCCTTGGGGGATTTTATTTTACATTGTTTTACTAGATTAAAAAATAGTTCATGTTTAAATTCTTACCACATTTTATCTTCTTTCTCTTTTTATTCCCCACTTTCAGATTTTACTTATTTGGCTTTATCTTGTTTCCCTATTTCTTTTTAAAAATTATTTTATTTTTCCAAATCTGATGTTTTCCAGAGTAGGTAGGGAATAGGCTGAGGCCAGTAATGCATTTTCTCTTGAAGGCAACATTTAACAGAGCACTGAAACACAGTTATCTATCTATCTATCTATCTATCTATCTATCTATCTATCTATCTATCTATCTATAATATTTTTATTCACTATCTAAAAAAACCCTCGGCAAATCATGGCACATGGATTAACTTGTAAATAAAGTTTTCTTGGAACAAGCACCAGGATTAGAATGAGGTAAGTGAGGAAGATTTGTACAAGTATAGGATCAAATCTTGTCTTTATTTTAAGATGTTCTGTTTTGTATTTTACATTTTACATTAAAATATTGCAGTAAATATGTTTATATTGATTATGTGGTTATTTGTACCTCCTTGATTTTTCCAACCTGAAGCAGCTATCTCACTCACCTTACTCTAGTTCCAAACTTGGAATTCATAAGATGAAAAAAAAAAATCTAGAATCCACTCCAATACTACAATTATTGTTTATTTCATGAGATCCACAACTAAACATTTTCCAAAAAAGAAATGCTTCTCTTCTTATAGATCACATATAAGGATTAATGGACTTTAATAAGTATTCAGCATATACCATACTATACAAAATATGGCTGGATACAAAAATTTAGAGCACAAGTTCCACATATCTATTTTAGTTTTCAAGTAAAATAAAATAAATGTTTGACATTTCAAACTGGGGTGAATCCCGGTATCTAACTCTTGGTATGTTCTTCAGATTTCCTAAAACTATGGAAGCTTATGCAATCCATAGTGGTGGTCTGAATGACTTTCACACTTAAACTAGTAAGAGTTCATCTAAGAATAAATACCACTAAACTTCTCTTTTTTGTCTTTACTCTTTGGTGTTACACAGTGGCTTTGTTGAACTCCAGTCCTCCACAGAACAAACAATGATGGTCAACTTCAAAATATTTTTTTGGAGTAAGACCTATAAACTGCCATAATCCTATGCAGGAAAGGGATCTTAGTCCCTCTTAGGTCAAGCATAATTAACTTTCCTCAAGCTGACTTCAGTTGTCAGTCTATACCTACTACGAAATGAATGTTGATATCCTCCCAAATTCATATATTGAAATAAATTCTAACCTTCAATATGATGATATTAGGAGATGGAGCCTTTGGGAGATCATTAGTTCATAAGGGTGGAGCTCACATCACTGTGATTAGCACCCTAATAGGAAGTGACAGGAAAACATCCTCTTTTTTTGCTCTCCAACATGTGAGTTGAAGTCAGGGAGGCATCTGCACATCAGAAAGCTGACTCTCACCAGACATGGATCTGTTGACACCTTTATCATGGACTTTTAGGTTCCAGAACTGTGAGAAATTTTTATTGTTTAAGCCACCCAGTCTATGGTAATTTGTTATAGCATCATGAACTGACAAAGACATATACTTATGCTCAGACTTTATTTTGAGAACTCTAGCAATCCACTAGGTCTTCTGGAAAAGCTTCTGACATCAACCTCTTGAAAGGCAGATAATAATTGTCTTCCACAGAACCTGTACTCGTCTCCTTGATACTAGTTCAGTAGCCTAGACACCACATAGCATCAGTACTTTTGCTCTTGCACTATTATGCTCTGAGCCAATTTGCCATTCATACGTGTCTCCTAACTTTAACTCCCAATTATCAGGTATAGACTTGTTTCTTTCCTTCCCGAAGGTACTCAGATTCTTATGTATATTAGATCCCCTTCCTCTCTTATGATTTGTTTTATGTTTCAGCAATGCCAAGTGATGGGTATTTTTTAGTCATAATGACACGTTTATTCTAAAATAGTAGTTTTCAGTAAAGATTTACAAGACCAAGTAAGCAAACTTTTTCAAAAAGAATAAGTGAATGAATCAATAAATGAATGAAAAAAGGTTTTTCCCTGTGGTGGGGCAATACTTTTTTTTTCTTCCTTCTATTATTTACTTACCTTAATCCACAGAGAAGAAAACTGCCTACATTCTGTCTCCTTGAAGATATTATTTTTCCTGAGGTAGTCAGAGTATTCAAGTTGACAAAGGGCCTGATATTGATTCATATTTTCCAGTGGAAGGCAGTCACAATGTAAAAATTTCTTCTACCACATACCTTGACTTCTACTGTTTTGTCCTTTCCTTGAAAAACAGTAGAATCCCACTACTGGCTCTTTCTTTTTATCATTCTCTCTCTCTCTCTCTCTCTCTCTCTATATATATATATATATATATATATACATACACATATATGTATACACACACATATTTATATACATATATATACACACACATATATATACACACTTTTTTTACTTTAAGTTCTGGGTGACATGTGCAAAACATGCAGGTTTGTTACATAGGTATACACGTGCCATGGTGATTTGCTGTACCCATCAACCCATCATCTACATTAGGTATTTCTCCTAATGCAACACGACGACAGGCCACAGTGTGTGATGTTCCCCTCCCTGTGTCCATGTGCTCTCACTGTTCAACTCTCACTTATGATTGAGAACATGCGGTGTTTGCTTTTCTGTTCTTGTGTTAGTTTGCTGAGAATGATGGTTTCCAGCTTCATCCATGTCCCTGCAAAGGACATGAACTCATCCTTTTTTACAACTGCATAGTATTCCATGGTGTATATTTGCCACATTTTCTTTATCGAGTCTATCATTGATGGGCATTTGGGTTTTTTTCAAATCTTTGCTATTGTGAACAGTGCTGCAGTAAACATACGTGTGCATGTGTATTTATAGTAGCATGATTTATAGTCCTTTGGGTATTTATCCAGTAATGGGATTGCTGGGTCAAATGGTATTTCTAGTTCTAGATCCTTGAGGAATCACCACACTGTCTTCCACAATGGTCGAACTAATTTACAATTCCACCAACCGTGTACATTTCCCTACATCTTCTCCAGCATCTGTTGTTTCTTGACTTTTTAATGAGATGGTATCTCATTGTGGTTTTGATTTGAATTTCTCTAATGACCAGTGATGATGAGCTTTTCTTTATATGTTTGGTGGTTGCATAAATGTCGTCTTTTGAGAAGTGTCTGTTCATATCCTTGGCCCACTATTTGATGGTTTTTTGTTGTTGTTGTTGTTTGTTTCTTTCTTGTAAATTTGTTTAAGCTCTTTGTAGATTCCTGATACTAGCCCTTTGGCAGATGGATACATTGCAAAATTTTTATCCCATTCTGTAGGTTGCCTGTTCACTCTAATGATAGTTTATTTTGCTGTGCAGATTCTTAACGTGTTTGGCATTTTCTCCCAGTCTCCACCCTTTTACCCATGCTAATCTCTCTTTTTCTTCCTAGATTGTAGAAGACCTTCAGTCCTGCGTCCATGAAGTCAAAATTCCATAAATCAATAGTTCCAGGATGTGCATACAAGTATAATATCTTGTGTCCAGCTGTAGATCTCGTAATCTCCATGTAGCAATGGTGCACATCAGCTTCTCAGAGGTTCTGCAGGTTCTCTGACACTTTTGTATCATGTTACACTACTTTACATAGCATTTTACACCCAACATAAAAATCTAAGTTTAGTCACATCAAAAGTGGATGAGGGTTTTAGAATTGAGGACTGAAGATCTTTTCCTTTTCTTTTCTTCTCATCTCACATACTAAAAAAGTCAAATGAATAGAATGGTATGTGTTAAAAAATATCATTTACAGTTATATATTTCTCCCATATGGTGGTAATATTCTAAAAATCCAATGACAAAGTGATCAATTTTTTGCAACAGTTGATTTAAGAATGGTGTAAAAATATACCATTTTTATCCAATACAAAGGAAGAAACAGAATACCCCAAAATAATCAGGAGATAGTCATTCACGTTTAGGAAAAAGAGCTCCTTTAAGCAATAAATTTGTTTAAACTTTATTTAATTATTTTGTATGTCAAATTCTTGGGTTAGGTAGAAGCAGCCAGAAATAATACTCACTTGTTGAAAAGCTATGCCAGTACTCTGTTACAATAGCTGTCCAAGACAGAATCTTTTCCTAAGGAATAATTAAAGATAGCACATTGTCTGGCACAATCAAGATGGAATTTAGCCAGTCTGTACCACAAACTATAGGTTTCAGTATGACAATACCTGGGTGACAATAACTGAAAATTGTTTCACAAAGTCATGAATTTAATTTGATTTCTCATCAAAGTGTGAGAACATATAACTGGTCTAAACAAACAACAAAAGAAAGATGCAACTAAAAGGGCTAAATTCTGACTATGGTCACTATCCTGCTTTGTAGATGATATTAACACAGTTTCCCAGTAGAACAAAGAACATTCTCCCAGTCTGGGTTTTTCTTTTTACTTCTCCTACAAATAAAAGTTTTTACAAAGGCAACAGCCATAAAACCATGTTGGAAAGTAAAGGATGTGATCCATTAATTTATAAATACCTTCTGAAGGCTTTCCTTCTTCATAAATTAAGCATGTCAAGGTAAATATGCCACTGGCAAAAAAATACTGTCATGTGTCTTCATACCCCTAGTCACTAATTTGTACTGAATTCTACTTCTGTATTTGAAAAATTACATTACTCTGTTTCTCTTTGTTTCTGAAAACAATTTGCTAACCACTGTCATCAGGAAGTTTGTTTTTCTCTTCATGCATCTTGCAAAAACAGTAGTTTGTGCTGGTTTCCCAAGGTCTACAAATATTTTGGTACTGCTGCAGTTCTGGCATATATTAACACTGTTTCAATGTGTAATGATGTATCACTGCATACTGAAACGGACACCACAATTATCATCAGAATTAAGCCAAATATATGTACCTAGAGAGAGAGAGAGAGAGGCAATAAAATATTGTTTCCACATTTTTTGTCATTCTGAAAAGAGCTCTAACCCTTATGAAAATGAATTATTGATGTTTTAAAATTTTAGCAAAAATACAAATTTTTCAAAAGACTGTTAGTATTTTATCTACCAAGTAAGCAATGATAATATAACTTAAAAATAAATACACCTGAGATATGCATATATTTTCGAAAATACAGGCTGGGCATGGTGGCTCATGCCTGTAATCCTAACAATTTCGGAGGCCCAGGCAGGTGGATCCCTTGAGGCCAAGAGTTCATGACCAGCCTGGGCAACAAAGCAAAACCTCATCTCTAATAAAAATACAAAAAAATTACCTGAGCATGATGGCACACGCCTGTAATCCCAGCTATTAGGCAGGCTGAGGAACAAGAATTGCTTGAACCTGGGAGGCAAAGGTTGCAGTGAACAGAGATAGCACTATTGCACTCCAGCCTGGGTGAGAGAGTGAGGTTCTGATTTAAAATTTTTTTTAAAAAGTAAATTAATTTGAAAAAAAATAAATTAAAAAATGCATTCAATGAAATTTGATGTTTTTTTTTTTTTTTTTTTAAATAGACAAAGAGCCATTCTTTTTAAACTTAGGGCTTAGTTCCAACTAAAAAACTGATCTATGCAAGGTCAGTAAACTAAAGTCTACAGACATAAAACAGCCCATCAGCTGTTTTGTATGGCCAATGATCTAAGAATGGTTTTTACATTTTTAAGGCCTTGAAGAAAAATCATAAGAATATTTCATGACACATTAAAGTTATGCAACATTCAATTTAGTGTCCATAAATAAAATTTTATTAGAACACAGCTATGCTCACTTGTTTGCATGCTGTCTATTGCTGCTTTTGTGCTACAACACGATTGAGAATTGCTACAGAATCTGTATGACTCATAAAGGCTAAAATGTTCACTGTCTTACCCTTTACATAAAATGTTTGCCTACCTCTGCCCTATATGAACAGAGGTAAGTGATGAACTTTTCTAGGGAGTCTGCTTCATACGTTAAATGGAAACAAATCCTCTTATTTAATTGAAATGGGTGGTCATTGTAAAATGGTTTCTTGTGGTTTGATGTGGATTGTAGCATTCATGAAACTAGAAGTGACCATCCAACATTTACCTTATTTAATAATTCATTTTATACTAGAGCATTAAAGTTTATAGTGATTACCTAAATTTACTAAGGTTGATAGAGTAGTTGTGAAATATTGGAAACCACATTACAATACTAATAGTTGTCAGTTTCACATGCTTTCTGCCTGTTCGTCCTTATTCCAAACTTTTATATGCATTTTATAATTATCTTCACAAACTTGCATGACAGATATTACCATTATTATTTTACAACTTAATTAACTGAGTCGGGAGTTAAGTATTTGCCTCATTGCTAAAGTCAGTAAGAGTCAGAGACATAATTCTAACTTGGGTGTCTCTGACTGCTAGAATTTTATATGTAATTACAAATGAATGCCTTCCTTCCTTAAACAGAAGTCTTTATTCTCCTTTACTAAAGTTATGAGAAAATACATATTGTGTAAGTGAAATGAATATGGCCCACAAATGACAAATATTAGGAAATATTGACTAGTTTTTCCTAATATTTGTTTCCCTTTGTACTGAAGAAAACAATTTATTAATGCATGAGAGGAAAATGTCTCAACTCTACATGCAATGGCATTGTTGGTGTAATTGTTGGGTTAAAAACCCTGATAGAGCACTGAACAGTAACAGATAAAGAAGCTGGAAATAGGCATGTTAAACCCAGTGTCAAGGTATTTTTTGAGATCGACCTTTGTGTACCTTCATTAAAAAGTAAATTGTTAAGATTATCTTACATGACTTTGATGTTTTTTATTTTTTGATAAAGATTTTCATATATATTTTGCTGTAGTTTTGAATCAGAGAGTTAGATATTTTTATTCTTTATTTACAAATAAGAAAATGAGAGAAGAAAGTTTATTAATTTCCAAAGAGTAATGGGCAGATGTAGAGCCAAATATTTGCTCAAGTACTACTTCTAGGCTTGTTACTATGTCACTGGCAGGAGGCTACTAGTAACACTGCCACCCCTTCCTTTAGTAGTCAGGAAAAAAAGATAACTGCTTGTACTTGAGGGAAAATGAGGCAACAGGAATTTATTTTCCTTGTCAATATTAATAGATAAACTTCATTAATGTCCTTTAAGATGCAAAGAGTGGAATACAACTCAACATTATTTAAGACAAATTTACTATCTTGTTTATGTTTTTATGTTTTGTTTTATTGTTGAAGTTTTTTTTTTTTTTCTCCAATTCGGTATTTAGTGAATAATTCTACTGTTACTACTTTTTTTTCACTTTCTGAAATACAGACAAAGAAGACATGAAATCACGGACAGAACTATTTTCCCTCCATTAAGTGAAGAGTATGATTTATTCAAATATATAGGCAATAGACATTTTTATGAGTATTTACTTTTCATGCTAGTCATGAGCTACTTTTATTAAGGTATGAGCATTTCAATTGCAAAACAAATATCTTTGATTGGCTAAGTGAATTTTAGAGAAAGAATTTGGTAGAACAGGCCTTGCCATTTTGTGTTGTTAGGAAGATCTGATGAACTCCATTGTTCCTTTTATCCAAGAATCGGCTGACATTTCCCAGTACAAAGAAGCTGTGCATGCAGCTATAATTTTGTTTTTAAGATTACAGATTGTAACCATCCTATTACACTATCCAACATTATATTCAAATAATCCTCCCTGCATATTCTTTTCTACCAAGAATAAGAAAAAAAATACATCTCTGAAAGAATCCAAATTATACTGAAATCACACAAATGTGGAATTAGTTAACAATGTATTCTATAAAGCAACTAGGAGTTGTAGCCTACTTTAACTCTGTGTTGAAACAAGAATCTTTGGGCTACAAGTCAGCATTTTAGAAGTTTTATACATGACAGCTCTTATTACATTTGTAATCTTGTTCCTTATATAGATACTAAGACATATGCTGAGAAAACTAACATAAGGAAATTACAAAAGGATTCTTTTTTTTAATGTTGTTTTCAACTTATTTTTTTGGTTAAAAATTAGAATAAAATTGGTTTTAGTTAAACCACTTAAGCCATTCCATAGTCATAAAATTCCTATGTCAGAGGTTTAAAAAGTACTGGAGAAATGTTTAATTGAGAAAAAAGAAATATTATCCACAAAAGAATAGGATTTGGAAAAGAAAAAAATATATTCTAGTGGAGTGATCTTGGAGATGTCATACTATTTTTCCTCAAAAGAATGCTCTACTGAGTGAAATTCACATTCCATGTTTAAAATGAAAGCAATGACAACAATAACAATAAAACTATGGTTATCAGGGTATAAGCATATTGAGGTTTCTGAAAGTCAGAAATATTTATCAAAATATACCATATCTAGCAGTTAAGATTTGTGTGAATGGCTTGTCATAATAGAATTTTTTTGTTTGTTTGTTTATTTTCTCTCTGAAGTGGGAATCAAATTCATCTCTTGAGAGTAAAGTGAGGAGAGCAGGATTAGCAGGTTTAGGAGAAGAGGAAAAGTTTAAAACAATTATTGCATTATACACATGCTCTGCACACACTGAATGCTGTCAATTGACTTGAAATTATAGGTAGCATTTGCAGAGCCTAAGACTGTTTGTCGTCCTGCCATTTCAACTGAATTGTTGAATCAGTTTGGTCAAGCATCATGTTAATAAGGTCAAAAAGTCAGTGAAACAGGTTGTCTGACTTGAATGACTGTGTGATGGACATGATTAGTAGAAACAGCCTTAAACTCACATTCATCCCCAAACCTGGGATCCAGATGAGCTATCCTGCTTTCCATGCCAGGCTCTTCCTGTTTTTTATTTTTATTTTTTTTTTCCCCCATGAAATCATTGTGGCTGTACTAATGCTCCTCAACATTTTAGAGCCCACATTTCTTACTGATAGCATATTTCATATGCCACTTTTAAAGTTCCTTCAAATAAAAAAAAAAGTAAATGTTAGAAACATGAGGGACTTTCAATTAGTTTAGAAATAAATACCTTTACTTTATGTTGATGGCATCAAATGTGTACTTTTTAGGGCGTTTTCAGTTTAGCAGTGGCTTTGAAACTGCATCTTGTTCCATTTTCTCCATATGTTCTCCAGGGGAATAGTGTGCTAGTAAATTTATTTTAATAATAATTTTCATATATTCCAAAATCTAATTCTTGATAACTTTTCATTGGTACTTATCTTTAAATATTGAACCTCAATGAATATTAATTTTATGTTTTGCACAAAATATCTAAAACAACTATCGTGGTGTGGAAATTAGGTTACAGCATTTATCAACCTTTACTTGACTCAGTGAAGTCTCAATTGTGGCTTCCCATTGTCTACATATTAAAAATAAATATTTTATTAAGAAAATAGGATTAATTAAACCCACATCTAAACGCTGACTCATTTGTTGTTTTAGGAGTATCATAGCAGGTGACATAGGATCTGTTATTCATAAAAATCTTAAAATACTAAGATTTATTTTATTTCTAATTTTAGTTCTAGATATTCTTTCAGTGGGGCCCTAGAAAGATTAAGTCCTAGTTTTCCACTGTGGTAACCCAGTAACTAATACACATTTTCTTTGTTTTTCTTCCTTCTTCATTTCACATTGTCATTGTCTCACAGTTCTTCCTGTCCTTACCTCCCAAATACACTTGCAGTCATGATTTTATGTCAGGTACTGCTTCTGGGGAGCCCCACATAAGATAACTTTACTTTTTAAATTGCTGGTTGACCTCACGTAGACTTTGCTAAGAAATGGGGAAAAAAACGCAGACAATCCATGTCTACACTTTTATATTATTTCTTTTATTTTTTCTTAGAATAAAGAAAGCTAGAATCATATAGTTATTTTCTCCAAACTTTTATCTTGCTGCATCATTATACATGAAACCTCTATTAAAATAAATCGTAATATTTGTTATGATTTTATTTCATTTTTATTTTATTTTAATAATATTTTATTTCAAATATTTTATTCTTATATTATTCTTAAGATTTGCTCTAAATTCAACTTCTATTTAACTGTTTTACCAAACATAGACTGTCAAAGGTAATGCGAACATCCAAGATATTTCAAATAGAAGAGGGTTTAATACTGGAGGCAGGCTAAAGGAACAGAAATTGATGATAATGAAAGTAGCTTGGAATTGATGTATCTGCCATGTTCTTGATAGTCTAAATGTTGCTATTTACATACAACTCAGAAATCTGTGCAAAACCACTACCAATGTCACAATTCATCTACAGGCTTCATGTAATGGCAGGGAAATGTGAAGGTCACTGCAAAGCCCCTTTTTGCAATGTCATATTTTAGCTGCAGTTCTTAGAACACATAAGATCATGGCTTCTGACTAATTTTCTACCTTCCAAGTTTTGAGTAACTGCATTTCACAGAAGGTAATCATATCCATAACCCTTAAACAAGAGTCTAATATATTCAATTCCCAGGCTTCTCATGCCTAAAATTGAGTGCAGACAGTAGAAAGAAAAAAAAAAATGATGATTGAACAGCAACAAAAGCAATAACAAAATATTGCTGAACAGTGAATGTTAACATAAGTCAAAGAATTTTACTGGACTCAAATTTCACATTTACTCAGAAAATTTAAAATTTTCTCTCTCTATTTCCATGTACATAAACACATATATGTGTGTGTGTATATATATATGTGTGTGTGTGTGTATATACATATACATGTGTGCTTGCCTGTGTGTGTGTATGTGTATGCACAAACACAAAAATATACTTTGTTTAGCACACTATTAAGTTACAGTTGGGCTCTGCAGATATACTAAGATACTATATTAACGATAAAAATCCTTTTAAATAAGCTTAAAACAAAGCATGTAGCAATTTCCTGACATTATTACAAGTTAGTGACTTTCACTTAATTATTGTATCAATTTTATCTTCTGTGTGTCTTGTTCATGTTCATAACTTATAAGTAACATATTACAGTAAAATTATGACAATTACATGCTCCATATCGCATTTCTTTTTCTAATGTATGTGCCATTTATCTACTGCTGCATTACTTTCCCAGGACTGCTGTAACAAATTGCAACAAACTTGACTTAAAACAACAGAAATGTATCCTCTGTTAGTTCTGGAGGCCAGAACTGCAAAATCAAGGTGTCTGCACCTTCTGGAAGCTCTGAAGAAAATCTGTTTCATGCCTTTCTTCTAGTTTCTGGTTGCAGGCAATTCTTGGGTTTCCTTTGCTGGTAGACACATCACTCAAATCTCTGCCTCCATCTTTATATCCTCTTCAACTTTGTGTGTTTATGTGTCTTCCTTTCTTACTATAAAGACATCTGTTATTGGATTTATGCCCCAACATAATCTAAGATAATTTCATTTTAAGATTCTTACCCTAATTATACCTGCAAAGATCTTATTCCAAATGAAGTAACATTCTGAGATTCCTGGTGGACATATCCTTTAAGGGACCACTCTCCGCCCTACTACATTGTGTAAAAAATTACCCCAGAATTTGGCATGGCTTAACCAGCACACAGGCTCAGGGTATTTCACAAACTACAATGCATTTGTAGGCTAGGACTACTACCTTCACCTAAGACTCCTGGGGGAGGATACATTTCCAATCTCTTTATGTGACTATTGACAGACTTAGGTCCCACTGGATGATGGTTGAAGACATCACACTTTGCCACTGGGGATCTCCAAAAGGCAGCTTTCCACATGGTAGCTGGCTTTCTACAACAAGTAAAAGAGAACAAGAGAAAGTGCCCAAGACAAAAAATTGCCTACAACCAGGATCCTTTTTGAAACCTAATGTCAAAGGTAAAATCCCACCAATTTTATTATATTCTATTTGTCAAAAGCAAGTCATTAGATAAGCCCATGCTCAAGGGAATGACATTACAAATGAGAATAAATACCTTGAGGAGGTGGTCACTGACAGCCATCTTAGAAACTGCCTAACACAAATTATTTATCTATCTTTCGTTCAGTTTCATCAAATTAATACTTTTCAGTGACTACATGCATTCTCTAAAGTGCATTTCGTTAAGGAAGAGAAAAGGAAAGAGCAAAGGAGAGGTAAGTATCATGAAAACATGAATAAAAGTGTCTGAGTGTAGTCAAAAAATAAAATAAAACAAAACATTTTGGAAAGAAATAATTCCAATAGTCAGACAAGAAATTATGATGCTTAATCATATTTTGGAACACTTATTTTCTACTAAAGAGACAAACATTAAATGGTCTCTAGTTAATATATATTTTTACTTATTTTTTATTTCATTATCCAGTTTTGTTAACCTTTTAGTCTTTAAAATTTAATGCTTTTGGTATTGTGTCATGTATTACATATTTTTCCTATTATACGTTCCTTGAAAAAGATCTCTATTTCATTTTATTTAAGACAGTCTTTTCCTCGTGGAAATAAAGTGAATGTTACTTTTATAATTATGCCCCTTGGTCTTTAGGTAGACAAGTAAAATGATTTCTAGATTACTTTAATAAGCAAAACTAGATGTAATTGAAAAAAAAATAGATTTTTGTAAAAATCTGAGCTACTTGTGTATACTTCATGAGTTTTAGCTGTCTAAATGAACAAATGGATTTTTAAACTATTTATATTTTTTGGTTTGGGAGTTTTACAGGTTTCTTAACTTTTTTTTAAGTGCTAAAAGCCTGTGCTTATAAGCATTTTGAATAAATTTAATTTTCAATCTAATAGTTTCAGGTATTTCAGGCTGAATATTTAAAATATAATTCAGTATATGAGATAGATTAATTAATGGCAAATAACTAGGTAGAATTATTTGAAGCATTTATTTGGAAAGTTTTGAATGTATATTAATTACAGCATAGCTAAACTTAGAACATGTATTGGTTATGATGACTGGATACATTTTATCTATCCAAGAAAAAGCCAGATTTGTTGCCTATTGTTTCTCCTACACATTTCTCCATTGCACTATGTATGAACAAAATTCATAAAGTAGAAAATAGTCATTGAAAGTAGAAATAACTTAGGGTGTATTAAAATACAAATAGTTCAAAATAGTCAAAATAATTTTGAAAAAGGCAAATAAAAGTGTAGTATTTATACGGATAAATTTTAAGAAAAAGAAAAAAATAGTAATCAAGAAAGTGTGGTATTTGTGTAGGGATAGACATGCATGTGATTAGAACAGAGTAGAAAACAAAGAAATATGCTACCTCATACATGCTCAACTGATTTTCAATAAAGGTATTAAAATGTAGAATACAGAATAGATATTCTTTTGAAAGATGTTTCTAAAATAAATGAATATCCATTTGGAAAAAAAGAAATGTATTCAAGAAAATATAGAAGAAAATCTTTTGTTTTCAAGCATAGAAAAAGATTTCCTAGGATGCAAACAGCACAAACCATGGAAAAAGTCATAAGCTTCACCAAACTTGAAATATTTTAGTCTTGAAAAACATCAGTCACTATCACATACTTCAGAAAGATAAATTACAAAGTGGAAGAAAATATAAGCAAGGGAGCGCTTCCAAGATGGCCTAGTAGGAACACCTTCAGTCTGAAGCTCCCAGCTAAATGGATGCAGAAGATAGGTGATTTTTGCACTTCCAAAAGAGATACCTGGTTCTTGTCACTGGGACTGTTTGGACAGTGGGTGCAGCCCACAGACAGCAAGCAGAAGCAGGGTGGGGCATCACCTCACCAAGAAGTGCAAGGGGTCAGGGGATTTCCCTTTCCTAGCCAAGGAAAGTCATGACAGACTGTACTTGGAAAAACGGTACACTCCTGATGAAATACTGTGCTTTTTGATGGTCTGAGCAACTGATAGACAAAGAGATACCTTCCTGTTCCTGGCTCAGTGGGTCCCACACCCATGGAACCTTGCTCACTGCTAGCGCAGCAGTCTGAGATCCACCTGCGAGGCTGCACCCTGGCAGGGGGAGGGGTATCTGCCATGGCTGAGGCTTTGTAGGTAAACAAAGTGGCCGGGAAGCTCTAAATGGGTGGAGCCCACTGCAACTCAGCAAGGCCTACTGCCTCTAAAGGCTCTACCTCTGTGGGCAGGGCATACCTGAACAAAAGGCAGCAGACAAACGTCCCTGTCTGACAGCTCTGAAGACAGCAGTGGTTTCTCCAGCATGGTGTTCAAGCTCTGAGAATGGACAGACTGCCTCCTCAGGTGGGTCCCTGATCCCCGTGTATCCTGACTGGGAGGCACCTCCCAATAGGGGCCGACAGACACCTCATACAGGCAAGTGCCCCTCTGGGATGAAGCTTCCAAAGGAAGGATCAAGCAGCAATATCTGCTGTTTTGCAATATTTGCTGTCCTGCAGCCTCCACTAGTGATACCCAGGCAAACAGGGTCTGGAGTGGACCTCCAACAAACTTCAACAGACCTTCAGCTGAGGGGCCTGACTGTTATAAGGAAAACTAATAAACAGAAAGCAATAGCATCAACATCAACAAAAAGGACATCCACACCAAAACCCCATCTGTAGGTCATTAACATCAAAGACCAAAGGTAGATAAAACCAAAAAGATAGGGAGAAACCAGAGCAGAAAAGCTGAAAATTCCAAAAAACAGAGCGCCTCTTCTCCTCCAAAGGATCGCAACTCCTCACCTGCAACAGAACAAAACTGAACAGAGAATGACTTTCACGAGTTCAAAGAAGTAGACTTCAGAAGGTCGGTAATAACAAACTTCTCCGAGCTAAAGGAACATGTTCTAACCCATCACAAGCAAGCTAAAATCCTTGAAGAAAGGTTAGACGAATGGCTACCTAGAATAAACAGTGTAGAGAGGACCTTAAATGACCTGATGGAGCTGAAAACCATGGCACGAGAACTTTGTGACACAGGTACAAGCTTCAATAGCTGATTCAATCAAGCAGAAGAAAGGAGATCAATGATTGAAGATCGAATTAATGAAATCAAGTGAGAAGACAAAATTAGAGAAAACACAGTAAAAAGAAACAAGCAAAGCCTTCAAGAAACATGGGACTATGTGAAAAGACCATATCTACATTTGATTGATATACCTGAAAGTGATGGGAGGAATGAAACCTACTTAGAAAACACTCTTCAAGATATTATCCAGGAGAACTTCCCCAATGTTGAAAGACAGGCCAACATTCAAATTCAAGAAATACAGAGAACAACACAAAGATACTCCTCAAGAAAGGAAACCCCAAAACACATAATTGTAGATTCACCAAGGTTGAAATGAAGGAAAAAATGTTAAGAGCAGCCAGGAAGCAAAGTCAGGTTACCCAGAAAGGGAAGCCCATCAGACTAACAGAGGATCTCTCGGCAGAAACCCTACAAGTCTGAAGAGAGTGGGGGGTCAATATTCAACATTCTTAAAGAAAATAATTTTTAACTCAGAATTTCATATCCAGCAACACCAAGCTGCATAAATGAAGGAGAAATAAATCCTTTACAGACAAGCAAATGCTGAGATATTTTTGTCACCATCAGGCCTGCCATACAAGAGTTCCTGAAGGAAACACCAAACATGGAAAGGAACAACAAGTACCAGCCACTGTAAAAACATGCCAAAGTGTAAAGACCATCAATTTTGTTTGAAGAACATCAATTTCTATGAAGAAACAGCATAAATTAATGGACAAAATAACCAGCTAACATCATAATGACAGGATCAAATTCACACATAACAATATTAACTTCTAATGTAAATGGGCTAAATGCTCCAATTAAAGACACAGACTGACAAATTGGATAAAGAGTCAAGACCCATCAGTGTGCTGTATTCAGAAGACCTATCTCACGGGTAGAGACACACATAGGCTCAACATAAAAGGATGGAGGAAGATCTACCAAGCAAATGGAAAGAAAAATAAAGCAAGGATTGCAATCTTAGTCTCTGATAAAACAGACTTTAAACCAACAAAGTTCAAAAGAGACAAGGCCATTACATAATGGTATAGGGATCAATTCAACAAGAAGAGCTAACTATCCTAAATATATATGCACTCAATAAAGGAGCACACAGATTCATAAAGCAAGTTCTTAGAGACCTACAAAGAGACTTGGACTCCTACACAATAATAATAGGAGATTTTAACACCCCACTGTCAATATTAAAAAGATCAATGAGACAGAAGGTTAACAAGGATTTCCAGGATTTGAACTCAACTCTGAACCAAGCAGACCTAACAGAATTCTACAAAACTCTCCACCCCAAATCAACAGAATATACATTCTTCTCAGCATCACATTGCACTCGTTCTATAATTGATAACATAATCAGAAGTAAAACACTCCTCAGCAAATGTAAACAAACAGAAATCACAATAATCTGTCTCTCAGACCACAGTACAATCAAATTAGAATTTAGGATTAAGAAACTTACTCAAAATTGCACAACTACATGAAAACCAAACAACTGCTCCTGAGTGACTACTGGGTTAATAACAAAATGAAGGCAGATGCAAAGATGTTCTTTGAAACCAATGAGAACAAAGACACAATGTACCAGAATCTCTGGGACCCATTTAAAGCAGTGTGTAGAGGGAAATTTATAGCTCTAAAGGCCCATAAGAGAAAGCAAGAAAGATCTAAAATCGACACCCTAACATCACAATTAAAAGAACTAGAGACGCAAGAGCAAACAAATTCAAAAGCTAGCAGAAGGCAAGAAATAGCTAAGATCAGAGCAGAACTGAAGGAGATAGACACAGAAAACACTTTAAAAAAAATGAATGAATCCAAGAGCTGGGTTTTTGAAAAGATAAACAAAATAGATAGACTGCTAGCAAGATTAATAAAGAAGAAAAGAGAGAAGAATCAAATAGATGCAATAAAAAGTAATAAAGGGGATATCACCACCGATCCCACAGAAATACAAACTATAATCAGAGAATACTATAAATACCTCTATGCAAATAAACTAGAACATCTAGAAGAAATGGATAAATTCCTGGAGTCATACATCCTCCCAAGATTAAACCAGAAAGAATTTGAATCTCTGAATAGACCAACAACAGGTTTTGAAATTGAGGCAATAATTAATAGCCTAACAACACAAAAAAGTCTGGGACCAGAAGAACTAACAGCCGACTTCTACCAGAAGTACAAAGAGAGCTGGTATCATTCCTTCTGAAACTATTCCAATTAATAGAAAAGAGGGAATCCTCCCTAACTCATTTTATGAGGCCAATATCATCCTGATACCAAAGCCTGGCAGAGACACAACAAAAAAGAGAATTTTAGACCAATATCCCTGATGAACATCGATGTGAAAATCCTCAAAAAAATACTGGCAAACTGAATGCAGCAGCACATCAAAAAGCTTATCCACCACGATCAAGTCAGCTTCATCCTTGGGATGCAAGACTGGTTCAACACATGGAAATCAATAAACATAATAAACATCTGACAAAGGGCTAATATCCAGAATCTACAAGGAACTCATCAACAACAAATAATTCCATTATAAAGTGAGCAAAGGAGGAGAACAGACATTTTTCAAAAGAAGGCATAAAAGTGGCCAAAAAACATATGAGAAAACGTTCAATATCACTTTTATCAGAGAAATACAAGTTAAAACCACAGTGAGATACCATCTAACATCAGTCTCAGGGACTATCATTAAAAAGTCAAAAAAACAACAGATATTGGCCGAGATGTGGAGAAAAGGGAACACTTACACACTGTTGATTGGAATGTAAATGTTTTCCACAACCTCTATGGAAAACAGTATGGAGATCTCTCAAACAACTAAAGAAAGACTTACCATTTAATTTAGCAATCCCGCTACTGGGTACCTACCCAAGGGAAAAGAAATTATTATATTAAAAAAACACCTTCGCTTGTATGTTTATCACAGCATTATTCACAATAGCAAAGTTGTGATATCAACCTAAGAGTCCAGCAAGGAATGATCAGATTTTTAAAAAGTGGCATATACACACAACGGAATACTACTCAGTCATAAAATAAGAAGAAAATCATGTCTTTTGCCACAACATGGATGGAACTGAAGGCCGTAATCTTAGGTGAAGTAACTCAGAAACAGAAAGTCAAACATTGTATGTTCTCACTTATAAATGGAAGCTAAATTATAGATACACATGGACCTACAGAGTATAATAATAAACAGTGGATCCTCCAAAAAGTGAAAGGGTGGGGGAGGGGTAAGGGAAGAGAAATTAACTCATCCTTTTATTGGGAATATTTATTATTATATTGGTTATATTATTACTGGCTATATTATTATTGGGTATATTATTGGACATGTATCATATTGGGTATATTATACTATTGGGTATATTTTAAATATATTATCATTATATTTATTTATTACCATGTTGGGTATAATAGGTTACAGTTACACTAAAAACCCAGACTTCACTACACAATAGATCTGTGTAAAAAATGCACTTGTATCCCCTAAATGTATGAAAATAAAAATAAAATTGCAATCTTAAAGGAAATAGATGACATAATATACTTAAAACATGTAATAAGTTGAATATAACATATTGACTATGTATTACATAGAATATTCTGAGCATAACATATTTTATTTTACCTAATGTGTCAAAAATATTTCAATGTGCAATCAGTATAAAGTATTGAGATATTTAAAATAGTTTTTCATACATGTTTTCAAAATGTAGTGTTTATTTTCACATTTACAGCACATCTCCATCCAGCATAGCCACATTTCAAGGGCTTGATAGCCACTTGTGACTATTGGCTATTGGACAGCTAATCTCTGCTTTATGCAGCTATTCATTTTATTTGCATATTTAAAAATTAAACTGTTTTTCAATCACATTAATTTTTTGATAAATTAAAAACAAATAGCTTCAGAAATATTTTCAAAAATTGATACACACATACTGAAATTTAATTAACCTTATTGGGATATAATTTATATATACTAAAATGCATTATGCTAAGACTATAGTTCAATGAGATGACCAAAGTATGAAGGCATGTCACTATCACTCTATTGAAATACAGAAAATTTCCATTACTCCAAAATGTTCTGTTGGGTATCTCTGCAGTCACCTACCTCTTCAAGTTCCAGGCAACCACTAATAGGTTTCCTGTCATTTAGAATTAATTCTGCCTAATATAGAATTATACATATAATTATTATGGACTATATATGGAATTATATATCCTATGCTTATTTTGTTCTGTCTTCTTTTGCTCAATATACTATTTTTTTTTAAGATTCCTTTATGCTGTGTGTAACAATAGTTTATTCTCCTCTAAGGTTGAACAATATTTCATTGTATGAATATATCACAATTTATCTGTTCACCTGCTGTTGAACATCTGTGTTTTATCCAATTTTAGGCTCTTTTAACAAATCTGCTATGAGCATTTTTGCAAAAGTCTTTTTGTGGATTCACATTTTCATTTTCCCTGAGTAAATGCCTAAGAGTGATATGGGTGGGATATAAAAGTAAGGGCATGTTTAAAGTTATAAGAAATTGACAATCTGTTTTCCAAATTGGTTGTGTCATAACTAAGAGCAGCAAATAAAAACTCCCTTGGTATTTCTTGGTATGGTCAGTTATTAAAATTTTAAGCCATTCTAATGGGTTTACAGTACTAATCCATAGTGACTAAAGATGCTGATTACTTTGGCAGGTGCCGATTGATCATGTGATACCTTGGTTTGTGAAGTGTCTGCTGAGCTCATTTGTCCATTTTCTTAATGGAGTTAGTTTCTGTATATATTTTGGATATAAGTATATGTTGCTAATTTCTTTTTAATTTTTTATTATATTTTAAGTTCTAGAGTACATGTACACAACCTGCAGATTTGTTACGTAGGTATACATGTGCCATGTTGGCTTGCTGTACCCAATCAACTCGTCATTTACATTAAGGATTTCTCCTAATGCTATATCCCTCCTCCAACCGCCCACCCCCTGACAGGCCCCAGTGTGTGATGTTCCCTGCCCTGTGTCCATGTGTTCTCATTGTTCAGTTCCCACCTATGAGTGAGAATGTGCAGTGTTTGGTTGTCTGTCCTTGTGACAGTTTACTGAGAATGATGGTTTCCAGCTTCATCCATGTCCCTGCAAAGGACATGAACTCATCTTTTTTTACAACTGCAGAGTATTCCGTGGTGTATATGTGCCACATTTTCTTAATCCAGTCTATCGCTGATGGACATTTGAGTTGGTTCCAAGTCTTTGCTATTGTGAATACTGGCCGCAATAAACATACGTGTGCATGTGTCTTTATAGTAGCATGATTTATAATCCTTTGGGTATATATCCAGGAATGCGATTGCTGGGTCAAATGGTATTTCTAGTTCTAGATCCTTGAGGAATTGCCACATTGTCTTCCCCAAAGTTGAGTTAATTTATACTCCCACCAAAAGTGTAAAAGCATTCCTATGTCTCCACATTGTCTCCAGCATCCGTTGTTTCCTGACTTTTCAGTGATCACCATTCTGATTGGCACGAGACAGTATCTCATTATGGTTTTGATTTGCATTTCTCTGATGACCAGTGATGATGAGCATTTATTCACGTGTCTGTTGGCTGCAGAAATGTCTTATTTTGAGAAATGTCTGCTCAAATACTTTGTCCACTTTTTGATGGGGTTGTTTGTTTTTTTCTTGTAAATTTGTCTAAGTTCTTTGTAGATTCTGGTTATTAGCCCTTTGTCAGATGGGTAGATTGCAAAATTTTTCTCCCATTTTGTAGGTTACTTGTTCACTCTGATGATAGTTACTTTTGCTGTGCAGAAGCTCTTTAGTTTAATTAGATCCCATTTGTCTATTTTGGCTTTTGTTGCCATTGCTTTTAGTGTTTTAGTCATGAAGTCTTTGCCCATGCCTATGTCCTGAATGGTATTGCCTAAGTTTTTTCTAGGGTTTTTATAGTATTGGGTCTTACATTTAAGTCTTTAATTGAGCTAATTTTTGTATAAGGTGTAAGAAAGAAATTCAGTTTCAGCTTTCTACATATGGCTAGCCAGTTTTCCCAGTACCAATTATTAAATAGTAAATCCTTTCCCAATTTCTTGTTTTTGTCAGGTTTGTCAAAGATCAGATGGTTGTAGATGTGTAGTGTTATTTTTGAGGCCTCTGTTCTGTTCCATTGGTCTACGTATATGTTTTGGTATCAGTACCAGGCTCTTTCAGTTACTGTAGCCTTGTAGCATAGTTTGAAGTCAGGTAGTGTGACGCCTCCAGCTTTGTTCTTTTGGCTTAGGATTGTCTTGGCTATGAGGGCTCTTTTTTGGTTCCGTATGAACTTTAAAGCAGTTTTTTCCCCAATTCTGTGAAGAAAGTCATTGGTAGGTTGATGGGGATGGCATTGAATCTGTAAATTACCTTGGACAGTATGGCCATTTTCATGTTACTGATTCTTTTTATCCATGAGCATGGAATGTTCTTCCATTTGTTTGTGTCCTCTTTTATTTCTTTGAGCAGTAGTTTGTATTTCTCCTTGAAGATGTCCTTCACCTCCCATGTACGTTGGATTCCTAGGTGTTTTATTATCTTTGTAGCAATTGTGAATGGGAATTCACTCATGATTTGGCTCTCTGTTATTGGTGTAAAGGAATGCTTGTGATTTTTGCACACTAGTTTTGTATCCTGAGACTTTGCTGAAGTTGCTTATCAGCTGAAGGAGATTTTGGGCTGAGACGATGGGGTTTTCTAAATATACAATTATGTCATCTGCAAATAGGGACAATTTGACTTCCTCTTTTCCTAATTGAATACCCTTTGCTTCTTTCTGTTGCCTGATTGCCCTGGCCAGAACTTCCAACACTATGTTGAATAGGAGTGGTGACAGAGGGCGTCCTTGTCTTGTGCTGGTTTTCAAATGGAATGCTTCCAGCTTTTGTCCATTCAGTATGATATTGGCTGTGGGTTTGTCATAAATAGCTCTTATTATTTTGAAATACGTTCTATCAATACCTAGTTTATTGAGAGTTTTTAGCATGAAGGGCTGTTGAATTTTGTCACAGGCCTTTTCTGGATCTATCGAGATAATCATGTGGTTTTTGTCATTGGTTCTGTTTATGTGCAAATATTTTTTTCCCATTTGGTAGACTGTCTGTTTACTGTATTTATTATTTCTTTTGTTGTGCAAAAGTTTTTAAGTTTAATTAAGTCTAATTTGTCTATTTTTTTTGTTTGTTTTTGATGCCCTTGTTTTCAGATCTTAAATTCTTTGCCTAGTCCAATAACCCAAAGAGTTTTTCTTAGGTTTTCCTCTAAGTTGTTTATAGTTTCAGGTCTTACATTTAAGTCTTCTATCCATTTTGAGTTATTCTTTGTATATGAGGAGAGATAGGTATCCAGTTATATTATTTGCCTATGACTATCCAATTTTTCCCAGCACCATTTATTGAAAAGGGTATCCTTTTCCCAGGGTATATTTGTGTCGACTTTGTTAAAAAGATTGGTTGGTTGTGGGAGGTGGTTTTATTTCTGGATTCTCTATTCTGTTCCATTGATCTAGATGCCTATTTTTATATTGGTACTATGCTATTTTGGCTACCATAGCCTTGTCATAAAATTTGAAGTCAGGTAATGTGAAGGCTCTAACTTTGTACTTTGTGCTTAGGGCTGCTTTGGGTTTTCTTGGTTCCATATGAATTTAGAATTATTTTCTCTAATTCTGGGGAAAATGACATTGCTAGCTTGATAGGGACTGCATCAAGTCTGCAGATTGCTTTGGGTAGGATGGTTATTTTAATAATATTTATTATTTTGTTCCATAACATGAGATGTTTTTTCCATTCATTGGTGTTATCTACAAATACACTCATGAGTATTTTGTAGTTCTCCTGTAGAGATTTTTCACCTTGATTAAATGTATTATTAGGTATTTAATTTTTTTGAAGCTATTGTAAATAGGGTTGAGTTCTTGATTTGCTTCTCGTTTATTGGTGTATAGAAATGCTACTGATTTTTGTATATTGATTTTGTGTCCTGAAACTTTACTGAAGTCATTTAGCAAATCTAGAAGTCTTTTGGAGGAATCTTTAGGGCTTTCTAGGTATAAGATCGTATCACCAGTGAACAGAGATAACTTGACTTTTTCTTTTTCAATATGGATGCCCTTTATTTCTTTCTCTTGCCTGATTGTTCTGGATAGGACTTGCAGTGTCATTCTGAATAGGAGTTGTAAAAGTGGGCATCTTCATCTTATTCCAGTTATTAGGGGGAAGGCTTTTAACTTTTATCATTCATTATGATGTTGACTGTTGATTTGTCTGTCATATGTGGTTTTTATTTTTTTGAGGTATGTCCGTTCAAGGCTTAATAAGTTAAGGGTTTTTTATGTTGAATACTTTTTATGCAACTATTGAGATGATTATATAGTTTTTCTTTGGAATTCTCTTTATGTGATGAATCACGTTTATTTATTTGCATATGTTGAACCATCCTTGTATCCCTGGAATAAAGCCCACTTCATCATGGCATATTATCTTTTTGATACACTGTTGAATTTAGCTTGTTAGTATTTTTGCTGAGGATTTTTGCATCTATGTTGCTCAGGGATATTGGCCTGTAGTTTTTGTGTGTGTGTGTGTGTGTGTGTGTGTGTGTGTGTGTGTGTGTGTGTGTTGTGCCCTTACTTGACTTTGGTATTGGGGCAATACTGTCCTTGTAGAATGACTTAAGACTAATTTTCTCCTCTTCAACTTTTTGAAACCATTTCATTAAGATTGATACCATTTCTTCTTTGTACATATGGTAGGATTTGGCTGTAAATTTGGTCCTGAGTTTTTTTTCTGTTGGGAGTTTTAAAATTATTATTACTGATTCAATTTAAGTTACTGGTCTCTTTAGGAGTTCTACTTACTCGTTGTTCAGTCTTGAGAGGGTCTATGTTTCCAGGAGTTGATCCATTTCCTCTAGATTTTCTAGTTTGTGTGTTTAGAGAAGCTCATAGTAGTCTCCAATAATCTTTTTTATTTCTGTGTTATCAGTTGTAATGTCACCTCTACTGTTTCTGATTGTGCTTATTTGAATCTTTTTTTCTTGGTTAATCTAGCTAGTAGCTTATCAATTTTATATATCTTTTTCTTGATCCTTTGTATTGCTTTTTAGTCTCAATTTTACTTACTTTAGATTTGATCTTTGTTATTTCCATGCTTTTGCTAGCTTTGAGTTTTGTTTGTTCTTATTATTTCAGTTCCTTGAGGTGCAATGCTTCATTGTTAACTTGAGATCTTTTTCTACTTTTTGTACATAGTCATTTAACCTTATAAACTTTCCTCATACTGCTTTTCCGTATACCAAAGGCTGTATCTCTATTTTTATCTGGATTTATCCAAAGATTATTTAGGGACAAGTTTTACAGTTCCATGTATTTGTACAGTTTTGAGAGCTCCTGTTGGTATTCATTTCTAGTTTTATTCCACTGTTGTGCAAGTAGATGTTTGATATGATTTTGACTTTTAAAAATTTATTGAAACTTGCCTTATAGCCTTGCATAGGGTCTATTTTTAAGAATATTCTATCTGCTGATGAGAAAAATACATACTCTGTGGTTTTAGGTTACAACGTTACGTAAATGCCTGTTACGTCTACTTGGTCTAGAGTCCAATTTAAGTCCAGAGTTTGTTGCTTTTCTGCCTTGATGATCTGTCTGGTGCTGTCAGTTGAGTGCTGAAGTCTCCTACTCCTGCTCTTTTTGCATTGCCAGGATTGTTATACTGGTTTATTCTCATCTAGAGAAGCTGTCACTTATTTTTGAATTTACTTTCATTTGGATGAAATTTTTTTCCTGAGGTTGTGACTATAATATATGTTAAGTGGGGTCATTGGACTTTGCCTTTGCATGCTTTCTGGGGCCATGGCTTTGTTAAATTCCTTGGTTATAGAGAGCCTTAGCTTGGTGCTTTCCTCAAATGTTAGTTACAGTAGCAGTGTACTGGGCCTGTGAGGAGGCTCTCAGCTTACTGCAGAGATGGGGAGGTGGAGGTCTCAAGAAGCTTATCTTGCTCTTTTTTTTTTTTTTTTTTTTTTTTTTTAACAGAGTCGTGCTCTGTTGCCAGACTGGAGTGCAGTGGAGTAATCTCGGCTCACTGCAACCTCTGCCTCCCGGGTACAAGTGATTCTCCTGCCTCAGTCTCCTGAGTAGCTGGGACTACAGGCATGTGCCACCATGGCCAGCTAAATTTTGTATTTTTAGTAGAGACAGGGTTTTCACCATGTTGACCAGGATGATCTCAATCTCTTGACCTCGTGATCCACCTGCCTCTGCCTCCCAAAGTGCTGTGATTACAGGCGTGAGCCACCACTACTGGCTGCAAATTTTGTATTGGGTAATGCAGTTCCACTGCAGGCCAGTAGGTAGTGGTTGCAGGTGACAGACAGCTGCGGAAGAGGCTGACTGATATAAGCCTGATCTTTGTTTACTCGGGGGAACTCTCTGTTGCCTCATGCCATAGGCTTATCTGTGGAATGCCCTGTGTCCTGAGTTCCCGGCTCAGCCTCAGGATGGGAGAGGAAGCTTGGTTATACATCAGTGAGGAGCATAAGCAGCATCCCTGTGAGAGGTGACAATGTGCTAGCAGCCCTGGCTCGCTCTGGTCGCCTCCTCGGCCTCAGCGTCTGCTCTCGCCGCCATTGAGGAGCACTTCAGCCCGCTGCTGGGCTATGAGTGCCCCTCTCTGGGGCTGGCTGAGGCCAGACCCTAGCCCTCCCTCTGCTCCCAGGAGGTGTGAAGGGAGAGACGCAGGTGGGAACCAGGGCTGCCCGAGGTGTTCGCCGGCTGGGTGCGGGTTCCGGTTGGGCGAGGTCTCGGAGGTCCAGCAATCAGCGCAGCCAGCCGGCGCCTGCTGGGCTTGATCAGCGGATGAGCTCCCTCTGGGCTGTTGGAGTGCCTTGGCTAGGTGCCGCAAAGTCCTGTGGCCAGTGCCAGTGAGAGGTGAAGCTGGCTGGGCTTCTGGGACAGGTGGGGACTTGGAGAACTTTTCTGTCTAGCTAAAGGATTGTAAACACACCAATCAGCACTCTGTGTCTAGCTAAAGGTTTGTAAATGCACCAATCAGCGCTCTGTAAAATGGACCAATCAGCAGGATGTGTCTGGGGCCAGATAAGGGAATAAAAGCAGGCCACCTGCGTCAGCACCGCAATCTGCTGGGTTCCCGTTCCGCACTGTAGAAGATTTGTTCTTTGGGTTCGCATTGCCTTTATGAGCTGTAACACTCACCAGGAAGGTCTGCAGCTTCACTCCTGAAGCCGGGGAGACCAGGAACCCAACAGGAGGAATGAACAACTCCAGATGGGAGGAGGAATGGACAACTCCAGATGTGCTGCCTTTAAGAACGATAACACCGCTAAGGTCTGCAGCTTGACTCCTGAAATCAGTGAGACCACGAACCCGCGAGAAGGAAGAAACTCTGGACACATCTGAATATCTGAAGGAACAAACTCTGGACACACCATCTTTAAGAACTGTTAACACTCACCGCGAGGGGTCCGGGGCTTTATTCTTGAAGTCCGGGAGACTAAGATCCCACCAATTCTGGACACACCTGTGGAGGTTGGCAGGGGGAGTTCCTGGTGAAATGAGCTGAGGTCTCTGTTTAGGGGGAGATGGCTATACCAACTCCACATCATGGGCAGGAAGGTACGCGATTGGCCTCCCTATCACACCCCTGTCCTGGGGCTCGCATCTTTCAGTTCAGACAGACACTGCAGTCTATCTCTAGAACGCAACGTACCTGAGAGCCACAGAACACGCCTGTCCCCAGGCTGTGTTAAAATGGCCTCAAGATAGAGTCTCTTTCCTCACCCCCAAAGACAGCTCTGTTGCTCACTTGTTCTATGCTGCAGAGACGCTGCTGCTCCATGTAGAGAGGACAAAGCCTCTCACATTTCTGCAAACGTAGGCCTGGTAGGCAGATTGCCAAAAGCGGTGCTGCCATTTGCCTAATAGCCCTGGAATGGCCCTCTTGAGAGACACAACTCTGCTCACCCTGTGTAAGCAGCCACAGCTGTGTCAGCCTCAGTGCGCATGGAGGAGGGAAGTCTCCCTCTCCACTACTGTGCCTGAGCACTGGTGCCACCTGGTCCCTTGGGTGGAGCCACACTTCTCCACTTATATCTGCTAGAGGGAATACAGTCACATCCAGTCCACAGTGGGGAACTCTCAGGCACAAGAGAGCAGGTGCTCTGATTTCCTTTGAACCAAGGGGCACTTCCTTTGCACACTGCCCTCTTTCTTCCAGTAGGAGCATCACACCACAAGGGCCAGACCACCAGTAATTTCACAGCTCCCTGGGTCCAAATGACCCCATGTGCTGCTGGAATACAAATGTGCATTAGAGAGTATCTCAGGTATTTGGTAATGTGGACACACAAGGGCTGAGATTCCCTGGGCAAGAGAACGTTCCACAATGTGTATACACCCAGTGTGATGACTACTGCTGTAGCTCGGGCAGCTCGGATGTAGGGGAAGAGTGGATGATTCTGAGAGAGCTGGCTGTGCAGTGCATTGCCCTCCAGAAATTTCCCAAATCGCTACCTACACCAGTGCACGGGCTCACAAGGGTAAAGGAGCCTTCTGACAGTTCGGAGACCAGCAGTCTGCCACAGGGGTTAAGAGAGCCAAGAACACTGCTCTCTAGCCTTTCCACAGGACCCCAGGTGCCTCGGGAATCAATCTCTGTCACACCCTTGCTTCCTTCTTTTTTTCTGTGTCCTGTTTTCTTCCTGTGAGCACTCCCCCCTTAATCTATTTGAGTTCCGATTATTCATCTGTAACTCTGGTTCTTTCTGAAGAGAACTGGCCTCTGACGTCTCCAGTCAGTCATCTTGAAAAAAAGGGGGTTGCATTATTATATTTTATTTAGATGGCATTTTTAACCCAGCAACTATTTATACATTTAGAAAAAGGCAGATAATCTCACCAAGAATACAGCTGCACCATTTCTAAATGCACTTTCTTTGAGTAGCTTCTGAAAGATTTGTGGAAATTATTTTGTAAAGTACTGCTTCCTAAAGAGTTTGGAAATGATCAAGGCCTTGAGAGATTTTGCATAGAATGTAAAATTGTTAGAAAATATGTTTAGGGAATGTTGGATTAAACAGCACTTAACAGATTTCTAAAAAACATGTATTTCAGTAATTTTATCAAGCTAATGTGCGTTGTAAATCTTCAGAGAAGGGTTCTTAAAATATTCTTGTTTCCCCTTGACATAATCAAAAGAGTCATACTCAAGATTTTGTGGAATAAAATATGATGCCTGTACCAAAAAAAAAAAAAAAAAAAGTCATCTTTGAGTTATTTTGGAATAGATGCCTCATACATATATGCCGAATGCAAACTCAGAAGGTCTAGCAGTACTTTTATAATGACTTGGGTGAATATTATCCATTGACTTGATTAAATTCCTATGCTTTTGTTCCTGCTTAGATTTTTCTCCAAATGTCAAAACAGCTTTGTAAGAAATAAGAGGAATGGAGAATGACTTCAAGATTATTGTGTGCCTTTTGATTTCAGATGTTTGCTTCTACTCAGATGCAATTTTTAATTTCTGAAAGAGATTAAATATTATCTCTGAATAAGAATTTTAAATATCATTTTACATTTACTCAATTTATAAATTACACAAGAAAATTAACCTTTTCTAAATAATGATATTTCCATTGATATCAGATATTTCTATGAACCTTCTATGAGAAATTAATATCTAAATAACCTTACAATTAAGGTATAGCCTTAGAAGAGAGTTTGAAAAATATATTTCTGTGGTACTAATGTATTACTAGTAAAATTGCATTACTATGTAAGTAGAATTATAAGTAATACAAACATAAGTAATATACATTAATTATGATTTGAAAGTAATCATGCTCAATACGTATGCAACTGGAATTATTTACATATAGTAATTCAAACATAAGAACTGTCATAGATTTTGTCAGAATTATGCAATCTGTAGAACTCGGAAAAATAATACCATTGCTAAACTTATTATGAATTAATTTAATTCCAAACTACCATTCAACTGATTAGTTCACAAAGTAGCATAGGCCTCCTGCTATGTGGGTGTTTGCAAAAACACAGCAACCCCAAATATCTAGTAATGGGAATGGTGCTGAGAGTAAACTGTTGATAATTTTCTTATGACATAACTAGTTGAGAGCTATAGATGTCGTAGAAATCTCTTTATATTGCAAAATTTTATACTATATTGAAAAACACATAAGATAACATTCATCTATTATTTGTCTCTAGAATGGCTATGTGTGATAAGCTAGTTTCATCATATAGAGTGTAAGTAATTTACAATTCCAGAAACTAGACCTGATAAACTCCAAGAGGAAGTATTTAACTTAATAATTCTAGGTTTCTAGTCAAATGGATCCTTTTGAACTAATGCTTTGTTCTTTTATTTCATATTTGCCCTACTTCCTTCTCAAAACATGCCTCTTAATAATACATTTGCTTAAGAAATAACTTTAAACTTTTAATAATATATAAGGGACTGCATAGCTTCTCTATGAGAATTTTTTTTTCCTGATTTCAACATTAAGAAATTTTGCTTTTACCTATTTTTCTGAGTGCACTTATTAATGTGTGAAAGTCCTTTAAATTCTGTTTCTGATTATTTCACTTTAGAAGGAAAGGAATGCAAATAGCAATCTAGGAATAAAATAATTTTTATTATCATTTCAGTTTGGAAATGAGACACATACTAAATATTGAGGTATCAATATGTCTTGGTAATGTGTTATATAGTCAGAATTAAGTTAATACTGGGTAGAACTTCCTGGTTACAATAATGTTTTGCTATTTAAGAATTCCTAAATTTAAATTGAAGTCTCCTAAGAAATTTAACTAATAATTTAGTTTGCACAGACATACAGATACAAACATTTTTCTCCTCTGAGTGTGCTTTCAGAGTAAAGAAAGCAAAGGGAAGTCTGTCTCTATCCCTGCTGACTTAACAGCATTGGAGACATGAATCAATAGGGCAGTGCCTTACCATGAGAGGAGAGGCACAGCACTCCAAAAGAGCTAAGCTCTGGTTTGGGGGATGGAGCAGCTATCATATGCAAGATGTAAATGTTTATGGTGAAAAGCAATCCAACTTAATCACTGCAAAGCCGGATTTGAAAATGAGGTTCCAGAAGTGGAGATGTCATGCTCCAAGACATGCCATCAACATAACATTGTTAATATATTGTTTTCCACAGGTCATAGCTCTAAGGAACATTACAATCAGTTTTGATTACCTGTTGTCTTGAGGTCAAGTGAGCAAGAATAAAACAGACAGAAGTGTGTTCATACTTTTATCATTTCCTTCTGCACCCAACTGTGCACTATTGTTTAAGAGTCTAGTATTGAGAGCTCAATTTGATTGGCCTACAACATGGGTTGAAGAAGAGGGCAATAAACTACTTCACCTGATCCCATTCCTGTAATCAATGCATGAACCTTCTAGAGTAATTTATTTATTCAGTTAAAGAATCTGTCATCTCCTGCCAAATAAGTTCACATATTTGTTTACCTGTCAGTACTTCCTGAGTGTTTGATTGTTTGCTTGATATTTATGTTGGTAGGTGCCTGTGTTTGAATAAAAATTCCATAAAATATTTCTGGTTAGCTCTCTGGGTCTGGTATTTCAATAGAGTGTATTATATTCTATTCTCCTGGGAGCTGATATTTTTAAGATCTGAGGCCTAGGTAGAAATGAGTTTTGTAGAAGAACCCTGAAATATGGGGTCCTCCTTTAACACCTGTTGAAGAACTTAAATTTATGCATTCGTTTTATTTTAAAAAAACTAGTAGCTGCCAATGTTTTTCAAAGAAATAAAGTACACCTTGTACATTTTTGTGTAGCAGGTTTAAGTATGCAGAATGAAATATTACCAATAACTTACATAAAATATATAATTTGTATATCTACATTACTGTAGCAAATTATGTATTCACACAATACTTCCACAATTGCTAATTTTATTTCAATGTTATTTGATATTATCTCATAATAATCACAGCAGCTATTAGGTTGATGCAAAACTTATTGCAGTTTTTGCCATTAAAAGTAATTTTCCTTACTTGTTCTCTTTTATGCTTACATTACTCTCTTTCCTTAGACTTCAATACTTTAAACAGATATATAATTTTATTCAAATACAATTTCTTTGTTATAACTTTAAGAAAAGTTTTAAGTAGGCAAATTAACATTTGGCTTGACCTCCAACTATTACTACTTCAAGTTTCCCTCTTGCTGGTTAGTATTGCTTAAGATAAATCATGACACTTAAAGGACTCTGAAAAGTTTTCCTTATTGAGAGTTGAATTAGTCATAATTATCCATACAGAGAAAATTCTATGGAAAATTTATTGTATAATGAGGGGCTGAGATTAATGCCTAAAACTACAGTTAATGACATTTACCCTAGGATTTTTAGCATAACATAAAAGCAATCTAAGAGAACGTGTTGCTATTTTAAAATGTGAACCAACATATGGAGAGATTCAATCTGGGTTAAAAGGAAAAGAAATAGAATGAAAGAGAAAAACTGAGGTAGATGAGAGTTATTGCACATTCAGTATTTGATTTAATCCCATATTGAGTTCCATATGTTCACTTGAGAGGATCACAGAGAGCCAAGAATACAAAATACCTTTTTTTCCCACTAATTACTAAGGCATGGTTTTCAAAGCAGAAGCTCTTTTGCCCACCAACTTTAATCAGAATATTGGCATCTATTTTTTTTGAAAATTTCCATCATCTTCTAATAACTGAATATTTAGAATATAACATTTTATTCCAACCAGGGAAGCTATTAGAAAAATTTTATGAAACCCTTCAACCTCAAAGAACTTGCAATTTTAATAAATAATTTAGATTCATTTTAAATATTTAAAGGACGATGAGTATTACTGTTTTTTAGAAAACTGTAAAAGTGATTTAAGTCAATATTTTAGTGCTCAATGGGTATAAAATTGTGATACAGATGCTAATAAAAGTAAGTAGGAGTAAATTCCCTTTTTTCTTTTCCTTTTTTTTTTTTTTTTTTTTGAGACGGAGTCTCACTTGGTCGCCCAGGCTGGAGTGCAGTGATGCGATCTTTGCTTGCTGCAAGCTTTGCCTCCGGAGTTCACGCCATTCTCCTGCCTCAGCCTCCTGAGTAGCTGGGACTACAGGCGCCCGCCACCACACTTGGCTAATTTTTTGTATTTTTATTAGAGACGGGGTTTCACCGGTTAGCCAGGATGGTCTTGATCTCCCGACCTTGTGATCCGCCAGCTTCCGTCTCCTAAAGTACTAGGATTACAGGTGTGAGCCACCGTGCCCGGCCTCTTTTAATTAATTATGCTGATTTCAATTAAATATTTTATATTATAAGAAGATTCTTTGAAAATCAACAGGGCAGCCCACATGTTAGGACTTAAACGAAACAGCAGAAGCTTGTATATGAGGATCAAGCAGGGGAGCTAATAAAAACTTCGATATATTTGCCTTAGTTCGTTTGTTTACTGTTTTATTAAATAGTAGTACAGGAATAATTCAGGATATGTTATTTACAGAAACATTTAGTTTTACTGGAGAAACATAAAAAATCTGTATTTCCCAAAAATGTGTATACTATCACAATGATAGGCGGAATTCCTATATTTTTTTCTTTCTGACATGATTGTCTTCTTCCCACCCACTCCTGATACCCCTGCTTTTGAGGATAGCTCCATTGTCCTATTTCCTCAATAATCCAAGTGCACAATCTTAGCATTATTTTATGTACCATTAACTTAATACTTACCAGAAAATATTAAATGGGCATGTGTACTGGAAGCTATGCTGCACACTATAGAGGTTCCAGACATAGAATAAGTTCCTGGTGTCATGAGGATGATAAACCAATAAAAAGAGACAAGGCTAAAAACTGATTAAAGGACAGAGGCCGATAATTAGAAAAATGTCAGTTTTTCTAACTTAGGGTTTTCTAATTATTTACTTAGATTTCATGGCTTTTCCTTTTTTTTCATTTTTAAAGAGAGTTGGTCATACAGTTTTAAAGTGTCTTTTGACTTCAGAATAAAGTTATGGCATATATTTTAAAATAAGTAAAGCATTAAAAAACAGTATTTCCTGAGTGTTTGTGCAAGCAAGTGAATATCTCAGTTCATCACAAGAGACATAAACTAGTATTTGAGTGCCTCCTATGTGTCAAGCATTACCTAAATATTTTCTCTTACATTATCTCATGAGATACCCATAGGAATCCTAGGAGAAAGTGTTTTGATAACCTTGTAAAATGTAATGGATAATGCCCTTTTCTGAGTGAAGTCTAAATGGGTTATTTTTTGAAGAATGATATAAAAGTTTCTGTTCCTGAAGAGATCTTTCAAGAGGTTATTTTGGAATTCTATTTTCTTCTACCTGAGATAATATGTAAAAATATTCGAATATTATCTTTAGCCTTCTACTGAAGATATTTTTCTTTTTTATTCCAAATGGTCAGAACCCATGAGTCCTTTTTATAACCAAACTTAATGAGGATTACTTGGGGATTCTTCAAAGCAAGGAGGTGATATTATCTTTTTCATTACCTCCTCTTGGGGAGAAAGGTTGGGCCAGGGTGATAAATAGTAGGTAATTCTTCATCTTATTGAGATATCTAGGATTCTTCTTGTTTCCCCTATTGTTTGATAAAACTAATAAAATTGTAAGCAAGTACAATTATTGCACAAAGCTGTCATAGGCATTTGAAATGATGACATGTTGAAAAGGAACAGAAAGAATCTTATTGTATACTGCTTGGGAAACAATAGTTAAAAGTTACTAGTTCCACAATTTTCAAGAACAGAATTTATTGTAAGATGGGAAATATTTTTTAAGCCTTAATTTGTAAAGGGGTATTTTATTTTTTTATACAGGTAGTTATTAATATTCCTACACACCACCTAACTTAATTAAGGCTTAGTCACATCATGAAGTATGATTGAGGTGACAAGTTGGAATCAAATTAAGACATATAACAATTTCATTTTTCTTTTTTGCTATAAGACTGACACCCATGAGTAAGAATTAATTACATGAAAAAGAAAGGAGAAGGAATTACAAAGGGAAAAACATATATGTAAGCTTCTATAAAGTCTGCAAACAATATAAAATACTTATATGTAGAAATCTGGATTAATCCACTTGAGAATTCTCTTTTCCTTGTTTTAAAGAGAAGGAAGCAAAAAAAAAAAAAAAAAAAAATACAAGAGCAAATTTTATAAAATTTAAAAATTTAAAAAAGTCTTTATTTTTTATTTCATTGATTTAAAAGGTGTTTAATAAGTATTCAAAGTCTAACTTAAGTTGAATATGTATAACCATTTCTGCTGATTTAATTCCAGTGTTCATTTTGCCCAACTCTACAAGCCTCAGCAATGTTACAAGACAAAGCACTTCCCCTCTTTATGGCAGCTCCCTGGCTGCCTCCTCTCCTCTTTAGAATGGTAGCATCATTCAAATGAGAGGACTTTGCCAATATTCAATGATAATTGGAATGAATATTTCATACACTTAAAATTGAACTTTCAAAGTCTAATTGCTAGAAAGCACATACACTTAAATTTGATACTGTAATTAGATTACTTCAGCTGCAATTATAGGATGAAATGTGTGTCTGTGTTTGTGTGTGTGATTTTAATAGTCAAACTGTAAGTTATTTATGTAGAGGTAATATTAAAAACTAATAGGAGAGATTAAAAGGTATTTATCATTAGTTTTCTGTGTATTTACCATAAACTTACAAGTAAAGGCTGCATATATATTATTAAAAATACAAACTAGAATTAGCTTTAAAAATTCTTTAAAATTATATACTCAATAAATTAAAGTTTGGAAGGCAGAGAAATGTTTAAAAAACATCGTATTTTCAACCATAGCAAAAGATACTTCACTGTAAATTGGGATGAGCGGTATCCTAAATGTTTATTCTGAATGTTTTGTCTAATTACATAATCTATACATATAAATGTTAGATAATGTCTTCACCTTGGCATTGAATTAAAATGTTGATATTAAAGAATAATATTTTTGTTAAATGTATACACTTTGGCAAAGGAAATATTTTAGGTAAAGGGATAAAATGTATTTGGTGACATTGGTTATAAAAATACCAGAACAATTTATAGAAATTGTTTATCACAATAAAAGATGCTTTAATAATGATGTAAACTCCTGCACTTGAGACTAACAACTTTAAAACCATGTCAGTTTCAAAGACTAGTTGGAAGTCTTTAAATTCTACTACTAAAAAGAATGGAAAATTTAAGAAATAAATATTCCACAGAAGACGAGAGACTTAGAAAATGCTCCTTTATGTTAAGTCTTTTCTCCCTAAGGATAGGTTCTTTGCTTGCTTCAAAGTAAGACTTAGTGGTTACACTAAGACAGCTGGAAACAGATCAATATTTTGTTCTGCCCCTTCATCCTTGAAATTTTACTTTAATTTTCTAGTCTCTTTCCATTTATAACGATCAGAGAGGAGAAGGTACACATGGCTCTTTTGCAGACAGCCACTTGGATAACTGTTGTTGTAATTATTACCTGTGGCACAGCAATATGGTCTGGACATTCCACGAACATGTGGTCGCTATTTGGAAAGAGGCCTGCACTTCATCAATTGAAAGCCAGTGTCATATTAAGGACTTAATGAATAATGAATAAAGACCAGCATTAACAAGAGTTAAATTAAAAGTTGTTTTTTTTTTCTTTTTACCATACAGAGCCTCTGTTTTGACTCAATATTTAATTAAATAAAGACTAGAATGATTGCTATAATAAAACACATTGTTAAAGCACATTGTAAAATATTATGAAAAAAAACATTTCATACATTTCTATTTTCATAATTTATATACCCATGAAAGTTACTCAGATTTCTCCCTTTATAGATCTTTTTGTCAGTGACTAACACTGTGTAGTTAGCTGCATACTAAATTGCTATTGACTGCATGTAATAAATTGTTAGTTGTATCAATTTTTTAACCATGAAGTTTGGTTACATTTTTAATTTTACACAACATTTTTATTATTATTTTATTTAGCTTTCAATGTATTTGTTTTATTGTGCCAATTATTGAGAAGTCGAATCATTGCATGTCATAATATATTTTCTTTAAACATATCAGTAAATAATGGTGGGTGACTTTGGTAGAAAACAATTAAATATAGTCATCAGAAATACTTCTATTGAGCTGTTATGTTTTTTAGCAATTGTAAAACCCCATGGTAGAAGAAATAGAAATATTGTGTAAGGGAAAGTCAAAAGAAACTTTCATAAAAATTACTTTGTGTACGTTTGTGTGTGTGCATGTGTGGGCTGTGTGTGTACACGTGTGAGTGCGTGTGTGCACATGTGTATTTATTTATAATGCCTGTCTTTAAAAAGCCTGGAAAATTATCTAGAGTTGTGAAAGGTTACTTTAATTAATATTGGTTTCATTTATGATATTATTTCTACATTCTAAGTAAAATACTAAAATAGCAATAGAATTAATTTTTGTAAAACCATTTACAGCTACAGTTTTTCAAATTTGTGGAAGCCTAAGAGAATTAATTAATACTATAAGATAAACAGTAAAGTGGCCATATTCTCAAAGGAAAATGCAATAACAGTAGGAAAAAATAGGTAAAATTTAAATTTTGCAAAAGTAGGGAGTAATGGATGACTTTAAAGGTAAATAATAACAGCTAGAAATTAGTATCAGGGAAAATCCAAATGCAGATAACAATAAACTAATTCAGGTAGAATCAGATCTTCCTAAAAGAGTTTGAGAATAGTATTTTGGGAAGAAGATTTTTCACTGAATCAATTTGAATGATCAAATCCAAAGGATAATAAAGAAATGTGTATATACACACACATATATAAACATATGTATAAGCATATATGTTTATAAAAGATTGTGATGAACGCTATGAAGTAAGTCTACACAAAGAAGATGGAATAGGACATGCTAATGAAGACTGGGGGAGAGTTGTTTAGTCTGTTCAAGAATAACCTCATTTCTGTAACAACATTGGAGCAGATAACTAAAGAAGATGTTTCTTGTATCATATCTGGGAGAAAGTTCTAGTTCAAGGAAATTGCAAGTAAAACAAACCTGAGGTAAGCACAAGCTTCCATGACTAAGAATTGGCAACCAGAACAGAGTGTTTGGAATGGAATAAAAAGATAGGAAATAGTAAGAGGTGAGGTCAGAAAATTAAGAGAGAGATGTTGTTAAGAGACACAGAAAAAATTTTTTAGGCCATTGTATTGCTGTGTAGGGAAGGAAAGCCATAAGGCAATTTCAAGCAGAAAATTCCCCTGATTTGACTGAATTTTCAAAGGGTCCTTTTGGCTGCTCAGTTGAGGATTTCCTTTAAAAGGACAAGGGTGAAAGCAAAAAGAGCCATCCAGAAAAAAATGCTATAATAATCCGAATAAGATATCATGGTAACTTGGATCACGATGCTCTCAGTAAAGGTATTCAGAAGTGACTAGACATTGGATATACTTTGAAGGTAGAATCAACAGTATTTAGTGACATAATACTTTGACATGGCATTTGGGAGAAAGAGTCTAAAAGAAGAGCAAAGAGAAAAACACAGGATAACTCCAAGTTTGTGATTCTGAGAAACTTAAAAAATAGCGTTACTCTTTACAAACGGAGGAGCAGGAGGAAGTAAATTTAGTTTTTGAATGTGTTATGTGTGAGATGTATAGTAGGTATGGCGGGGGGACACACAAAATAAGCTTTTGGATAATATGTCTGGAGTTCAAAAGTGAAGTCCAAAAAAGATTTTCAAACTTTTAAAATGTTGCTATATAGGGAATATCAAAGGCATAATTTTACTTGAGATCACATGCATACATACATGCAAACAAAATAATAGAAGCTTTCCAAAGAGAGAGCTCCAGATCAGTTTACATTAAGAAGGCAGTCAGTGAAAAATGGACTTAAAAAGAGCAACCAATGAGTTTGGAAGAGAAACTAAGTGAAGACAATGTGTAAAGGAGGAGAATCTTATCAACTGTGTCCAATGCACCTAATAAATCCAAGAAGATATGGACTAATAAGTGAATATTGAAGAAAACAGGTATCACCGGTGCCCTAGACACGAAGAGAAATGGCGGGATTGCAAGATAAGAATAAAGCCTGAATGTACAGAATTCAAGCCACAATAGCAAGAAAGGAATTAGAGATACATTTAGGCACTTCTTTCTAGTTGTGTTCTAGAAGAGAGCAAAGAAATCGAGTGATAGCTCGAGGGCAAGTATGGTGACGGGTGGATTTGTTAAAGATGGGAAATGCTACAGCAAGTTTAATGCTGAAGGAAATAATCTAGTAGGGAAAAGTAAAATGATACATGAAGTACAATAGTCAGATGAGACAATTGTTCAAGTGTCATCCTGAATAAATAGAAGAGAATAAATGGGCTCATCAGCATAAGTGGAGGAGCTGGTGCCCGATTATAACACAAATGATTCATTCAAAATGAATCCATTCATTTATTCAACATGCTTACTAGGTGCTATTATTTTTTGCCATTATTGTGCTAGAAAGTAAGAATACAAAATTGAATAAAACAGGGCCCATATCATGAGCATTAAAATCCAGGGGAGATGGGCTTGACATTAATCTATTTTAATACATTTTTATTGAAAAGAAGTGCTCCACTAGAGGTTCAAAATATGTTGCTGTCATTAAAGACAAAATGTGTAAGTTCCAAGAGAATGGGTAAACATTGAACTTCAAAAAGGCCTCACAGAGAGTGATAATAAACATTCATCCCAAGTTTAAATGATGGAGAGACTATTGTAATCATAAAACATAGTAAACTCAAAGGCAGAGAGGTGTCACAGGTTTAATAGATCTGTAAATAATGTGAATGGCTTAGGGTGCATTTACTGTAGTTTAGCAGGAGAGGCCAATGGTGGTCACATTCAGGATTTTCTGTGTCTTGCTGAAAATGAAATTCCTCCTATGACTTTTGGGCTGAAATATAGGAGGGATTAAGAAAGCCTGTCACATTTCTTAGTTGGGTGACTAACTGGGTGAAAATAAAATTACCAGAATAAAAGTTTGAAGTATAGATATAAATTCAAATTGTATACTCTGAGTTTGGGATGCCTGTGTGAATCCTCCCTGTTGGAAAGTATATCTAGGTGGTAATGTGTAAAGGCACTCACAGGTGTACATTTAAGACTCAGATATGGTCAGGTGCATAGCATCATCAGCAGGGGCTGATGCAAGTTTTACAGCACCAGAAGGAAGCCTGTACAATTTGTAGGCCCCTTAATAATCTATACATTCTAAAATACAATATGAAGTATAATTCCTAAAAATAAGCCCTATATAAATGAGGTTTTCTGAAGCTTATACTGTATTAGTGACCTAGTAAATCTTTTCATGAGCAGGAGCTGTTGTAGGGAAAGATAAAGTTATGGACCTAGAAGGGAATACCCAGGTTAAAGAGACGAGGGAGAAGAAAAGAAGACAAACATCTTGAGTAAGATTTTAAGTGTCCTCACCACACAAACACATAATGGCAACTAATGGTGGGGATGATGTATTAATTAATTTGATTGTGGTAATAATTTCACAATGACTTTTTATGGAGAATCATCAAGTTGGGCACCCCAAATGTACACAACTTCTATTTGTCAGTCATACCTAAATAAAACTGAATAAAAATAGCAATCAATGTAAAAGGAACTGAGGTAAAAGATTGAGAAAGAGCAGTCAAGGAGGAAATAATATAAAGAATTCAAGGAAGGAGAGGATTCCCATAGGAATATAGGTTCATACTGTATTAAATGTTATGGAGTCTTAAGGGTACGTAAGTAATTATTTTGTTATTAAGTGATTTATTAAATGAGTTATTTATATAATTTGTAAGAAGATAAGATGAAAAAATAATTATTATTTAAAAATGCTGTCTGACAGATAACTCTTATTTTGTGGCAAGACTTAACAAATTTTCTAGACAAAGAACCACAAAAGGTAACACATTTGAAACATACTGTCACTGCATCCTAAATTCATATCTAAATAACGAGTTATTTTTATAGACCTGGACACCAAAACTTCAGCAAATATATTATTTTAAATAAACCTTGAGTCACATGTACATAAGTAAGCTTCAAATAATAATTGGTTGTTTTTACTTCAGTGCAGTAAAAATATTAGTGCAACGCAGATAAAACTTGTAAAATACTACATTCATAGCATCTCATTATACTTAAAATAAAACTATCGACTCTCTTTTGAATATTTCAAAATGGATGTCAAATATTAAAATTATATAATCATCATAAAATAACTTTTTATTCAAAAGTTTCATTTTCATTCTGTCAATGTATCTGTCATCAATTAATAGACCAAAGTGTGCTTGAACAGAATGTAAAACAGGATAAAAATTGTTCTCACTTTTCAAAGTTTGTGTGTGTGTGTGTGCACGTGCATGCACGTGAATCTGTGTGATTATGCAAAAGATAAAAGGTTTTCTTGAAAGTGTTGAGGCAGCTGCACTCTTTTCAGACTGATTCCTTTTTCATGAATACAAAAGTAGCATTTAACTTATCATTGTACTCAAGGACTTATTTTATAAGCAATATAAAAGCAGCTGGGAAAATGATTTTGTTACTTTTAGCATGGTTAGGTAATTAAAATTTTCTGGATTAAAGATATTTGAGTGTTGTCTATGTTGCTGATGATAGCTCTTACTAATGATATTAGTACCGTAATTTTCCAATTTCAAATGTTAAGTATTTTTGTGTGGTTAAATGATTTTGTTGAGTCATATGGATAAATTAAGTATGAAATTGAAGCCATGTACATTTTCAGGAAATTTTGCTCTTGTACTTCAAGCTGAACAATACTTCCATAGCATCTCCCCACACATTTTTTTCTGTTGCTTTTTGTTGTTGTTGTTTTTGTCAAGGAAATGCAGGGGAAGGAGAAAGGATCACTAAGTGGTACCTTCCTCTTGTCACCATAGTGACAGGAAAATGTAATTATGCAAATAAGAAGAAATATTGCAAGGCAATAGAAGAGAAACACAACTGGATGAAGAAACTGATGTTAAGGCTGAAAGGCACACTGAGAGGTCAAATATCTAATTCCTTCATGGTCAGGAAATATTTCATTCAAGTCTTTCATAGAAAACTGAAGTTAAAAAATACTATTTTAACTTCTGATGATTTCTAGAAATGAAAATTCAACTTTGCTCTCTGTAATCATTTATTCAAATGTGCACTTACATTATTAATGCAGATTATTAGCATTTATTAGTAGTCAAAGTTACCTTGAATCTTCGTAATATTTTCAAATATACCTTAAAAATAGCAGTTGTCCTGATAATCTCCATTTTTCTGAACAAAATAAAGAGTTGTTTCTTTGCATTCACACATGCAAGTTAATTTTTCCTTTTGTTTTGTTACTTTTTCTTTGAATTCATTGTATTTGTACACTATAATTAGAATAGTGATCCCAAGTTTTATTTATTTCAAATGAAAATTAATAACTTAAATAACAGTGATGTTTAGCCAAGGTTTATTTGACACAATTTTTGTGTGTATATTGTATCGATCTCACTTGGAGGAAGAAATAATAGTATTACATTAAGAAGAAGTTTCAACTTTCTTTGGAACTATGAAAGCTGACAATTAATTTCCTTCACACTTTCTCAAAAAAAAAAAAAAAACTAAAGATCAAACTAAAGATCAAACTAAAATAACCACATATGGATCAAAAGAGAAAACAAGTAAAATCAATGTGCCTATAGTCTGTGCCCTAATATTTAAACAAGGCAGATAATCAAGTTTCAAGGTACAAGTTTTAAATTGCAAGTTTTAATTTCCGTGTATGTTGGAATATACAAATCTCTGACCATTAGAGTTACCAGGGAAGTCCAAATCAGAGTAAAGAGTTAAGCAGGGAAGAGGCAGAATAGAGGTAAGAGCAGAGTCCTGAAGAGAAACAGAAAATATTAATCAGGGTTATCCCAAGAAAGAGCCGTTTTCACATGAGTGTGAAATTATTAAAGACAGGCCAGAGATCTGCTGGATCAAAGAACATACTACTGAAATTGTCTGACAGGTACTGTAGCAAGTTAAGTTGGAGAACACGGTGTTCCTTAGAGGCATGATATTCATAGTAAAATAAAAGTGCCACCAAACTACAACAATATCAAGGACTGAGAATAAATCTGATAAGCCAAGAAGCATGTATTAATGGAACAGACATAGAGGTGAAAAGAGAATTGGACATACCAAAACTAAGAATCACACTGGTTACCCAAAGCCTTCTACACCTCTCCTCCCCACTCAGACTGAACTGATTATTGTTTTAAGAAAATCCAATGAAAATAACTATGAATTGAAAAAACCATAGTTCTCATTTTAAAAACAGTGTAAGAAGAAAAAATAATCAAAACTTTTCAGTAGATAAATATATTCCCTCTCTAACACATGCACATACACTGAAACATGATGGAAAGAAAAACTGGATCTTCATACTCATTTGAATACAAGTAATTTAACCAACACTGAAGAAAGGAGAGAACATTAAAATCAGAAATTCACAATGTCAAAACACGCATGACAAGACAGAAAGATAAGAAATGATCGCTGATAAAACTCAGAAAAGAGATGAAAGAAAAAGATAAAATTCTCTCCAAAATGAGGCCTGAATTACATTGCGTCCAATGAAGAAGAGAGATGAGTGAACTTACAGTAAGGAATACACAAAATAGAACAAAAGTACAATTTCCTTTATCTCATTCTTTAATAAATCCTCTCCAATAAGGCTGTGCCCCTGTGCTTTTCCACTAAACAAATTTTTCAAGAGCATCAATCACCCGCACACTGGTAATTCCACTGGATCGTCTCTTTCCTTCTGGGAAATCAGCAGCATATAACACAAGTGATCACTGTCTTCTCATTAATATTCTTATATTTGCACTTTGGCTTTAAGAGTGCCACACTTTGTTGGTTTTCCCCCTACCTCTCTATTTATTCTCAGTCTTATTTCTGGTTCCTTCTCTTGACCTGAAAACCTTGGGTAACCCCAGAGCTCAGTCCCTAGGTGTCATATTTTATTTGCACGTAATTCATTTGTTGATCTCAATAGTCTTGTGATTTTCATTAATATTTATTCACTGACAAGTATTAAATGTGTACGTCCAATCTTGTAGTTTTCCCTGAACTGCAGTCATTAAAGGGGTCTCTGAGAAAGGTGTAAAAAGTTTATATTCCCCACGGAAGATAAAAATTTAATATCCTCCACTATTGTGGAAGTTTATGTGGACTATTATGGTTTTATCTTTCTCTATTAAATTTCATCATCATTTCACATTGTATGTGTTTAATTATTTATTTATTCGCTGTCTTCACAAATGTAAACTCCATATGTCTAGCGCCTAGAGCTGTGTTTCATACATACTATGAGTTCAAAAAACAGTTTTTGAATAGCAAATGAATGAGTGATTAATAAATCACTATCACTCAACAGTGAGTTAAAATCCTATATTTCTTCAATAGGTATATTATTAATGCACATAATTTATCGCCATATAAAGATTAATTGAATATGTAAAATATTATTTGTGAAGGTGATAGTTTAATTACTTTCTGTAAGATACTTTGGAAAAAAGGTTAATATTAAAATATTCTGATTTTAGATTCATGTTTCTAGTAAGGTGTACATGATTATATGTTTGGCTAATGTACCCTGGATGTTTTAATTTTAGATTGATTAGGCTGCATTTAGTTTTATTAAGGAAAAAAAAATCACTTTTTTCTTTGGGTGACTAATTTTGAAAAGAACCATGTGTTTTACTTCTAGATTCACCTATTGCTTTCCTACAGTGCCTGTATGATCCATTAATTTTTAACAAGTCACATGTCACATTCCACTAATTATATACTTAGAATTTTGCATTACATTTTAAAAGGTAATATTATTTTCTATGTAATGGTTATTATCATTGGCATAAACACAGGTAGAAAGACTTTATAATTTAAAAAAAAATTTCCCATTTATTATAAGGCTGAAAGGCATAAAGTTAACATTTGCAATTATTTTTGTGTGGTTTGTTTCACTGATTGATGAGGGCTTTAATTATCCTGTTCTTGGTCATGAGGGAATCTCTCATAAATGCTGTTATGTTTCAAATATATGTGTGTGTGTGTGTGTGTGTGTGTGTGTGTGTGTGTGAAAGAAACACAGAAATGTATAAGTGGTTCCTAAACTCATCCAGTTCATTGATTCACAATAAATAGATTGGAAACCTTTGTCAATGCTGTCAGTACCCTGTCTATATCCTCTTAATTATGCCTCAATGCATAGCAGCTAGACTTCCAAATGCCAACAAGTGCAGTTCTTTGCTCATAGGCTTTCTCTAGCCACTAGCCCTGCTTTGCTTCATCACGTGGCAATCCAGAAGTGCCAGGAAACTAACAATTTCAGAATCAACCTTAAACAGATGACTGATGAGAGTTGGGATTCTACATACTTAAAGGGGAAGCGGAGTAGAAAATCCAGAGGTGTATATTTTACACTGCTCTTAGATGTATCTGAAGAAAGCAAGCTCCAGATACACAGTGATACTTTAATTGATAGAGACATTGATTTTTTCCCTTTTCCTACCTTGCTTCCCCCATCTACTTAATGTGCTATCTGGGATTGGTTCCTTGATTCATTTCTTCTTCCTGCTGTAATACATTACCACAAATATAGTGCTTAAAACAATGCATATTTATTATCTTAGAGTTCAGGAGGTCAGAAGCTCCAAATCAATGCTATTGGATCAAATTCAAGATGAGAGCATGATTGGTTGTTTCTGGAGGCACTAGCAGAGTATCTATTACCTTGATAGCCCCCTGCCAACCACTTATAAGGACCATTGTGATGGCATTTAGCCCACTTAGGTAGTTCAGGATAATCTCCCCATTCCATAAGGTTTAATTAAATCAGAACTAAGAAGTCTCATTTCCCAAGAAAGACAGGACACCTTCACAGGTTCAGGGATTAAGTTATGCATACTTTTGAGGAAACATTGTTCAGCCTGACACACATCTCAAATAAATTAAAGGCACTTGAGACCTTGCTTCAGGTCCTTCTTGATACCGATACCTCATCTAGAATGGTGTAACATATTGAATAGAAATTTACTAAATTAAAAAACTTAGGAACAGAAAGTTCCTCATTTTTCATACAGTTTATGCCAAGAATCTTTGATTTTGGGTGACAGTTTTCTAATAATTCTGATAATTTTTGTATAAACAGTGAAAATGCAAAAACAAGAATTTCCTTGTACAAGAGTTCCTTCCTAGCATTTTTGGAATAGTGTAAGGGGGAGGAATTGCTATGTTAACATTTGTTCTATCAAACTTCATAGATAGATTTCTGTCATTAAATTTAATTAGCTTTCAGAATCCAAAGCTACAATTCAAACTCTGGTAAAATTTTAGAAAGGAAACAACATAATATTAATAGAAAAAACAATACAAATAATAAAAGTAAAAATATATGGAATAGTTACTATATGCAACACAAACTATTAGTGCTTTCTATGCATTATATTATTTGATAAGTAACAATAACTTAAGCTGGAAATTATATTATCTATATTTTGCAAATGAGAAAATAAGTGTTAAGGAACTTTCCCAATTCACATGACTTGGGAAAAAAATGTGTTGTATCCATAACACATTTGTGAAGAGTACTAGCGAAGTTCATATGTTGAGGAAAATACATTCCATGAGAGATGGGATTCTGTGCTAAGGACCAGAAATGACAGCGAGAAAACCTGTTATGTTCAAATAACTGCATATAGTTCAGTGTGAGGAGGGATGTAGGTAATAAAGAACCATGAGGCTAGAAAGTGCAGCAGAGAGCAGATTCTAATCTAAATGGTCCTTTCTATTATACCTAGTGAGGAATATGAATTCATTAAAATAATTCAATGAGAGGATGAAATAATGCCATTTGGATGCTGAGGATAACACATTTTGCAGAATGGTAAACGACTTGTAATGACACAAACCTAAAAAATATTCAGTCAAGAGACAATAGTCACAGAGAAAGAAAGTAGTATTGGGGAATAAAAAATGAATCATGTCACGAGGTAATTAAAAATGTAAAATTGACTGTTCTCCTTGATTAAAAGTTAGCACAGATCAGTCATAATATGGCACATCATGAAAGAAATGTGGAGAAAAGAGCGGAGGTTGTGAATGAAGATGAGGGTGACATATTTTTAGATGTCTTTGATAAATCCACATGGAAGGTGTGGTTCCAGATCTTATGAGAGAAGTCTAGACCAGAAGTGTAAAATCAGAAGATGTTGGCATTTAATAAGAATAGATGACGTAGGAATAGATGAGATGCCCAAAGAAAGAGTGACCATTATATTGCATGAATGTAAGACAGAGTCTAAGACAGATCTATGAAAGGTTTCAATGCTAATACTTTAGTACAAGAAGTTTCCCCTACATAGGTTGAGAGTGAGGTAGAAGAAAAATCAAGAGAATTTATGTGTTGGTGAATAATGGGGACAGAGGTTAAGTGGATGAGGCAATGGAGTCAACGATTACTGCTATTTCTCTAAAGAATTTTTACTTCAAAGTACAGGAGAAAGCTAACGCTGAAGATGAAGTTAGCTAAGGGATAAGGGAGAGGAGTTTTTTTAAAATATAAAAATATCATGGAATTTAGAGTTGTGAATAGTAAAAGAGATGAGCACAAAGAGAGAAGCAGAAAATACAATATGTGGCAGGTATAAAACTCAGTACAAGCTTTAATGCAATATCGGTAGAAGATATGGATAAATTGTGAATAAAGGTAGAAGTATTACTCTTACTATTGCATTTAGTATGTCTTCAAATGTTTGAATGCCATTACGACTCAGGTTTGTGTTAGATATTTCAGATATAAAAGTTTAAAAAGAAGAAAGAGTTTGATTATATTGATGGAAATGTTAAATAAATAAAATCATTAGTAAGATAATAAATAATAAAGGAACAGTGCATTATCAAAGGTTAATCCTGTGAAACATAGAATTTGTTAGGGATATCAGGAGCCAGTAATGGGTCTGTAATTTAAATTTGGGTATTGTTAATAAACAGAAGACATAAGGCAAGAGACTGAGTCACTTACATATCTGAGGAAAGCATATCTCAAGCACAGATATGGGTATGGCAGAGGCCCTGAATGAGGAGCCCATGTGCCTGGAGCAGAGAAAAAAAAATGGAAAGTAGAACCTGAGGTGGGGAAAATGAAGAGGGGCCAAGATTGTGTAGGGCCCTTGGAACTTTAAAAGACTTTGGCTACTACTCGGATTGAAATGGAAAATCACTTGATGATTTTAGAGGAACATATAATCTTATTTGTATTTTAATAGAATCACACTCACTGCTGTGTTGAGAATAAACATTTGGGAGAAAGGCTGGATAGAGGAAGACCAGACTTGAGGTTACAGTGGTAATCCAGATGAGAGATGCTGGTGTCCCGGACTAGGGAAATGGAGGTGGTGATAATAAGAAGTGGTATTCTGGATAGACTTAAAAAGGTTTGAGAAAAGGGGAAAAGAAAAAAATGCTTATCTGGGAACAAATAGTTATCAAGCATCAGGGAGAGAACTAAGTAAATTTAGTATGATTGGAATGTAGTAATAAAGGTTTGTTTGTGATTTGTACTAGAAATTTAAAGTGGGTGCAATCTGCATAACTTCATATTTTCCTCCAGACACCTTCAATGCAGGGAACAGGCTCAGAGTAAAGTGAGAGCTGCATTTAACCAGGTTTGTGGTTTCACCAATTAAGTACTCTGTAACAAGCGTGTAGAGTCAATTTATATGTGAGGATATAATTTTAATAACTGGCCATGTATTTAAGCTGCATATAGAGGGAAGAGAGCACACCAAGACTTCAGAGACAGCAAACATCAATTGAATTGATGTATTAGAGGCCCTGGGGTGGCCAGACGGTCAAAAGATTGTTAGCATGAGACAGTAGAGGGAGTTATGCAAAGATATGATGTTATAAATAGAGTGTGGATAAATGGCATGGTGATATTACCTAAGGAGGACTTCAGGCAGAGAATGGAGACAGATGTAAAGAGAAACACTGCACACATAAGAGGGGGTAAAGAGCAAAGAAGAGCAACATATGCTGACATGTTTTAAGATTTGGTTTTACCAGGCTGAGAGTGAAGTAACTGATTTTGAGAAGAATGACCCATGTATGAAATACTTGCTAAAGAGGTGTAAAAACAAAACACATAAGGTTTTGCTATCTAGTGCCAGATGTTTAATCTAGATCAGTTACCTTGACTTTAATGTAATATCAGTTTGGCTGAATATGCAATTTATCTTCCCTATCATTTTCTGAGTACTGATGAAGGTAAGGGAAATATTTACCTTAATCCATCACTTTGAGATTGCTAAGTGTAGGATATGAAATGAGAGCTCATGCAGATGTCCTGGATGGCCTGATTATGCAAGCAGACAGAGGTGTTTCCACAGGGTGAACACATAATGATCTAGACACGAATCTGGTGGTGGCAGTAGGATGCTGATAAGATATCCTGCACATATGTGAAATGTGAAAGAATGAGCTCGATCCCAGAGAGGGCCTCATAAGAGAGGCTAGAATTCACTTAAGACAGAGAACTGAATGGAGAACAAGTTACCCTGTGAAAGAAACTGACGATGTAATGCAGTTTAATGATTATGAAAGCAGGATTCCATAGAGGATGGATTTTCTGGAATGGATGTTTGTGTCCCTTCAAAATTCATATGTTTAATTCTAACATCCAGTGTGATGGTGTTTATAGCTGAGGCCTTTTGGATGTAATTAGGTCATAAGGATGGAGTCCTCCTAAACAGAAATAATGCCCTTTTAAATGTAGAAACCAGAGAGCCACTAGATGCTTCTCTTCCTGCCATGTGAGGATACAAGTAAAAGTTGGCATTCTTCACCCTGAAAGAGCGTCTACACCGTAACACAATCATATTGGCACCTTGAACTCAGATTTCCAGGCTCCAGAACTGTGAGAAATAAATGTTAGTTGTTTAAGTCACCCAGTCTATGGTATTTGTTACTGCAACCTGAACTAAGACAGTGAATAATGTAACTTGATGTTGACTCACAGAGAATCACACTTTATTTAGTCACATAGCCCTAACCAGGAAGAAGACCCCAATAATTAATAAGTAAAGATATGTGTGTATCCATTTCTCCTCTGTTCACAAGTGTGGTTGAACAAGATGCAAGGTTTATGGCCCAGTTTGTAGGGATGGAGGTTATGCCAGAAATAACCTATATAAAATATCTGTATGAATTCCTGGTTTGTGTGTGTGTGTGGGGTGGGGGGTAGGAGGGAATTAGGAGAGGGGGTGGACTCTTATTTTATATATTATCTGAAAAATAAGAAAGGGTTTTGCTTTTTTATTTTTTTCTTCTTCTGTGAATAAAAACATGGAATAAAATGGTAAATCTATTCAGATAGTTTCAATAATTCTCACAACGTAAGTTACCATTCATCTTTTCATTAACTCAACAAACATTTATTAGGCATCTATTATGTTCCTTAAATAAAGCTAAGGATTAAGGAGAGGGGTATATTAAGCTGAATCATATGGCATTTTTGTTTTTACTAAGCAAAAAATAGCTGAAAAGTGGTAAAATCATATAATTCAATACAGTAAAAGGTATAATCTTATATTATTCTGTTTTCATGCTGCTGATAAAGACATATCTGAGACTGGGAAGAAAAAGAGGTTTAATGGATTTACAGTTCCACATGGCTGGGGAGGCCTCACAATCATGGCAGAAGGCAAGGAAGGGCAAGTCACGTCTTATATGGATGTTGTCAAGCAAAGAGAGAGAGCTTGTGCAAGGAAATTCCCACTTTTAAAACCATCAGATTTCATGAGACTCATTTACTATCATGAGAACAGTGCGGAAAAGACCTGCCTCCATAATTCAATCACCTTCCACCTGGTTCCTCCTATGACAGGTGAGGATTGTGGGAGTTGCATTTCAAGATGAGATTTGGGTGGGGGCATAGTCAAACGATAGCAAATGTCTTCCACCAAAAATCTCAGAATTCAGTGTAAATTTTTTAAAAAAGGAACAATATTATGAAATATAGAGTGATAAATGTTATGCTGATCAAAGATTTTAGGAGGATTTCCTTCTCAGATTATTGTAATACATAATACGTCATGGTAATATGTACAATGCATTGATTGAACGGGACTAAGACCACAGATATAAAACATGGACATTTTAAATTCACATCTCAAATAATGCCTGAGTTTTCAGAGTTATGTGCTGACAAAAAACTGACAACAAAAAACTTGGGAATCTTTACAAAACCAGTAGTACACTGCTACTTGTTAGAAGTTTGGCATCCTTTGATGATCATGCTTTAACAGAAACAAAATCAAGCAATATTTGTAAATCCATAAAATTTCATTTAAAGAGATAAATCAGAGAGTATATTTTAGAGAGAAGGGCTCTGTGTTTGGCCAATAGGTATTTAGGAGTGAAACAGATATGAGTATATGCACATGCTTTGCCCATACTGTATAGTAACTCTGCTTCTCCTTCTGTTTATGTGTTTATCTATCTTGTCTCTGTTCCTATTTCTGTCTCTTCTCCATAATGAACACTATTTCTTCTCTTTAACATATCAACTAGTATGGACTTGCATCTTCTCAGAAAGAAAAAAAAATAATTGATTTCCAATAAAACAAACACAAGACAACTGTTCTTCTGCTCTATATGTAACAATGTTTATCTTAGAAGTATAAAGTAGGGTGAAAGGAAAAGCCTAATCAATGAAAGTTGGAAGCTAGGAAGTAAAAAACAAAACCAAACAAAAACACTAGAATTATGGAATATGTGTTACTTTGTATCATTTGGTACCCTCAAATATATTTCTATATGACTTTTTATTATTACTGGTATAAACAACTTTTATCCCTCTTTTATTTTTAATATGTATTCTATATATGGCCTTCACTCTACAAAAAAGATGTCTGTTTTTACCTCTTCTTTCTTTTGAAGCAGTTCTACAGGTGAGTAAAGAAACTTTTTGTCTCATTACATTTTGATTTTGAACATATTCCCTCCTCAAATTAATTAATTTATTCCACCAGAGGGAAAACTCCATAAATAGTAGAAGGGAGGGAGGAACAGCTGATGTAGTCAACTCAAGACAAAATTGTGTAAAAATGAGAGCTTTATTAAGGGTCCATTACTTTCTTGAAAATAAAATAATTTTCAGATATTGGAAGTAAAATGATAAGGATAACTTTTTTTCTCTTTCAAAAGAGCCTAAAATGTATTTCTTACAAAAATGCACTAATGTTTGCAGTGAGAAACTGAAAAATTGTCATTTATAAATATTGATTTCTAACCTCTTCTCCCAATTAAGCATGTATGTTCTGACTTAATTTAAATATACAGATATCCAGATATTTTCAGTGAATATGATTAATATTCAAAGAGGAATAAATTATAGTTACAAAAACTAAATTCCATTATTAGTGAGATTTAAATACTGAGCATCTTTCTACACTTGACTTTACAGTGTCCTGATATTTGAGAACATCATAACATACAATTCAATTAATATGTATAAACATACACATGGTTCAAATTAACAAAATCAATTCAAAGATTTTTTTCTGTGTTGTTTTTTACTTGCAACAGAATAAATTATCACAAGTAGGATGTGCCCTGAGATCAAAGTCCCTTGCAATTTTGTGTAACATAAAGATGTAATTAATTATATGTGCAACAAGTATTTGATATTCTTTTATGCATAAAGAAAATATTCATCAATAAAAACACTGATACTGTAGAAATTATGGTTTGGTAGGGGCTAAAATAAATAGGTACCAATAATTCAAGCCTAGGGTAGAGAGAGAAGGAAGTGTTACAGAAGTTATTTACAGCAAAGAAAATAATGAAAAATTTTGTAGGGGAGGTTTTTTTTTGTTTTTGCTTTTTTTCTTTCTTTTTTTTTTTTTTTTTACAGTCTTTGAAGAAGTAACATATAACATGCTATTCATGGAGAAAAGGCAGTCTAGGAAGAGAAAAATATTCAGCAAAGATACAAAAAAGTGTCATAGAAAATTGGAAGATATTTTATTTTTGCAGGGCATTTAAAGGAGAAAGTTCTAGAAAAATATTTAGGAACTAGATTTTCAGGAGTGTAAGAGTGTTTAAAGCTAAGGTAAGTTGAGAGACTACGTATTTACATTAAATACAGAGAAAGTTATATTTTATTGGAAAAAGGATATTTTGGTATATTAGACCGAGTAATTTTGCATGTACTACTTTACTATACATAATGAGATTTCAATACTACTAAAGTATTTTTATCAAAACATTATTTCTAATAGTAAAATTAGGAAATAACTTTTATATTTCCTGTATGTAAGTGACAAAATGCCACAATCCACATAGAATAATAAGTTATCTTCAAAGATGATATTCTTCAGGAATATTAATCAGTGTGGGGAAAAGTTGATTATATAAGAAAGCCAAAATGCAGGATATAGTTTTATACAGGTGTATTTATATAGGTTGCATTTGTATATGCTACTTTTATATCCATGGATTTTTCTATATATTATATCCACATATTTCTTTATATATTTTATCTCAGTATCAAGAAACTCCATGACATTGTTTTAAAGTTTTTATAGTTATTTTTAGACAATGAGTTAATTATTTCATAACATTTTATAAACTGCTCCAATGAATATGTATTACTTTTGGAATCAAAAGACTACAAGATGACCACTTTTTAATTCCATATTTTCCCAACAATCACTTCTTAAAATTTAAGGTTGTATTCAGAAATAGTCAATAGTGAACACTAAAATAATAGGTTTCATAGTTATTGTTCAAGGATGCATATGAAAATATAGCTGGGAATGAACAATCCTAAAATTAAATTAAGAAAATAACTCAACTTGCAATAGCATTGAAAATAATGAAATAGGAAGAAATTTAACAAAAATGTAAAGTTTATACTCTGAAAATTATAAAACACTATTGAAATAAATTAAAGTTGATCTAAATAAATAAAAAAACTCACGTTCATGTATTGAAAAACTTAACATTGTTAAGATGGCAATAATTTCTAAAATGACCTACAAATTCAATGCAATTTCTATCAGAATCCCAGCTGAGTTATTTGTGGAAACTGAGAAGATGATTTAAAATTCACGTGAAATTGCAAAGGACCTAGGATAACCAAAACAATCCTGAAGAAGAATAAAGTAGAATCCACATTCTTTCATTTCAAAACTTACTACAAAGGAATGGTAATCAACACAATATGTCACTGACACATAAAGATCAATGGACGCACGTTTAGATCAATGGTAGACTGATTTTCAGCAGGAATGCCGAGATAATCTAATGAAGAAAGAATAGCATTTTCAATAAACAGTGCTAGTTTAATGAAAAAGTCACATGCAAAAGAATAAATTTGAACTCTTAATTCACACCATATACAAAAGTGAAATTAAGTTAATCAAAGGCCTAAATGTAAGACCCAAAGCTTAAGACTTCTAGAAAGAAATATAGGGATAAATCTTCATGACCTTGGATTTGGCAAAAGTTTTTTAGATATGATACAGAAAGCATAAGTGACAAATGAAAAATTAAATTTAGAAGTCATCAAAATGTACAATTTTCATGCCTCAAAGGACATTATCAAGAAAGTAAAAAGACAACCCACAAAATGACTGATGATGTTTGCAAATTACATATCTGACAAGGGACTTAATTATGGAAAACAGTCTGGCAATTCCTCAAATGACTAGATGTAGAGTTAACCATACGATTAGACAATTACACTTCTGCGTATATACCCAGAAAAAATAAAAACATATTTCCACAGATGAACTTGTGCATAAATATTTATGGCAATATTTGAGATAGGCAAGAAGTGGAAACAATCCAGTTGACTGTTGATAGACAGAGGGAGGGACCAAGTGTGTATCCATAAAAAATGAAGTACTGCTACCTGTGACAATATGGATGAACCTTGAAAACACTATGGCTAGAGAAAGAAGACAGTCACAAAAGACCACATTTATAATTCAATCCATATGATGGTCCTGTACAGGGAAAAAGAGAGTAGAGATGAAGTATCCGTGGTATAAAGCTTAAAATTTTTAAGTTAATCAAATTAAAATTTTATGTCTGTGTTAGTGAAGGGGTAGATGTGTCTCATCTTCATTTCTTGTGTAAATTGCGGGGCTTGGAAGGAAAAGGTTTTGCTGTTTGTTTGTATATTCATTTGTTTTATTAATGTTTACTCGAAGGTAGATATTTATATGCCTTCTTCCTGATTATTTCTGAAAAGCTTTACTTAAATATTCCTTTCTTAACACTTTCTTTCTTAACACTTTCAATCATATAACCTTCCATTGCAAATACAGAAAACCGATAACATTACTGGAATGATGTTAACTGATACTCTTGTAGGAATATATAATTCAAAACATTTTTCTTTGTTTAAAAGGTAAAATATCATAAAATTTACTTATGCAATCTAACTTCACACCTAAAGGAACTAAAAAAAAAAAAAATGAACAAACCAGCTCCAAAGCTAGAAGAAAATAAATTATTAAAATTATAGAAGAACTTAAAGAAATTGAGATGCAAAAATCCATACAAAATATCAATGAAACCAACAGCTGATTCTTCAAAAAAAAAAAAAAAAATTGATAGATTCCCAGCTAGGGTAACAAAGAAAAAGTAAGAAAATTCAAATAAGCACAATCAGAAATTATAAAGGTGATATTACAAGTGATCCCACAGAAATACAAAAGATCTTCAGAGACTGCTATGAACAACACTGTGCACCCGAATTAGAAAATGGGTAAATTCCTGGAAGCACACAATCTCCCAAGATTGAATTAGGAAAAGATTGAAACCTTAAATAGTCAAATACACATTTCTGGAATTGAATCAGCCATAAAGAACCTTCCAACCAGGAAAATTCCCAGACCAGACAGATTCACAGCCAAATTCTACCAGATATAAAAAGAAGAAATGATATCAATTCTACTAAAACCATTGTAAAAAATTGAGGAGGAGGGGCTACCAAAATCTGGCAGAGTCACAATGAAAAAACAAAACTTCAGAACAATATCCCTCATGAATACAGAAACAAAAATCCTCAGTTAAATAATAGAAAACCAAATCCAACAGCATGCCAAAAAGTTAATATGCTACAATCAAGTAGGATTTATTCCTGAGATGCAAGGCTGGTTCAACATATGCAAATCAATAAATATGATTCACCACATAAAGATAAGCCAAAGCAAAAACCCTACAATCATCTTCACAGACATAGAGAAAGCTTTCAATAGGAACCAACATATTTTATGAAAAACCCTAATCAGACTAGACATTGAAGGAACATACCTCAAGATAATAAGAGCAGTCTATGGAAACTTACAGCAAACATCACACTGAATCGGCAAAAGTTAGAACCATTCCCCTTGACAACAGGAACAAGACAAAGAGGCCCACTCTCACCACTGCTATTCAGCATAGTAATGGGAGACATGACATGTCCTAGCAATCAGGCAAGAGAAAGAAATAAAGGAAATCCAAATAGAAGTCAAACTATCTCTCTGTACTGATTATATAATTCTCTACCTGCCTGAAAAATCCTAAAGACTCAGCCAAAAGGCCTCTAGAATTGATAAACAATGTTAGTAGAGTTTTAGCATACAAAATCAATATATAAAAATTAGTAGTATTTCTATACACAAACAAATCCAGTCTGAGAGTGAAATCAGGAACACAATTCCACTTCTAACAGCCACAAAGAAAATGAAATACCTAGGAATAAACTTAGTTGAAGAGGTGAAAGATCTATACAAGCAAAACTAAAAAACACTGCTAAAGAAATCAGAAATGACAAATAAATGGGAAAATATTCTATGCTAAAGCATTGGGAGAATCAATATTGTAAAAAGGGCAGTATTGCCCAAAGCAATTTACAGTGCTATTCCTAGCAAACTCCCAATGTCATTCTTCACAGATTTAGAAAAAAATATTTTGACATTCATACAGAACCAAAAAAGAGCCCAAACAGTCAAAGCAATCCTAAACAAAAACAACAAAGCTCAAAGCATCATACTACCCAACTTCAAACTATACCATAAAGCCATAGTAACCAAAGCACCTTGGTACTGGTATGAAAGCAGACACATAGACCAACGGAACAGATTAGAAAACTCAAAAACAAAGCTACACACCTACAACCATCTGTTCTTTAACAAGACTGACAAAAACAAGTAATGAGGAAAGGACTCCATATTCAATAAATGGTGTTAAGATAACTGGCTACATATACGCAGAAGATTGAAGCTGGGACTCTAACTTTCACCATATGTAAAAATTAACACAAAATGGATTAACAATTTAAATGTAAGACCTAAAACTATAAAAACCCTGAAAGGCTAATAGGAAATACTTTTCTCAACACTGGCCATGGCAAAATTTTTGGCTAAGTCCCCCAAATAAATTGTAATAAAAACAAAAATAGACATTTTTGATACATCAATATAGTGGCTATCTAGAAGCTATGTTTTCAGCAAGTTCCATTACCCCTTCTCTTGCTCTTTTTCACTTCCTCACTACTCTACCAAAAATGCTGATGAAGTAACCTACTAAAGAAGGCAATATGTCTAGCCTTGGCTAGATGTATTGTTGAGAAATTCGTACATAGTCTTGTGAGGATCTGCTTATATGTGATGATTTGCATTTCTCTTGCTCCTTTCAAATGTATTTGTTTTTGAATTTCGGTAATTTGATCATAATATGTCTCAGTGAAGATTTCTTGATATTCAGCTTATCTGGGATTTTTTCAGCATCACTAATGTGGATTTTCATTCCGCTTTGCTTGAGATTTGAGAATACATCATTTCTTCACATATTCTTTCTATCCCTTTCTCTTCTCATTATAGGACTCCATAGTTTGCATATTTGTTTGCTTAATGCTGTATTTCATGGTAGGCTTTCTTCATGCTTTTAATTAGTTAATTATTTATTTTATTACTTATTTATTTATTTTGAGATGGAGTCTCACTCTGTTGCCCAGACTGGAGTGCAGTTGAACAATCTTGGCTCACTGCAACCTCTAGTTCCCAGGTTCAAGCGATTTTCCTGCCTCAGTCTTCTGAGTAGCTGGGATTACAGGCACACGCCACCATGCCCAGCTAATTTTTATATTTTTAGTAGAGACAGGGTTTCACTATGTTGCTCAGGCTGGTCTTGAACTCCTGACCTTGTGATCCACTGGCCTCAGCCTCCCAAAGTGCTGTGCTTACAAGCGTGAGCACCAGGGCCCGGCAGCTTTTTATTTATTTTTAAATTTTTGTTCCTCTGAATGAATAATTTTAAATGATTTCTCTTTATTTTTGCTGATTCTTTCATCTGCTTGATTGAGTCTGTTATTAAGTCTCTCTATTATTTTTTTTATCTCCCTCATTATATGTTTTAGTTCCAGAATTTAATTCTTTTTTACGGTTTTTAACTCTTTGCTGAATTTTTCATTTTGTTCATGTATTGTTTTCCTGATGATGAGATGTCTGTGTTCTGTGGCTGACTGAGCTTTTTAAAAATGATTGTTCTTAATTCTTTACTGGGAAATTTATAGATTTCTATTTCTTTGGGGTGGTTATTAGAAAATTACTGTGTTCTTTTGGTGATGTAGTTTTTCCCACATTTTCATGTTTCTTCCAGATTTTTATTGATGTTTTCACATGTGAGGGAACAATAATGTCATCCAGCCTTAAAGGATAGGTTTCAGTGGGGAAAGACCTTCACCCAAAGGTGAATGCAAACGTGCTAGATGGGTTGGGTGCAGAAGTGTCAGCTAGGGGGAGAGTACAGTGGCATAATCTCCATGCAACAACATTTACTGAGGTCAGTATTGAGAAGACTGTGGGAGTTCTTGGCAGTCAAGGTTGCAATTGTCTACAATGACAGCAAGAATAATTTGGTTCTTGGTGGTGGAGGCTGCTGAAATCTTTCTGTTTTATTTTTCTCCTTGGAAAGAAATTATTTTCAATAGTATTACTCTTGGCACTGGGTTCAACATTGGAATAAACTCACAGTGGCAGTAGTGCCTTTGTCTAATTTGAAGGCATACATGGAGTAGATGTAAAGCTGAGTCCTGAAGCATAGGCATGTATTAACTGATTGCAACCCTGGGTTTCTGGGTATAGACTCACCTCTTGTGGTAATATGCCAGTGTGTGGAACACAGGTGTGTCTGCTATGGTGGTGGTGTCAGTGTCTAGGGAATGAGTGTACTCAGAGTAGCTGTGGAGCCAGAATCCAGATCGTGGTATGCATAGAGCAAACATGGGTCTGTGGTCTAGACATGAAAACAATTGAGGGCGGGGAAGAAATGGCACTTTAGCTGGGTGTACAATGGTATCTCTTTGTTTCTTGAGGGTCTCTGGCAGTTGCAACCGTATTGATGTCCTTAGCACTAAAGGCTGCTGTTGTCCTCTGCCTGGCAGGCCACGGGAGACCTGGTGGCACTTGCCACATGGCTGATGTTGATAGCCCCTGCCCTTTTTTGTTTCTAGTCATCTCCAGATGACTCAGCTATGCTTATCTCCCCAGCAATATGAGTGGAGTGAAACCAAAGTGGGTCCTTCAGGCAGTGCCCCAAAAACCCGAAGAGGCTGTTTGCTTGTCCTGTTCTCCTTTTGCCTATTAAGGGAACTCACGGACTGAGGAGCCTCCTCTCACTACTCAACTGTGCTGACTTGTGCTGAGACAGAGTGATGCAGGCAAAATGAAGCTGTTCTTTCTACTTGTTCTGTGCAGTTATTCTCACTTTCTTTTTTTTTTTTTTTTTTTTGGTTCTATGTTGCTGCAGTTTTTTTAACTGGAGTACTTGAGTTCTGAACCCTTCCAGAGTGACTTTTGTTCATGGATAGCTCTGTGTGTGTTTTTTTGTTTTTGTTTTTTGTTTTGTTTTGTTTTGTTTTTGGCGGGGGGGAGGGGAGATGAAGGCTGGGACCTCCCACTCTGCTCTTTTGCTGATATCACTCCCCTTTTATCAGTTATTTATACAGTTTATTTGCCTGACATTTTACCAAACCTGAAAAACTAAAGGATTAAACAGCAAATATCCAAGATGTCTTATTGTACGAGGTAAAGAGATGTGGATACTTAACCAAATTAAAACCACATTTAATTAAAATCTCATGTGTTTAACTCACACTAGCCTATGAAATATTTGAGGGAACATAGTATATTTTATTTATTTGTGTATTTTCAGTATGTAGTTCAGTACCTGTCTCATGATAATGTCTATATATATGTGTTTTATGAACATGTAAAAGAGGGAAAGAAGCAAGAGTAGAAGCAAGATTTTAAAAAATAGAGATATGTATGAAAAATGTGAAACAATGTGTTCCTTTTTAAATGAAAGCAAATGCACTTTAATTTATGCCACCAAACTTGGCATTATTTAGCAGTAATGGGGATAACGTTTTCTGCGGCATCAAATCCATTCACTTTGTCTTTGAAAATCCGTAATTTGAAGTTGTTCACATGCTTCCATATCAAGTCAACTTTCATAAAATCAGTTATAGAATCACTTCCTTTGTGTGTAACTAATACTCCTTCCACCAATAACAGATATCCATGGCATTAACTCGCATTCAAAAAGAGGACATAATCTAAGAGGCATTTCTTCCAGACAAATAGAGATAAAAATTAAATATTTCCACTTATTTATTAAGGGGTCTGGGAAGGAGAAAGACAAACGGGAAGTCCTGGAATGCCGATATCATGATCTCTCTATTAGCTGAATTCTCAAAGGAATGTAGTAGAATTGAACATATAAACCAAAAGCAAAAAAAGGGTTTGTACCTGCTCTCCGTATCTTGAATTCTGACTGGATTATATTTGCAAGGTGGTCTCATGCAAGTGTAGGAAGGCTGGAGTATAGTAAAAGGTGGCAGTGGATTATGGTGAGTCACGGAGGAACTGGCCTGCATTTGCTGTTTTGAACCTCTCTAGCTCCCTTTTGGCATGAAAGGTAACAGAAATTTCTACATACTCCACTGCAGAAGCAAAATGAAGTTGAATTAAGAGCCTAAAGACTTGCCTATCATAGCCATAGTGACAGATGTGGTAAATTCCACAGAGCTCATGATGAAGCAAACTAGTCAGAATCTGGGTAGAAACTGTGACTAGCTTCAGAGAGGTCTATAACATCAGCAGGGGCAAACATAATGACAAATCACAAGAAAGACTACTGTCTTGAATTCATCCTAAAGGAAAGACCACAATTTCACCAGTTGCAATCTTCTCCAGCAATCTTCACCAGTGGATATACTTGCAGGCCAGACCAACCAGGCCACAGCAAGTACTGGAAATCACCCAGGTAGCACACTGATTTGAAACCTTTCTCTCTCCCACTGTCTGCCACATATATTAGAACCCTATCTTGTATCTCTCAGATCTTGAGATATCCATAATGATAGGAAGAAAACCTGAGAGAGAGTGAATGCTCCTGAAAAACTGAATTACCCAAATGAGCCTACCTTAAATCAAAGATTTTGCTAATCTCAGTTAAGCTCTCCTCCGCCACCCAGCTATACTCTGGATTGGAGACTCACAAGTCGAAACTAGCTCAGCTATAGAAAATAGAGGAGCTGCCTTGTAATAAATATGTGACTCTGTTATGTATGCTACACATGGACAATATTTTTGCACATGAAAACTCTACCTAAATCAAAATTATATTTATTATATTCTTTCTTTTAAATATCTTTTCAGGTCTCCAAAAAGTATTTATTTTCTCTTCCCTCTCACATACCCTTTAACAACTCAATTCACACTTATTAAGTTGAGCAGTGTTACAGAATGAATTATGATTCTCCAAAGGATGTTAAGGTTCTAACTCCCCAGTATTTGTCAATGTGACCTAATTTGGAAATAGGGTATTTTGCAGATGAACAAATTAAAATAAAGTTATTAGTGTGGATTCTAATCCAATATCTCAGTGTCTTTATTAAAAGGCAATATTTGAATGCAGAGAGAATGTGATGTGAAGATTGGAGTTAATGCTGTCACAAGCCAATGAACGATGAGACGCTAGGTGCGAGACAGGAAACAGATCCTTTCCTAGCACCTTCAGAGGGAGCATGACTCTGGGAGTACCTGGATCCTAGACTTTTAGGTTCCAGAACTGTGAAATAACAAGTTTCTGTTGCTTAAGCCATTCAGTTTGTGGTATATTGTTATTTCAGCCCCAGGAAATTAATATAGGTGCTGTGCTGAGCAGCATCAACCTATTTAGAGAAACAAGATGTAAAATATACACAAGAGGAATTTTTTATCTTTTATTTCTCCCCATGGATAATGTTACTTTTACATTAATTAAGTTTTATTAATATTATTTTTATAATAATACTATTTGTTATGATATATATAGTTGACAATATGCATAGAAACATATATTGCCTACAATGTAGGCAACCAGTAGCAACCAATGTAGTGATTAGTGTTAAAGATATATTGGACGTCCCTTATCTTAACACTGGTTTAGTTATATTTTAGTGATCTATTTAATGCCTACCTTATCTTGTATATTATCAGGCTACTGCATATGATCTCTACTAGAGTTATTCAATGTTGTATCAGTGTTTTATAATGAATTACCACTAACTTGTTGGCTTAAAAATATTAGAAACTATTACCTCAGTTCTGGAAGTCAGATGTCTGAAATCAGAGTGTCACCAGGGCCATCCTCCTTCCAAAGGCTTCGGGGGAGAATTGTTTCTTGCTTTTTCTGGCTTCTGGTGGCTCCAGACATTCTTTGGTTTATAATAGCATAACTTCAATTACTGCCTCCTTCTGTATTTGACCACCTCTTCTATGTCTTTTCCTTCTCTCTCTGTGTCTTCACTTCTTCTTATAAGTCAATAATTTTTGGGTTCAGAGCTCACCTGGATAATCCAGAATAATTTCACGGGTAAAATTTTTAGGACATCTTAAAACTCATTTTTGTCCTGAGATACAGTGATACCTGTAATGTCAAATGATGACATATACAATTCTATATAGGACTGTGGGGGATAAGATAATCTGAGGTGAGAAGGAGTGATCCTAATTAGACCAGGGTTGAAAAGACTGGATATCTTAACCAAATCATTTATTATACATTGTTTTGATCTATGACATACTACTATTTTTGCTATGAGAAACTTTTTCAAGCTACTGTATAAACCTAGCCTTTTGCTCCTCCACCCCATAGCCCCCAATCTGTCATTTGAATTTGTGTCTGGCTTGGTTTGCTGTCAGGAGAGAAAATCAGGCAGCAGTGTGTGGCCCTATTGGGAATGTCAAAAAGAGAGAGAATGATGAAAGTGTCAGAAACTTTTTCTTCTTCTTTAGAATAATGTAATGGAGGACTTTTTGCCAACAAGATATATGATGCAATCATAAGGAAAAATACTGCATGGAATAGTCTCAAATTTTGTTTAGTAAGAAGTGATACAGCATTACACTTCAGAGTTGTTGAAAAATATCTTTCTTAAGACAACAAACATGAAGTAGGTAAATAGTTTTGGAGACCAATAATTTATGAGTATTACCATGTCATTCTTGTGTCTTATAGAAATAACCAAAAATGTAAATGCAGTTATCTTAGTATATCAGTAAATGCTGTATTTTTAAAAATTTAATCCTCTTTATCTGTGATTTGATTTGTCTCCTCTAAAATTGTCTCTTTAATCCTCTATTTGGTCTTGCAAGCACATATTTTTGATCATGTGTGCTGGGTTCTTTTGTTACACAAGTTGAATTAAACTATAGTAATAAAGGAAGCTTTCAAAATTGTTTTATATGGTAGTCATGTCGATCTTGAAAATGAAGACATTTATATTACTCTGCTATGAAAGGTTAGGGACTGAAACATTGTGTATCATTTTTCAATAGAAATGTTTAATGTGGCATTCTGAAAAATAAAGTGAAAAACTAGGCAGGCAATGAATAATTACTAAATAGAAAGATTCATAGAATAAGCTGTTGATTAATGTTGTTTCCACAGGTATGTCATTTAGATGATTATATGGAGTTGTCACAGCTAAAGTAAAAATATGCCCAAAGCACCCGTTTTCTGGAAGTGATGTTTCAGTGTCAACTAAAGCTGCTGTCTGATGTTGTGACATCACTAGAGGCAATCTTTCAGGAAGGACTGTAATAACTTGGCAGCTTTGTGCAATCATGAATCCCCATAGGAAAATCAGGTGTCATGATGATATGCATACAACCAAGAAGTCAGATTATTACCATGTCCTCACTTACCAGTACTACAAAATGTTAGGCTAAATATTCAGGACAAAACTGTAAAACGAATAAGGGACATCTTAGGAAAATGCAGTTTGATAGCAACTTTTCTTAGAGACTGATTCCAAATCATTTTATGTTTAGCTCTATTACATTGTGAGTGCCAAACAATGTGGAAACGACCATCTAATTCTATCAAATAGTCATCAAATAACCTAAAGAAAAAGAAAAGGTTCATCATCTGTGCCAATATGCTCTACGGAGAAATGTCATGTGTGCCCCACTGGATATATGAATGTAAATCTCTGTCAAATGCACATAAAAGGATTCACTCAAAAAATAAAAGAAGCAAACAAAAACTACACTCAAAAATAGAATATAAATACCATGTACTAACCAAAATCCCAAAGGAAGAAAACAAACAAACAGAAAAAACCTGAATCTTTTTTTTTTTTCCTTTAAGAACTCAGCAAGACATTTAAATTTGCTTAGCTAAGCCACTTGAGACTCAATCTTTCTGTCATTTTATTTTTCTCGTTTATTCTGCCTGCCCTTGGGCTTTTTTCCCTTGTGTGTTCTACACAAAGTAAAAAAGAAATATAAGATTTGTTTTCCCATATATAAAGAAAAATTTACATGCACACATTTATTCATTTCTAACTGCTATTATCTAATCTTCTGCCATTCCTCAATTATGCCCATAATGCATACTTGATATTTGATCAGTTTGCATTTTTTAAGTGTTATTTTTCCTCTGGCATCTCTACCCCCAATCTCTAGTTATGACTACCTTTGGCTCATGATATGTACAAGATGCAGCAGTGTTGTTCACCATTATGCAGGCTATTGCAGTAATATCCCCTTTCTACACTTCACTACATGTGGCCAAAGAGAGCTTTCCAGCTCTCAAGTTCTAGCTCGTGATGTCTGTAATTGTTGTTCAAAAAATTAATCTGTAAGATCACTACCAATCCTGATGATGCCTGTAATTCTCTACATGTCTTTGAGGATGTCAAACTAAAACCACATCTTCCTTTGCCCTCCAGTCTGCTTCTCCTTTGTGTTATAGCATTATTTGTCTTAGAACTTGTTCTCTTTTATAGATCATCTTCATGATAATAGGTAGTATTTACTTTGCCAATATTGGTAATTAGAGTTCATTGCTTTGGAAAGCATTCCAAAACAGCAATTTTTTGTATATATTTAAATATCTCATCCTGCTTAAAGTTATTTTAGAATGCTACTCAATGAAAGAGCCTCGTGAACACAATGGTGAAAAGCTAAGGCGCATAGTGGTATTTCTTATTACAGTATATAGTCATTTAGTCCCTGCAGGTAAAAATCTCCTCAAATTTCCCTTTAATGAAAGCACCTAAAAAAGTTAAAATTGCTCAAAGAGCACTTTCTTCATGCTGGCAAGGAATTTGGAAGTTTCTAAAAGCTAAGAGAACCTAAAATCCTTTCTAAAAAATTTGTATCTTCTCTCACAGAGAAATGATTCTCTAAGCTCTCAGGGATTTTTATTTTATAGTTCTGTTTTTACTTTCTTCGAAGGTAAAAGTTGGAGTATTGTATGTGATAGGACAATAATACTGCCATCTTAATGAGACTCCACCACCTTAAAGTATCAAGTTTCCATTTCTCAAAACTATCTGTTGCCATTTGACCAAAATGCAAAAGTCAGCCCCACCTGTATCTTCAACAGAGCATAACAACCCTAACCAAGCTTATCAGAGTCCCCAGCAGTCCCAACCAGCCAGCACTCCCCTAACGCCTCCCCAACAGGAACTTCTCTCAGAACACACTTCCCCCATCAGGCCCTTTGAAAAAGCCTCAGGCTCTAAGAGAGGTTTGCTCCTGACCCTGCCAGTCAGAAGCCCTTCTCAGGTTTGCTGTCAATAAACTTGTCTCAACTATTGAACCACTCTCTCATTTGGTGTTCCTTCTCCTCTCTCTCTCCGTTCTAACAGTATATATCTATATTAAAGGACTCCAAGAAGAGAAATCTGTAAAACTGTTGCATTTTATACAGAATAGCTAATTATTCATTCTTACTAAGTAATTGTTCACATGCATTCTTTAACAGCAGTTTTTCCCACTATAACATAACTTAATATTCACTTTATTAATTTTTAATGTATCAAATGGCCTTTAGGTGAATGAAAAGATAAAATAACTTAAATGATGAACTTTTGTACTGCAACCAGGATGCCTTGGTGTATATGTATTTTCTGTCTATTCTGGTGTATATATATTCTCTCTCTATTCTGTCCGTCTTTTTCTCTCTCTCTGTTCATCTGTTACACTGTATAGTATCCCTGAAATGTCCATGTCCTCAACCCTATAACTTGTGAGTATGTTACTTTATATGGCCAAAACATTTGTAGATGTAAATAATTTAAAGATCTTGATTAACCTGGCTTTTGTGGATTATCTGGACACATGGCAATCACAAGAGTCCTTATATATAAGGAATAGTTAATCAGAGAAGGTATGATAAGGAATGCAGAGTTGAACAGAGTTTTAAAGATGTTATGCTGCTGGCTTTGAAGATGGAAGACAGGCCAGGCACAAGAGATGCAAGTGGCCTCTAGAAGCTAATAAATACAACAAAATGGATTTTCTTCTATAGCCTTCAGGGAAAGCATATCCTTGAAGACTCATTTTAGATTTCTGACCTGAAGAAATATATGATAATAAATTTGTATCATTCTAATCCACTGAGTTTGTCATAATTTGTTACAGAAGCAATAGAATATTATATATATCTATGTGTATGTATGTGTGTGTGTGTATGTGTGTGTGTGTGTATATATATGTATAAAATAAATTGTATATATACACACAGAGATATTTGTGAAATGGGAGAATTCCCTGGCCCCACATCTCAGGATATACGACAGGGGTGTGGCTTGTTGTTTGGTTAATGTGAGCTGAAACCCCTTACAAGTGGGGAGTATGCAGACAGGCAGCTGCAGGTGACGGGGCAAGCACTTTGGGCTCTGGCCCCATGCTAGTGTCTAGGAGTGGGTGTCTGTGACTCCCACAGCCCAAGTAGATGTTACAGTGTGCTCTTTTAGCTTTGCCACTTGCAGATGGCTTAAGTGTTAACCAGCTCAGTGCCCTCTTGGCACCCAAGTTTTTGTCCAGAATCTGGGAGGTGTCAGGTTGCACACGGACTTGAAGAGTGAATGCAGGGGTTTTATTAAGTGGTGGAGGTGGCTCTCAGTGGGATGGATGGGGAGCTGGAAAAGGGATGGAGTGGGAAGTTGATCTTCCTCTGGAGTTTGGCCATACAGTGGCCAATCTCCTCTTTGATCGTCCCAAACTCTCCTCAGCATTCAGATGCTCCTTCTCTTCTCTCCTTCTCTGCCACACTTTTCTGCCACTCGTCTGCTCATCTCTTTCTGGAGCCTGGGATTTGGTGTTACAGGGTTCAGGACAGGGGGGCATGATGGGACAAAAGGCAACTTTTGGGGCATAAAAACAAAAATGCCTGTTCTCACTAAGGGTCATGGGTTTCTAAGCTTGAGAGTGGGACCTTTGCTGGAGAATCACCCTCTTCTATACAGTATTTTCCTGTCTCCTGTCTGTATCATATGTAGTGTTTTCTGAAGCAAGAATTAGAGTATTGCATATATGCACACATATATACAGATATCTATGTGTGTGTATATGTATGTGTGTATATATACACACATATATGTATATACATAATATGTATATCTTTATAGTGTGCATATATTGTCTATGTACATGCATATATACATATATCTGTCTGTATATATGTGTATATATAGTTGTGTATATGTAAAGTGCATATATGTGTGTATATATAAGCATGCAATATATCTATGCATGTAAATATACACATATTATACATATACATTATATATGTATGTATATATGTATCAATGTATGTATATATTATGTGCATATATATGTGTATATATACACATGTATATACATATATCTATGTATCATTATACTCCTATATATATTGGCAACCAATCATGAATTATTGGTCTCATATATATACACACACACACCATATACAGTTTATATATAATTGTATACACTATATGTATATATACACACTATATACATACATAAAGTACATGTATTTGTATACATGTATACACATACACACAGATATACATATATATGTGTATATATAGTGTGTTTATATGTGTGTGTGTCTTCATGGAATATGAGTGCAAAGACAAATCAAGTAGCCCTTGCAAGGATTTGCATCCTGCCTTCTTGTCATTAAATTATGTGAGTGGCCCAGGAACTCACAAATGTTATATTTGGTTTAAGGGAGCAAAGAATGGTAACAACATATTGCATGAAACGAAACTGTCTGAAGGAAGATTTTATTAAAACAATCATTTAATTGTTCCCAAAAGTATTTTGTTCTAAGCATAAAGTCTAACAGACAGTGATAATCAAAAACATAAGGAAACATTACCCTTGAATTAAGTGTCAACATAAAACCAAGAGAAAAAAGAAATGAATTCTTCTTGCCTTTGAAAATCATTTTGATCTTGTATCATTATATAACTACATTCACAATAACTATTTATTTATAAAAGCATAATTTCAATGTTTTATTTTCCATAATTTTTTCTTAATACATTTTCTATTCTTTAGCTCTCTCATTAAGAATAAATCTATTTTCTTCAGTACATATTTGGTATTTTTAAAAAATATATTTAAATATGATAATTTCTGAATTCAAGCATTAGCATAAAATGACTTTCAGGTATTGTCAAACAGGAGTCACCTACTTGACTCAGTTAGAATTTTGTGCTCAAATGTCCTCCTCTAGACTCTGTCAGTATTGTCCTGTATCTTTCTGTTGTTTGGATTTGAGAAGGGAACATCTGATATTTTGCCTTACTCTTTGTTATGTACTCAGTTTTTCTGCCTGGATTTATCTAAGATTTTTGTATCTTTCCTTAACTTTAAAATCCCTCTCCATCACAACATTGTGCCTTAGCCTCAATACCGCATTCTTAAGGATATCATTCTTGACCATTTTAGTTAAAAGTGTAAACAAATCTTCTCCCCTTTCAGAGCATTTTAAACTTATTTTACTTTTCTAGTTAGCCTTTATTATCCTCTAATACATAATTTACCAATCTATCATGCTTACTTTCACTAGAATGTAAGCCCCACAAGTGTAGGGAATTTAATCTATTTGTTAATTAACATATTTTCAGCATCTAAGATACTTGTTGAATGAATAAGTACATGAATGGATAATTTTATAAATGTCTTAATTATATTTTTCTTACATTGTGTGAACACTACTGGCCTGAAGACATAGTCTTTATGTTGGTCATAGCAGCTTTCTTCTATTATTTTACCTTTTAAAAATATATTCAGAGAATTCTCAATGGCCTTTTCATCTGAAGTATTATATACATATATATTTTAGATAGAGTTGGTAAATAGTCTCCACCCATCTATATGTAGTGCAGTATGCAGATCTGGAATACATGCAGAGATTTTTGGATCCTTATTCCAATACTTCCTTTCAGTCAACGAGACTATACACACACACACACACACACTAGGTTATACGTTGTTAATTCAGATATCCATTAACCTGTAAATGATCAGGGAATAAGTCAGAGCTTAAATCCGTCAGTACCTCATGTTTTACATCTTTTTATTTAATAATGAAGCAGGATATTTCCCTGACTGCTTTGTGGGACTCATGACAGGGATGCCTTGTTTTCTCATCCCGCTGCTCTCGACTCCATACAGAAGAGAGAGCGCAAGCGAATGAGGCGGGAACTGGAGTGCATGAGGGCTTGAACGAGCCAGCCATTTTGGTGTTGGCAGGATCAAACTCCACTCATTTGGTCCAGCTTCATTCCACCACTCCAGAGAGGGAGCGTGCATGAGAGCGGGTGCAGGAACTGGAGCGAGTGCTTTTGGGCATAGGCAGGAGTGAACTCCTTGCAGTCTCTGCGGCAGTGTCTAGGCAGGGTGCCGGTGACTTCTGAAGCCCCAGAGGGCGTGTTACAGTGCTGTTTTAGCTCTGCCTTCTACAGAAGGCTTACATGTTAATAGCTCAGTGGGTCCGTGGCCGCCATCTGCCAGTGAGAGCAAAGGGCCTGTGTGACAGTCTTTTTTTTTTTTTGAGATGGAATATTGCTCTGTCTCCCAGACTGGAGTGCAATGTCACAATCTCGGTTCACTGCAACCTCTGCCACCTGGATTCAAGTGATTCTCCTACCTCAGCCTCCCGAGTAGCTGGGATCACAGTCATGTGCCATCAAGTCCAGCTAATTGTTTTGTATTTTTAGTAGAGACAGGGTTTCACCATGTTGGCCAGCCTCGGCCTTCCAAAGTGCTGGGATTACAGGTGTGAACTACTGCACCCAGCTGTGACAGCCTTTTGTATCTTCACTTGTGGCTCCTGGTCTCCTGTCCAACGTCCAGGAAAAATGAATTTGCATGAACAAATTGAAGGATGGATAAGTGTGAGGGATTTTATTGATGATTAAAGTGGCTCTCAGAGGGAAAGAGAGCTGAAAAGGGGATATGGGGGTAGGTAATCTTCCCCTGAAGTTTGGCTGTTTTTGGCTGGATTCTTCTCCAAAGTTATGCCATTAAGCTGTCCCTCTGAAGTCAAGCTGCTTCTCTCCATTGTCCAGTTGTAATTGTCCTGTTGTCCAGCTGCTGCTTCTTGCTGCTGGCTGAGTCTGGGGTCTTTATAGGCACAGAATGGGGTGGAGTGGGCATAGGTGGTTTAGAAAAAGGCAATATTCAAGCAGGAAAATAGGAATAGAAGTTCTCACTTTGGGCCACGGTTTCTGGCTTTTAGGTTTGGGGGTGGGGTTTCACTGGGGATCTACCCTTTTCTGCCTAGAATTTCTCTGTGTCATGCCTCTATCATTGTGTCAATAGCATCTACTGATTAGGTGAAACAATGATACTCATTTGCCTTTCTCAGTTGTCCTAATTCAAAACGAGCTACAGCTGTGCTCCAATTCATTCTTGTGTAACTACTCAAGTGAACACGAAGCTTAGGGTAAATTTCTCCTGGCTTCACCATTTTGAGTAGCCTTTGAGCACTGATGAGATTCTTAAATATCATACTGAAATACATGTATGTTCTAAAATCACTTTATGACCTGTGCAATTGGCTTTCTCAAGAGGGGTCTAGAGCTTACATTTTAGACTTTTGTTTCAAACACAGGTTTTTGCATGGAGCTTACATGTGATTTTTTTTTTTTTTATGGTAAACATCTCAAAGTTTGTGACATGTGGTTTCCCAGCATTTTCTAGCTAGTATGGTAATTTTTCTTGTTTGTTTTTTAAGCTCTAATCATAATTACAATAACATCCTGTAACTGCATGTGCTCATGTTAGAGGTAATGAGAAGCAAATGGGAATTTCATTTTATCAAGAACATGAGTGGATGAAATTGTCTAGTTCAGCTTAAGTGCTTTAAAGACACAATCCCAGTCTGGAAAATTATGTCAAACCTTGTCTACATAGGATGACATCCAGGTTTTATGGAATCAATTCTGTAATAGATCTTCAAAACTATTTTCAATTGACTTTCCAAAACAAGTTATTTTTCTTCTTTTTAGAATCTGGTAACACCCAACCACATCCTCAATTTTATAAAATATTTTTAGCCTTCTACTACAACCTAGCGGTAAAATATACTTGCTTTTCTTATCTGCAGACAAGCAATCTTTTTATTTATATATGTTTTCTTAAGTTTGTAAAATATGATTTTCTAAATTCTATCTCTAATATTTCCTTCTAACCCTGATAGAGATACAAACATAACATTGTTTTGATCAGAAATAACATTGACTGTTGAATCAAAATAGCTGAGCATAAAAATCCACAGGCTACCTATGTGATTTTATGAAAGGCACTTAACCTCTCTAAACTTTTGTCTGATATGTAAAATCTACATATTCAACTAGATAATATCAAAGCTTCATTCAAACACTAACAAATCGTATAGCTTCCCTGTTTCTCATCAATTATTTTTGTATTGGAAGGAATTAAATTAAAAGTGAAAGTTTTTTTACTCAATCACTAAAGAGATATGAAAGATTTTTTTTAAATTAAACTTGACAGCATAGGCAGATGAGAAACAAAAGAAAGAGGGGTTTTTAGATAAGCATGCATTTTTAAAAGAGACTTACAAAAGAAAATATTCATAAACATGGACAAATGAAAAGACATACAAATATTTATACAAACTTCAGAAAATAATGATAAGAAGGACAAAGAAAACGATGAATTGGAATTTGCAAAAAATATGAACAAAAATGGCTAAGTATGTGTTTGTTTTTATTTGATGATTGAAGAAGTTGGTGTTCCTAGATGTTGTTTTATTAACAGATGACTGAGAAAGTAGACCTATGAAAAATAATCTTCAAGCTGGAGGTTTAAATTTTAATAATAAAACAAAAAGGACCTTAAGGCCAGTCGCAGTGTCTCTCACCTATAATCCCAACACTTTGGGAGGCCGAGGTGGGTGGATCACCTGAGGTCAGGAATTTGAAACCAGCCTGGCCAACACGGTGAAATCCCATCTCTACTAAAAATACAAAAATTAGCTGGTCTTGGTGGTGGGCACCTGTAATCTCAGCTACTTGAGGGGCTGAGCAGGAGAATCGTTTGAACTCAGGTGGCGGCAGTTGCAGTGAGCCGAGATCGCGCCATTGCGCTCCATCCTGGGAGACAGAGCAAAATTACGCCTCAAAAATAAATAAATAAATAAATAAATAAATAAATAAATAAATAAATAAAATAAAAACAGGACCTTAAATAACACAACTACATGCATGGAAATCCAGTGACAAAACAATTGTAAAAACAAATGGGTAACAAAATAACCTGGCTGGCTCCATACCCCAACAAACTTTCAGTCTTGAAGCTGAGATAAAAACAAAATAAAACATAATGAAACGAAAAACTCCCACTCACTAACTTGACCTCTGGGCCAGGCCCTGTAATCAATCCATTTTCCAGGATTTCATTTGCCCTAGGACAATATTTTGGTGGCTAAATAGAAAGGCCTCCTTGTGACTGATTCCATTCTCATCTTTAATCCTTATTCATAAAATCATGTGTTGTGAATACACTGCTGTTATTATAATCTGTCAAGTCAGCAAACACCTATTTGATGTGAATAAAAGTCATAAAACTAAAAATATATATACTTGCCTTAAAAGAAAAAAATATATTATTTCTAGAAACTTCTGATCTTTCCTCATTGTGAATTTATATGAAATGAGTAATTAAAGAAGAATATCACAATATTTAGGGTGCCATAAGTTTCATTCTTGAAGTATCTTTTGTGATTGGGGAATTATTATTGCATAGTGACATTGCAACTTTAAACGGTGTGTTTTGCCCAGGTTAAAATCTGAATTCACAGTAATAGTCACATGTCCTGTCTTTAACGCTTATTTATTATATTCTGTCCTTTGTGACATATTTAAATGAACATTGGAATTTCCCAGTTAGATTTCTATTTCATTCACACAAAATATTCTAAATCATTAATAGTAAAACAGAAACTGATGTATTTTCCATCATACTTAGTTAATATGATTAGTCCCCATCCACCTGTGAAGACTTAGAAAAAATACACGTTTTTCTCTGATTTTTTTGGATGAGAGAAAGGGGAAATTTGTCACTCCAATTAGTGGTATTTATTGGGTGAAATCGAGGGTAGCTAAACATTTTACAAAATGTGCAGAAAGTCATTCATAAAGAAGAACTGTTTCCCCAATTTCTTTAAAAGTTTTGAAATTTTGAAGTTTAACAAATAGGGGAACATAGAACATAGGCATGACTCGTATTTTGAAATAGAAAATGTGAAGAGCAACCATGTTCTTTTAAACCCTCCTGTTCGGAGATCTAACACTGTGTTACATAGCTCTTGAATCTGACTGGGTTGGGCAAATCTTTTGTTCTGAAGCACTTATTCTTTAATGAACTTGCAAGCAGTAAAAAGGTTCAGTTATGCCTTATAAATTGAGGAGGTTGGACCTGCAAGATCTAATATCTCTGTCAATTCTGTGATCCTATGGTGTTAATTTTACATAGCAGTGGTCAGGAGTGAAATTTTATTTTTGACAGAAGACAGGATAATATTAATAAATGCCTCCTAAAGAGGAAAAGGAAAGACAAGAGAAATTTAAAGGTCATAAAGTAAATATTTAATCTTCTTTTTGGTATGAAGTCATTAATGGTTTTGTTTGTCTTCCTCTATAACCACTATATTATAATTAAATTGTAAGTTCATTGAGAGTAATGTCTATAAATGTTAGTTTTTCTCTTCTTCATTACAATCAGTTAGGGCGTGTAGTAAATGTTTGTTAAAATAACTGAACTGTAATTATAAAATAGTTAACTCAGTATGTTTTTACTTTGAGAGAAAGATCTTTCAAAATATTTCATACAATACCCTTAACAATTTGGAATTACTGCTTCACAAAGAGCATTTTAATAACTTTAACAAGTTTGTTTTTCTAGTTGGAATGGCATAGCTTTTTTTCAGAAATAACTTTTTAAAAGCTAAAGCCACAGCAGAAACATTATATGTATTCCTTGCCAATAGTTACTTTTACTCTCATGTACTCTGTAGTATTGCAGATATTTTGGACATAAACTCCAATGCTTATTCAAAAAAATTATATTAGCAATGTATGAGTTAAAGAAAACAAAAACGAGTACCTGGTGCAGAAGGCAGAATGGTCTCTCAAAAATGTCCATGCTTTAATCCATGAATTGAACCTATGAATCTATTACGTTACTTGGCAAAAGGGACTTTGCAGAGGTAATTTTGGTTATAGACCTTAAAATAGGGAGATTTTCCTGAACTACCTTGGTGGCTCCAATCTAATTATGTAAACCCTTAAAATCAGAGCACTTTTTCTGACAGGAGACAGAAGAGGTGGAGCAGAGAAAGTGCAGATTCTAAGAATGAGAACAATTTAATCTTCCATTATTGACTCTCAGATGTGCGGTCGTAGTTTTAAGAACTAGAGACAAGCCTGTAGGGGTTAAAGGTGGTACCAATTGGCAGCCAGCAAGAAGATGGTGACCCCTAGATCTCTATCCTACATACACTAGATTCGGCCAACAACCTCAGTTAGCTGGTAAAGCCATTCATCCCCATACCTCCAGAAAGGAACAGGCCAGCTCGACACCTTGAGTTTTGCCTTGTGAGACTCTAAGCATGGGACTCAGCTGAGCCACACTGTACCTGGACATCTGACCAATATAAATAATAAGATAATGCATTCATATTGTTTTAAGCTGTTAAATTTATGATAGTTTGTTATGACAGAACAGGAAACTGAGGTTCTTGGTGAAGCAATCCCATACCTTTTTCTTTTTCTTTTTCTTGGATCAAGGTATAATCTATTGAAGATGTGGTTTAATATCACTTATATGTCCAATATTGTGTTACTTTGAAATTAAAAGTAAAACAATAATTTACCTACATTTTTCATTAGAAGCTCACTGTGTGGCTAGAGAATATAACTATTACACTTTAGTTGGCTTTTTTCCTTAAGTATTAAATATTGTGGTGCTGATTATAAAGTTTGTTTCCTTTTAAGACAGTTGTAAATTTTAAATGAGTTAAGAAATGTAAAATGCTTAGTACAATATCTGATCCATGATAAGTACTTTGGAAGTTTTAGTTATTGTAATTATGAGGCAAATATTTGGTGATAAAATAATTATCATTGTAAACTTTATTATTCGTGATAAAGTCTAACTTAACTCAAGTAGGACTTGAAATGAACACTTAGAAAAATACTGAGAATTCTGCTAAGCAAGTGGAAAGAAAAAAGGGTGCTGCAGGTTTTAAAAATGCATGTGATAATGTGTGGAGAAATAAGTACCACCATGATGAGTAATCGAAAGCATGCCCAACTGAATAAGGTGACTCCCATGGAATTGGAAACTGACAGTCTCTTACATGGTGGAAACCATGATGGCCTTCACTTCGGTATATCTACTGTGCAAATCTCAACATAGGAAAAGTGTGTATCCACTGTTCTTATCCTATGTCTTATGAGGTTTAATATTTTGCTGCTCTGAGATCTAGTATGTAGTAGCTCAGACAAGCTGCAGACCTTTTCGGTTGCCTTTGTCTCCTTTGTATTAATCACAAGCAGTATTATTGTCAGCTAGGTCTAGATCATTCTGTGTGTCACAAATGACCTAACTTTCTGTACCTGTCCCACTTCCATTCAACTTTTGGCCAAGATACCTTCGTTTGCAAGGGACAGAAATCCAATTAAATGTAACTAACATAACATCATTTACAAAATTATTGGCTTTTCTTGATTAGAAAGTTCAGAGTTCAGGCACAGGTACATCTAGATTTTGAAACAATGAACTGATGAATTTGTCTTTCTTTGTTCATCAGTTCTGCTGTCTTCTACATTTGAACACTTCTGTGTGATTTTTAATTAAGGTTGGAAAGATAGTCTCTAGCATCAGAAATTTTACATAATGTTCAAGCTTATGATCTCAGAAAGGAAGATAATTTTTTATTCATTCCATATTAATCCATATAAAAAGATTTTGATTTGTTTTTCTAGGGTCACATGTCTGACACATGGTCCCACTTTTTTTCCCTCTCCCTCACCATTAGTCCATTATGTCTCATGCTTGGGTCAATCTAATTTGTTTATTGAACAAAAATTTGGATTTATTTTCCTTCAAATTATTTTATCTTCCTCCTATATTATTGTAATACTATTGTATGATTCTCATAATTAGCGGTTTTTAAAAGGGCCCTTCTATTAAGAAGACAGAATTTTAGTAAGATGTGTATCATACAGTTTGGGAGGTAATGATCAGTTTGCAATGTGAATCATAATGCAAGTGAAGAGGAAATACAAAAGAGTAAATATTGCAAGAAAATATACAATGGGAATTAACAAATGGATTAATGCTTTCTCTGTGTTCTTGGTGCAAAGTTTATAATAATGAATGCCTCTGCCTTCAAATTCTGTAGGAAGATAAAATCCTTGTGCCAGCAAGCCAGTGAGTATATAAAAAAGATATATAAAGCTAGAAGGGTGGGGTAGTGAGTGTCGTTAGTTACAAGTATATATTTGTATCAAATTTTTCTTAATCATAAAGGCAAATAATTGAAATTATGTTTTCTACATCTATTTACCTAGGCTGAAATTATGATTGGAAAAATTCAGTTACCTTAACCTGTATTAATTCCTATTCTCAATTATTTGCCTTTTTTGGCCTTTAATTTTAAAGTGAAAAGGTGAATATTAAAAGAGAAAATTTTCTCTCGCCATAATAAAAGGAGTAGGAGGAGCTACATTCAGAAAATACCCATTTTCATTTTCTTCATTGACACTCATAGACATTTTTCTGATTTGCTCCAAAATTCCTGGATATAGTGAGTGTTAAACTACATTTGCAGAATAGAACCAAATGATTATATCTTCCACTGGCCTAATTCTAATAATGATTTCTGGCATTTGATATATCCCCAAAATGTTATATTTGTGTCCTGCTTCCATGTAAATATCCCAGTTGCAATTAATACCACTTATTGGTATACTGCTGCTGTATTATGTGAATGTAGTTCCAGAAACGCATTGCTTAGTTTGCCCTTTAATGTCAGGTAAATCACAGTATTACAGAGAAAATAGCTTAGATCAAAGAAATCCAAAACATTCAAGTCAATTAATTCATGAACTTCTATAGCCAGTGGATGGCAAGTGTCTAATTATTTTAAAATGTGACAGTTGAAGCAAAAGGACGCTGGTTTGGAAAGTAGTACGTGTGAAGCATTAGCTGAAAGAAGCACAGGTTTTGATTGAAGCACCAATTTTGGAATACTTTTTAAAACTCCATTCAGCAGTATTAGAAAGATAAATGAACAAAGAAATATAAATGAAGGGGAAGTATAAATTAAGAAAAAATCTGATAAAATAGCAGAACTATACTTCACTATTGTAATATTTTTAGATTCTGTTTTATGTGTATTAGACAAGAAGTTGTATTATTCATCAAAAAGTGAAAGGGACTGAGTTAAAATTAATAAGCCATAATGTTTCTTATTGGGTTCATGCTTTAGAAGTTTAATGCAATAGCAATTGAATGAACACATTCTATAAATAAAGGAAAAGAGTTATTATTGAAACCCAATATGTTAAGTGCTATTTCAATGCTATAAATTCTCTACTCTGTATTATATAAGGACTTTTAAGACAAAGCTCACATTGCCTTACTGATTCTTCATGTAATCTTAAGTGTCTACTCTCATATGAAATATAATTGCAAATATTGCATGGTTACATTTAGAAGTTGCATCTTTAAGATAAAGATAAATGATATCATTTGATTGTTTTCAAGTGATTACTAATTGTATGTAATATCAAAATACCTTCGGTATTTATACTGATAGGTATTCTTTGTGTTCTATTGCAGGTAAAATTTCAAAACTAGAAACATTGAATCCACTGGGTGAGATGGGAGAAGAAAAGGGTTGATGTGACTTAGGATACTGACCCATGTCAGTGGAGCTGGAGACTTTCAGGACATGATGTTCATATGTGACTGATAATGAGAGAAAGGGAAGCCAGGTAACATAGTCAAACATTACCATCAGGTCAGTATAAAGTGATCTTGGTGAAGTTTCAGATTGAGAATATTGTGATCAACAATGGTCAAACTTGCTACATAAGAGTATTAAAACTGGTTAATATAGATAGGCAGAAGAACATAATTGTTAGGCTCATGGGCTCTTGAACAAGACTACATAATTTCATATTCTATTAATAGTTCACCACTTACTAACACAGTGAGTATAAGCAAAATAATCAACTCCCCTGATTCTTAGTTTTCTTTTCTACAATGATAACGATAGCATTGCTTTCCACGAAGTTTCTGAAAAGATCTAGTGACATAATATACATAAAGTCCTGGCTCGTATTAAGCACTCAAAAAACATTGGCTTTATTTTTGCTATTATTATTATCACTATTATCATCCTCAAAGTTTCTTGCTAAGACATTTGGAGTTGACAAGATTTTTCTCCAGAGTAAAAATGTTTATTCTGGTATCATCTCAAATAGAGTAGAAATCTGCAACAAAAAAGCACACCACCACATCAACGTTTAATGTAACAAACAGGATGTAGAATTTCATACTTAACCTAACTATTCACATTTCCCATCCTTCTCCCCCTTTTCTATAAAATTTTGCAAAGATATTTTGGCTATGAGTGCCTAGACATAGGAAGAAAGAAAAAAAATAACATGAGGATATTTAACAGGATATTTATGAAGATGATACACATTGGCATTAGTTTTATTTTTCCTTTTCTCTACCCCAATCATGCCTCCATATTTCCTCAAAGGTAGATTAGAATTATTTTCATGTCATTACAGTTTATAGCTGAATTGAGTTGAATATCTGCTGCTAGAGAAAACAAATCCATTTGACTAGTTAATAATCTAAGTCTGGTATTCTTTCAGGTTCAAGTGTTAAAATCAAAAATTTCCAATGTTTTTTTCTCTTTGGTTTCAAAAACCTGATAGGTACCCACAGTGGGTCCTGACTAAAGGCCATAGTGGTATTTCAGGAAAGCTTAACATTTCACATGATTTTTTAATTTTTGAGAACTTTAAAAAATTGTTTAAACAGTCTGCATGCAATTTACTGTGAAAGGCATTAAGTTGCAGCTTGAACATCCTTAATTTAAAACTTGAATACCTTATTGTGGTTTTGATTTGCATTTCTCTGAGGGCGAGTGACGATGAGCATTTTTTCATGTGTCAGTTGGCTGCATAAATACCTTCTTTTGAAAAGTGTCTGTTCATATCCTTGGAAAACCACAATGAGATACCATCTCACACCAGTTAGAACGGCAATCATTAAAAAGTCAGGAAACAACAGGTGCTGGAGAGGATGTGGAGAAACAGGAACACATTTACACTGTTGGTGGGACTGTAAACTAGTTCAACCATTGTGAAAGACAGTGTGGCAATTCCTCAAGGATCTAGAACTAGAAACACCATTTGACCCAGCCATCCCATTATTGAGTATATACCCAAAGGATTATAAATCATGCTGCTATAAAGACACATGCACACATATGTTTATTATGGCACTATTCACAGTAGCAAAGACTTGGAACCAACCCAAATATCCATCAATGATAAACTGTATTAAGAAAATGTGGCACATATACACCATGGAATACTATGCAGCCATAAAAAAGGATGAGTTCATGTCCTTTGTAGGGACATGGATGCAGCTGGAAACCATCATTCTTAGCAAACTATCGCAATAACAGAAAACCAAACACCGCATGTTCTCATTCATAGGGGGGAATTAAACAATGAGAACACTTGGACACAGGAAGATGAACATCACACACTGGGGCCTGTCGTGGAGTGGGGGGAGGGGGGAGGGATAGCATTAGAAGATATACCTAATGTAAATGACGAGTTAATTGGTGCAGCACACCAACATGGCACATGTATACGTATGTAACCTGCACGTTGTACACATGTACGCTAGAACTTAAAGTGTAATAAATAAATAAATAAATAAATACTTTACTACCAACACCCAGTTCCATATTCTTTCAATTTTGTTTGAAAAAAATGACTGTAAGAACAAACTGAAACAGAGATTAATCCTACATGTGTTTATGTTTTATGGATAAATATCCTTTTTGATGGACCTGTTAATAGGAAAAACTCCTTTATAAACCTAATTGTTTGAACACAAAATGTAAGACCATTTACCTCGTTTCAGGTAGTTTATACTAATACAACTTATTTATTAATATCCTCAAGGTTCTTAGCATTTTCTTTCTTCTATTTTTATTGGCAATGTCAATGTAGTAACTTTAAAAAAAAATTATTTACTATTCTTTTCTGCCACACAAAGAAGTTTAAAATTAACTATACAAGGGATTCTTCACGTTTTAAAAAATCTCTTAATTAAGGTTATTTTAGTGCTCCATGCACCGATTTTGCCTAACCTTGTCTTCTATGTAATTTCAATACCTGTGAAGATATTGAAATGAATCTTTCTTCCTGAAAATGTAATAAAATGCACACGCACTAACACATATTTTTTTAAAAAAAATAGTAAACGTCAAAATCAAAATAAAATTAAGAATTGCTCTGAAGTCTATAGTGACAAAAAAAAAAAAAAACAAAGAAGTTTATATTATAAACTGAAGAGTTTAAATCTTTAATCCATTTTATGTTAATTGTTGTATATGGTGAAAGGTAGGAGTTTAGCTTCAATGTTCTGCATAAAGGTAGCCAGTTATCTCAGCATCATGTATTAAATATAGAGTCCTTTCCCAATTGCTTGTTTTTGTCAGCCTTCCAGAAGATCAGATGGTTGTAGGTGTGCAGCTTTGTTTCTGAGTTTTCTATGCTATTGCATTGGTCTATGTGGCTGTTTTTGTACCAACTCCAAGCTGTTTTGGTTACTGTGACTTTACAGTATAGTTTGAAGTCAGACAGTGTGATGTCTCAGGCTTTGTTCTTTTTGCTTAGGGTCATTTTGGCTATTCGGGATCTTTTTAGGTTCCATATAAATTTTAGAAATTTTTTTTTTTTCCCCCTAATTCTGTGAGGAGTTTGACACTGGGAGTTTGATAGAAATAGCTTTGAATCTGCAAATTGCTGTGGGCAGTATGGCCATTTTAATGATATTCATTTTTCAATCCATGAGCATGGAATGCTTTTCTATTAATTTGTGTCATCTCTGAATTCCTTCAGCAGTGTTTTGTAATTCTCCTTACAGATATCTTTCACCTCCTTAGTTAGCTGTATTCCTAGGTTTATCATTTTCTTTGTGACTGTTGTAAGTGGAATTGTGTTCTTGATTTCACTCCCAGCCTGGATGTTGTTGGTATATAGAAATGCTACTGATTTTTGTACATTGATTTTGTATCCTGAAAATTTACTAAAGTTGTTTATCAGTTCTAGGAGCATTTTGGCAGAGCCTTTAGTATAGAATTATGTTATCAGTGAAGAGAGACAGTTTGACTCATTTTCCTACTCAGATGCCTTTGTTTATTTCTCTTGCCTGATTCCTCTGGCCAGGACTTCTAGTACTATGTTCATTAGGAATGGTGAGAGGGCACCACTCCTATTCAACATAGTGTTGGAATTTCTGGCCAGGACAATCAGGCAGGAGAAAGAAATAAAGGATATTCAATTAGGAAAAGAGAAAGTCAAATTGTCCCTGTTTGCAGATGACATGATTGTATATTTAGAAAACCCCATCGTCTCAGCCCAAAATCTCCTTGAGCTGATAAGCAACTTCAGCAAAGTTTCAGGATACAAAATCAATGTGTGAAAATCGCAAGCATTCTTAAACACCAATAACAGACAAACAGAGAGTCAAATCAAGAGTGAACTCCCATTCACAATTGCTTCAAAGATAATACAATACCTAGGAATCCAACTTACAAGGGATGTGAAGGACCTCTTCAAGGAGAACTACAAACCACTGCTCAACGAAATAAAAGAGGACATAAACGAATGGAAGAAAGTTCCATGCTCATGGATAGGAAGAATCAATATTATGAAAATGGCCATGCTCTCCAAGGTAATTTATAGATTCAATGCCATCCCCATCAAGCTACCAATGAGTTTCTTTGCAGAATTGGAAAAAAAAACTACTTTAAAGTTAATATTGAACCAAAAAAGAGCCTGCATTGCCAAGACAATCTTAAGCCACAAGAATAAAGCTGGAGGCATCATGCTACCTGACTTCAAACTATACTACAAGGCTACAGTAACCAAAACAGCATGGTACTGGTACCAAAACAGAGATATAGACCAATGGAACAGAACACAGTCATCAGAAGTAATACCACACATCTACAACCATCTGATCTTTGACAAAACTGACAAAAACAAGAAATAGGGAAAGGATTCCCTATTTAATAAATGGTGCTGGCTAGCCCATTGTAGAAATGGCTAGCCATTTGTAGAAATACTGGCTAGCCATATGTAGAAAGCTGAAACTGGATATCTTCCTTACACCTTATACAAAAATTAATTCAAGATGGATTAAAGACTTAAATGTTAGACCTAAAACCATAAAAACCCTAGAAGAAAACCTAGGTAATGCCATTCAGGCCACAGCCATGGGCAAGGACTTCATGTCCAAAACACCAAAAGCAATAGCAACAAAAGCCAAAAATGAGAAATGGGATCTAATGAAACTAAAGAGCTTCTGCACAGCAAAATAAATTACCGTCAGAGTGAACAGGAAACCTACAGAATGGGAGAAAAATTTTGCAATCTACTCATCTGACAAAGGGCTAATATCCAGAATTGACAAAGAACTCAAACAAATTTACCAGAAAAAAACAAACAACCCCATCAAAAAGTGGGTGAAGGATATGAACAGACACTTCTCAAAAGAAGACATTTATGCAGCCAACAGACACAGGAAAAAATGCTCATCATCACTGGCCATCAGAGAAATGCAAATCAAAACCACAATGACATACCATCTCACATCAGTTAGAATGGTGATCATTAAAAAGTCAGGAAACAACAGGTACTGGAGAGGATGTGGAGAAATAGGAACACTTTTACACTGTTGGTGGGACTGCAAACTGGTTCAACCATTATGGAAGACAGTGTGGTGATTCCTCAAGGATCTAGAACTAGAAATACCATTTGACCCAGCCATCCCATTACTGGGTATATACCCAAAGGATTATAAGTCATGCTGCTATAAAGCATGTATGTTTATTGTGGCACTATTAATAATAGTAAAGACTTGGAACCAACCCAAATGCCCATCAATGACAGACTGGATTAAGGAAATGTGGCACATATACACCACAGAATACTATACAGCCATAAAAAAAGATGAGTTCATGTCCTTTGTAGGGACATGGATGCAGCTGGAAACCATCATTCTCAGCAAACTATCGCAAGGACAGAAAACGAAACACCACATGTTCTCACTCATAGGTGGGAATTGAACAATGAGAACACTTGGACACAGGATGGGGAACATCACACACTGGGGCCTGTTGTGGGGTGGGGGAAGCAGGGAGGGATAGCATTAGGAGATATACCTAATGTAAATGTTGAGTTAATGGGTGCAGCACACCAACATGGCAAATGTGTACATATGTAACAAACCTGCACGTTGTGCACATGTACCCTAGAACTTCAAGTATAATCATCATCATCATCATCATCATCATCATCATCATGGAATTTTGAGAGTAGGCATCCTTGTCTTGTTCCTTTTCTCAAGGAGAATGGTTCAAACTTTTGCCCATACAGTATGACATTGGTTGTCAGTTTGTCATAGATGGTTCTTATTGTTTTGAAGTGTGTTCTTTCAATGCTTAGTCTGTTGAGGGTTTTATCATGAAGGGATGTTGAATTTTATTGAAAACTGTATCTACATCTATTGAGATGGTCATATGGTTTTTGCTTTTGTTTTGTTTATGTAGTGAATCACATCTATTGATTCCCATATGTTGAACCCACCTTGCCTCCCAGGACTAAAGTCTACTTGGTGGGGCTCTATTAACTTTTTAATGTGCTGCTGGGCCCAATTGCTAGTATTTTGTCTTGACATCAACCTTGGAAAATAATTTTTGACTAAGTCCCCAAAAGCAATTGCAACATAAAGAAAAATAAACAAGTAAGATGTAATTATACGAAAGAGTTTTTACAAAACAAAACAAAGTATCAACAGACCAAATAGAAAACCTGTAGAATGAGAGAAGGTGATCGTAAATTATGCATCCAACAAAGGTCTAATATCCAGAATACACAGATAACTTAAGTCAACAAGCAAAATAGACAACCCCATTAAAAATGAGCAAAGAATATGAACAGACACTTCTCAAAAACAGACCTACAAGCAGCCAACAAATATATGAAAAAAAAATGCTTAGCATCACTAATCATCAGAGAAATGCAAATTAAAAGTACAATGAGGTATTGTCTCATACCAGTCAGAATGGCTATTATTAAAATGTCAAAAAACAAACAGATTTTGGTCAGGCTGTGGAGAAAAGGGAATGCTTTGGTGGGAATGTAGATTAATCCAGCCATTGTTGAAAGCAATCTGGAGATTTCTCAAAGAACTTAAAACAGAGCTACCGTTGGATCCAGCAGTCCCAATACTGGGTATATGCCCAGAAGAAAATAAAGTTTTCTATTAAAAAGATACATGCATTCTTATATTTATCATGACGCTATTCACAATAGCAAAGACATGGAATCAACCCAGGTGCCCATCAACAGTGGATTGGATGAAAAAAAATGTGGAACATAGAAACTATGGGATACTACACAGCAATAAATAAAACAATGGAATCATATCCTCTGCAATAACATGCATGGAGCTTGAAGTCATAATCCTAACCAAATTAACACAGAAACAGAAAAATTCTGCATGTTCTCACTTATAAGTGGGAGCTAAACACTGGGCACATATGAGCATAAATGTAGGGAACAATAGATGCTGCGGACTACTGAAAGGTGGAGCAAGGGGGATGCATTAAAAAAACTACCTATTGGGGCCGTGTACAGTGGCTCACACCTGTAATCCCATCACTTTGGGAGGCCAAGGAGGGCGGATTACGAGGTCAGGAGTTCGAGACCATCCTGGCTAACACGGTGAAACTCCGTCTCTACTAAAAATACAAAAAAAAATTGCCGGGCGTGGTGGCAGGTGCCTGTAGTCCTACCTACTCAGGAGCTGAGGCAGGAGAATGGCATGAACCCGAGAGTCGAGATCACGCCACTGTACTCCAGCCTGAGTTACAGAGCGAGACTCCATCTCAAAGGAAAACAAACAAACAAACAAAAACTAAACAAAAACAAACTACCTATTGGGTGCTATGCTCACTACCAGGATGATGGGATCTATACTTCAAATCCCAGTATCATGCCATGTTCTCATGTTACAAATTTGCACATATATCCCCTGTATCTAAAATTTAAAAATAAATTAATAAACTGAAAGGTTATAACAATGAAGGACACAGGGACACCTCCTACACATGCATATGCTCACACATGTACAGGCTTGCATGACACATATCTACAGGCTTGCATGACACAGATGGATACAACAAATCTTGAGTGTCTTTCTATGTGATAGCAAGACAAATGCTGGTAACTGCAGCATGCATTTGAATAATTTCCATTTCATAAGGAATATAAAACTTTCTTCCCTATCACTCCTGGTGAGTTCTAAGGATGGCTTAATTATATTGATTTGTTTCACTTACTACCCTAACCTAGTCTTAAGATCACTGTTGGATTCAGGTGATAAAGAAATTCCACTCATATTACATGGACCAGAGTGTACATTGAGAGGTTTTCAGGGACACTTCATATATCATAGAATTTTGTGACCTGAACAGCCAGAGGACTTCCTATTCACCTTAACTCAGATGTGTATGACACACCCTAAAATTGAGCAGTGTTCTAGCTTCTGTGATTTCCCAAGAGTGCTCTGTTCAGATCAAAAATTCTTGTGCAGTCATGGACTTTTCACCACAGTGTCTTATAATAACAATATTAGTAATTTTTTTTAGCAACATCTGACGGCATTGACAATTTCTTTATCATGAAAAGGAGATTAAAAAAAAGTGTACAATTCAACACAACATAATGGTGGGAAACATTTCTTGGAACATTACACCATCAGTTTAGCTGCTGAAGAATATTTCATAAACGAGAGTAGTGACTGGTATCTCAGAGCTCATCTGTTACATCCCCCACAATTTTTAGTTGGAGAAACAGAATCCTGAAAGGATAAATCTTGACCAAGCTTCCAGTTACTTTGATTTACATTACAAATGTTAGTTAAAAGAGAAGAATGGAAAAAAAAAAAAAAAAGGATATTAAGGGTTCATATCTTGGGGAAAGGGAAAGATCTTAGGCAGACAACTTCCTCAAGTATATTAATAATATTATAAGAAGCATAGTTAAAATGGGTGTTGTACTAATTACATCTGTTCCTAAATTGTTAGAATCATGCACAGAGCACCAACAGCAGTACCTCCACTAGCTACTAAAGCTCCATCAAAATGGCAGTTCTTTTATGCAGATATTAAATAGAAAATTGAGCTAACAATAATTTTTTTGCACTGTGTTTAGGGAAGATAATTTAACAAAGGAAAAGTGTCCATTACAATATATAATACAGTGTGACACTTGGTAATTGTTAATTCTACTCTGTGGTAGACGATGTTTGTTTTTATCCCAATTTTGATGTGATATCCTAGAGATAGAAAACCTACATGAATGCCATGTTTTGGGAAATAAATATGCATTTATTATACCCAATACAATATTTAGTTAAAATAATTTCCTTTGATAGGTCCTTTCAGTGAAGGTTTTTTTGCATGGTACATTAAATAGATTTTTTATATTTGTTATTCAAACATATCTATATGATTGTGTGCGGTTTACAAATTGAGCAGTTCTAGTGTGGTAGGTAATTGCAGTGGAGTAAAACTAAGATTCAGATATGTCTAGTTTGTTTGGTGAGTTATTCCAATAAGCAGCCCTAGTTATCTATCCACATCTAGTGCTTCAAAACAAGTGGTCAATTAGAGGATGTTCATATTCTGGCACCAGAGAAAATTCAGGAAACTAGAGGGACATTGTGATGTTGCTTCCCAAATAATATTTAATCACCTAACTGTATCCCTTTACATAGTCTTCAGACTGAAGCTGAAGGACCTAGTTTCACTATTTTCCCATGAAGGGGATAGAAATCTGTAGCTATCTAGAGGCTCTGCTTTCAGATGATCTCGTGGATAACAGACACCAGTAAGGTGAACAGAAGTGAAAGAATGTATAGGGATTTTTATGCATAGTAGCAACTTGAGACCCTCAGAAATGAAAAAAAATTAAGAGAAAAAATCTAAAATATTTTTTATGTAGGTGTGCACAAAGTTCTAGGGATATTTGAGTTATTTCTTTCTAATGTGATTTTATGTTTATGCAGAGGTTGGTGAGACTTGGAAACTGTAAAATTACGCATCCTTTAAAACAACAATTAATATATGCTAATGACTCTTTAGACATTCGTTTTGAGAAGTTTAACAATACTTTGTACTAAAAAAAATCTCACATTGTTATATGATGTTGCTTTAATATGAGTTCACTGGGTGATGCCTTCTGATTACTGAGTCTCTAATACCTGTGTTTTGTTTTGTTTCTGTCTCAATTTGCACTGTTTGTGATCTTTGATAGCCCAAGGTAAATAGAACTGTTCAGTTACCCACCATTAATGAATTTGTAAAATAGGAAATTGGTGAAATGCTTATTATTTACCAGACACTATGCTAGAAAGTGGGAATTTAATAATAAAGAAAGGATGATATTTTTCCTCTCCTTAACAGTTTGGCTGGGAAGAAAAACACTGAAGTAGTAACTTCAAATATGATGAATTTGACAAACAGGATGTACTTGATGCTACAGAGGAACATAAAAGGGGGAGGTAATCTAGATTAGAGTTTCAAAAAAGTCATTTCTCTCTAAGTGAAAACAAAGACACACCTGTAAATTGGAAGAGTAAGCTGCATTAAAAGTGGTATTTCAGGCATAGGGAACAGCATATGTCAGGACCTGATGCAAGAAGAAGGCATATTATTAAAGATGCAGTTAGAAATCAGTACAGTTAGACCACACAATGCAAATGGAAGATATAGGAAAATGAAGCTATGAAAAAAGGCAGATAATAGATTATGAGGTTGTCTATAATAAAAAAAAAAATTGCTTAGATTCTATTACAGCCTTAATAGAAGCAATGTAAGCAATTAATTTATAGATTTTCTTTTATAACGATCTAACAGATGCAAATTAAATAATCTCAATTTAATGATTTAATAATGTATAAAAAGCCACAATATTTAAACCAGATTAACTAATATTAACTTTAACATTTGAAACCTCATTGATTGTGTATCTGGTAAAAGGGAACATAAATTTTGGCAGGTATTTGGTAAATTCTGATTATTTTAATATTTAAATTTTAAATATTATATTTAATATTTAATATTTAAACATTATATCTTCCCTCTGTCATGGTAAACACTCCAAGAGCCAGGTTCTTACTGGCTTTGGTAAGTCACCAGCAGGGCAGAAGCAGGAGCTTGGTGACCTAGTTACTTTCTTGCTTCTTGTTCCCATTTGTTCTCTGTATGGATGTCCTGTCTGCTGCAGAAACAGGGAACGGGAGAGGAATAAGAGAAAAATGTCAAAGACAGATAGGAAAAACACATTGGATGCAAGTTTTCAGATCTCTCCTTTGTTGATTTTTTTCATCTACCTCTGCCTTGCCATTGGCTTTCAGAGTGCTGATGGCATCCAAAATGCTGTCTTTCTCTCTGGATATGTTTGATGATTTTCAGGCTATCTCACAACATGGCTCCCTGTACTGTTCTCTGATTTGAGTGAGCTTAGCAAAGTGAAATGCTCTTTGTACCACATTTTTACAACTTTTCTACTATCCCATACCCTCTTGTTGCAGATACTTTGTGCAAGCTCACCTCTTCTGCTCATCTGAGAAACATATCCACCCTTGCTAAAACAGGAGGTGGAAATCACAGTTGCTGCACTGTCAGTGTCAGTGTCTCTTCTTTATTTTACATGCCCATATGGCAACATCCATCAATGGTATGAAGACTTATCAGAATTCAATGGGGCTTTCTGAGTTTAGGAGTAAAGTGACGAGGAAGTAGGAACACTTGACTTCACCTACCCACTACTGAAAGGGAGGAGAAAAGTATTCATGCTGCATAAAATGCTCTTCTCAATAGAACAGTTCTTGCTATTTTGTTATCCTGCCCTCCCTTACTGAAAAAACCAACAAACTAATACATTTTAGCAGGAAAGCTGATATGGAGCATCTGGCTCTAGCACCAGAAATTAGACCATATGAAGCATGGTGTTTTACTTTGCAATGTTGAATTATTTTCAAAATATAGCTACACATTCTACATATTCTTCTGATAGGAATAGTAGAAAGGGTGTCTTAGTAACATTCTAGCAAATAGTCCTCTCATTAGAGTGAGAAGGTGAAAATAGAAAATGCAGGGAGACCTGTAGGGAGGCTATGGAAATAATTCAGGGAGGGGTCGGGGCGAGGGAAATGCAACTTCAAATAGAATCATAGCATTAAAAACAGAAAGAAGTGGATAGATTCAGTAAAAGAGAGAAAATTAACAGTGCTGATGATTTATTTTATGTAAAGAGTGAGAAAGAGGAAGAATTAAACTCTCAGATGTTATTTGATAAACAGGGTGAGTGAATGAGTAGATGCTGATTTGATGGCAAAATATTTTAAAATGTGAAGTCATCAGGACTTGGAGTCTGATTAGAAATGTAAATTAGGCCGGGCGCGTTGGCTCAAGCCTGTAATCCCAGCACTTTGGGAGGCCGAGGCGGGCGGATCACGAGGTCAGGAGATCGAGACCATCCTGGCTAACACGGTGAAACCCCGTCTCTACTAAAAATACAAAAAGAAATTAGCCGGGCGTGGTGGCGGGCGCTTGTAGTCCCAGCTACTCGGGAGGCTGAGGCAGGAGAATGGCGGGAACCCGGGAGGCGGAGCTTGCAGTGAGCCGAGATTGCGCCACTGCACTCCAGTCTGGGCGACAGAGCGAGACTCCGTCTTAAAAAAAAAAAAAAAAAAAAAAAAAAAAAGAAATGTAAATTAAGGGAAAGAAATAGGGAAGTGGTGATTATGAACTACCCTTTAAGAAAAGTACATGAGGAAGGAAGATGAAAATGAGTTGAAAGTTTATGGTGAATAAAGGCTTGTTTTAGGTTTGGAGAGAATCAAGAGGAGAGTGGAGCCAGTAGCAAGGAACTAGTCGATGGTACAAAAGAGCTAGATAGTAATGGATGGTCAAAGATCAGTTCATGGTGATAGCTGATGGAATTGTCCTTGAACAGGTTTTGGTCTTAGAAAAAGAGTTGATGATTAGGTATGTTTTCAGATAAATAAGTGGACATGGAAATAGGAAAGAGGAAAGCAAAAATATGAAAGGCGCTAAGCTTGACTTAATTATCTCCATGTAATAGGAAACAAGATCTGACTGAGCTGCAGTTACTTGTCTCTTAGTTCAGTAGTGAACACATATTTGTGCAATTATTCACTAATTTATTGGGCAGTATCTATGGCAATACAGTATGTTAGGAACTATTTTAGAAAGAAAGGATACAACTTTCAACAGGATACAACAGACCTCTGATCTCAAGCAATCCAATTTTTTTTTTTTTTTTTTTTTTTTTTTTTTTGCAGTATTTGCAAAGTCATGCTCTATAAGCAGCTACAGTCTAGTGTTTAGGAAAACAGAATTTGGAATGGAATACCTGGTTGTATTAGTCTGTTTTCACGAGGCTGATAAAGACCTAACCAAAACTAGGCAATTTACAAAAAGGAGGTTTAATTGGACTTACAGTTCCACGGGGCTGGGAAAGCCTCACAATCGTGGTGGAAGGCAATGAAGAAAAAGTCCCATCTTACATGGATGGCAGCAGGCAAAGAGAAAACGAGGAAGATGCAAAAGTGGAAACCCCTGATAAAACCATTAGATATTGTGAGAATTATTCACTACCACCAGAACAGTATGGGGAAAACTGCCCCAGCGATTCAATTATCTCCCACTGGGTCTCTCCCACAATACTGGGAATTATGGGAGTACAATTCAAGATGAGATTTGGGTGGGGACACAGAGCCAAACCATAACACTGGTTTTGAACTTTAGCTCTAGTGCTTATGAAATTGGGAATTTATAAACTTTCTCTCTTTTTTTTCAGAGTATTTTTTTAAATCTAAGAAATGGTGTCTTTTTAAATGTATAAAACTGAGTTTTGTTAACTGAGATTACTTATATTAACAACCCTCTTTATTATTAATTATTATTATAGCATAAACATCATGAGGACAGCATTCATATTTCTTATAGATCTCTCTGTTTCTTCTCCCTGGAAGTTAGATACACAGTAATTGTTAAAAATATTTGTTAAATAAATATTAACAATAAATTAATAAAGCAATTTATCTTTCAATATGGTTGTACCACTTGAACTAAACAAGATTAGTGTCATGCCTACCACACTTCATAGAGTATCTAAAATCCCTATGTATATTACACAACCTGTGTCATATATTGTAGCTCTTGACACTAATGTTCTGATAAAGGATAACTTTGGAAATCACTGGTAAAGTATGTGATAAATAACATGTTTACTGATAAAATAGTTACCATTTCTTTTGTTTGGGACTATAAAAGAAATCTAAAAAGAAAACATTCAAAAATATATTTTAAAATAATTATACTTAAAATCTATGTAAGTACTTATGGAAGCTTTCCTTATACAATTTAGTGAAGAATATGTTTGCTATTAAGTACATATAATAGTTAACTATAGGAGTATACTTTTATTGAAGACAACTTATTTAATAAAGTAAAATTAGAGATATTTGTCAAAAACAGCAAGGTAGAGGTTGATACGGTTTGGGTCTGTGTCCCTGCCCAAATCTCATGTTGAATTGTAATTCCCAGTGTTGGAGGAGGGGCCTAGTGGGTGGTGACTGGATCATGGAGGTGGACTTACCCCTTGCTGTTCTCTTTCCCCTTGCTGTTCCCTTGTGACCGTGAGTGAGTGCTTATGAAATCTGGTTGTTTAAAAGTTTACTCCCCATTCTCTCTCTCTTCCTCCCACTCCAGCCATGTCAGACATGCTGGGTTCCCCTTTGCATTCTGCCATGATTGTAAGTTTGCTGAGGTCTCCTCAGACTGTGGAACTGTGAGTGAATTAAACCTCTTTTCTGTACACATTGACCAGTTTCAGGTAGTTCTTTATAGCAATGTGAGAAAAAACTAATACAGAAGTCAAGATGGAAGTCAAAATACTATAAAACATATATGTTAATATAATGAAAAGAAGCACCTTTAATATTCTACTTTAATCAAAAAAATCTAAGTAAGTTATTCAGTGATTTATTTTAAAATGCAAAGCAAATGTGAGTTTAATGAGTTTAATACTTTGAAGAGCTAAATTCTTGAGCTCTAGGATACTGAAAATAATAAAAGTCTGAGAAATGTCCTAAGAGCTAAATACATTCTAAACTAAGAATGGAGAAGAGACAGACAGAGAAAGAAAGAGATGATTTTAATGTTGACAGGCTTTATAGACCCTGAATATAGGAACTATATTAGGCTTTCAGAGCTATTAGAAAAATTGGACGGGGAGCAGGCTTTGGAAAATTATATCTTAGCATGTGTAAGTGCAGCAGTTTTTTCCTTATAATTCTACAAAGAAGAAAAATAGTTGGGAGGTAGCAGGGATTATAGTTTAATTTAGAAAGCATTTGTGGGAGGAATTTTGAGGAGACTTAAAACAGTTATCTTATTTTCTCAGACAGAAACTGAAATATTAGACATTAAGTATTCTGGATTGGTGAGGAAAGCTTTAGAGGTTCAGCAATTAGCTTTCTATTCTGAAACAGTATTGTATTCTTTAAGTTAGTAATTTTCTTAATAATTAGTGACTACTGAAGGTTGTCAGACTCATTCTTTTGGGATGACAAAATTTTCCTATGTACAAATAAATAAGTTTCTGAATGTGAAACATTTCATGCATCACTGAATGGCATTTTATCATCCACCCAATTAGTACATTGAATGGAGAACAAGCTCATTGAAACCACATACTTATTAAATGTCCAGTAAAGGACCAAAACAAGGATATTCTCATTCTTCTGTTTTCTATACAAGCACTGGTACCATCTGGGCAGGTTTATTGCAGGAGCCATAGTATCTTTCTTCTTCCCATCAATTTTCTCTCTTCTGTTGCAGGAAGAAAATTCCACAAAAGAAAGAAAGGAAATATCTTTTCTTTTTGTTATTTAAAAGAGATGAGGAATAAAATATCATGGGAAAGTCAGAAATGGTTGGATTTGCACAATTTTTGCCAAATTGCAACAAATTAACTGAGTGTAACTAGAAATCATATGTTAATATGTTTTAATTAATAAATTGATAAACCCCATAATTGTGTTGATAAAATAACAGCTACTACTAACAATAGTAATAATAAAGCAATAGATAAAAATTTCCTAGGCACTAACTGGATTATTTGCTTCTCTTAAATTACTTCATTCAATTCTCATGACAATCATGAAAGGGATGTTTTATTAGTGTTCACTGGAAAAATGAGAAAACTAAGATTCAGAAAGGTGAAATAATATATTAAAAGTCACACATGTGGTAAGAGGCAAACCTGGGAAGAAATCAGACTAATCCTCAAGTTTGTGTTCTCAAACTTTATACTGTAAAAAGCATTCTAATTCCAGTTTTGAAAAAAAAAAAAAAAAAGGTAGCTCATATATTTAAGAGGCTGTTTGATTTTTTTGTTGTTGTTTTATTATTTGATCTTGAGACATCAACACTATTATCTAGCTATATAAGTAGCTAGGAATGTATATATACATTTCTAAGTAGAAGTGATGTTTTAACTCTAAGGCTGTTTGCTTGCTCAAGATCAAGCATTTACTTTTTAGTTTTAAATCCTGAGGTCTGTTCTTTAGCATTTTCAACCTTTTTCCCCCTGAGATGTTTCCTACACTGTATTAGCTCAAGCATCTGCGATATCTCTGAGAAGTTTTGTGTATGGTGACCAGCTGTCTTCTGTCCTCCAAAATGCCCCACCAATTCAGCCAAGAGAAGGTGAGTTCGTACAGAAGTATACAAGTTAAGGGGAAAAGACCCTTTTAAATATATATGTCCTCTTTTCCTCAGTCCTTTCCCAAATCCTACCCATGTTTCACAAAACAACAGAGGCAATTTCAATTTGCTTAGTTTTAAAACCTGTACAGACAGTTCCTGACTTACAAGACTTCAACTTATAAGTTTTCAATTTTACAATGATGTGAAAGCTAGAGGCACCAGTAAAAACCGTGCTTTGTTCTGTTTTTCACTTTCAGTACAGTATTGAATATATTACATGAGATACTCAACATTCTATTATAAGATGGGCTCTGTGTTAGATGATTTTGCCCAACTGTAGGGTAATGCAAGTGTTTTTGAACACATTTAAGCTAGGCTAGGCTAAGCTATGATGTTCTGTACGTATATTAAGTGCATTTCCGGCTATATATATATATATATATATATTTTTTTTTTTTTTTTAGACGGAGTCTGGCTCTGTCACCCAGGCTGGAGTGCAGTGGCACAATCTCAGCTCACTGCAAGCTCCGCCTCCCGGGTTGACACCATTCTCCTGCCTCAGCCTCCCAAGTAGCTGGGACTGCAGGCGCCCGCCACCATGCCCGGCTAATTTTTTTTTGTATTTTTAGTAAAGACGGAGTTTCATCATGTTATCCAGGATGGTCTCCATCTCCTGACCCTGTGATTCGCCCACCTCGACCTCCCAAAGTTCTGGAATTACAGGCGTGAGCCACCGCGCCCGGCCGGTGTTTTCAACTCATGACGAATTTGTCCAATGTAACCCCACCATAAGTCAAGTTGCATCATACGTTCATAAAGATAGACTTTGCACTTGAACACCCCACTTCTCCACAGGAAAATCACACTTTCTATAATTGTTTTCTTATTGTTTTGTTACATATGATTGAAAATGTCTCCAAAATAATCTTTCTTAAATAAAAGAATACACATTTCTTCTTCAAAATTATCGCAACTGGAATATATATATTTTTCAGTTTTAGAATAATGGTTTTGTCCCTGCTTTATCTGTATAAGGTTTTACAAATTCAGAATTATTTCGCTCTACTAAAAGATCAACACATTTTTAATGATTAGAAATGTATACATCTCATTAGATTTGTTCTAAAATGTTTAATTTTTATTAGGTTGAAATGTAAAGCAAATATCCAGTTCAACATTAGAATCTTGTCAACCCTAAACAAATACAGTTCCAAAGCAAAACGTCTACACATTCCTACCAAAAAGCAAGGAAACAAACAAACAAACTCAAACCTGCAGGTCCGCACATGGAGGAGAGATTTTTCTATTTCTCTGATCTTCATCATGAAATGTCACCCTCTGTCCCATAAGAACAATGTCAGCACAAGATGCCAGTTACCTTCTTACATTGAAGACAGCACACTATTTTTCTTTCCAGTCTACTCATTTCTGTGATAGAAATTCTGTTAACATTTTAAACCCTCAATATTTTTCACACATGACGAGTCTGTGACCCGGCAGGTTGAAGACAGTATCTTATATGAAATTAATAATGTGGAAGACAACTGAGACAACTAAGAAAACTGTGGCATAGTTTAGTAAAAGAATCTATGCCATGATAAACAATGTTTCCTCTCATTTATCAATAAATAATGTTATGATGCCTATGTTGAACTACAAATTGATTGGGGCAGAAAGTCAAAAATACATCCTTTTATTCAGAAATGTCTTTGTTAAAGCATTATTTGTCATTCCATATTCATGATCTATATTTACTCAGCATTGTGTATCTCTCAAATCCAATGCTCAGAGAGCTTAGGTAAATTTCTCACTTAACCAAAACAAAAAAACAAAAACAAAACCAAAACCAAAACAAAACAAAACAAAAAATAGTAGAGTACAGGCTATAGTCAAGACAGGGTTAAACTACTCCAATATCCACATTTGTACCATCCCATCAGCTACCTTGATAATAGTCATTGCTTTTTGATTACTTAGTATCAACTAAGAACAGAGTCTGAGTACTTTACACACACCTCTTTATGTTAATGATGCAAAGCCAGTATTATTTTTTATTAATGAGGAGATTAACACACAGCATGCCTATTTTATTTGTCAGTAGTATGTCATATTCTATTTTTTTTTTCTAATTTCTATTTTTATTTTAGGTTCATGGGTGCATGCTTTTTAACTGAGTATATTGCGGGATGCTGAGATTTGGGATACAGTTGATCCTGTTACACAGGTAGTGAGCATAGTCCCCAACAGTTAGTTTCTCAACCCTTCCCGTTTATCTCTCTCCCCTCTAGTATTTCCCATCTTTATGTCCATGTGTTTCCAATGTTTAGCTCCCACATATAAGTGAGAACATGCAGTATGGTGTTCGGTTCCTGTGTTAATTCACTTAGGATAATTTTTCTCTAGCTGCATCCAAGTTGCTGCAAAGCACAGGAATTTATTGTTTGTTATGGCTGCATAGTATTCCATAATATATATGTACCACATTTTATTTATCCAGTGAACCATTGATGACAACATAGGTTGATTACATGTCTTTGCTATTGTGAATAGTGCTGTGATGAACATATGAATGCATTTGTCTTTTTAGTAGAACACTATTTCCTTTTTGATATATATCTGGTATGGGATTCCTGGGTTGAATTGTAGCTCTGGTTTAAGTACTGTGAGAAATTTCCAAATTGCTTTGTACAGGGTCTGAACTAATTTCGATTCCCACCAATAGTATGTAAGTGTTCCATTTTCTCCACAGCCTTGCCAACATCGGTTGTTTTTTGACTTTTTAATAATAGTATTGTGATTGGTGTGAGATGGTATCTTATTGTGGTTTTGCTTTGCATTTCTCTGATGATGACTGATGTGGAGGATTTTTTCATGTTTCTTGGACACTTGTATGTCTTCTTTTGAGAAGTGTCTGTTCATGTAATTTTTCCACTTCTTAATGAGGTTTTTTTTTTTTTTTGCTTGTTCAGTTGTTTAAGTTCCTTATAGATTCTGGATATTTGAGCTTTGTTGTATGCATAGCTTGTGAATCTTTTCTCTCTTGCTGTAGGTTGCCTGTTTACTATGTTGATAGTTTCCTTTGCTGTGTAGAAGCTCTTTTATTAGGTATTACTTGTCAGTTTTTGTTTTGGTTGCAATTGCTTTTTAGAACATAGTCATATTTTCCCAAGGTTGACGTCCAGAATGGTGTTTCCTAGATTTTTTCCTAATATTCTTAGAGAGTGAGGTCTTATATTAATCCATCTTCAGTTAATGCTTGTATATGGTGAAAATTAGGGGTCCAGTTTTATTCTTCTGCGTATGGCTAGCCAGCTATCCCTGCACCATTTATTGAATACACAGTCCTTTCCCCATTGCTTATTTTTCTCAATTTTGTGAAAGATTAAACGGATATGTATGCAGTTTTATTTGTGTTCCCTATTATTTTCCATTGATCTATCAACTTATTTAAATAATACATATCCTGATCTATCAACTTAAATAATATATATCCTAGTAGAAAGTAAACCCCACAAAGAGTTTGTTTGTATACTTGTTCTGTCAATGTGGTATCCCCAGAGACTAGAACCATGTATGGCACATAAAAGATATTCAGTAAATAATTATCAAATGAATGAAGAATTAAACTGGCCTACCCATTTGAAAATTTATCTTTGAATCTAAATGTTTCATTTTTATCATTTACCATAAAAATAGTTTCTTTTGCTAAGTGTGTATTTTAAATTATTTTTATTTATATGAGATTGCTGAGTGTCTTAGAGAAAAGTTTGAGTAGGTCTGTAAGCTTCAGAAGCCACTGTCCCCAGTAAAGGGAAATATCTATAGGCAGTTAGTTCCTTATGCCTGGGTCCTCAGGATATGTAGCCTGTGTTCTCATTTTCCTGGCGAAATTGGAAGACTTCTGAAACAAAGGTAACAATGTATAGGTTGGCCCCAGGTTTGATCCGAGATTCTTGGTCATTACAATTCTGTCCATCAGAGCACGTTTTCATGGTTGCTAGTCATGAGGCAGGAAAAATGGAGAAGGTCAGAAATCCCCCCTTTGGGAATTGCTCTCATCAGGAGATGTTTTACCTTAAGTCATGCCCATTCCTGGAATAGCCAGCATCACTAGTCATTGTGAGCCTACAAAGGCCAGCATCTTACCTCAGTTTGGGATAGCTCTGAAAGGCCATACTAGCTACAGAGCATTCTTTTAGCATCTCCCTTTGCTCATCGTGCTTCCCTCCCTCCTTTATAGCTCTTGTTCCCAAGAGCATTCCCACATTTCTTTGTTACTATAAGCTTCATCACAATGTCTGTTTTCAATAGAATACAACCTGCTAAAAAATAATCTTTTGAGACAGGGACCTGACAATATTTTTAAAAATAAATTTCCAATAGAGATTATAATGTAACCAATCGGAAGTAGCCATTTCTCTAAGCAATCTTACGTTTGATATAAAGATTACAAGATAGAGCAGAGGGATATATGGAAAGGGACATGGATGAAATTTTAAGATGAACATGCTAAAAATAAAACTGTGCTACGAGGTATAGAAGAAAATCAGAAATTGCCATAAACTTTATTTTCCAATTTTACATGAAGCCAACTTTAAACAAGAAGCTATATTTGTAAGTGATGACTGCCATCGTGTAGAAAAAGATCAAAGACAGATTTTAAATCATGTCCTAATTTTGACTAGTTGGTAGAAGCCAGGTGAAAAAGGGTTATGGGGATAATTCTTCAGGTATTGAGGATGTCCATCACTGATTAGTGACTTCTCTCAGGGATGGAAAAAAGGAGCTCATATTGGATAACAGAGGCAGAATTCCTTATCTATAAATAATAGTAAAACTGTTAATAAATACCTATTCTCCTCTTAATTTTTATTAGTAAAGTCATACTTTATGGCATATTAGAAATATTTTACTTCAGAGGAATATATTCATTGTGTAGATTACTGGTCATTTATCATTGCGGAATAGGCAATACTATACCCACTGTTTTACTTTTTATTTGTAACAAATGGTAGTATCTTTGTGTCATCTACACATCTGTGTTTAGACCAATATATCAGTGAGGCTATCATTAAAAAGGAGGATAGATAAGTTTCACATCATATAGCACTAAGACTAACTGAAGAACACTAAATTCATTTAATATCAACAGACTCAGTGACATCATTGTGCAGAAATCTCCTTGTTTAGCAATGATAACTTCTAAAAGTAGTTTTCTAGGCCCAGAAGCTTTATATTCAAAAAGATGTCCAAAAGTTCAAACAACATACCAAACTAACATTGCAAACTTAATAGCGATATGTATCTCATTTGTTTTTCACTGTGAAAATTCAATGTCTGTATTTGAAATCTGGTATAAATCGTGATGTAAGATAAATTTAAACCACAAAGCAGAAAATATGTTTCTTTTTACTGAGGTTTTATTTTTGAATGCATAATATGTAGCTACAGCTGCTGGTATTTGTTCCCTTAGTGGGCATTTTGGAAGCCAGATGTATGAAAGAAGATTCAGATAATATGAACAGAAGATAACTGCTTAAGGTTTCTGATCTCAGTAGTTGTGTTTGGTTTATGTATTTTTCCTTTTTGATCATATGTTATGTGCTTTAATAGATAAGAAAGGTTATAGTTGAGATCTCTAGCAACTTTTGTAAACTGCTCAGTATTTGTAGAATTAGGATTCACTAATTTTATAAATTAGCAATCTTTATCACATGCTTAAATGTGAGTATGATTTTTATCTTGTAAAATTTCAGATAAGCAGAGAAAAAAATGGTGACATAAATATTTTAAAAAGAGATTGGAAGGTAATATATTTTATAAATGTCCTCTCTTCTATGCTTTGTTAACATGAAAGCCTTTCCAGAACTTCCACGTGGCTGTAGGATGGCTGATGGCATGTTCTGAAGATCAGCGGTTACATGAATATAGCCCAACCTTGGACAGAAACATACTTTAACTTATATCTTTTTCTCGAAAATGACCTATAAATCTATACCAACCAATACTATAGCCTATATTCCCATGGAGCACATTCTTTAGATCAGTGACCTTTATTTTCTAGTTTAGTTCAGTAGTTTTGTTCACACATTTAAAATGAGATGCTAACAAGGCTCCTTAATTTTGTTGAAGGATTTTACAAGGGTCAGAGTGCCTTTAAGTACATAGTTAATTTTTTATAAGGAACTCGATCTTTTTTGTCTATTTAACTCAAATGTCCTTAAAATGCTAGGCTTAATATAAATAATTGTTTTTTCCTGTTTTTCACTTAGGAATTTTCTCTTATATCTCTTAAGAAAGTTGATTAATGCTAAGTGTTTGTTTTGTCCTTTGTAGTGTTCCATGATGTGTTTTATGGTTATTAGAATTCCATGTTTAGTCTTAGGCTTCTAAACTGAAAAAGGATAAACCATTTTAGACCTTAGGACCAAGAATAACATAAAAGGCAAATGAAATGGAAAAGATGTGAACGTTTGCTTTGGAGAAGATATTATTGCTAAGGAACTCAATAACCATCTTCAACTAATTGAAGAGCAGATTAGTAGAGGGGAGTGAGTTGGGCATAGTGTCCCACTCATATCTCCCTTCAAGAAAAATCTTAGCTCTCCAGCTTTTAGGAATACTGTCAGTAGATGACCATCAACTCTCAGCTCCTCCATAGATTACCTCAGCTGCAAAGAAACAGTCTCATCTAAAAGTCACACTGTATCTGGGACAGCCTGAACTCAATTCATTCAGGTAGAGGTCTGAAATCTTGCCCTTTTTTGAGCAACATAACTCAACTATTGCTGACCATTTAAGCCTTGGAGCTTCCTGTGGAGTCAGCTGAGTCAAGTGTTGGACCTGTATCACCACTCAACTTCTCCTGCCCAAATATTTGTCCTCCTCTATCCTTCTCTTCTCTTCCCTTTCTTTCTGCTGGTATTGATCTATGGCAGTATTTTATAGTGTGCACCTCTTTTCATTAGTTCTATGAGTTGCCTCAGGAACAACAAATTTATGGTCACATGTCTTTTTGAGATACAGCATTCCTCTTTTTTTCCTCTTGGAGATTCTTTATTTGGGTGTGTTTCCTTACTTACTTCTCCTTCTCTACATTCTTTCTTCCCAATATCGTGATAAACCTCTTTATCAAGCAAAATACTTGTGTTTCCCACTGCTTACTTTTGTCTGTCTTTTACAGGTCACATCTTCATTACGTATAACAATGGTAGACTGAATAGACTTTTGCCACGTGCAAGTAAATAAGTGAAACAAAAGGATACCCAGTAAGTGAGAGGGGAGAAAAAGGGAGAAAGAGAGAGAGAGACAGAGAGAGAGCAAGAGAGAGAGTACACATTTCTTAGGGGATAGTTTGGTTTTGGGCGTTAAGTCCTGATATTAAAGGGTTGAGGTTCATCATATGCATTAGCTACCCAAATCACTTTTATCTCAATTACAGCTATTACGATTCCATAGAATTTATTAATTTATTGTTTAGACAACAAGTTTTGTGAGTGAGGCGTGCAGAAGGTAGATACATGAGATAAACTCCAAACACTTAAGCATATAACACAGTGACAATGATCATCTGATTTCTATTTTTTAAGGCTGATATATTTTACACTACCTTTGAGCCATCTGCACCCTACTTCATATATCTGTGATTGTACACAGCTTCTTCCTTATTAGCACTTATCTCTAGCCCATTTGGTGCATTCCTATTCATCCTTTAACTTTCAGGATAGATGCCATTTCCTCAAGGAAGTCTACTTTTGTCCTGCAGGAAAACAGACAGTGACTCCACCGTTTTCCAATAGCAAGTTTTATAAATATTTTATGTTTGCCTCAATGTTTATTACATTTAGTTACATGTTTTTATTTTGGTGGCGTACCTTCCTTAAATCTATGGTTCTTCAAATAGTTTTTATTTTATCATTATTACAGCCTAGAGGGGCCCACAATTTATAAAATAATGATAATAATAATAATATTAGTAATATTAACTGGCAGGTTGAAAGGTCATAAATTCACTCATTTAAGAAGGTTGCACTTAATGCAACTAACAATAAGTGATTCTCATTTTGTTAATATTACATGAAACAGGTTTGCCACATAAAGTCAATGTACTCAAGTAATGTATTTTTGTGAATGAAGAAGAAAAATACAACACAACTTTATACAACACAAACAACCACAAAATAAAGCAAATAAAAAGTACACTACTGAATGGAATAGTATATTTTTATCAATCTAATGTTCATTATTGAACTTTCAAGCTGGATAAAGCTTATACTGCTCAGACATGTCCTGATACATGTAAAAGCCAAAACTGTAAGAGCAAAATGCCTAATGATTGCAGGATTATAAGAGAAAACACAAAAAAGAGATTGGACTTGATATTTGATAAGTATACATTTGATGATGTATGATTCCCCACTAAGTAAATAATTATTCTTTAGCCTTGAATATTTGCTATTATTAATTTTACAAATATTCCAATGATTAAAATAACTAATTTATAATAACTAATTATGCTATTTGTGTTTATTGTTGAATGAATGTTGATGTGGATTTCAGTAGATGATGAAATGTGGACCTCCCAAAATAGGATTTTATTAATATAATCTTATTAAAATTCCCTGCACTCAAACATAGGGGATTCATTTCTACACACACGAAGGCCAAATCTGAGTTACAACCAAGGATTCAAAATAAGCCTTCATATTTGATTAAATATTTATATTTTTATATGCTCTTCCACATATATTACCTAATTTATAAATGTATTTTAGAAACATGCTGATATTAAATCACAGTTTACATAAAAATAAGATCTAGATTTCTACTAATTTTACCTTCAACATTACTCTTTGTTTTCCATTGTGATTCATTAATTTGTAAATTTAAGTTGTTTTAAAAGTTCTATGAAATGATGATTGACATTTGATTTCCTCTATCATTACTTGTGTTTTAATTTAGAGACTTTTTTTACATTAACGTGAAAAATTTAATTGTGATTATATCAAGATCATAGATAAATCTTTGTTTGGCTCATCACGGCCAAGCTTTGTTTTAGTTCTGGTTAATGTAAATCTAAAAAACAGACACTTTGAAGTCAGTTTTGCTACAATTGCTGCAGGCGTAGATGATTCAGCACTGTAACAAAGTACAGAGACACAACAGCCATGTAAATTTTTTTCTAATGCTGTTTTTTGAGTAAAGTAAGTACAAAAAATATATATTGACTGAATATTCTGGATAGGTCCCCTGCTCAAAAGGGGTCTGTCTCTCTTGTGTCAGTCTGACATGGCATATATTGTTTGGATATTTTAGAACACAAAATTTTCTTTACAGAACAATTGATGAAACTCTGGATATTTCATTTTCTGAATGAAGAGAAACAGAGAGAGCAAGAAATTAAAGAAAGTAAGAAAGATGACATAATTATTAACATCTTCCTAGAAAATGTGGACTTAAAAGATCTATCATTACGTTGACATTCATCTGTGAAGTATCACAACATATTTCTTGTACCTTTTTAAACATAAAGTATCCAGTTTCATTTGGAAGCATGTGTTTTCAATTTATAATGTCTTACTCAATTCCCTGAAATTTGTCTTTTCATCCAGAGACAAGCTGATAACGGATCTGTGTGTCCAAGCATCCACTATTATTTGCCCCTAGACAACTACTCCACTTCATTCTGATGTTATACACAATAAACATTTTAGAGAGAAAAAAAAAAAAAAAAGCAAGCATGCAACAATCAAATGCTTATCCATTCGGGAATGTCCCAACAGATGTCAGTTATAGATCAGTGAGGAAGTTTCAGGTTGAAAATGTACTGAGGACATTGAAAAGATAGACAAAAATAGTGATAAAGCAAACATATTTAGTTCAACTGGAAGTGGAATCTAAAAAGCGCTAAGGGATCCTGAGTCAAGCTGATATCAATTTGGTGATGTTGCCCTCAGGGCCCTCGTCTGCCTTCCTAAAGTGTTCTGTACTATTTTTCTTTAAGAATTCAGTCAATCTTATGAAATCAGACAGTCTTAAATTTTTATGTTTCTTTTCTCTCTCAGATTCTGCTATTAATCAACCTTTAATTACAATTTAGAAACGTGTGAGAGATGATATAACATCTGCATTGTAACATATCAGGATTGAAAACTAAAATAACTTTGGGATTCTCTTTCTTTTGGTCATATGCTACAAAATATTTCAATTTTTCTATACTGTCTACAAATGTATTTGCCTCCATATAGTCATATTTACCTAACTTTCTCCTGCCTCAATTAGATAAGTACACCTTATTTTTCTCAAGATTTTTCTTTGCCAGGCATGATGGCTCACACCTGTAATCTCAGCTACTAGGAAAGCTGAGGTAGGAGGATTGCTTGAGGTCAGGAGGTTGAGGCCAGCCTGGACAACATAGTGAGACCCCATCTGTAGGGGGAAAATGACTTTCCCTTCTAACTTCTGTGTTATCAGAAATTCTTGCTTTGTTATTTATTCTATATTTTTTTCAACTTTTGCTTTCTGATTGTTACTTTTTTTCACTTATATTCACTTATTTCATTGTCCGTGACCCATCGTGAACTCTAATGACTGTCTTATCTATTCTCTTTTCTTCAGAACCAAGCTTTTTCAACAAAGAATATACATTACTGTTTCTGCCTTATACGATTACATCCTCTGTACATCCCATGCAACCTGGTTTCTGTCCTCATCACTGTGCTGTAATTGCTCTTACTAAGGTTGCCAAAGACTTGGAATATTGCCAATGCCTTTGGGCATGTTTTTTATTTTATTTTATGTACCTCTCTGTGGCATTTGACACTTCATTATTCCACCTCTTAAATTTTCTCCCTCCTTGGCTTTCATAATATTTCAAAATCCTAGTCAGCTTCTTCTGTCTCTGATTGTTCAATCTTTGTTTCTTTCACAGTAGAATCTTTCTCTGTCTACTATTTAAATGAATTTCTGTGAATTAGTACTTCTTTACACATTTAATTCTTACTCATGAAAATTCCAAATGCATATGGCTTTAAATATTTCTTCATTTTGATAATAAATATCTATATTTCAAAAAAATATTTTATAACTAAAAGCAAATCTCTACATTTTTATATATTTATGTGTGTCTATGCATTAATAATTTCCTCTCATACCTAAAAGTTTACTATTATTCTTTATTTTGTTAGTAATACCAACATTTTATAAGTCAGAAGCATAGGGATTATCCTTGCTTCCTATACTTTTTTTCTTCCAAAATTCAGTTGGTCATTAATTCTGTAGCATAAGTGTTTTTCATCTTCTCTGTATTTTGTTTTCTTTGTTTGTTTGTTTTGTTTGTTTTTTAAGATGTAGGTAGTCTCTTCTGTTTTCTGAGTATTGAAGTACCAGGTAAATGTTCTCTTCTTCATCCTTTCTGCATTTGTCTGAGTTTAGACCTGCATAATCTACACACCAAGTTATTATAACAGTCCTCTAAATTGTCCCACTGTCTCCAAATTTTATTATTTCCACTTGTTTCTCATCTTAAACTTGACAATAATTTTCTTTGCTCTCAAAGTCATAAGCCTATAACAAGTGTGAGTTATACTACACTTACAGTAAATTGCCATCAACAGCTTCCCTTAGGAATCTTTTTGTCAATTTTGGATCTGTTTACTATGACTTCCCCCTGCCAAATTATACATAGACCAAACTGAAATAATTATCCCTTGCCTTATATTTGATATTATTTCTGCCTTGATATTTCTGCACATTTTTTTTTCCTTCGCCTACTGGGTATTTCCCTCCTTTGATTAGCATCAAGACACAGCTCATGTGTCTCCTTCATAAAGGATTCATAAGCCTCTTCAGTCAAGAGAGATGACTTCATCTAGGTGACTCCTCTGTGGCTTGTACTTCCCTATTTTGAGAATTTTCCTACAATATTTTAGAAGACTACTAAGAAAAACAACAGATGATTGACAGGCTTAAGATTGTGCAAATATGTGTTTTTTTTCTCTTTATTTGTATATTTTCCAAATTTTCTTTAGTGATTACATATATTTTTATAATATATTAAATGGTACATAAGACTAGCGTATTTATAAATATTTGTGTTTTTTAAATGGAAACACACAAATATTATTCACTATGGAGTAAATTCCTTGTAGACAGACTTTTTCATTTTCTTTATTTCCTTTATAAAAATTATTTAAAAATTCATCTCTATTTCTACTGGGGGACTACCGATTAAACAAAAGAGTACAAATTACTAGCATAGCATGTCGAAATAAGGAAACAGTAACTAAAATTTGGCAAATGAGATTTTTAAAGTAAATGAAGCATAAGCACGGTAGTTTAATATGAAGACCTAAAGCATAAATAAAATTTTAAGATTTCTCTCTTTTCATTTATAAATTTTCTTGACCTTTGTTGTAGCAACTAATATTTTTGTGTGATTGAACATGCCCTATATTTAGTCCAGTTTCTAAATTGGGCTTTAATACAAAGTTTGTTTGCTTATATGTCTTAAAATTCATCTGTCTGATAATGTTTTGGACTGTTATTTTGTATTTATATTTCTTTTTTTTTAACATGCCCCCGTCCTGTATGTTTTGTCATAGTTGACTTTTCTAAGCTCCTTTTCTAAATACATCTCATACTTGTCATGATTCAGGTCCCTCATTGCCCTGCACAAAGAATTAATTTTATTCTCCTCCTACATCTCTGTAGTCATTCTGATATTAGAATTTTGTATTCCAGATGTTTCTTTTGGTGCTTGAATGCTCAATGGTGCATCAAAGATTTCATAATCTAGCACTACCCCTGTTCAATGTTAGGTTACAGCTATTAGAAAATGATCTTGAAATATTCCATATTATCTTGAGTATTTTAAGAATAGATTTGTGGATAATTTCAACATATTATTTTACCATAAAATTATCCCATAAAACAGTATGTGAAGTAGCATCTCATTCCAAATAAGAAGAATTTGCTATAACTTCAATTAGTGTTGACTATTGTCACAAGTGAATTTTTTGATTGTCCTTCAAATTATACTCAATAAACATCAAATCATTCTTCTCCTGTTCTCTGTTAAAACAAGGCAGAGGAGGAATATAATAATGCAAGACAGGATAAAGGATAGGTATGATCATGATACACTCTTGGCCAAAGATTTGCAATTATCATTTGTTTCAAGGAATGATGAGACTGTCAACTGCAAAAAAGAATTATTAGGAACTTAAGTATCACAGAAGAGCAACAACAGATTGTAATAAATTAATGCAGCATCTAATGGCTCATTGACAAGTGAAAAATGACCAGAACTGTTTTGTAATACATTTGAATTTCAGCTGAGTTGAGTTATTTTATCATGATTGAGAAAATAAATGTAAAAATATTGTCCACTTTGATTTTCAAATATTTAATCTACAATTTTGGTTTTTCTATTTGTATTACATTAAGAGAAACTAAAGAAAACTAATTTATTGTATATTGTGTTTTAAAAAGGTGCACATATATTTTAAAGTGTCTCATTATGAAATATTTGTCTTTTATACTGAGTTGATTATATATGACCGGTAAATTAAATATAATCCATGATCATTTAAGTTCCACAAAGTATTTTTATAAGTAACAGAGCTATTTTGCATTTATAATTATCGAGAAAATAAAGAAATTTAAAAAATAGTAAAAAAATTAAATTGTTTTTTCTGCTAGGTTCCCTGGCTCAATAAATTAAATTTTACAAAAATAGGTACTTTTTAAAAAATTTCAGCATAGCAATACATACAGTAAAACTATGAAGGATAAAATTGGGAATACAAGATACAAATTTCTAAAAATATTTTGAAGATTACTAAGTAAAGAAAAGAAATCCATTGGCCGGGCGCGGTGGCTCAAGCCTGTAATCCCAGCACTTTGGGAGGCCGAGGCGGGCGGATCACAAGGTCAGGAGATCGAGACCACAGTGAAACCCCGTCTCTACTAAAAATACAAAAAATTAGCCGGGCGCGGTGGCGGGCGCCTGTAGTCCCAGCTACTCAGGAGGCTGAGGCAGGAGAATGGCGGGAACCCGGGAGGCGGAGCTTGCAGTGAGCCGAGATCGCGCCACTGCACTCCAGCCTGGGCAACAGCGTGAGACTCCGTCTCAAAAAAAAAAAAAAAAAAAAAAAAAAAAAAAAAAGAAATCCATTAGAAAAGTATGAAATAGATCTGATAATATTTAAAAATTAAATGTAAATAATAACCAAAAAGGCTTTTCATCTTTCTCATAATTAAATAATTATAATTTGCCACTTAAAATTAACCAATATTAAAAATGTTGATAACGTTTATTCTATAAGACAGCACATTTTTGATCATTTGGCAATATTCAAAATTAGAAATGCTATGTCCTTTGATGAACTTCAATTGTTCAGGATATCAACAACTTAGAAATAAAAAATTCCTTAATGTTTATTAACAGTGCTTATATAGTTTGTTAATTACATCAGGCTCTATTCAATATGATTTGAAATATTAATTTGTTTAACCTTCATAATAACCTTGTGAGCTATTACTATTATTGTCCCCATTTTGCACCACAATCATAGAGCTAGTAAGGGCAATGGTGACATGAGTGCTGTGCTAAGATCCAAAACCCAGAAGTTGAACTCTAGATTCTGTGTCTTAAAACACAACACTATGCTGCTACTCTGAATATTTTGCATGAATTATGATTCCTCTATGTGGTTGTTATGAAATGAGGTAGATCTGGATAGGTTGGTATAAAATAATTCCAGACTTTAATACCACTTAAAAAAACAAGATGCAGGTGTATATAATATGTACAAGTTGTTTAAAATTAAGTTGGACAGAAAGAAAGAACAAATAGCAAGAGAGACAAAGAGAAAGAAAGGAAAGAGGGAGCATGCTCAAATTCTACTCTAGAACTTTATTGTTGTCTGGCCTTGGGCAAGCCACTTTTCTCACCTGGGCCTGAGTTTTCTCGTATATACATTGGAGGTCAGAATAGAAGCAATTGAACAGGGTTGTAAGGATTAAATGACATAATGCACATAAAATACTGAGGACAATACAGATAATGTAATTTCAATTCTGGAATTGTGAATGATTTTTGTTTTCAGTGTCACAGGGATTATGCAATTGTGAATTTTGTTTTCATGTTCTCTTGTATTAAAGGAAACCTATATTTTATTGTGTGTAATTAAATATCAAATATTCACTTTATTGTTTTTTCAAGAAAATTCAGAATATATCAGAACTTCATTTATTCTTGAATATTTATGTATTATGGTTCTATTTTAGCTGATATTCCTAGAGAATTTTCAAAGTTAAAATCTGCTATTTATAGAATACATGCCTTTCCTGCTTGGACATTGGGGAGTTATTTGGCTTACCCTAATTTGGACTTTTTTTAACTGTGGGGTTAGTATCAATACTGTATTTAAAACTGTGTTGAGACGTCTAACACAGCGTCTTACTAAAAAAAGAAGTATTGATCAACTTGTTCCACAATGGATGTCCTGAACCTTCATTCTGTCTGTTCAGTAATTGGCAAGCACTGCGTATGATGACCACTTTCAGATGGGGCGGAATTTTCTTTTCATCCATGGCTTCCATTGTTCCATTTTATTGCTGTCATTGATCATAATAATCAGCTCTCATTTGTCACCATTAACCAAGCCTCTTCATTCAGTGACTAATATCAGACATGTTGTAAAAAATTAAATAAATGTCTAATAATGTGAGGATTCCTATATCCCTTTTTAGTATTTTTGTGGTTCTGAATAAATGATAAGAATGTCAGATACTATGCATTCCAAGAAGAAAGAAAAGAAATATTCCATATGATGTGAAGGGAATAAATGTACTAAAAGAGTTGAGTTACATTACAAGAAGAGGTTAAAGGAGATCACCCAAGACTTTAATGAGATAATGGAGTCTGCTACTACTTTGGATTTTGGAGAAAGATTGTAATCATCTTGATCTAGATGGGAAGGTTGTTTTGTCTGATGCATAAACCTTTGATTGAGTTAGAATCTGTACCCTCAGATTTCATTTCTGAAATGTATCTCTGAAATATCTCCAAGTGTAATTTTTCCTGTTGCTTTTAAACTAGGCACTCGATCCATGTATAATTTGAAGTTTAGTAAAATCTAGGAGAAATGGTTATTCTGTCATCATAATATTTGTATTTTATGATTTGTTAGTTGATTGTTAACAAATACGTAGATCAGTGTTAGTGGCATTTACTAGTTTCTCTTCCCCTCCCCACTAACAACACAGTATTAAAAATGCTTTGATGGGGCCAGGCACGGTGGCTCACGCCTGTAATCTCAGCCCTTTGGGAGGCCTAAGTGGGTGACACCTGAGGTCGGGATTCTGAGACCAGCCTACCAACATGGAGAAAATCCGTCTCTACTAAAAATACAAAAAAAAAAAAAAAAAAAAAAAATTAGCCTGGCTTGGTGGCGCCTGCCTGTAATACCAGCTACTCCAGAGACCGAGGCAGGAGAACCACTTGAACCTGGGAGGCGTTGGTTGCGGTGAGACAAAATTGTGCTTTTGCACTCCACCCTGGGAGATAACAGTGAAACTCCATCTCAAAAAAAAAAAAAATGCTTTAATAACTATTTTGAGAATTGTATTATTAAATGATGATGAAAACAAAGGCATACTTGTATTACACGTTTGACCAAGGTAATTTTATGTATCAAGATAAATTTTCAACAAATGTACTTGAAAATATTCTGCAGAAATTATCAGAAAATATACTCAAGAATACAGCTCTGAAAATCTGGGAAACTAATTCTGCTGATAAATTGGAATTTCTGAACTTAACTTCAAGAATAGTTGTGGCACAAACTGTTTAGTCTGTACCACAGAGTTCTGATAAATGTTGATGGAAATGATCGTCCTCTTTATTTCAAGTTAATCAGAGAGCAACACAATTCACTTAGTCAGCACTGAGAGCTGACATGCCAATGATGGAATATAGTGCTGTATGCAAATACTCATCTATTACTCAATCATAGTTTGTAGAAGGTGACAGTAAAGATCGATGTGCATCCAGTGTACACCTTTTTAGTTTAATAGCAGGCTTGGTTCTGAAGGACAGCTCCTGCTATTTATTTAAGTTCAATCTGGATATTTCTTCTCTCTCTCTCTCCTAATTCTTTTTATTCTTCTCCACTTCCACCAATAAGGAAACTCATCAACAGGATACAAAATACCCAGCAGAATATCTGTGATAATTATTTTTGACTAAAAAAGCTATACATCCTTTCTTCATAGTACCTTTAGAAATGTAAGGAAAAATTGGATGCATTTAATAATTACTGATCTCCTGCTAGATACTCGGCACATTGGTAGCTTTTCATTTCCATTTAATTATTTTGCAAATATTATGAAGTTAGAGAGGAGGTTGCAAGTCTGTGTTTAGGAAACAGATACCCAAGTACGATCTTTTCTAAGCCACGCATTTGCTCTGTGACGCTCAGGAAGGAATGTAAGATGCTCTGTGTCCCAGATTTTTCATCTGTTACAAATAGGTATATAATACCTGGATCTTCATGTTGTTTGAAAGTTTAATGAGAAAAGTTTCTGAAATGATTAGCATAACTTAAGAAATAGAAAGAGTACACTACATAGTAACTATTACTATTACTGTTCACATTCTACAGTTAAGGAAACTGAAAGCTAGATGTTAGGCAACTTAAAGTGACAACGCAAATAATTTAGACTGGAATTCAAGCTAGTGTGTGTTTTCAAAGTCTATACCTTTTCTCTCCAGTATACTCTTGATCATTTCATTGGAAGACTATGATAAAGGAAAACCAGTACATTTTTAGGTAAAGCTAAAATTATATACAACTCGCAGGAAAAAAAAAAAGTCTATATTTCTTATTTCTCCTACTTTTTTCCTAGAATGTCTGAGCATTTTATACACTACTTGTTGTAAATAAAGTACAATGCAATGCTTTAAATGGAGTAGCGAATTGCCATAGGTATACTTTATCCCCAAGGGCTTCCATCGTTAAACATCCTTTTGGAGAGATTTATATATCTATATTGCATATTTGCTCCCAGCTAAAAATTGGCCTACAAGTTTTCAAGTCAATTATTATTTGATTTTTCTTTCTAACATTTTTCCTTCAATGAAAACATTTTTTAGAGTTAATATGTAGGAAATTCTATAGCATAGTCTTTCTGGCACATTTTAATTACTAACTCCTTCAGGTACTGCTGGTTTTGCAGGATATTTTTCTGGAATTTATTCCTTTTAGTGATGCCTTCAAGGCTACATTACCATAAAATAATAATGTACCTGTATGATCATTTACTTGGAACCCTACCTTTCTAACAGTGAGATTTTGTTTCCTCTTTTATTATCTATATTGTGCTTCCCTTGGGCTTATCATTTATACTATAGCATGAGAAACAGGCATTAAATGATAAGTCGGTAGAAAAACAGTCCATAATGTAAGTGAGCTTGCTTGACAATAGTTAACATGGAAAAATCTTGGGAATATTTTCTCCATGGAAATCAGCAAACACTACAGATCAAGGCTTTTCTTTACCAGGTGGTAAAACATTTACTCACACATCAACTTTATACATAAATAAAATTCTTGCTTGCCTTTGGTAACAAGGGAAAGGAGTGAGCAATTTCTTTAATGATTCTTTGGCAGTGATAACTATAGAATTGGGTCCAGATCCATCCCTGTTTCTCAACTTTTCCACTTTCTTTGTAGACTATCGGGTGAGAATGAGCACTAATAAACTGAAAGCAAACCAACATTAATTACTGTTTAAGAATGTTATAGCAATTAACCTAGCCACAACGCAAATTTTTTTCAAAAGAATGCAAACAATAACACCATTGGAAAGAATTCAAGAATTCCTGTGGCCAAGAAGATGAATAAATAATTTGGGGAGTGTGGGATTTCGGTATTCTTTATCATCTTCTGCATAGGTTTACAAGTTATATTAAATTCCTCCCACTTAACTGGAACATGTTAAAGTAATTATATAAATTTTGCTGAGTTAATAAAATTTAATATTTGAGATAAATGTGTTGGCTTATATATTCAAATGATTGTTTGAATGTATTTTGAAATGTCAAGTATGAAATTTAAATTTTTGAGTAGCACAATAAATCTGCAAAGTGGATATATGTATATTTATATCCTTTAAACATTTATTTTTAACTTTGAATAAAAGGACAGTGATATTGTTTGGCTATGTCCCCACTCAGCTGTCATCTTGAAATTTAGTTCCCTTAATTCCCACGTGTCATGGGAGGGACCCGGTGAAAGGTAATTGAATCATGGGGATGGTTACTCCCGTGCTTCTCTTCTCGCAATAGTGACTGAGTTCACATGAGAACTGAAGGTTTTATAAGGGGCTTTTCCCTCTTTGCTCAGCACTTCTCCTTCCTGCCATCATGTGAAGGATGTGTTTGCTTCCACTTACACGAAGATTGTAAGTTTCTTGAGGCCTCCCTAATCCTGTGGAACTGCAAGAAAATTGAACCTGTTTCCTCTATAAATTACCCAGTGTCTGGCAGTTCTTTATATTAATAGCAGTGTGGGAATGGACTAATACAGGTGGCAAAATATAGCTTGGGAAAGCAAACACATAATATTAAGTTTAACTATAAATGTTGTATATTGTGAATAACATAACTGATACAATTTATCACTCTTTCTCAAAAAAGACTAGATACGGCTAGGCTAGGCACGGTGCCTCACACCCGTAATCCCAGCACTTTGGGAGGCCAATGTGAGTGGATCACGAGGTCAGCAGATTAAGACCAGCCTGGCAAACATGGTGAAATCCTGTCTTTACTAAAAAAACAAAAATTAGCTGTGCCTGATAGTGCATGCCTGTAATCCCAGCTACTCGGGAGGCTGTGGCAGGAGAATGGTTTGAACCAGGGAGTCAGAGGTTGCAGTGTGCCGAGATCGTGCCATTGTACTCCAGCCTGGCAACAGAGCTGGAGTGGAAAAAAAAAAAAAAAAAAAAAAAAAGAAACAAAACAAAACAAACAGATACAACTTTCCAAAACTTCGGACAAATACATTTTTTCTCATTAGCTCACAATGGATGAAGATGTAACCATGCATTTTTTGTACCTAAACAACATATAGTTTCATTCATTTAATAAATATTTATCAAGAACATGCCATGTGTTAGAGGTTATACTAGGCTCTAGAGTTACAGGCATAAAAAACACCAACTCCCTATCTGTAAGCATTTATGTTCTACTGAACACCTATTTCAATTCTACCACTTTATAAGTTATGAATATTAAGTCTTAGAGAGTAAAGAGTGAGCCTCCCATCTCTACCATGCTTGGAGACTGTTTAAATTTCCCTTCAGTTATTTTTCTTTAAAAAATGTAATACTCAATAATTTTCACCTTGCTTGATTGTCATATTTCAAAGATGTTAATCATCTTTGAGATTCTAATTTAATTTTCTAAACTTTGTCAGAACCTTAGAGCTAGTGATTATAATCACAAAGTCTGAGAATAATAGTTATTCGTGTTAACTATTTTTTTTTTTTTTTTTTTTTTGAGACGGAGTCTCGCTCTGTCACCCAGGCTGGAGTGCAGTGGCCGGATCTCAGCTCACTGCAAGCTCCGCCTCCCGGGTTCACGCCATTCTCCTGCCTCAGCCTCCCGAGTAGCTGGGACTACAGGCGCCCGCCACCTCGCCCGGCTAGTTTTTTGTATTTTTTAGTAGAGACGGGATTTCACCGTGTTAACCAGGATGGTCTCGATCTCCCGACCTCGTGATCCGCCCGTCTCGGCCTCCCAAAGTGCTGGGATTACAGGCTTGAGCCACCGCGCCCGGCCCGTGTTAACTATTTTTTATATTCTTTAGACTTTGTCAATGACACAAATTTTGTATCACTTTCCACAAGAACCTTCATTAGAAACCAGGCAAAACAACAACAACAACAAAAAAAATTAAAAAAAAAACTGACTAAACAAATAAAAACAAAACAAAAACAAAAACTTTCATGCCTGTTCATATTAAATATAATTCCTTAATATCTAGAAAAGTATAAAATATTTTTGCTACATGCAACACCCAGATAATGCAGCTATGGTTTCTAAATGAACATCCCCCAATATAGCCGACTATCAGAATTCCCTGCATCTCTAGGACCACCTGAACTCTAATGAATCAGAGTATCTGTTAACCAGAAAACAGTATTTTTTTGAAATATCAGCCAGTGGAGGAACCACTAATCTGGAATTTAACTGTTGATTCACAGATTAAAAAGGATGAAATCACCCATAGACTTTCCAAATTCAAAATTAATTATTCCCATCATTTCCTATTTCTCAACCAAGCTATTAAAATCAAATGTGGGCAGTTTGCTTTGAAGATTTCATTATCTGTGTGTTAATTCTGATTTTCATCATCTACTATAAATAATACTAAATGTTTAAAACTGCCTTTATTTTTTTTTTTTTGGTTTTCTTAATTTAAATATCTGTTCCTTAATGTGTTCTTTCTAGGCAAGAAACAGAGTTATTGGAAAAAATCAAAATAGATGCTAAGACTTTGCTCTTCTGGGAAAATTTAAGAAAAAAAATTTCTAGTTTTAGGTTTTGGTCAGTTAATAACAAGAACTGAAGGAATAATTCACTTTGGATAAAATGTAAAATGTTGATTTTTAGATTTCAGTTACATTATTTGTTTATATTGTCTATTTTATTGTATCTGAGTAGAGATATAGTTTGAGAATATATACTGTCATTCTATTTTTCATATGCATTGCAGTGGATATTTCAAATTGGTGATCATTGATACAAACATTAGTACTTACATGTGATTTTTTCAATTTCATTTGAAAGTATGACTTATATATCTGTATCCTTTCTTTGATTGCTGCTGCTCATTTCTTTAAGAAATCATAACTATAATACTTAGTTGTCCTTCAGGTCTCTATTTCTTTTCTTATACTAAATTCCCTGGTTCCTTTCTCATCATGAGCTATTTTGGACTAAAATTCTACATTATGCTATGGAAGACTGTATCCAATATTTAGTTAGGAAGTTGCTGTATGTTTTTAAGTACATATTAATATAATTTGTTATAGATAAAATGCTTCTCATAGTAAATGGACTAAATGATTGTTATTTTAAAAACTATAGTCATGTTACTAAAATATATTTAGTAGCAGAATCTGAGAAGAGTATTTAAAACCAAGGCAAACATACTTTCCCAAAGGTTTCACTTTTTATGCTTGAAAAATAAAATGATATATGGGCTACCATTTGTTTTTGAGCAAGCTATTACAGAGGCCATATTGCTTGAGGCTGCCCATCAAGGAAACTACAAGCTTAGTTTTCAGTTTTAGATTTAATTGTTGTCCATTCTCATCCATGAACAGCCCAGCAAGCATGGATGGTCATTAGTCATATTTCATAAGCAAAAAAGTGATGAAAATCCAGAAATTGGTGAGTCTTGTTTTGCCACTTACGATTCACTAGGATTGCTCTTAATCTGTCCTAATAAATGATACCCTATAACAGACATTAGTTTAGATTTCACAGATTGATACGGCACTGGGCAGGGTGACATTGGATATTAGGGAGATCTTGGGCTTTAAATCAACAATGACACAATCATCTTACTGTATGTTTACCACAAAATAGCTTAAGAATTTTGTGTGTTAGATTTATGTCTCATTACTTGAAGTGCTTATCACTAAAAAACACACAAACAAAAATAACTAAGCTAAACCTTGAGGCCTGAAGTTCTGATAAATACTGAAATCCATGTGAAGATTTCCAAATGCAGTATGTCATACACTGTCAGTTTTTGCTTGTTTTCCTAATATTTATTTCTCTTTTTAAAGTACAGAATTACATCTATGTGCATTAATCATAAGTCTCTTAGTAAATGGTTTCAATGGTATGGCAGCTACCCTGTACTGGATGAAAGCATATATTTAGTTTGATCTCTATATGTACATTATACTGACTTTAAGTATGGTTAATGAAATAGGGACTTTCATGTATAAGTACTTCATGTTGTTATTTTCAAACTGTATCGACACAAATGAACAGAGATAGTCAATTTATTTGTCAGTGTTTCAAATGTATTAGGTGGTTTTAAGAAGCTATAGGTGAAGAAACTAAGTTATGGATATATTAAGCAACTTATTTAAAGTAGCACAGGGGTGAGGGACAGAGTTGGGATAAGAAGTCGAAAAGCATATTCTTTCCTGTGATGCAAAATACCATATTTAATACATGCTCTGCACTATCTCAAACTTATATATAGATAATCAATTAATTATTCATATCTTTCTACACTTGTCTTATTTTTAAATTATTATTATATATATATTTTAGAGACAGAATTTTGTTCTTGTCGTCCAGGCTGGAGTGTAATGGCATGATCTCTGCTCACTGCAACTTCTCCTCCCGGGTTCAAGTGATTTTCCTGCCTCAGTCTCCCAAGTAGCTGGGATTACAAGTGCCCACCACCACGTCTAGCTAATTTTTTTTATTTTTAGTAGAGACGGGGTTTCACTATGTTGGACAGACTGGTCTCGAACTCCTGACCTCAAGCGATCCATCTTCATCAGCCTCCTAAAGTGCTGGGATTACAGGCGTGAGCCACCATGCCTGGCCGACTTTTTTTTTAATGTAGCTGTCTCCTGAATAAAGCATAATGTATGAAAGTATACATTTCAAAAACTAAGCTAATAGAATATGTAATTTGACATATGAACCTTGAACAGATGTTCTGTTTGTACTTACATCTGATATGAAGATTTTGTATGCATTGGATTTTCTTTTTAATTTAAGATACAGTGTTTTATAAACGTGACCTTTAGTTCTAATTTTTAAAAATCAATGTTTTGATGTTAAATGACTAACACTGAAAACCCTTAAGGAAAAAAAATACCTTTTGAAGTAACCTTCAAACAGTTGGTTTGATGAGGGGTTCTTTCTGAATGAGCAATTACTCAATTACAAAGATTTCGGCCACATTTTTATATGTGACTTTTGATGGTTCAGATTTATGGTAATTATGTATAGTAAAAACAAACCATTCTTTATTAGAAACGGTCAAAGAAAATTGGGCTTCTTTCAATAATATGAAAAGCAGCACGAAATTAGAAGGATGTTGCAAAGATTCATGTGTTCTAATAAGTATTTTTGCTATTGTTCTTCATATAAATGAGCAACAATTGCTCACATCAAATAAACTACAGCAAAGATAACTTGCCATAACCACTTCCAAACGAATATTTAAAAAGAAACTTCCTGAAAACAGCTGGCAGCTGAGTCACACACAAAATCAGGTACACATTAAAGTGTCAGCCAGAGAGCTGGAAACAGACTCTTCATTGAAATGATGTCCTAAACACTTGAATAAGAAGAGTGCAAAGGCTTCAAAGAGTTTGAGAGCAGATGTAAAACACCATGGAGCTTTAGAGATCACGCTTGGGTATGCGTACGTCTGTCGGCATGTAAACTGTGTGTATGTTTCTGATAAATGTTAGATGATTAGTAGAATTACTGAGTAAGCAGATGACAGGATATAGATTGCTTGACACAATCATGCTTGGGTATGTGTATGTATGTCTGCATGTAAACTGATGTGTATGTTTCTGAAGAATATTGGATGATTAGAATTACTGAGTAAGTAGATGACAGGATATAGATTGCTTGACACAAAGATTATATTTAGCACTTGCCGTTTTGAGCCAAAGACAACATAGCTGAAAAGTTCTCTGAAAGATTTTCTCGCTGTTTTTCACATTCTGCTTCTTGTTGACTTTGGGCAAGTTATCAAAGCATAGCACAAATTGTTGCATGATTCGGTTTTCAACTGGAACTGTTAACTAAAGGTACTTCGAACTTTATTTCCCTTGGTAAGCCATCCAGAAATACCAACTTTAGCATACTGTCTATTCTGAATGAAAGCCAGAACCTGATATATATTTTTAAATATTTTAGGAAATTCTAACACCAGTGTTCTTATGTAAGTTTTTTTTTCTTTCCATTATATTTAGATCACACATGAAGACAGATATCTACATCACCTTAGTTCAATGCACTTCTGCAATAATTAAGAATTGAACTGTACTAGGCTGGGCTCAGTGGCTCACGCCTGTAATCCCAGCACTTTGGGAGGCCGAGGAGGGTGGATCACGAGATCAGGAGATCGAGACCATCCTGGCCAACACTGTGAAACCGCGGCTCTACTGAAAATACAAAAATTAGTTGGATATGGTGGCATATGCTTGTAATCCTAGCTATTCGGGAGGCTGAGGCAGGAGAATCACTTGAACCGAGGAGTCAGTGTTACAGTGAGCCAAGATCATGCCACTGCACTCCAGCCTAGCAACAGAGAAAGACTCCATCTCAAAAAAAAAAAAAAAAAAAAAAAAAAAAATTGAACTGCACCAAAACATTATTTATGAATAACACAAACCAAAATAACCTAACACGACTAGCAAAATCATCACCATGGATAAGTGAATATAATTTACTTTATATTACTTCTATTTTATTTGAGCAAATCTCCGCTATAAGAATGAAGTACAAATCAAAACCACAATGAGATACCATCTCACGCCAGTTAGAATGGCAATGACTAAAAAGTCAGGAAACAACAGATGCTGGAGAGGATGTGGAGAAATAGGAACGCTTTTACCCTGTTGGAGGGAGTGTAAATTAGTTCAACCATTGTGGAAGACAGTGTGGTAATTCCTCAAGGATCTAGAACTAGAAATACCATTTGACCCAGCTATCCCATCACTGAGTATATACCCATAGTATTATAAACCATGCTACTATTAAGACATATACACACGTATGCTTATTGCGGCACTATTCACAATAGCAACCAACCCATATGGCCATCAATGATAGATTGGATTAAGAAAATGTGGCACATATACACCATGGAATACTAGGCAGCTGTAAAAAAGGCTGAGTTCACGTTCTTAGAATAGACATGGATGCAGCTGGAAACCATCATTTTAAGCAAACTATCACAAGAACAGAAAACCAAACACCACATGTTCTCAATCATAGCTGGGAGTTGAACAATGAGAACACATGGACTTAGGGTGGGGAATATCACATACTGGGGCCTGTCAGGAGGTAGGGGGCTGAGGGAGTGATAGCATTAGGAGAAATACCTAATGTAAAAGATGAGTTGATGGATGCAGCAAACCAACATGGCACATGTATACCTATGTAACAAACCTGCACGTTGTTCACATATACCCTAGAACTTAAAGTATAATAAAAATATTTAAAAAAGATATGAGTGCTTTTCTAAAAAGTAGGTTAAAAACTCATATTAAATTAAAATACTATAGCTGAAAATAGACCTATAATATGGTAGAAAAGAAAATGTTTAATATTTTACACCCCAATAATATAGTACAAATCTAGCTAATACACAGGGAAAGGTTAGCACAGGTAAATTAAAAAGTATTAAACAAGAGCAAATACCTCTCCATGCTTTCAGAAATTATTTATTTTGAATCTGGTAATGTATTAATTCATTCTCACACTTCTATAAAGATACTACTTGAGAATGGGTAATTTATAAACAAAAAAGGTTTAATTGACTCACAGTTCTGCATGGCTTGAGAGGCCTTAGGAAACTTCCAATCATGGTGGAATGCAAAGGGGAAGCAAGGCACATCTTACATGGCATCAGGGGGGAAATAAAGAGAAGGGGGAAGCACCAGACACTTATCAAACAAACAGATCTCGTGAGAACTCACTCACTAACGACATGGGGGAGTACCGCCTCCATGATCCAATTACCTGCACCAGGCCCCTGCCTGGACATGTGGGGATTACAATTAAGATTCCAATTTCAGATGAAATGTGCGTGAGGAACAGTCAAACCACATCAAGTAAGTACCAATTATTACTGTTCATATGCTGGGAAATAAAATTAAATTAACTATTACAAAATGATACTCTGTGTCAAGAGCCAAGGTGAGCTGGAGAGAGTTGAGCTGCCAAGCGTTAGAGTAGCTTATTAAAGCACCAAGCCAGCACGGAAGGGACAGTGAAGCCTTTAATCACTGCCGTACTATAAGCAAGAGTCTACACAGAAAAAGCTCCTCCATCACCATTCCATTTCTCTACATGGACTGGAGGTGAGGATCAGAAGGATCTGCACAGACCTAGAGAATGTCTCACTAATAAAGGAGCCCAGAAAAACATCCTCCTTTGGCCATTTGACAGGCCTTGAGGGGGTAGAGGAAGGGGAGGTGAGCTACAAGAGAAACATACTGAGATTGAGTGGAGAAAAATGTCTCCACCTCCCACTCCTCCTGTAAGGGGACCTCAGGGAAGGAACCTGAGCAAGACCTTGGTCTAAGCCTTCTGTAAAGAAGCCTCTGAATGGAGGCAGCTGGAGAGGCAGCTGGACTAGGAAGACAGATATACATAAAAGTATGGCATAGGAGTACAGTAGTGCCTGTGTCCTTGACTACAACTTTCTTAAGAGACTACACTACATGGCTGTGTACCAAGTCTGGTAGGCAGGTAGCAGCTTTCCCCAGAGAAGGCCTACCAGGTAAAGCTTTTGCAACTGCCTATAGAGGAGCTTGAAAACACATGCACACACACATACACACATGCACACACACATACACACATGCACACACGCATACACACACACACAGTTTTTGGTCTGGAGCTAGACTACTTCCTATCCACAAACAACTAAATAATAATTTTTAAAAGAAAAAATTAATTATTTATACATATTGCACTTAACTTTTAAACAATATTTGATAAATAATACTGTATCAAAATAAATTGGCACAGATAAATATATGGTTGAAATGAAATTAAAGCAAAATAAATGTAGGCTTCTATAACCTATAAATATTTGGTAAATATAATTTCAGCTTAATAGAATGAATGGACAAAATTACATACGAATATCAATGTAATGATGAAGTCAAAACACTGACTGCCTTTTAAAATTATTCAACCAAAAAAAAAAAAAAATCTCTCTGAATGAAGTTTCAGAGTCACAAATAAAATAGCGTGGAAATATACACTAAATTCTACTTGACATTCAATAGTTTCAGATCAGTGCTACTTGATTTGTTTAATAAAAAAAATAAGAGTGCCTGCTGCTTTGATGATTAAGAGATCATCATAAAAAACTAGTATGGCTCAATTGGTAAGATGTTGGGAAATAGCATGTGATACTTGTAGAAAAATGAAGAGATCATAATGTACAGTAGAAAAATTTACATTTGGGGATTGCATTGGTTTTAAGGGGAAGGTCATTAAATGACAGAATGAAAAATCTGAATTTTATCTAAAAGACAAGTAGACCTGATTTTTGCTTAAAGAAATAAAGTAATAAAGTGTATATGTGTATATATATAAGATTCAATATATAATGTATATATATATTACTTAATAACATATTTTTCAATATGTTATTGAAATAAAATTCACATACCATAAAATTCACTTTTAAAATGTACAATTTTGTGATTTTGAATGTAATCAGAGTTATGTGACTATCACAACTGCCTAATTTCAGAAAATCGTTATCACTGTGAAGGAGATATTTTAGAAAAGTTAATCTGGTAGAAGAATACCTGAGTGGAAGAAATTATAGCAGGTGTATTAAAAATAATAGAAATGCAATTGAATGGCCCTTGACATAATTGCTCATAAACTGCAAGGAAAGGTTGCACATTCATTGAAAGGGCAGGAATATACTTAGTTTCAGCAACAACTGGTCTTTATGACTCATACTGTACCAAGACTTTCAGTTCCACACCTACTTCTCTGTTTGCTTAGCCAAGTCCCTCCCTTCTCACTGCTTTTCTGTGTCTTCCTTCATTTATCAAGAATAGGGCAGTCCAATAGAAAGAGAGACCTGTCATTTTCTTTACTCAGTGGGAAGATGCAGTTTGGGTGACGTCCTAGTGATGAATGAACCTGTCCACTATAGGCGAGTGTAGAGGATGGATAGAGAGGAGTATGAAAGTGGTAGAATTCACAAAACTCACAGACTGTAGTGAGAAAAGGCACACTCTCTGAAGGATGTTGCTAATTAAAGAAAGGTGCATGTTTCTGGGGGTGGGAGGGTGAGGAAGAGCTTTGACATAAAACAATACGTAGACAATAGCTCAAATGAATTAATAAACCATATTCATGTCATGAAATCATGACATTGTAAAATGTGTATGCAAATACACAAAATATTAATACAAGGTTTATTATTAACTGCTACAAGTTTTTGTTTGATTGGTAGTTTTTGTATTTTCATATGAAGAAAACTGGTTGGCAAGTGAATTTCTAGAGTATTAAAAAAAGATTTGGCCACTGAGTTTGATACTTTGACTAATTCCTAGGATTTTGGAGCACATAAGTCACAAAGTTCACAAAGAATGGTACTGAGTTAGGACCAAGCGAGCACTAAATTTAATAATAGTACAGAAAACAGAAACAAAATTACAATCATAAAGTTGCATGCTAATAAGTATATTCCATTCAGCAGTGTTACGTAGTTGTACCAAATAATATCAAAATGAACAATTAAAATAATGAGTTGTTGAACTGGGGCACTTGGTTAGATATCTAGAAATGATTATGATCAATTAGTAACGTATTAATTTGTTAATTATCTAAAAGGTAAGAAACTGATATTATCCCATTGGTACTTTGGAAAAAATAATATCTTGGTATGTTCAACGCAATTTTTAAAACCTAGCTTTACTTTTAATAGATAAAATGTGATCATGGCAAAATTTTATATTTGTTTTGAAAAAATCTAGGTCATTTTATAATCTAAGAAAGCTGCAGGGAGAATGAGATTTGTGGCAATTTGCACGCAAAAGTGGACTGCCAAGTATGCTTAACATTAATTGTAACTGCTACCTAATTTTGTAACAGAAACAAGAAAATGAGAAGACCTACTTTAGTAGTTAATTTTGTGAACATTATGATTTGCACAAAGTAGAAACTCAGAAAATATTTATAAATGGAGATTAATACAATAAATTGATGTGAAACTACATATCACTGTCAATACACTGATGGAGTCAAAAACTGTGACTGCCTTTTCAAAATACAATAATATATCTTCTCTCTGAATGAAATTACTTAGCCAGGAATAATATGTGACAATTAACATACACTAAATTCCAGTTAGTGTTCAATAGTTTCATATCATTGCTGTTTGATTAATTTAACAAATAAAAATGAAAATAGAAATAGGTTCTGCTTTGATCATTCTCTGCATAATATTTAACTTATTTTCTTGAGTCCTCTACTTTGAGCATTAAAAAACAATTTGGGTGTTCCCTTGCTTTGGAAAATATGCTATTACAATTTAGTCTTGTTAAATATGTGTTTACAAGTGTTGCTATTCATGTCAAATGTACTTGTTTCCTTAGCACTTCCCCATTTAAGTGAAAAACAAACAGCTTCTTTTATCCATTTATTTAAATTTTTATCTATGTATTGCCAAAACATGAAAACTTAACACTTTTGAATTGATGCAGGCTGCTTCTAAGTGAAAAATATGCACATAAAGGGCAATGCAATTTATTCTTACTTTAGAGAGTCTGAGTGGAGGAGAGGTAGAATATACTGCTGTTTTGCTCAGATCTGAATAAGCAATCTGACCATATAACAGCAAGCATCTATCACTGTTACACACAGTGATCTGGGAGAGCTCTTGTTTAGGATGTACACTTTAGTCATCTTTAAAATAGGCATTTCTTGTTAAAGAGGTGTTAAAAATGTTTCCATTTAAAAATCTATCCTTACTTTAGGGAGAATCATGGATTGGGAAAAACACAAATTTCAGAATATTTCTGGGAAAGGCTTAATTTGTTAGTTCTTCACTGGTTTATAATTGCTATATGTGAGGATAATTAGAGAATAAAAGCTAACTCCATGCTAACAAAAAATCTATTCTTACTTTAGGAACACATCAGAATTATGCACATTGGACTTTTTCCTATTGCTGATTTGATTTCAAGCTAAAGCACTGCTAAAAGGAGTGGGACACATACACCAGGAAGCAAACTTCTTGTCCAACAACATTAGGAGATATATATATATATCTCCTAATATATATATATTTATAACATGTAAAAAATATATATATTTTTTACATGTTAGGGGGCTTGACCTGTAAGTTTCTGTGAGGTGAAGAATTTGGGATATGGAGTAGAAAAATATCTTCCCTAATAGGTAAAATATGGTATAAAGCATACTTAAATTATGCATATAAAATGATATTATTGTATCTAATGTAAAACAAAAAGATAATTAAATGTCATGAGTTAGGAATGGGGATAACAGTCATGATAACATAATTTAATTAGACTAGATCATCTCTAGGTTTTTACTGACTTATTTTTAAAATTTGTTACCTCTTTGATGTGATTGTTTTCAACCATTACTAAGCAATTCTATAGTCAATACAGGATTATTCAGTTACTGTATATATACTCTTAAAGTTAATTTAGAGTTAATAATAAACCAAAATTATATGCTTTATGTGCACTAAAATCTCTCCAGAATTGCCAACTTAACAAATACTTGAATCAGCTTAGTTGGCTTCAATGTTTTTTTAAAAGGCAAAAGGCCAAGAGGGTTTTATGAAACTATTATGGATCCATCTACGAATATTTCAGAAGTGCACTGCTCTTACATAAAAAAAAAAAAGTCATTTTGATTGCACTTTGGAATCCAGGTGTTAAAATGTACAGCTTGTATGACTTCAGTTTAATGGGCTGTCAACTGTCCAGGCGACTGCAGTACAAAGCTAGGCATGTCTTTAATCTTCAAAGAAAAAAAAGTAAAGAGAATAAATTCAGCTATTAGCTTGAAGGTAAAAATAAATGAAAGGATAACGTGAAAGCAAGCAGTATTAGAGTTCATAGATTTCTTATTGGAAATTTGAAATTATATTATCAGTGTATGGTAATTATATACATATACATATGCATATATATATACACACACATACACGTGCACTCACATACAAGTACATTTGTGGGTAACTTAATGACAGAGATAAGTTCTGAGGAATGAATCCTTGGGTGACGTCCTTGCTTGTATGAATATCATGGAGTGTACTTACACAAACCTGGATGATACAGTGTACCACGCAACTAGGCTATGTGGTATGGCCTGTTGCTCCCAGCTACAAACCTGGATGGCATGGTATTTGTGAATGTAAACATATCTAAGCATAGAAGTAGTACAGTAAAAATACAATATAAAAAAGGTAAAAAATGGTGCTTGTGTATAGTACACTTATCATGGATGGGAATTGTAGTACTAGAAGTTGTCTGGGTGAGTGAGTGAGTGAGTGGTGAGTGCATGTGAAGACCTATGACATTACTTTACACTACTGCAGAATTTATAAACACTGTCCAGAGGCTACACTAAATTTATTCAAAAAACATTTTCTTTGTTTAATAATAAACCTAGCCTCTGTAACTTCTTTGTAAAGTATTTTTTTTCTTTTGCCTTTTTTACAGCGACGCTTAGCTTAAAACACAAATATATTGTACAGCTATACAAATTTTTTTTCTGTATTTTCTTATTTTATAAACATTTTTCTATTGATTTTTTTTTTTTTTTTTTTACTTCTTAAACTTTCCTGTTAAAAATTAACACACACACATATTAGTCTAGGCCCACATAGGGCCAGGGTTATCAATGTCACTGTCTTCCCTCTCGTCATTTTGTCTCAGTGGAAGTTCTTCAGGGGCAACGACACACGTGGATCTCTCATTTTTTTATGATAACAATGCCATCTTTTGAAAGACCTCCGGAAAAACTTATCTGAAGCTATTTTATAGTTAATTTTTTTTAATTAAATAGGAGTATACTCTAAAGTAACAATAAAAATCATAGTATAGTAAGTCCATAAGCCAGTAATATAGTCATTTATTTTCATTATCAAGTGTTATGTACTGTGCTTTATTGTATGTGTTATACTTCTACATGACTGGCAGGGCAGTAGGTTTGTTCACACCAGCATCATCACAAGCACATGAGTTTCTGCGACAGCAGTATGACAATTACATTGTCACTAGGCAAGAGGAATTTTTCAGCTCCATTTTAATCTTATAGGACCACTGTCACATATGTATTCAATCACTGACCAAAACATCATATGGACAGCATGAGACTCACCATTTTCCAATGATAAATTACATAATAAATTATTAGCAACAGAACTAATTGTATAGTTCTGAACATCTAATTAAAATATTTGTTTTGAGAACATCTGGGTTAGTCCAGGTTTGATTGTTTTATTTGTACCTGTGAAAATATTTGTTTTACTTGTATAACTTGAATGGCTTTTGCATAGTTTTGATATAGCCATAACATTAATAATTATGCCAAACTTATGTCCTTGCAATATTCATAATGTCTCATTTTTTAGAATCATTTGGTCTTTACAATAAAGACAATCTTACTTTTTAAAAATTTATTTATGTTTCTCTAATTTATTCTTTAGATTCTAAATGCATGTTTGGGATTACCTTAGTAGTTTATCCATTAAAAAAATGATTCTTTTGGTGGGTATATGTGTGAAGACAAGCTTGTTTTTTACTAAATATTTCCTCTTTTAATCTTTTTAATATACTTCATCGCCATACCTAATATTTTTGTATTTTTATTACAAACTACAAATATGCATTGCTTGTATTTTAATTTATAATTTAAATTTATTAAACAAATGTATATACATAAATTTTAGTCCAATAATTTGACATGGCTACTCCATTCACCATGCAAATTTGTATGTCCAGACAATTTCTTCCAACATATTTAAATAATATATTTAATAACTTTTTGAATTCACTGCAGAGTTTGACAGATAGAAAATCAACTATTTGGGGGCTAAGGTAAAATTTAGTTATCTTACTGTTGCACCCAATAGACTCACATATACACACAGGCATACACACACACGCGCACACGTGCACACACACACACATAATATTTTTTCCTATTCATCTAATATAGAGGTAATTTTTTTAATCTTAATCTCCATCATGGTTATATAGGTGCTTAGATTTTTAAAACTTTTATTGTACTCTATTCTTTAAAAATGTACAATATGCTACAGGTTTGTTATACTTCAATAACAGGGAAATGAATTAATTAAATTAATTGAGTGAATAAATTAAATGACTTACTTTTAGTGAATCTATTTCTCTTCTTCGCAATTGGCTGCAAAAGTCCAGTCGTTTAATCACAATTGCTACCCACACCCTCAACCCATCACAGCCTGAGAATCATGGGACACACTTTGTGGGAGGGAGCCATGGAAAGCCAAGATGAATGGGGACAGCATGTGAGGGCCTGGTCAGGCCCCTGCACCTCGTGTCCCTGGCTTCTAGGAGCACAGAATCAGGCTGGGCACAGAGGCCTCTTTTCTGCCCACGAACCAGCAGGGGAGCTCCATCCAAAGGAAGTCAGGTCTCCCCACCAGGCTAGTCAGCGAGCATGAGGGGTCAGGACTGGCTGGAGGAAGGAAGAAGTGAAGATAAGCGACTCTGATCTGTCACCACATTTAGGTGCTCTGACCTGCCTCTGCCACATTCAGCTGCTGGGGAGTTGGCCTCGGCCCTCTGAGGGGCCACTGGCACTCAAACCAGCCTTGACTTCTCTGCTTTCTTCTCACATCTCACTGCCTCATCATGGGCTTTCTGCTACTCTGGTAGCTTTTTGGCCTCTTGGCTTTTCTGCCTTTTGTCAAACATGATCTTCTGGTACAGGTACTTCTCCGGCTTCTTCATCATAACAATCAGGAGCTTGGCCTCGATCTCCTCCTCCTGGGTCAGCAGCTGCTCCAAACTACCCTCCTCTTCGTTTACTCCCCCTTCATCACCATCACCTTGGTTGTCTTCCTCCTCCTCCTCCTCTTCTGACTCATTCAAGTTTCCTGGGTCCTCTCCCAGCTGCAGAGCCAGAAGCTTCAGCTTCTCAGGTGGGATGTAATCTCCTTCCTCCTCAGTCACAAAAGGTGAAGGGTGTGGGGGTAGCTGCATTGCAGGAAAGTACTCTGCTCCAGGGAAGTGCAGTCTAGCATTCATGGAGTCAAACACCTACTGGGGCTCCACATAGTGCCTGCTAATAACTGACGTCTGCTGCCCAGGCCAGTCGACAATCTGGTGGGTGCTGCATACTTGAGACTGATGCACAAAGGCTTTTGCCAGGATATGTCTCCCCAAAAACTCCTGATGACGAAGGCTAGGGCTTCAGGGGACACCTGTCAGTTAAGTAAAAACTTTAAGCCCTCAGAAAGCTTCTTGTGGTGCTCCTGCACCTCCAGCTCCTTCCTAAGGTTCTCCTTCTGCACCGCCAACTCCCCATCGGTGGGAAACTCATCCACTTCGGCCTCTTCCTCTGTGGCAAGCACCGCAGCGTGGGCCAGGCTCACACTGAGGGCCTCCAGTTTCTCCACTGGCCTCTCCGAGTCCAGCACGTAGGTACCATCACTGGCCTTCGCCTCTGCTTGGGCCTAACCCTCAGCTTGAGGGAATAGTGAACGTTGAGTGACTGATAGAGGCTGAAGTTCATCGATGAAGCCCAGTAGGGTGGTGTAGAACTAGGTGAAGGTGGCCGTGACTCTGGAGTCCATGTCTGTCTGGTGGTGGTGGGAGAAAGTATAGGGGGTGATCCATATAATGGGCTGTAGCAGCACCTCAGCCTGGTAGTAAATGCCTTTGATGGGCACGAAGACCTTGCTTAGGGCACAGGGAGCGATCACGTAATGCATGAACTCCACTGCCAGCCCGCAGCACAGCTGAATGGTCTCTACATGGGACTTCAGTCCAGGGGAAAGTGGAAAAGAGGAAGCACATGGAGAAGGCAGCGCCACCCAGGTCCCCCCAGGCGTCAATGAATGTGGGGTACCATTCCTTGATGATATGGTCATGTTTGTGGTCAACCTTATTGTCCTTTACATGTTCCTCGGTGTTCCGCTCGCTCTTCCCATAGGCCTTCCAGGACTTCCAGACAGATTCCTTGTATTCCCGGACCTTGTTGAAGATGAATTTTTGGAGGAGAAACCTGATGTCTTCCATAAGGTAACAAGTTTGGGCCGCAGTAGCACCTCTATTAACCTTCTTCTTGTGTTTGGGTTCATGAGGATAAATGCCCATCAAGATGCACCGTCGCCTCGAGTCAGCCATGTTCAGTGGGAGCTTCTTTCCTGGCTTTGCTTCCCGTGATGTGGTTGGCGGGTGAGCCTCCTTCCTGCTGCTGCTGCTCAAGGCCTCCTGTAGCTCCACGTTAAGCATCCCATGAGTGCCGCAGACTGACAGTGCCACTTCCTCCCGGAGTCTGTATTTGTCCTCTCGTAAAAATCTTTTACTCTCTAAACATAAACCAAACTTTATATTAATTAATTTCATAACATTTAGTCTTCAGTTTTAGCACTTAATTATATATTTCAACTTCGGGGATAAAAATGTATTACAAAAAAAGTTTACATTGCCTTTTAATGACCTATAGCCTACTTTATTATGGTTCAAGTAACTATTTCTTTATTGAAAAAAAATTATTTAATGGTCTTGTGTCCGGTATTGGTGGGTTCTTGGTCTCACTGACTTCAAGAATGAAGCCATGGAAACTCATGGTGAGTGTTATAGTTTTTAAAGATGGTGTGTCCTGGGTTTGTTCCTTCTGATATTCAGATGTGTTCCGAGTTTCCTCCTTCTGGTGGGTTCGTGGTCTCGCTGACTTCAGGAGTGAAGCTGCAGACCTTCATGGTGAATGTCACAGCTTTTAAGGAGGCACATCTGGAGTTGTTTGTTCCTCCCATCTGGAGTTATTCATTCCTCCTGGTGGGTTCGTGGTCTGGAGTTACTCATTCCTCCCTGGTGGGTTCGTGGTCTTGCTGCAGACCTTCCCTGTGAGTGTTACAGCTCATAAAAGCAGTACAGACCCAGACTGAGCAGCAGAAAGATTTATTGCAAAGAGCAAAAGAACAAAGCTTCCACAGCATGCAAGTGGACCCAAGCAAGTTGTGGCTGCGGGCTCCGGCAGCCTGCTTTTATTCCCTTATCCGGCCCCACCCACATCCTGCTGATTGGTCCATTTTACAGAGTGCCAATTAGTCCATTTTACACAGAGCTGACTGGTCCGTTTTACAGAGAGCTGTTTGGTACCTTCTGACAGGGTGCTGATTGGTGCGTTTACAATCCCTGAGCTAGACATAGAGTGGTGATTGGTGCATTTACAATCCTTTAGCTAGACACATAAGTTCTCCAAGTCCCCACTAGATTAGCTAGACACAGAGCACTGATTGGTGCATTTACAAACCTTGAGCTAGACACAGGGTGCTGATTGGTGCATTTACAATCCTTGAGCTAGACACAAAGTGCTGATTGGTACATTTACAATCCTCCAGCTAGACATAGAAGTTCTCCAAGTCCCCACCAGATTAGCTAGATACAGAGTGCTGATTGGTGCATCCACAAACCCTGAGCAAGACACGAAGTGCTGATTGGTGCATATACAATCCTCCAGCTAGACATAAAATTTCTACAAGTCCCTACCCTATTCAGGAGCCCAGCTGGCTTCACCTAATGGATGCCGTGCCCGTCCTGGCCTGGCCATGGGTGTAGCTGCCTGTCAGTCCCATTAGTTGCCCTGGCACTCCTCAGCCCTTGGGCGGTGGATAGCACCAGGTGCCGGGGATCAGGGGATGGTGCCCGTCGGGGAGGCTCGGGCAGCATGGGAACACACCACTGGGGGTTCAGGCATGGTGGACTGCAGGTCCCAAGCCCTGCACCTCAGGGAGGAAGCTCAGGCCTGGTGAGAATTCAAGCATGGCATGGGTGGACTGGCAGTGCTGTGGGACCCAGTGTCCCCTCCACAGTTGCTGGCCCAGGTGCTAAGCCTCTCACTGCCCAGGGCCAATGCTGCCCGCCAGCTGCTCCTAGTGTGAGGCCCGCCGAGCCAGCACCCACCCAGAACGCACGCTGGCCCGTGAGCTCTGCACACTGCCCTGGATCCCCCCACCGCCAGCCTCTCCCTCCACACTTCCCTATAAGCTGAGGGAGCCCGCTGCCAACTCGGCCAGCCCAGAGAGGGGCTCCCACAGTGCAGAGGCAGGCTGAAGGGCTCAAGTCGGCCAGAGTGGATGCCAAGGCCGAGAAGGTGCTGAGAGCCAGGGCTGCTAGCATGTTGTCACCTCTCAGTCTCATTCTTATGTTCAAACAACGTAGTATTCAATGTCATGGTGTTTCTGAAACTGCAAGTAGTTTTTGTTTTTGTTTTCTATCCCACTGGGCACATAAAGAGATAACTAGACAGCCATAGGACAGTACAGAACAAATGTGGGCAAAAGTCAAATATACAAATGATAAACTCGTCCCTTTATATCTAACCCAATAGGTGAGCACCTTTAACTTATTTTTAGAACAATTTTTTAACAAATACAAAAGCAAAAACAATGCATATACTGAAACACAAATAAGAACATAATATATAGCATGCAATAATTAGAAAGTTTCCTTTAGATTATCTCATTTGCCATGTAAATCTTCTCCTCAGAGTTAACCATTGTTAGCATTTTGGTACATGTAATGTTTACCTTTTAGACCATTTAAATTGCATTCACACGATTTCTGCACACATATGCTCATATATTTTATTTTGCAACTTTCTCTTTTATGTTGAGCAAAATGCCATTGATATATTTCCAGGTCAGTACTACCCATCTATCTTGCTGTGTATAATGGTTCCAGAGTATTTCTTACTATGACCAGAGCATACTTTACTGAATCATTTCTCTACTTATAAATATTTATAGTTTTCTATACCAAACGTTCAGGATTTTTTATACAGTATTAACTAGAAAATTTCTATGGTCAATTTCTTTTCTTTTTTTTTTTTTTCTTTTATTTATTTATTTATTTATTTATTTATTATTATTATTATTATTATTATACTTTAAGTTCTAGGGCACATGTGCATAACGTGCAGGTTTGTTACATATGTATACTTGTGCCATGTTGCTGTGTTGCACCCATCAACTCGTCAGCACCCATCACCTCGTCATTTACATCAGGTATAACTCCCAATGCAGTCCCTCACCCCTCCCCCCTCCCCCATTCCCCTCCCTCCTCCCTATGATAGGCCCTGGTGTGTGATGTTCCCCTTCCCGAGTCCAAGTGATCTCATTGTTCAGTTCCCACCTATGAGTGAGAACATGCGGTGTTTGGTTTTCTCTTCTTGCGATAGTTTGCTAAGAATGATGGTTTCCAGCTGCATCCATGTCCCTACAAAGGACACAAACTCATCCTTTTTTATGGCTGCATAGTATTCCATGGTGTAGATGTGCCATATTTTCTTAATCCAGTCTGTCACTGATGGACATTTGGGTTGATTCCAAGTCTTCGCTATTGTGAATAGTGCCACAATAAACATACGTGTGCATGTGTCTTTATAGCAGCATGATTTATAATTCTTTGGGTATATACCCAGTAATGGGATGGCTGGGTCATATGGTACATCTAGTTCTAGATCCTTGAGGAATCACCATACTGTTTTCCATAATGGTTGAACTAGTTTACAATCCCACCAACAGTGTAAAAGTGTTCCTATTTCTCCACATCCTCTCCAGCACCTGTTGTTTCCTGACTTTTTCATGATCGCCATTCTAACTGGTGTGAGATGGTATCTCATTGTGGTTTTGATTTGCATTTCTCTGATGGCCAGTGATGATGAGCATTTTTTCATGTGTCTGTTGGCTGTATGAATGTCTTCTTTTGAGAAATGTCTGTTCATATCCTTTGCCCACCTTTTGATGGGGTTGTTTGTTTTTTTCTTGTAAATTTGTTTGAGTTCTTTGTAGGTTCTGGATATTAGCCCTTTGTCAGATGAGTAGATTGCAAAAATTTTCTCCCATTCTGTAGGTTACCTGTTCACTCTGATGGTAGTTTCTTTTGCTGTGCAGAAGCTCTTTAGTTTAATGAGATCCCATTTGCCAATTTTGGCTTTTGCTGCCGTTGCTTTTGGTATTTTAGACATGAAGTCTTTGCCCATGCCTATGTCCTGAATGGTACTACCTGGGTTTTCCTCTAGGATTTTTATGGTATTAGGTCTAACGTTTAAGTCTCTAATCCATCTTGAATTAATTTTCGTATAAGGAGTAAGGAAAGGATCCAGTTTCAGCTTTCTACTTATGGCTAGCCAATTTTCCCAGCACCATTGATTAAATAGGGAATCCTTTCCCCATTTCTTGTTTCTCGCAGGTTTGTCAAAGATCAGATGGCTGTAGATGTGTGGTATTATTTCTGAGGACTCGGTTCTGTTCCATTGGTCTATATCTCTGTTTTGGTACCAGTACCATGCTGTTTTGGTTACTGTAGCCTTGTAGTATAGTTTGAAGTCAGGTAGTATGATGCCTCCAGCTTTGTTCTTTTGACTTAGGATTGTCTTGGAGATGCGGGGTCTTTTTTGGTTCCATATGAACTTTAAAGCAGGTTTTTCCAATTCTGTGAAGAAACTCATTGGTAGCTTGATGGGGATGGCATTGAATCTATAAATTACCTTGGGCAGTATGGCCATTTTCATGATATTGATTCTTCCTATCCATGAGCATGGTATGTTCTTCCATTTGTTTGTGTCCTCTTTGATTTCACTGAGCAGTGGTTTGTAGTTCTCCTTGAAGAGGTCCTTTACATCCCTTGTAAGTTGGATTCCTAGGTATTTTATTCTCTTTGAAGCAATTGTGAATGGAAGTTCATTCATGATTTGGCTGTCTGTTTCTCTGTTACTGGTGTATACGAATCCCATTGTCTCCGCCCAAAATCTCCTTAAGCTGATAAGCAACTTCAGCAAAGTCTCAGGATACAAAATTAATGTGCAAAAGGTTGGCCGGGCGCGGTGGCTCAAGCCTGTAATCCCAGCACTTTGGGAGGCCGAGGCGGGTGGATCACGAGGTAAGGAGATCAAGACTATCCTGGCTAACATGGTGAAACCCCGTCTCTACTAAAAATACAAAAAAAAAAAACTAGCCGGGCGTGGTGGCGGGCGCCTGTAGTCTCAGCTACTTGGGAGGCTGAGGCGGGAGAATGGCGTGAACCTGGGAGGCGGAGCTTGCAGTGAGCCGAGATCACGCTACTGCACTCCAGCCTGGGAGACGCAGCGAGACTCAGTCTCAAAAAAAAAAAATGTGCAAAAGGTCAAATTCTTAAACATTTATAAAATCCTATGTAGGGTTCCCTTATTCTCATTTATGCTTTCAATGTCTCTTCTGAATTTCTCCATTAAAACATCTCTCACTTCAATTCAATGATGTATTTATAAGTTATGTGCTACACTAGTGAATGAGTTCTTTTTTGGCAACTGAGTTTCTGAAACACTATTTACTCTCAGGAAATGTATTTTGAGTTCAAGGGTAAATGAATAAATGAATTTCTCATCACCAAGTTACTTTTGTTCAGTTGTCATTCATTTCCTCTTAGTTAAGGCTATCAAAATTAACCATTGCTATCTTATTTTTGCTTTTTCCTTTATGTATAGCCTGGTAATTTTCCCCTCTGTGTTTTTGTAATTCATTTATTAATTCAGAACCAATTGGGCTAGAGGCTGGAAAAAGCAGGCTAGGGTCAGAACTGCAAGCTCTCTGTCCTCATAATCTTAAGTGAAAGAGATGAGAGGCAAGCACATAGGTATGTATGTGTACATGTCCATATATTTTATTAAGAAAAACTGGAGCATTATAGTAACCTATAACGAGGAGACATAATTTGTCAGTTACCATATTGTGCAAAATCTTGTATGTAACAATTTGGGGGGTTATGCTAATAACAGTGAGATCAGCTTAACGTTTTTATACACCGAGGGGACATGTTCAGGTTGTCATTTTGAAAATATTGCTCCAGCTATAATATATGAAAGAAGGTGAAAAGGGTAAAAATAAATGTAGGAATGTAGGAGGATGTTGGATCAATACAGAAAAAAAAAATGGATGATAGTTTGGATACAAGTAGTAAGAATGGAGATGGAGAGAAGTTCTTAAATACATTGATGATATTGGCAGGACTTGATATGAGACTAAATATGGGGCTATCAAGGAAAGATAATTTGGCAAGGATTGGCTGCACCTTTTTAGATTTTGGCTTTAATATCTGGACAGATGAGAGAACAAAGATTGGTTTGATTGAAAAGATAATGAGCCCAGATATGTAGTTGGATTTCGGGTTCCTTTAAGGAATCCAAGTTGTAGATGCTTAATAAGTAGCTGTATACATTGATCTCAAATTCAGTAGGTTTTCATATGCATGAGAGGGGTTTGAAAACTCTAGCTTCAAGAAATAGCAAAAATTGAAATATACAACAATAATTTACGGAGAATTAGAAGTATGAACAAAATTTTTCATAGAATTGTGAAACTATGGTTCCTTCTAAAACTTCCCGTAGATAAGTAATTATCTAAAAGTCTATATAAAAACAATTAGAGACTGCTAAAATACTATTTTAGAATGTTTGAATTTTTGACAAAGAAAATTAAAATATAAAATTTTGTTGTTTATTTTCATTTGCTGTGTTTTAAAAATAACCTTTAGCCCACCTTATGGAGTTCCTTCTTTGATATTTTGCATTTCATAAATATGACTTTATGACCACAAAAATAACCTTCAATTCATGGTACATTGGTGAAAAAGAAGAAAGGTGAGAGGATAATATGACATAGCTTGATTTAGAAATGCATGGATGATTTCATTTTTATTTTAACTTTTATTTGAAAACGGAACCCAGATAAGGCCATATTTACTCTACTCCATATAGAGTAGTTCAAAGATAGGATTTCTCAAAGCAGAGCTTTGATGCTTACTCTGAATCAGTGGAAAGACATGTTATTCAAAAGTCGAAAGTGTGCTTTCACTTCTGTTATTTATGACTGCTGTCTCACAGTGTTGTCACCCTGCATGAAGCATTATATCCCTCTGATTTGTTGCAGTAGGTAATAATGCAAAAATATATGTCATAAAAACTGCCACATAGTTCCCCAAAAAGTACAAATAAATGATACTACCTTTTTACGTTATATAATTTTCCACACATACAGTTTCCATTCAAATTGCTGGTCAAGTTTCAATAATTTGTTCAAATTTAAGCTTAGTGCTCCCTGGGACGTCTACTAATCTTTAATAAAAGAAGAAGGTAATTAGTTCATTTACTGTTTTTATTCCAATAATGCATTGTTCCTTTTATTTTATTGTCCATTATCCTTAACATATTCAGCATTAGAATTTCAGTTATGAATCTCCAGTGTGTATTTCAAAAATTCAAATAACTGATACTTTGATTTATTCAAGTATATTTAGATTTATTCAAGTATATTTTTGTAAGAATTGTATTTTATTTGAAGGAAAAGTATTGTTCTTCTTAATAGGTGATTTCACTTTAAATTTCAAATAGGAAATACAATTAACCCTTCTTCAAAGGAATGGGATTTGTATTTAAAAATCTGAGTCTTCTTTTGAGAAGAAAGCATTATGTTTTTTCCTAAAGTGTTAAGCACACACACACACACACACACACACACACACAAACTTTATATATTTTTATATGCACACATATGTTTTATATATTTATGTATACACACATTTTATATATTTATGTATATACACACATTTATTTCATATATTTATATATGATTTTTTTTACATTTATATATCTTTACGTGTGTGTGCATATGTGTGTTTGTATTATATGGGGTTAGAGAGAGAACAGACTTCAGCTAACATCCTTAATGCTCTGATATACAAGTTGAAAATTTGATCAAAGTATCAGTTATTTGAATTTTTGAAATACACACTGGAGATTCGTAACTGAAATTCTAATGCTGAATATGTTAAGGATAATGGACAATAAAATAAAAGGAACAATGCATTATTGGAATAAAAAAAAGGATAAAGAATCAATCATTTTTTGTTTTAAGCCTCTCTGGTTGTCTAAAATTGACACAGAGAGTTCACTCTTCTTGAAGAGGACTGTAAATGTGAATGACTAGCATTACAGGAAAACCTAAAAGCAAGAACAGGCCTTGACCACAGCATTACTGTTTGCTTTCTACCTAAAACAGCTCTGATAGCTGTTCAGACTCCTGTCCTGTGCTGCAAAGTTTCCCCAAGAATTTGTCCTGCTCCTCTTAATGCCTGTAAAATACATCTCAATAGATATTTTAAACTGACCTCTGTTATGTTTATGACAAAATATACAGAACAGCAAATAATTGGAAACGCTCAAGGAGAAAAAAACCCCTAACACTTCAGCAGTACAGAAAATAACCAGAATCCTGGTGTGCTGACGAGTTGATGGCTGCAGCACACCAACATGGCACAAGTATACATATGTAACAAACCTGCACATTATGCACATGTACCCTAGAACTCAAAGTATAATAATAATAATAATAATAATAATAATAATAACCAGAATCTATCTCATCATATATTCATCCAGTCACTAATTTAACACCTGTTACATGTCAGACTATATCCTAGATGCTTGGGATACATTGGTGAGCTAAACAAAAGTTTGTACATATGTGGAACTTAAATTCTAGCATGGCATAGAAAATATTTCATGTTCTGATATTTTCTGGTTGTACTAAAATATATAGGCAATAGCAAATATTATAATAACCACCATAGTGACCAAGATACCTTGTCTTCAACTGGTCACATTTAAGAGCATCTTTCTGTATTTGAGCATCATTCAGAGTTCATCAATATCAGATGACTGCTATCACAACTAAAGGAAAAGTATGCACATTTAAAGACATGTGTAGTGAATATCTCTATATTGCTTTAAAATCCATGCACTAGAATCCCATATTATCCAATAATGGCAATTTGGGACTCTTTTTGCAATGACTTTATAAATCCTTACTTTAGATATATTTGGTTTTTGGGGGTTTGGGGGTTGTTTGTTTCATTTTAGGCTGTCATCTCTGTTCACAGTCTAACACAGTGTTTTGTAGGATATCACTGAAGACATATTGTATGGTCCAGGGTGTGGAAGGAAAAAAATATTTGACTACATATATTCTTACATTATTCCTGAAACTTGTGGAAAGCAACAGGAGAGAGGAAGTCATGAAGCCAGAAATCTTTAAAAATCACTATTTACAATGTCAGTAAAATATAGCATGATGCCCTGTGCTTTTGTTATGTTGTAGGAAAAGATGTTTAAGAAGACATGAATTTATGTGAACTGCTGAGATTTTCTGACAATTTTTATCTCTTTTACCTTCCAGGTGTAAACAAGATAAAATAAATATTATGCTTACATTACTGTAGCATTGGCAGGGATAGGTTTTATGAGTGTTATTGCAGCTAAAGGTTTTGGTCATCGGAAGCAAATGGATCAAGCTCAACATTTTGAATTTTGCAAACCAAAGAAGCAAGAGTTACTTTCTCATCCTGCCATCTTTCCACTTAATTACAGAGGCAATAAAGTAACTTCATTTATCTGATGATGATAAGCTAATTTATGTAGTAAACACCCAATGCCTATTATGTGGCAATAAAGATGATTACCTGCAAATCTTTCTTATAAACAGTTTCATAGAGCTTAGAAGGATTCTATTCTTAAATTATTATTTTTTTCTCATATGAACCGTATTCCTTGTAACAACAACAACAACAACAACAACAACAACAACAACAACAAACTCAACTCTTTTGGAAGAGCCCTGACATTTGGTGTGATTCTTTTGCGAGAAACAGGTGGAAATAATGAGACTGATGGAATTTCAGTCCCCAGATTTGATTGAGTGAAGGATAATTGAATTTAGGAATGTACAACAATGGGAACAGTGTTGAAATAGGTTATCTGAAAACAGATGCACACATTTTGGAGTCAATCCTCTTGCTTTATCTCTTTTATTATTATACTTTAAGTTCTGGGGTACATGTGCAGAATGTGCAGTTTTGTTACATAGGTATACATGTGCCATGGTGGTTTGCTGTATGCATGAACCTGTCCCTACATTAGGTATTTCTAATGTTATCCCTCCCCTAGTCCCCCATCCCCGAACAGCCCCCTGTGTGTGATATTCCCCTCGCTATGTCCATGTGTTCTCATTGTTTAACTTTTATGAGTGAGAAAATGCGGTGTTTGATTTTCTATTCTCATGATAGTTTGCTGAGAATTATGATTTCCAGCTTCATCCATGTCCCTGCAAAGGACATGAACTCATCCTTTTTTATGGCTGCATAGCATTCCACAGTGCATATGTGCCACATTTTCTTAATCCATTCTATTATTGATGAACATTTGGATTATTTCCAAGTCTTTGCTATTGTGAATATTGCTGCAATAAAAACACATGTGTGTGCGTCTTTATAGCAGAATGGTTTATAATCTTTTGGGTATAAACCTTCTCAGAGGAATAATGTAACTCACTGATTTAGTCTCTAAGAATTTTTTTCCTATGTTTTTCATTTTAACTTGTTTTTCTTTCCAGTTTAAGGGTTTCTCAATATTTTAGTTATACTTGATAGAGCCTGATAAAGGAGTGGAAAATCTTCTATAGGACAACTCTCTCTATAGGAGTAACTGCCAAAAAAGTTAGTGGCTAAAAAATTGACTTTATGATTCTGTAGGTACATAATTTGGGCTGGGTTTACTAGGCAGTTCTGATTTGAACCAGGCATGGATTATCTCATTCTCATGCATCTGCAGTTAAATGGTGGACCAACTGTGACTGGTTGGTTATGATGGATGGGACATCTGGGACCAACTTGCTTTTCTCTCTATGTATTCTTTTATCCTACAATCCTACATTAGCCTTGCCTAGACTCATTCCCATGGTAACCCTAGAGTTCCAAAGCCTCATTGTGCCAGCACTTTAAATATCCATTTGCATCAGGTTTTCTACTGTTTCACAGGTCTAAGCAAGTCATAAACCTTGCCAAGTTTCAAGAGATTTTAACATAGATAAACTTGACTTCTTCACAAGTAGAGCTTCAGAGCATTCATCTTTTTTTTTCCCCCAATCTACCATATTCCCTTTGAATAAAGCCACTAGGAATTTAATATTTAAGTCTCAGCAGTTCCTGTATTGAAGTGGTCACTTGAGAGTAGGAGGGGCACTGAATTCTTCAATGTATATGCCAACATATGACGTAAGACACAGGTTTCAGCATGGGCAAAGTGCTAAGGGATAAGGCAACTTAACATTTTTAGGGAAATTCAAATATTTTTATACTCTACTAGTAAAGGAAGTAAGATTAGGGTTTGTTCATCGAAAATGATGTTTGGGGCCATGAATAAGTAATGAGTATCTAGAGAGGCCAGCCCATGGGTGATTCAACAGATGTCCTAAGAGGACTCTCAAAGGTTTCTAATCAAGTAGTTGCTGAGGTTTGCACTTTGGAAAGATCATTCTGGATGCATCATTTGGTAGTGATCAAGACTGAAATCCAGTAGACATTTAGTTGACTGTTATTTGAGTAAGATTCTGTAGTAGGTGCTGTTTGTTCTCCATTAGATCTCCTGTTAGCAGGCTGATGTGTCTATCCCCCAGCTATTGTAAGTGCTGCCTGCTAATTGTTAACAGGTACCCCAGTTCCTAGATAATTGCTTCAGCTAAAAACTTTGTTGGAATGTTATGTATCCACCTACTCATACTTGGGCAGTGTCCATTCATGAACGACTGATATAGGGGTACCTTTCCCTCAAAGGGGCAAAACACTACAGTAAGATTTCTGTTTCAGAAGCCTCATCCTCCAGTGTGGATTCAGCCCAGGGTATACTTTACCGGAATTAATAGTCTTGCTTGACCCTTCCCTTTTCCTTTCACTCACTTCAGACTATATATATTTTTTTTATTAAAAGCTATCCTTCAATATAGTACCCAAATATAGTACCTTCAACTAGTACCCAAATCTCTGTCTCAGCCTCTGCTTTTAGATACATGTTATTACTTCCTGAAGTAAGCAATATGCATATTTTTTATCATCAAACAGAATATACAGCATATGAGCACAGAGCCCTTTCTCAGACCTTCTGTTGTGTTCTCTCTTGGTTTGGTGCTGTGAAGAGTCCTCATAAAGCATTACTTATCTGACTCACTGAGCACATGTTCTGTGATGGGGTCATCAATTTTTTTCTGTAAAGGTCAAATAATATATGTTTTTGGCTTTATAAACCGTAAAATCTTAGTCACAGCTACGCAACTCTGCTAATTTTGTGTGAAGAGAGCCTTAGATAATACATATAGAAAATGACAAATGAATGATATAAGTAAATAGTGTCTATAGCAGTATTCCTTACACTGTTGTTTCTTTTTCTTACTTGAATTCCTATGACACCACCCTCATAAACAGGTTGCATCTATCCCATTCGTATTGCTGATGCTACATTAAAATTTATGAATAGTTCGATTTATATATGATATTACAACTGCACAGAGAATGCTCGTTTTTCTCTGCTCCACTTGATTGTAGGGAATGCAGACATACCCCATTTTATTGCCCTACGAAGATACTGTATTTTTCACAAATTGAAGATTTGTGACAAACTTGTGTCAAGCAAGTCTATTGGCATCATTTTTTCAACTGTATGTGTTCACTGTGTATCTCTGTATTGTAAAGGTAAACTGAGCCTGGAGCCAAACCGGGAACGAAGACACAAGGCAAATGGCAGTGAGAATAGCTTTTATTAGGGCTTGCGGGTGAGGTTCCCCAGTCCAAAGGCGTGGGCCGAGGAAGTCGCGCTGAAGGAGGAGGGTAGGGGCTTTTTGTAACCCGAGAGGTAGGGAAGCTGGTTGTGCAAACAGGGCCTGGGGGGTCTTGAAACTACTAGGGCAGGAGTTGAGTAAGGGTCATGAGGAAGGAGTCTTTGGAAACTGTCAACCGAAACTGCTGTTTACGAACTTGGGGAATGCAGGTGAGCTGCAGGTCATAGGGGAGTGTGGTTGCCCAGCCGGAACTCTGACGCATGTAAACGTCTGCGGGTGTGTACAAGGGTGAAGGGAGTCTTTAACAAAAGGCCTGCTACGCCGGGTGACGCCACCATGTTGGGTCTAGATCCCTGCCTAACATGTATCACATTTTAGTAATTCTTGGAATGTTTCAAAAGTTTTTATTATATCTGCTATGATGATCTTTGATAAGTGATCTTTGATGTTACTATTGTAATTGTTTTGGAAAGCCACAAACTATGCCCATATAAGACAGGAAAAATAATCAATAAATGTTATGTGTGGTCTGACTGCTCCACTGATAAGATGTTCTCCCCATCTTTCTCACTCTTCTCAGACGTCCCTATTCCCTGAGTCACAACAGTATTGAAATTAAACCAGTTAATAACCCTGCAATGACCTCTAAGCATTAAAGTGAAAGGCAGAGTCTCATGTCTCTCACTTTAATTCAAAAGCTAGAAATTATTAAGCTTAGTGAGGAAGGCATGTTGAAAGCCAAGACAGACCAAGACAGTAGTCCTCCTGAACCAGTTATCCATGTTGTAAATGAAAAGGGAAAGCTCATGAGGGAAAGTAAAAGTGCTACTCCAGTGAACACACGAATAACAAAGTGAAACAACCTTATTGCTGATATGAAGAAAGATTTAGTGTTAAATTCTTAAGTCAAGTTGTAAACCAGAGCATGACCCTAACTCTCTTCAAATCTATGAAAATTAAGAGAGGTGTGGAAGTGCAGAAGAAAAGTTGGAAGCTAGGAGAAGTTGTTGGTTCATGAGTTTAAGGAAATAATCTCTATAACAAAAAAGTGCAAGGTGAAGCAGTAAATGCTGACGTAGAAGCTGTATCAAGTTATTCAGAAAACCTACCTAAGATAATTAATGAAGGTGGATACACTTATCCACAAATTTTCAATGTGAATGTAACAGCCTAATACTGGAAGAAGATGTCATTGAGGACTTTCATAGCTAGAGAGGAAAAGTCAGTGTATGGCTTCAAAGTTTCAAGGGACAGGTTGACTCTTTTCTTACTGGTTAATACAGATGTTGACTTTAAGTTGAAATCAATACTCATTTACCATTCTGAAAATCTTAGGGCCCTTAAGAATCATGTTAAATCTACCCTGTGCTCTAGAAATGTAATAACAAAACCTGAAAGACAGCATATCTATTAAATCCAACGTCAAAACCTACTGCTCAGAAAAAAAGATTCCCTCCAGAATATTACTGGTAACCAACACTGCATCTGGTTATCCAAGAGCTCTGTTTGGGATGTATAAGAAGATAAATATATGATTTCAATATTATACCAATCCTTCAGTTCATGTATTAAGCTGTAATTTTGACTTTCAACTCCTATTATTCAAGAACTGTCCTTGGTTCAGGTTATCCCTGCCATAGAGAGTGATTCTTCTGCTGGATCTGGGCAGAGTAAATTGAAAACCTACAGAAAAGGATTCACTATTTTAGAAGTCATTAGGAACATTCATGATTCATGCGAGAAGGACAAAATATTAACATTAACAGGAATTTGGAAGAAGTTGATTCCAACCCTCAGAGTTGACTTTGGTGTTCAAAACTTCAGTAGAGGATATGATAATAACTATAGGTGTGGTGGGAATAGCAATAGAACTAGAAGATGTAACTGAATTCCTAAAATCTTGTGGTAAAACTTTAATGGATAAAGAGTTGTTTTTTATGGATGATCAAAGAAAATGATCTCATGAGTGGAATTTACTACTGGTGAAGACACTATGAACCTTGTTAAAATGACAGCAAATGATTTAGAATAGTGCATAAACAATGTTAATAAAACAGTGGCAGAGACTGAGAGAATTTACTCCAACTTTCAGGTAAGTTCTGTGGGTAAATGCTATCAAACAGCATGATATGCTACAGAAAAATCTTTCATGAAAGAAAAAGTCAGTTGATGTGACAGCCTCACTGTCTTATTTTAAGAAATTGTCACAGTCACCCTAACCTTCAGCAACCAACATAGTGATTAGTCAGCAGCCATCAACACTGAGGCAAGATCCTCCACCAGCAGAAATATTAGGCTTGGCCGAAGGGTCAGAGGATTATTAGTGTTATCAGTAATAAAATACACTTTAATTAAGGTATGTACATTTTTTTTTTACATACTGCTATTGCACTCTTATTATAAAGTATAATGTAAACATAACTTTTTTTTTTTTTTTTTTTCTTTTGAGACAGAGTCTCGCTCTTTCGCCCAGGCTGGAGTGCAGTGGCACGATCTCCGCTCACTGCAAGCTCCGCCTCCCGGGTTCACGCCATTCTCCTGCTTCAGCCTCCGGAGTAGCTGGGACTACAGGTACCCGCCGCCACGCCTAGCTATGTTTTTGTATTTTTTAGTAGGAGACGGGGTTTCACTGTGTTGGCCAGGATGGTCTCGATTTCCTGACCTCGTGATCTGCCCACCTCGGAATCCCAAAGTGCTGGCATTACAGACATGAGCCACCATGCCCGGCCAATATAACCAATATAACTTTTATATGTAATGGGAAATCAAAAAAAATATGTGACTCAATTGTGACATTTGTTTTATTGTGGTGGTCTGAATCTGAAATCACAATATCTCAGTTCGTCTTTTTCATAATATCAGACTTAATAAAAAAGTTAGTCTTTCCTCTCTTCCTCCTTGTCTTCCTTCTCCTTCCTTTTGTGAGATTAAAGTTTTGAGTCATTTCCAAGATGATAAAAAAACCGAGGGAAATATTCAGTGACAAATTCAAAATATTCTAATATAACTTAAAATATGTGTTTGCAGGCCTCACTTAAAAACATTGAGCACTGTTGTACCATTTAATATCTTTTTCTGGCAAATCTTATTAAGCTTCTTGATTGATTTTCACTTGAACTATTAAATACAAATTTTACATTTTATGTTTTCCTAATAGCTTAATAATCCCCTCCTACATTAAGGCCAAGCTAAATACATTATAGTAGTAATATTTTTCTCTCAGCTCACTTTTTTAATGAATATGGAATGTTGCTAAGCTGACATTAGGACAAGAGAAGTCTAAAATAATATGTTATGGAACCTTGTAAGATGCAGTTTGATTAACTGTGTGGTTTTATGATATGGTATTTCATATTGTGAGCTATTTTCATTTTGTTCATTCATTAATTTATTTCTACAACCAAGTATGTATTGACAACTATTTAGATGTTACTTGTTATAGATGCTAAAATGTGAAAAAAAAAGAAAAGATAAACAAAAAAATAGATAAAACATAACTTATTTCCTGGAGGAACTTAAAATCAAAGGCAGGGAAAACAATAAAAAAGAACAAACTAAGGCAAAGGTAAGTGAGTAGACATATTTGAAATAAAAGGCTCATGGATTAAGATACTAAGGAGAGCACACCAAATTGAGAAATCAAGAACCTTCCTTAAAGAAAACAATGCTTAAACTTCATCTAGAAAATAAATAATATTTTATCAAGTAATGATATTAAAGAGCACAAGGTAAAAGGGTGACCCTAAATTAGAGCATAGAATAAATTCAACTTGAAACATGTTAAGAAATAACACTTATTACATTTTGGTATACAATATTGATAGAGAAAGACAGTATTTTTGGAATGGTGGTAGCAGGGGCTCTGCAGACTCTCCTTAGAGTAACAACCATAATTGGTAGAAATTACGAAAACAAAGCAAAAAGGAACTTTTAGTTTTTTTTTTTTTAATTATTCTATTTACATTATTAAATAGATACTTGATTATTTATATCTAAATGAGAATTATAAATGTCACAGGACAATGTCCCTATGGGCTTTGAAAACACGGCTATTTCCAGATATTTTCCCATAATATAAAATGTTATGTGTGGTCACATCTTATAAATTTATAAAAATCATATTAAAAAATCCTGGATTCTTGCTGCCAAGAATGAAATTTAAATGTGCTATCTAGCCAGACGCAGGTGTTCCCTGGCCCATGTTCCATATATGATGGTTTGTCTGATTTGAATCAATAACTTCTGCTGAAGATAAAATCAGATTAGATGGTCATACAAGGCTGAGGACCCTACAGGGAAACTGCTTGGCAAAACAAGTTGTTTCACCTGCATAGCCTGGGAGGCCTTAAAGCCTCTTCAAGCAGCTGTGAAGTCTCATTTGAACAATCGATCTACTTTTTAGTGCGTGTCTCCATGACACCTATTAGCATAGTTTTTATGTGTTTCTGTGATACCTAATAACACAGTGTGGAGAGCAGATGCAAGAAGCTTTCAGAATGATAGAGAAGTCAGTCTCCCATTTTCTATCTATTGGCAGTATTGTAGTTAAAAAAAATATGTTGATCAAAGTTTGATATATGCTGTTGGATTTGATTGCTGTTGAGAAAAGTAAAAACATACTTTAGTAGGCCTAATAATTTACTGGTAAAATTAAATTGGATTTTCTAAGAGTTTTATATGCTTGACTAAACACTTCCATAGTGACACATAGCATGTCTTATAATAACTTTAAGGTCAGAGGATTGTAATGTTCTATATTTAGAGCACATAGCCATCTTGAGTGAGAATAAAGTTGACAAGTCTTTCAAATAACTTGCAGCAATCACTTTCTGTTTATCCAGTGCATCTTGCTTATTTATTGTATATTATGAGTATTTTAAAAGTTCTATACTCTTGCAGATAGTATTGTTTCAAGTGTAATCTTAATATTCATCACTATTACTTAGAACATCAGACACAGAAAAAAGTATTATTCTGACTCTGATGCTAAGCATTTTGTTTACATTAAACAAGTCTGTATTTTCTGGATCATAGTTTGTTCTGTATAATAGAAGAGAGTTTGGATTGAATAATTCCTACCATTTTTTCCCATTCTAAAAATTTATTTTTCTATAAGCTTTTCTAAACATTAAGTAAAAGTTAAAATATCTTAGGTAAATTTTGGTTTAAGATGAAGGGACAAGTACTTTTCTTGGCTAGACAATTCTCTCCCCTAAGCTTGTGGGTTATTTTTAAAACCATGAGTGGACAGCGAGTAATGTCTTAAGAGGAAGGCATCAATTAGAATGACTCTGTAACAAAACACCATTATAATTGTGACCTGCTATACAAGATATAGTTCCTATTGTATTTTCTTTGCTCTGTTCATAAATTCATTCTTCTTTAATGGAATCAAAGATATTTGACACCTTTCCCAACTTCGATAAACGAAAAGAGGATCTGATCCCAGACAAGCTCTCTGGACCAAAATTTCTTTCCTCAATTTTCTCTTTCCTAGGATATCATGTTCCTTCAAACATGAAATGCTCAACAGTGATGCCACCCAATTTTAACTTTTTAATTGCTTTTCTTATTTGGCCCACTGAGTGTCAGGGTTTCTTTTCTTTTATTTCTTGAAAAAAGTATTACAGAGTAAACAAAAAAAGGTAAACATTCTATTAACATTTTTATGTCATTGTATAAATAAAATATCACATAATTGATCTCTTTCTTTGTTACAAATAACCTCTTGTAAATCAATACCCTAAACCATGGTAGTTTTACCAATCCAGATGTTCACCATGAGGGAAACATTGTCATATGGCAAATGGACAAGGAAGCACTTTCAGCCTAACTGGGCAGGATTGTACAAAGGCGTTCTGGCATAGGCATGTATCAGGAAAAAAAAAGAAAAAAGAAAAGCATAGCTATTGCTTTCAAGGAATTCACCCCACAATCTGGGGAAATACACTAACATACACTAAAAAATATTCAACAGAATAATGTAAGATGAGGTGGTGAATTCAATGGTACAAACTTTAAGTATTTCTCATCTTAGAAAACAACTCCAAAGGCAGGCATGGTGACTTATGCCTGGAGTCCTACCACTTTGGGAGGCTGAAGAAGGAGGATTGCTTGAGCCCAGGAGTTCAAGACCAGCAAAGGCAACATAGTGAGAGCTCAATTCTACAAAACAAGTAATAACAATAACAAAAAGTCAGGTCCTGTAATGTGCACTTGTCGTCCCAGCTACTTGGGAGGCAGGGGAAAGAGGATGACTTTAGCCTGGGAGATCAAGACTACAGCGAGCTATCATCATGCCACTGCACTCCAGCCTAGCCAACAGAGATACTGTTAAATTTAATTTTTATTTATATATTTAGTATTGTATCTATACAGATTATGTTCATGTTGTCCAATATGTGTCAGTCACATGAAGCTATTTTGTTTCAAATTAAATAAAATTAGATTTAAAAACAAATTTTTGGTTGTACTAGTCATATTTTATGTCCCACATATAACTAGTAGCTACCATATCAGAAAAGACAAAAAAATTCTATTATTGAAGAAAGTTCTATTGAACTTGCTTAAACATTCTTTAAAATTTGAGAAACTAATAAAGATAATAATTAAATTATTGAGTAATAAACTAGGTGATGCATTTAAAGTACTTAGTACAGTATTGGTTAGAAAGCAAAAGCTGTATATGTGTACATATATATGTATATATAATACATATGGTTATTGCCAATTATGTGTCAAATTATATTTTGGATGAGTGATATATATTGCCCCATTGACCATCATTGCATTTTTAGATAACAGAAAATTTGAAATACATTTTGCAGATATGGAAATTAGACTTAAAAAGATCATTGTATTAGTCAAGGTTCTCTAGAGGGACAGAACTAAAGGAATATATATGTATACATATATATTCATATGTACATATATGTATACATATATGTGTGTCCCACAATAGGCCATCTGGATGCTGAGGAGTAAGGAGAGCCAGTCCGAGTTCCAAAACGGAAGAACATGGAGTCCGATATTCAAGGGCAGGAAGCATCCAGCACGATGGAAAGATGTAGGCTGGGAGGCTATACCGGTCTCCCTTTCACATTTTTCTGCCTGCTTATATTCTAGCTTAGCTGGCAGTTGATAAGATTCTGCCCACCCAGATTAACCCAGGTAAAGGGTGGATCTTCCTTTCCCAGCCCACTCACTCAAATGTTAATCTCCCTTGACAATGCCCTCACAGACACACCCAGGATCAATACTGTGTATCCTGCAATCCAATCAAATTGATACTCAGTTTAACCATATAAATAATTCACATTAAATCCTAAGCACAGACTGAGATTTCAATTTATATTTCCCAAACATAGAAACTCTTGTTCCTGTCCTCTGGATTGTATTCTCTTCCTAGATTAAAAATAATGAGCAAAGCCTTGTATCAATTTTGAAAAATTGCTGAGGAAAGAAGCCACTACTTATTGAGCATCTCCTATCTGCCAGAATTTTCTTATGAATTTAATCACAGAAGCATGTGAGATAATTTTATATTCTCGAATCTAAAGATTATTTAGACTCAAGAGTTTAAATCACTTTTTAAGCTAACACAATTGACAAATTTAACAACTGTCTTGAACACCACAGTTGGTTCTTTCTCAATTTTATTATTTTTTTACGGTTAATTTTAAATTTTTTGTATAAGATCAAATATTTTCTCATTTCATCCTAAATCTTCCAAATATTTCACATTACTATTACAGTATTGCTATATCAAATCATAATATACCAAATAGTATACGCTAAATGCAAATTGTGAAAACATAACACAAATACATTAAAATGTATATAAGTGTGTGTATATATGTGTATATATACACAAAATATATGTATATATATATGTATGTATATATATATACACACAATATATATGTATATATATATTATGTGCTACATAATAACTTTTCAGTAACAGTGGAACACATATGTGCTCATGGTCCCATAGCATTATAATACTGCATTCTTACTCTTTTTTTATGTTTAGATGCATGAATACTTAATAGTGTGTTACAATTGTCTACAGTATTCAGTACAGTAACATGCTGTACACGTTTGTAGCCTAGGAGCAATAGGCTAGACCATGTGGCCTAGGTGTATAGTAATATAATATTAGGGTTTGTATAAACACACCTTGTCATGCTCGAACAAAAACATCACCTAACAATGTATTTCTTGGAACATATCTCTGTTGCGAAATGAAACATAACTCAATATGCATATACACACATATAAATTGTACATGTTCAAATAGGATATCAACCGCAGACATATGCACAGCAATCTTTTATTTATTGGAATGGAGCACCCAATAGTTTACTCTAACATTGTTTAGAATTCCACAAATAAAAACAGGCTACTTTAATTGATGAATATGAAATATGCTAAGAGGAATAAACACAAAACATAGTGATTAAACGGAAATGACCGGAAATGGATTTTTTAAAACCCTCCAGAATTTATTTGGACATAAGTTAAAGAGAAAACAGGCATATTCAGTTAAACAAAATGCAGATGAATATCTGTTATATTTTTAATTTTAGTAAGTTTATGTGAACATATTTTAACACTACATGTCAATATTTTAAACTCACAGACCAATGTTTGCTAAAAGATATTTTCATGATATTTTTATAGCACTCACATTCACTGCTAGGCAATGTAATAAAACATATAATGTTAGTAAAAGACAGTTATAATCATGTAACTTGTTTTGTTTTTTATTAAATAATTACATGCTTAGATGCTTCCAAAGATTGGCATTTGACCACTGAGACTGATTGTAATGACCAACGCTAGAAAAGCTGTGTTTGAGAGGGAGTAATATTACTCATATTGTTGTGTAGCCATGTATTTTTCTCCTATATCAACCACAGGGGTGAGTCTCAGAAAATAGTCTCCTTATAGGCAAGTCTCTCTCATTTCCCATTTCGATTTTAGTGGCTAGTTTTGAGAAAAAATGTCTGTGCTTTTAGCTGCTTCATTCTTCTCAACCTTTGTACTAACTGTGTGGGAAGGGCTTACCGAGCCTTCCCTCCTGTTCTGCTTTTAGCCTGCTTAACAATTCCTGCCTTACTAATAAAATCTGTGGACACACACTTTTCTGCTCTCCATTTTTGTCCTACGTCTGCTATAGTTTCTAACCATGTGATTTAGACATAGGAATATTTGGAAGAAAATTGTAAGTTTATTTACTGTGTTCATGGTTCTGTGTCTAGCAGATAAATGTCACATTAATTTCCTAGTTAAAAAAAGATATATCTGGAGACACATTTCAAATACACCTTTCTCAAAGCCTTCAACATAATGAACAGAAATACAAAGCTAATGAAATTAATTGACAAACTAACAACTTAAATCCTGGTGAATATAAATAAAGCTACCATTGAAGGAGAGTAATGACTTATCTATTTTTCATTGTGATTCCTAGTTGCAAACAAAATTTCTATTTTATCTGAGCAATTTTGACATATAAAAGATTCTTTAAATGTACCCATATAATATCCATTATTATCATGGTTTTCCAGAGTAAAAACATTGTATGAGCCACCCCTGGGTTCTAGCAAATCCTCTACTGCCTTTTAAAAAGGGGAAATAAAAGCATTGGTGTTTGTTAAGCATTTTCAAGAAATGGCTTTATGCAGAGTCAGCTCACTGCTTTGAAATAGTCCATTTGGATTGTTTCAACAAGTTCACAGCTATAACCAATAGTGAGGAAAGGAAATAAGAGACAGATGGAAATGTTAGAGGGAGAGGAAGCCTCCACATATTTCATATACACTAATTCAGGCTGTGGATTTTGATAAATAATTTTCCCTTAAACATTTCATCTTGGAATTTTGCCCTCAGGAAAATTTCACTCTATGCAATATTTGCCTTTCTTAGATTTCCCAAAATTTTTAGATTTGTGAAAATTTATCAGTATAAGAATAAATACTTATAAACAAATGTAAAATGCAGATACACATATTTAATGAACCAATATGAATTATTTCAGTCAAAGAAGATACAAATAGGCCACACATGGTGGCTTATGCCTGGAATCCCATCACTTTGGGAGGCCTAGGCAGGCAGATCACAAGGTCAGGAGTTGGAGATCAGCCTGACTAATATGGTGAAATCCCATCTTTACTAAAAATACAAAAATTAGCTGGGTGTGGTGGTGGTACATCACTGAGTAGCTGTAATCCCAGCTACTCAGGAGGCTGAGGCAGGAGAATCGCTTGAATTCAGGAAGCAGAGGTTGCAGTGAGCCGGGATCACGCCCCTGCACTCCAGCCTGGGTGATGGAGCAAGACTCTGTCTCAAAAAAAAAAAAAAAAAAAAAAAAAAAAAAAAGGTAAAAAATAAAGAAGATACAAATAAAATAAACAGAATCGAATGTCTTGTTTATCACCACATAGGGCAATGAACTATTATGAAACAAACTTCTGTGCACGTTTTGTCTCATTGTTTCTTTTTATTATGAAATTTTTTCATAAAATGTTCTAGTTACATTGTTACATCTTTTTAAGTATCCCTATTCTCAAATTCAACTTTCCTCAGCCTTGTGAATATATTGGAGAATCATGCTCCTTCCCCTTTCAGTACTTTTAAAACTTTGAGTTATGTTTGGCCATCTTTTATTGGGCTCTTGCTTTGCCAGACATACTTTAAATACCAATGACACAGGATGATTAAGAACTGATCATGTTCTGGTTTCTTATCATTTTGCAAGGAAACAGTCACAAATCATTATATTATATTAGTTATATTATTTAAATCATATAAAAATGTGATAAGTATAATGATAAGGGATTAAAAGGTACAAAATGGGGAACTCTTGGCTTAGCTTCAGTTGACGATGGGTATGCTAGGGATGCTTCTGGAAAAGGACTCGGCTTAGTCTAACTGATGTCAACTGATCAGAAGGAGGCCATAATCAAATGCTCCCATTCCAAAAAGTATATTCCACTCATTCCAGCCAGACAGGGTGTTGATTTTCCATTCCCTTGAACCCAGTCTAGTTCTCAATCTTGCTTTGACAAATAGAAAGTTGCAGAGTTCATACTGTATGACTGTTAGGCCTAGAAGTTAAGAGGCCTAACAGCTATTCCTTTCTCTTAGAAGGTAGTCATCATAAAGAAATCTGAATATCCTGATTGAGAGCTAGCCTTTGGAAACAGAGAGGCCCTGTATAATAACAGACTAAGAAGTAAGGAAGACAAACCCGGCCAGTCCCACAACCATTTCATTAATACCAGGTAAAGCAATAGACCTGCCAATGAAGCATCTTGCATCCTTTAGCTTTAGGTGAGTTGTCTCAAATTTCACCATGTGAAGCAGACCTGCATGAGCTATGCTTATCTGCCTAAGCTGAAAAATCATGAGCAAATATATTTTTGCCATTTGAAGGAATTGATTGTGATGATTTGTTATGTAACAATAGACCAGTGAAAATGTGAATATTCCATGTAGGAATAGGGGGAGTAGACAGTTAAGATGCAATGATAAAGGACATTCCAGAGGGAAGAGTGGAAATAAAGGCATAGAAACATGAAACTACTCTATATGCCTGAATACATTCCAGCAGCCTATTAGTCAAAGAGGCTAGTGAGGCCGGGCGTGGTGGCTCACGCCTGTAATCCCAGCACTTTGGGAGGCCGAGGTGGGCGGATCACAAGGTCAGGAGATCGAGACCATGGTGAAACCCCGTCTCTACTAAAAATAGAAAAAAAATTAGCCGGGCGCAGGGGCGGGCGCCTGTAGTCCCAGCTACTCGGGAGGCTGAGGCAGGAGAATGGCGTGAACCCGGGAGGCGGAGCTTGCAGTGAGCCGAGATTGCGCCACTGCACTCCAGCCTGGGCGACAGAGCGAGACTCCGTCTCAAAACAAAACAAAACAAAACAAACAAAAAAAAAAAACAAAGAGGCTAGTGATAAGATGATTAACTTGAAAAGGCAGTTTTTTTTTAAAAAAAGTAAATTTTCTAAGAGTAAAGAGATGATATCTCATCTCTGAAAATTTAATTGCTAAGATTGTTGCTGATATCACAACAGTTGACAGAAATACTGTATCTTGCCAGTAACATGTTTTTGCATGTGTGTGCAAACAATGTAAAACATCCAATTCAGCAGGGATCATAAAGTATAAAGTGTGGCCTAAAGACTAAACTTTTGGTCCAGTTTGTTGTGTGACTACAAGCAATTTACTTAAATTTACTGGGCTGCAGTATGTTTTAATCCATAAAATAAGGGAATTAAAATAAATTATCCTTAAAACCTTAAAGGATCTTTGAGCTCTAAGATTTGAAATCCATATGGGTACCACATGACTCTATATCTAATATAACCGGTTATTTTTTTCTTCTCTAAACTACGATCTTTGACTTAACTGGTAACTTGAACTGGTTTGTCCAGCATTGGAAGAGAGGCAAAACTATTGGGCTGTTTTTCTCCATACATTCTTGTTTGCTTCACATTATAAATGAATTCACTCTAAGACACATCTGTCCTGAGAACTTCCAGGTGTTCAGGTTAGGTGGGCTGGAGAAAAATGAAGTAACATGGATTTGCATTCTAAAATGTTATCTTGAAAACTAATAAATCTAACCTTTCTAGGCGGATATATGGAGTTAAAAGTACTAATTGATCATGTTGGCATGAAGGTGTTGTTCATTCTGCAAAGGCCACATTAATTCAAACTGATGTGATTCAAATTAACCTTAATCAGCTTCTACATAGACAGCGATTCCATTACAGGATAGATTGCAATTAGACTTCTCCTGTCTTTATCTGCCCCATGGCCTTACGAAAGGGTTTGAAATTTTTATTTTGCCTCTTTTGATGTAAAAAAAAAAAAAAGTTATAATAACCATTCATTTACACGTATCTTGTTATCATTGCTGGCTTAAGGACTGACTTTTTGCCTGTTTACTTTTTGGTTCTGTTTACTCCAAAAATATCAAAATACTTCGGTTAGTGTGACCTACATAAATCTTAGACATGTTTTCTTTACCTGAATGATAGGTTGCTATATTAGAAGACAAGTAAGCAATAAAGTGTACCATCTCTCATTTTATATTAATAAACTAAATGCACTATGTTTAGGGAGTCCACGTAATTAAGAAATGTATAAACTTGAACATAAATAGTAATATGGGATAAATACACCTTTGAAAACATGAGTCTGAGTGGGTTAAGATGTATATGGCCTTAAAGAAGCATATTTATTTCAACTTAATTATATAAAACAGATAATATTTTATATCATTCTATTTTGTTCTTACAGTAATGTTCTTGTAGTAATTTTGGAAGTGGATACTTTTCTTGAGAATACTAAAGTTTTCTTTCTGAAAAAGAGAAAAATGGAGGAGAAGAAACAAACTGCTCTTAAATCTTCTTCCATGATCGTTGCATGAAGGTTAAGTTATGGGCCCCAAAAGTGGGCTAGCCTCATTTGGATAATACTCCACCCTAGGCAGTATGATTTTGAATAAGTTGCTGAGACTTTCTGTGCCTCCATTTGTAAATGGTATAGTAATACCTAGTTCATGGAATTGTTGTTAGAATGACATAAGTGCAAGTATGTATATTTTCACTTTCTCTATAAACCGGTTTTCTACAAATTACAAAGCAACAACTAACCAAGTTAGTTGAAATTGAGTACTTTATTCAAATAATAGGTATTTGGTATTTACAAATCAAAATTGAAAATCATAGTACATAAAAATTCATATATGTAGGTCAACAAATATAGTAATTTAAGAAACCTTTTCCTTTCGTCTATGTGTCTGTTTCTGTACCAGTGTCATGATGTTTTTGTTACCGTAGCCCTGTAGAATAGTTTGAAGTTGGGTAATGTGATACCTCCAACTTTGTTCTTTTTGCATAGAATTGCCTTGGATATTTGGGCTCTTTTTTGGTTCCATGTGCGTCGTAAAATAGTTTCTTTTCCTAGTTCTGTGAAGAATGTAATTGATAGTTTGATAGGAATAGCATTAAATGTATAAATTGCTTTGGGTAGTAGAGCCATTTTAATGATATTGATTTTACTTATCCATAAGCACGGGATGTTTTTCCATTTGTGTTATCTCTGATTTCTTTCAGCAGTGTTTTGTAATTCATATTGCAGAGACCTTTTGCGTTATTTCTGGGTATTTAATTCTTTTGGGGGCTACTATGAATGGCAGTGCATTCCTGATTTGTCTCTTGACTGTTGTTGGTGTACAGGAATACTAGTGCTTTTTGCACATTGATTTTGTATCCTGAAACTTGCCGGAGTTGTCTATCAGCTTAACAAGCTTTTAGGCCAAGACTATGGGACTTCCCAGATATAGAAAGTTGTTGTCTAGTTGTTGTCTACAAAGAGGGATAGATTGACTTCTTCTCTTTCTATTTGGATGCACTTTATTTCTTTCTCTTGCCTGGCAGCTCTGACAAGAACTTTCACAGCTATGTTGAACAGCAGTGGTGACAATAGAGTGCCCAGAAATAAAGCTGCATACCTACAACCTCCTGGTCTTCAATTAAGTTGAGCAAAAAAAAAAAAAAAAAAAACCAATAGGGAAATGATTCCCTATTCAATAAATGGTGCTGAGATAACTGGCTAACCATATGCAGAAGACTGAAACTGAACCCCTTCCTTATACTATATGCAACAATAAATTCAAGATGGATTAAAGAGTTAAATATAAAACCCAAAAGTGTAAAAACTCTTAAAGACAACATAGGAAATACTATCTGGGACATAGAAACAGGCAAATATTTCATGACAAAGATGCCAAAAGCAATCATAACAAAAACAAAAATTGGCAAATGGGATCTAATTAAACTTAGGAGTTTCTGCATAGCAAAATAAACTATTAACAAAACAGATCTACAGAATGGGAGCAAATTTTTTGCAAACTATGCATCTGTCAAAGGTGTAGTATCTAGAATCTGTGAAGAACTTAAACAGATGTACAAGAAAAAAATGAACAACCCTATTAAAAAGTGAGCAAAAGACATGAACAGAGACTTTTCTAAAAAAGACATACATGTGGCTAACAAGCATATGAGAAAAAGCTCAGTATCACTGATCATTAGGGAAATGCAAATCAAAACCACAGTGAGATACCATCTCACACCAGTCAGAATGGCTATTATTAATAAGTAAAAAAATAACAGATGCTGGCAAGGTTGTGGAGAAAAGGGAACACTTATACACTGTTAGTGGAAGTGTAAATTAGTTCAATCATTGTGGAAAGCACTATGGCGATTCCCCAAAGAGGTAAAAACAGAACCACCATTCAGCTCAGCAATCCCATTACTAGGCATATACCCAGAGGAATAGAAAGTATTCTATTATAAAGACATATGAAAGCGACAGTTCACTGCAGCACTATCTATTCACAATAGCAAAGACATGGAACCAGTCTAAATCTTCATCAATGACAGATTCAATAAAGAAAATGTGGTACATATACATCATGTAATACTATGCAGCCATGTAAAAGAACAAGATCATGTCTTTAGCAGGAACATGGATGGAGCTAGAGGCCATAATCCTTAGCAAACTAACAAGAGAACAAAAACTCAAATACTGCATGTTTTCACTTGTAAGTGGGAGCTAAATGATGAGAACTCATGAACAAAAAGAAGGGAACAACAGACACTGGGGACTTTTGGCCGGTGGAGGTTGGGAGGAGGGAGAGGAGCAGAAAGAAACAACTACTGCGTACTAGGCTTAGTACCTGGTTAACAAAATAATCTGTACATCAATCCTGTGTGGCATGAGTTTACCTATGTAACAAAGTTTCACATGTATCCCCAAACCTAAAACAAAAGTTAAAAAAGAGACACATTTAGGTGCTGTGCAACACATCCCTTTCATTGTGTAGAATATATTTTCATAAACGAAGACCACTGAAAGTTATTGAACTTCTGTAAGTAGCGTGGGGAAACAATCAAATATATGAGATTTAGCGAGACCAACTTCCTGCTATGTAGAGAAAAAATGGGAGTCAGCTGGGGAACAAGGGAGCAGGGAAGCATTTGTGGCTCTTACAGTCATCCATCTGCCAAGGGTGGTAGCAAAAAACATGCACAGCAGAAAGGGATACATTTTGCAAATGGACTCCCATGTAAATAAGTAATCTAATTCTGTACTGCCTTGCAAGAACAAGGCTCACCAACTATTGCAAGATTCTATTTTAAAGAGTGGTGTAAAGGACATTGGAGACTCAGAAGCATGAAGGATTGGAGCGGGGTGAGGGGTGAAAAACTACCTATTGGGTTCAATGTACACTCTTCAGGTGATGGGTACACTAAAATCCCATATTTTATCCATGTAACCAAAAAATCACTTGCACCCTTCAAGCCATGGAGATAAAAAAAAGTCTGGCTTGGTGTGGTGGCTCATACTTGTAATCCCAGCACTTTGGGAGGCTGAGGCAGGAGGATTGCTTGAGACCAGGAGTTTGAGACCAGTTTGGCCAATATGGCAAAACTCCGTCTCTACTAAAAATACAAAAATTAGCTGAGTGTCATGGCATGTGCCTGTAATGCCAGCTACCTGGGAGGCTGAAAGCAGGAGAATCACTTGAACATGGGATCGTGACACTGCACTTGAGCCTGGGAAACAGAGTAAGTGAAACTCCATCTCAAAATAAATAAATACGTTAAAAAATATATAAATAAATAGATAAATAAAAAAGTTCCAAAAATTAATAGCCTCATGTAAATTTTATAATATCTAGAGTTTTAGTTTTGCTCATTCTTAATATGCTTATCTCCCCATGATGTGAAACACTAGAAAGGTGAATAGTCAATGTTTCATAAATTTCTTGTTTGTAAAGTACTACATTTTACTTAGCATAGTATAGTTTAGTATTTTATAGGCAGTTTATTTTGTAAGATATAAATATGTCCTTTAATGTTTTTAAGACCCCGGAATAAAGCCTAACCTTGATATTTCACTCTTAATCTGTTAATTGAATAACTACTGAGAAAGATACAGGGGGACTATGAACAGAATTTGTAACTTTAAGGACATAGTAATTTCGGTGATGAAAGTCCATGGGAGTTTGTAACGAAAGTAGATGATGTCTTTGGAGTTGCAGAGTTCAATGAATAAGAAATAAATCATTGGCTATCTTGCCCACATGGACAGCACAGTTAGCAAGAATGAGATGAGACTTATATTGAAAGGGAACACTGCCAGTTACATGCCACTTCACTAGTGAAATGAAGAGTGCCTAAGGTGGGAGAGAGGCTTTAGTCAGATGGCCCAAACATCCTCCACTTTGAGGGATACAGAAAAAGCACTGTGTTCCAGGGAGAATCAGATTTAAGTTAAAGTCTTAAGGTAAAAGTACCACAAAGTAAGAGTAATGAGGATGCAGGGCTGAGGTAACCATGGAACAGGGAGTTGGTGGTAAGACTAGGAAGAATCTAATAAGATAATATAAATATATATAAATATAAATATATATATAATATAAATATAAATAAATATGTATACACACACATATAAAATATATATAGTCTGTCAGTGTGCTATGGGCTAAATTGTGTGCCCTGAAATGTATATGTTAAAATCTTAACACTCATTACTTCAGGATGTGACTGTATTTGAAGATAATGTATTTAGAGAGGACATTAAGGTTAAATTAGGTCATTGGTGTGGGCCCTAATCCAATGGGACTAGTGTCCTTATAAGAAGAGGAGATTAGGATACACACACACGGAGGAAAGATCGTGTGAAGATACATGGAAAATATAACTATTTACAAGGAGACAGGTCTTCAGAAGAAACTAACTCTACTGACATCTTGATCTTGGACTTCTAGCCTCTAGAACTGTGAGAAAATAGCTCCTCAGTGGGACAGTACTTTTTATGGCAGCCCTAGAAAATGAATACACAACATAACAAATGCTTTTTGTTCATTAGATGTTTATACACATCCTGTTTTAAAACAGTGACCTCTCTGCACCTCTCAATCAGCTGCATTCAAGTCTGTACATGCAAACGAGACTCACTGTGTAGCAGGAATCAACAATTGGAGAATAATCACTAAGCATATATTTAAAAATTTGCCTCCTTTAGTTTTACTTTGGTTAAGCAAAACATGTCTACTTGAAAATGGTCTGGAAAGAGTTCTCTTCTAATAACTTTGTGCTTCTCTGTATTTCTTCTGGCACCACGATTTTCTAGTTTTGCATTCAACCTAATTTAACCTAACATGGTACCTCATGCATAGTGGTACTAAATAAGTGATTAGTGAATGGGTACTTGAATGAATATATGCCATGGCAATTTTCATAAACTAGAGCACAAGATAAAAGATATTAACATTTTCTCACTTATTTCCAAACTGCATATGTTTCATTGAAGCTTGTTACTTCTCACTCTTTTCTAGATTATTTGCCTCTCCCATTGTGCCAGTCTTCATCATAGCAATGAGTTGTAGTTTTAATTAAATGAAAAAGAGCATACCAAGTCAAATCTTCTACAATTAATTGCATGTGGCACACCGTTCAAAAGTGTACATAATACATTCAGCAAATAAACATCAAAATTAATTATAAAAACAACTGCCATCAAATTCAATTACATCATAGCCTACTTAAGTGATGGAATGAAAACTGTAATACATATTTATAAATTAACAAAAATAAATTTATATAATAATGGCATAGAAATATTTTAGACAACAAAAAGACAAGGAAAATGAAAATGACTACATTTGACATAAATTAGGAGAGATAATCATCCACTAAATATTTTTCAGACTCTTTTTCTAAAAGTAAATAATTTGCAGTTTACAGTAAAAATTTTCAATGGTAGTTTGGGTTAAAAAGAAGTGTTCAAACACAAACAAGGAAACAAACATACAAAAGCAACATCCTAGCAAATAAGATAAATTCTTTAATAATTTTTTAAATAAAATTTGACTTCAAGAGAGGTATAGTTTTTTTTGGTAGAGCTTCTAGTAATTTCTTGTGACCTACTCAATTTGGTCAATAAATAAAAGAATCTGCTATAAAACTTATGTTTATGTAGTGTGCATGTGTATGTATGGATTATATTTAAATTTAAACAGCATATATATAAGCGTGTATGTGTGTGTGTGTGTGTATATATCTCATGTGCGTGTGTGTGTGTATGTGTGTGTACATATATATAAAGTGCGGTTCAATAGGACTTTCTATGATGAGGACTATTGAGCACTTAAATTGTGCCTAGTGTAGCTGAGTAACTGAAATTTTAATTTAATTTAAATCAACCAAAATTTGAATTTAAATAACAGATGGAGTTAGTGAATATCATATTGGAGAGCAAAGCTTGTCTATAAATTGGTATATGTAATTATGTATAAAATGTACATAAATAATCCAAATTTATGTTGGTATTTTATATATAATGTACAGGTATATGCTTATATGTATATGTTCATATATATATATATATATATATATTTAATGATACTAAACAGTATAATCACAGGTTCATATTACAACAGAATAAGGCAAGTCCAGGTTCAACTGCTCACCACTTAAAAGCCAAACACAAGAGGAGATAATGAGTGAGAAAATAAAGCAGTTTTATTCAGAAAGCCAGCAAACCAAGAAGATGGCGGACTAGTATACTAAAATACCATCTTAAGTCAGAACAAATTTTAGGCTTTTTTAATGTTAAGGTTAGCAGGGGGAAGAAGAACGCGTTGGGATCAAGAGGTGATTGACAACCACAGACATCTGGGCACCAGGGAGGGTCTGAGGAGGCCGGGAACATTTTTGCCCTTGGTCGGGTCATAATGCTCCTGTAAGTCTTTCCCAAAACATAGTTATTTATATACTTCTCCTTTAATCTTAGAGTTAGTTTTAAAAATTACATGATGACTGTTTTTACATATTAGTGCTCTAAAATTATACCAGCCTACCTGCAGAAATGAATAAAGGCCCCTTAAACAAAAATAGAGTGAGTTACTTTGCTGTTTCACTGTTACAAAATCTTACAAAACTTACAATTGAAAAATTGAAATGTTTAAATCTTCTATTATCAAATTTGTTGAGTTTAATCTCCCTAGGATTAAGTTAGTTTGTTAAACAAGTAAATAATTAGACAAAAAGTAGGTGAGGCCAAGCAAATTCTAGGTCTACTGCTTTCTGTAGATTCTAATAAAATGAAACATCTAACAAGCCTCAATTTTGAAATCGGATGTTTCTGTTTAAGATAAACATGGACACATATAAATAAGAATTTCCACAACAAAATTGATCTTCACTTTTTAATCTCATTACTAAATATTTGGATTAAAAATATTTAACAAAATTGGTAGAATTACCAAATTTGTGTACTTCTACTTCTAGAAATAACACGTAAAAGAAATTTTTGAAGTATTTGCCTAGATGGAACCCTAAATGTGAAAGAATCTCTACCATCTGGATAACATTAAATAATTAATTTAGAACTCTTGCCTCAATTTACAAGATAAGAGGCAAATAGACAAATTTAACTTTAAAGACAATAATCAAGGTAATCAAACACATGAATATGTCTGCTCTGTAAAAGAAATGTGTAATACCTATGCAGTGCCTTTGCTAGTATGATGATATAGCTTGATGAAAATTAGCCAACAACAATATTTCAAATGTAAAATAAACAATGCCTCTCATAAACCATTAAATTAGTGTTTGCCTTGCATTTTTGTACAGTTTCCAAGGCCATATATCCAAACCCAAATTTAAAACTAAAACACATAAATATAAAGCATTTTTTTTCTGCAAAAAGATGATATTTAAGAAACACACAACAGGATGTGAATGATGATGTAATAATTCACATCCTTTGCATGGTTAGGCATAAGATCATACTGAGCTCCATTTAATGCACAAGGTGTGAATTATTACCCCATAATTCACACACAGAATAGTTTATTGTGCTTATAAACAAGTCCCTCTATAATTTTTTATTAAAAAGAGCTAAATGTTCAATTGTAGTATGTTTTTAAAAGGATATGTGAAGAAACAATGAGAATGTGAATTAGAATAACATTAGATGTCTTGAATTTTAAACACAGTACTTTAACCAAAAAAATCAAAATGCATTTTCTTTTTTTTGCCTTTCTTGACTGATGTTCAGACACAGCAGGTAATTCAGCAGCCAAGTCAGTTTATGCGATAGTTACCAGAGATCCCCTTAGAATCATCCCTTTTTTTCACCATTCACCTCCCCTGCTAGGTCTTTTACCATTGCTTCAGAGCTATATAACCCTCTGAAGTTTCACTTATACATTTTAAAGCCTGTCAGTTTATTTCTTGTGCACAGGAAAATCATAAAAGCCTCCTAGCTTTCTTCTATCAAGTTCTAGATAGCATGAAGCTGAAGTAGGTGTTTACCTTTGAACTTGGGATTCTTGGAAATTCTCTTGATTGTGAGCAGTTAACTCCACTGAAAAACAAGCTATCTGCAACTGATTCTCACAGCTAGCTGTTAAGAAATTTGGTTTATAGTGGGATTTAATGGGCTTCTTTAGATATGGGTCTGTATTAAAAAGTGGAGCTGCATTTGGATAGTAAGCAGAGGTTAAACAGAAATCTTATTGAGCAATGGCTTGGAGTAATTGCTCAGACAATTCTGGAAAAGTTCCCCGAAATTTTCTTTCTTTAACTTTTATTTAAGTTCAGGGCTACATGTGCAGGATTGTTAAATAGGTAAAGTTGTGCCATGGGGGTTTGTTATACAGATTTCTTCGTCATCCAAGTATTAAGCCTAGGACCCCATATTTTTACGGATCCTCTCCCTCCCCCCACCCTCCACCCTCTGAAAGGCCCCAGTGGGTGTTGTTCCCCCTATGTTGTATTATCATGTCATAATGTAGCTCCCACTAATAAGTGACAGCATGTGGTATTTGGTTTTCTGTTCCTTCATTAGTTTGTAAAGGATATTGGCCCCCAGCACCATCAATGTCCCTGCAAAAGACAGGATCTTGTTATATTTTTATGGCTGCATAGTATTTCATGGTATATATGTACCACATTTCCTTCATTCAGTCTACTATTGATGGGCATTTAGGTTGATTCTGTCTTTGCTATTGTGAATAGTGCTGCAACGAATATGCAGGTGCATGTGTCTTTGTAATTCAATGATTTATATTCTTTCGGGTGTATACACAATAATGGGATTGCTGGGTCGATGGTATTTCTATCTTTAAGTCTCTGAGGAATCACCTCACTGTCTTTTACTATGGTTGAACTAATTTACACTATTACCAAAAGTGCGTAAGCATTCATGTTTCTTCACAACCTTGCCAGCAGCTGTTATTTTTTGACTTTTTATTAATAGCCATTCTGACTGGTGTGAGATGATATCTAATTGTGGTTTTCATTTGCATTTCTCTAATTATCAGTGATTTTGAGCTTTTTTCCCTGTTTGTTGGCTGTATGTATGTCTTCTTTGGAGAAGTTTCTGTTCATGTTCTTTGCCCACTCTTTAATGGGGTTGTTTTCTTCTTGTATATTTGTTAAGTTCCTTATAGGTGTTGGATATTAGACCTTTGTTGGAAGCATTGTTTGCAAAAATTTGCTCCCATTATGTAGGTTTGTCTATTCACTCTGTTGATAGTTTCTTTTTCTGTGCAGAAGTTCTTTAGTTTAATTAGACCCCATTTGTCAATTTTTGCTTTTGATGCAATTGCTTTCAGTGTCTTCATCATGCAATCTTTGCCTCTGCCTATGTCCTGAATGATATTACCTAGGTTGTCTTCCAGGGTTTTTATAGTTTAGGGTTTCACATTTAATCCTTTCATCCATCTTGAGTTTATTTTTGTATATGGTGTAAGGAAGGAGTTCAGTTTGAATCTTTTGCATAAAGCTAGCCAGTTATCTCAGCACCATTTATTGAATAAAGAATCCTTTCCCCATTGCTTATTTTTGTCAGGTCTGTTGAGGATCAGATAGGCAGTAGGTTGTAGGTGTGTGAACTTATTTCTGGGCTCTCTATTCTGTTCCATTGGTTGATGTGCCTGTTTTTGTATCAGTACTATACAGTTTTTGTTACTGTAGCCCTGAATTACAGTTTGAAGTCAGGTAGCATGATGCTTCTAGCTTTGTTCTTTTTATTTAAGATTGTCTTGGCTATTCAGGCTCTTTTTTGGTTTCATATGAATTTTAATATAGTTTTGTATGGTTCCATGAAGAATGTCAATGATAGCTTAATAGGAATAGCATTGAATCTATAAATTGCTTTGGGAAGCATGGCCATTTTTTCGATATTTATTCTTCTTATACATGAACGTGGCATGTTTTTCCATTTGTTTATGTTATCTCTGATTTCTTTCAACAATGTTTTGTAGTACTGCTTGTAGAGATCTTTCACCCTCCCTAGTTAGCTATATTCCCACATGCTTTATTCTTTTTCTGGCAATATTGAATGGGATTTTGCTCCTGACTTATCTCTCAGCTTCACTGTGGTTGCTGTATAGTAATGCTAGACATTTTTACACAATGATTTTATATCCTGATACTTTGTTGAAGTTGTTTATTAACTTATGAAGCTTTTAGGCTGAGGCGATGGGATTTTCTAGATACAGGATCATGTCATCTGCAAACAGAGATAGTTTAACTTCCTCCTTTCCTATTTGTATACTCTTTATTATTATTATTATTATTTTTCTCACCTGATTGCGCTGGAGCAGAGTTCCAATACTATGGTTGAAAAGGAGTGGTGAGAGAGGGCATCCTTGTCTTTTGCCAAGAATGTTTCCAGTTTTTGCCCATGCAGTTGGATTTTGGCTGGGGATTTGTCATAGATGGCTCTTATTATTTTGAGGTATGCTCATTCAATAGCTAGTGTATTGAGAGTTTTTAACATGAAGAGGTACTGAATTTTATCAAAAGCCTTTGTTGCATCTATGGAGAAAATCTTTTTGATGTGCTTTTTGATGTGCTACTGGATTTGGTTTACCTGTATTTTATTGAGGATTTTTGCATTGATGTTCATCAAGAATATTGGCCTGAAGTTCTCTTTTTTGTTGTTGGATCTTTGTTAGATTTTGATATCGGGATGATGCTTGCCTTGTAGAATGAGTTAAGGAGGAGTTCCTTCTACTGAATTTTTTGGAATATTTTCAGCAGGAGTGATATCAGCTCTACTTTGTACATCAGGTAGAATCCCTCTGGTCCTGAGAATTTTTTTGGTTGGTAGGCTATTTATTACTTATTCAACTTCAGAGCTTGTTTTGGTCTTTTCAGTAATTTAATTTCTTCCTGGCTCAGTCTTGGGAGAGTGTATGTGTCCAGGAATTTATGTGTTTGTTTTCGATTTTCTAGTTTATGTGCGGAGAGGTCTTAATAGTATTCTCTGATGGCTGTTCATATTTTATGGGGTCAATGATAATATCCCTTGTCATTTTTGGTTGTGTTTATTTGAATCTTCTCTCTTTTCTTCTTTATTAGTCTAGCCAGTTGTCTGTTTTATTAATTTTTTTCTAAAAACCACCTTCTGAATTTGTTGATCTTTTGAAGGGTTTTTGTGTCTCTGTCTTCTTCAGTTCAGCTCTGATTTTGGTTATTTGTTGTCTTCTGCAAGCTTAGGGATTTGTTTGCTCTTGGTTCTCAAGTTCCTTTAGTTGTGATTTTAGGTTGTTAAGTTGAGATCTTTCTAACTTTTTAATGTGGCCATTTAGTGCTATAAACTTCCCTCCTAAAACTGTATTGGCTGTGTTCCAGAGATTCTGGTATGTTGTATCTTTTTTTTTTTCTGATTAATTTCAAAGAACTTCTTGATTTCTGTCTTAATTTCATTATTTACCCAAAAGTCATTCAAGAGGAGGTTATTCAATTTGCATGCTTTATTAGCATGTGGAATATTTTGGAACAACTCCAAAAATGCTCCTTTTGTGTGTGGTGTTTTATGTTTTGCATTTTCATTATGACAAAATATACATGACATAAAATATAGCATTTAAAAATTACTAAATATATATTTAAATGGCATTAAGTACATTCACAATGTTGTGCAACCATCACCATTATATATTTCCAGAACTTTTATATCATTCCAAACAGAAACTCTGTATCCTTTAAACAATAACTGCCCATTCGTCCTTCCCCAAGTCCTTGGTAACCACTATTTCACTTTCTGTCCCTATTAATCCCTTTCTTTTTTTTTTTTTTTTTTAATGGTTTGTGGGACTATACAATTCAGGGTGGGCATTGGAGAAAAAAATATTCATTAGTCTTCCTGACTATTGATAGCTAAGGCCTAAACTGCTCTTTAAAGAATATTGATTGAAATTGTTAATATTGATATGTACTTGTAAAACATAAACTTAATGAGATATTAATAGTTCCAAGTAATTTCTACTTGTTAGTTTCACTAGGAATATTTTTCTACTATTGGTGGGCAATATTATAACAAAAATTGGATGAATTATACTCTATAGGTTTCAATTATTTGAGGGATTGCTATGCAAATTTTTCATACTAGGGAACTAGACTAATATTAAGGGGAGTATGATTTGAACAGGAATGCATAATACAAAATTTAACTCTCCTTTGTTACCTGAAATCAATGTGATTCTTTTGAGAGTTATTTTGCTACTGTCTTACAGATTTTTTAAAAGGACAGACCCATTTGGATATATTCTTTTTTTTTAAGAGAGAGAGGGACTTGCTCTATTACCCAGGCTAGAATGGAGTGACATGATCATAGCTCACTGTAACCAGCTCCTGAATTTATTGCTCTTTTGAAGGGTTTTCGTGTCTCTATCTTCTTCAGTTCAGCTCTGATTTTGGTTATTTGTTGTCTTCTGCTATCTTAGGGGTTTGTTGGCTCTTGGTTCTCAAGTTCTTTTAGTTGTGATTTAGGCTCAAGCAACTCTCCCACATTTGCTTCCCAAAGCACTGAGATTACACGTATGAGCCAATGTGCTCAGCTTCCACTTGGACATATTTTCTAATAGCCATATCATTTATATAAGTTTATATATCAGATGGACTCTTCCTATCTTCATATTTTTACCACTCAACTAATATTTTAAAATGATGTTTTTAGTCATTAAATATTATCCAGAATGATCTCAAAATATGAGAAAATGAGTTTCCAATTTTTATTAGGTTTTTATATGTTACTATTATTTCAGTCAATGAAAGTCTGCTTTGTACTGTTTCCGAGTTTTCTAGTATTCTATGGTATCGAAAAAAATCATGGTATTAACAATTTAAATAATTTCTTTTGCATGAATACATCTGCCAGTAAAGCTATCTATAAAATTATCACTTCTGTTATTGCATTCTTTAGTTTCAAGATTTCTATTCGGTTCTTTTTACGGTTTCCATTTTTTTTATTAAACTTATTTTACCCATGCATTGTTTTCCTAATTTTATTTAGTTGTCTATCTGTTTTGAGCATCTTATTCAGCTTCTTTAAGATGATTATTTTGTTTTTTGACAATTCATAGATCTGTAGTTCTATAGAGATCTAGTAGAAGTGGGCTGCTAGGATTTTATTGCTTTCCTTTGGTTGTGTGACAGTGGCCTGAATTTTTATGATCTGCGTAGGCTTGCATTTGTGTCTGTGCGTTTGAAGGAGCAAACACCTCTTCCAATCTTTACAGACTGGTATTGGTGGGTAAAGATCTTTTGGGTCCATAGGCTGATGGGATTACCTCCAGAATAGGGGTCTTATAGGATTGAAGCCAGTTCACATGGCTACTGCTGAGTCTGCAGTGAGGTCCACAGGCCTGTTACCAGGGGTTTGAAGTGGGGTGGATCCTGCCTGGTAGCTGGCTGTACTAGATTAGGCTTCTTGGTACATCACTTCAAATGTAGATTAGGTTTCATAAATACTAGCCAAAAACACAAAATTATTGTGTTATGTGATCAGATAAGCAAACTCATATTTTTTAAAGTCCTTTTAAGATAACATTTCTATATCTTGATAAAATATATTAATAGAGTTGAAATTCCAACTCCAATGAAAACACTTTTCAGCCTCGATGTCTGCTTAGTAAAGCAAGAATTCATGAGCATACTCTGACGATGTATGAACTAATTTATGTAAAGTCCTTGGAACATTATATAGATGTTCCTAGCACATAGGAGGTACATATATTTTCTAACAGCCATATAACTTTTCTAACTTGATTTTTAAGGTGTATAACTTTGATTATTTTTATCTTTATATTAATATCCTACTAAAACATTTTAAAATTAAATATCAAAAATGATCTCAAATATGAACAAATAGTTTCAAGTTTTTATTAGGATTTCATAGATACTTTTATTTTAGTCAATTAAAATATTTATATTTGTTTTGTTCTTTATATAAATATTATCTATCACCATCATCATCACTGTAGACTCTTCTAATTTGGTTATCTATTATATATTATTATGATTAACTTCTTGAATTTTCCCTTTAGTTTTCTTTTCAAGTTTAAGACAATAGCCTTTTAAACCAAAATATATTTGAATATTTGCCTTGGGAAAACTGTACCTTATCTTGATATTTGGCTGTTTTTAAGTTTGGATGAGGCTGGTGTTAGGTTACACACAATTAGATTTAATACAAAATAGTCATTTACTGAGTAATACTTATTGATATAAAAAAAGTCACTAACTTCCATGTTGCCTTTTTAAAAATGTGCTGGCATTAATCCATGTAGCTGTTCTCTTCTGTACCTAGATCTTTCTGAACATTAAATCTTAGATGTTCCACAAGCAACTTAACTTCAAAATCTATAAAAATTACATACTGTGTATCATCCCGTCTCCTCCAGACCTAAAAACCTGCCATTCTGTTTTATTCTTAACTAAACCACAGGTAGATCTAAGGCTGTTACATATCCCACATTCTATGGAAATCATCACTATCTCCTTTCCATTTAGTCATGATGTTCCACTGTTTCCACCTCTGAAATACTTCTAGCCATTCTCCATAATGCCATTCTGGATATGTTTTGGTTATACTTTCAATAATTCCTTATTAGACAATATTTTCTTAATTATTTTCCCATTTCACAGAGTATATATTCCTACTTTTTCAGAAAACTGAGTTTATTATTCCTTATTCACCTTTACCCATATTTTATAAAACAAAGCCTGCTAGGAACTATGCTAAGTGCCAACTAAATGATTATTAACATTGAATATGATATTCTCATGATATTTACTTTTTGAAATAGGAAATAATAATTTCCAATGAATATATATTTTAATTAAAATGATAGTCAAATTTAGATTGGAATCTTTTGAAAGCAAAGCAAGTCTAATTCAACATGCAGTCTATTTTCCCCCAGTAATATCCACCCTTAAAATAAGTAAGTCATGGCTATTGCTTCTATCTGTTAAGTATATATTTAGTAAAACATTATAGTATCTAGTACAGTTTTATAGCATTCTTTTATGTGCAAGACTTTTACTCACAAATCTCTAGGCCTTAAAAATTAAGACAAAGTCTCTGAAATGACAAATAATTAGTTCTCAAGCAACTGGACAGAAGTAAATAATTCATGAAGTTAGAAACCCAAAAAGATGTTCATTTGAGCCTAGTTATTTTAGAAGTGTTTGTGTAAATTCCATTACTTATTTTTAACTATATGTTTCAGTAGAAATCGATGTTTTTTCTTTTAATTATTTGAAAGCTGTGGTCAAACTGAAATTTTTGCAAGGTCTTTATCTTTGATCTATTTTTTAAAAATGTTGAGGATAGGGATATGTACGTCTTTGAAAGCTCCCAGAGAACCTATTTTATGATGAAAATTATTAAAAACAAAACATTATTGGTCAAAATCACTATATTATGCTTCATATAGAAACATTGAAATAGACCCTAGTGAGTTCCCAGCTATAAATTAAATACAAAACACATGGTAGGTTATTTTGCAAGAATTTCTAACGTGTCATAGACTTCTATTATTTTACACTAATTATAAGTACTTTGAAAATTGATACCAAAGTCCATTTAAAACCAGAATATCTCTGTCTCTCAAATTGTTTAATAAAGCATTGAAAATGAGTTATTCTATCTTTTTTGAAAAAAGATTAATTAAAATATAATAAGGAAGTTAAATAAAACTTATTTTCCCAATTGAAACAATGCAATTAAAAACAATGTTTTTCTCATTTATAGTCTTATGCAATATAGGCAAGAACAATGTTTTGTAGTAGAAGTTATTAGAAAATTTGTCCTGGTTAAATGGAGATGTCTTTCTATAACGTATTAAAACCATTTTAAAACACTATATTGCCAGACTGATTCTAAATTACATGTAGCAAAATCAATATATTGAATAATTCATGAAAGACTTAACCAATATTTTATTTTACACAATTATGGTATATTAACATTGGAATATTAGCACTAACCAAGCTAAAATTTTACAACTAATCAATGCCTTGTTTTATATTTCATTTTTCTAAATTAACGTATATTTCTCATTCAGTGTTTTGTCTGTTGCATAAGAAGTTCATAAGAGTCATTCAGCTTAAAAAAATCATAGCGTGAATGTGCTAGCTTGAAGTTTCCTTTTCCTTGTTTTCTCTGAAAATGTATACTATATTTTAGATAGGGAAATTCTTAGGTTTTATTATTGGATATGTCTCTTTTAACACATTTAAAGTAATCTGTCAGTAAGTTACTATAAAAATAAATGTAAAGAAGAATAAACAGTCTCTAGCAAATGTTTATGCTCTTATCTATTTTTAATTCACATCCATTATTACTACATTTTGAAGTCTGAAATAAATCATTTTCCCTGTAGCACAACCCTTTGGTTGAGAGCAGGAAAAGGAATTACTGAGAAAGTCTGACGAGGATTATTGAGGAAACACAAATACTAATTGCTTATGTTTTCATTACTTTGTTCATGTTCAGTTAACAATAGCTCAAAAGAAACTTCACTTTTGTTAAAGAAGGACTTTGAAATTCTACTGAAACTGCTATTTCTAACTGAAATATTTTGAAATTTTTAATGTAAGGTAGTCTGGAGCAATGTGTTTGTATAATGTTGTCTCATTCCCTTCTTTCAAATGTAATATGTATGTGCTCTAACACAGACTGAACCTGTAGTCTTAAGTGATCTAAGATTTAGAATAACATTTATTTGCTATGATTTTAGTTGTTTCCTGAAATCCTAATAATAGTCACTCATAGCATTTTATATTAGCAACATATAGAAATTTTTCTGAAAGTAGTGCAAAGAATAGTCAATGGATTTGTCATTTAATTAATTTTCCCTCATTTTTCTCCAACTAGAGCACTTGGTTATTCTTTATGTGAAGTGGGACGATTTCTACCTTCAGGTCTTTGCTCTTGTAATCTCTCCAAAGATGAAGTGCCTTCCTTTCTTTTATCAGCTAATATTTCCTTTGACATCTAGCTGTGTGGAATCTTTGTGGATTTAGCCCTTATTACTCCAACTGACAATTGTCTCTGAAATCAACCATTGAAGTTACAATCTCTAGAGCACGGCAATTAGCAGCACACACTTTTAATTCACATACCCCTAATTTTATTTTGTTTTGTTTTGTTTTTATGTCAGAATTTGAGGGAGGGGGTACATATTAATTTTTAAATTTTTAAATTGACAAATAGTAATGGTACCTATTTATGGAATACAATTTGGGATTTTGATACATATATGTATAATGATGAAATCAGAGTGGTTAACATGTCCATCACCTCAAGCATTTATTATTTCTTTATAGTGAGAACATTCAAAGGCCTTTCTTCTAGCTATTTTGTAATATACAATACCTTGCTGTTAACCATAGTAATAGAATGTGATAAATTATTCATCTTATCTAAGTGTAATGTCATACCCATTGATCAACATCTCCCCATTCTTCCTAGCCCCCTTTCCCTAGTCTCTGGTAACTAATCTACCTCTATGATATGAACTTTTTTTTTTAAAGGTTTCAAATATAAAGAAGATTGTGTGGTATTTGTCTATGTATCTGACTTATTTCACTTAGAATGATATCCTCCAGGTAATTGTGTATGACAAGATTTCATTATTTTTTATGACTGAATAGTATTCCTTTGTGTATATATACCACATTTTCTTTATTCATCCATCTGTTGTTGAACACTTAGGTTGATTCATGACTTGGCTGTTGTAAATAGTACAACAACAAACATGAGAGTGTAGATATATCATTGGCATACTGATTTCATTTCCTTTTGATATATACCCAGTAGTGGGACTTTTGGATCGTATGGAAGTTCTATTTTTAGTGTTTTAAGGAACCTCCATAGTGTTTTCCATATGGTTGTACTGATTTACAGTTCCTCCAAAACTGTGTACATGTTTATTTTTCTCCACATCCTTGCCAATTATTTTCTTTGGTCTTCTTTATAATGGCCATTCCAATAAAGTGAGATGGTATCTCTTATTGTCGCTTTAATTTGCATTTCCCTGATGGTTAGTAATGCTGAGCATTTTTTCATATACCTGTGGGTTATGTGTAGGTTCTCTTTCGAGAAATTTCTATTAAAGTATTTTTGTGCATTTTTTAATTACATAATTTGAAGGTTTTGTGGTTTGCTTTGTTTTGTTTGTTGCTTTTGAGTTGTTTATGTCCCTTATAAGTTTTGGATATTAACCCCTTGTCTAATGTGTAGTTTGCAAATATTTTCTCTGTAGATCACCTTCTCACTCGGTTAGTTTTTCTTTCTGTGTCCCTAACATTGAGATATAGCAATGTTGCTTTTAGGAGGATATTGTAATATTTTCATCAAGACAAAGGATGGTTTTAAGCAAAGTAGTGGCAAAGAAGATGGAGAGAAGTAGGAGCTGATTTGCCAATGAATTATGGTGAGTGAAGGAGAGAGTGGGAGGTAATAATGATGACACTTAAGGCTCGTAAGCAGAAGGTTAGATGGTATGATGTATACAGAGAGAGGAGAGACTGAAAGTACCTAACTTAGGTGGTAAATAAAAACTTTAATAATAAATATGTTAAGATTAAGATGACTGTAATATTTTAAGTGGCATAGATAGGTTATTATGTATATGTTTTAGAACTCAAAGAAGAAGTCAAAGCTGGAGAGATAAATTTGAAAGAAATAAATTTGAGATTCATCAATGTACAGCTAAAGGTCTGTAAAATATTAATATTTCCCTCATTTTAGAGATAAGGAAAGTGAGACACACAGTTAAATCATACAGGTAGTCATTCCAGGTTTTAATTTCTTAACCACTATAGAATATTATAATAAAAATCTTCTGATAATCATAAGAATATCATATTTGATATAGTCAAAGAGTTAAGCCTACTGATATTTGCCTCACAAATGTTATAGGGGATATTACCTCCAGAACCTGTAATGTGTTTATTTTAACTTTTAGTAAATTATCTCACCTTAACCACTGATTTTTTTTTCTTTCCCTCAATTTGGGATGAGTAATATAGATCTGCACCATAGTTTACATAATACACCTGTATATAACAAAAGCAAAAATAACCTTGAGTCCGGGCGCCGTGGCTCATGCCTGTAATTCCAGCACTTTGGGAGGCCGAGACGGGTGGATCACGAGGTCAGGAGATCGAGACCATCCTGGCTAACACGGTGAAGCCCTGTCTCTACTAAATACAAAAAAAAAAAAAAAAAAAAAAATAGCCAGGCTTGGTGGCGGGCGCCTGTAGTCCCAGCTACTCGGGAGGCTGAGGCAGGAGAATGGCGTGAACCCGGGAGGCGGAGCTTGCAGTGAGCCGCGATTGCACCACTGTACTCCAGCCTAGGCAACAGAGCGAGACTCCATCTCAAAATAAATAAATAAATAAATAAATAATCTTGAACCACACAGCCTCAAACTCCATTCTTCTTCTTCTTTTTTTTTTTTTTTTTTGGAGGGAGTCTCGCTCTGTCGTCCAGGCTGCAGTACAGTGGTGCGATCTTGGCTCACTGCAAGCTCAGCAGCCTCCTGGGTTCACACCATTCTCCTGCCTCAGCCTCCCGAGAAGCTGGGACTACAGGTGCCCGCCACCACGACCGGCTAATTTTTTTTTTTTTTTTTTTTTTTGTATTTTTAATAGAGACAGGGTTTCACCGTGTTGGTCGGTATGGTCTCGATCTCCTGACCTCGTTATCTGCCCGCCTGCGCCTCCCAAAATGCTGGGATTACAGGCGTGAGCCACCGCGCCTGGCCTCAAACTCCATTCTTGAACAACCTGTTTTACAATCTTTCAAAAAAGAGTAACAACGTCAATTAGAGAAGTACTTCACCCTCTGTGATCAGAAACTTCTAAACTTATTCTTGGACATGGTAGAAAACTTATGTTATTTATCTGACTTTTCCAAACCAGAAAATCATAAGATCATTTTTTACCTTGATTATATATCTCCTTTTTGCATTTTGTTTTCATTGTTGACTTATCACATTAGTAGTTCACTCAGGAACATCTCAGTTGAATGTATGTGCCATCAATATTTGTTCTCCCTGTGACCTGTATCCTGTCATCTTCTGTTTGTACTATATATATTGTTTTACTACATCTTTGGCACTTACACTTTTTAGAATTTCATTAGTTATTTCAGGCTCATCATGTAAAACTTTGAAAACGCATGAAAAATGCAGTGTGATATAGTGAATGAGAGTAGAGTCTCAGAGTCATGGTGATTGAATACAAATTCTGACCCCAAAACTCACTATCCTAATGTTTTAGGCAAATTATTTAACCTCCCTTAGGAGTCACTTTTCTCATTCATAAAATGGGGATAATGAATAGCGTATAGATTAGGATCACATAAGGTAATTTGTTTGGAACATTTAACAGAATACCTGGCACAGAGTGAGCACTCGAAATGTGCTCAAATGTTGTATACTTAACTCAAGTTACTATTAAGATAATTCTTTGTACTGTATATTGGTTATCGATTAATGATTTTCTAAATTTAATGCATTACGGCTGTTGATTTCAGTTGAAGTTGAAAGTTAGGTGTTTTTCCTCACACAACTGAATACTTAAGCAATCAATGACATTCTTTTAAGTTAAAGTATTATGACAAAAGTGTGATTCTTGTTTATTTCCTGACTTAATTAGGGTTTACAGTTTTAAATATGCATTTTTAAAAATATGGGACACTTGCAAACACTATATACTGCACACTTAGTTTTAGGACAAAGTTTTATCGTTTGTCAATATTGTTTTTACAGGTTACTATGGTTTGGATATTTGACCCTTCCAAATCTCAAGGTGAAATTTGATCATTTAGGAGGTGGAACCTAATTGGAGATGTTTTGTTCATGGGGGCAGATCCCTCATGAATAGCTTGGTGCTGTCCTTCAGTAATGAGTGAGTTTGCACTCTATTAGTTCTCAAAAAGTTAGCTGTTAAAAAAAAACCGGGAACCTCCCTCCCCTCTTTCTCTCACTTTCTTTCTTGTCACGTGATCTCTGCACACTCTTGCTCCCATTTGCTTTCTGCCATGAGTGGAAGTAGTCTGAGCCTCCCACGAGAAGCAATTGGTGCCATGTTTCTCATAAAACCTGCAGATCCATGAGACAAATAACGTTTTTTTCTTTACATATTACACACTCTCAGGTATCGTATTCCTTTTTTAGCAACAAGAAAATGGTGAAGACACCAGTTCTTGTGTATTCATGACAATTTTTGATAACGTTTTGAATTTGTAATGCAATCATTGCCAACGAGATGATTCACCACTTCTTTCAAACCTAGCACCAATTTCTGCTTTCTATGGAGTTTGTGAATATATATTCAAGATGACATCAAACAGCCATGGTTACCATTTATTAGTCTGCTTTGTTCCTCTGTTGAGAATTATTTCCATAAGATGAAGTATCATAAAATCCAGAATAAAATTATAGTATATGACTAATAAACATCCTATAATGTTAAATTAATTCTGATTTCCCTAAGAATATTTACTATAGCAGAATTTTCAAATGCATCAGACTCTGTCTTGCCTTCAAAGAATGTGAAATTGATTGAATATAATGTTATCAGAACTTAACTGTTATCCATTTTTTTTTTTTTTAAAGCAATGTGCCATGGAGATGAGTAATCTAAGTAAAATCTGATTTGTAGGGAAAAAGAAAGATAAAATATTTTTTTTCCAGTGCTTGCTACGTACCAAATTCTGTGTAGATGGCTTTTATTTATAACCTATTACGAGCAGAATATGGTGACCTCACATATTAACAAGTGCTATTGTTCCTAGTTCATAGAGGATACTATAATATAGAAAAGATAATTAACTTGCCTAATGTAAATCAGCTAGAAAACAATGGAATTTAAATTCAAATATAGGTGTGTTGGTTACAATCTTCATTCTTTCCGCTGGTGTATACTGCTAAAGTTTTAAATATTTGGAAAAATATGTGATGAATATATAATATATTCCTGAAATGATTAGTTCTCTAGATCCACTTTCTGTCCTTCTACACTGATTTAGGTCTAAAAAAATTGTCTTGTATAGACTGTATCACTTCAGTCTTGCAAAAGGATTTGGCCAACAGAGTCAGTAGAAGAATATAAAAGAATAGATGAACAGTGAGGTCAAGATACGCATTTCCTCTGTTCAATTTCTGTCAGGTCATTATTAGTTGACTGGATCTAGGTTCACAGTGCATCTTGAACATCCCTCTTCATATAGCTCCCATTTTTGGTTTTTAGTAATCACTTTCCCACTTCCCCTTCAAACTTAGGGTTAGTTACAGCTCTCCTCACTCTCCTTATTAGCCCATGATGACTAAAACACCACCATTGGTGGTTTTCCTAAAAGCTACCCATATATTAGATTCATCACTTTATGAATTGCCCTCAATTCTGTGTTGTTTAATTATTACCTTGTGGGACATTTAATAACATAATTAATTATATTATACTATCTTTGATATTTTAACACATTAGATGCATTTATAATTGTTGTTTACATTGTCATAGGATGTCATTTGTACATGGATGGTATTGTGTTACATATTTCACATAGAACATTTTCTTTTCTTCCAGGTAAATTGTAAAAGAGGGTTGAACTTCTTCATGACCAAATAAAGATAATACAGTGTGTATAGTTAAATCATCATAGAAATCTCAACAGGTGTATTCATACTATGGTTTTGGAATAACTTATACAACAAATGACATTTCTGTTTGATTAAAAAAAAAAAAAATTGAATCCCAAGAAGTTCAGCAAGCCTAAGATCACAGAGTTAAAGTGGATGTAAATCTACATACCACTCTCTTCTCATTTATGCTTTTTATATTTTCTTTGAATTCCTTTATAGATTTTTGGTATTTCAGAATCTCCTAAAATATTGTGCAATAATTCTCCTAATTTAGTTTAAAAAAATGTTCTTGCAAGTCTATTTCTATGATTTCTGAAATCATCTTCTATCAGAAGCATGAATAGAGTGAATGCTTAATTTTGCATTGCTGACTTGACATAGCAAAGTGTTCAACACTTTATCTCTTTGTTTCTTTCTTAATAATATACTTCAGACTTATTGTGATCAAGTCTATATACACAATTCTTCCTTGAATTGACAGTTTCATTTTTTCTGAGTTCCCTTTCTTGTATATCTTGTGGTAAAATAATGCTTATCATGAATTTCAATATTCAATAATCTGATCTCATGAAGATGGCGACTTGTTACATCTGGTGATCTGTGACTTGTTACTAAGACATAACTGATACTGATTTTTAAGAAATCTTTATAGTATAACATCAGTCAACTCAGGAAGTATTGCTTGAGCTTACAAACTGTTTTTCAAGATTAAAATTTTAAAGTATGGTGCAAAAATTAAAATGTTATCTTAAATAATTAAATTTAGTATATCAGAAATTATAATTATTCCATCTCACATAATAGAGAAAGAAATTCACATGTAAATTTCCTTCCAAATAAATCTATGGCCTGTGTATCTGATTTATGAAAGAAAGCGATAGATAGATAGATAGATAGATAGATAGATAGATAGATAGATAATGAGAAATATATATATATAAATGAGATGAATGGGTAAAATTTTTTAAATGGAAATTTCTTTTTAATATTATAGACATTCATAATAAAAAGTACTGACATATTCTTATTAATAATAGTACAGAAATTTCAAATTTGGGATTAAAGTCACAATAATAATAGCTAAATGCCATTGATTTATTTTCAGTTTTTCAAATTTTGCTTTTTGGCTACAATTTTATTTAACAAGACTTAATAATCAGTCTAAAGATCTGTGATCTTCCTCAAAGAGCATTTTATCTATGTTCAATTCTTAACATTTTATGGCTTGTACTTTTGATACCTTCCTGATGATTTTAATTTGCTGAATTGATTCAGAATAGATATTATGAATTAAGCTAAAGAAATAAATTTCAGATGCATTTTGTTTCTTCTTTCAACAAGGAACACTTTTGAGACAAAATTGTCCTATTCTTAATATAAACCATACTTTTATGTGAATGTTTTATATATTTTGATATAGCATTAATTGATTATGATTTCTTTCTTCTGTTTCTAAAGTGAGATTAAAATAAAATTTAAAAGCCTAAAAAATGTTTTGTCATATGACTGCTTTAGTGTTTACTCATATTCAATGATAATTCAACTTCCATTACACAGTAAGGCTACTCATTATAGTGTGTTTAGATATTCTTATTTTTAAATACTAGTATCAATGTAAGTCTGTATTGAGAATGTGTGATGTCACCATAAGGTACAAATACATAATTTATTAACTTACCAGGTGATAAGAAATCCATAATATATCCAAATTTTAATGGGTGAATTCTTAATGTTTATAATAACCAAAAAAACTCCACTGTTCTTTGATCTCTCATTTGACTCTGTTTTATCTGCACTTAAACCTTAACTGTGAAGTTGAAGCAAAACAGTATATAGTGAAAAACTCAAATTATCTTTTCTTTTTACATAGGAAAAATATTTCTTGTCATTAAATATTTTTTTGCTAAGGTTTTATTGCAGGCTGGGCTACAGTAGAAATTACAGTCAAGACTAAATATAAAATTCATTGGATATTTACAATGTTATTATTTCTTTCTTGTCTTTCCTGTTTCAAGTCTACTCTCCAAAGCCTTTTTTTTTTCCCTTACAGAAGGGTTTATGTGAGCATCATTTTTATTTCAGGTATTATGCTAGATGCTATGGAAATAAAGAAAACAACAACAACAACAACAACAACACATACTCCCTGCTTTCATGTTGCTTTGGTCTAGTAGAAAATAAATAAATAAATAAATAAGAACATGTATATGCTACCAATTAGATTGTGACATGCTTAGTAATAAAAATATGTCAAGAAGAAGTAGTTTATAGAGTTAGTTTTTAATTACACTGAAGTCATAGAGATACAAGTCAAAGAGATTTTTGAGTTAATTTTTAATTACACTGAGGTCATAGAAATACAAGTCAAAGAGATTATGAGTGGTATGAAGGAGGTGCAGCATTTTGCGGGATGAGGACAGACAAGAAAAAATAAAAGCTTTCTAAAGACAGATGAATGGTGATAAGAAATTGGGTGTTGCTTTTCAGGAAACTCAAAGTAGTTCACCGTTGTTGGAAAGCAAACTTTAAGAAGAGCAGGAGCAGGAAAGAAACATAGAGGCCAGGAAAGCCAAGAAATCCCATGGTTTTTGTGTAAAGCTAAAGGGTGTTTTTGTTGTTGTTGTTGTTGTTGTTGTTTGTTCTTTTTTTATCACTCTTTGAAGGATTTGAAACACAGAAATGATATTATCAGATTACTGCTTTGAAAAAAGTATTCATATGACAGCATAATGAGTAAAATTGCTAGAAAGTCATAGTAGATATAAACAACCTAGAAGGTGTAGCAAACATAGAAGCTGGTGATGGTGAGAGACAAGAAATGGACTTGAATTGAAAGCAGAAATAAATATTGGCTTTGGGCTGTGAATAAAAAAAAAAAATACTTAAGATGATGGCCTGATTTGTTTTCTGAGCAACTGGCTACTAATCAAAGAGAATGAATAAGAGAAGAATCTTATCTGGGATCCTGGAAAATGAATCTCTTTTTGGGCACATTGAGGTTTCAGTAGACAATTGAATGTCAAGTGAATATCGTGAGCAAGCTTCCTCAAGAATAATTGACTTTGCAGAGTAGGAAAAGAATTTGACCACTAATCTTAAACTGATAATGTGTGACATAAGGAGCTATATGAAATAGACATTAAAAATCGGTAAATGTGTCTAGTCTGTTTCCAGAGACCATGGGGGAGAATAAAATTCAGTGAGAATCTCTTGTCACTTGACTGTAACGTCAACATTGTTATAAGATACACTTTTGTTATGCAAACTCAGATTATGTTGTACCTTGGCTGTTTTATTTTTTTAATGCCATATGAAATACAAGCTCTTTGGCACTCCAGGCTACATCATGGCTTTCAAACCTTATCTGCCCCTAGTTTTTTCCATATACTATATGCTACAGTGCAAATGAAAAATCAGATATTCCCTGAATAGCCAGTTAATCGTTTCTCCTTGATTTAGAATGCAGTATCTATAAATCCATCAGTGAAATTCCCTTCAAATATAAACCTTCTTTAACCTTAATTTTTCTCAGTTGTAAGCATTAAAACTATGTGAATTTTGTTTAAATTGTGTTTATTGTTTCCTCCTCATTATTTATGTGTAATATAATACATGTTATGGTTATGTTGTACGTTTACTTTATTTCTTTGCTACTAGATCAAAGTTTCTTTTAGGACAGTAGGTACATTTTACTCCTTTAGGCTTTCTTTCCAATACATTACTCATAGTATATCCTTAATAAGCATTTAAAGTAGTGAATAAATATAAACAGGTTACATGGAAAATATACTCCAGTTAAGTATGTATGTAATTAATATTGTATAATTTAAATAAACATTGTGATATCTTGAAATGCAAATGCTCATTTTGTAAGCAAAGATGTAAGAACTATTTTGCCAGCCACTACATTATATCTGTTTAACTAAGGTTTTTTGTTATAAAGATTATTATCATCTGGAAATTTAGAATAAAATTGCTCTTATGGTTCTAAATGTACAGGTATAAAAAATGAGGTGTCTTCATAAAATTTAAGTGTTAAAACAACACATCAATTTAAGGCACATAATGTATACATAGAATACCTTTTAGTAAGTAGTATAGTTAAAATAAACTGTAATCTATTTATTGTGGAGAATAGATTACAAATTTCATGCAGTTGAAAATGCACCGATATCATAATGAAACAGTAGAATCAGAGGCCGTGAGATAAGAAAAACAGTGTAAGTTGTTTGACTTTTTTGAGCAAGAGCATCCTCATGGGTAAATACATTTGTATTTTGCAGGGCTACTATGAGGGCTAAAAAAATCCCTGTAATGTGACTAGAACATAGGTGCACTCAATACATGATAGTTATTGTTACTAATGTTTGTTATTATCAATATTATTGGTTCCAGTACCATTGCACTAGCTATGCATATGCACACATCTCTTAATATGTTCATGTATAAATAGGAAAATGCTTATCCATGGAAAGATTATAAATACAAAGTGACTAGCATATCAATATTTTATATCAAATGTGTGTTGACAGTATAATCAGTAGCTTATTTTTAAATATTTCAATGAATTTTCATATGTATATTAATATGCAACATCAAAAATGAGTAAAATGATTACATATATATACTTGTTTTATTTTAAATCATGTTACTCTATGTTAGGAAAGTGGACAGTTGCTAAAATGAAATACACAATGTTTTATCACCACAAATCTAAAGGAAATTAAATGCCTATTGGAAAGCACAAGTCTATGTAATGAAATCATCCTTATAAAATTTAAACATTATTCATATAAGACAGTTTCTATTAGCTAGTTTGGTCTTTCATTTAAAATTTACAAGTAGATAGCTTGAGTAAAATGACATCCTTATTAGGAAGTCCAAAAGTGCTATCTGTGTCTCTGTGTCTCTATATATTATTAATTGTCTATTCGACTCCATGGAACAACTGCCGTTGTACCTCAAAAGGCTAAACACAAAACAACTTCTAATTTATGAAGCCCTAAATCAAAGTTTTCAACTTAGAGATGCTATCAGTTTAAATCCAAACATTTTAATATGATTTTTAAAGAATGACTCATTTAGAGTGTTTTACTCTTATTCTGACCTTTAAGAATTATAGTAATGACCAAATCATTTTACTTAAAACACATTACAAAGTTTTATTTTATCTTGACTTTTTACTTTTTTTCCTTTCTAATTCAGACAGCAAAACTTGTTCATTGTTAACAATTAGAAAATTTACAAAAGTATACACATAAAAAAAAAAACCCTCTACCGTTAGTTATTTTATCTACCTTTGACAAAGTCATGAGTGAGTGTTATTATTCTATTTGAAGAAATAAGATCGGTAACCTTTCTACAATACTTGACTAAAATAGTTGACTCGAACTACGCAGGTTTGAACTGTGTGGGTCCACTTTCACAAATTTTTTTTTTCAATGAATATATCAACTTTTTGAAGATTTTCAACAACTTGAAAAAATTCATAGATGAATCCACATAGCCTAGAAATGTTTTAAAAAATTAAGAAAAGGTAAGATATGTCATTAATGCATAAAATATTCATGCATATATTTTATCATTTATTACCATAAAGTATACACAAATCGATTACAAAAAGTTAAAATCTAAACTTGTGCAGACACTTACAGATAGTAGTGGTGCCATTGGCTATTGAGAGAAATGTAAAAAAATGTAAAAATACTGTATTAAATAATAACTGTATAAAATTAACTATAATAATATTATACTAGTGTAACAATTTTGTAGCCACCTCCTGTTACTGCAGTGAGCTCTTGTTGTATCCACTTAAAACACCATGTGATGCTAATCATCTCCCTGTGAGCAGCTTGTCTCTCCAATAAATTGCATACTGCAGTAAAATGTGATCTCTCATAGTTCTCATGTATTTTCTATGGTGTTTAATGCAATACAGTAAACCTTAACACCATGAGATCCATATGCAGTGCCACCAGTGATGCTAGAAGTGCTTCCAGGAAGCAGAGAAAAGTTACGACTTTATAAGACAAAAGTTGAATTCTTCATATGTACCATAGAATATCTGCAGTTACAGCAGTTGCAGCAGTTGCCCACCGTTTCAAGATAAACAAATTCAGCAGCAGGACTATTGTAAAAAAGAACAGAAAATTTGTAAAGCCATTGCTGCAATTACTCCAGCAGGCACAAAACTTTGTACTTCTTGTGAAACATGTGCCTTTTTATCTTGTATTAAGAATGCAGCTTTTATGTGGATGCACATTGCTATAAGAAAGGCATACCTGTAGACTCACAAAATTTAAGAAAAAGTAAAGTCATTATATGACAAAGCAAAAGAAAAGTGAAGGATCTAAAGCTGGAAAATTTAATGCCAGCGAAGGATGAGTTGATAATTTTAGTAAGGGATTTGACTCTAACTATTGTCAAGAAAACAAGAGAAACAGCTTCTTCTGACCAAGAGGCAGCAAGAAAGTTCCCAGACACTACTAAAGGAATCCTTGAGGGGAAAAGATACTTGCCTCAATAAATTTTTAATGCAGATTAAAGTAGCCTATCCTGGAAAAAAATATGCCACACAGGACGTTTATTAGTAAGGAAGAGAAGCGATCACCAGGATTTAAGGCAGAAAGGGATAGGCTAACTCTACTGTTTAATGCAAATGTTGTCGAGCTCAGCCCTTATCTATAAAGCTACTAATTTACGCGAATTAAGGGGAAAAGATAAACACCACTTGCCAATCTTTTGTCTATCTGACAAGAGGTCTTGAACAATGAGAATGCTTTTACTGGATTGGTTCAATTAATTATTTGTCCCTGAAGTCAGAAAGTACCTTACCAGTAAGGGACTACATTTTAAAGTTCTTTTAATAGTGGATATTGCCCCTGGCCACCCAGAACCCCATGAGTTCAACACTAAGGGCATCACAGTGGTCTACCTACCCCCAAACACAAAGTCTATGATTCAACCTCTGGTCCAAGAAGTCATAAGAATATTTAAAGCTCATTACATATATTACTCTATGAAGAGGCTTATCAAGGATGTGGAAGAGAACCCCAATAGGTTTCTCTTCACCGTGAAAGTCTGGAAGGATTACGCCATTGAGATTCCATCATTGTTATAGAAAAAGCCATAAAAGTCATCAAGCCTGAACCAATACATTTCTGCTGGAGAAAACTGTGTCCAGATGTTTTGCATGACTTCACAGGATTTACTACAGAACCAATTAAGGAAATTATGAAAGAGATTATGGCTATGGCAAAAAAGTAGAAGTTGAAGTGTTTCCAGATAGACTTCTTAGAAAAATGCAAGAGCTAATAGACACCACACCAGAGGAATTAGAGGAAAACAACTTGAAAGTGAGTGCTTCCAAACCAGTGTCAGATGATGAGGAAGAAGATGTAGAAGAAGCAGTGTCATAAAACATACTGGCATTAGACAATCTGACAGACGGTTTGATTTTTCAGGATTTCTTTTTACTTCTTTTATGACATGGATCCTTCTATTAGATGGATACTAAAATTAAAGCAAATGGTGGAAGAAGGATTGGTACTATATAGAAACGTTTATAAATAAATGAAAAAAAAAACAAACAAAAAAATCAGACTGAAATTACAATGCATTTTCATAAAGTGACAGTGACTGCGCCTGCCTCTCCTGACTCCTCTTTTTCACCTCTCCTGAATCCTCTTTTTCACCTCTCCCAACCCGAGACAACAAAGCCAAAACATCCTCTTTCCCCCTCTGCCTTCCCAGCCCATTCAATGTGAAGACAATGAGGATGAAGATCTTTATGATGTCCTACTTTTACTTAATGAATAGCAAATATTTTCTCTTCTTTATCATTTTCTTAATAACATTTTATTTTCTCTAACTTATTTTGTTATAAGAGTAGAGTATGTAATACATATAACATTAAAAGTATACGTTAATTGGCTGTTTATGTTATTGGTAAAGCTTCTGGTTTACAGTAGGCAGTTAGTTGCATTTTTGAAAAGTCTAACATTTTATGCTGAATTTTGACTGTAGGAGAGTAAGCTAGAAGGACTCCACCCCTAACTCCTGTGTTGCTCAAAGGTCAATTGTACTTAAACATTGTTGAGGTGTTAAATATAGACAAAGGGTCAAGCAGTGTTTATGGATTAAACTACTTGGAAAACTACGTGTGAAGCCCAAAATCCAAGTGAGCATATTCTTAATGTTTATCCTTCAAAGTTAAATCAAGGTTAAATGTATATTATAAGCAATTATTACCATATATGATTATACAAATTCTAGCAAAAAATTAAATTTTTAAAGGGAAAATTACATTTTAAAAATTAATAGTGTCTTCTACATCTTTAGATTTTCTTTGGAATTCATTTTAGTAGAATAATGAGGTTTTGTTTATTTTTTAGAACCTAAATTTAATAAAGTTTTGGATTTAGTTATAATAAAAATTACACAATTGGTATATATGCAACTACTATAATACCTATTTAATACCTTAGAGCTTACAAATATATATTACTATTGTTTTACAGGTGTTTATAATTACTTTCAGATTTGTAACTTTGTGATCTGTCGCTTTGTGTGACAGTACAAAAGTTTTGTCAAATAAGCAAGAGAAATTTTGTTACTGTGTTCTAAATGAAGAAACTGTGATATATCAAGGTAAATAAAGAGAAGGCAAATTTGAGAGAAGAACTAATGTATATGCCAAAGTAAAAAGTTGAAACCGAGCCATTAGAAAATTTTAGGATGCCCCCAATTTTTCAGAACTAATTTCTCCTAGTGACTCAACATACTATTTGTACTTTATCTTTCCTGTGTACTTGTTTTTTTTTCTGTCATAGTGTATTTATATATAGTTCTGAAAATTGCCAAAAAGAATAGATATATATTAGAAACCAGATATCTCAATAAATTCAAAACTTGGACTGTATTAATACATTTATAAAAATGTCTCGATTTAAATGTATTTCTTTGTAAAGACATTTTAAAACATTGAAATTATATGTGAGAAATGACAGGCAGTCTTTAGATCTGAATGTTGTTGACATAAACAGTGTATTAATGTTAAATAAATAATTTAACAGACAATATTGTCAGAGCTGTTACTGTATAATTTTATATAACCAAGTATCGCATTAATCTTCTCACTCTTCCATTCTTCGGCACTTCTGAAAAGACAGTCACGCAGATGCTATCTGAAACTTCTTTCCACAGGTATGAATTTGGCATATTTTAACAGTGTTGTAAGGCACAGATGTATACATTCCTTCTTAGGACTCATTTTAATTTCTTACCCATGCTATTTTCTTGTTAGTAAAAAACTGATAAAAGCCATAAGTATGTCACTTAGCATGTGTAATCTTTCTATTCCCAGTGTTTGTTCAAGTCATATGGTGGAGCTGGGCCTCTCAACTTTATCACATCATGCATACATGGAAAATGATGTCAGCACCATGTGCAGGGGAAAATGGAGAAGGTCTTTGGAGGCTGGAGCAAACAGGCTTGGAGCACAGGTGACAGCTCCAGGGACTGACTGAAGAGAAAAATATTTTGGCATACTTCTAACATATCAAAGGTACCAATTCTGAGTTGCATATTGTATTTAAGGGTGTGAGGTTTAATTTGTTTAAAATAGATGCTCACATCCAGGTACAGACACTTACTAACTCTATTATATTGGGTAAGTAATTTCATTTCTTTGACACTCAGTTTTTACATCTGTAAAAATGGAGCTGATAAGGATAACTGCTTCAGACAGTGTCTATGATTAAATCGGAGTGTTGATTCCTTAGGAAATTCCTTGGCAATACTCTACATTCAATAAGTTTCATTTTTTTACCCATTCCTCATTCCCATTCTACCAAGTTCAGATCTACTTGGAACAGAATTGGAAAGGGCCATTATAGGCATATAGAGCACTCTTAGTCAGAAATGAATTAAGTCATGGAAATAGCATAAAAACACATGTGAGAAGGAAGCATGTGACATCAAGGTCCAAATGAAATCTGTTCGTTGAACGGAAAGAAGTTATTCATCTGCTTTTTGTCCAGGCTCCTCTGTCAGCTCTCACAGTACTTTGGCAACTGAAAATCAAATCTCTTTCCTCTGGCAATAAAACTTCCCCATTGATCTATCTTTGATAGTTTCACAATGTTGTCCTTGTGCTTCTCATACATCTCAATAAAGGAAAGTGTCATTTTCTACCATGTATTTAGTTTTGTCATCTCTGTACTCAGTTTATAACCAACATTAGCCTTTTAATGTTTAAGAAGGTTTGCTACGTGAACTCTATATTTGCAAAGAGAAAGGCAATGCACGGGAAACAGAGAAGATAATATTGGAGATAAATGGAAAGATGTAAATTAATCCATTCACTTCAAAGCAAGATATTATGTTCCAGAAAGAATAATTTGGCAGGGAATGTGTAATTATTGAGTGGCAGAACAAGGTCTGAAGCCAGAAATTTCGTTTCATCGATTAGTGTCTTTTCTAAACCATACTTGCTTTCCTATTAGTGAGTATGCTTTCTCCCAAGAGCAGTCGAGGGAAAAGTGTTTTCTTTACAAAATCTGTCATGAATGGGCCATGTCCCTGGATATAAAGAGCAGTCACTGGATTACAGGGAGTATCTTCTGCAGCATATAGGCATACCTCGAAGATATCGCAAGTTCAGTTCCCGACCACCACAATAAAGTGAATGTCACAATAAAGCAAGTCACACAAATTTCTTGGTTTCTAAGTGCATTTAAGAGTTACGTTTACACTATAATGTACTCTATTAAGTGTACAATAGCATTATGTATAAAAAAGCACATAACAATTTAAAAATAATTTATTACCAAAACATGATAACAATAAACTGAGCCTTCAGCAAGTTATAATCTTCTTGCTACAGGAGGGTTTTGTCTCAATGTTGATGACTGCTGACCGGTCTGTGTGATGATTGTAGCAGGCTGGGGTCAGCTGTGGCAATTTTTTTTTTTTTTAAAGACAACAGTAAGGTTTTCCATATTAATTAACTCTTTCTTGAAGAAAGAGTTATTGGAAGCATGCAAGGCTTTTTGATAGCATTCCACCCACAATGGAACTTATTTCAAAATTGGAGTTAATCCTTCAAACCCTGCCACTTTTATCACATCTAAGTTTATGCAAGATTCTAAATCTTTCATTGGCATTTCAGCAATGTGGACAGCATCTTCACCAGAAGTAGATTCCATCTCAAAAAACCTCTTTCTTTGCTCTTCTCTAAGAAGCAACTCCTCATCCATTTAAATTTCATCATGAGATTGTAGCAATTCAGTTATATCTCAGGCTTCACTTCAAGTTCTAGTTCTCTGATATTTCCACTACATCTGTAGTTACTTCTTTAACTAAAATATGGAATCCCTCAAAATCATCCACAAAGGTTGGAATCAGCTTCTTTCAAACTCTATTTATATTTGATTTCCTTCCATGAATAACAAATGTTCTTAATGGTATCTAGAATAGCTAATACTTCCCAGAAGGTTTTCAATTTATTTTGTCCAAATCCATCAAAGGGATCACTCTCTGTGGTAACTATTGCCTTGCAAAAGTTATTTCTCAAATAACAAAACTTGAAAGTTGAAATTAATCCTTGATCTATGGGCTGCAGAATGGATGTGCTAGCAGGTGTGAAAACAACATTCATCATTTGTACATCTTCTTTAGTAATCTTGGCTACCAGCGGTATTGTCAATGAGCAGTAATTCTTTAAAAGGAATCTATTTTTGAGCAGCAGGTCTCACTTGTGAACTTAAAATATTTAGCAAACCATGCTGTAACCAGATGTGCTATCATTTGGGCTTTGTTTTTCCATTTCCAGAACAAACAAATATTGACTTTAACCTGAAGTCACCTGCTGCATTAGCTCCAAACGAGAGATTAAGCCTGTTCTTTGAAGGTAAGCATTGACTTTTCCTCTCTAGCTATAAAAGCCCTTGATCACACTATCCTCCAATAAAAGGCTGTTTTATCTTCATTTAAAATCTGTTGTTTAGTATAGTCACCCTCAGTATTTATCTTAGCTAGATCTTCACATTACTTGCTCAAGGTTTTTCATCAGCACCTGCTGCTTTACTTTGCACTTTACATTATGGAAACAGCTTATTTCCTTAAACCTCATGAACCAACTTCTCCTAGCTTTTAACTTTTCTTCAGCTTCATTACCTCTCCAAGCTTCCCCAGAATTGAAGAGTTAGGGCCTTGTTCTAGATCAGGATTTGGCTTAAAGGAATTTTGTGACTGGTTTGATCTTCTATCCAGGCTATTCAAATTTAGTTCATATCAGAAATAAGGCGGTTTTCACTTTCTTATCATATGTGTCTTCTCTTGAGCAGCACTTTTAATTTCCTATGAGAATTTTTCCTTTGCATTCACAACTAGGCTGTTTAAGTAATGAACTCTAGCTTTTAGCCCATTTCAATCTTGACATGCCTTCCTCACTAAGCTTAATTATTTCTAGCTTTTCATTTAAAGTGGCTCTTCCTTTCCCTTGATCACCTAAATGCCATTAGAGGGTTATTAATTGGACTAATTTAAATATTTCAGTGTATTTCAGTATTGTTGTGTCTCAGAGAATAGAGAAGCCCAAGGGGAGGGAGAAAGACTGAGGAACGGCTGGTTAGTGGAGTAGTGAGAACATACGTCAATTAAGAACATTTATCAATTAAGTTTGCCACTTTATATGGTCACAGTTCATGGAGCCCCAAAACAATTACAATAGAAATATCAAAGATCACTGATTTCAGATGACCATAACAGATACAGTAATAATAAAAACACTTTAATATTGTAAGAATTACTAAAATGTGACACAGAGACAGGAGGTGAGCACCTGCTATTGAAAAAAATGGTGCCCAGCCAGGCGTGGTGGCTCACGCCTGTAATCCCAACACTTTGAGAGGCTGAGGCAGGCAGATCACAAGGTTGGAAGTTCAAGACCAGCCTGGCCAATATGGTGAAACCTCGTCTCTACTAAAAATACAAAAATTAGCCGGGCGTAGTGGCGCATGCCTGTAATCCCAGGTACTCAGGAGGTTGAGGCAGAAGAATCGCTTGAACCCAGGAGGTGGAGGTTGCAGTGAGCCAAGATCATGCCATTGCACTCCAGTCTGGGCAACAAGAGCAAAACTCTGTCTCAAAAAAAAAAGGTACCCATAGATTTGCTCCACACAGGGTTGCCACAAAGTTTCCATTAGTTAAAAATGCAACATTTGGCCAGGCGTGGCAGCTCACGCCTATAATCCTAGCACTTTGGGAGGCAGAGGCAGGCAGATCACCTGAGGTCAGGAGTTTGAGACCAGTCTGACCAATATGGTGAAACCCCGTCTCTACTAAAAATACGAAAAAATTAGCCAAGCCTGGTGGCGGGCACCTGTAGCCCGAGCTACTTAGGAGTCTGAGGCAGGTGGATCACCTGAGGTCAGGAATTCCAGACCAGCCTGACCAATGTGGTGAAACTCCGTCTCTACTAAAACTGCAAAAATTAGCCCTGGATGGTGGCATGCGCCTGTAGTCCCAGCTACTCAGGAGGCTGAGGCAGGAGAATCGCTTGAACCCGGGAGGCAAAACTTGCAGTGAGCTGAGATCGCACCACTGCACTCCAGCCTGGGCTACAAAGCAAGAACCCCTCTCAAAAAAAAAAAAAAAAAAAAAAAAAAAAAGTAGCGTTTGTGAAGTTCAATAAAACATGACATGCCTGTATTCTTTAAAAATCACAACATAGAGCAGATGAAAATGCATATTCTTTACACATTTGTAGCATCATGTATAATTTAAATAAGTTATACATTTTACTGTAACATTAGCAATATGAATACAATATATGGTATCTGTTTATTTGGATAATATAGCAATTCAAGTAGGAGAAAAAATCAATGATGAAAGAAACATCTCTATAGCTACCATTTACTTGTACCATTAATTAATCATTTACTATATGTTACTCACTGTATTAAGCTGTTTATACAAATTTCATCCAATAATCACAAGAATCCAATGAAGAAATCTTATAATTAATATCATCTTAATAATGAGTAAACTGAGCCAAGTTAGAGAAGTTAAATGACATGCTCCAATTCATACAAATATAAGAAGTAAATTCAAAATTTGAACACAAGCCTGTCTGACTACAAGTACATTCCTATCACAATGCATATCATATCATTAATATTAGAATATTTTAAAGAAACTTCTGCTAAAGGTCAACTTGTCTACCTTCGACTCTTTTCAAGAAATATATTTTGTATCTTTCTACAATCTTGCGTATGTGTTTAGATATCTTTCTTTTGTTCTTTAAATGGCTGCTAGCACTCTTAATTCTCAATGAATTAACTTTTACAGATTTGTCAGAGGACTGTTATTGTCCAGCCAACTCAGTCTAGGCAGGGTCATCATGGCCATCTCTTGCCCCTTTATTGCTATCTCAAATGGGTCATCTTTGTCCTCTCAATGTCTAAAATAATCTGTATAAGCATGCCACTTTTAAAGGTAAATGAAGAGAGTCAAAAATTTTATGTCAATAATCAAGACTGACAAGTTTTACAATGCAAATTTACCAGAAATGTATGAAAATAACAACGCTTTTCAACACTAGGTGAAACAGTATTTGGAAGTAGTTTATATTATTTTTTTAAATTATGATTGGCTTTCAATGAAAAAAGACGAGTAAAAAAATCAGCTGAATCTCATGCATCAAATACTGGAGAATATACAAGAATATGTTAACAATGTTTACGCCAGGCGCGGTGGCTCACGCCTGTAATCCCAGCACTTTGGGAGGCCGAGGCGGGCGGATCACAAGGTCAGGAGATCGAGACCACGGTGAAACCCCGTCTCTACTAAAAATACAAAAAATTAGCCCGGCGCGGTTGTGGGCGCCTGTAGTCCCAGCTACTCGGGAGGCTGAGGCAGGAGAATGGCGTGAACCCGGGAGGCGGAGCTTGCAGTGAGCCGAGATCGCGCCACTGCACTCCAGCCTGGGCGACAGAGCAAGACTCCGTCTCAAAAAAAAAAAAAAAAAAACACACACACACACAAAAAAACCAATGTTTACTTCTTGTGAGAAGAATTACCATTGGCATTACCTTCTTCTATTTTTTTCTATTTTCCAATTTTTGGAAATAATAATATATTATTATGAATTATATATTATATTTATAACCAGTGAAAACAGTTTCATATGACTGTCAAATTTAATTCAATTTATCCTCTTCTTCCTCTTCCTCCTCTTTCATTTCTTCTCCTTCTTCTTCTACATTTTTTCCTTAAATAGCTTTATTTTTCTCCTGGCTAGTGCATAGTTGGAGGGACACATAACAAAACACATGATAGACTCATATAACCATAAAAATGTGAAAAAAAAAATCATAGCCCTAAAATCAAAGTGATAATTTCTCCTTGCTATCATATTAGTACAATGTCAATTATGCTTTTTCTAATGTTTCTAGTAATGATAACATGGCACATAAATTACCAAATGTAAACTATCTTATATTTTTTCCTACAAGAATCCTAGGAGAACTATGGCATATTTTAGCCTTATTTAATATCTTTCTGAGCTCCTATGCTGATTTTTTTTTTTTTTGGAAATGTATTCTAGAAGAAATATATGAAGTAGTATCACCAGATTATATAATTGTATCATAAAATATCAAAGACAAAGAGCTACTTGTGAGGTGGCATAAAATCAATATATTCAAAGCACACTAAGATTGTAAGTGACCAATTGGCAACAGTTTTACAGTCCTAAGAATGGTTGACAAATTGATTTCCTTTGCCAGGACACTTCTATTCATGAGGAAAAAGAAAAAAAAAAAAAAAAAAAAAAAAGACTTCACAAAGTACAACCAAACAGTAATAATGACTAAAAAGTAATATACAGAGAAGACTCTACTAAGGCAGAGGATAGTAAAATTGAGAAGAAATCTATAAAACAAAGTCAACTGTGAGATTCCAGGTATACACAGTGAATTAGTTTCATATAGTCAGGTTACTTTGTATTAATATATTGAAATTTTAATGTCTCTATGAAATAAAATCATTTTTGAAGGAAGGTTTTAGGTACATTTTGTTTCTCTCTTTCCTTTTAACAATGGAGTCATCTTTGACTTCTAGAGTAAAATGAACAAAAAAAGAAAACAGAAAGAAAATAATAAAGAAAAACGCTTACTCTATAGGATCACTATGTCTCTGCAGGTTAAGTCAAATCTGAAAAAAATAATAATTTCTAAAGTTTTTCCTCTTCAGGTAACTCTAAAGTCAACGAGAAACTTTTTAAATTATAGCATTTTCATATCTCTAATAGGCACTTCTAATTTGAAATTTCCCAAACCAACATGTTCCTCCACAATCTCTTCCTCATTGGTAAGTGATGCAAACATCCACTGAGCTGTTACAAAAAAAAAGCTGTAAGTTATTCCTGCCACCTCTATCTCTCTTACGTCCTATACTTCCTATACTGGATTCATCACCAAGTTTCCTAAGTCCATATCACAAACCCCACCTTCCTCATGCAAGACAATAATACAGTCATACCTGGAGAACTTTGGCAATAGCCTCTTAAGGTGTCTCACTTCATATGTTCTTGCCTTACTCCTATTTTTCACATGATAAAATTTAAGCCCTAGGATAGTCCTACTTTAAAAAATCATCATAGTGTTTTCTTTGTACATAGAATAAAATGAAAACACACTGCAGTGGCCTACATGGTCTTGTCTTATCTGCCACCTAACCAGGTCTGCACTTCATGTTTAACCCAATTCCTTTCTTGTCTTCATGACCAACCACATGCTGTCCTTCTTTAAGCCTCCAGCATCTTCAGAACTAGCCAATGTGGCCTCAGGGCCTCTGCATCATGATGTCACCTCTGTTTCAAAGTTTCTCTTCCCTCCAATGCCGTTCACCCCCTCATCACTATCTAACATACTCAATTAACCTTCTCATTGTACACTTTTGGTTTTGCTTAAAAAGAGCAGTGGTGGATTACAACGTGTCAATTTCTCAATAAATAAATAAATAAATATAGAATACGATCAAGTAATCCACTTCTGAGTACCCAAAAAAATTGGAAACAGAGATATGAACAGATATTTGTACACTGATGTTGATAGCAGCTTTATTATAAGCGGAAGGTAGAAGCAACCCAAATGTCCATCAGCATATGAATGGATAAACAAAGAATAGCATATACATAAAATAGAATATTATTCAGCCTTAAAAAGGTATGATTTCTGATATGTGCTACAACATGGATGAATCTTGAAAACATTGATAATTAAATATGCCAGACATGAAAGAACAAATCCTACACATTTCCACTTATGTAAGGTAAATAGAAAAAGTAGAATAGCGGTGACCAGGAGCTGTGTGGAGGAAGAAATAGGGAGTTATTGTTTAAGGAGTAGAGAATTTCAGTTTGCAATGTTAAAAAAGTTTTGGAGAATGATAAGGATGATGGTTCCACAACAATGTGAATATACTTATGCTACTGAATTGTACACTTAAAAATTGTTAAATTTATGTTGTGTGTATTTTACCACAATTCAAAAAATCTCTTAAAAATTACAGTGGCACTTCTTTTTTAATTTTCTCTCTCAACAACAAGCATTTCCCATTTTAAAATTATCATTAAAATTTAACACTGAAATAATTAGAATTTATCATTGCATATCTGTATTTCTTCATATGATTAGCAAATTTTTCCTGTATGAGGCTGTAAGTTTCATGAGGGCAGTAACCTTGGTTTCTATATTTTCTTTTCCTTCTTAATTCCTTTTTTGTTTTTTACCCAGCCCAAACACCTGGCCTCAAGAAATCCTCCTGCCTCGACCTCCCTAGTAGCTGGGGCTACAGGTGTGAACCACTGTGACAAGTTAATTAAAAAAAATAGAGACGAGGTCTCACTGTGTTCCCCAGGCTGATCTCAAACTCCTGGTCTCAGGCAATCCCCCTGCCTGAATCTCTCAAAGCACTGGAAATGCAAACATGAGCCACTGCACCCAGATTGGTTTCTGTATTTTCCGAGTTATGTAGTTTGGTTTTAGTTATCTAACTGCCTACTTTGTGCCAAATTGAGGGACCAGCACCAGTAGCCATTGAATCAATCTCTGCTAAATGAATGGCTAAAGGCTACATCTCAAATACAACAAAATATGATATATGTTTAAATAAACATTTGATTTTGGCATATTTTTAGATTTACAACAGTTTTCTATATAGTCTTCACTATTTTCCCTGATGTTGACATCTTATATTACCATGATACATTTTCAAACTAAGAAGAGCAATATTGATATATCACAATTCAGTAAGCTTGAGATATCATTTCAATTCCACGACCTTTTCTACTTATCCCCAAGGTCTATTCCAGAACAATGATACTTTTGATGTAGCAACGCAGAGTGATAGTGTTCTGAATTACCCTAATAGTTTCCAGAATAAGACTGTAACACCTATAGGGAAAATAAATATATATACTCCTTGTCTACATATTTTATATACATATATAAACTTAAAGTGTAAATATATCATTTTGCAACACTCTATTATGACTTTTTTTGGTTAATTATCCAGTATGATATTTTTTTCTTTATTTCCTAATTTGGTGTTTCTTCATTTGTTTATAGAAAGAAAAGAAATTTATGTAAGTAGTTTCCAAAAGAAAAAAAAATAGTGTCTCCTCTGGAAATATAGTTTTGTATTCAATTCTTGCTTTTTCTTCTCTTTTTTCTTCATTTTCTTTAAATATAATTTTTTTTGTGCTCCTACATTTTAAATATCCCTTAAACTCTAATCACAGAATATAGAAAGCAACTATTATTGTATACTTTATTTCAAACTATTTTTAAATTATTTACCATTTAAGTATTTGTTTATATTAATATATAGCCATGCATTACATATACTGATGCTCTCAGTTTGGCAGACACTTAAAACAATGAACAGTTGTGGACAGAATCATGCAGAAGCATCTGTGAGCAAATGTCACACAAAACAAAGAACATTTTCCAACAGCTGAACGTCAGTTTGGAGACATCAAAGGAATCATATGAACTTCATATATTTTAGAGACAAATGTTAATCCCAAGTTTCTTTTAGGAAACACAAGCAATTCTATCATAATCATCTTCCTTAAACAAACAAACCAAAAAACCAAAACCAATTGGGTATTTTATATGTAGTTAATAAAGTGTTTTACTATAAAAATAGATAAAAAAGATTTCAGTGTTGTTGCCTAAGAACACTGGATAAAAATCAAGAAAAACACTACATAACTTATGTTAGAATTCATGTTTACTTATATATTTACTGACACATAACAATTTTAACTACGTGAAGGAATATTTTATGTGTATAGTGTTCAAAGCTGACTAATGTTAATTCTACACATACTTATGTTTTTATTTCATTAAGACATACTAACTTAGGTGTTTAAATATTTCTTAAATGTTATACTTGCAACAAAATCAACATCCTTCTAGCTGTGTAAAGTATTATTTTCAAAATGATTTTTAAAGATGTTTCCTCTTAAATGTGTCATTACGATGCATTTATATTATGGCTTTGAGAGTACTAATCTTTTGGCAATGGTTCCAAAAATTTAACTTGTCATCATTTTGCAACTAAGTAAAAATAATCTGTGTTTTACTGCTACCAGCAAACTAATTTATCATTGGAAATCTAATTTTTCATTAACTAGAGCTCACAATACGCATTGAGTTATTTAACAACACATACATTATTTATTCTAAGAATGTGGGAATAAAACAAGTTAATATGAAAAATATATTAAAGAGAGAAATGGGACTACTTTATCCTGGAATCATTACAGATACTATTCAATATCCTTCAGTGTTTATAGGTAAGCAATATAAAGAAATGATACTTACATCAACAATGCAAGTCAGTGACTCCTGAAATTATCCAATAAAAATAAAGTTTGAATCAGCATATTTTATTTCCAAGAGTGAAAAATGTATTTTGCACATTTGCTCTTAAACATATAGTTTAAATTTTAAAAAAGGTATTTGCTAATTCCAATTTAAAGAAAATATCTCTGCATTCAAGTATACTCATTAACTTCATTACTTATTAACTATTAGCCTGTTGCTTTGCTCTCAGAACTAATGGAATATTTGATCATTTTATTCATTGATTACATCTTTTTATGTGAGTGATTCTAATTTTAGTTCAATGCATGCCTTCAAAATTTCATGTGTGTATTTATGAACAGAGTTTCATGTAATACCAGAAATAATAATAGATGTGAGACTCTTACTTTTTTGTGGGAAGTGTTATATTGGAGTAGAATATTCTCCAGTGTACTCTACTGAAGTAATAACTTCCAGGAATGATTGCATTTTATTCTATTTAGAGCAAGTGAGCAGAAAATGTATATTACTCGGTATTTAGAAAATAAAATATAAATATTACAGAACGGAGACTTCTATTTAATTTTGTATTTTAAAGATTTTATTGTCAACTAATTTAGCTCTTAGATTCTGGAAATGTCTTTCCATTTTTCTTTGAGCTTTTCTAGCTTTCCCATGATATAACAAATGCAATGTTAAAATATTAGAAATTAAATTCGTGTCATTTTCCACATGTTATCACTCTCTCTACAAACTAAAAGATTATTAATCCCAATCCCATTACTCTGTTCTTTTGTTATTAAATGGTTAGTTATAGCTATACTTTAAAAATATCTAGGTACTGGGTCTTGAAATTCTGGATTGAGACATTGCTTTGCTTAATATTTTGATCATGCCTAACTATACAAGGGCAATAGTAAAGTTACCTTAATAATAGCCAGAAGAAATGCCTCTAATCCAATTGGTCACAGGGCAGCTATCACCAAAACCAATTTCTTTATAATTAAATGGTGCTCTCAGGCACTATAAAAACTTGGAAGTTGCCCATGAATTTGGAGGAAGTAGGAGAATTTTTTTTTTCATAGACAGGAACCCACATTGAAGCAATTTCTGAAACACACTGATAAGCTTTGCTTTAGAATTTACATTAAAGAGCTCAATAGTTGCTACCTGTGAGAACAGCTCACGCTTCTAAACTGACTTATGTCCTGTAGAGATTAAGGACAGAGGCCTCTAGAAGATTAGCATGTCACTTGGTTTAAGTGACACCCAATCCATTTTATTGACATGGATTCCATCCTGCAAAACAAGCACTTTTTTACTAAAACATAATGAAAATTTGGTGTATGTCTATAGACCAGAATACAATACATTTTTACACATTAGTGCTAGCTAATGTAGCCAGTGTCTGTAAATGAAACCAACAGTCCTCATTATGGATGGTGTGTGGACACATGCCTCAGAACACTAATTTAGTAGAGCATACCAAAGAGCTTTACATTACTTTTTAATTTTATCCAAGTCTTGCTATGGTCCAAAGGTATTAAGCTGTATTCATTGAATTCGGCAGGCTATTACTTTGCATTGTTACGATTCCTCTTGCATCTCAGCATTCAATTGTGAAGCCAAATGGGCTCTGATTTGATTTCTAATTGTTTGTTTTCAGCAACTTGAACCTGAGTTTGTTGCTTCTGTGTACAGCAGAAAGAACATCAGTGGGTAGGTGAAGAGTTCTCTCATTTTACTTTGAAGGCCATTGTAACACAGATTGTGGTCTGGATTCTACCCCTGTTAGGATAGCACTGCATAACAGAGATGTGAAATATGACTGAATTTAATCTGTGCAGCTACATTTGAAAGTTGACATTTTATAATGTTTCTGCCAGCTACTTGGACTCCATTATTATGGGAAAATAAGCCTGTGCTAACACCTTGGAAAACAATGCTACCATGCTTTCTCCTTTGCTTTTTGTCTGCAACATAAAATCACTGCATGATCATGGCATTATGTGAAGATTTCACTAAATAAAGCACATTACACAGCACACAAACAATTATTTCCCAAATTTTCCATAATTTAAAGAGATTTGTAAATCTATTTATAAACATGGGAAGGAAAAATAAAACATTGCAGTACCAGACTTTGTTAATCACTTCAAATCACTTTAACATATGTTAAAACTTAATTACAATAAAATATTAAAAATATGTTTTAATAATTGGAGTTTGATAGAAAAGCCCTTTCATAAAATACATACCATTTTTGCAATATAATAATTGTTTACTTTGGTTATTTTTCATAATGAAACATATGTTTTGTTTCCTGTTTCACTTTGTTTTTTGTATCAACTATAGAAATTTATTCTTAAAGCTCCTGATGGCCTGAATACTAGCAAGCGTCTACTTGTTACTACTTTTGTTTTAGTTTTATCTCTGTGAGCTAAAGTTGATTAGCAGAAAAACTAAATCCGGACAAGTGAGAACAAACTGGTTGAAACAAGTGCTTCATATTTAATTGTCCTTTCAGGTTAATCCTTCAAATATAAACACTGAAGACGAGATGGCTTTATCTCTCAGTCTTGCGATCTTTCCAGATTTAGATTTACCTTAGACTATTGTTTGATGAAGTTCACTGTTTCTATAGGATTGATCCCATGAGATACATGGTTATTTGTAGATATTTTAGTTCATCAGCATGGTTTTGCTCAGAGAAAATATTATAAGACCACAGAGGAATCACAGTTTCACCATATAATATGTCTGTTATTAAATAGATGCGCCACAACATCTCTGATACTCAGTTTCCTGTCTATAAAAATAGAAGATTTCATTATATGACATTTTCAGATAACAAAACTTCATTATCAATCCTTAAGTCTTGTCATAAACCAAATGAGAGTATTGTTGAGTACATCAATGAGGGTCAATGTCTTGGCCACCTCATGATAAGCACCGTTTAAAGTTATATATGCAGTTTACTCCAACATTCTCATCAACCATGATGTAGGTATTGAATTAGTATAAGGGATGATATGGTTTGTCTCTGTCCCTACCCAAATGTCATCTTGAATCATAGCTCTCATAATCTCCACATGTCATGGGAGGGAGCCGGTGGGAGGTAATTGAATCAGGGAACAGGTTTTTCCCATGCTGCTCTCATGATAGTGAATAAAACTCACGAGATCTCATGGTTTTATAAAGGGCATCACCCTTGCACAGGTTATCTTGCCTGCCATCATGTAAGAAGTGCCTTTGTTTTTCTACCTTCCGCCATGATTGTGAGGCCTCCCCAGCCATGTGGAATAATGAGTCTATTAAACCTCTTTGTTTTTAATGAATTATCCAGTCTTGGGTAATTCTTCATAGAAGTATAGAAATGGACTAATACAGTAAATTGGTATTGGTAGACTGAGGTACTGCTATGAAGATACCCAAAAATATGGAAGTGACTTTGAAACTGGGTAACAAGTAGGTGATGGACCAGTTTGGAGGGCTCAGAAGAAGACAGGACGGTGTGGGAAAGTCTGGAGCTTCCTGGAGACTGTTTGAATTGTTTTGACCAGAAAGTCCAGGCTGAGGTGGTCTCAAATGCAGATAAGGAACTTACTAGGAACTGGAACAAAGGTGATTATTGCTATGTTTTAGCATAAAGACTGGTGGCAATATGCCCATGCCCTAGAGATCTGTGGAACTTTGAACTTGAGAGAGATGATTTAGAGTACTGGCGGAAGAAAGTTCTAAGCAGGAAAGCATTCAAGACATAACTTGAAAGCGCTGGGTTTTATTCATTCACAAAGATATGCTTTGGAATTGGAACTTATGTTTAAGAGGGAAACGGAGCTTAAAAGTTCAGAAAATTTGTAGCCTGACAATGCGGTAGAAAAGAAAAAACATCTTCTGAGGAGAAATTCAAGCTGGCTGCAAAAATTTGCATAAGCAACCAGGAATCAAATGTTAATCACCAAGACAATGGGGGAAATGTCTCCAGGGCATGTCAGAGGTCTTCAGGCAGCACCTCCCACCACAAGCTGGGAGGCCTAGGAGGAAAAAGTGCTTTCATGGGCCAGACTCCAAAGACTTGCTGCTTTGTCCAGTCTCAGGACTTGGTGCCCTGTGTCCCAGCACTGGCTAAAAGGAGCCGATGTACAGATCAGGCCATTGCCTTAGAGGTGCAAGCACCAAACCTGGGTAGCTTACATGTGGTTTTGGGCTGGCAGGTACACAGAAGTCAAGAATTGAGGTTTAGGAACCTCTGCCTAGATTTCGTAGGGTGTATGGAAACACCTAGATGTCCAGACAGAGTTGTGCTTCAGATTCTCGCTCATGGAGAACCTCTGCTAGGGCAGTGCAGAAGGAAAATGAGGATTGGAGCCCCGACCAAGTCCCCCCACTGGGGCACTACCTAGTGAAGCTGTAAGAAGAGGGCCACCATTCTCCAGACTCCAGAATGGAAGACCCACCAACAGCTTTCACCGTACACCTAGGAAAGCTATACACACTCAACACCAGCCCATGAAAGCAATTGTGATGAGGGATGTACCTTTCAAAGCCACAGGGGAGGAGGTGCCAAATGCCATGGGAGGCCACCTCTTGCATCAGCCTAACCTGGATGTGAGACGTGGAGTCAAAGGAGATCATTTTGGAGCTTTAAGATTTGACTGCCTTGCTGGATTTTGGACTTGCATGGGAACTGTAGCCTCTTTGTTTTGACTAATTCCCCCATTTGGAATGGGTGTATTTACCAATGGCTGTACCCTTTTTGTATCTAGGAAGTAACTAAATTGCTTTTGATTTTACAGGCTCATAGGTGGAAGGAACTTGTCTCAAATGAGGTTTTGTACCATGGACTTTTGTGTTAGTGGAGAAATGAGTTAAGACTTTGGGCAACTTTTGAACAGCATGGTTGGTTTTGAAATGTGAGGATATGAGATTTGGAAGGGGTCAGGGGTGGGATGATATGGTTTGGCTGTGTCCCTAACCAAATCTCATCTTGAATTGTAGCTCCCATAATCTCCATATGTCAAGGGAGGGACCCAGTAGGAGGTAATTGAATCATAAGGGCAGGTCTTTCCTGTGCTATTCGCATGATAGTGATTAAGTCTTATGAGATCTGATGGTTTCGTAAAGAGCAGTTCCCCTATGCAGATTCTCTTGTGTGCCACCATGTAAGACATGCCTTTGCTCCTCCTTTGCCTTCAGTCATGATCGTGAGACCTCCCCAGTCATGTGGAACTATGAGTTCATTAAACCTCCTTTTCTTTATAAATTACCCAGTCTTGGACTTTTCTTTGTAGTCATATGAAAATGGACTAATACAAGGGAAGATCACATAGTGCAACAACTTCAGGCATTTTTAGGTATAACTTTTAGGAGATGTTTTTCTTTCTTTGAAAAGAAAATGATATAATGTAACAGAAACAGTACATGCACAGAATGGAGAAAATTGCTTAAACTCTCTAAGGCTAGTTTCTCACCTGCACTAGATTTGGTTTAAAAATAGCTGTATCACAGAGTGTTGTAAGTACTGAATGATATCGGGCATTCAAGATTTTGTGCAGAGTCGAACTTGACTCGTTTATTCCCTCAGCTATTTCCTTACTCTTTCCATCCAAATATTTTATTTTGAATTAGTGAGGATTTGGCAGAAATTGTCTAGGAGCCAAAAGCTGGAATTCTGTCCTTGAGAAGTTGGGAATTGGATGTACTAAGGGAACTTGAAACTTTCAGAGAAATGATTCGGAATTGCAATATTTATCTTCCTGTGATAAGCAATTAAATTAATGAATAATGTCTGTTGTGTTTGGAAAAAAGCATTTTGTTCTGGGGATATCCTCCTATGCCACAAGCTCTTTATAGACCTTTTTCTCCCTGAGACACACACACATGTGCACATACCCATGCACAGACACACAAGGACATTCTTCAAGTATTCACATGATTTTGCCAAATAATGAGACAGTAAAATAGAGAGAGCAGGACAGGGAGCTAGGATAATGGTAAACATTTGTCATTGTTTCATTAAATGATTTAACACTCTGCCACTGTTAAACACTAAAATTTTAGATGCAGATACAAATTTATATCCAAGATACATATTTGGAGAAAAAAAAAAAAACTTGCAAAATGTTTTTATATGCACTGAAAATTTATGCAACAATACAATAAATTGTTAAGTGCTGGATAGTCATAATATGGTAGAAAGAAAGTGGCTGAGGGGGAAAATATTCACTTTTCATTCTACATCCCTTTAGATATATGTTAAAATTCAAATAATGCAAGTATCACTTTTACAATTACAACAAAGGAAAGGATATTCTATCTACAAGAACCAGAATTTATCTTACCTTTTTTATATTTGTTTATCAAAAGGGTTGCTTTGTGATGGTAAAGATAGAATGTGAACTTGAGCTCTAATAACTCCTCCACCAAGACCTGTTTGTCAGCAGTTGGGGAGTTGCTGTATGGGGCAAGAGGAGTAAATTTTGCTTTTAACATGGAGCATAAACAGAAGGAAAGAGAAAGAGTAGCAGGACCCAGCGACATGGAAAACAGACCTTGGGAATTCAGAGCAATGATGAAACCTGACAAACTAAAATATGTATACACACACACACACACACACACACACACACACACATATATATATATATATATATATATAGAGAGAGAGAGAGAGAGAGAGAGAGAGAGAAGTATATTCGAGTTTCGGTAATACAAACCATTCATTGTATCTGTAAGCTTTATTTAAATCTGAGCTACTCTGGTCTGAAAAGTGTCTATCATGTATCTATTTATCTAGCTAGCTACCTATGTATTGATTGATACTAGTGAATAAAATGAGTTTTTTTCTCTGCAATGATTATGTCACAAAATAAAAATGACATATGTGATTGTGGAGACTTGAGGCCAGAGTATATTCCAAGAACATGATTTTATGTTAATCCAAAGAAATCCAGGGAAGTCATTAACTTCTTCAAAAGAGGCAATTTTAGGCAAATCTATCCATGTTTCACAGGATACAGAGTATGTATCTCTATATTAGTTACATTTTTAAAAATCGTTAAAATTAAAATTCTGTTTAAAATAGAAGAAACTATGCATGTGATTACTATGAAAATTTGAAAAACAAATTGAACAATAATAAAATACATATATATTATAAGCAAGATATTATCTACTCTGGGATCAGAAAGTGGACAAAGAAGTTATTTCTTCAGCCATTTCTCTTGAGTAAAAAAGTAAGAGGAGTAAAAAAAAAAAAAGTTAAAAAAGGGGGAAAAAGTAAGAGGGAACATGGTAAAAAGAATGAAATAAGAATGAATGTAGTATTTATGGATTTCTGGGAGCTTTTTAGTGCCAAGGTTTTGATGAATAACTTCATTTCCTTTTGAGGATCAAACTGTTTTGCTTGAGAGGCAGAATTTGTTTCGGGATGTGAGAAGAAGAAGAAGTTGTGAGTTATATAAGATTGAATATAAAATAATGAAAAAAAATAGGAAAAGAATACTGTATGTGTTCATTAATATATCCCTTTAGATATATGTTAGATATATGTTACCTCACAAAGTACTTTCTTTAGGAATTAAAAGAGTAAACTAGTTTAATGAAATCTAAGATTTCTTCAGTGCTCATGGACCTATGAGAGGTTGTTTCTACCCAATTTAAATATACAAATCAATGATTATAACCTAATTATCAGCGAGTTTATCTTGGTAGAGAAGAAAGGGATGCTTAAAAAACCAAAGGGTTGTCCTAGAACATTGATCTTTAAAAATAAAAAATGAGTAATTTTGAGTACTTATTTTGAGTGATTTTGGATAAATGAAATAATTTTCAGTGTTTTATAGGCACAGGATTTTAATAAAATGTTTTTCTTCCTTATTCTAAACTTCCATACATATTCTATTTTAAAATTCCTTGAGAGCTCTGCTTTGAAGACATGCCTTCTTCATTCTACCCAATAAAAATATTATATGCTTGCATCCAAAATTTTACTATACAATATTGTCCAGGGTCTAAAACTGTGCCAAAAAAAGGATTACTGTTATATACTTATAAGTATTGAAAGCATGAGAGATATGAAGAGTTACACATGAATGAATTTCTTCAAGATGTATATCTGAAATGGAAATTATGATCCATAGAGTCTGTATGTCTTCTACTACACAAAACCAATTCTAATATTTTTTCAAAGTGCCTTTAGCATGCTACCCTTTAAGTAATAGTGTATAAATGTTTCTGATGCAGTTTCATTAGTGATGTAGCAAGATAGCAAAACAGAAAATCTCCTGGCATCACTTCCCCAACAAAAATACAATTAGAAACTATTTAAAGACAAAATAAACTCTGAATAAACCGGAACTCAGCAGAGAAGCCAAGAAAGCTTTTAAGTTCATAGAACTGACAGAAGCCGTGAATAGTAAGATAAACAGTCTTTTCAAAGTGTGCTACCCTCTCCCCAAAACTGGCATAAAACCTCCAACAGAGAATTTCTCTAGACCAGTCAGGAGCGATGGCTCACGCCTGCAATCCTGTCACTTTGGGAAGCCAAGGTGGGTGGATCACTTGAAGTCGGGTGTTCGAAACCAGCCTGGCCAACATGGTGAAACCTCATTTCTACTAAAAATACAAAAAAAAAAAAAGAAGATTAGCTGAGTATGGTGGCAGGTGCTTGTAATCCAAGCTATTCAAGAGACTGAAGATTGCTTGAACCCAGGAAGCAGAGGTCGCAATGAGCCAAGATTGTGTGACTGCACTCCAGCCTGTGTGACACAGTGAGACTCCATCTAAAAAACAAAAATTTAAAAAATGTAATAATAATTTCTCTAGACCTGCGGTCTCTGAGGTGAGAGGAGGGAATTAAAAGTGGAAGTACAATCTCCCAATTGCTCTGTGAATCTTCACAGGTAATCTACTTCAGTCCTGTCCTGTGGAAACTAATGGGAGTGCCAGGAGGCCTAACCATCTGAGGTGAATTGAAAAGAAAAAGCAGCGTGCTGATTGCAGTGACTGGTGCATGGATCTTGATGGCTACTCTGTACTGTAGGCAGTGATGATACCCTGTTGAGGTGATTGGTAGGAGCCATAGCAACACAGGAGGCACAATTTTAGGGAAGGTTCACATTGCTAGCTGGAGTTTCTACAAAGCCCAGGTGCTTGCATAGAGCCTTACCCTTGCCTAGAAACAACTAAATGGTTCAGTGTCCCCATAAAATTTCCCTAGACTGGGAAATAATGTCAGGGCAGCAATGTAGTTTGGGGCAGTATGTAAGATCTAGTGCTCAGCTTAACATAAATCATCCTCAGACTGGATCCAGAATAATTAAAGATCTGTGAGATGTCTGACAGAGCATTCAGAAAAAACTCTTCCACTCTTTATATAAGTAAATAATGGCTGGAAATTCAGCCATTCCAAATCGGGAGAACCCCTAAAAAAGTTTAGAAAATCACAAAGAAATGTGGATAGAAACTAAATAAAAATTTAAAAAAACAATCAATTAACAAAATGAGAAACTTGAAAAAAAAATAGGAACAATATTAAAAGTCCGAGGAATAAAAATTAAAATAACAGAACCGAAAATCTCATTAGAAAGTTTTCACAACAGACTTGATCAAAAAGAGAAAATAATTAGTAAACTTATAAATGGAATATATAAAATTATCCAATCAGAGAAGCAAAAAGAAATAAATATTTAAAAATAGTGAAGAATGTCTACAAGAATTATGGGAAACCATCAAGTAAACTAATCTCCACATAATTGGAATTTTTGGGGAAGATGAGAGACAAATAAGCCTATAAGTACGTTTAAGAAAATAATTGCTGAAGTTTCTAAATCAAGAGCAATATGACAGTATCCAGGTTCAGGAAGCTAAGGAGTCACTAACCAAATTCAACTAAAAGTGGGGTTTCACAAAGCACATTATAATTAAATTAGTAAAACTCAAATACATAGAAAAAGTACTCAAACTAGCAAGAGAAAATAAACATTTTACTTTCAACAGATACTCAACATGGTGTTGAGCAAATTTCTCCACAGAAATGCTGTAGGATAGGAGAGACTGAAATGCTATATTCAAAGTGCTGAAGGGAGAAAATAAAACTACAAAACAAATAAACAAACACCTCTGCCAACCAACAAAACTGTATCTAGCAAAGCCATGAAAGGGAGATAAACACTTTCTTAGCTAAGCAAAAACTGAGGTAATTCATCACTACCAGATCTCCCTCAGAAAATATGGAAACCATCATTCTCAGCAAACTATTGCAAGAACAGAAAACCAAACACCGCATGTTCTCACTCATAGGTGGGAATTGAACAATGAGAACACCTGGACACAGGAAAGGGAACATCATACACCAGGGCCTGTCGTGGGGTGGGGGAAGCAGGGAGGGATGGCATTAGAAATATACCTAATGTAAATGATGAGTTAATGGGTGCAGCACACCAACATGGCACATGTATACATATGTAACCAATCTGCACGTTGTGCACATGTACCCTAGAACCTACAGTATAATAAAAAAAAAAAAGAAAGAAAATGTGGTACACATTTACATTTAGAATGTGACATAGCCATAAAAAAGAATAAAATTGTGTCCTTTGCAGCAACATGGATGCAGTTGGAGGCTATAATCTTACGCAAATTAATGCAGAAACAGCAAACCAAATACTACATGTTCTCATTTATAAGTGGAAGCTAAAGATTTAGTACACATGGACATAAATATGAGAACACTAGATGCTGTAGACTACTAGATGGGGGAAGGAGAGAGGAAGGCATGGGTTGAAAAACTACTTATTGGGTACTATGCTCACCACCTGGGTGATGAGATCTGTATCCCAAACTTTAGCATCATGCAATATTCTCATACAACAAACCTGTACAAGTACCCTTTGGTATATAAAATAAAAGGTGACATTTAAAAATGAATAAATAATAATAAAATATCTGAAGGTATAAAACTCACTGGTAAAAGTAGAGAAATAAAGTTAGAATACTCTGGATACTGTAATCATGGTAAGTAAACCAGAGTTTCTACTTATATATTAATTAGAAAGACTAAAAGGCAAAACTTTTAAATACAACAATAACTAAAACAATTGGTTAAGAGATAGGCGATATAACAACTTGTAAATTGAACACTGCTAAATCCCAATGGAGAGGGGAATTGTGTTATAGAGTTTGTTTTTAAGACTTTTATTTTCTTTGAGATCAAAGTTGTGTCATTATAAGTTTAAAAAAACTTGTAACAACCATAGGACCCTTTTGTAAGCCTTATGGTAACCACAAAGCAAAAATCTATAAAAATCTTATTAAAAATAAGCAGCACCGTATCCAAACATATTATTAGAGAAAATCACTTAACCATGCAAGAAGACAGAAAGAGAAGAGAAAAGGAAGAAAAGATCTTCAAAACAATTACAAATAAGGAGCAGAAGGGTAGCAGTAAACCCTTCCTATAGATAATAACCTTGAATGGAAATGGATTACATTATCCAATTAAAAAACAGAAGGACTGAATAGATCTGTAAGAACTAAACTCAACTATATGCTACCTACAAGAAATACACTTCACCTGCAAGGAAACACACAGCCTGAAAATGAAAGGATACAAAAAAAATAGCTCCATACAAAGAAACCAGAAAAGAACAAGAGTAGCTATACCCATATCAGATAAAAGAGACTTTAAGAAAAGAATGGCAAAAATAAAATAAAATAAAAAAGACAAGGAAAGCCATTACATAATGATAAAGGGGTCAGTATAGCAAGAACTCATAACAATTATGAATATATTGCACTCAACCCAAATCACCCCCAAAATGTAAAAGAAATAATACTGATAGACATAAAGAGAAAATTTGACCGCAATACAATAATACTAAGGGAGGGACTTCATTGGCCCACTTTTATTAATGGGCAAATCATCTAGAAAGCAAATCAAGAAAGAAAAATCAAACTGTATCATGGACCAAATGACCTAACAGACATTTGCAGAACATTTCACCTAACAGCTGCAGAATACACATTTTATTGTCAGCACATAGAACTTTTAGACCATCTATGAGGTAACAAAACAAGTCTTTAAAAATATTTAAAAATCAAAATCTTATCAATTATTTTTCCTGACAATAATTGAATAAACTATAAATCAATAGCTGAAGGAATATTGGAAACTGTACACATTTATGGAAATTAAACAACATGCTTCTGGGCAACAAATGGACCATTAAAGAAATTTAGAAAAGACATTTAAAAAATTATTTGAGACAAATGAACATGGAAGCACAGTATATCAAAACAAGCAAAAACAGTTCTTGGAAGGTTTTAGCAATAAACATCTACATCAAAAGAGTAGAAAGGCTTCAGATAACCTAACAATGCGCCTTTTAGAAGTAGAAAAACAAGAATAAATCAAACGCAAAATTAATAGGAGGGAAGTAATAATAAAGATCACAGAAGAAATAAATAAAATTGAGACTAAAAGAACAACATCGAAGATGAACCAAAAACTTGATTATTTGAAAGATAAACAAAATTGACATACCTATAGATAGTTACCAGTAGTTAGAAAACAAAAGAGAATGACCGAATAAAATCAGAGACAAAAAAAGGGAAACATTACAACTGGTATCACAAAAATACAAATAATTATTAGCTAATATTATGAACAACTATGTGCCAAAAAATTGGAGAACCTGAAGAAGTTGATAAATTCCTGGACAAGTACACCCAGGATTCAACCACAAAGAAACAGAAAACCTGAAGGAACCAATACAAACTAATGAGATTGAAGTAGTAGTAAAAAAGTCCTCTATCAGAGAAAAGCCCAGGACCTTATGGCTTCACTGCTAAATTCTACCAAACTATTGAATAAAAATGAAAAATAATTCTACTCAACTATTCCAGATAATTAAGGAGGAAGGAATACTTTCAAACTTAGTTTTTAAGGCCAGAATTACCCTGACACTAAACCCAGAAAAGAAGATAACTAAGAGAAAACTGCAGGCCAATGTCCCTATTGAACACAGATGCAGAACTTCTCACCAAAATGCTAGCAAACTGAATTCAACAACACAATAAAAATATCACTGACCATTAGTTTGCATATCAATATATTATGTTATATATTGTGATGCATTATGTTAATGGAATGAAAAAAAATCATGTAATCATTTCAACTGATGTTGAAAAATCATTCAGTAAAATTTAACATCTTTTCATGATTAAAAATTCTCAACTGGGTATAGAAGGAACAGACCTCAAAACAATAAAACCCATATGTAACAAACTCACAGTTAATATCATACTGAACAAGGAAAAACTGAAAGACTTTGCTTAAGATCTTGAAAAAGACAAGGATGCTTACTTTCACTATTATTCAACATCATACTGGAAGTCAACCTAGAGCAGTTAGACAAGAGAAAGAAACAAAAGGCATCTGAATTGGAAAGAAAGAAGTCAAATTGTCCCTGTTTGCATATGACATGATCTCATACACAGAAAAAAACTAAAGAGTCAAACATATAACTGTTAACAACACATAAACCAATCCCATAACGTTTCATAGTATAAAATCCACATACAAAATAGTTAACAGTGAACTTTCTATAAAGATATCAAAGGCACCAAGAAAATAAACATTGTGGAAAGAAGAGTCTAGTGAGGATGCAGAGAAAGGGAGATGCTAGTGCACTGTTGGTAGAAATGTAAGTTAGTGAACCTACCATGGAAAATAGTATGGAGGGTCCACAAAAAACTAAAAATAGATCTTTCCAGCAATCCCTACTGCTAGATATATGTTAAAAAATTGCTATAGTGAAGAGATATCTGCATTCCTATGCTTACTGCAGCTATATTCACAATAGCCAAGATATGAAATTGACCAAAGTATCCATCAGCAGAAGAATAAATAAAGAAAATGTGGTATAAATACATAATGGCATAGTATTCAGCCATAAAAAGAATATAATCATGTCATTTGCAACAACGTAATTAGAAATTCGGGTCATTATGTTACATTTAGTGAATCAGGCAGAGAAAGACAAATGGTATATATTGTCATTCATATGTGGAAGCTACAAAAGTTGATCTCCTGGAAGTGGAAAGTAGAACGATCTACCTTCTATTATAGTAACTAGAGGCTGGAGAGTGTAGGGAAGAGAGGGATGAGGCCAGTTAATGGGCACAACGATACAGTTAAATAGAAGGAGTAAGCTCTAGAGTTTGATAGCACAGTATCAACTAGGGTAACCATAGTTAACAATAATTTATTACATATTTCAAAGATTTAGATGGTTCTCAACACAAAGAGATGATAAATGTTTGAGGCGATGGAAATTCTAATTACTCTGATTTGATCATAACAGATTGTATGCATGTATCAACATATCATATGTATTTTATAAATACAATTATTATGTATCAATTTAAAAATTGAAAAAAAGAACTTCCGTTGTTTGACATCCTTTTCAACCAGTGTGAAGAGCATGAAAAGCTATTTGATTGTATTTCATTTTTATGATAAAATTGGCCATTTTCCCACTGTTTACGGGCCACTCGTACTTCTATTTTTCATGAAATGCTTTCTCAGTTTTCCTTGTCCACTTTTCCACTGTAATATTTACCTTTTTGTTATTTTTCTTAGGTGTCCTTCATATTTTCTAAATTTGAATTCATGACTGCCAAATGTGTTTCAAATATCTTTTCAGATTCATGGGAGTTGTTGTTCATTTTGTTTTTATGAGTCTTTTAATGAATATAAGTACTTAAATTTAATGCATTTCAACGTATCATTTTTTATCCATTAAGCCATGTGAAATTAATTTTGCTTAAGGCATGAATGTTATTTTAAATTGAAAAATCTATATAATGAAGTAATCCACAATTATTTAAATAGTCTTTCCAGTCCCACTAATTTGCACAAACACTTCTGTTATAGCCATCTTCCATAAATATATAGGTCCGTAACTTTCTATTTGGTTCTCCTTTTTTTTATTTGCCTTTTTTGTGCTATTTCCACACTGTCCTACATATTTACAGCTTTTGAGTAAGTCATTATATTTAAAACTAGAATTACTTTTTCCTTGTCTGTTTTCAGGAATTCTTCCGTTTTTCTTGACCTTTTACTTTTCCAAATAATTCAGAATAAAGTTGTCAAGTAGAAAAAATACGTTGTTATGAATATAATCACATTAAATCTATATCTCAATTTAGAGACATTCATCATCTTTGCAGTATTTTTTCCTATGAATATGATACTATTTTTTATATCCTGTTTCATGTCTTTCAATATAAAATATGGTATAATTTCATTTAAGAGGCTTTTGTAGAACCTTAGATTTATTCATAATTTATTTGTGATGCTATTCTTAAAGTTCAAACTTCATTTGATTTTTGTATATTGACCTTGTGTATGTCAAACTTGCCTAACTTTATTAATTTTAATTACTTGCTTGTGTAAACTTTTTGTAAACTTGAGTTTTATTTCTGTCTAGAATCATAACATCTGGGAACATTGATATTTTTGTTTTCATTTCTAATCAATTTTATTTCCTTATATTTTCCTATGTTTATGGCTAAACAACCAATTTTATATTGATGTAAAGGCTGAGAAGAAATATCCTTTTATCATTTATGATATTAAAATTCATTATTTTAAAATAACACATTTATATATTTTTTTTGTATATTTTGGCTTTGCTTTTTAAAATTAATTATGTTTATTTTGAAATAACTGTAGACTTGTACAGTTTTATGAACTAATACAGAGACATTCAATGTATCCTATTCAGTTTTTTCCTATGGTAACACCTTTTAACACCAGTACAGTACCATAACCAGGATATTGATATTAGCAAAATTAATTGACCTTATTCAGTTTTCTCCAGTTTTACAAGTACTGATTTATTTGCACAACTTTCTATTAAGTTATATGAAATTTTAAAACATGTACAGGCTTGTGTAGCCGCCACCTCAGTCAAGGTGCAGAACAGTTCCAGCACCACAACGATTCTTCTGTCACTTTTTCATAACAAATTCTCATATCATTTCTTTCCTCATCTCTCAGCCCTGTAACTAATATGCTCTTCATTTCTATAATTTGTCATTCAAATAATGTTTTATAAATTGGATTCTACTGTATGTAAAATTCTGATACTGATCTTTTCACTCACAACATAATTCTCTAGAGATTCTTCTAAGTTTCTGCATCATTTGTCAATTTTTTTTTTTTTATTGTTGAAGGGCATTTCATGGTAAAAATGTACTACAGCACATGTGGTGTATACAGTGTTTGACTATTATGAATAAAGCTTCAATGAACGTTTTTGTGTGAACATAAATTTTTATTTTCATTGGTTTTTGTGTGAACATAAATTTTCATTTTTTTTCTGGGTTAAACACTGAAGAGTGAATGTGCTGGATTGCATGAAAATTGACTATTAGTTTCGTAATAGAAACTGCAAACCTGCTTTTTAGAGTGTCTATACCATTTTTTATTCTCACCCACAATATATGAGTGATTCAATTTCTGTCCAGGTAACTTGTAATAGTTGTTATTGAAATGTTAGCTCTAAAGAAATTAAGCCAATATAAATAACTGACATGAAGTTGCCGTGCTGTGAAAAGCCCAAGTCCACGAAGAAGTCTTGGAAGAGAAACATCATGTGGGAAAATATAGAGGCCAAGGGGCGTGGGAGTGTGAGACTGTGAGTGAAGAAGCCAACTTTGAAGTAGGTCCTCCAGTCCCAGGTACCATGCTAATTTCATGTGTAGCAGAGTTGAATATATAGCTAAGTCCTCCTTGAATTCTTGAGTCATGCAGTTATGAACAAATTTAAATGATGATTTTAAGTCACTAAGTTGTAGTGTTCCTTTGATATAGAAGTTAGAATAGCAAAACACATAACAAATTTGGTAAATATTAGTTATGATCATTTTTAAGAGTTAATCTTTGATATAATACCCATTATATTACTAAATTACAATGGATAAGAAAATGTTTAAAAATCAAATATAAAAGTGAACACATGGTAGATACACATAATTAAGAAACAGAGGACCGATAAGCTCATGCTTATTGATTTTGTCCTAAAATATTGACAACATTTTCTTTGTGAGGATATGAAAAAATATGATATATCTATATAGGTATGTATAGTATATATGTACATTCATAGATACAAAGAGTGAAATATGCAATATACTTTAAAATTTTATAGTGAATGACAGATCTTTCTCTTGTTTATATTTTTAATTTTTAAAAAATATCTTAAAATAAGCAAAGCTTATCTTCAGAAAAATATTTAACATTTTGGGGGTTCTTGATAGAGTCCACATTTATATTTATTTAATATTTATGTAGTAAGTTTTCACATTTAAACTCAATTTTACTTATTAAAATTTCTAAGTGCTAATTTTAAGCCAATAGCAATAATCATTTTCAGATGAGAGACTGGTAAATGTTGGGGATTTCTTGGTAATGTGAAGGAGCTGAATAATATGTAAAGGGAAAAATATTTAGGCTGTGAGAGTTTGTTAAGAGTTTTTAAAACTTGTAAAATTTTCTCTCATTATGAGGGGATAAAAAATGTGTCTTTTCTGGAGGAACAAATTATAAACTTTTTTCCAGGTCATTATGTTAGCAATTAATTACCTGGAAATTATAGTTTTCCATCTATTTACTCTGATAAATCTGAAAAAATTCATGTATCTCCCACCCTTGCTGATAGAGAATTGTGTATATTATTTTCCTTAGATTATTTAATATAATACTTCATACTCACTTTTTTTGTAGACAGGAACAAATGAAATACAATATAGTGAACAGTTACAACAATATTGGTACATTTACATATTTTATCTAAAGTTAATATGTTTTTCAATTTAAAAAGGTTTTTGGATATGTGTCATTTATCATTACCTCAGTTTATGCCTCTGTGACCAAAACAGCTAGTAATAGCTTAAAAGAATTAGAAGAAAGAAAATTTGTCACCTCTTTAAATTTTAAGTCTTCCTTCCTTTATTATAAATATTAGTTACTATTTTCTTTTCATTTCCACTTTCTTCCCTTCTTTTATTCTTGTGGTATTGTGTATACATCTTAAATGCAAAACTGTTTACAATACACAAAAAGGGTAAAAAATGTACTTCTCTCCATTTGCCTTTATTGTATTTATTAATTATTGGATATTTTATTCTAATTTAAAACAAATCACAAACAAAAAGACCCCTTCACCAGAAAAGAAAGAAAACAAATTTTATTCTATCTGATGCCATTGTTTGAACAATACTGTTTTTTTCCTTTACTCAGCCATTCATTTTTTCTTCATGTTGGAAATATTCATAGAGTTCCTATCAAGGATGAGGCACTAAACATTGTTGTATGGTGCTGAAGAGTAGAAAAATAATTTCATGCTCCAACGGGAGCTTACATTTCCACAGAGTACTAACTTAAAATAAATGTTTTCATAATTATGTCATTAGAATTTTGATAAGCAATAGATATGTTTGCTATATGTGTTTTATGTTTACCATTTATTTATTCAACAAATGTTTATTGGTCACTGCTCTGTTCAACTGTGCCCACCATTGAAGAGAATGGAGTTTTTAGAGGGATTATTTTGAATAGGCAAATGCTTCCTCTCCTTCCTATCACGTGAGGTTAATTTCCAAAAATTAAATTGCTGATGCTGCCTGTGTGAAATTTGTCCCTGATCTTCAAAGGTCGTATGATAACCAAAATGAGGACTGCAACACGGTTGTGGAATAATCCTGTTTACCCACTGAAAACACCCTAAACATGTTCTCCATAGCACTCACTATTCTCAAACTCACTCCATTCTTCCAACTTTAAATAACTTTTTCTTTCTTAACTTCAGCATGATTATACAAATTACACTTACTCTAAAAGTTTCAGAAGAACCTCAAAAAATATTTCTTGGCTACAGAAGTCTATAGTATTTTTCTTATGAACATGGGTAGAATTCTAGTCTATGTGGTTGTTTGGTTGTTATTTATTTCCTTCATTCTATTAGTCGTTTTAATTTTCAGTTAGTATGTCTTGCCTACCCTAGACATCATAATCAGAGTACAAGATTCATCATAAAATCAACTCGCCATTGTTCCTCACCTTCAACTCCAAATGAGTCTCTTAAACATAATGTGTTAATGAATGCAGTGAACCAACTTTGAGTGAAGCACACTGTTTTATTATGGTAAAATATCTCTGAGGTAGACATTTAATTCAAGTAAAATGAACTGTGCTTTTACTATATACAAACATGATGCAAAGCACCCTTGGCCGCAGACTTCACCTGGAACTGTCAGCTCAGTCCCGAGGCTTCAGCCCATCCATACCTGGCTTGAAGGAGAGGCTTCGCCCAGGGCGGCCCCTTACCACCCAAGAACCTGTCTGCCTCCTGCTGCCATCAATCATGTTGTCCATTGGGTCAATGGAGGGCCGTTCATGCTGACGGCCGTCCATTGGGTCAATGGAGGGCCGTTCATGCTGACGGCCGCCTGCAGGCTAGTACCACGCTGCCGCCGCTAGTCCTCCTCAGCCTCCCTCCTGCTTGTTGGTGCCCAAAGTCCAGAGGGGGCTGAGGCATGGGGGCGGAGGCTGGCGTGTCAGCACCACCCCCAAGCACACGCACACTCAGCCAGGTTGCAACAACACCCAAGCTTGGCTTCAACTTTGCTCCAAAATTGGACTGGGCCCCAAAAGCAGGGAGAGGCCAAGCACTGGAAACAGGCACTTCCGAGCCTGCAGGGGCAGGTGGGCTTCCCGGGCCCCTAAGAGCACGAGGATGCTGAGTGACTGCAGCTGCAGCTGAGTGGCTGCAGCTGCGCCTGGGAACTCTGGGCTCCTGACTGCTAACTCAGAAGGGGGCGGGACTGTTGCCTGTTCCTAGCTCCCACTTGCTTCACAGAGCATGCAGCCCCAGCTAGGCCTCCCATGCTGGAGCCGGCATCCTCAGTGGATGCTCCAGATGGGCCGCCGCTGCCTTCACTACGTTCTGCATGCTGTGGCATGAAAAGGTCTTTAAGGTGAGTGTCAACAATTGGCAAACTACGCCCAAATCTGGTCTGTTTTTGTAAATAAAGTTTTATAGGAACTTAGTCATGGACATTTATTTATGTATTGTCTATGTCTTCTTTTGTACTAAAATGGCAGAGCTGAGTAGCTGTGATTGAGACCATATGACTCAATAAGGCTAACATATTTAACATCTGAACTTATACAGAAAAATTTGCTAATGCCTAACTTTGGTTACTGACTTAAGGCTTTTCTTCTTTTCTAATAAAGGTTTAATGCTATTATTTTACTCCAATTACTGCTAAACTGCATCCCTCAAATTTTGGTGTGGGCATTTATATTGTTATTCAGTTCAATTTTTTTTTTAATATTTCTCTTTAAGTCATATTTTATTTGAAGTTTTTTTTTTTTTAATTTTAAAATACGTGTGCTTTTTTCAAGGTCTATCTATTACCAGTTTCGAGTTTAAATTCATTGTTGTCAGAAAACGTAATTTGTCTGATAAATCTTTTAAAATTTATTGAGGTTTGTCTTGTGTCTCAAAATATGGTTTATCTTGGCAAATATTCTATCTTTTGCACTTGAAAAGAATTCATGTCTGCTGTTGTTTTGTACAGTGTTCTACAAATATTTAAAAATATCAATAACCTCAAGTTTGTTGATAGTGTTATCCAAGTCTACTATATTTTTGTTGATTTTCTGACAACATAGTCTGTCAATTTTTGAGAAAGAAGTATTTGTTAACTGTGAATTTGTCTAAATCTTCTGCAATTCTATCAAATTTTTATGTATTTTTAAGTAATGTTATTAAAGGTATAGGTGTTTAGAATTGTTGTCCTTTTGATTAGTCAAAACCCTTATTGTTAGGAAATGACCTTCATACCTGGTCATATTAGTTTTACTCTGAAATATACTTTGATATTAAAATGTAATTTATTTTATACTTGTACTTTAACATCTCTATATCATTATATTTAAGGTATGTGCATTGCTTTTATTTTTAAATCTAATCTAATAATATATTTTATTTGAAGTTTTAGACCATTTGTATTTAACATAACATTGAAATATTGGATTTAGGTTTGTTTCCTGTTTGTATCCTCAGTATTTTGCTCTCTTTTCTGCCTTCTTTTTGATTATTTTGATATTTTTAGTAAACAATTTTAACGTATCTACTGACTTTTAACAATATCTCTTTGTATTATTTTTTAATGGATGTACTAGGGGTTAAAATACACATAAGTAATCTTACACAGAGTTAACATTTTACTACTTTACATAAAATATAGAAGAGTTACAATGATATTATTCTATGTTTTACTACCTCCTCATTATGTTATAGTTGTCATAAGTATTATATCTACATACATTTTAAACCTCCCCCATTTGATGATATAATTATGCTTTAAACTGTTCTACCTATGTTAATAAACACTTCTGGAAAGAAATTATCTACCACATCTGCTCACTATTTATCATTTCCTTCATTCTTGGTGTTCCATGTTTTCTTTCTGGTAGCATTTCCATTTTGGTTGAAGAACCTTCATTAGCACTTCATTAAAGCATGTCTCCTAAAAATGTTTCATCCTTAAAAAATATCTTTGTTCTACTTTTCTAAGTAAAAGATCTTTCCTCTGTATATAGAAATCTGGGTTGGCATTCTTATACGTCAGCCATTTGAACTTATTATTTCACTGTCTTCTGGCCTTTGTGGTTTCTGATGAGAAATTGCAGATTTTCATGTAATTGTTGTCTTATATTTAATATCTTGTTTTTCTCAGGGTATTTTCAAAGTTTATTAGGTTTTTCAGTAACTTAATTATGCTAGGTATGACCATAGTCTTTCTGAATTTTTCTTCTTTGGCATTCACCGAGAAGTACATCTGTAAATTGTTTCTTTCACCAAATTTTGGAAATATTAGGCCAGGTTTTGCTCAGATTTTGTTGTTTGTTTTTCTGCCTTATTCTCTTTCTCCTCTTCATCTAGATTTTCAAAGTCACAAATACTATACATTTTATGCTGTCCCATTGACTTCTGAAGCTTCATTTATGCTTCTTTTCCATGCATTTTCTTTCTAATCTTCAGATATGATAATTTCTATTAATCTTTCTTTGAATTCACTGACATTTCACTGTGATCATCATTCTGATATGGTCCTCATTCAAAAATTCTTTACAAATATTAGATTTCTTTTTAGTTCTAAATTTACCATTCGTATTTTATAGTTTCTAACTCTCTGCTGAGAACTTCTATCCTTCCATTTAAGATTATTACTTTTATCTCAAAGAATATGGTTATTATAGCTGTTTTAAGCCTTCATTGATAATTTCAACATCTGATTTATCTTTGGGTTAGGGTTTTGAACTAATTATGGTCTTTCCTCTTGCAAATAACTTTGGAATAAATAACATTTTTATTGTTCTTTAGAGCTTGAGTAAATTTTAATACTATGTGGTGAGATTATTGGCCCTGCCAAATTCTCTGAAGAACTGCTGTGGGGTTTCCTGGTTTTGTTTAGCAGGAAATCAACATTGTTCAACTCAGACTGCATACTCTGTTTTGATGTTTTGCTATTTGTGTTTCCAATAACTTTTCAGTTTTTAAAGTTTTTCCTGTGCTGCGTTTTGTGTGTCCCATACTTATTCCACTCAGGGATTAATCTGAGATATTGCCAGTAGTCTATGTCATAGTTTAGTTCAGTTCTCCAAGTCTTTGCTATGCTGCTTCGGACTTGTGTGTCATTTTACTTAATCTTCAAATCTGTTCCATGGAGTAGGTATTAATATTCTCACTTTAGAGGTGATAAAAATGAGGCTTAGAAATGTTAAATTACTTGCCCAAAATTTCTCATCAAGTAAGTGGTTGATACAAGATGGAACTCAAACCTGACTCTGTGAATACTCATCACTTCTACACTAATACCCCCAAATTTCTCTCTCTCTTTGTGCTTCAATAAAAAAAATTGATTAAGATTTGCATACTAGTACATACTTCCCTTATTTTCAGGATTTTCTGGTTTATAATTCTATTCTCTACTTCAGTATAGTAAGCCTTTTGAGAGACTATGTCAAGTCCTAGAAAGTATATATAATGTTTATGTGTAGTCAACTCTGAAATTAAATTGCATGGGTTCAAATCTGTTTTATATCACTTCTCGCTATGTGATCCTGGACAAATGACTTACCTAAATTTCAGTCTTCATGTGTGTGAAGAAACAGGCTTCTAATAGAATGTCTGATGTAGAAAAGAAAGGAATAGGTAAAAGCTAATCACCACTAGTACAGAGTTTGGTATGTGTAGGTATGTAATTTATGATTTGTGAATGACTAAATGAATAAACTATAAAATGCCAGAGTGATATGTTCAAAAATGTACTGGCTTATACGGTATATTCTATTTAACACTTTAATTCCATGCAGTGATTTGCAATAAAATGTATTTATTCACCCACAAAATTACAATAAAATCAATTAGGACTTTTTTTCTTTTAGTCTCAATTCATAAATTAAACAAGAAATTCCATCCTAATACTATATGTTTACATAATGTTTTATTATCTCAAATTATGATATATACTTTTATTCTTTATTTTATTCATTCAGATTGTAGTCACTAAATTCAGCCTTTAGTACATTCAAATTATTTACAAATACCAAATAATCAAATATTACAAAAGGTAAAATGCTGTAGCTTTGAAAACACTCCTAAAATAGTTTCTAAAATACTTCACAAGGAAAAGCAAAAAGCTTATCAGGTCATGTATATTGAGATATGAAATATTCATGTGGCATATAAGTCTTCGGATGTTTCTGAAAAAGCCAATAAAACTTTATTTACTTACATTATGCCTATGTATGTGTGATTCCAAGGAATACTAACTTTTTTGTTGTTGGTTGGTTGGTTGTTTTTGAGATGGAGTCTCACTCTGGCACCCAGGCTGGAGTGCAGTAGGGCGATCTTGGCTCACTGCAACCTCTGCCTCCCGGGTTCAAGCAATTCTCCTGTCTCAGCCTCTTTAGTAGCTGGAACTACATGTAATACTAACTTTAATCTAGAAATGGATCTTTATAAAAGCTTATGTGAGAATTTATTTGTTACATATTTTCTGGGCTTTTTAAGACATAATTTCCTGTCCTTTTATTGGTTTCCTTTTTGCATTCAGCAAAACAAATGATAGCTACTTTCCAATAAATACCAAGTTTCACTTGTGTCTTAATTCTATCATACCAGTATTACCTGACTCAACCCAGTCAGACTTATTTAAACAGATATGGGCTCTAAAAATGACAAACCTCCTGTTAATCTCCTCTACATATTTACCTTTACTAAATATACACTTTCAATAACCCTTGATTAAAATTAAAAAGTGATCATTTTACATTTTAAAATACTGTTTTCACAATATTGATTCTACCCAACCATGAGCATGGGGTGTGTTTCCATTTCTTTGTGTCATCTATGATTACTTTCAGAAGTGTTTTGTAGTTTTCTTGTAGGATTCTATCACCTAATTGGTTAAGTGTATTTCTAAGTATTTTATTTATTTTGCAGCTGTTGTAAAAGAAGTTGAGTTCTTGATTTGATTCTCAGCTTAGTGGCTGTTGTTGTATAGCAGGGCTGCTGATTTGTGTACACTAATTTTGTATCCTGAAACTTTGCTGAAGCTATTTACCAGTTCAGGAAGCTTTTTGGATGAGGATTTAGGGTTTCCTCGGTATTACAATCATGTCATAATCAAAGAGGGGCAGTTTTTCTTCCTCATTATCAATTTGGATGTCCTTTATTTCTTTCTCTTGTCTAATTGCTCTGGGCAAGAATAGAGTTGTGAAAGTGGGTATCTTTGTCTTGTTCCAGTGCTCAGGTGGCGAATGCTTTCAAAATTTTCCCCTTTGGTATAATATTGACTGTGGGTTTGTTATAGATGGCTTTTATTATCTTGAGGTATGTCTCTTCTATACCGATTTTACTGAGGGCTTCAATCATAATTAGATGTTGGTTGACCATACTGCCAAAAGCAGTCTACAAATTCAGTGCAATTATCATCAGAATACCACCATAATTCTTCACAGAACTAGAAAAAACAATCCTAAAATTTATATGGAATTTAAAAAAAAAGAGCCCACATAGCCAAAGCAAAACTAAGCAAAAAGAACAAATCTGGATCCATTACATCACTGGACTTCTAACTATACTATAAAGCCATAGGCACCAAAACAGCATGGTACTGATATGTAAATAGACATGCAGACCAATTGAACAGAATAGAGAATTCTAAAACAAAGTCAAATACTAACAGTCAACTGATCTTCAACAAAGCAAACAAAAATGTAAAGTGGGTAAGCACATCCTATTCAGCAAATGGTGCTGGGATGATTCACAAGCCACATATAGAAGAAGGAAACTGGATCTTCATCTCTCACACTATAAAAAAAATCAACTCAAAATAATCAAAAACTTAAATTTAAGACTAGAAGCCATCAAAATTCTAGAGGATAACATTGGAAAAACCCTTCTAGACATTGACTTAGGGAAAGACTTCATGATCATGAACCCAAATGCAAATGCAACAAAATCATAGATAAATAGATGGGACTTAATTAAACTGAAAAGCTTCTGCACAGCAAAAGAAATAATCAGCAGAGTAAACAGGCAACCCGCAGAGTGGAAGAAAATGTTTGTAATCTATACATCTGACAAAAGACTGATATCCAGCGTCTACAAACAACTCAAACAAATCAGCAAGAAAAAACCAACAATCCCATCAAAAAGTGGACTAAGGACATGAATAGACAATTCTCAAAAGAAGATATACAAATGACCAACAAACATTTACAAAATGCTTAACATCACTAATGATCAGGGAAATGTAAATCAAAACCACAATGCGATACCACCTCACTCCTGCAAGAATGACCATAAATCAAAAAATCAAAAAATAATAGATGCTGGTGTGGATGTGGTAAAAAGGGAACACTTTTACACTGTTGGTGGGAATGTAAACTAGTGTAACCACTATGGAAAACAGTGTGGAGATTTCTTAAATAATTAAAAGTGGATCTACAATTTGATCCAGCAATCCCACTCCTGACCCAGTGGAAAAGAAGTTATTATATGAAAAAGATAACCACATACTCATGTTTATACCAGCAGAATTCACAATTGCAAAAATATGGTACCAGCCTAAATGCCCATCAAGCAATGAGTGGATAAAGAAAATTATATGTATATAATTACATATAATATATTATATTTTTAATAATTATATCATATAATATAAAATATATACATATTATAATTTATATATTATATTTTATATTATGTATACTATAAAATATATAAATTGTGTATATATATAATTTTCTTTATCCACTCATTGCTTGATGGGCATTTATATATATGTAATTATATATGTATGTGTGTATATATATACACACACACACACACCACGGAATACTATTCAGCCATAAAAAGAAACAAAATAATGGCATTTACAGCAACCTGGATGGAATTGGAGACCATTATTCTAAGTGAAGTAATTCAGAAATGGAAAATCAAACATCGCATGTTTTCACTCATAGTGGGAACTAAGCTATGAGGATGCAAAGGCATAAGAATGATACAATGGACTTTTGGGACTCACGGGAAAGGGTTGGCTACACACTGGGTACAGTGTAAACTGCTCAGGTGATGGGTGCACCAGAATCTTAGAAATCACCACAAAAGAATTAATTTATGTAACCAAACTACCTGTTTCCAAAACAACTATTGAAATTAAAAAAAAAAAAAATACTATGTTTTACAAATTTTCTTTGTTAAGCACATATCTCAAAGAAGAAATGAGTGTGAAAGGTCATGGGCATATTATCTACAGTTACTTCTTATAAGTCACCTTAATTTGAAGGAAACCTAGAGAAATTCATTTTTGGAATACCATCATTTTGTTCGGTGATTTGAACCTGTCCTGGCAGCCCTTTTGAGATTTCCCACAGTTAATTTTAACATGCCAATAATGTGTTTAGGTTACTGCCGTGTGACCTGTGAAATGATACCAGCCAAAAGGTTTGTGTTAGTTCAGAGAGCCTGAGAGTAAAGTTTTGTACAAAGCAACCATTAATATACAACCTTAGAGTTCTTCATTTAGAAAATGTGAAGAACAAATATTTCTTTTTGTATTCCTTCAAGGAATAGCACACTACTCATACACCACTTGTTAAGTCCTCACTATGTGCTAAGCATTGTGCTAAATGCTTAAAGTTTCATGTTATTAAATTGTTTTGCTTAATTAAAAGAATTATACGGCTGGGCGTGGTGGCTCATACCTGTCATCCCAGCACTTTGGGAGACCAAGGAGGGCAGATGACAGAGTCAGGAGATCAAGAGAATCCCGGCTAACACAGGGAAACCCATCTCTACTAAAACTATAAAAAGTTAGCCGGGCATGGGGGTGTGTGCCTGTGGTCCCAGCTACTTGGGAGACTGAGGCAGGACAATCGCTTGAACCTGGGTGACAGAGGTTGCAGTGAGCTGAGATCGTGCCACTGCACTTCAGACTGGGTGACAGAGTGAGACTCAGTCTCAAAAAAACAAAACAAAACAAAAAAGAAAAAGAAAAAGAAAAAAAAAAGAATTATACAATGCATGTAATAGAAAAAAAATGAGATAATTTCCCTGTTACCATCTTCAACACAATGTCTCAAATCTGAGAGGACACCATTATTTTATTATCTTATTTTTGTAGTTTTTTATATTGTTTTCAAACTTACAAAGAAGATCCAAAAACAGTACAAGGAAATTCCAGGTATCCTTCACTCAGATTCATCAATTCTAACTCTTTGTAACATCGATATTTTATTATTCTCTCTCTATATATTAATACATATAAAACATTGTTTTTTAACTGTTTGATATTAATTTCAGGATATTGTATCCTTTTACATCTTAATATACTACTTTACATGTATTTCTTATCAGCAACATATTCTCATATATAGGTACAATACAATTATCAAAATCTAGAAATTTAACATCGATGCAGTATTATCAAATTCACAGTGCACATTCTCAAAGTATCTACCCACAAATTACTTATTTCTTACAATGGGGAGTGATTTCATAGTTGAAAACCTTAATTTGTACCACCCTAAATAAGTGATTAAAGTTACCATCAATAATACTGCAACAAATTGTGCACAAATTTGACATTACTTCCTAAAATGATGACATAGTATTTCTGGGGAAGTTCTGCTCAAAATGGTACCCGAATCTAAATATGAGAACACATCAAATAAACCATAATTAGGAGTCATTCTGCTTAATAGCTTGCTGTATTCCTCAAACATAAAGGGGTTAAGAAGACAAAAGATAGTGACAAATTGTTCCACATAAAATACTTCCTTTTAATATTTTAAGTGGTAATTCTTTTGAGTACAAATATGATATTCAGTTTTCTCTTCATTTATCAGTATATTATCGATGTTTTCATCCCTTATTTTGTTTTGACAAACTTTGCTTCTTTCATTTACTATCTTTGTTAGTGTACAAATAATACTTTCCATGCTTGTCTTGATTTATGTAAATGTTAAAGATTACACTGATTGTCAAATATAAAAGAGGGAGATATTCAAAATATTACTTCTTTCTCTTTGTACTATATTTTTATTATTATTTTACTTTTTAATTACAGGTTACAATATTTACATTCTGTGCTTTAGCTATAATTAAGTTCATTGGAATTTTTCTATATGTTACATTTGAAAATTAAAAATTGATAAGTAGCATTTACTTTATTAGAATTATAAAAATATTATTAACTGTAAAGGCTAATTAGATTAATTGGATCAACTACCATCTGCCTTTTTTTCTGGGAATACCTCCAAACTTTTGTATTTTCTTATTTTTTTGTACTTCATGATTTTTTACATTTATTTGCTTAGTTCTTTTTACGTATTTTCTACGACTTCAACGTGACCTTTTACAAATGGAAGTTATAAATCTGCCAGCTGAAACCAGAATCCCTCTCTGTATATTATGCTATTTAATTTTTAGATTTTTTTTTAAGAATCTCAGTAATTCATCTGCAAAGGAACAAAAACTTAGGCTGTGATATTATTTAAAACATGGTTTCTATTTTGCCTTTATAACTCTAATACCTTTATTAAATGTACCCTGCCTCATAATGTAATACAAAAAGGAAAATGAGAAGGTAATTTAAAATTTATTCATTTGATATATTTTTTACAAAAAATAATGATTCAAGTAAAATCCCTATAAGGTATCTAAAATGCTAAGGAGTATGTTGCCGACATTGGGTCTAATGTTCTTCATACAGTCTACAAATTTGGTCAACTTCTTATTTTTCAGCTGTTGCAGACACTAACTCTATCTCTGTTTCCCCCTCAACTTGTTCTCATCAATTCCTAAAGTGTTTAAGATTTTCTACTAGAAGAAGAACCAGCAAGTGAGAAAGTTAGAAAAAAATAAAAATGAGAGAGCAATGTAGGGAGGGAGCGAGGGAAGGCAGGGTAAACAGATAGATAATTAGGTAAATGGTTAATAGGCACAGATCTGTATGTCCAGTGGTTCAACACCACTCCATTAAGCTGTTAAACTTTAATATGGACTTAATGTGATAGATGATGGCACCCATCCAAAACTCTAAAAGACTTACTGATGATTTGAAATTTTTTTTTATTATAGACATTCTTTAAAAAATTAATGATTGTAATAATACTTCCTTGGCAATATTGTTCTAATTTTTTTCAAACTCTAATAGAGATTCACTGGGATAATGATTAAACTAGAACAAGAATTAATATCATGCAGAGATAGATATTTTATACCTTTTGATGGTAACAATTCATGTGTCAGAGAATCATCACATCTTGTTAGATAGAAGCATAAAGTAAATATTGGATGGACGTTTTATTATGCTTGTAAGAATATCCATGGGTACTGAATAGCAGGGAGATGTCCTAGACCAGTTATTTACCATTGCCTCTATCTGCTCGGTAATGCTGGAGCACTGACTTTCTGTTAGATTTTGCCAGTAAATGTCTCTCAAAAAATGAAAGCTGAGAAGGAGAGAAGGGACTTTCTCTTTTCCACTTAATGTTCCTCTTAGTGTTGCCCTGACATTAGCAATTAGAGTCAAACCTAGAAGCACCCTATCCTGTCTTTTCAGAGATACCAACAGTTGGATAGCATCCTATCCTCAGAAGTCTGAGCCTCAGACCCATAGGGATTGTTCAAATAGCTTTTTCTCCATTTCTATAAAATTATTCAAAGAACAGTAATTAATTATTTTTAATGTTTCATATTATATATATTTTTCAAACAGTAATAACTCAGTACATACATTCCCTTAGCAATAGCATGTCTATATTCTTTGAGTAATTTGACTCCAAATTAGTTATTTAACTCAGTATAAAGTTTTAAAGCCAGTTCAAGAGTTCCAGACCAGCCTGGTCAATATCGTAAAACCCCCCTCTACTAAAAATACAAAAAAAAAAAAAAAATTATCCAGGGATGGTGGCGCGTATCTGTAATCCCAGCTACAGGGGAGGCTGAGGCAGGAGAATTGTTTGAACCTGGGAGGTGGAGGCTGCAGTGAGCCAAGATCGTGCCATTGTACTCCAGCCTGGGCAACAAGAGTGAAACTCCATCTCAAAAAAAAAAAAAAAAAAAAAAAAAAAGAAAAAGATTTAAAGCCAATTCTTCAAAGGTAGAACGTTGTATGGAGACAAACACTTCAGTTATGAAAACCAAGGTCAAATCTCCAAATTGAATTGCATCTTAAATCTCTCTCATTCTGGGTCATCTTGAAAATTCACATATTTTGGAAGTACTTCTGTGGAAGATAAATGAACAAATAAGTTAAGAGAATTATGTTTCTGAAATTCTCATTTGGAAACTTCCTGGAACAAAGGAAAACTTATAAAACAACATTTCTGGGCTCTTTTATCTAATATAATTCTCTACCAACTATACTACAACTAGAACATGTATTTATATATAATTTTGGGTAGATTGCTCTGTAAGGTAGTCATTTTAGAAAGATGTAAGCATTGTTTGGCAATATTTAAGTTAATCTGTTTGTGATATATTGTATGCTGTTTTTCTTTCTGTGAAGACATTGTTAAATAAAATCTTAAGTGAAAAAAATCACTAGAATCTCTTTAAAAATTGAAAATATGTACTATTACTTGAATCAATAAGCCGGCTCTATTTACCTAATAAAATAAATATTTTCTATGCTTCTTAAAAATTCTACTCATACTGCTGAGTAAATCATATATAAAGACCTGTAACATAATCGATTCTAGAAAAAAATGTGTAAACAACAAGTATTTAAAGCAGTTTTACAAAGTAAAGTTGATTGAATTTTGAAGCACTAGTTTGGTTGTGTAAAGCATAAAAAGCTCCTCTAAAAGCAATCTAAACTCCTTAAAATTGGAAACATATTCAATCAACTATACTTTATACTATTCCACAAAAAAATACGATGTGGTTTACGAAAATGCACACAATAGAAAAATATGAAGTTTCTGATGAAGCAAAATAAATAAATCCAGTAAACCAAGAGGTAAAGTTAGCACCTAAGGATTCATGGCTTAAGGTCCTGTATGGTTTGCTAGAGATAAGACACTTATTTTATTGAATTTTCTGATTCTTGAACCTTATTTTCCTTTTAGTGTTATCTGAGCATATCACCTCCATATTCCAATTAATCTGAAAATTATGTTTTATGTTGTCTGAAATATTTACCCTACTTTTACAGAAATTGCTTGCTAGTTGTAAAACACCACTGGCTCCTATGTACTACACAGTTTATTGGAATATAAAAAACTAAACCAGTAATTGTTTTGGTGTTTTAGAAGAGTTTCTACATTTTAAGCTAGCATAGAGTGATGTTAGACTATGTAAATATTTGATATTAAAATTGTAAGGATACTTTATTTTCTGGCTTGCCTTTTTTCCCTTTGATCACAAATCAACCTAAGAAAAATGTGGGTAAAATTTTGAAAATAAATAGGTTTAAATATTATCCAAATTATATTGAATAGTACCTTCTTCCCATCCCCTCCCTCAATCCAACAAATCAAAATGTCAGCTTCATAACACATTTTTAAAGTTTTAAGAATAAATAATAAAAAGATCACTCTCCCAATGTTATATTGCTCCCTCACTTAATAAAATACTAAATTCTGAAATTTGATTTTTATTTTATATTCAGGATGGAGGAAAAGAAAAGGAGGGTGAATATTTAGATACATTATATAGAGGCAGAATTATGTGACTATTCAAGAATCAATTCCTCTTTCCTTTAAAATTTCTACAAACTAAAAATGAATACTAGGGCAGAATATTGAATAGTATACTCTGTTAATGACATTAATACACAATGTAAGAGCTCAATAACACTAAAAGTACAAGGGCTTCCTGTTATAGCTAAAGTGGAGAATGCAGTTTGGATTCTACTCAAAAGAAGATCTTCCTTCAATGTATATGTTCTCCTACCAAATCATCAAACCTAAGTGAATGAAATTATGGAATTATCTCCTTGGAAAATGTTGGGCCTGAATAGCAGACACTTACCTAGACAACTTACGAAGGATTTCAGCAGCTAACAAAAGTAACAGCAGAAAGCACAGAAAAGGAAAGGATTAGCCTGGTGAGTGCCTCTCAGAGTCCTAGCAGGCTCCAAAGACTTGATGCGTACAACTTCTGGTGGTACTGTAGGACAAGAAACAGAGTCGTGGCTGTTTCTGCTGTTCAGACAAATTATAAATTAGTGTCCATAGGTATGCACACTACTCATGTAGTGATATGCACACTACATACCGTGGGTATGACTCAGTGGATATCAGTGTCTTGACAATTCCACAATCAGATAAATAATTTCTCTTTTCACAAGAGGAAATAAGGGAGAGTGTGGAAAAGGAATAGAGAATTCCAAACCCGTCATGGCACCCCCCTGAAGAATGGCATCTACTCCCCCTACTCCAAACAATAAAGGTGATAATTGTTCCCCACCCCTACCCACACTTATAACAGCATGATGCTCTAATCAATTAAGTGTTGTTATGGAGAAAATGTTACTTTAAACTCTTTTCAATATTAATATATTATCTTAACCAAAAAAAGAGAGAAAATCCAAATAAGCTCAACTAAAAACGAAAGAGGAGATATTTCAACTGAACCACAGAAATACAAAAGATTATTCAAGGTTACTATGAAAACCCTTACACACATAAACTAGAAAACCTAGAGGAGATGGATAAATTCCTGGAAAGATGCCACCTTCCTAGCTTACATCAGGAAGAATTAGATACCCTGAACAGATGAATAACAAGCAGCAAGGCTGAAATGATACAAATTACCAAAAACAAAACAAAAAAAAGGTCAGGAACCAATAAATTCACAGCTGAATTCTGCCAGACATTCAAAGAAGAACTGGTACCAATCCTATTGACAGTAAAACACAAGATAGAGAAACAGGGAATCTTCCCTTAATCGTTCTATGAAGCCAGTATCACCCTAATATCAAAACTAGGAAAGGACATAACCAAAAAAAAAAAAAAAAAAGACTACAGACCAGTATCCCTGATGAAAATAGATGTAAAAATCCTCAACAAAATACTAGCTAATTAAATCCAACAACATATCAAGAAGATAATCTACCATGATCAACTGGGTTTCAGATCAGGGATGCAGGGATGGTTTAACATAAGCAAGTCAGTAAATGTGATATACCACATAAACAGAATTAAAAACCAAAATCACATGATCATCTCAACAGATGCAAAAAAGGATTTGACAGAATTCCATTGTAATTAAAACTCAGCAAAATCAGCATACAAGGGACATTCCTCAATGTAACAAAAGCCATCTATAACAAACCTACAGCCAACACTATACTGAATGAGGAAAAGTTGAAAGCATTCCCTCTCAGAACCGGAACAAGACAAGGGTGCCTACTTGCACCACTTCTATTCAACATAGTACTAGAAATCCTAGCCAGAGCAATCAGACAAAAGAAAGGAACAAGGGCCATCCAAATTGGTAAAGAGGAAGTCCAACAGTTGCTGTTGGCAGATGATATGATTGTATACCTAGAAAACCCTAAAGAGTCCTCCAAAAAGCTCCTAGAACTGATTAAAGAAATCAGCAAAATTTCTGGATTCAAAATTAATGTACACAAATTATTAGCTCCTCTATACATCAACAGTGACCAAGCTGAGAATCAAATCAAGAACTCAACTCTTTTTACAATAGCTGAAAAAAACAAAACAAAACAAAACAAAACCTTAGGAATATACCTAACCAAGGAGGTGAAAGACCACTACAAGGAAAACTACAAAACACTGCTGAAAGAAACCGTAGATGACACGAACAAGTGGAAACACATCCAATGCTCAAGGATGGGTAGAATAAATGTTGTGAAAATGACCATACTGCCAAAAGCAATCTACAAATTCAATGCAATTCCCATCAAAATGTCACCATCATTCTTCACAGAACTAGAAAAAACAGTTCTAAAACTTATATGGAACCAAAAAAGAGCCCACATAACCAAAGCAAGACTAAGCAAAAAGAACAGGCCGGGCGCAGTGGCTCACGCCTGTAATCCCAGCACTTTGGGAGGCCAAGGCAGGCAGATCATGAAATCAGGAGATCTAGACCATCCTGGCTAACACGGTGAAACCCTGTCTCCACTAAACAACAACAACAAAAAATTAGCCAGGCGTGGTGGTGGACATCTGTAGTCCCAGCTACTCGGGAGGCTGAGGCAGTAGAATAGTGTGAACCAGGGAGGTGGAACAAATCTGGAGGCATCACATTACTTGATTTCAAACTATACCGTAAGACCACGGTCACCAAAACAGCATGGTCCTGGTATAAAAAAGGCACATAGACCAATGGAACAGAATAGAGAACCCAGAAATAAACGCAAATTCTTACAGCCAACTGATCTTCAACAAAGCTAACAAAAACATAAAGTGGGGAAAGGACACCCTATTCAACAAATGTTGCTGGGGTAATTGGCTAACCACATGTAGAAGAATGAAACTGGATCCTCATCTCTCACCTTATACAGAAATCAACTCAAGATGGCTCAAGGACTTAAATCTAAGACCTGTAACTGTAAAAATTCTAGAAGATAACATCAGAAAAACATTTTAGACATTGACTTATGCATGAATTTCATGACCAAGAACCCAAAAGCAAATGCAATAAAAACAAAGATAAATAGCTAGGCAATTTGAAAGAAAACACTTAAAAAAAAAAAAAACTTAATCTTTACTTACTTAAAATAAAACTTTACATTTTTAAAAATGTCAATTTTAAAATTGTATTCAAATACTAAATAGAAACTCTAAAGTATTATATTTTAATAAACATGCTTATTTTAGCAAGCATATTTGAAATCAGAATGTAAACTTTTTAAACTGATGTTGACAAAAGCATCTTATATTGAACTTCATTTTGTAATTAGCTGTGCAGTTTGAAATGTTATGTGCAGACTGCTATCATGTCACAATAAAAGCATAAGCATCATAGGACCTGGCTTCTTTTCTTTGTGCTGTAAAACTCTAGCGAGGCAATGTAAAATAAGGCATAAAAAATTGGGGCTTAAGTTTTATTATTATTTTCACATAGTTTTGTTTTAATTAAAAAAAAAAAAAAGATGCAGATATTCTTTGACATCGTTCCAGTTCTGACCCTTAGATTGGCATGTGATCATTATTATACAGTGTTTGATGGCTTAATTTTTTCAAATATATAAAGAAGTATAATATAAAAATAAAACTGTCCTCTCTCTAGACTTCCATTCCCAAAATATATAGACTTATTTATACCAACACTTTTATCCCTAGTATTACAATAGAGGTATTAATCTTAAACATGTGTGTTTTTTTTTGTTTTACTTAGTAATAAAATGTGTATTTTTCCTTATCTATCATATGAATGGATCATGTTGCATTCAAACATCCTTTTATTTGTGGATATCTTAGTTATTTCTAATTGTTTGGTGGTATAAATTAAGCAGAAATGAATATTCTTATCAAATCGTTTTCACAAGATTTTCAAAAATTGTTTTTCGTGAAAATGTATAATCCAGCTATTGATATACAGAATTGCTCAGTTGGCCATATTCTTCCCATAACTAGACAAGGTGAGATTTTTCAAAGCTGTTCAAGTCTTATTAGAAGAAGTGACATCTCACTGTAGTTTGTTCTCTATTTTTTTACTGTTGAAATGTTTAATCATACCTAAAAGTAATCAAATAATAAAATGAAATTTTATAGATCTAGCACCTAAATTCAAGTTATTTTTCCATATTATTTTTATTTTTAAAATTTATTTTAAAACTAATTTGAAAATTAGTGCAAATTTATAGAACTTCATCTACAAATATTTCAATATAACATTATAATAATCAGGATTTGATCTCAGTTCAATTCAATTCCAAGAGAAAATGAACAATAACACCATTTTTAAATCATTTCAACTTATTTTAAATTTGTAAGGTACATGTGTTGGTTTGTTAAATGGGTATATTGTGTAATGCTGAGCTTTGCAGTACAATTGACACCATTACTCTGGTAGTGAGTGTAGTACCCAGTAGTTAATTTTTCATCACTTGCCTCCCTCCTTTCCTCCTTTCCTCCTTTTCTAGCACTCTCCAGTGTCTAGTGTTGTCATCTTCATGTCCACTTTTACCAATATTTAGCCCTAACTTATAAATGAGAACATGCAGTATTTGGTTTTCTTTTCCTGCATTAATTTGCTTACTATAATATCTTCCAGATGCATCCATGTTACTGCAAAGGATATGCTTTGGTTCTTTTCTATTGCTGCATAGTAATCCATTGTGTATATGGACCACATTTTCTTCATTCAATCCACTCTTGGTGGGCACCTAGGTTGATTCCATGTCTTTGCTATTGAAAACAGTGCAGCAATGAACATACACACACATGTGTCTTTGTGGTAGAATGATCTATATTCTTCTGGGTATATACCCAGTAGTGGGAGTGCTGAGTCAAGTGGTAGTTCTGCTTTTAGCTCTTTGAGGAATCACCATACTGCTTTCCAGAGTGGCTGAACTAATTTACATTCCAATCAACAGTGTGTAAGTGTTCCCCTTTCTCTGCAGCCTCACCAGCATCTGTTGTTTTCTGACTTTTTAATAGTAGCCATTCTAACTGGTATAAGATAGTATCTCATTGTAGTATTGATTTGCATTTCTCTGATGATTAGTGATGTGAAGCATTTTTTTCTATGTTTGTTGGTCACTTCTATGTCTTCTTTTGAGAAGTGTTTGCTCATTTCTTTTACCTGCTTTTTAATGGGGTTGTTTTTTGCTTGTTGAATTGTTTAAGTTACTTATACATTCTGGATATTAGACCTTTGTTGTATGCATAATTTGTGAATATTTCCTCCCATTTTGTAGGTTGTCTGTTTACCCTGTTGATAATTTCTTTTGCTATGCAGAAGCTCTTATTTGAATTAGGCTCCACTTGTCAAATTTGGTTTTGTTGCAATTGCTTTTGAGAGCTTGGTCATAAATTCTTTTCCATGGCTGATGTCCAGAATGGTATTTCCTAGGTTTTCTTCTAGGATTCTTGTAGTTTGTGGTCTTACATTTAACTCTTTAGTTCATCTTACGTTAATTTTTGTATATGATGAAAGAGGGGTTCAGTTTCATTCTTCTACGTATGGCTAGCCAGCTATCCCAGCACCATTTATTGAATAGGGAATCTTCCCCCATTGCCTATTTTTTGTAGACTTTGTCAAAGGTCAGAGGTCTGTAAGTGTGTTATTTTGAGGTCCCTGTTCTATTCCATTGGTCTATGTGTTTATTTTTTACTGGTACCATGCTCTTTTGGTTACTGTAACCTTATAGTATAGTTTGAAGTCAAGTAATGTGATGCCTTTGGTTTTGTTCTTATTGCTTAGGACTGCTTTTACTGTTTGGGCTCTTTTTTGGTTCCATATGAATTTTAGAATAGCTTTTACTAATTCTGTGAGAAATGACAGAGTTTGGTAGGAATACTGTTGAATTTCTATATTGTTTTGAGCACTATGGCAATTTTAATGATACAGATTTTTCCAATCCATGAGCATGAAACATTTTTCAATTTGTTTGTGTCAACTCTGATTTCTTTCAGAAGTGATTGTATTTCTTCTTGTAGAGATCTTTACCTCTTTGGTTATATGTATTCCTAGATTTTTTTTATGCCTGTTGTAAATGCCATTGTGTTCTTTAATTGGCACTCATTTTGAACATTGCTGGTCTATAGAAATGCTATTGATTTTTGTACCTTGATTTTTGTATCCTGAAACTTTACTGAAGTTATTTTTAATATCAAATCTGTATTGAAAATATCTATTTTTTTTCCAAAATAGTATTTTATAACTGTATAATTCTAATAAGGGTCCAATGAAAAATCATGTAACATATTCACATGTGTGTCTTCTTTGTCTTTTTTGATGGAGGAAAATCTTCTTAGCTTTTACATTTTTAAAATAACATTAACTCTTTGAAAAGTCCTAGCCAGTTTTTCTATAAAATGCCTCAAACAGTGAATTTATCTAAGTGTTCCTTTGTGGTGTCATTCCATGTTCCTTTAAAACTTTATTCTTGTAAACTAAAAGTTAAGCCTCAAGGCTTTATTGGATTCAGGTTAAACATTTTTTTGCATAAATATTTCATGTGCTATGATCCCTCTTCATTTTGCAACACAATAGGAGAGAAAGGTAATATTGAGTGTCCTTTTATTAGTGCTGTTAGGATTATTCATACTAACATCCAAACCTCTCTAATTTCCAGATACAGTGTTTCACTTTGAATTTATTAAGAGATGTGTGAGGCCTTACTTTGGAACTGAACATATATTGTTTCCTAACAACATGACCTACTCCGTTTAGTATTTATTTGTAATCCTTGCCTGAATCTGTCATTGAAATGCAAATATTCCTTCTGCATTTATTAACAGGCATTTTTCTGTAATGGAGTTTTTCTCCAACAATGAAGATAATTTACAGTTGTTCCTAAAAGGAAGAGAAATTATTGATTTTTTTTTGAATTACCAAGTTTCAGGGGAAAAATATTGTAATAATTTTCTCTACTGAACATTTTGTTTCCTTCGTTTGTTCATATATGTTAGTTGATTGTATTATTGCTCACCAAAATGGATATCTCTCCCTGCTGGAGGATTATATATGTTCTCCCTGTGGAACCCAAAGAGAGCTATATTATTAGTTTTGGTCAATGAAATATGAGCTAGTGGCATATTTTTTCTTAGCTGAAGGAATTATTATAGAATGCTCTGGATCGAGGCTGCTCTATCAGATACACCCAAGAATTAAGACAATGTAAGACAACTGATTTAAAGTGGATATCTTGGGTAATCTGGCCTATCATGAGTAATACAACATGGACTCACAGATTTCAATTGTTTTAGCTTCACTTTTAATTTCATTCAGTATATATTTACTTATTGATCATATTTAATAAATTGTGAACAAATGTGTTTAAAAATACATTTTACTAGAGTTAGGACAAAGGAAAAGAAACCAGAAACAGAAACTTGGGCAGGAGGAATGGAAAATAGTGTATGAAATGCTACTGAGAGACTGAGGAAAAGTAAAACTGAAAACTAACCATAGAATTTGTGTGATGGAAGTATGAAAGCCTTTAAAAGGCCAACTACTACTACCAACTGCTACTTTGTTGTAGTGAAGTATTCAGTGCATAGATTTAGGAGAGTGGAAGTGAAGACGGTTTTTACAGACCATCCTGGTGTGACCGTTTGGTTTCGTGAAGTTGAAAATATTTACGATGGCTAGAGTAAGCCCTGTGAAAGGAGAGTTGTTTTTGTTGTTGTTGTTGTTTGTTTGTTTTTTAATTTTGAAACTTAGACGATGTTGCTGGTATATTAGTGAGTACATCTGCCAAGTATATACAATTTTCTGTAAGTTTTGATTTGATTTTCTTACCCCGATAGATGAAAAAAGAGCATGTTTCAAATTTGTTTATAAAGTACAATTACTGTGATTTTTCCATCCCCCTGGTCTCCTGACTATGTCCCAATTGTTGTACAGCTTCAGTTAAATCCTCATAAATCATATGGTCCATCAAGGTCATTTCCACTTCGCTCTATCATTGTTTTCCTCACTTCTCCTCCTCTTTCTTTTTAAATTTACTTTCTTACCATTTCTCTCCCTTATAAAGACAGATATGGACCTTTCATTTTATGTTATTTATTCTATAAGAAAAGAAAAATGGTGGAATTCTGAATAGATTCTTATTCTGTTTGTTAGAAATCCAAGTCCTAACTCACTAGTTTGAAGTGTAGCCAGATAATTAGGCTGACATTGATAAAATTACCTCACTGTTTGCTTTCAGTAAAGACTCCTAGTTCCTCTACTCTACGTACGAAGCACTCAACATGTTGTTAGTCACTGTACTTAACTGTTGTGTGGCTAGATTTTCAGTGAGAGTATGGGGTATGAGGCACATTTCAAGTAAAAAGGATTAAATGTAACATATTGTGTGTGTATATGTGTGTGTGCTTGTGTAATGCTATATATATAGTATATACACCTGTGAGCTATGTAACCATTGGCAAGTCACTTTACTTTTTTCCGCCTCACCTTCCTGATTTGTAAAATTATGATAGTTTCAGCCCTTCCTATCTCACGCACTATGTTTGGCATATACATATGGATATGTGTGTGTGTGTGTGTTCCTATATAGCATTACACAAGCACACACATCTATCTATATCTATATCTATGTATATATCTATATTGATATCCATGACAAACATAGTGCATGAGATAAGAAGGGCTGACACTAACCTAATTTTACAAATTAGGAATGTGAGGCTTACAAAAGTAAAGTGACTTCCCAATGGTTACATAGCTCACAAGTGTTGAGTTGAGTTCCAGACTAAGAACTTTTAAAAACTTTTAGGGTTTCAAGGCCTTTATCTTCTGAAATGAACCCCCAAAACACCATGTCTTCTTTTTTTTCCTGCCATAAAAAGCTACTTATTGTCAACAAAGCATATTCAAAATCTTGAATATACTTATTTGTTTCTGATAAGAGCTGAAGGGTTAAATTAGTTAATGTACGAGAGTCAGCAATTGAGAAAAATTAAATTAATACACCAATCCTTACTATTTTGTGGACATTTTGAAGACTGCATTTTTGAACTAACAGTTTATCATTCAGGGAAAACAAAACACATTTTTAATTAAATTGCTTGGAAAGTCACAGATTTTTGTTGCCACAATTTCATCACCCTTCATATAAGTTATTTTTAACCTTTTATGTTTCTGTCAGTCTTTGGAATCTTCAGTCTTTTTATAAAATAAGTATCAGAGGGCTATGAAGAGACAATTTCAACAGAGTGGATTGGGGAAAGGTGCTGGAGGATAATAGATTTCCATGGCAGTAGAAAGAATAATATTTGGAATTTGTTGTTTGTTTCTCAGCCAGAGTTAGCTACCGTAAGTTAAATCCATTCATGTTTCTTTGCTACAGATAAACTTTCATTTTCCTATTCCATGTAAGATAAACTGCTCACAATTCTTTTCAACTAATAGTGTACTACATTGTAGCTTATGAGACTAATTTAGTATTGCAGGACAAAAATTTTTAAATGGGAAATCTAAGTGTCCTCCTTAAGAAACCTGTTTTTACCAATAATTTCCAACACATTAACTGATCAAGCTATATTATTTATTTATTTTTATTCACCAATACTCTTTATCAGCTTTACTGAATGTAAAACAAAGTACAATTTGAATAACTTAACTGTTAACTTAATCAATAATTTTACTTAAACATCTACTTTGCCTAGGTTACTCAATTAAGCACTGATGATTACAATAGACAAATACAAATGAAAGCATATTAAACTATCTGTGAATGGGTGATAAGTACTACTAATTCAGAAATATTAATTAATATTTTATTATAACTTACTTATTTAGGTATTTATGTTTGTTTCCCTCCTTTCACTAGGCTATATGTACCTGTGGGTAAGAACTGTGTCTAGCTAGCATCATTATTTTCCAGTATTTAATACAATTCTTGAAAAGTACCACACATTGTTGGAAGCTTGCCTGAGTTGATTAAAACTACTTTACATACGTATTAAAAATCACTTTAAATAACATATCCTCAAATAACAGGGGATTTGACATTCAAGTACAGTTGTACATTTCCTATTTTTTGCCCTGTTCAATGTAAAAATATACATACAAACATATAGCTATATATAACATATAAATATCCATTAATAAAAAAATGCATATACATTTTTGAAGACTTTTGCTCTTCTAAACCCAAAATCTATACTTGAGAGAAGAAATATATTAATTGTCCTTGCAAAAATCAATATTTACTCAAGTAATCTGTAGATATTTAAATGCAGGTTCTGAGAATTATAGATGTTGATATTCCTTCCTGGTATATCTGAAAATGAAGAGAAAATAGAAATAAAATTTTGCTACCATATTTTAATTTTAATGATAGTTATCAATGCTATTGTTTTTATAGATATTTTAAGAAAAATTATGAATATGCATCTATTGCTCATCTTTACTAAAAAGACATAAACAGATAAATAGGTATAATTAACAACAAAAATAATATGTACTGATTACATACTGAACATTCTTAAAAATATCTGTCTACTGTAACTATTCAAAACATCACCTAGAAATGAATCACCCCTGTACACAGTTTAAACCTCCACAAATTTTGATTGATTCTAATTATTTCATATCATGCCTCTATAACATTGTAAAATATGTCATGAACAATAAAGGATGAATCAATCTCAAAGGTTATCTATTTAGCATCCCACAAAGGAATTCCCTTTGTCATACTTCTGCTATATGTTTATATGTCTCAAATATTTAAACTTGTTACTACAAAAAAATCAGCTAATTTTCATGTTTAAACTCTTCTAATTTTTAGTGGTTTCTCAAATTATGCTATAATGTTCCTCATATAACAGTTACTAGTTCTGTCCTTTAACACAAAGATACTAAGTCAAAACTTATTTCTCCAATTTTAAGATTACCCATTAATCTCCTGGTTTTCAAGCTAAAATCTCTTGTTCCTCCAATTTTTCTTCTTATGATAAGTCTCATTTTTATCTTGTTCTACTCTCACTTATTAATAAGTCATAATGATTAATTAATATTTCTAAGAAGAAAAAACTCATCACTGTTTAATGCTTAAAATGAGCAAATATTAACTGCAGTAATTAGACTATGATTTCCAAAATTGTGCTTTTTTGTAGAATTTTTGAGCTTTATAACAGCTAAATGAATTGTTATTGCAAGAAGCCCTTAGATAAGACATAAACCATAGTTCAGAAACAGAGAAAGGACAGGTAATTTTATGATTGTTAGCAAAATAAAAATGTGATAGGAACCATTCGAGAATTTCTCTTTGAGCTGAGTTACTAGAAGGGATTTACGTCTTCACAAATGAGACTGTGGCATGCAGGATGAGTGAGGTAAGTCAATGATCAGGTAATGCATATTTTTGTTTGTTTCTTTGTTTAAGTGAGTAGAAATAAAGAGCAATTTAAATAAATACTCTAATGGTCATAAAAGGATTACATTATCGATAAAACAAAAAGTACCTACTAATAATCAATAAAAGAAGATAAAATAAAGTGTAGTTTACAAGAGGAAAAGTAAGAGGTTGAAATGCTTTTAAAGACAAAATACATCAGTGAAAGATGAGATGGAGGGTTGTTGATGACATTTTAAAATGCACATGACATAAAAAAATCAATAAATACTCTAATTTTTTAAAAAAAGTTGTCACTACTTAGAATGTCTGCCAACTGAAACTGTCTGTAAATCTTCTAACTACCCTTTTTTCCTGTGCTGTAAGAGGACCTGAGTGTCTGGTCTGGCCTAGTCTGCATTGTTTATTGAGGTGGGCAAGGGGAATTAGGATAATGTAGATAAAATTGAAACTCAGGAAATAGAGAGCAATGAATGTTGAGCTGAAGAGTGTTAGATGGGCAAAGAGCAGAGAGGATGGCCCTTAGAGAAGGAAAACTGGTGTCCTTAAGACCAGGGCAAAAATTCAGTGACTCTCCAGTGTAAGAAAGAAGACCCCAGTCAAATAATGGGTGTCAGAATACTATAGAGGGTTTAAAAACCAGAGAGAGGGTAGAAGGCAAATAGGTAAGTAAACTAGGTAGATTCTGTGTCAGAGCCTGTTAGCCAATACTGGCTAAAGTGTAAAAGAACCAGGGGCATAGTGGGCATTGTCACTGCCCTACCTCTCCAGAAATAGCCATTAAGAATGGCCAATCAGGCCAGGTGCAATCGTTTACACCTCTGATCCCAACACTTTGGGAGGCCAAGATGGGAGGGTCGGTTAAAGCCAGGAATTCCAGACCAACCTGCTCAACATAGACAGACATCATCTCTACAAAAATAAAAAGAAACAAATAGGTGTGGTGACATGTGCTTGTAATCCCAGCTACTCAGGAGCTGAGGTGGGAGAATCATTTGAGCCTATTTGGCACTGCAATGAGCCATGATTGTGCCACTGCACTGGCTCTAACCTGGATGATAGAGTGGGACCCTGGAGTCCACTCTTTATCCTTCCATAAAGGAATTCCCTTGAGAGAAATTCCTCTGTGAGAAAAAATAAAATAAAAATGAATGGCTGATCAGCAGTGTCTGAAGTGAAAGGTTAACTGCTATGACATTTCTCACCAATGATGCTGAGAAGAGATCTGACCCTGGGGTAAGACTGTCAAGGTTATCTATATAAGCTGAGACAGGTTATTCAAACTCTCTGAATCTCACTACCTGCATCTGGAAGTGGAGCTAGTAATAGTATTTACCATATACTATTTTATTAAAAATTAAATGCAATAATTTATGTAATGTGCTTATAAGATAGTATGGTTCCTAGTAAGTATTCAGCAATTGTTGGCTTTCATACTAATATCAGGTAATTTTACATTAATATAGGTGTCATAATTTCCTTTTCACAAATGCAAAAATAAAAATAAAAATCCCAGAGAAGTTCATAAACATGGTTAGCCTTACGTTACTAGAGAAACAACCTTTTTCCTCAAATTCTTCTAAAATATTTCATGTCCATTTATTGTATTTCTGAAACATGCCCATTTGTTCTAAATTTTTCTTCCCACACACTCCTTCTCCTTCTGGATCATCTCCTCTGAAATTTTCCTGAGTAGAGGGCTTTTTGTGGGTCATTTAAAGTTAGCCCATATCTCTTCTGGGAACAGAACAGCTGGAGAGGATTTCAGCTGTATCCATATGTGCATTCCAAAGGGTCAGAGAGATCTCTAAGGACTTTATTAGCTCAAAATGCCTGTCTATCAAAGTGGCAGGTCTTCCCAGAATTTTCCTACACCTCATCCATGGCCTCCAATGTCTCCTTGACACACTGTCTACTGGGAACTCATATTATTTAGTCTTGCAAATTTTTAATTAGCTATCTGAGGAGAGGGAGAGATGTGTTGTCAAGATATAAGAGGAAGATAAATTAGAGAAATACTGAGAATAAAAGTATAAGGAATAAATACAGGACATTGTAAATGTCAACTGGATTGAGTCAACAAGTGGGAATACAAATCAGAATGGTGGCAGAAACTATGAAAATTACTTGAAACTGTTTTTATTGGCTTTGTTGTGAAAATGTCTGCTTAGGCAGCTTAGATATTGTTAAAAATAGACATATTCACTGAGTCATCACAGGTATTCTTAAAGTGAATGCAGTATAAACAAAAGCATGAGTATAAAAGCATGATTTTGGAAATTAGAGAGACAGCGACTAAAATACTTGCCTTTTTTAAATATTCTGATTACTTGGACAAGTTAAAGCTTCTGAGTCTGATGTTCAAATCAAAAACAGTTAAGACTAAAATCTCCTCTTTAAGATTGTTGCCAGAAATGAGTAGATATCACTATGTAAAACTGATATAACAATATAATACTGTTTTAATAGTGCTGTATGAGTACTTACTCTGTGTTTAATACTTTATATTACAGTTTTGGGACACAGATGATGTTCATTAGGTAGTTGCTCTTTTTAGTTAAATACTACAACTTTAGCAGGGTAATTTTAGGAAACAAATACAGATTATATACCAGTTTCAACTCTTGCATATGCAACCCAATTATTTGAATTTCCATTGCTACTGCCTTAATTCAGGCCTTTATCAATCATTATCCAAATGACTGGTTGGCCTAGGTTCTATATCTCTTTAGGATTTTGTTCTTCCCATCCTCACCCCTGGTATGGTGAAGTCTTTAACAATGAAGAAACATTTTGTTAGTCTAAAAGATATTATAATATTAAGAGTAAATCAACATTCGCATGAAAAAAAAATTGTTTTGTTTTACATGTGTTCCTCCTGGAGGAATATCAGGATCTAGGCACAACAGGTTTTTCTGGCCCTGATAAACAGTTGTACAGGATAAACTGGGATTCTGAAGAAATAGAGATAGATACGGAATAAGAGAGAGAGAGATCAGTGAGAAAGTCGACTTCTGGCTTGCCTTCTGAGACTGACTCTGTGTTTCCTGAAAGGCGATTATCATTGGTTATAGACATGACTGCATTTTTTCTGGTAATATACTGGATTTGCACATAGTTGCAGACTTGTATGACATAAAGGCAGGCTGGTATTTGTCAGGTCTCCCTTTTGGGATTGTTAAACTCTGATGCAGTAAGTGATTTTCCTGAATCTAATTACAATTGTTAGAAACTATTATAATAATGATGCATAGGATGAGGTGTAGATTCAGCCTTAGAAAGTATGATCTCTGACTCTTTAGGAAAGAGGAATCTAAAAAAGCAGATATCTTAGCACTAGGACAGATGTAGTTATGTAGATTTTAAAAAAGGACTTTCTAACTAGATTTTAACTAGAAAGCCAGCCAACACTGTACCTTTTAGTTTGTTTATTAGGATGAGCCATAAAGTACATTTTCTGCATGACATATTTGGAGAGGGAGTCCATGATGAGTAATGCTAAGACTACAGACATTAAAGACATTCCAACGTCTCATTCCTGGGAAAAGAAATAAGTGACATGTAGGCAATGATAGAGCTAACGGAAGAATTCCAGTTAACTCTGGATTGTACCCCATTCACCAAGGGATCATTTGCTATCAGTGTTGGGAAGGAGATAGGATAAGCTAGCCAGACATTCTTTGATGTCATCCGATTGCAAAAGTCCAGAATTCTTACAGGGTGTATTAGCAGATACTTGGCTTTAGAGACTGAAATGAAGTGCTCCAGATACTATAAAACAAGAATGTTATGGAGACATTCAAGTCTTTCTCTTAGACTGTTGTAGACAGCTAAACATCATATTTGACTGCTCTAATGTAAGTTTTTGATGAAGTAGAAAACACCAAGAATGCTCTCTAAATCTGATTTGTTTTTAATTTTGTCGTCAGACTAAAGATAATTTTACCAAAAGCAATCGCAACAAAGGAAGCTAAAAAAAAACTAGTTAAACTTACAAAAGAAAGAGGGATAATAGGCTGCACGCCAGGCAGTTTCCTGTGTTACTGATAAAATCTTAAGTCCATTACTACTTCCATAATTGGGGATATACGAGTACTGCTAAGTGTAGTATGAGGATGTGGAGATATAACGGTAATACACAAGAAAGAGAAAATAATACCAGTAAAATAAATGTGATCTTCTTTCAAAGTCATGAGATTTCTGCTCTAAACATGAGAGATTATCCTTAATTCATTCATTTATTTGTTCAATGTCAAGAACTGTGAAGACTTTGATATTTTTACCCTACTTACCAACTACCAAGTTAGCCTGGATACTGCCAGGAGACATGAGACTTCTGAGTCAGAGACAAAGAACTTCATCACTCACAGCAACAATGGAAGCCAGAATATAAGCATTTTCTTGTGCCAGTTCCTCAAGCACAATTTTCAAAAGGCCATGTGAAGAGAGCCAGATGACACCTATCTATTTAGTAGGCTGCATTAAGAGAGGGAAACCTAAGTTTAGGGAACACAGATCTTTTATAAGGAATAGTAAAAATATTTGTTCTTTCTTTAGATGGAGACACCATCAATCTTGCCAGACTGTTTACCATGAAACCATCTTAGAAAAGACAATCTGAAAAAAAAAAAAAAATGAAATCAGTGATTCTGCTCATAAGTCATACAGAAACACAAAAGAACCATGGAGAATTTTTCCCTTTTAATACCCACCTCTTATTTCTACATTATCTTGTATTTTGGCAAATTTTCCTATGAGTACACCACTCTGTTGGCCATTCTAAGCAACAGAAGCAGGGAGAAAATTCAGGCTGCTCAGTTTGTCCCGTATGTATTGTTGATAGAAAGGTTACTATCAACAGGACTTCAAGTAACAGGATGAAGTAAACCTGTGGTATCACTTTCAACCTTATATACCAGGGTTCTAGAGCCAACCAACTCAACAACTCCTTTAAAGCACCAGGGTCTACCTGAGATGAAGAATGAATTTATTCTTATTTATTTATTTATTTATTTTTTCTGTATTGACCTTTCCTTCTGGCCTGAGGCACTAATCCAAGTGCAGTAGAATATATGTGAGATTGCACAGAAACTGTCTTGCTTTGCAAGAACAAAGTGTAGGTAATTCTTTCTTCCATAACAACTTTGGACAGTGAAGTGAGGTCTGAATATCTTTCAGGGCCAAAATAGTGTTACTGGTCACTTCAGACAAAATCAGGAGCAAATTTCATATTACCATTTCAAATTATATGACTTCCATTATAAGGATAATTGTATACAGATTTCACATAAATAAGTCACTTATCTCTGGAAAAATCCCCAAAGAGTTGCCTTATTTCGGGGAACTCTCCATAGTTATTTGAAAGCTACATGATATACTGATGGAATTTTGTTAAATACTTGAAGATATTTTATGGTAATTCATAAAAGGCAAGTTACCATGTGTTCAGAGGGTAGTCAAGTTAATGCCTGGCTTGTAAGCAGAAGTACAATCTCACAGATCTACATAGTATCCATAGAGAAAAGTATAATTACAAATTTTGTGCCCCACATGGGACTTATATCATGAGGGTCACAAGTTGATAGTGCCTTTGACGTGTCCTTCCAGCTGGCTGGCACATTTTAGAATTCCCAATTCAGTTCAAATAGAATGTTTCTTGAGGGTTTACCTGACACATCTTATAGTATTCTTATAGTATCTATACTATAAGAATATAGTATTGATTGTATATCTGTAGTATAAGATACTATAGTACAATAGTGTAAGATACTATAGTACAACTATATAGTATCTTATAATACAACTTATAGTATTTTGTCTGTGCCAACAGCAAGGTGGCATTCATCTACTATATGGAATAACTGAATAATATCTGTGGAAAGTGGAGTGCAAGAAACAACCCAAGGTGCTGACAGTTATTTTGCATGGGGAATGAAGGAACTAGGGCATCCTCTGCTGTTTTCTAGTTGACTTCACAGTGAATTTTAGGAAAGCAGCATTCAAATCATGGTCATATTTCCATGTGGTAGAGGATGAAAGACTCTGCCGTCACTTAAATTGAAAGCACTTTCCACAGTTTGGGAGAGGCATGCCAAGGAGTACTTTTTTTTTTTTTTTTTTTTTTTTCCCATCATGAGCAGCTCTTCAGGGTGAGTCTGAAAGACAGTTATCATTGATCTTCCTTTCTTCACCATAATTTCTGAACTATGAGATATTTCCTGGGTACTGAGTTTGTTCTTCTCTTTCCTTTGCTACAGAATTGCTGTGTATCGATTCTGGAGCTAAAAATTCACCTTTCCGCAATCACACTCTACTTGAACCCATAATTTTCAACCATAAGGACCAGGGACATAAGAGACAAAAACTACATCCGTATGTCTGCTATTTTGGTCGGCGTGGACAACAATACAGGGACTTAGTGAGTAATATATTGAGCAAACGGTCGTTATTGTTATGACACAGGAATATGCCAATCTAAGAAGAGTATGCAGGTGGTTGAATTACAGTAGAATTTAAATCCTTTGACTCTGTTTTAGCCAGTGTATTCCTTGGAGAGCACACCAGCCAGTCCAGCATGGTGATGACATTAGGGGAAAGAAAAGGTATCATGATCAGGAATAAACAGGGTAGAATGCCAACTATTCATAATAGGTCTATGTAATCCACTCTTTTTGTTCTGATGATTACCCAGGAAGTAGCCAAATGAGATAGCCACTTTCTGGGGGTAACCACTGAACTCTATTGCTAGAAGTTGGGGACTGAGAGATTTTGAGGGATATAGTCTCAGAATCATTTTGAATTGATTTTTTTAAGAAGGACATTCTAATTCTCAGCAAAACCTGATTTCTACAGATAGCATGGCATAAGGAGAGTCTATTGAAGTCTATCTTGATTATCAAGGTTTGATTATCTATGATTTCATGATAGAAGATATTCCATTGTCAGACTGTAAATATTTCTGGTTCTAAAAACTAAAAATGTAAGACTTTCGTTCCAAAGGCCACAATAATGTAGCCGCAGTGGGCTGATAGAATTTAAACCATAACACTGCAACCTAAAAATAGATCAATTGTGGTGGGATAGCACTGATAGCCTCAAGAAATGTTATCCCACTAGAGCTTTCCAGGAGTCATCAGAACTCAATGCAATGTAGCCTTCCTTGCCTCAAAAGCAATCAGAAAATGTGTGATTTATTGACAGACCCATTTAGCAATGGTAGCAATCTGAGTGGTGCAAGGTCAATCTCCAGCTCGATTACTATCTTATGAGTGAATTTAACATGAGCATCTACATGAAGGATCAAGATGTTTCTATAAGGGACAGCAATTTATTTCCACAGTTCAGTGCCCTAGAATCTGCCAATTTGTAGAAATGCATAAGCATCTAACATATAAATTCCTAATATAAATTTTGTTGTGAAATTGGTTATAAACTCAGTTATAAAATGAGTAAAAATGCTACATTAAATTGGTCCAATGGAGCAGCCCACAAGGTCCATTTAGCTTCTTTCCCTAGTGTGAACAAGGTCTAAACCTCATCAGCTGGATTTGGGCACTCTCACCTGCCAGGGAACCAGGCAGTATTATGACTTGGGCATCAGTATCCAATAAAACCACTGAAATTTGACTCTATTTCCTGAAATATAATACCACAGTATGCTGACATGGGTCTGAATAATGTTATTTCTCTTTCTCTTAAATAGATCTGAATGATGTTATTTCTCTTAGGAGCCTTGGCCCTATCTCTGATTATCTTTCTCATTGAAATGACTGAAGTTGTGGTGGGGGACAGAGGAGGATCAGGGGATGTACATAAACAAAGCAACCTTTTATCATAAAGTAAGTCTTCTCATCAGTTTCTACCAATGTGATGACAGCTTGGGATTCAAGTAAATGAATTTCCAATGTTTTTATTCTGCTCAAAGCTGTGTATCAGGTGATATGTGATGATTGACACCATCTATTTCAGCCTCGGGGGACATTTACCTTTCATCAAGATCTACTAGCAATCAAGGACTACTTATTGAAAAATTTCCATATGTGTCATATAGAGAAAGGTAACTCTGAAATGTAAATCATATTCTTCATTCATTCTAAAGAAATTAACACTATATTTGGGTAAGAAAAACAAAACAAAAAACACAAGTAACAACAACAACAAATAACAACTGGAAAGAGATTATTGTCAAAAAAAATGAAGCAAATAATCTGAAAGATACAATATTATGCTTTGTAGTAAACTGAACATGGTAGTTTCATAATACAACAAAAGCAAGTTTTCTTTATTTAATTACTATATATTAAGACAATAAAGACCATTTTGAACACAAGTAAGAAAAAATTTAATAGTTGACTACAGCAGAACAATGATTCAAGACTTCAGAAACTAACTTATACCTAATTAGTAGGAGAGAGTTTTATTTTAAAATGCATTTCCATACCCAAAATAGCTACTCATTAATATCTTCATGATAAATACCAAAGTAAGCAATGACCTCCACTGCTGTCAATATCAGTGAGTAGAAATACTGATAGTTTTCCTGTCATTTAAGCAAAACAGCAATCTCATCCTCTGTTAATTCTGTGAGTTACACACATAACAAACTTGTACATTGGAGGGCAATTGAACTAAATAACATAAGGTAGACAAAATTACAATGTTTTTCAAAATTAGGCAAAATATTGGCACTTAATTGAAATAATTTCAGAATATTTGAAGAATTAAAGAGACATACAAGTCAGCAAGGCACAGAACTACAACAATTGGCTAAAGAAAGCATAAGACAGCTAACATCATAAAGGACAACAATTTTAAGTCAAGGTCCATCAAAGCCAATGAACTCATGCCAAAATTAGGTACATGTATGCAATAAATATATTAAGTCAATTATTTCTGAAAAGTAAAAAATAATCAGTATTAACTAGAATATTAAGAGAAAAAAATTGGAGAAAGCATGGCTCAAGAATGGTAGAATGTAGATAAAATCATAGGATAAAGGATTATTTTGAAAACATGCTTTTTATTATTTTTAATTTATATACAATAGATGTATACATTTTTGGTGTTCATGTAAATATTTTGATATAGTCATACAATGTGTAATGGTCTAATCAGGGTAATTGAGATATCTAGTAAATTAAACATTTATCTTTTCTTTATGCTGGGAACACTTGGATTACTATCTTTCAGCTATTTTGAGATGTAAAAATAATTACTATTTACTATAGTTATAATTATCTAAATTATTACAAATTTATCAAACACTAGGTCTTACTTCTCTCAGTCTGTATATTTGTATCCATTAATAAACGTCTTTTCATTTCTCCCTCCCCTATCCTTCCCTGCCTCTAGTAACCACCAATCTACTCTCTATTTTCACAAGACTCAACTTTTTAGCTCTCACATATGAGTTAGAACATGCAATATTTATCTCTCTGTCCCTGACCTATTTCATTTAACATAATGACTTCCAGTTCCAACCATGTTGCTGCAAATGACAAGATTTCAATCTTTTTTATGGTTGAATAATATTCCATTGTGTATATATAGATATATTTTATTTTATTTTATTCATTTTATTTATTCATTCATCCACTGGTGGACACTTTAGTTGATTCCATAAATCTTGGCTATTGTGAATAGTACTGTAATAAGCAAGAGAATGCAGACAATCTCTTCAAATATATTGCATTCCTTTGTATTTTTAAAAGAATTAACTGCATGTACATATAAAACAAGTGAGGGATTAGCTTGACAAGGAAAATATATGTAGTTACAATGGTATTGATCTTGCAAAGTCTTTGGTGTCATTTGCTATTTTTTACTAAAATGTTATGAAAGAGACATTAGTAGAGTTATTCCAGTAACAAAATGCAAGATGGACTGATATACAGACAGCCCGAATCAAAGAAGGTGAATGAATAAGACTCATGCAGTAATACACAAAGAAATGAAGCAAAGGCAGAAGAAGGGAAAGAAAGGGCAAATGTCAAGGACACCCCAAGTGAAGAAATTATTCACTGAACACAACTGACAAAAAGAGGAGATTTAGTGAATGAAAGAGAAGGAAGAATCATAGATACTTTAAAAAATGCTATATTTGTTAAAATATAAAAATAAAAACACCATAACTAGAACAAAGAGGAAGGTGTATAATAATTGGTCATTTAACCAACTGAGGTTTTTACTAGCTGATTAGATAATGTAGGACTAAATTCTAAATTTGGGACTTCTCATTTTTTACAAAATATCGAGTGAAGATCACACTAAGGTAAAATGAAAAAAAAAACCTTAAGTTCTTGAAATATTTTGGTATCTTGTTATAGCTGAACTACCGTTGTGTTCAAACACCACAAATAACTGATGAGATGTAAACTTTTTATAAATTAAAATTCTTAAGACTAAATTCTTAGGGACTACGTACTTAGGAGCTTTCTTAAAAAACAAAAACAAACAAACAAAAAAAACCCTGAACATAGTAATTACTGTTTTGCTTACTTTCAAAAACACCAAATAGTATCCAAATTCTTAAAGTATGTACTGGAGTATTGCCCAGTCCATTACTGGTATCTACAAACTATGTTGATGATCTCTTTTCCTGTTTAAAATTGCAGCCTACAAGATAGGCTGAAAGAAAAGATTACTCTATTTATTTATTTGAACAAATGATGCTATAGGAATAACACATATTGAAATAAATTTTACAAACAGCCAGGCACAGTGGCTTATGCCTCTAATCCTAGCATTCTGAGAGGCTAAGGCAGGAGGATCACTTGAATCCAGGAACTGGAGATAGTCCTGATCAACAGGCAAGACCCTGTCTCTACAATAAAACATAAATAAATAAATAAATAGCCTGGCATGGTGGCATGGGCCTGTTGTTCCAACTATTAGAGAGGCTGAGGTGGAGGGATTGCTTGAGCCCATGAAGTCCAATGTGCAGAGAGCCCTGTTTGCAACACTGCACTCCAGCTTGGCTAACAGAGAACCTGTCTAAAAAAATTGCAAACAAAAACAAAACAAAAACAAGAGAAAAACGAACAGAAATTTATATGTAATTTAACATGTATATTTTATACTTTCATGTATATATAAAATATTTTATATATACATACTCAGGTATTTATACTCTCATGTATATATACATGAAGTATGTATATATAAAATATACATACATGAAGTATGTAGAAACAAAATATTTTATATATACATGGGAGTATATATAAAATATATAATGAGTAGTTCTCAAAGAGGTGACTCACCTCTTTGGTGAATTTCAGATTATATGGCACCTTCTTCTTCTAAATAAATTCTTAGAGAAGTGGTAAAACAAAAAAAGACTTTAAGTTGTTATGGGCAGCAACTTGGGGTAAGGTGAATCAATGGCAGGTAAAGGCTAGTTATCTTGTTAAAATTTGGGAACATAGATTCTTCTCGTACCTTCTCCAGGCTGATAGGGTCCAAAGTTGTCTTCAGTGGTTAACATTTGTGAGTGGGTTTGGGGAGGGCAAGGTAACATTTTTCTTTATAAGTCTTTGTCGTGCTTTTAGGCAAGTAGATGGAGGGCAATGAGCTCTCCTGCAACTGCTTCTTCTTTATTATCTTCAGCTCAGTAATCTCTCATATTTTGGAGTGGCATCTTCTCATCTCCCACATAGGAAATTTTAGATAGATTACAATCAATTTGGATTTTACAGTGAAAATCATGCTCCAGTTTTATTTAATGCATTTCTAAGAATGAATTTTGCTAGAGTATTATTATCTTCTGCAAGTTAAACACATTTTTAGTTTTCCAGTTTTTACATTAGAAAAGATCCCGCTAAATGAGAATTCATTTAGTCTTGCTACTCAGTGTGGTTCAGAGACCAGCAGAATTTGCATCACTCAGGGACTTGTTCGAAAAGTTGAATCTCAGGTCCACCCCAAGTTACTGAATCAGAATCTGCTTTTTCAACAAGATCACTGTTTTTTTCCTATGTCCAGTAAAGTTGAAAAAGTACTAAATTTGCTTTACATTAACTGATCCACCCAGTTTAGATTTGCAGGTAATGTTCCGCCCTGAAGAGGGGTTGTTTTACCCCAATGGGTCCTTTACCTGCCTGTTGCCATTGAGCCAATAGAAAGAGAGGAGGTTCTGTTAAGCAGAGCAGAAACTTTATTTGTTGTTCAAAGAGTAGAGAAGGTAAGCTTCCCATTCACCTTCTTCCCAGGTGTGTGGAGAAGGGGGATTTTTAAGGTCTCTTAGAGCATAGAGGTGGAGACTAAGGATGGAAATTCCTGGAAAGAGGTGGGACTTTCCAGAGAAAACTAGAATGTGTGCAGTCTTGTGCTTTCTTTTGCACTGGGCACTTACTATATGTGCCTAGCAAAGGGCATTTCTCCCCACTGGGCAGAGATTTTAATATGATAAGGAAATGAGGATTCAGGTCTGTCTGAGTAGCACTGCAAAGCTGAGTTTTTATCTCGTGGCTTGTTTGTGGCTACTGGCATCCTGCCTGACTTTTGTTTCTGTAAGCAAGCACAACTGAGACCACAGGTTACTTTCATAGGTTCTGGGACTCTTTAAAAGAATCAAGGTCATGCTACGGTGACAGTAACTTATTGACTCCCAAAGATTCATTATGATTCAAATTTTAAGGATTCATTAGAATGGTACTAAAGAATTTTATTTAATGCTAAGGAAAATGAAATCAATGTTACTGGAAACCACTTATGTATCTGATATTATTATCCATTTCCAAATCTATTAACTCATTTCACACTTAAAATATCTCTAAGTGCCACTGATTCCATGTAACTAGATGTGAAAGCTAACCTGAGGCTAAGATTTGTTCAATAAATACTGCACATCCCTTGTCTGCAAGTCCCTGAGAATAAAGTGCACACGGCTTCTATTGTTACAAAATACGCAATATTTTGTAATTAGACGAAGGCCAGGCAAGTACAGGGTAGTGTTAAAGTTTCTAAGAGGGAAACCTAAATTGTCAGAGGGGGTTAGAAAAAAATATATATATCTATTTGGAAAAAGCATTTTAACTCATTGCTGAAGAACACATTTTTATAAAGTTGGCTCTGAAAAAGGCTAGTGTGTCTTGGAGTTTCGCAAGGGGAACTAAGCAGCAGTTGAAGCTGGAGCATTTCAGGAATCCTGCAGAACTTCATAGAATAAGGTGCGGATGTTGGACCTTATCCAAAAGTCAAAGGAAGCCACTGGAGGGTTTGAAGCCAGGAAGTGACAGGCCCTGATCCACGTTTGGAAAGGCTCTCACTCAGATCCATGCAAAGCCCTGCGGGCGGGTGGGCTTATTGGGGCCACTCCCCTCGGCTGCCTTTCTCCACCCCAGTCACCGCCTCCTGCTTCTCAGCTTAGCCATCTGAGGGGGGTGGGAACCGTGTAATAGGGGCGGGGGGAAGAAAAACGTTCTTAAAAAAATATTAAAAAGAAAACATCCCACTTGGCAGCGAGTGCGCGGGAAGTTCAGCGAGCGAGTTCCGGGCTTCCCGCCCGCCCGCAGAAGACCGCCGGTGAGCCCCCAGCCTCCGCCTGACCCTCCGCTCCGCCGTGTCCGTCAGTCAGTCGGTCTGTCAGCTTCCCCTTCCCCCACGCCTCCTTTTTCGGGGCGCCGCGCGGGTCGGGAGGTCGGAGGGGCCCCCTAGGTATTCAGGACGCCCTTGGTCCGCGTCGCTCCCGGCAGCGCTTCGGCGGCGGCGCCTGCAGAACCCGGTACCTGGCAGGTTCGGGTCTCTGCTGCGCGGAACCTCGCTGTCCATACTCCACGGCCGGGGCCTCTGACGCCTCCGCTTGTGGAGTTCTTCCCTGAGCGGCTGTAACTTTAAACCACTCTGAGCGAGGCCTATTTTTATTCAGAAACCAGCGGCCAGGGCGTCTGTGGAGAATGCTCAGATGGAGGGCCAGCCCGCCACTTGAAGTTTTCTCACAAATCTGAGGGAAAAGAATGTCTTGTCCTAATAGCCTCTCTTTGCGATTTCACAGCTCTGTTGCCCCTTCGTAGCCAGATCGGTGGCCGTGGGGACCTTTGGATAAGGGTGTTGCCTGAGCTGGGGGAGCTGTGTCTGAACTCCATTGCTTGGTCTTTGTGTGGTGATCCCGAGGCCTCCACACTTGAGCCGGGCCAAAGCTGTGGCCTACTACCCCTCACAGGGATTGCTCCAAGAGTTCCAGGGGACAGGCTCACAGTGGCAAGGACAAGGAGATGAGTGTAGCAGCCAAGTACCGCATGGCCTCCCTGTATGTGGGTGACTTGCATGCAGATGTCACCGAGGACCTGCTGTTCAGGAAGTTCAGCGCCGCGGGGCCCGTGCTGTCCATCCGCATCTGCAGGGACCAGGTCACCCGCCGCTCTCTGGGCTATGCCTACGTGAACTTCTTGCAGCTGACTGATGCCCAGAAGGCGCTGGACACAATGAACTTTGACATCATAAAAGGCAAATCCATCCGTCTCATGTGGTCTCAGCGTGATGCCTACTTGAGGAGATCTGGAATTGGGAACGTGTTCATCAAGAATCTGGACAAATCTATCGATAACAAAACCCTTTATGAACATTTTTCAGGTTTTGGAAAGATTCTTTCCTCCAAGGTGATGAGTGATGATCAAGGTTCCAAGGGCTATGCATTTGTGCACTTTCAGAACCAGAGTGCTGCAGACAGGGCCATTGAGGAGATGAATGGAAAACTACTCAAGAGCTGCAAGGTATTTGTTGGCAGATTCAAAAACCGAAAAGATCGTGAAGCTGAACTCAGAAGCAAAGCCAGCGAATTCACCAATATTTACATCAAAAACTTTGGAGGCGACATGGATGATGAGAGATTGAAGGACGTTTTCAGCAAATATGGCAAAACTCTGAGTGTTAAGGTGATGACAGATTCCAGTGGGAAATCCAAAGGCTTTGGCTTTGTGAGTTTCGATAGCCATGAGGCTGCCAAGAAAGCTGTTGAAGAAATGAATGGAAGGGACATAAATGGGCAGCTGATTTTTGTAGGCCGGGCGCAAAAGAAAGTAGAGCGACAGGCTGAGTTAAAGCAAATGTTTGAGCAGCTGAAAAGGGAACGAATTCGTGGGTACCAGGGAGTAAAGCTCTATGTTAAGAACCTTGATGACACCATTGATGATGAAAAACTACGAAACGAATTTTCTTCATTTGGATCAATTATTAGAGTTAAGGTAATGCAGCAAGAGGGCCAGAGCAAAGGGTTTGGCTTCATCTGCTTCTCCTCTCTAGAGGATGCTACTAAAGCAATGATAGAGATGAATGGCTGCTTCTTGGGCTCCAAACCTATTAGCATTGCCTTGGCCCAGAGTTATTAGGAAAGATAAACATACCTTCCCAGTTAGCATCTGCAACAGTTGGGGAAATGATAGTGATCTCTGCCTGAACTGACCTCAGTAAATTTCATATTCCACATGATGGGTGCTTAGTTTAGTGAATTTTATGATGAAACGTTTTTTATACAAACCCATTTTTTTCTTTTGTGGAAAAATAAATGGAGCTTAGTTCATTTTACAGAGGCACATTTTCTAATTTTAATATTGCATATTTTTCTTATTTTGATGTTGTGTTCATAGCAATAAGTATAAATAGAAATATCTTTATTACATTTGAACCAAATGAAATAAGGTAATTATTTGAATTTATTGCATATTTTATTTTAGTAATATTGCTAGCTTTAATTTCTTCTATGAAAATATGCTCAAAATAGTTCTTACACCTAAAGATTCCAAAGTATTTTTACTGACAGAAATTTTCTAATTTTTCATCCAAGTTTTGAGAAATCAGACTTTTAGAAATTTATAGTATGAATTTAAAGATCTAATTTCATTTTGAATAAATGCTTAAAGTACTCAGATATAGTTGAATTTATTTTAAATTTATATCCTGACATGCTTGTTTTTCGGATGGTTTAAATTAAGATGATGGAGGTTTTTAATGTTGCCTAAAAACTGGCTTTATTTGTTTTGTTCTTTCCATTAGTTGACTATAATTCAGGTACTTTCTTGTTAATCTAAATTGTAACTTGCACTGTAAAACCTTAACTTCTACATTCCTTAAGTTATATATCTGTATCAACTCAGGTGATCCAAAGTTGGCCTGGTCTTAAATCTCTTCATACCTATACGGCTTAATATTTTCCCTTACATTTTTACCAGATGCTATTATTATGAAAGTCATGTATACAGATTGTAGAAATTCTGTTTAAAAACTTTTAAAATCTGTTTTATATCGTTTTGTGTAGTGATAGTCTCTTAGGGTTCAGAAAAGTAAGTTCCTCTATTTTTATAAACTCACCTCTCCTTTTATTAGACTATGGCAGCTATGTAACCCATTAAGGTTCACTTTTAGCCTTCATTGATCAGAAAGTCACTGGCTGATTTTCTGATAAAATGAAGTTACATCACTTATTCTGTTTTCTAGCATAATTTTTAGTTTAGGACCATTCCCCTATTTCCCTTTCTCTCCTGCCTTTCATCTATATTCCTCAGCTTTTTAAAATACTTTCTAAAGGATTTTTTTTTTTTTTATGTTGGCTTTTAATATGTGCTGCTGCAAATCCATTTGGAAATCTTGGCAAGAGTTTTTTATTTACATTTAAATAATTGCTTTACAAATTCTGATTCATACCAAAGGTACCTAGCAAGCAAGTGCTTTTGTTTTTACTGTTTTTATATTTTTACTTGGCTTAGTTGTTTCTTATAACTATTATTCACATCCTCTATTTCATATATTACTAATATAAAAGAAATACTAAAATATTTTTTGGCAATACCTCAGCTTATGAATGAGAAAAATTTGTTACCTTTTATTTTTATAGAAATTATGCGTATATTCTTTGCACATTTTCTAAAATAAAAATATTTTAGGCCATAAAAAGATTGCATATAATTGTATTATGCAAACCAATTCCCTATTATAATTTGTTACATATTTTTCTATTTTTGTTCTCTCTCTACATATATACATACACCTAGGTAATTTACGAAAAATAGGATAATATTACCAATGTTGTTTGAAATTGTTTTCTTAATTAAACAATATGATATGGTCAACTTCTATGCTCACAATAATCATTTGTGTTATAATCTGAGTGATTTTTATGTTTTGTTCAATGACTGTACCAAAATATAACTGATTTCTTATTGATAAACTTATATGTTGCTAGATAATTTCTTCCTTTTTTCTTTCTTCCTCTATCATAAATAACTTAGAGATTAACATCCTTGCAAACTTGTATATGCAAATATGTCTGTTTTCTTAAGAAAATGTTTAGAAGTGGAATTAATGGCTAAAAAAGAATCAGTTTTAAAAAGTAATTTTGATAAATATTGCTTAAATGCTGTCCAGAATACTTGGGGCACTTACATTTCCATTGTCATTGTAGGAGAATGCCTGTTTCCATATGCTCCAAGAAACAAGGGTTTTTTAAAAAAGCTATTGGTCAATTCAACATGATATATAAAACAAACCATTTTGTCATTGCTTTATTTCACTTTTGTAAATTACAAAAATTAAACAGCATTTGTGTACTCACTGACCATTTGTATTTTCATACTTATGAGTTAATGTCTCATGATCATAATTTATTTTCTTGTTGGAGTGTTTTTTATTTACATGGATTTTTAGATTTCTTTGCATATTACGACAACATTTTAGACTTTTTCCCCTGATATTTCATTTTCTTTACAGTCTTGAAGGTTATTCAAAATTAAATGTTAAGCTGGAAAGTTTCAGTATTTTACTTAAATGACTTTGATGTCATGCTTCAAAATATTTTGAACACTTTAAATATATACATTCACACAAATATATATACATCCACACAATTTATCTGTATTGTGTTTATGACTTTCAGAATTTCGTATTCTCCATGCTTCTAACTAAAATTTTGGTGCATAAAAAGTATCTTATATAAAACCTATAGTAAATCTTTAAAAAATGTGCTTTTCCATCTTTAATAACGTATGTTTTGGTAAATACCTGATTCAGAGAGCCAATGAATTAGAGTCGGCATATGAGTTTCACATAGATTCTTATACTAAGTAAGTATTTACCAAAACATATAATAGAAGCAGAAAGTTGTTAAAAAGGTTTACCAGACAAGAAGACTGGAAAGTGTATTAAGTGTGCCTGACCTTGACATCTTATTCTGTATAATCTAGTCTCCATCTTAATTCAGAAAAGCTAATCTGTAAAACTGTTCAAATATTTGAACAATATTTGATAATGCTTACATATATTTTCAAGATAATATCAGGAAACAGAGTTCTGTCATCTATATAAGGAATTAATAGGACATAACATCAGATGTCTAGATGAATTATAGCTGTGCCTAATTACACAATAATCTGCCTTCTTAGTAGAAATTGCTTATTTCCAGCATTTACTGTAAAAAAGTGACTAAGTCGGTTTACAAAAATATACAATCCTATGGATTTCTTTAATTCATTTAAATTTTGTTCATTCTAATTCTTTTTGGTGTGTGATAATAGCAAGTTATCTTAGTGGAAAATACAGATTCATTCATTAAAGAATATTAAATCTTTTGTGCCCAAGTGCCTTAATAAATAAGTAGAATCTTAACTTTTCTGATAAGCATTCCAGTAAAAACTAATGTACATAGATATGCCTTGAGCCACTGTTTCTACTTTCATCTTTCTCTCCACACATATTGCCATGTCTGCTGTGTAGTTGCCTGCTTATGTGTACAGCCATTTCAATAAATATATTATTTTAACATTTTGTCTTTTCAATTTCAAATAGGAATTTATAGTTGGTAAAAATAAAAATTTTAAAGTGATTTAATATTGTCATTTTCATGTTCTCAATAGTGTTATAGATCCCCTGAGAAAATGTCAAATAAAATATAATATTTCAGAGGTGAAAGCATGTTTGAAAATGATTTTTATTTATTATAAAGTGTTTCTGATTTTCCAAAGATCAGTTATCTTAAGAGTGAACTGAAAATTGCTTGTATTTTTTAGTGAAGATACTTGTATTTCAGATTTTCAAGGACAATTTCTTTATGAACTAGTATTTCTTTTTTAAGTTACTCATAATTATGAGCTCACAATTGAAAACAAAACACTAATATACATCAAGTTTTAATGAGGAATAATTAACTATTTTAAAGACATTTATGAATTTATTGTTAAATTCAACTAACCTGTCAGGTGCTTAGAATTGGCTTATTCATAGTACGTTTGGAAATATGCCCCATAATATAATTTAAAAAATAGATATAATAAAACAATAGAGGAAAAATATAGTTTTAAAAACTCTACACTTTCAAAAGTAGAACAGATTAAATACCCTCAGGATACTTTTGACATATATATATCTCCCAAGTGTATGTGTACTCAAGTCCGAGTTACACATACACTTGGATTTGAATTTGGTAAAGTCAGAGTATTTTGCAGGTTTGCCCAGAGGAAATATGTATAATTCAGTGTTGGTTTTGTCTCATCGTCTTGTCATATTTTAGAGTTCACAGAATGTTCTGAACTAAATTGTAGTTGCCCTGAATGAAACAATTGAATCCAAATGAGAAGGAAATGCATCTTCTTAGTAGCGTTCTTAACTGTAGTAGAGAAAACACCTTAACTTCTGAGAGAGATTCATAATTTGTACAATGATATTTCATCAGATTTTATTAACCCATTTATAATTACATCATCTTATATATTTAAAAAATCCTTATTTTGAAGTTTTGCCAAACTCTAATAGCACATTTGAGTTGCAAAGGCAATATCACTGAAGTGGCAGATATAATTATTGTTTTTATTTTTGCATTCAGTGAACACCAGTCATAATTCATTTTTTGTTTGTTTTTACAATCAGTATCTCTAGAGGAATTTTCTTATTTCAGGAAGCCACGTCTAATGGTCTTGTAGGGCATCACAATTTTGATTTACATTTAATTTTATCTTTGTACATGTGCTAGTAGCAGCCAATATTAATTCCTTGAAGTTAAAGTAAGCCTTTATAATAGTAGTTCCAGCAAATCTTTGTTAATCAAAGACATGCCTCAATTTGAATGCAAGCCAAATCTTAGAATTATAACTAGATTGTTTTGACACATTATTATTTTACTGAATTACCATAGGAACCATTAGAAACCTAGTATTATTCACCACTCTAGTCACTAACATTTTATATATAGTTTGTATACTAATGATATTTATATTGTATACATTGCAATTGTCAAAAGGCCATCAGTTATATGATACTCCAATTTTTAATATTTATTTTGATTTTAACTAAAAAGATATTGGTAAATGCCAATTTGATCATATCATTCTTCTCCTTAAAAGCCTTTCATGGCCTTCCATTACTCTTAAAATTGGGTATAAATCTTTACTGTGTCCTAGGAGGCCTTGCATTCTCTGGTCCTTGTGTATTCTTTAAATCTTTTCTTGTGCTACTATTTCCCTTTATCAATATACTGGAAATTAATTGGTCTTGTTTCAACTCCTTTAAAACTGTCAGGCTAGTTCCTACCTCACTAAAAGCTTTAACCTTTTAACAGATAGAAGACTGTGTATTGTACAGGTGGAACAAATCTTCCAACTGATTTATGAAAAAATATATGGTGAAATCATTTAATTATCTCCTAGAAAAAAAGGTATTTATAGGTATAGGTAGCCAGGAATAGGTTTTTGTTTCAGAATTCTCAGTGTAAGTTTTATTGGTTCTGTTTATGTGACATTCTTTTTCTTAACCAATGACTGTAGCCAAGGTAATGAGACTTGCTGATTAACTGGGGTTAGGTAACATATTCAAACGCTGAGCAAAAATATCCTTGATGAAGAAAGGTAGAGGTTGTTTTTCAAGGAAAAATCAAGATATGAGTGCCGGAAAAAGTGAATTGCTGTAGAATGAACCTTCCCCCCCACCAGAATCTACAATAGATGAATATTACAGATAAACTATTCCCAGTGCCTGGAATACTCTCCCTTAATTTTAATCTGACTGACTCTTGCTTATCTATTTTCAAGCCCAGTTTTTTGAACTCTCAGTAATCCTTTTTTTTTTTTTTTTTTTTAGTAGCTGGCTCATTAATTAATCCTCATTTATCAGTTGAAAAACTTATTACACATAATTACCTACTCTTTTCTCTTTCTCAATACATGTGACTACACAGCTAACCCAATATATGGCCTGAAAAGTTCTGTCTTTTTCAGGTTTCTTTCACTATACAGGTGACTATAAAAGCATGAAATTCCGACTTAAGTTCAGGAAGTGATAGAAGAACATTCTTAAGTTTCAAGATCTAAGCCACAGTTTTTATCCATGTTTTTTAATTCTCTAAAATATATTTTACTGAATATTTATATGGATATAACTAACTACTTTTTTTTCTATCAGTCTAATGTTCTAATGTTTCTTTTATACATCTCTCTAGGGACCTTCGTGGAGAGACCAGGTGTTTGGGCGAGATGTAGATATTCTTATGCTTCTGGACTTGCTAATATCAGAAGCCATCCAAACCAGACTAGATTAAATATTGATGCCCAGCATGGACTTGGGCTCATATACACAGTCTAGAATTTGGGAGCCAAATCGAAATATGTAAATAATCTTCTTTTCAAAATGGAAATATTTTTCTTTTCTCTTTTCTTTCTCTCAAGGGACAGGAAAGTCTCCCTATAAGATGTTAACCTACAAAAACTATGATACCTTTTTTCAAAATTACATCACATATGAAAGTGTTACAGGGAGAAAAAGAGTAAGTCTCTTGGAAAAGCCAGGAAGGATCACCTTCAAATATTTATATTTTAAAATAATATATATTATTTTAAGTAATAGCTCATTCACATTTCTGCTTTTTCATATTTTAGGATATAGGATGGGTATATTTATTTGTGGGATATCTGATCTTATTCTAGAAGGACCGTTTGAAAGAAACTCTGTTGCATAATAAAAAGAAAAGTAAAGTAAGTTTCAACTCTTTAAGAAGACGAAGTAGGGGGTAGGGAGGAATATTCAGTAGAAAATCTCTGCTTCTTACTGAATCTTTTATCGGGTATTGGCTTACGAAGTGCATACACTATGGCAGCACAAAAATAAATAACTATAGGCAAAAAAAAAGTTGGGCAAATCAACATATTGATGAGGGACATTCATTTAGGTAATTTTTATTATGTAGAACTTATGTTAAAGAAGTAATATCCGCAATAGAAAATTGCAGAAATTTTAAGCATGTAACTTAATGATTTAAAGTGTGTATTTTTTGTAACTACCACTCAAGCCAAGAAATAGAACATTACCTGTACCCCTCCAACTCTCTCCCAATCACTTGTCTGTCTCACTTATTCAAATATAAACTCTATCTTGACTTCAAACTCTAAAGTTTAATCTTGATTACCTTAAATTTTATTCAAATTGATTCATAAAGCATGAATCCTCTTGTGTCACATACTTTTACTCAGCATATTTTAGTGAGATTCATTTCATACCACTGAGTTTAGTAGTAGTGTGCTGATTGTCATCGTCATATTCTTCTGTTGTGAGACTGTATGACAAATTATTTATTCTTTCATCATGAATAAACATTTGCGTTGCTTTTGTGTTAGAACAATAACAAGTAATGCCACTATAAAAATTATCATAGATGTCTTTCTTTTTGACTGAGATATAATTCAGATAGTATAAATTTAACATTTTCAGGTATAAATTTACTGATTTTTAGTGTATTCACAAGATTGTACAAAATCACCACTATCTAATTTTGGTACATTTCCATCACATCACAACAAAACCTCAGGCCAAGTAGCAGTCACTTCCCAGTCTCCTCTCCCGACAGCCTCTGGCAACCGTAATATAGTCTGTGTCTCTAGGAATTTGTATATTCTAGACCTTTCATATGTACATACATATAGTATAAATAGTATTATATAATATATGATCTTTTGTTTCTGCCTTCTTTCACTTAATTTTTTAAAGTTTCATCCATGTTGGAGCGTGTATCAGTACTTCATTTCTCTTTGTGACTGTATAATATTCATTTGTGTGAATAAACCACATTTTGTTTATTCATATAGCATTTGATGGACATTTGGAATGTTTCTACTCTGGCTATAATGAATAACACTACTATGAACATTCAAGTACAGGATTTTATATGAATAAATGTTTTCAGTTCTCTTGGTTATATTATTAAGCAAAGACAGTTTCTTATTGTCATTATCAATTTTATTCATCTTTTCAAAAAACCAACTTTTGGCTTCATTCACTTTTTCTATTGTTTTTCTATTCTTAATTTTGTTTATTTCTGATGTAATCTTTACCATTTCCTTTTTTTTTTTTTTTTTTTTTTTTTTTTTTTTTTTTTTTGCTTGATTTAGGTTTCTGTACTTTTTTATTTGTATTTTCTTAAGATGAGAAGTTAGGATACTGATTTGAAATTTTTACTTTTTAAAAATATAGATATTCACAGCTATACATGCCCTTCAGCACGGCTTTAGGGGCAACCAATATGTTGGTGTGTTCTGTTTTCGTTTTCATTGATCTTAAACTGCTTTAGTATGTGTTTTGTTTTCATTGAAACCAAAGTATTTTCTAATTTCCCTTTTGATTTCTTCTTTGACTCATTGATGATTTAGGAGTTTGTTTTTAACTTCTATATATTTGTATATTTCCCAAATTATTTCCTGATATTAATTTATAATATCATTCCATTGTGGCTGGTGAACATACATTTTATTACTTTAATCCTTTTTTTAACATTTATTTAGACATTATAGCTAACGTGGCATATTCTGAGGAGTGTTTCATGTGTACTTGAAAAGAACTGTGCATTCTGCTGTTATTGGCTGGAGTACTGTATAAATATGTGTTACGTGCAGTTGGTGTATACTATTGTTCCAGTCACATATTTCCTTTTTAATTTTCTGTCTGGTTGAAGCATATGGAATAAGCAAGCACAATATCAGTTAAGATATAGAGTAGGACAAATGGACCCAATTGGCATATATAGAATCAAGAGAAAACAACTGCAGAACACGTTAGTTTTATGTATAAGTGGAATATTTTCAATCATGTACCCAATAATGAGCCATAAACATAGCCACAATACATTTCAAGAGACGAATATCATACTGAATGTTTCTACTGTCAATTATGCAATTCAACTAAGGATCAAGAAGAAAATATAAGTAGAAAATCCTTACATATTCAGAAATTAAGAGATACACTATGAAAGCACAATGGACATGTAAAATATTTTAAATTGAGGCTGGGTGCAGAGCCTCATGCCTGTAATCCCAGCACCTTTGGAGGTCGAGGTGGGCATATCACCTGAGGTCAGGCGTAAGACACCAGCTTGGCCAATGTGGAGAAGCCCCGTCTCTACTAAAAATATGAAAATTAGCTGGGCATGGTGAGGTGTGCCTGTAATTGCAGCTACTGGGGAGGCTGAGGCAAGATAAGGGCTTGAACTCGGGAGGCAGAGGTTGCAGTGAGCCAAGATCGCACCACACCACTCCAGTTTGGGTAACAGAGAAAGACTCTGTCTCCATATATGTGTGTGTGTGTGTGTGTGTGTGTGTGTGTGTGTGTATATATATATATATGTACATATGAATTGAGTATTGTACAATGATTATATAAACTATCCAAACTTATGAGAAGTATTATAGTCATGCTTTGTGGTTTATTTGTAGTCATAAAAATATATATATTAGAAAAGAAAATGTTGAAGAAATGAGCTAAGTGTTCATCTCCAGAAATTGGGAAAAGGACAGGAATTAGAATAAAGTAAAAGAAAATTAAGAATAAAAATTAAAGAAATAGAAAAAATAAAGCCCCAAACCACCCAAGAACTGAAGGGTGCCTATAGAAGTCTGTTAAAAACATGAGAGATTCTACTTTGTAAATTGCTTCAAAGTTACCACATTATTCTAACAACAACTAAAAAACTTAACAGACTGAAAAATCGACAACTCTTAGATATGTCAGAGAAGTATGTGTCAGGGCAAACCACTGTCTCCAAAATTAGAGAGGCAGATAGACAGATAAAGAGAATCACAATTTAGCATAACAGAGGCTCACAAGCAGAAATTTGTATAGTAACCAGTACTCAAGTAGGAAAATATAAACTGTAATGGTATTGCTGATGGCTTAATGTAGATAAGCCTGAGAGATCAAAACTGCAGGCAGACACATTCCTTGGGGGTTCCCACACTTTTGTGAGTTTTACTTCCAGGAGCTTTCCCAGGAGCTGTCCCAGTTTCTCACAGTGAAGAACAGAGTAAAATTATTTTATGGTTCTTACCGGGTAAGAGGAAGATGGTATTTTGTTATACTTAATAAGGCCTACCCTCAAGAGAAACTATTTTCCCAGAGCCTAACCTAGAAGGTTTTGTTAGACCTTGACCAAATCAGGGGAAGGTAAATACACAATTCAGTCAACTCTAGTTATTCCTTATGAAGGAAGGCCTTGAAAAAATGAAAACAAAACCAACAAAAACAAAAATGAAAGCGTTTATGAAATTCACAGTGCAAAGGCGCAGACTCACTAAAAGACTGAAATCTAATCATAAGACTACAGAATGCTTCCCTTCCACCCACATCTTACCACTTACATTACTAAAGACCTAGGTACCACAGTTCTTTTCACCACCTGTGTGTAAAAGGAATACACACACATACACACACACACGGTATATATGTGAATGTATATACATATGGTAAAAGAAACTATATACATACACACATACCATTTATACTATGTATATATGTTTGTACACATATGTGTACCATGTATATATGTATGTATACATGTATACCATATATACCATGTATATGTGTGTGTACAGTTCCTTTTACTGTGTGTGTATACACACACACACACACATCTGCCTGTCAACAAAAAAGGTATATATTTGCCTGTCAACAAAATTGTAAAATATACTAAATGACAAAATACAATTTGAAGAGATAGAGCAAGCATCATAACAAGACTCAAATATGACAGCGATGTTGGTATTATCAAATCATGAATTTAAACAACTTCAGTTAATATGTTAAGAGCTCTAATGGAAAAAGTAGAAAATATGCAAGAATAGATGGACAATGTATGCAGAGAGATGAGAATTCTAAGAAATCATCAAAAAGAAATTAAAGAGATCAAAAACACTGTAACAGAAATGAAGAATGCCTTTGATGGGTTCATTATTAGTAGATTGGATAAGGCTGAGGAGAAAATCCCTGAGCTTGAGAATACGTTGACAGAAACTTACAAAACGAAAAACACAGTGAAGAAAAGACCAAAAAATTTATCCAAGAACTATGGGACTACAGAAGGTATAACATATGAATAATGAAAACATTAAGTGAAGAAGAAAGAAAGAATGAAACAAAAGAAATACCTGAAACAATAATGACTAAGAATTTTTCAAAATTAACATCATACATCAGACAACAGATTCTGGAAGCTCAGAGAACACTGAGCAGGATAATTAAAAACAATACAAAACTGTGCCAGGAAGTATCATATTCAAACTGCAGAAAAATAAAGATAAAGAAAAAGTTTTGAAAAAAGTCAGAGGAAAATGACATCTTATCTAAAGATGAGTAACTGAGTTCTTAGTAACCATGCAAGCAAGAAGTTAAGTGAAGATTTAAATTGTTGAGAGAAAAGAAAGTAAAACCAACAAACAACAACTTCTCCATCTTAGAATTTGTATTCTGCAAGATCATTCTTCAAAAGTGAAGGAGAAATGAAAAACTTCCCCAAACCAACAAAAATTGAGAGGATTTGTTGCCAGTACACCTGCCTTGCAAGAGATGTTAGAAGTTCTGCAGAGAGAAGGGAAATATTTTAAGTAAATAATTAACATCTACATAAAGAAAGGGAGATCTTGGTGAACAAATAATTGAAGGTAAAATAAAAATATAATTTATCTTCCCTTTAATTGATCTACCAAATAAAAGTTCATCCAAAATAATTATAGCAACAATGCATCTGATTATGTGTGATCATGAACTGGGCACTGTGGATATTAACCACTTCATAGGCATACACTTGCCCTTGTATTACACCAGAAGTGGTATAGTGTTGTTACTTTTTCTTTTTAATTAGTGGACATGGATTAGTTGGAAGGTATATGGTAATCTCTAGAGCAACCACACACACACATGCATACACACACACACACGAAAAATTAAAGAATTATAATGGATATGCTAAGAAAGAGAGAAAATAGAACTATGTAAAATGTTCGGTTAAACTTATAAAAGTTAGAAAAAGTGTGGAAGACATAAAAAAGAGGGAAAATATAAGCACCAAATAAAAAAATGAAAACAAATATGACATATTAATCCAACTAAATAAAAATTACTTTAAACATCAGTGGTTTACAGATACCAATTAAATGACAGAAATTAGCAGATTGTATAACAAACAATATATCTTGTATATAAGAAACTTACTTTGAATATAAAGTCACAGGTAAATTAAAAGTAAAGGAATGAAGAAAGTAAGGAGATGAAATCTGCTAACACTAATAAAAAGAAAGCGGGAGTATCTATATGAATATCAGAGAAAGCCGACTTCAAAGTAATTTATTAGGGAAAAAAGAAGGGCATTACATAATAATTAAGGAGTCAATTCTCCAAAAATACATATGGATTCTTAATGTGTATGTGCCTGAAAACAGAGTGTCAAAATATTTGAGATGAAAACTAATAGACCTTCAAGGAAAAATAGATGAAAATCTATATATAAATCTACTATTATAGTTGTAGACTTCGACACCTCTTTATCAAAAATGAACAGACAGAGCAGGCAGAAAATTAGTAAAGACATAATTCAACTCAACAGCACCATCAATCACCTGGATATAATAGAAATCTACTTATTGCTTCATCTAGTATTGCCCATTCAAGGTAAAACCTATCAGCAGACTAGGAATAGAGAGGAACTTGCTCAACATGATTTTTAAAAAATCTATAAAAAACACCCTATAGCTATTATCATACTTAATGGTAAGAAACTTGAAGCTTCCCTGCCAAAATCAGAAACAAGGTAAGGATGTCCTCTGTCACCACTATTGCTTTTTGACGGTGTACTGGAAGTTCTAGCTGATGAAATATAACTCAAAAAGGAAATAAAAAGTATGCCAGTTTGGAAGGAATAAAATGATGTTTATTCACAGATGACATGATCATTTATACAGAAAATCCAAAAGAATCAATAAAAAATATATTGAACTGATAAGCAATCATAGCAAGCTTGCAGGATACAAGTTTAATACACAAAAGTCAATTCCGTTTCTATATATCAGCAATGAACAAACTGAAATTGAACTTTAAAACTCATTATCATTTATATTAATAGCTTAAAAATTATGTATTTAGTTATAAATATAAAAATATGTGTAGAATATGTATATAAGGAAAACTATAAAACTGATAAAATAAATCAAAGAAGAACTTAACAAATATTCTATGTTCATGGTTAAGAAGATTCAGTATTATCACAATATCAGTTCTTCCCAAATTAGTCTACAGATCCGGTGAAATCTCAATACAAATCCCACTATGTTCTTTTGGTGGATATTGACAGACTGATTCTACAGTTTATATGGAGAAGTAAAAGACCTATAATAGCCAATACAATATTGAAGTAGATCAACAAATGTGGAGGACACTAACCCAATTCAAGACTTATTATAAAGCGATAACAATCAAGACAATGTGGTATTGAGAAAAATCAGTTAAATCAATGAAACAGAATAGAGAGCCCATGAATAGAACCACATATAGTTGACTGATCTATGACAAATGTACAAACAGAATACAAGTGAGAAAAGATAGTCTTTTCAACAACTTTGATAAAATAATTGGACATGCATATGTAAGTAAATTTATCCAGACACAGACCTTGTACTTTCCACAAAAATTAACTCAAAATGGATCATAGACTTACATGCAAAACTCTAAAACTTCTAGGAGACAACATAGGAGAAAATCTAGATGACTTTGAAAGTGACAATGACTTTTCTTTTTATTATTATTGTACTTTAAGTTCTAGGGTACACGTGAACAACATGCAGGTTTGTTACATATGTATACATGTGTCATGTTGGTGTGCTGTACCTGCTAATTAGTCATTTACATTAGGTATATCTCCTAATGCTATCCCTCCTCCCTCCCCCCACCCCACGACAGGCCCCAGTGTGTGATGTTCCCCACCCTGTGTCCAAGTGTTCTCATTGTTCAATTCCCACCTGTAAGTGAGAACAGGCAGTGCTTGGTTTTCTGTGCTTGTGATCGTTTGCTCATAATAATGGTTTCCAGCTTCATCCATGTCCCTACAAAGAACATGAACTCATCCTTTCTTATGGTGTATATGTGCCACAGTTTCTTAATCCAATCTATCATTGATGAACATTTGGGTTGGTTACAAGTCTTTGCTATTGTGAATAGTGCCACAATAAACATACGTGTGCACGTGTCATTATAGCAGCATTATTTATAATCCTTTGGGTATATGTCCAGTAATGGGATGGCTGGGTCAAATGGTATTTCTAGTTCTAGATCCTTGAGGAGTTGTCACACTGTTTTACACAATGGTTGAACTAGTCTACAGTCCCACCAACAGTATAAAAGCATTCCTATTTCTCCACATCCTCTCCAGCATCTGTTGTTTCTTGACTTTTTAATGATCATCATTCTAACTGGTGTGAGATGCAATCTAATTGTGGTTTTGATTTGCATTTCTCTGATGGCCAGTGATGATGAACATTTTTTCCTGTGTCTGTTGGCCGCATAAATGTCTTCTTTTGAGAAGTGTCTGTTCATATCCTTTGGCCACTTTTTGATGGGGTTGTTTGATTTTTTCTTCTAAATTTGTTTAAGTTATTTGTAGATTCTGGACATTGGCCCTTTGTCAGATGGATAGATTGCAAAAATTTTCTCCCATTCTGTAGGTTGCCTATTCACTCTGAGGGTAGTTTCTTTTGCTGTGCAGAAGTCCTTTAGTTTAATTAGATCCCATTTGTCAATTTTGGCTTTTGTTGCCATTGCTTTTGGTGTTTTATTCATGAAGTCCTTGACCATGCCTATGTGCTGAATGGTATTGCCTAGGTTTTCTTCTAGGGTTCTTATGGTTTTACGTCTAACATTTAAGTTTTTAATCCATCTTGAATTAATTTTTATATAAGGTGTAAGGAAGGGATCCAGTTTCAGCTTTCTACGTTTGGCTAGCCAGCTTTGTCAGCACCATTTATTAAATAGGGAATCGTTTCCCCATTTCTTGTTTTTGTCAGGTTTGTCAAAGATCAGATAGTTGTAGATGTGTGATATTACTTCTGGGGGCTCTATTCTGTTCCATTGGTCTATATCTCTGTTTTGGTACCAGTATCAAACTGTTTTGGTTACTGTAGCCTTGTGATATAGTTTGAAGTCAGGTAGCGTGATGCCTCCAGCTTTGTTCTTTTGGCTTAGGATTGTCTTGGCAATGCAGGCTCTTTTTGTTTCCATATGTACTTTAAAGTAGTTTTTTTTTTTTTTTTTTCTCCCAATTATGTGAAGAAAGTCATTGGTAGCTTAATGGGGATGGCATTGAATCTGTAAATTACCTTGGGCAGTATGGCCATTTTCACAATATTGATTCTTCCTAACCATGAGCATGGAATGTTCTTCCATTTGTTTGTGTGTCCTCTTTTATTTTGTTGATTAATGGTTTGTAGTTCTCCTTGAAGAGGTCCTTCACATCCCTTGTAAGTTGAATTCCTAGGTATTTTATTCTCTTTGAAGCAATTGTGAATGGGAGTTCACTCATGATTTGGCGCTCTGTTTGTCTGTTATTGGTGTATTGGAATGCTTGTGATTTTTCCACATTGATTTTGTATCCTGAGACTTTGCTGAAGTTGCTTATCAGCTTAAGGAGATTTTGGGCTGAGATGATGGGGTTTTCTAAATATACAATCATGTCAACTGCAAACAAGGACAATTTGACTTCCTCTTTTCCTAATTGAATACATTTTATTTCTTTATCTTGAGTGATTTCTCTGGCAAGAACTTCCAACACTATGTTGAATAGTAGTAGTGAGAAAGGGCATCCCTGTCTTGTGCCAGTTTTCAAAGGGAATGCTTCCAGTTTTTGCCCATTGAGTATGACATTGGCTGTGGGTTTGTCATAAGTAGCTCTTATTAGTTTGAGATACATCCCATCAATACCTAGTTTATTGAGAGTTTTTAGCATGAAGGACTGTTGAATTTTGTCAAAGGCCTTTTCTGCATATATTGAGATAATCATGTGGTTTTTGTCTTTGGTTCTGTTTATATGATGGATTACGTTTATTGATTTGCATATGTTGAGCCAGCCTTGTATCCCAGGGATGGAGCCAACTTGATCGTGGTGGATAAGCTTTTTGATGTGCTACTGGATTTGGTTTGCCAGTATTTTATTGAGGATTTTTGCATCGATGTTCATCAGGGATATTGGTCTAAAATTCTCTTTTTTTGTTGTTGTAGAGAGTGACAATGACTTTTTAGATACAACACCAAAGACACAATTCATGCAAAGTAATAGATGAGGTGGAATACATTGAAAAATTCTGCTTGACAAAATATACTGTCAAGAGAATGAGAAGACAAGTTACACAATGAGAAAGACACCTGATAAAGGATTATTATCCAGAAAATAGGAAGAACTATTAAAACGCAAAAGTAAGCAAATGAATTACCTGATTTAAAAAATAGGCATAATACATCTCATTAAAGGAGATATACAGATAATGACTAAACGTATGAACAGATGTCAGTAGAGACTCACGAATAAAAATAACAATGCAGTATCTTTACAAACTTATTAGAATAGCCAAAATCCAAAACACTGAGAACATCAAATTCCAAAAAGGATGTACAACAACAGGAACTCTCATTCCTTACTTGTGAGAATGCAAAATGGTACAGCCATTTTGTTAGAGAGTTTTGTAGTTTATCCCATAACTAAACATATTTCTACCATATTATTCAGAAATCACACTCCTTTGTATCTACACAAAAGAGTGAAAAGTTATGTCCACACCAAGGTGTCCTTCAGTAGGTGAATGGAAAAATGCACTGTGATACATGCACAAAATGAAATATTCATCACTAAAACAAAATGAGCTGTCAAGTCATGAAAAGATATGGAGGAATCTTAAATGAATATTATGAAGTGAAAGAAGCCAATCTTAAATGGCTATGCACAGTATAATTCCAACTATATGACATTCTGGAAAAGGTAAAAGTGTGGAGATAGTAAAATCAGTGGTTGCCAGTAGTGGGGAGGAAGCTCAGTCTGTTGCTTGTCTTTCTATGATCTCTAAAATCATATTTTACATTTAGATATATAATCCAATTTGAATTTATTTTTTGTTATGATGAGATGTCAGAGTGGTGTATCTTACTTTTTCTATTTAGACATTCAGCAGATTCAGTAGTATTTATTGAAAAGTTTAGCCTTTTCCTGCAGTATCCTGAAATGATATATTGGCATAAATCAGATGCCCCTATTTGTTCTATGTTTGGGTCAGTCTCTGGTTTCTGTTCCATTAGTCTGGTTGTCTATCCTCTGCCAGTGTCATATAATATTTATTACTTGATAAGATATCTTCATTTCAGGTAGTGGGAATCTTTCATCTTTTTCTTCTTACTTAAGATTGTCTTGATTATTCTTGGCTCTATGAATATCCATAGATATGATGAAATCAACTTGTTAAGTTCCACAATCACACACAATCAACTTGTAAAGTTCTGTGCACACACACACGCGCGCGCACACAGTCTGTAGGGATTTTATTGCAATCATAGCTTTTTTGATACATTTAAGGAGAACTAAAATCCTTAACATATAGTCTTCTAATCAATGAAAATAAATATTGATTTATTTGTCTTCTTTACTTCTTTTTCAACAATATTGTGTAGATTTTGTGTACAATTATTGCATATCTTTATTTGTTTTAATCTTAGATGTATGGTATTTCTAAGTTTCTATAAAACAGTTAATACTAATTCCTGTTTTTAACAAATATATGGAAATACATTTACTTCTAACTTTTATTTTAAGTGTTGGTGTATATTTGCAGGTAAATTCCAGGTGTGCATGTGTAGGTACATATATAAGTAAATTTCGTGTCTCAGGGGTTTGGTGTTCAGATTATTTTGTCACCCAGGTAATAAGCGTGGTACCTTATTGGTAGTTTTTTTTTTTTTTTTTTTTTTTTTTTTTTTTTAACCCTCTTCCTCCTCCCACCCTCCACCTTCAAGTAGGCCCCACTTACAAGTGAGAACATACAGTATCTGGTTTTCTGTTTATGCTTTGCTTCACTTAGGATAATGGCCTCCAGCTCTATCTATGTTGCAACAGAGGGCATGATCTCATTCTTTTTGATGGCTGCATAGTATTCCACTGTGTATATGCACCATACCATTGATGAGCATTTAGGTAGATTCCATATCTTTGCTATCATGAATAGTGCTGCAATGAACATTTGCATGCTGTTGTCTTTGTGTTAGAATAATTTATATTCATTTGGGTATATACCCAATGATGAGATTGCTGGATTGAATGGTAATTCTGTTTTAGGTTCTTTGAGAAATTCTCACACTGCTTTCCCATAGCCGAACTAATTTACATTCCCGCAAGCAGTGTATAAGTGTTCCCTTTTCTTCACAGCCTCATAAACATCTGTTATTTTGTGACTTTTTAATAATACTCATTCTCATTAGTATAAGATGCTTTCTCATTGTGGTTTTGATTTGAATTTCCCTAAAGATTAGTGACATTGAGCATTTTCCTATATGCTTGTTAGCCATGTGTACGTCTTTTTTTGAACAGTATTTCTTTATGTCCTTTGCCCCTTTTTTAATGGGGTTGTTTAGTTTTTGCTTGTAAATATGTTTATATTACTTATAGATTCTGGATATTAGACCTCTGTTGGATTCGTAGTTTGAGAATATTTTCTCCTGTTCTGTAGCTTGTCTTGTCTGTTGTTCTGTTGATAGTTTCTTTTCCTGTGAAAAATCGCTTTAGTTTAATTATGTCCCATTTTTCAATTTTTGTTTTTGTTGCAATTGCTTTTGGTGTGTTTGTAATGACATTTTTGCTAGGTCTTATATCCAGAATGATACGTCCTAGGTTATCTTCTAGGGATTTTATAGTTTTGGGCTTTACACGTAATTCCGTAATCCATCTTGAGTTGATTTTGGTGCATGATGTAAAGAAAGGGTCCAGTTTCAGTCTTCTGCATATGACTAGCCAGTTATCCCAGCACCATTAATTTTTGTTGATTTTGTTGAAGACCAGACAGTTGTAGGTGTGTGGTATTATTTCTGGGGTCTCTATTATGTTCCATTGGTCTATGTGTCTGTTTTTGTACCAATATCATGCTGTTTTGGTTACTATAGCCTTGTAGTATAGTTTGAAGTTGAGCAATGTGATGCTTTCAGCTTTTTTTCTTTTTACTTAGGCTTTTCATTAGGCTCTTTTATAGTTTAATATGAATTTTTAGATTTTTTTTTTTTTTTTTTTTTTTTAGTTCTATGAAGGGTGTCTTTGGTAGTTTGATATGTATAACATTGAATATGTAAATTGTTTTGGGAGTTTTTTTTGTTTTTTTGTTTTTTTGGGTTTTTTTTTAGTTCTTTGAAGAATGTCTCTGGTAGTTTGATATGTATAGCATTGAGTATATAAATTGTTTTGGACATTTTAACAATATTGACTCTTCCTATCTATCAGCATAGAATGTTTTTCCATTTGTTTGTGTTATCTCTGTTTTATTTGAGTAGTATCTTGTAATTCTCATTTTACAGATATTTTACTTTGCTGGTTAGCTGTATTCCAAGGTATTTTATTTTATTGTTTTTTGTGTACCAATTGTGAATGGGATTGTGTTCCTGATTTGGCTCTCAGCTTGGATGTTTCTGTTGTGTATGAATGCTACTGATTTTTATATATTGATTTTGTATCCGGAAACTTTGCTGAAGTAGTTCATCATATCTAGGAGCTTTGGGGCAGAGACTATGGTGTTTTCTAGGTATAGAAACATATTGTATGAATTACAGGGATAGTTTGTCTTTTTCTCTTCCTATTTGGATGCCTTTTTATTTCTTAGTCTTTCCTGATTGCTTTGGCTAAGATATCCAGCACTATGTCAAGTAGGAGTGGTAAGAAAGGGCAACCTTGTTTTGTTCCGGTTTTCAAAGGGAGTGCATCCAGCTTTTGCCATTCAGTATGATGTTAGCAATAGGTTTATCATAGATGGCTCTTACTATTTTGAGGTATGTCCCTTAATGACTAGTTTGTTGAGGGTATTTAACATAAAGGGATACTAAAATTTTATTGAAAGCCTTTTCTACGTCTGTTGAGATGGTTATGTGGTTTTTGCTTTTAGTTCTGTTTCTGTGATGAAGTACATTTGTTGATTTGCATATGTTGAACCAACTTTGCATCACTGGGATAAAGCCTAACTGATCCTTGTGGATTAGCTTTTTGAATTGCTGCTAAATTTGGTTTGCTTGTGTTTTATTGAGGTTTTTTGCACCTGTGTTCATCAACAATATTGAATTTCTGTCATTTTGCTATGTCTCTGCCAAGTTTTGGTATCAGAATGATGCTGACCTCATAGAATGAGTTAGGGAGGATTCTCACCTCCTCAATTTTTTGGAATAGTTTCATAGGACTGTTACCACCTCTCCTTTAATTTATCTGGTAGAATTGGGGTATGCATTATTCTGGCCCTGAACTTTTTCTGCTTGGTAGGCATTTGATTACTGATCCTTTTCTGGAACTTATTGTCGATCTGTTCAGGGATTCAGTATCTTACTTGTTCAAACTTGGGAGGCTGTATGTTTCCAGGAATTTATCCATTTTTTCTACATTTGCCAGCTTGTGTGCATAGAGGTTTTTATAATTATCTCTGAGGGATTTTTGTATTTCTGTGGAGTCAGCAGTAACATCCTCTTTTTCATTTGTTTGTATTTATTTCGGTCATCTCTCTTTTTCTTGTTTATTAGTCTGGCTAGTGGTCTATCATTTCTTTCTTTTTTTTTTTTTTTTTTTTCCAAAAAATCAGCTCCTAGATTCACTGCTCTCTTGTATGAATTTTTTGCATCTCAGTTTCCTCTGGTCAGCTCTGAATTTGGTTATGTCTTGTCTTCTGCTAATGTTGGGGTTGGTTTGGTCTTGTTTCTGTAATTGTGATATTAGGTTATAAATTTGAGATCTTTCTAACTTTTTAATGTTGGAGTTTAGTGCTATGAACTTCCCTTTTAAAACTGCTTTGGCTTTGTACTAGAGATTCTAGTGTGTTATACCTTTTTTTCTGATTAGTTCCAAATAATTCTTTGAATTCTGCCTTAATTTCATTATTTACCCAAAAGTCATTCAAAAGCCAGGTTTTTAAGTTTCCATATTACTGTATTGAATGATTTTCTCAGCAATGATTTCTATTTTATTGCAATGTGGTATGAAATCCTGGTTGGTATGATTTTGTTTTTATGAATTTGCTGATGATTGTTTTATGCCCAATTCTGTGGACAATTTTAAAGTATGTGCCATGTGACAATGAGAAGAGTGTATATTCTGTTTTTGGATGAAGAGTCCTGTTGATGTCTATTAGAATCATTTTGTTTAGTGTGGAGTTGAGGTCACAAATACCTTTGTTAGTTTTCTGGCTTGATGATATGTCTAATACTGTCAATAATGTGTTAAAGTATCCCACAGTTATTGTGTGGTTATCTAAGTGTCTTAATATGTCTTCATAACTTGTGTTATGAATCTGGGCGCTCCTGTGTTAGGTGTGTATATGTGCAGAATAGTTAGGTCCTCTTGTTGAATCAAGGCCTTTACCATTAGGTAATGCATTTTTTTTGTCTTTTTTGATTTTTGTTGATTTAAAGCGTCTTTAAACCAATTAGAATAGCAGCCCCTGCCTCTTTATGTTTTGCATTCACTTGCTAGATTTTTTTTCTATCCCTTTACTTTGAGCCTATAGGTGTCATTGCATGTGAGATGGTGCTGCTGAAGGCAGCATGCTGTTGTGTTTTCCATTTTTATCCAACTTGCCACTCTTTGCCTTTCAATTGTGGCATTTAGCTCATTTACATTCAAGGTTACTGTTGATATGTGTGAATTTGATTCTGTCACCATGTTGTTGGCTGGTTATTATGCAGACTTCTTTGTGTGGCTGTTTTATAGTGTCATTGGTCTATGTACTTGGTGTGTTTTTGTTGTGGGCAGTAATGTTCTTTCTTTCTCATATTGAGCACTCCCTTCAGGACCTCTCGTAAGGCAGATCTGCTGGCAATGAATTCCCTTAGTATTTACCTATCTGAAAAGGATCTTATTTCTCCTTTACTTGGCTGCATATGAAATTCTTAGTTGAAAATGTTTTTCTTTAAGAATGCTGAATATTGGCCCCCAGTTTTATCTGACTCATAGAGTTTCTTTTGACAGGTCAGCTGTTTGTCTGATGGGATTTCCTTTGTAGGTGACCTGCCCCTTCTTTCTAGTGGTCTTTAACATTTTTTCTTTCATTTTGACCTCTGAAAATCTAATGATTATGTGACTTGAGGATTGTCTTCTTATTTAGTATGTTGCAGAGATTCTCTGTATTTCCTCATCATTTGAATGTTGGCCTCTCTAGTGAGGTTGGGAAAATTTTCATGGACAGTATCCTGAAATACATGTTTTAAGTTGCTTAGCTCTGTTCCTCTCTCTCAAGGATGCCAATGAGTCATAAATTTGGTGTTTTTACATAATCCCATTTTTTTATCAGATGTTTTATTCAGCCTTTATTGTTTTTTCCTTCATTTTTGTCTTCCCAAGTTATTTCAGAGGATCAGTTTTCAAACTCTGAAATTCTTAACTCAGTCGACACTGCTCTTAATACTTTCAATTGCTTTATAAAATTTTTCTAGTGTATTTTTCAACTCTTTCAGAACTGTTTGGTGCTTTCTTGTAATGGCCATTTGATATTTCACCTCCTCTATTATTTTACTGTAATTCTTAGATTTCTTGGTTTGGGTTTCAACTATCTCCTATATGTTGACGATTTTCATTCCTATTCTTATTCTGAATTCTGTTTCTGACATTTTAGCCATTCCAGCTAGGTTAAGAACCATTGCTGGTGAATGAGTGCAATCATTTGGAGGTAAGAAAACATTCTGGCTTTTTGAGTTGCCAGAGTTTTTGTGCTGTTTTCTTTTGTTTTTGTTTTTGTTTTTGTTTTTCTCATTTGCATGGGCTGATGTTTGTTCAGTGTTGAAGTTACTGTCCTTGGGGGGGATTTTTTTAATTTTTTATTTATTTTATTATTTTATTTTATTTTATTTTTGCTTTTTTCTTCTTGAATTCCCTTGGGGAGTTAATTATGGTATATAGTGGGTTTGGTTTATTCGCTTCAATTCTAGTTCACTCCTGGTCTTGGAGGAACCTCCTCCAATAACTCTTCATGCCCACATTTCTTATGTAGGGTGTTCTGCTTCATGAGTTCTCGCAGGCAGGGGCCTGAGTTAACAAACAAGCCATATCCTTGGGAAGTTAGCCCTAATATGCCGTATGTATGCTTTCTGGGGAAATACAAGGTTGTGCCTGCCCTCAGACTTGAGGCAGAAGTAGGACCACTGGGCTAGAAGCTTTAGCAGGCATGACTTTCCTGGCTACCAGAAATAGGGATGGGTGGGGATACCTGCCCTGCTGTCTAGGCCTTTCCTGAGACAACAGGAAACTGTGCCTTCTAGCTGAGTTTACACAGAATCAGGTTTGGTAGGCTGGAAGCTCTAGCAAGTGTTGACTGCTTGGCTATTAATAGTGGGGGAGGATGGGGTCATGAGCCCTGCAGTCTGGGTGTTTCCTGGGACAACAGGAAGCTGCATTCATCAGCTGAGTTCCTGCAGAACCAGGATCACCATGCTAGAGGCTGTAGCAGGCCTTACCTACCTGGTTACCAGTGGTAGGGCCAGGTGGTGTCATGTGCTCTGACATCTGGATGTATCCTAGGGAACAATATGAAGCTGTGCTTACCAGATGAGTTCACATAGAATTGGGACTGCTGGGCTAGAAGCTCTAGCAAGCATTGCCTGCCTGGTTAACAGTAGTGAGGGCCGGTGAGATCACCAACTCTGTCATCTGGGTGTTTCCTGAGACAACAGAAAGATGTGCCCTCCAACTGAGTTCACACAGAAGTGCAACTGCTGAGTTGGGCGTGGTGGCTCATGCCTGTAATCCTAGCACTTTGGGAGGCCGAGGCGGGTGGATCATAAGTTCAAGAGATCAAGACCATCCTGGCCAACGTGGTGAAACCCCGTCTCTACTAAAAATACAAAAATTAGTTGGTCATGGTGGTGCGCACCTGTAGTCTCAGCTACTGGGGAGTTTGAAGCAGGAGAATTGCTTGTACCCAGGAGGTGGAGACTGCAGTGAGCTGAGATCCTGCCACTGTACTCCAGCAGCCTGGTGACAGAGTGAGACTCCATCAAAAAAAAAAAAAATGGGATGTCTAGGATAGAACTCTGGCAGGGGTTATCCATGTGGTTACCAGTGGTGGGGGTGTGGCAGCAGTGAGCAGGCAAGTTTGGGCCTAAACAGGACCACTGGGCTGGAAGCTGCCACTGAGCCCTATCTGGAAAGGGGGGGTGCAACAATCTCACTGCTCCAAGTCACGACAACTAGTGCCTCTATTGAGGTTGTGGCCCCAGTATAGGTCTGCTGCCGGGCTCAAGGCTTGTAAAGTTCTCCTTGGACTTTTGTGTTGCCCCTGCAAGACATCCAGGTGGCTCTCTGCCTCAGTTTAGAAGTGCAGTGGGGGTATGGAGGTGCCAGGGAGATTCTCTTATTTCCAGTCTTACACAGGTCCCTGTGGAGAGCATGAATCAACCTGGGCGCCCTTACTCACTTACCCTTTCCCATGTCAGGGAGGTTATCCTGGCTTGTGTTGAGCCCAGACATGCTAGCACCCAGCTTTGCTCCTCTCTGTTCTGTGTGCCCCTATTGCCTTGATGGATCGTGACATGGTTTTTCAGATGATTGGCCTGTTGCGTTAGTGTTCACTAGCCTTTTTGTTTCCTCTCCATGAGAGAGGCACACATGAGCTGCTTCTAGTCTGCCACTTTGGCCTCACCCTAAATCTGATTATTTTTAAGTGTTCCTGCATTGCTTATTATTATTGTTATTATCGTCATTATTATTTGAAGAGGCAGGTTCTCACTGTGTTGCCGAGGCTAGTCTCGAACTCCTGTGCTCAAGCAATCCTCTCAAAGGGCTGGGATTATGGGGACGAGCTACCACACCTGGCCCTACATCTACTTATAACACAACAACCAATTATCCAACATCTTTATCTTTTGAGCAGATAGACATAATGTATTTCTATAAATGATATAAATCTTAATATAGCTTGTAATCATTTATCTATTAATATAACTTGAGTTTTCTATTAATTATATCATTAATAAAAATTTAATACATTCACAGTTTCTTATATGCTGACATTTAACAAGTAACATATTTAAGAGAATAATTAATTTTAGTGTTAAAAAATAGTTTATTCAAGATGTTATTTTCTTTCTGATTTACCTCTTCAAACTGACCATGAGATTAGCTGAAGATTCTAGGTCACCATTCATTATGTATGCTTTCTTTCCAAAATAGTGGTAGAAATTTATCCTTAGCTTAAACATCTTTGTAAAAGCTTTATATTCTTTTTAGGAATCTGAATTTACTTGAAAAGAGTCTGCAGTTAAGACAAGACTGTTTTACATATGCAATTTTCCATTTGATTCTTTTTCTTCTATTTGTTTTATGCTATTGCAGGTATTTTCAATTGCCTATTAGTCTGCAGCCTAGGATTAGCCTCATCTTTTCCAAAATTGTTTAAGGAAATCCATTTTATTAATTGCTTCTTTTAAAACCGTCAGATCAGACCTGGCGCAGTGGCTCATGCCTGTAATCCCAGCACTTTCGGAAGTCAAGGCAGGTGAATCACATGAGGCCAGGAATTCAAGAGAAGCCTAGGCAACATGGCAAAACTCCGTCTCTACTAAAAATACAAAAATTAGCCAGACATGATGGTGCATGCCTGTAATCCCAGCTACTCAGGAGTCTGAGGCAGGAGAATCGCTTGAACTCAGGAGGCAGAGGTTGCAGTGAGCCAAGATTGTGCCACTGCAATCCAGCCTGGGCGACAGAGCAAGAATCTGTCTCAATAAATTAATTAATTAATTTAAAAAATTAAATTAAATTAAAAAAAAAAAAGGGTCAGATCATTTGGGTGACATCATCATAAAACAAACCAAAACAATAACAGCTTAAATCTACAGAGGCTGACATACCACACATGTAATTCACATTTTAATTATTTATTCTTGTTTCTGTAGACATTTCACAACTCTTCAAACAAATTTGATTTCATGCTTTTTAGATTTCATACCTTTTAGATCTGTTAAGATACTCAAAGCTATTTTTTACGAGTACTTGTATTTTGTCCTTAAAAGGACATGGGTATGCATGGAATTATACAAACTATCACTGTCATGTTTACTGTGTTCTGAAGATCTGATCTTACCTCTTGTTCCCTCAACTCTGTTCTGAGTGAAGGTATAGGCAGTTCCCTATGTATGTGATGTCATCAAGCATTAAACACATGGCCATAAAATAATAAATAGGATAGCATTCTTACAATGAAAGCATACTTAAAGGACAGACATAGGAAACATGAAAAATGTACCCTACTATTTCAAAATCAGCTAAAGATTTAGAGAAAATCAGATAAATTATAAAAACAACATCAATCAAATTTAGAAAAATCTGGAAATAAAATTAGACAAGGTGATATAAAACATTTCTGATCATCTTAGAAATAAATGAACTCTAAAAGGAAAATATATATGGAAATGAAGTTTAAACAAAAAGGAAAACAATAATGAATCCTTATGTAGATAATGCCAAAAGGGAAAAACTGCAGACACATATAAACATATATACACACATGCATGCACACAAATACAAACATAAATACATATACAGTCATGTGCCACATAATTATGTTTTGATCAATGTTATATCACATATACAGCGGTGATCCCATAAGATTCTAATAAAGCTGAAAAATTACTATCACCTAGTGTCATTGTAGCAGCCATAACATGGTTATAGTGGTCATAGTACAAGGCTTACTCATCTGTTTTTGGTAATGCTGATGTAAACACACCTACTGGCCTGCCAGTGTTGTAAAAGTATAGCACATACAATTATGTACAGTATCTAATACTTGATAATAAATAATTATGTTACTGGTTTGTGTACTTACTATACTATTTATTATTCATTTAGGATATATTCCTTCTACTTTTTTTTTTTTAAGGTAACTGTAAAAACAGCCTAGTGCAAGTCCTTCTGGAGTTATTCCAGAAGCAGACATTGTGATAGGAGATGATAGCTCCATACATTTTATGAGATATGAGATATTAGATAAGATATGGAAGTCGAACATGGTGATGATAATGATACTGACCACATATAGACCTAGGAAAATATGTGTTTATGTCAAGATTTTAACAAAACAAAATAGTAAAAGAAAAATAAAATGTTTTTAAAAAGAAGCTTATAGAATAAGGATATAAAGAAAGAAAATATTTTTGTACAGCTGTACTAATAATTCTGTACAATGTGTTTGTGTTTTAAGTTATTACAAAAGAGCACAAAAGTTAACAAATTTAAAAGTTTAAAAGTAAAAAGGTTATAGTACCATCAGGTTAAATTTTATGAAAGCATTTTATTTTTAATTACTATGGATACACAATCATTAAAAATATTTATGGGGTACACATGATATTTTGATAAAAGCATAAAATGTATAATGTTCAAATCAGGGTAATTGGGTTATGCATCAATCACCTCAAGTACTTATCATTTCTTTGTGTTACGAACATTCCAATTTTACTCTTTTAGTTATTTTGAAATGTATAGTAAATTGTTAGCTATAGTTGTCTTATTTTGCTACAAAACACTAGATCGTATTTCTTCTATCTAACTGTATTTTTGTACCCATCTACCATCCACTCTTCACCCTCCCTGCCAACTACCATTCCCAGCCTCTGATAACCATCATCTACTCTCTATCTCCATGAGTTCAATATTTTTTATGTCTCACATATGAGTGAGAACATGTGATATTTGTCTCTTTGTGCCTGTCTTATTTAACTGAATGTCCTCCAGTTCTATTCATGTTATTGAAAATGACAGGGTTCCATTTCTGTTATTATATTATGTATATGTGCCACTTTTTAAACCCAGTTATTCACTGATGGATACTTAGGTTGATTCTGTATTTTGGCTATTGTGAATAGTACTGTTACAAACATAGCAGTGCAGATATTTTTTTGATACACAGATTTCCTTTCTTTTGGATATATGCCCACTAGTGGGTTTGCTGGATCACATGGTAGTTCTGTTTTCAGTTTATTTTCCTTTTTTTTTTTTTTTTTTTTTGAGGAACCTCCACAGTTTTCTCCACAGTAGCTCTTCTAATTTAAATTTTCATCACCATTGTACAAGGGTTTCTCTTTCTCCACATCCTCATCAGCGTTTGTTATTGCCTGTCTTTTCGATAAAAGCTATTTTAACTGGGATGAGATGACATCTCCCTGTAGTTTTTATATGCATCTATCCAGTGATTAATGATGTTTAACATTTTTTCATCAATCTGTTAGCCATTTGTCTTAAGAAATGTCTATCCATACATTTTATCTATTTTTGTACTATAATTTGAAGTCAGGTAATGTGATGCCTGAAGCTTTGTTCCTTTTACTCAGAATAGCTTTAGCTGTAATTCCATATATATTTTAATATTTTTTATATTTGTGTGAATATTATTGGTATTTTGATGGAGATTGTACTGGATCTGCAGATTTCATTGGATAGTACTGACTTTTAAACAATATAGTTTTGTCGTTGTTGTTGTTGTTGTTGTTGTTTTACTGTGCAGAAGCTTTTTAGTTTAATTAGGTCCCATTTGCCAGTTTTTTTTTTGTTGTTGTAATTGTTTTTGGCATCTTCATCATGAAATCTTTGCCAGGACCTATGTCCAGAATGGTATTTTCTAGATTATCTCCCAGAGTTTATATAGTTTTAGGTTACATTTAAGGCTTTTATCTATTTTGAGTTGATTTTTGCATATGGTGTAAGGAAGCAGTCAAGGTTCAATGTTCTGCATATGGCTAGGCAGTTATCCCAGCATAATTTATTGGATAGTCCTTTCCCCATTGTTGGTCAACAACCTATTGCTTGTTTGTCAAAGATCACATGTTTGTAGGGGTTTGGCTTTATTTCAGGGCTCTCTATGCTGTTTTAGTAGTCTATATATCTGTTTTTGTACCAGTACCATGCATTTTGGTTACCGTAGGTTTGTAGTATAGTTTAAAGTGGGTTGATGTGCTGCCTCCAACTTTGTACTTTTTGCTTAGAATTGCTTTGGCTATGTGAGTTCTTTTTTGGTTGTATGTGAATTTTAGAATACTTTTTTCTAATTCTGTGAATAATTGGTAGTTTTATAGGAATAGCATTAATATGTAAATTACTTTTGGGTATGGACGTTATAACAATATTGATTTTTCTTGTCATTTCCAGGAGCATGGAATTTTTTTTTTCCATCTGTTCATGTCATCTTTGATTTTGTTGAGCGCTGTTTTGTAATTCCCATTGTGGAGATATTTCATGCCCCTTTTAGGTGTATTCCTAGGTATTTTATTCTTTTTGTGGCTATTGTGAATGGGATTGTCTTTCTGATTTGTCTGTCAGGTTGGATATTGTTAGTATATAGAAATGCTACTGATTTTTGTACATTGACTTTGTATCTTGAAACTTTGCTGAGGTTGTTTATTAGATCTAGGAGCATTTCAACAGAGACTATGGGTTTTTCTAGATATAGCATCACACAATCTGCAAACAGAGACAGTTTTACTTCCTCTCTTCCTATTTTGTCCTCTTCAATTTCTTTCATCAATGACTCATAGTTTTAAATGTAGAGAGCTTTCACTTATTTGGTCAAGTATATTCCCAGGTATTTTATTTTATCTGTTGCTATTATAAATGAATTTTTTTTTTCTTTTTCAGATTGTTTGCTGTTGACATATTGCAATGCTACTGGTTTTCGTTGGCTGATTTTGTATACTGCAATTTTACTGAATTTGTTGATTAGTTCTAAGTCTTTTTTGATGGAGTCTTGAAGTTTCTCTAAATATAAGATCATATGAGCAGCAAACTAGGATAATTTGACTTCTTTCTAATTTGGATGCCTTTTATTTCTTTTTCTTGTCTGATTGCTCTAGATAGGAATTATAGGACTCTTTTGAATAACAGTAATGAAAGTGGGTATCTTTGTTGGGTTCCAGAACTTAGAGTAAAGACTTTCAGTTTTTCAGTGTGATAATATTAGTGGGTTTGTCTTGTATGAATTTTTAGAATTTTGAGATTTGTTCCTTCTATACCCAGTGTGTTGAGAGTTTTTATCATAAAGACATGTGGAATTTATCAAAAGTTTTATCAGCATCAGTAGAAATGACTATATATATTTTACTCTTTATTCTTTTGATGTGATCTCTCACAGTTATCGATTTGCATATGTTGACCCATCCTTGAATTTATGGGAAGAATCCCACCTTATTATGGTTAATGGTCTTTTGAATAGTTGCTGAATTCAGTTTGCTAGTATTTTGTTGAAGGTTTCTGCATCTATGTTGATTGGTGATATTGGTCACCAAACCAACAACAGTTTATTATTGCTGTTGTATCTTTGTTGGATTTTGACATCAGGGCAATACTAGTCTAGTATGATGAAATAAGTTTGAGTTTATGAAATGAGTTTGAGAGTATTCCGTCATTCTCAACTTTGTGGAATAGTTTTGAGTAGGATTGATTTTATTTCGTCTTTTAGTGTTTGCTAAAATTCAGCTGAGAAACCATCAGATCCTGGGATTTTCTTTGATAGAATAATTTTTATTATTGGTTCTATCTTGCAGGTAATTAGTTTATTCAGGTTTTTGATTTTTTATGGTTCAATCTTGGTAGGTTTTATGTGTCTAGGAATTTACACATTTCTTCTAAGTTTTTCAATTTATTGGCCTATAGTTGCTCATAATAGTCTTTAATGATCCTTTTAAATTTCTGTGGTATCATTTGTAATGTCTTATTTTTCTCTTTGATTTTATTTATTTGGGTGTTCTCTCTTTTTTTATTAGTTACGCTGACTAAACTATTTGTTATTTTTTTATCTTTTCAAGAAACCAACTTTTTCTTTCATTTGCAATTCTTTTGTATTTTTTATCTCAATTTCATTTATTTCTGCTCTCTTCTTTACTATTTCTCTTATACTAATTTGAAGTTTGGTTTGTTCTTGCTGTTCCAGTTCTTTAAGATGCATCATTAGTTTTTTAAAGTTTTTCTACTATTTTGATGTAGGCGTTTATTGCTATAAACATTCCTCTTATTACTGCTTTTTATGTATCCCATAGATTTGAGCATACTGTGTTTTTATTTTATTTGTTTCAATATTTTAAAAAGTTTTCTTCTTAATTTCTTTATTATCCCAATGCTCAGTCAAGAGACTGTTGTTTAATTTACATGTTTCTACATAGTTTTCAAATTTCCTCTTGTTATTGATTCTAGTTTTATTCCACTTTTGTCAGAATAAAGGTACTTTTTTGTCAGAAAAGGTACTTTTTTGAAATTTATGGGACTTGTTTTGTGGCCTCACACATATATTACCTTTGAAAATATTACATGTGCTGAGGAGAAGAATGTGAAGTTGGCTGCTGTTGGATGAAATGTTCTGTGTCTATTAAATCAATTTGTTCTATAGTACAGAATAAGTCTCATGTTTTATTGTTTGTTTTCTGTCTAGATGATATATCCAATGCTGAAAGTAGAGTGTTGAAGTTCTCAACTATTACTGTATTGGGGCTTATCTCTCTCTTTAGCTCTAATAATATTTGTTTTATATATCTCGGTGCTCCAGCATTGAGTGCATATGTATTTACATTTGTTATATACTCTTGGTGAGTTGGCCCCTTTATGATTACATAATTATTTTTCTTTGTCTCTTTTCACAGATTTTGTCTTGAAGTCATTTCTTGTGATATAAGTATAGCTATTCCTGCTCTTTTTTAGTTTTCCTTTGCATGGGATATAGTTTTCCATTTGTTTATTTTAACTCTATATATGTCCTTATAAGTGAATTTAGTTTCTTATACACAGCATATACTTGAGTCCTGTTTTCCTTTTAACCATTCAGTCACTCTATGTATTTTTATTGGAGAATTTGGTCACTTACATTCTATATTATTATTTATTTATTTTTATTATTATTGCTTTGGTTTTTTATTTTATTATAATAGACTTTATTTTTCAGAATAGTATTAGGATCACAGCAAAACTGAGATGAAGGTACAGAGATTTTCCAAATACTCTCTGCTACCACCTGTGCACACAGACTCCCCCACTATCAATATCCCCCCTAGAGTGGCACATTTGTTACAATGAATTAACCTGTCATAATACATTATTAACACACATAGTCCATAGTTAGCATTAGGGTTCATTCTTGGTGTTGTACATTCTGTGGCTTGGGAGAAATGTATAATGCCATGTATATAGCACTACAGTGTCACACAGAGTAGTTTCAGTATGCTAAACATCCTCTGTGTTCTCCCATTCAATTGGATTACTTTTTAGGATAGGAATGGTCAAAAGGGACGTCTCTGAAAAGGAAACACTTAAGCCAAGAACAGAAAGTCAAATAGAGTTTAGCCAGGTGAAAGAAGTTAGATAGGAGAGAGGATTGAAGGGTGCTCCAAGCAAAGAGAAGGGTGGTATGGGTTAGGTAAGAATCTGACATCTTTAAGGAAAAGAAGAAATTCCAGCATGGCATGTTAGTGAATGAGGGGCAGAAGGTGGGCATGAGGCATAGAGAACAGTAAAAGGTTTTAAGTTGGGCACCTCTGGATCTAAGTGGCTTTTTCTCAGAGTCCTCTGGAATGAATGGGAAGGGACAAAAATGACAGCACATATACTGGCTTAATTTGTGTTCTGTTTCTTTATTTTCCTTTTCACATTCCTCTGGTTGATCCTCCAGAAAATCAGCTCTGTTACATCTGCCACCTCCTATGAGCACAAGGCACAGAACGTAGACCCTGTAACCCTCAGAGGGCCTGAAGGAAAGTGATGCTGGTGTGACCTGCCCAAGAGGGTGGTGCCCAAGACAGGGCATTCTAGACCCTCATAGGCAACAGAGCCAGGTCAGTAAGACCAAGTTTCTTCTGGGACCTCTGAAGGCTTAGGAGCATTTTATCTTTTGAGAACTGGTTAAGATGGAGGAACCTAAGCTTTCAGGAAGCAGATTAGCTACTTTCTTTTATTTTTATTTCTATGTTATTGATTTATTTTCTATATTTACATCTATTTATCTATCATCTATCTACATATATATTCATTTATTTATGTCAACAGTTTTGGGGGTACAAGTGGGTTTTCATTACATAGATGAATTATATACTTGTGAAGTCTGAAGTTTTAGCACACCCATCACTTGAGTAGTGTACATTGTATCCAATATGAAGGTTTTTATCCCTCACCTCACTTCAACCCTCCTGGCTTCTGTGTCTGGTGTCTATGGTGTCTGATATAACACTCTATATGTCTTTGCATACCCATAGCTTAGCTCCCACTTATAAGTGAGAACATATGGTATTTGGTTTTGCATTTCTGAATTATTTCACTTAGAATAATGACCTTCACCTCTATCCAAGTTGCTACAAAATACATTATTTTACTCTTTTTGGAGGCTGAATAGTAGTCCATGGTGTATACCACATTTTTTTAATACACTTATCAGTTGATGGGCACTTTGGTTGGTCCCTAGTGCAATTGTGAATTGTGCTATGATATGTATACATGTGTAGGTATTTTTTTGATACAATGACTTCTTTTCTTTTAGGGAGATACCCAGTAGAGGGATTGCTGGATTGAATAACAGATCTACTTTGAGTTATTTGGGAAATCTCCAAACTGCTTTCCATAGGAATTGTACTAATTTACATTCTTACCAGCATTGTGTAAGACTTATCTTTTCACCACATCCATGCCAACATCTATTGTTTTTTGACTTCTCAATAATTATCATTCTGGCTGGGATAAGGAGGTATCTCAATGTGGTTTGAATTTGCATTTCCATAATGATTAGTAATGTTGAGCATTTTTTCATGTTTGTTAATCATTTGTGTATCTTCTTTTGAAAAATGTCTACACATGTAATCTGCCCATCTTTTGAGGGGTTTACTATTTTTATTGTTGTTGCTTGCTGATTTAAGCTCCTTGTAATTCCTGGATACTAGACCATTGTTGGATGCATAGTTTGCAAATATTTTCTCCTATTCTGTGGGTTTTCTCTTTACTATAATGATTACTTTTCTGCTGTGCAGAAGCTTTTTAATTTAATGAGATCCCATTGATTCATTTTTGGTTTTGTTGCATTTGCTTTTGGGGTATTAGTCATAATTTCTTTGCCTAGGTCCATGTCCAAAAGAGTTTATCCTAGGTTTTCTTTTAGAATTTTTATGGTTTTAAGTTTTAGATTTATTTAAAGCTTTAATCCATCTTAAGTTGATTTTTGTATATGAAGAGAGAAGGGGATCCAGTTTCATTCTTCTACATGTGGCTGCTACCCTGTTTTCCTGGCACCATTTATTGAACAGGGAGTCCTTTCCCCAGTTTATGTTCTTGTGTAAATTGTCGAACATCAGTTGGTTATAAGTATTTGGCTTTATTTCTGAGTTGTTTATTCTGTTCCATTGGTCTATGTATCTTTTTTTTTTTTTTTTTTTTTTTTAACCAATACCATGCTATTTTGGTAACTATGCCCATGTAGTATAATTTGAAATCGGGTAATATGATGCCTCCAGATTTGTTACTTTTTCTTAAGATTGCTTTGATTATTGGGGATCTTTCCTGATCCATATGAATTTTAGCATTTATTTCTAATTCTGTGAAAAATGATGTTGATATTTTGATAGAAATTATATTGAATCTGTAAATTCCTTTGGGCAGTATGGTCATTTTTACAATACTTATCCTTGCAATCCATGAGCATAGCATGTATTTGTATTTGTTTGTATAGAATATGATATATGTTACCACCCTTTTGTATTTCTCCTTGTAAAGATCTTTCACACTTTTTAAGAATATTTCTAGGTATCTCAATTTTTTTGCAGCTATTATAAAAGGGATTGCATTCTTGTTTGATTCTCAGCTTGGTCGTTGTTGGTGTATAGCAGTGCTACCAATTTGTATACATGGATTTTATAGCTTGAGTCTTTGTTGAATTCATTTATAAAATCTAGGAGTCTTTTGGAGTTGTCTTTAGGGTTTACTATGTAGCCAATTACATCATTTGCAAGCAGATATCCCTTATTTATTTCTCTTGCCTGATTGCTCTAGCCAGGACTTCTGTTTTTAACAGAAGTGGTAAAAGTGGGCATCTGTGTCTTGTTCCAGTTTTTAGTGGGGATGCTCTTAACTTTTCCATGTCAACTATGATGTTGGCTTTTGGTGTGTCATACATGACATATCATGTTTATGCATGTTTGTTCTATACCTAAGTTGTTAAGGGTTTTTTAATAAAGAGATACTGTAATTTATTGAACGTGTTTTCTGTACCTATTGAGATGATCATATGGTTTTGGTTTTAAATTCTATTTATGTGATGAATCTAATTTATTGACTTGCATATCTTGAACAATCCCTTCATCTCTGGGCTGAAACCCACTTGATTATAGTGAATTATCTTTTTGATGTGCTGTTGGATTCAGTTTGCTAGTATATTGTTGAAGATTTTTACATCTGTGTTCATCAGGGATATTGGTCTGTAGTTTTCTTTTTTTATGTTCTTTCCTGGCTTTGATGTCAGGGTGATGCTAGCTTCATAGAATGAATAAGAGATGATTTCTTTCTTTTCAGTCTTTCGGAATATTTTCAGTAGGATTGGTACCAATTATTTGAATGTCTGGTGGAATTTGGCTGGAAATTCATCTAGCTTTGGGCTTTTTTGTTGACATTTTTTCATTACTGATTCAATCTCACTGCTTATTATTGGTGTATTCAGGATTTCTATTTCTTCCTGATTAAAGCCAGGAGGGTTATATTTCTCCAGGAATTTATTTTTTTAGTATAGATGGTCTAGTTTGTATGTATAGAGGGGTATTCATAGCAGTCTCAAATGATCTTTTGTATTTCTTTGGTGTCATTGGAATGCCTCCATTTGCATTTCTAATTGATCTTATTTGAATCTTCTCTCTTCTTGGTTCTTCTAGCTAATGGTCTATCAATTTTATTTATTATTTATAAGAACCAACTCTTCATTTCATTGATCTTTTGTAATTTTTTTGTTTTAATTTCATGTAGTTCTGCTCTGATCTTTGTTTCTTTCCTTCTGCTGGCTTTGAGTTTGGTTTGTTATTGTTTCTCTAGTTCATTTAAATGAGATATTGGGTTGTCAATTTGTGATCTTTCAGACTTTCTGATGTAGGCATTTAGCACTATAAACTTTCCTTTTAGCATTGCTTTTGCTGTATTCCAGAGGTCTTTATACCTTGTCTCATGGTTAATATCCATTTTGAATCATTTTTAAATTTTTATCTTGATTTTATTATTAACCCCAAAATCATTCAAGAGCAGATTCGATTAATTTTCATGTATTTATATAGTCTTGAGGTTTCCTTTTGGAGTTGACTTCTAGTTTTATTTCACTGTGGCCTTGAGAAGATAGTTGATAGGATTTCAATATTTAAAAATTTATTCAGACTTCTTTTATGGTATATCATATTGTCTATCTTGAAGAATATTCCACGTGCTGATGAGAAGAGTGTATATTCTGCAGTTCTAGAGTAGAGTGTTCTGTGCATATCTCTTAGTTCTGTTTGTTCTAGAGTGCAGATTAAGTCCATTGTTTGTTGACTTTCCACCTTGATGATCTGTCTACTGCTGTCAGTGGAGGGTTGAAGTCCCCTATTATTATTGTGTTTCTGTCTATCTCTTTTCCTAGGTCTAGGATTAATTGTTTTATGGATCTGGGAGCTGCAGAGTTAGGTGCATATATATTTAGGATTGCAATATATCTTTGTTGGACTGATCCTATTATCATTATATAATAACCTTCTTTGTGTGGTTTTACTATTGTGGCTTCAATGTTATTATTGCTAGGGAAGGACTTATTACTGCCATTTTGTTATTCCTTTTCTGGTTCTTTTGTTGTTCTTCTCTTTCTTTTCTTCCTCTTTCTTATTGTTTTCCTTTGTTTAAAAGTTATTTTCTCTGGTAGTATTTCTTAATTCCTTGCATTTTATTTTTGTGTCTTTGTTACAAGGTTTTTGCTTTGGGATTACAATGAAGCTTATAACAAATTATTTTAAACTGATGAAAACTTTGATCACTGAAAACAAAAGAAAAAAGAAAGAAAAGAATAAAACACACAAACAAGAGAAAACTAAAAAGCTCTGTAACTCCATCCCCAGGTATTTTAATTATTTGTTGACTCTATTTATATATTTGTACAGTCTCAACAAATTGCAGTATTATTTTTGATGGGTTTATCTTTTAGTTTTTCTATGCAATATATGAGTTTTTAACTTACTGCAGCTACAGTGTTAGAGTATTCTGTATTGTCTGTGTATACTTACTTTTATCAGTAAGTTTTATATGTTTAGTTAATTTATTTTTGCTCATTAATGTCCTATTCTTTGAGACTGAATAATTCTCTTTAGCATCTCTTGTAAGACAAGTCTGCTGTTGATGAAATCCCTCAGCTTTTGCTTGTCTGGTAGATCTTTATTTCTTCTTCATGTTTGAAGGATAATTTTGCTGGAAATAGCATTCTAAGTTGGGATTTCTTTTTTCTTTCACCATTTCAAGTATCTGTCCTGATCTCTAAGGTTTTTACTGAGAAGTCTACTTCCAGATGTATTTTAACTTCTTTGTATTCTATTTGTTTTCTTCTCCTTCTGCTATTAGGATTCTTTGTATATCCTTGTGTTTGTAAAGTTCCGTGTTATTATTTCCTTGAATAAGATTTCTACCCCATTCTCTCTCTACATCTGCTTTATAAACAATAACTCTTACATTTTTCTTCTTTAGGCTATTTTCTAGATCCTATAGGCATGCTTCTTTTTTTTTTTTCTTCTCTGACTGTGTATTTCCATATAGCCTGCGTTTAAGCTAATTCTTTCTTCTGCTTGATTAATTCTGTTGTCGAGAGACTCTGATGCATTTTTCAGGTTGTTAATTGAATTTTTCAGCTTTAGAATTTCTGCTTAATTATTTTACATATTTCAATCTCTTTGTTAAGTCTCTCTAAAGGAATTTGGAATTCCTTCAATGTGTTAACCTCAAGCTCATTGAGTTTCCTCAACATAGCTATTTTGAATTATTTTTCTGAGAGGCCACGTATCTGTCGCTCTAGGATTGGTCACTGGTTCCTCACTTAGTGCATTTGGTGATGTTATATTTTCCTCAAACTTCTTTCTTTTTTCTTTTAAATTTTACTTTATTTTTACAGATGGGGTCTCACTCTGTCCAGCCTCAAACTCCTAGACTTGAGCAATCCTCACACCTCAGACTCCTGCGTAGCTGGGAATACAGGCACATACCACCTGGCTAATATTTTGAGAGAGATAGTCTTACTGTTTTGCCCAGGTTGGACTCTAAGTTCTGACCTCAACAATCCTTTCACATCAACCTCCCAAGTAGTTGGGATTATAGACATGAGGCACCACATCTAGTTTGGATGTTTTTGATGCTTATGGACATTTATCAATGTCTAGGCATTGAATAATCAAGTATTTATTACAACATTCACAGTCTGGGCTTGTTTGTACCTATCCTTCTTTCCATGAATTCAAAGAGGCTTTAGTGTTCTGACTTCATCCTGTGGTCATTGCAGCTCTTTCAGCACTAGGGAGTGTCCTAAGCATAGGAACACTGTGACTCTTGCAGACTCCTAATTACATAGACTTGGGTTACTTGGAGAAGGGTGTATTATCTGGGATACCAGGTAAAGTCTCTTGCTCTCTTACCTCTCTTTTCCCCAATCAGAAAGGATCTCTCTCTGTGCCGGGCTGCCTAAAGTTTGAAGAGGGGTAATATGAGCATTTTTATGCCACCACAGCTGACACAGCACTGGGTCACATCTGTAGCCCATTGTTTTCCAGATCAGCACAGTACTACACCTGGCCCAAGGCTTGTGGCCACCAATGCCTGGCTACCACTCATTTTTATTCAAGGCCCACTTTAACCAGAAGGTGGTGAGTCCTTTTGGGACTGAGTCCATTCCATTAGGGGAGCAGATTCCCAGGGTGGGTCTAGAAACACCATGCAGGAGTGAAAACCTAGAATTGGTGCTTTGTAAATCTGGTTGGTAATTTATTTTACTGTGTCGGAATTTATACCCAAGCGTCAAGACAAAATTGTCTCTACTCTTTCTTTTTCTGCTAAAAAGGAGGATGCCTGTGAGCTGTTTATCTTAGAATTGGGGGAGGGGTGATGCAGGTACTCCCATGGCTGCGGGCTTCTGCAGCTGGTGCCACTCTGGGTCACACTCCATATCCACTGTCTCCAAAATCAGTGCAACACTAGGACTTGTCCAGGGACTGCAGTCTCTGTGGCCTTAATGACACTCAAATTTATTTGGGGCCCCTGGCCATGTTAGCCCATGGTGAAGCTGGCTGAGACTCAGTTTCCTCAAATTAGGGTGGAGGATTCCTCTCTGGCCCAGTGTTGGTCTAAATGTTCCCTCTAAGTGCACCAGCAGAATTCTGCCCTGTGCCCTATGATAGGGTAGCACTGAGCTTTAATGCAAAGTCCCATGCTCACTCTCCCTGCCCAAAGCACACAGATTCTCTTTGTGCTGTGCTGTCTGGGCTTGAGGAAGGGGTCATACAGGCAATGTAAGACTGTCTGGCCTGTCCCCTTCAATGCCTCCTTCCTTGTTATTCTGTTACAACCAGGTACTATGATTACTCATCTTATTTTCTGGCTCCTATGAAGGTGATTCCTTGCATGGATAGTTGTTTAATTGGGTGTTCCTACAGGAGGGTGGTCACCAAAGGGTTCTGTTTGGCCATTGTACTCTGCCCCTCCTGTAGAATTACCTATGTTTAATTTATTATTGAAGAAAAAATTAATAGATTTAGTGTAGCCTAAGTGTACAGTGTTGTAAAGTTTACAGTAGTGCACATTAATATTGTAGGCCTTTACATTTACTCACCACTCACTGAGTCAGCCACAGTAACTTCCCTTCCTATAAGCTTCATTCATGATAAGCGCCCTAACAGGTGTTCCATTTTTTATCTTTTATGCTCTATTTTTACTGTGCTTTTTCTGTGTTTCAATATGTTTAGATACACAAATATTGATTGTTGTGTTACAATTACCAAGAAGTATTCAGTACAGTAACATACTACACAGATTTGTAGGCTAAAAGCAATAGGCTATATCACATAGCCTGGGTGTGTTATAGGTTATACCATCTAAGTTTGTGTAAATATGCTCTATAATATTCCCAGGATGACAAAGTTGCCTAATGATGCCATTTTTCAGAACATATCCCCGTCATTAGGAGACACGTGATCATATATTTATTCTAGTACCTAGTAAAATCAACCTACAGTGAATGACATCTAGCACCTAGAAATATTCTAGCAAAGCTATTATACTTTAAAGCAAAGAGTAAAGGAAAATACATTCTTTGAGTATCCAAGAAAGAAGTTCAAGTCACTTATAAAGCAAGTAAAATAAGACTGATATCAGCCTTTTCAACTATAATGTTTTGTACAAAAAAAAACAAAAACAAAAACAAAAAAACAAAACAACAACAACAAAAAAAACAAACCAAAAAAACCTATTAATATGCTTAAGGTTCTAAGGCAGAAAAAGCATAACAAAGATTTTATATCTGTCTACATTGACCTTCTAGTGTAAAGGTAGACTTTAAGAATATGCCAGAACTCAAGGAATATTGTTTCCATAACTCTTACCTAGAAAATTATCTGTAGAATATAAAAACAATTGAGCTTAAAATATGATGCTAAACATTGAATATATGTTTATGTATAGAGAAATGACTAATAGAGACAATAAAGCAGACAATAAAGTATCTGTAGGTTAACTATTCTGACATTTTAGATAAAGTAACATAATCAATACTGGTTTACAAAGTTAAGAAAGTGTATGGAAAGGATAATCGGTTCACTAATTACTGATAATAACTGGGAGTGAAAGATATTACTTCAAATCAGATTTGTAGGGAGACAGAGAAGGGGAGGATAAAAGTTTCCCAGTAAAATGTAAGTTCACTTACAGAGGGAAACAATAGAATTTGAAAAAGTTAGAGGACTAAGGATATTCTTCAAAAGCATTAGTATAAACGTTATAAATGTAGCCATTAGTCTAAAATTGCAAAACTTTCTAAATACCAGAATATATGAAGAGAAAGAGAACAAATAAGTGACCACATAATGACGTAACTATGTGTGCATAAAACATTAAAAATATGAGAATGGAGGTCAAATATATTAATTCTAGCATAAAGAAATGAGCTTAAATCACCAGTAGAAAGAAAATGGTTTTATTGTCTAAAAATGTAAAATCAAAAATTCCACTTTATGTAAGTGACAGATCTGAAAAAACAACCTTCAAAAGTGCTAAAAATAGAAGGATGCTGATATGTACTACTCAAATGCAATTGAGGTAAAGTAGGAGTTAAAATCTTGATATCCAAAAGTACAAAATTTATGCCTAATAGATTATATAAGGATGAAATATTTTATAAAGTTAAAAATATTTCTCAGTGAAGCTGTAACAGCCATTAATTTTATGCCAATAGTAATATAGCAGTGACTTTCTTTAAACACCAACTGCAGCTACAAAATAACTGTACAAGGAAATTAATAAAAATAAAAATCAACACATTCTTCTGTAATCAAAGTGAATCAAGTGGACAAAAATTTCATGAAGATATTGAAGTACTGAACATTTGTCATCAATAATTTAGATATTATATTAATATATTGAAACCTTAACCCAGATGATACTATACTTATCTTAAGTACAGCAAAGTTATTCATAAAAATTCATCGTTTTATACCACAAATGAAATCTTAATACTAAAAAAAAATACTAAGAACATTCTGTGAAATTTCAATAAAACAATAATTCGTAACAAATTTGAAAAGCAAAAAAATTCTTGCACATGGTTTAAAATGGACAGTGTTGAACAACCCTGGTATCAAACTGGAAACAAATAAAACTACACTATTTCTCAAAATTAAAATAGGGCTTATCAGGATTTATGGGATACAGCTAAAGTAACCATCAGAGAAAATTTGACAGCATTAAATAAATGCACCAATAAAAACTAGAAAAAATGGAATTAATATCATTTTTAAAGTTACTTTAACACCAACAACATATTAAACCTAAGGAAAAGAGAGAGAAGAATTTGAGGGAATTGTCACCTAAATTAGAGTGTACCTCAGCACTGTTTTACATTAGTGGACTATAGCTGTTTAAATAAACAGTACTGCTGCCTTCATGGAGCTTTCAGATGATTTGAATTTTAAAAGGGACTGGTTTGGAAAGGCAGCTTGATTTCTTTTCTCTCCAGAGTTGTGTTATGGGATAACAATTTGTAACACAATATGGTCACAGTTAGACTAGACAAATGCTGACTTTATTACTAAAATATTTAAGATTTATATATAGATCTAGTAATTATTAATGGGTACCCAATAAATATCCCATTCTAATATAATTTCCTTATATTTATAGTTTACAGTATATTTCAGTAATTTACAGTATGTTTCAGAAAAGTAATTGTTTCTCTTTCCAGAATCTATTGAAATATTATTTTTTTCCGTGCATCCACATTTGTAAAAACACTGATGGATGTGATGGTTTCTGTTTCATCAATATTAATTTAAACCTGCTGAATATCCTTGGAGAGCTAATCAAGAAGGTAGAAATTTTTCCACATTAATATTGTCAAGTGACAGTAGATTTAAGAGGTAACAAGCACTATTTACTTAAAAAGAAAATGTTTTCCCTTATGCAATTACTGTTAGAAGAATCATTAGCCACAACAAAAGCTCTATGAGTCAGTTAAACATATGTCTCATTCTATAATTTATACTTCTTCTTAACAGTCTGTGATCCCCTGGGTCAAGATTACTTTAGAAATACAAAGAGGACCTTAAAACTAAATAATTTCTGTTATAAAATGAACATGTAAATTATCTGCTAAATTACTTGTACTTAATTAGTAATTTTGCATAATGACATACATTCTCTTTGGGTCTCTTCAGGCTCTGACAGATAACACTTTACAAATGTTACTTACGTTCCAATTACAGCACAAACCTTGTAGAAATGTACCATTAATCTAAATATGCAAACGTGAGCAAAACTAGTATTCCTTAGGCAAACTGTAATTCAACATTTCTGCTAACGGGTATCTTGACTCATTTTGAATGCAATGCTTTTTACGTGATTGTTTCTTACTTGAGAAACTAACAGCTATCCATTTTTAAAAGTTTGTAGGTGAGTAACATAGTATACAATTATTAGAGTTACCTCATTTGACTTTTAGTGTCGAAATTGAGGTTACAAAAATATTTATCTTCTGATTTAAATGCTGTGGTTTTTTGGTAGTTAACTATAAAATAACCACGGAAGACAGCTACTAGTACTAACACTGCAGCGTTCTGGCTGAATTGTTCTAATCTTGTCATAATAACTTCGGGTTTTAAGTGAGTATATATAATTCACTTAGAGGAACAGTATATTTATTTCAAATAAAATGATGAAAATAAAAATATTTATTTGTTTAAAAATATTTATTGAATAACTACAATGCATGGAGGATAGAGCAATGAGGAAGACAGACATAGATTTCTCTCAGAAGTTTACATTCAGACTTTGTGTATATGAGAGCATGTTTTGTATGTGACTGTGTGTATGTGTGTGTGTGAGAGAGAGAATTGAGCAAGAAACAATGATTAAAAGTAGATAATGATTAGAGATAGATAATGTGTGTTGGGGGAGAGAAAGAATGAATAGGAAAATAGACAACCTATTATCAGCATTTGTAAGAAAAATAAAGTTATATAATAGACAAATGACTTGAATAAGAAGTCTACTTTAAATATAGCCTTCCATTTTACACAGAAATATACAATAAATTTTACATAGCTTTCATGTCCATCAAATTAAAGTACTGGATAAATTATATGGAGATTGTATTTTGCTTTCTTTGAAACGTAACCTAGAGAGGTTCAACATTTTGGAAAATCATGTCACCTCTGGCAATACCATTTATGCTATATGAATTGTCATTTCAGCCTCTACACTGACATCACTGGTATCATTTTGTGATCACATTTGTATAATAATGGTGATTTCTACACTATTTAAGAATGTTAAATATAAAGAAAAAACATCTACAATATTCGGTTGAAGTTTTGCTACAGTGTTTTATGACTTTACCTGAAAATTAATATCATGAATGTAACCTACCAACTTCTTTTTCAAATTAAGCAACAAAAATGTTAAGATTAAATGCAAAGTTTAGAAATAAGTATATAAGTATACATAATCCTGAAACTTAAGAAATTTTTAAAAAATTTAAAAATTCTACTGTCATTGGAATGTTTAAAAACACTTAAATTCAGAATGAGCAGGGTTTATTTTATATATAAAGTATAAATAATGCAAAATATTAATATAATGAACCACACAATATTGGAGAAAAAAATAATCTTACCAGCCAAATGTGAAGTTTTAAAAGGGAGTAACTTGTTCTTCTGATTGTGCAAAGGCAATGTTTATAGATGAATCAATGAGAAGATGAAATATTAGATATATAATAAACTGCAAATCATATGTAAAATTCAAAAGGATAGGGGAGATGTTATTTATTTATTTATTTATTGAACAGAGTCTGGCTCTGTTGTCCAGGCTGGAGGTCAGTGGCAGGATCTCAGCTCACTGCAACCTCTGCCTCCAGGGTTCAAACATTTCTCGTGCCTCAGCCTCCCGAGTAGCTAGGACTAGAGGTGTGCGCCAACATGCCCAGTTAATTTTTGTATTTTTAGTAGAGATGAGGCTTCGGCATGTTGCCCAAGCTGATCTCAAACTCCTGAGCTCAGGCAGTCTGCCTAACTCAGTCTCCCAAAGTTCTATGATTACAGGCATGAGCCACTGTGCCCAGCCGAGGAGATGTTATTTAAAATAACAGTCTGTAATACAGAGACTTTGTCAGTATTTGAAATCTTTAAAATTAATTCATGGAAAAAAATCCCTGTTGCAATAACATTGTATAACACATAGAACAGTAACTCAGGTTAGTGGGTGACACAAGTTTACAGTCAACTTAAAAAATAAACACCAACTCTTCCTATTTGGAAGTCTTTTATTTATTTCTTTTGCCTGATTACTCTGGCTAGAACATCCAGTACATACTGAATAGGAGTAGTGAGAGTGAGCATTCTTATCTATTTTCTGGCTCTCCAAGGGAATGCTTCCAGCTTTTGCTTGTTCAGTGCGTTGGCTGTTGATTTGTCATAGATGGCTTTTGTTATTTTGAAATTTGTTCCTTTGATGCCTGATTTGTTGAGGGTTTTTAAAATGAAAGGATGTCAAATTTTACTAAAAGCCTTTTGTGGGTCTCTTGAGGTGATCATGTGTTTTTTTGTTTTCAGTTCTATTTATGTAATGAATCAAATGTATTGATTTCTGTATGTTGAACCAACCCTGTATCCCAGGAATACAGTCTACTTGATCATGGTGTATTAGATTTTTGATGTGCTGCTGGTTTCAGTTTGATAGTATTTTGTTGAGGATTTTTCCATCTATGTTTTCAGGTTGCCTCACACTTTTTTATAGCTTCTTGTTTTACCTTTTTTTTTTTTTTTTTTTTTTTTTTTTTTTTAGTAATGAAATGATTTTCAAGTGATTTTCAAATGATTTTTAATGTATTAGAACCAGAATATGTCAGAGGAGTTTAAGGTAGGGGACATGATTTTTGGCACCCCATCCTACTACATATGATACATTGAAGCCTCTGCTTCTTCCTTCCCCTTTCCCTCCCTCCCTCCCTCCTTCCCTCCCTCCCTTCCTTCCTTCCTTTCTTCCTTCCCTCCTTCCCTCCTTCCTTCCCTCCCTCCCTCCCTCCCTGGCTTTCAAGGTTGGCCTAAGTATAAAATTTAGAGTTTTGTGGATAAGTGGTTGGAAAGGATATTATTTAAGTAACGTTCAATAAAGGGTATATTTTTCATCCCAAGATAGGTACCATATATCACACAGTTCAAGATTGTGGGGATGTTAAGAGTATATTTCACAACATCCTTTACCATAAACATACGCTGGAAAATTTTACCTTAAATTCACAGATATAATTACTTTTCATAGCCAAAGTAGGAGATCTCCTAAGAACAAAATATAATAAATAAATAGATGAACAGATAGATTCCACATTCTAATAATATTTATATATTTAATATGGCAGCACATTTATTTATTTATTTATTTATTTATTTATTTATTTATTTGAGATGGAGTCTCACTCTGTCGCCCAGACAGAGTGCAGTGGCCGGATCTCAGCTCACTGTAAGCTCCGCCTCCCGGGTTTACGCCATTCTCCTGCCTCAGCCTCCCAAGTAGCTGGGACTACAGGCACCCGCCACCACGCCCAGCTAGTTTTTTTGTATTTTTTAGTAGAGACGGGGTTTCACTGTGTTAGCCAGGATGGTCTCGATCTCCTGACCTCGTGATCCGCCCATCTCGGCCTCCCAAAGTGCTAGGATTACAGGCTTGAGCCACCGTGCCCGGCCAGCACATTTATTTTTGTTAAGTGTTGTTATTCACATGGCGTTAACTTGATCTAGAATTTTTTTCTAAAGATTTTTAGTCTGTTATTAGATGAATTTCAAAGAAAATGAGGCCCATAATTGCTCAAATACAGGTTATATAAAACCAGTCTTATGCTGACAATTAAATTCTGGCATTCACTCATTCATCGCTTCATTTATTCTAATAAATGTACATCCCTCTTCTGTGTTTGGCACTAAAATGAGATTTTAGGGGTTAAGTGAGGGAGGTTTCTTTGAAGAAAAGACAGTCTGTATAAAGGTTTAGAAATTGGGTTAATACGAAAGATTATAGATATTTAAGTGTTCTTTGTGTAGGTTGGTCTTCTTATTCCATAACCTTGCCTATTCAGTTGTTGGTACTGATGATCTCATACATATTATAATAAGAAATATGGGAGAAAACTTCATAAATTTTGATATTACTCAGTGTATTCATTCCAAGACGCTGTTCGGCAAAATTGAGCTAATTACATATAATATTATTTGTTTTGTCATATATTGACTTAAAGGCTTAATTAATTTTTGTTTTATTCCGTAAGATTATTTTAACAATATCTACGATGTCTATTGTTATTCATAAATTAACCTACTTTTTTTTTTCCCTTTGAGCTAACGTCTTTACAGGTAATCTAGGAAGGATCATCTAAGTTCAGAAAAGCTTCAAATAAAGATGTTGTAAGATTTTGGACAAATTCAGCATTCATAAAAACAGATCATTTATTCAGCTATCAAATATGAGGAAAACATATTTTTAAACAATTAATGTCAAATGTCTAAACATGAAACATATTTCTGACAAAACAATAAGAATGTCTACAACTTGCTGGGAAGTTAATCTGTTACGATACGGCATATTTATACAGAACAATATGTTGTTCTGTTTGGTTGGTGTTAAAGTTCACGTGTTAGTTGGGGAAATACGGTTGACTATATAATCCAGAGCTTTGAATGAGTGGAGTTTCCCGAATAGAGTAAGGAATAATTAGTCTCATCCCTTTATATTACCATACTTTATCTAAGACCTCCTTCTTATTTTATAATATAATAAAAAGGCAGATATGAATTATGGAAAAGTTAAATGTTTGATATAAATAAAGTAAAAAAAAAACCTTAGTAGAGAATAAATATGGATATAGGTAAGATTGAAGTAGAGTTTCTTATAAAGAATATTTCTTATTTAAAGATATTAATTTTCTATGGAGTCAATGTTTCCTATATGAATACATTTAAACTTTCCCATAGATAATAAAATAGATTATCTTTACTGTGTGATTTTCCTGGTTCCTTCATCCCAATTTAGCTCCTTTAGGGACCTGTTTCATTTATGAAGACAAGACAGGATTCACCACTTTCCTTTTTCCTCTTTGAAATTTGTTGAAATTTTAAAATCCTCTTCTAATTTGTTGAGTAATAATCTTCACTATATAGCCTTTAAAACATGCAGAAAGTAGCAAAAAGCTCATTAAGCATAAAAGATATTTGAAAAGTGAGACCCTGTCTCTACAAAAAAAAAAAAAAAAAAAAAACCTAGGCATAGGGGCACATGCCAGTAGTCCCAGCTAGTCTGGAGGCTTAGGCAGGAGGATTGCTTGAGCTAGGAGTTCAAGGCTACTTTGAGCTAGCATCACACCACTGCACTCCAGCATGGACTACAGATCAAGACCCTATCTTAAGAAAATTAAAAAATAAAAAAATAAAGAATAAATATGTTTGTATTTAAACAAAACAGAATACTGAATGTGGGGAGGAAAAGTATCCAAAAATATATGGCCTTTAACTAAGGTGACTTTTATTCACATTAAATAAATAATATCACATGAGCAATTAAATAAATTTTGAAGATAAAATCTTTCATTGTCAAACTCAAAATTGTGATTTGTTTTTGACTTATTAGAGTAAACATCATTTCTTGTAACCTTTATGGACATTTGCATGGATAATATTATTGGTCTATTGGTATATTTAAAATATATATTATTATATACACACACACACACACACACACACACACACACACACACACACACTTGAAAAACCATCATCTGAACATTAACTCCAAACATTAAAAGTGATGGCTCGGCAAACTAAAACACTGTGAAGACAGAAAGACAGAAGAGTGGTGAATGTTATATTGCGATTAATACCTTCTTTATGCTTCATATTAAAGACACAGTACTAAAAAATTAAAGACAAACTATAATGAAAATGAGTTGAAAGCAATTCCGTTATGTTTGGATGTTTATCCCCATAAACATGTAATTCCCAGTGTTAGAGGTGAAGCTTCATGGGAAGTGTTTGTGTCATGGGAGCAGATCTCACATGAATAGATTAACATTTCTAGTGTGAGGGGTGAGTGAGTTCTTGGTCTATTAGTTCCTTCCAGAGCTTATTGTTAAAAATAAGCTAGCACCACCTCTCTCTTACTCTCTTGCTTCCTCTTTTACTATGTGATCTCTGCACACACTGGCTCCCCTTTTCCTTCTACCATTAGTGGAGGCAATCTGAGACCCTTACCAGGAGCAATTCTGATGCCATGCTTCTTGTACATACTGGAGAAGTGTGAGCCAAATAAAACCTTTTTGCTTTATAAATTACCCAGACTCAGATATTTCTTTACAGCAACATAAAACAGACTAATGCAGTAAATCTGTACCAAAGGAGGGATGGTGTAGATACCTGAAAAGGTGGAAGCAGCTTTGAAACTGGGCAATGGGGAGAGGTTGGAAGTGTTTGGAGGGCATAAGCTGTAAGCCCCTCTGTCTTCCACATAGTATTGAGTCTGCAGGTGCCCAGAATGCAGGAGTGCCAGAGGCTTGATAACATTCACCTAGATTTCAGAGGATATATCCTCAGGCAGAAGCCTGCCACAGAGACAGAACCACTGTAGACAGTACTCACCAGGGCTCTGCTTAGTGGAGCTGTGGAAATGGGGCCACTGCCTTAAATTTTATTAATTTTAAACAGTCAATTTTTCCATATATTTAAGATGGAAATCTCCAGGATCTTACATAAAATTGTTCAAAAAACCTAAAGTTACAATATACTTTCCTAACATATGTAAGGGTAAACTGAGGCTGGAGCTGAACCGGGAACGAAGACACAAGGCAAATGGCAGTGAGAATAGCTTTTATTAGGGCTTGCGGGTGAGGTTCCTCAGTCCAAAGGCATGGGCCGAGGAAGTCGCGCTGAGGGAGGAGGGTAGGGGCTTTGTATAGCCGGAGAGGTAGGGAAGCTGGTTGTGCAAACAGGGCCTGGGGGGTCTTGAAACTACTAGGGCAGGAGTTGAGTAAGGGTCATGAGGAAGGGGTCTTTGGAAACTGTCAACCGAAACTGCTGTTTACTAACTTGTGGAATGCAGGTGAGCTGCAGGTCATGGGGGAGTGTGGTTGCCCAGCCAAAACTCTGACGCATGTAAGTCTGCGGGTGTGTACAAGGGTGAAGGGAGTCTTTAACAAAAGGCCTGCTACGCCGGGTAAGGCCGCCACGTTGGATCTAGATTCCTGCCTAACAACATACTTTATAATGTAACATATTGTTAACACTAAAACCTGAAAATAATATTGAAATATATTAATAGTCAATATCGCTCATAGCCATGGAAACTAAAAGCTTAAACAAAAATATTATTACAACAGGAAATTCATTTTTATCAAAAGAAACATTAAGAAAAAAGAGTGTAAACCACAGGAGAAAAATAGTTACAACAAATATCTCTAACAAAAGACCTGATTTCAGATTATATAAGGTACTTCTGTAAATCAATAAATAAAAGAATAACAATCCATTAGAAAATTGGGCAAAATACTTGAAAAGCTGCTCAAAAATAACACTATCTAAATTGATATGGATATAAAATGGACAATTCAATAAAAATATAAAAATGTGTTACATTATTTTTTGTAAAAATTGTAATTGGTAATATAGTTTTAATTTCATGATGGGAATTTACCAGGAATATTCTTATATTATAATGAGCTTTAATTAACTTACCATTTTATGTATTTTTCTGTTGTCCAATTTTCCCTTTGTCATTTCAAAGTATTTTAAATTTGCTATGAAAATGGTAACATATATTTTATTCTAGAAATACTTGATAAAATTTTACAACTTTGAAGTGTCCCCACTAATGGTTAATTCTATTCTCTTTATTTTGAGTTAATAAAATAAATAACTGGCAAAACATTAGAAAAGATAAGATGAAGTGTACTATTTAAATGTAGGTATTCTGACAATGTGTTGATGGAGTAGATAGATATTGTTAGGATATAAATGACTGTATATTATAAGTTACCATTCTGAAATAAAATTATCAGAAAGAATATTTAATGAACATTGTTTATATCAGGATAAGTTTTCCACACCTATCAATTCTATTCTCAAGACATTATGATATGACCGTTTTGATGAACAACACCAATGAAAATTTAGTAAAACAATATTTACAAAGTGCTGAGAAAATTGTAACCATGTTTTGGGATATAATGTTTAGCATGTGCAGCTATGAGATTTTAATTTTGTGTTCTTTTTATTTTTTATTTTTAACCGTAATACATATACAGTAAAGTATGTAGAGCACAGGGCGCTCCATGTTTTTAACATAAATGTCTGTGTAATCACAAACAGGTCAAGAACAAGGGATTGCCTGCCTTTCAGAAATTTATTTTATTTTCCTTGCCATTCTAGCCTGCCTTTCCCCAAAATAAGCACTATCTTGAATTCTAACACAATACTATACTTCTGACTACTTTATATTTTATATAAACTGAATTATATAGTATGTATTCATTTGGGTCTGACTTCAGTCACTTTACATGTTTGTGTAATCCATTCTATTTTTGCATGAAGGTTTAATTTGGTTCATGTATTTTCATGGCTGTATCATGTTTTGTTTATTAATATACCAAAATTTATATGTCTTTTTAACTGCTGATAGACATTTGAGGTATTTTGAGTTTATACTAGCATAAAAAATGTTATTAAAAACATTCTGGATAGTGAACTTGTTATGTATCTGCATATGTTTCAATTGTGTGAGGATTTAATTAATTAATCAAACTGCATTGCTAACTTTAACACAAATCCCATGAGTTCAAGAATGCCAAGGGTTCTAGAAGTTTCATATTTTGAGTTGGAGAGTGGAAAATCTTTGTGCTAGGAGTCCAGGTGAACCTAAATCGCACGGCCATTAAAGCATGATCTTTCTTGAAATTGGCTTAATCAAATTAATTGATCATTTCATACACCCACAAAGTAGGAATCTAATTTTTTTAAAGTGAAATTTGGCATTCTCTATCAAAATTACTTACAAAGTTATCATCGCATGTATATTTGACTGAAGAACTGAAGTAGAAATTAATACTACAGATATATCTGCATAAGTCAACAAAGATATAACCCATATTTATTAATTATAGCATTGCTAAAAATGCCATATAATATGGAGGGCACGGTGGCTCATGCCTGTAATCCCAGCACTTTGGGAAGCCGAGGCGGGTGGATCAACTGAGGTCAGGAGTTCGAGACCAGCCTGGCCAACAGGCTGAAACCTTGTCTCTACTAAAAATACAAAAATTAGCCAAGTGTGATGCTAGGTGCCTGTAATCCAGCTGCTTGAGAGGCTGAGGCAAGAAGAATCACTTGAACCTGGGAGGTGGAGGTTACAGTGAGCCGAGATCGTGTCATTGCACTCCAGCCTGGGTGACAGAGTGAGACTCTGTCTCAAAAAAAATAAATAAAATTAAATTAAATTAAAAATAAAAATAAAAATAAAACATATAATAAAACCAAGAACCAAAAATGATAAAAGAACAGAAAACAGCAAAAATGATCTGTCCTTAGTTACTGTAGAACCAAGCAAGACTTGTGTCTAATGAAAGGAATAGCCTTAACAGAACTGGTAAATATTCCTGGGCCCAGTATGTACTCCCTCTTCCTGTAATAGATATTGCCATGCCTGAAGGCTAACCAATTAGCAGTAGAGAATAAACTTTAGCCCTAGGTATTGCTACCGTCCCTTGAAAAGCTCACCTAGCCACTGTGTGATATATTGATTACGTTGGATCCTTTTCACCCTTAAGTGGTAACTAATTTAACTATACTGGATTCATATATTCACATACTCTTTAAAGTTCTCCTTAGCTTGACTGAATTTTAGATGGATTTCTTTCTGACTATGAACACCTGACTTGCCTAGTCTTTTTTGCTATGGAAAGCTTTCCATTGTGTATTCTTTTCCTGTCACTTTGAAATGCATATAAATCTCCTGACCCTTGCCAGTTGTATAACCCAGGAAATGTCTTTTTCAAGGACCTGGGAACAATTTCTTTGAAATGTAAACATCAAAGGGGCTGGAACCCCTATCTGCTAATCTCCGTGGGAGGGTAGGAGCCTGTTTTCAATGGGTGACAATTAGTAAACCGATAGGATAATCACAGAGAAAAATATTCAGAAACTCAGGAATAAATCAATGTGCTGGACACATGCCATTGATCAACCCCAGCCTCAAAGTCCTCCAATATTTTTTCACTAGTTCATTCCAGTGTTTAAAAGTTCTCCCGTCTTTTGTTACAGTGGAGTTCAGCTTGCTTTCTTATTGCAATCTTCTTGAATTAAAAAGTCTTCTTTGCCTGTTTCACTTTATCTGGAACAATTTTTGCTTTGATTTGAGAATGGGTATGTGTTTTCCTTTTCTTTCTGCAGTGCCTTAACCAGCAGTTCTACTCAAAGGCTAACACATTGACTGATTAATTATCTTGACCAGTGCTTTGTAACAAGCCGTCTTCACTATAGCAAAGGTAGTGCAGCAGTGAATAAAACGTCCCTGGAATCCTTTGGACTGAATATATTTCTGATACATAGAATGCCTATACCTCAGTGTTTTCTCACCATTGTTCCCAGTGACACAATTGAGAATAATTTTGCTTTTTTGAGCAACTTTTTGCCTTCTGGACCTCTTATAGGTCTTTGTTATGAGGGGAGGGACACTTTTACCCAAGAATATATTAAAGGCACTACCAAAAAATTATTCATTAAACTTAGTTCTTTTGAGTTCCTTATGTCATTAAAACAGCACACAAAAAAGGAGTTTGTATACTGGCAGGGATAGCAGACCATAATTTTTTATGAGAATATGGAGTTGTTGCTGTGCAATGAGGATAGAAGGAAATATGTCTAGAGCTAAAACAATTCCTTGGGTTACCTCAGTGCTTCCATTAAATGAAAATCTTAAATGGCAATTGCATAAGACACAATGTGACAAAGCAATTGGTAACCAAAGGTTTGGAACCTTCAGGCATGAAAGTATAATTTGTCACACTGGGAAAGAACTCTGGACTAGTAAACTGCTGACACAAGTTGAGGGAAATCTTATAGGAGCAGTAAAAGATGAATATAAAGAAAATCAGCTGTGGCCAGACTCAGGACCCACTAAAAAAGCAGAGCTAAAGCTTGAGTAGGTACTCTCCATCATCCTGTAATTTGTTGATTTTGTTTGTGTTTAAAAAAAAAAAAAAAAATTGGCCATCCCTTAAAAAGCAATATTCCATAAATGACATTAAGGGATATACCATAAATAACATTAAGTAAACTATGAATTTAATTTAGAGCCTGAGGGGGTTCTGAGCAATGTAAGGTAAAGATAGGAGTATTCAAAGAAAAGCCTTGCCCAAATACTTGGAATGGTTCAGTTAATTATGGTTAATTTCCAAGTACCAATCTCTGTATCTCTGTGTCTGAGGACTTGTTCTGACAGCACAGAAGGCTGCTCTCTGTGCATTGTGAGTGCTGGGAGTGAATGCGTTATGGAATTCACACCACTCTAGAAGCAGTCTTCAAATAATCATCTTGGGAAATAATACATAAATATACCAGCTCCTGTGCCTCTCAAGTGAGATTATGAAGTGTGACTTTGTGTGGTTTTCCAGTTTCTCAATGGGATTAAGTTCCAGGTATCCACTGTGATAGCTGATTATAACGCATCCTTTATGACTGCCTTTTCTTCCCTATCATTTTTCCACATCTCCAACAATGACATTTGAAATTCAAACCAATTATTTGCATTCAAACACTTATTTTAATATCTTCTTCTAGAAGAAGAAAAAAAAAACACACAACACACATACACACAAAAACACACACACACTGTAATCTCTGACCATTGACTACCAAAAGAGGGGATAATTTCTAAATCATCATGTTATAGACAGTGGTAGTCATCTGTATAATTTGTTTTAAGATACTGATTGAATAGCATTTCAAGAAAAAATTGAATTTACTTGTCTTTTAGTTCATTAATACATGTAATGAATGTATGGTTTATAAGTAAATTTATGCAAATGTTATCTCGTATATAATAAAACCCTTGATTGCATATTTGACTTCAGTTACCTAGATAAATTTCAGAAATGTCTCCTCAAAAATAAACATTAGCAAAAAATTTTTTGATAGCTTTTGTAGGATCATCTTCAAGTTAAAGGAAATTTAAACGTCATGCAGCATTTGTTGTAAACATTGCCTTTACTTTAAATCCAAACTGTAACTCAGACTCAAGGGAGAATATTTTCTACTTATTATTTCTATAACATTTAAAAAATTAAAATTGGCTGGGCGCGGTGGCTCAAGCCTGTAATCCCAGCACTTTGGGAGGCTGAGGCGGGCGGATCACGAGGTCAGGAGATCGAGACCATCCTGGCTAACATGGTGAAACCCCATCTCTACTAAAAATACAAAAAATTAGCCAGGCGTGGTGGTATGTGCCTGTAGTCCCAGCTACTCGGGAGACTGAGGCAGGAGAATGGTGTGAACCCGGGAGGCAGAGCTTGCAGTGAGCCGATATTGAGCCACTGCACTCCAGCCTGGGCGACAGAGCGAGACTCCGTCTCCGGAAAAAAAAAAAAAAAAAAAAAAAAAAAAAAAAAAAAAAAATTGACAAATGATTGAGTTCAAATTTTTAAATTTGGCCAGCATGTAATTAAAAATATGAAATTATGATTTCTTGTTTTCTAACACAAGCTTAAATTTGTAGTTCAAATATGAATGAAATAAACAGCCCAAATCAGTTATCTGAGAAATGCTGATGTATGGAATGAAAGTGTATTATTTTGTTATGATAATGCTTTCCTTGTATTTCTATCAATATAAAAATAAAGGACACTTCACTGATTGCATTAACATGTCTCTGGCTTTTGATAGTGACAGGAGACACACAAATTCCTAAGTAGACAAGAATGGGTCTCCAGTGAAACTCGATCTTGAAGCCAAGGGTAGTTTAAACACTGAAAACTGAGGTGACAGTTCCAGATACAGTCCATAACTTGAGTGAGAAGTTCCATGCCCATCTTACTCACTCTAGATTGGTTCCTTCTGAATGAAGCCTTGTAATCAATCAAATGGTGCTTTTTCCAAGACTACCCATGGACCAATCAGCACACACTCCCTTATTCTAAGCCCATAAAAACCCTGAATTCAGCCTCACAAACAACTTTTGGGTACCCTCTTGATTCTGAGAGCTTTCTTTCTGTCACCCAATAAAATTCTACTCTGCCTTACTGTAAAGGTAAACTGAGGCTGGAGCCAAACCGGGAATGAAGACACAAGGCAAATGGCAGTGAGAATAGCTTTTATTAGGGCTTGCGGGTGAGGTTCCTCAGTCCAAAGGCCTGGGCCGAGGAAGTCGCGCTGAGGGAGGAGGGTAAGGACTTTTTGTAGAGGTAGGGAAGCTGGTTGTGCAAACAGGGCCTGGGGGGGTCTTGAAACTACTAGGGCAGGGGTTGAGTAAGGGTCATGAGGAAGGGGTCTTTGGAAACTGTCAACCGAAACTGCTGTTTACTAACTTGTGGAATGCAGGTGAGCTGCAGGTCATGGGGGAGTGTGGTTGCCCAACCAGAACTCTGACGCATGTAAGTCTGCGGATGTGTACAAGGGTGAAGGGAGTCTTTAACAAAAGGCCTGCTACGCCGGGTAACGCCGCCATGTTGGGTCTAGATTCCTGCCTAACACTTACTCACTCCTTTGTGTCCACATGCCTTATTCCTCTTAGTCACAGGACAAGAACACAAAACTCATCAAACTGTGGGAGCAGAAGATCTGTAACACTCCTGCTTGCTGAGCCGCTGGCAGTGGGAGTAAAAGAGCTGAAATATTTCCTATTGCTTGTCAAACAACAAGAGAGAAGAAGCTGCTGCCAGCCATTTTTTGTCATTCTCCAAACTAAGGGAGTGAAAAAGCCATATAATTTATATTTGATAAATTATTATTTCATGATAATTTCTTATATAGAAAAAATCATTAAAAATCACTGTATTGATTTTTTTATTCAAAGTGCATCTTTCATTCACTTTATATTTTTATTCTATCATAAGTAATATTATGGACATTAGATATGAGAATGTATAAACTTGAATTGAAATGTAGATATTCTCATTATATTATTTTGCTAATAAATTCAGTATGTTAATAAATGATACACAAAGCCAAAATAAACCCAAAACAAAAAGTACCAGAATTTTGTTCCAAAGGGTAAATAAAATATACATGTACATTTTACTAATTTTATTATCCAAATATAAAAGCATTTGTTTAATACAAAATAAATCCACAACTATATATTAATATCTTATAAAAGGATAGATATTGACTTGTCCATGACTGGATGCATAAATATCAAATTACCACTGCCATATTCAACACATAGTGAGGTGAACATTTAGAACCATTTTTAAAATAATTTTTCACTATTCAGTTTAAATTTTCAAGATTAAATGTTACCAGATGTCTAATAGCAGGGATATGCTTGTTTGATATAGTGGGTATAATGAATATTTATTATAGGCCTAAATATTTATATTGTCTGTGAAATTCTAGAAAAACATGTCATTTATTTTATATAAACATTTTAGAGAGTACTAGGAATCTTCTTTTCATCAATATTAGTGTAATTTTCTAGCAAGTCTCAGAGACCTGCTAGAAATGAAAAACTTTATTGTGGCCCTTATGTACTTTTCTCCCATGACCTTTAGAGACCTCTCTGATTATTAGCATAACATTTTCTCACCTCTTAGGTCTCCATTTATGCTTCAATGGCCTCATTTACATTTGACTTACTCACTCAGCAATACTGAAGAGCTTCATAGAAAGAAAACAGACTGTATATGGACAGAAAAACTAAGCAATAGTTCTGGCTTTGTCTGTGTGTGGGAAGGAGTGTTTAATATCTCTATTTGCATTCATATCAACATCCTTCTGAGACTTAACCTCTCTTCTTTTATTCACTGTTTATGTTAGCCTACATTTCTCATAATTTTTATTTCCCAATCTTTTTCTTTTTCAAATAAGAGTAAAGTCTCTCATTAGTTTTATTTGTTTTCCTTTCTTTCTAAATCTTTTATTACATTCAAACAGTATTTATTGCTATAACAGAATATCATTGGAATCATTTTGCTAACATCTTAAACTGACTGTCAGGCTCATCAAGTCACCAGAGTATAGTATTATTTTCAATAACAAAAACTGCAATTACTTTTGCGCCAAGCTATAATTAAATATTAATTATACTCAGGAAAGACCAAGCAATTTACTTATTTGGGTCTGCAAACACTTGAAGGTACTATAGAAAGTTACATCATTAATGCTGAAATCATTTCAGATAACTTCAGACTGCCTCCTGGCGGTTATTTCATGTTTTGTCCTTCACAAAAGTTTTAATTAGATGGATGAAAGTTGGTTCACAAATCATAAACAAAGAAAAAGAAGTCAGCATGAATTTTTACAGAAATTAGGGCAGAATGATTCAGATTGGAAAAGGAAATAAATAACTAAAAGATGCATTTTAGATTAAAAATAATTTTAATGTAACTGAATTGAGATGTGCATATATACTTTGAAAACTGTCTGATGAAAATAGATCTAAAGGCAAATCCTGAATAACAGCAGGGTCCCAAGTATAATGGAAAAGTCAATGAGAAAAATAATTATAACTGTAAATCCACTAGTTTATAGTAGGTTTAAATAAATATTTCTTTCACATAAACAAGACTGAACTGCTTTTTTTTTTTTTTTTTTTTTTTTAACCTGGTAGGCTATGACTTAGAGAAAGCTCATTAAGCTGTTTTATGCTGTTTTATTTTTTCTGTGTCCCTGCCTCAGTTGGATGATAATTTAATTATGACTATGATGATTTATGACATCAATAGATACATATTAAAAGTAAATTTGCTTCTTTTAAAGTGTAATTTGTAAAATTGATTTGTTTGATGGTGGGTGATAAATACACAGATTATTTAATAGATGTGTTTACCTATTGAAAATCCAAGTAAATATTGTATTTCATGTGCTGGAAAACTGATAGGTATAGGGAATAATGATAAGGAAGTTAATATTTTGCCTACCACAATTGTTCAGTTTAACTTCTTTCTTTCTTTCTTTCTTTTGCAAAGGTATTGCTAGCTTATGTCAACTGATTCTGATGGTCAAATATTTTTATAAATACCTTCAGGAGAATTTCATAGTGATCTTAAAAATGACAAAGAAAAAGGTACTATACCAAGATTTTAAAATAAGTAAGTCTTGAATTCTGATATGACATGGCATCAAAATCTTGTACTATTTCAACCTTTGACTGAGTGGTTACCTTAGGGATTAAGGCATATGATCTTTTCAAAATAAAATCAATTGTCATCAGAAGATCTATTTTGCATATTTCTTTTAGAACATTTCAGTTTTCATAAGTAAAATATGCAGGTGAAGTGTATAAATAATAAAACTAGAGACAGTAAAATTCAAGCCTTTCTATTTTCCTAGTGGTAAAAAACAGAAATCACTATAAAATAGAAATTTAGCCATATCTGTAAAATTCCAGGAAAGCAACTAAAGTTACTTTAAAAAGTTTAATTGATTTAATTATCATAGTTATTTAAAACATTTGAAATTTTTCTTATAATTTAGGTGATTAATACGTATTTGTTCTTATAAACTCTGATTGGCTTAGAAATGAGTTATGGGGACTGCTTTTTTTTCCTTACAGTTGATTTTATTTACTGGATTTGTTTTATCTCATTTAAAACACTAGAGGATGGAAAGACACAAGGAAATTATGCCTGGGAATGTGTTTGTTTAGAAATAAAAATATAGGCCGGGCGCAGTGGCTCAAGCCTGTAATCCCAGCACTTTGGGAGGCCGAGATGGGCGGATCACGAGGTCAGGAGATCGAGAGACAATCCCGGCTAACACGGTGAAACCCCGTCTCTACTAAAAAATACAAAAAAATAGCCGGGCGAGGTGGCTGGCGCCTGTAGTCCCAGCTACTCGGGAGGCTGAGGAAGGAGAATGGCGTAAACCCGGGAGGCGGAGCTTGCAGTGAGCTGAGATCCGGCCACTGCACTCCAGCCTGGGTGACAGAGCAAGACTCCGTCTCAAAAAAAAAAAAAAAAATAAATAAAAGAAATAAAAATATAATCAGTAACTTTAGACATGGTGATTTTAACACTTTGTGACACAATAAGAAATATATATTTGGTCCTTTCCCCCATTTCTTGACACAGACCTCCTAAAACCTTTGTAATTTTCTGAGTAAGGGCATAATAGGTGCATCCTACACAAAGGTCCTGAATCCCTTTGAGCCTCCTGTGTGATAGGAATGTCTTTTGTCCTAATGAGGTAACTCCTGGTGGGCTCTTGGATAACTCAAGATGGCAGTTAGACACTAGAAGGACCAAGCCTTTCATAGCAGCAGGAGGCAGACAAATCTTAGGTAGACAGAGGCAGGCCCCCAGTGGAACTATAGCTTCAAGCCAAAAACAGCCTGAAGCCTGAAAGCCCAGGCTGCTGGTTCCAGATGAAACCCATGACCAAAAGTGAAAATTTCTATTTCTGTTTGCCCGCTCTTTCCTGATTGGTTCTTTCTGAAAAATGCTTTTCAACCAATTGAATGTTGCATTTCCCAATGCTACCTATAGCTGACACCTCCCGCATTCTCTAGCTATAAAAACCTCAGACTCAGTCGCACTTTGGAGAGGCTACCTGACTTTTGGTAGGGGATGCCCAACTCAGGTCCACCTCTCCACTGAGATCTGTTTCATCACTCAATAAAACTCTTCATCTTGCTCACCTGCCAGATGTCAGCTTAACCTACTTCCTCTTGAATGTGGGACAAGAACTCAGGCCCCTCCAAACAGCAAGTGTGAACAGAGCTATAACCCTGTACCACTCCCCTCTCACTCGCTGAGCAATGGGAGATTGAGCCACTGGGCACCACACACCCTCATTTATAAGGCTCCAGATAGCAGGACTGAAAGAGCTGTTAGCAATCTGTAACACCTGTCTTGGGGCTTCAGGGTGGCGGGCATCCTGGAGGTTTTCAAGCTTAGAACTTTTATCCCCAGCACCATTCTCTAGGGAGGAGTGATAGCCTGAAGATTGAATTGATAATCCATCATACTTATGTGATAAAGCCATCATAAAAATCCCAAAGCATGGGATTTGGATAGCTTCTGTATTGGTGAATGCATCTACATGCTGGGTGGTGGCATATCCCAACTACAAAAGAACAGAAGCTCCTGTGTTTGGGAATTTTGGACCTCATGCTATGTACCTTTTCATCTGAATGTCATTTATATCTTTTTATAATGTCCCTTATGATAAGCTGGCAAACATAAGTAATGTATTTCCCTGAGTTTTATGAGCTATTATAGTAAATTATCAAAAATGAGGAGAGGATTGTTGGAAACCCCAACTTATAGCCAAGTCTGAAAAAAGTGTGAGTGTCCTAGTCAACCATTTCTAGTGACTAGAATCTGAAGTGGGAGAAGTAATGTGGCACTATGGAATCTACACTGACTCTGGGTGGTTAGTGGCAGAATTGAAATAAATTGTAGGACACCAGCTGGTATCCACAGAAAAAAAATTGGAGAACTGCATGGTGCAGAAAACTCACACATTAGAAGTACTGAAAATAGATAAACAGTTGTAATTACACATTCTTTAAGTTTGAAAGTTAAGGTTATCTGTTTTCAAGTGGTCTTACTCATGACTATGTTTTCAATAGTTCTTTAAAAATGAGTGAAGACCAGGCAGGAGGGTGCATCATTAAAAACAATAATTGGCAATATTTTTAAGAACTGTTAAAAATGTAAGAACATCCCAGGAAAAAATGTACTTGCAAAATAATATGTATACATTTTTTTCTCCTTTATAAACAAGAAATCTGGTTGCATTATTTAAAATTCAGATGAACTAATTTTATTTTAAAATGTAATAAATTGAAAGATTATAGCCTTGGTTACATCTTATATAAACAATAAAATAAAGAGGAATAGAGGAATTAAAGGATGAAAAGAGCACATTGAATATTCTCCAGGATAAACCAAAGTTAGGGTACAAAGAAACCTTTAATACATTTTTACATTTTTAAATTAAAAATGATTAAAAATTTTAAAATATTAAAATTATACAAATTATCTTTTCTGATCACAATGAAATGAAACTAGTAGTTAATATTAGAAGAGGAATTAAAACATGCATAAATACGTGGAAATTAAACAACACTCTCTTAAATATCCAATGGGCCAAAAATAAAGCACAATAAAGATTAGAAAATTTTTTATTGAGACAAATGAAAATTTAAAATAACATATGAAAATTTATGAAATGCAATTAAGAAGGGAATTAATGCCTCTTAAATACTTACATTGAATAAAAAGAAGGATCTTCAGTCAAAAATCAAACTTTATACCTGAAGAAACTAGATAAAGAACAAACTACAAAGCTGGTAAAGAAAAAAAATAATAAAGATTAGAACAGAGACAAATAATCTAGAGAAGAGAAAAACAATAAAGAAAAATCAATAGCATCAAGAATTGATTTTTTGAAAAGACATGGAGAAACTTTTAGTTAGATTGTCTAAGAATAAAAGATGACAAAGATAATTAAAATCAGAAATGAAAGTGGTAATACTACCACTAATTATACAGATATAAAAAGGATTATATGATATCACTATGAACAACCAAAAAACCATATAGCCTACATGAAATAACCAAGTTCCTAGAAACACACAAACTAACAATATAAAATCATGAAGAAATAGAAAATCTGAATAGACCTACAACTAGTAAAGGAGAACCGATCAGTAATCAAAAATTTCTCAACAAAGAAAACTCAGGACAAGATTGCTTCACTGGTGCATTCTACCAAACATTTGAAGAAAAAATAATGTCAATTACCAAATTCTGAACATATTGAAGAACAGGAATACTTTTTAATGCCTTCTGTGTAGTCACTATTACCCTGATATCAAAGCAAGACAAAACACTACAAGAGAAGAAAACTATTGACCAGTATCCTGGATGAATATCATTGCAAAAATTCTCAAAAAAAAAATACTAGCAAAGGGAATTCAATAGCACATTAAAAGAATTATACACCATGACCAAGTGGGATTTTTTCCTAGTATGCAAGGATGGTTCAAAATACAAAAATTGATCAATGTAATACATAACGTTAACAGAATGAAGGGGAAAAAAACACGTAATCATCCAAACACATAGAAAGTATTTGGCAAAATCCAACACCCTTTTACGACAAACACATTCAACAAACTAGGAATAGAAGGAAACTCTCAATGTAATATAGAACTTGCAAAAAATCCACACTTAACATCATACTCAATGGCGAAAAACTGAAAGCTTTTCTTCTGAGATTAAGAAGAAGAGAATAATACATGCTTTTGCAGCTTTTATTCAACATAGTACTGGAAACCTTAGCCAGAGCAATTAGGAAAGGAAAAGAAATGAAAGACATCCAAATTGGAAAGCAAAAAGTAAATATACCTTTGTTCATAAATGACAGCATCTTCTATGTAGAAAACCCTAAATATTCTACAAGAAAGCTAAAAACTAATAAAGCTCAGCAAAGTTGCAGGATACAATAAACAACATATAAAGTCAATTATGTTCCTATATGCTGAAGAATTAGAAAAAGTAGCTAAGAAAACAGCTTCATTTACAATAACATTAAAAAGAAAAAGATACTTATATACTTAGCCAAGGAGGTAAAATAATTGCCCCCTGAAAACTACAAAATGTTGCTGAAAGTTATTAAAGCAGACACAAATAAATAGAAAGATAATTCATATTTATGGATGGCAAGAGTTCCTTGTTAAGATCTCAACATTATTCAGTGATGTACAAAGTAAATGCTATCCCTACCAAAATCCCAATGGTGTTATTTTTGTAGAAAATTAATAATCGTAAAATTCACATGGAATTTCAAAAACACCACAAATACCCAATACAATCTTGAAAGCTGTCAAATATCATTGAAGCTTTGAAAAATATAAATAAAAACCACAACGACATTCCACTTCACACCTATTACAACTAATATTATCAACAACAGAAAAAAGGATGTGAAGAAATTTGAACCTGTGTACATTTCTGGTGAGAATGTAAAATAGTGAAGCTGCTGTGGAACACAATGGCAGTTCCTCAAAAAATTAAAAACGAAATTGTCACGTGATTTTGCAATTCTACTTTTGGGCATACAGCCAAAAGAACTGAAAGCAGAAACTTAAACAGATACTTGTACATTGATGTTTATAGCAGCATTAGTCACAATAGCTCAAGGTGAAAGGGACTCAAGTGTCCATTGATGAATAAACAAAATGTAATATATATGTATAATGGAATATTATTCAGCTTTAAAAAGGGATGATATTCTTATTCATGCCACAATATGAAAGAATCTTTAAAATATTCTAAGTAAAATAAGCCAGATAAAAAAGGAAAAATACTGTATGATTCCACTTATATTAGGTACATAAAGTAGTCAAACTCAGAAAGACAGAAAGTAAAAATGATGGTTGTCAGGAGCTGTGGGAAGGGGAGAATGGAGCGTTACATTGTTTAATGTGTACTGAGTTTCAGTTTTGCAAGACAAAAAGAGTTATGAAGATGGATGGTGGTAATGGTTGCAGAACAATGTGAATGAACTTAATGTCAGTGAAATGTACAATTAAAAATGGTCAAAGAAGTACATGTTATGCATATTTTACCACCCTAAAATTATTTTTAGAAAGAAAGAAAAGGGATAAAATGAAGATAAAGTAAAATTATAATTTGTGAAGAAAAAGGGAGAGACCAGTGAATAGAACTACAAAATGAAAAAGCAAAATGAAATTAAAGAAGGGATAAATGATAGGAGAGAGCATGAGTTAGGATTCATATAGAAACAAATTACAGAGAACAAAAAAACCAAGGATTTAAATAAATATTTTCTCCCAGTTGTTAAAGGCCAGAGGTAACAAATCTAGGACTAAGAAATTATGTCATAGCACACTCAGGCACCCATGCTCCTTCCAGCTCTCAGCTTTAGCATCTCTATGTGTGGCTCTACTACTCAGCATCCAAGATGAGTTCCAGAAATTACACACTCCAAGCAGCAGTACCAATAAATGGAAGAAGAAAGGGACAATGTGCCCCAAATATCATTTCAGGATATTTCTCAGAAGGGCTACACAACTTCCACTTACAATGATTTGGTTGAAACTTAAACATACGAGCATATCCATCTACAAAGTATACTGGCAAAGGTACTTTTTTATTCTAGTTGATCATGTCCTTACCTAAAGTTATTACTTCGGAAAACAGAAAAGCTATAAATTACCCAGTCTGTGGTATTCTGTTACAGAGATACTAAAGCAAGTACATACTATGCAATACATGGGTAATTCTTATACAAAATTTATAAAACATACTAAAATTTTAAAAAACAAAACCTATTTATTATTAATCTGAAATTCAAAATTTACTGAGTGCTCTTTATTTTATCTGGCAACCCAATCTATACTTCTTCAATCCATAATTGTTTATATTATTATTTATAGATGGTCTGTCTTTCCTACTAAAATGTAAATTTCCTGAGGACTAGATCAATATAATATTTCTTGGGTAAGCTAAATTTAGTAAATATTTATTGAATAAATAAAGTTGCACCTCTTTTTTGCCACTTTTTAGCATTGCTCAGAAGATTTTAGACAATCTAAGACAATATAACAGAATAAAATAAAAAATACTAGAGTCGACGTTCATAATCTATGAGAGAAAAATACAATTGAAAATAACATTATTTATGTAGAAAACCAAGGCATTCAAAAATATTCAAAATTTAATATATCACTTGCATTGATCACTGACAAAATAACAGTTAAAATTTATTGGATGTTTAGTCATCTTTTAATTTACTTCAACTTACTCACTTCTCCAAGTTCTTGATTTTCAAATAAAATGTGCTCAAATACTTCTATTAAGGATTTCAAATGTAAAATGGTCACACTTTTCCCTCAAAGGCTTTCCTCTATTTCCTGTTTCTTTTAGGTGTTTTCTGTAGTAAGATATTGAAAAGCATTTCTACAAAATTTTGGTGAAGAGCATTTTAGTAAATTTTGATTATTTTATTTTACTAAGCAAAGGTTATTTAAAAATAACTCAATATACTTAATGGAATAATAGCAATGTACATGGACTGAATTTTTCTTTTAAAGTTATAAATTGAACCACCTAATTAAATTCTATTTTCATACTGTATAAATGTCAGTGAAAATTATACAGGGCTATCAACTTTTTATCTTTGCCAATTTTTATATTTTCTATTAATTTCATTTCAATTTATGCTAATAGCATAAAATGCAACTTCAGTAGAAATCTGCAGTGTGCTCATGTATTAGAAGAAAATTATTACAAAGATATGCCTTTATCTTAATTTTATGTATTAACATAAGTTCCCTAAAACTCCAAGAGTATTTATTAATATTGAACAAATATCTTAAAAATCTATGTGAAACAACAAATAAGAAACAATGACAAAGGATTTTAAACAGGAGAGTAATTAACATACTGGCACAATATGACTTACCAAGTAATTGTAAAGGTGTAATAATAATAAAGTTGTATAGGTACAGAATAGATAGATTAATGAAATCAAATAGAAATCTCAGAAAGCAAGGTTAGCACTTACATGAGACAAAGAAAATATGTAATCATCTATGACATTTTTTAGAAAAATAGTTAGGAGAGCAATAACTATTTATATTTTCTAGTAGGCCCTGCGTGCTTCCCTTGACTAACGCAGAAGTAATATTGAGTATCTAGAAAATGTCATTAGACTGATGAGTGATGTTCTATAAGGAATCATAAAGTTCTGTGTTGGGGATCAAGAGCACAGGAGGATGGGGAATATGAGAGAGAGATCTTTGTATCTTCTTTTAGTGGAAACACTTAAGAGTAAGGGGCTAAATAAACAGGATGCTTAATGAAGTTCCATGATTGAAAGGAGAAATCTTAAGGAGATTTAGGGTAAAGCTCATCATTGTTCATCAAGCTTTCTGGGTTTGATGACCGTATCTTTGAAAACAATATAAAGATTGGGTCATGAAGACACCAAAGTTCAAGTTATATTACATTATTTAAACAGGCATTTTTTCCAATAGTTGCAGAAAATCAAGCGTTTCTCAGGTTGTTAAAGACACTGGATAATTCTGAGGAAAAAATATGTATTCAAATTTCAGTGTAACACTATCAACAAACACAAATCCCAGAAAAGCTTGAAAGTTAAATAAGGAATATAAAGATACAAAGTCAGAAGTAAACACACAAGTGAATATTTAAGAGTTATAAGAATTTTTTTCCTGAGCATCAGCAAAACATATAAGGTGGATATAGAAGTGGTTGATATATTCAACTAGCTAAAAATTTAAAATGGTAGTTGTATTAGTTTTTTTGTGTTGCCATAAAAAACCTCTTCAGCCTGGGTAATTTTCAAAGAAAAGAAATTTATTTGACTCACCCTTCTGCAGACTGTACAAGCTGCATGGTGTTGGCATCTGCTTCTGGTGAGGGCCTCAGGAAGCTTACAGTCATGGTGGAAGGTCAAGTGGGAGGAGACATATCACATGGAGATAGATGTATCAAGAAGGAGAATCAGATCTCATGTAAACTCATAGAATGAGAACCCACTCACTACTATTAAATAAACAGCAAGCCACTCATGAAGTATCCTCTCATGTGATCCAAACACCTTCCATTAGGCCTAACACCAACACTGGAAGCCATATTTCAATATGAAATTTGAAGGGGACAAAATATCCAAATGATATCAGTGGTATTAAAAATATATGAATTCCAAAATTGAAGACAAATAATACACTAGAGACCATAGTTTAGAGTATATAAATCTAACATTAAATAAGTAACAAATAATCTCAATGTATTGAAAAATAAGACTGTATGCCCTAATACTCAATTTGGACTGAGAAAGAATAATAATTTTATAAAAGAAAAAATACAAATAGCCATTATACGTACAACCTTTTGGTAAACAAAAATAAGTCATTTTAAGAAAGAAATAAATGATCAAAACATAAAAGTTAGAAAAGATGAAAAGTTCACAACTCTGAGCATTCTGTGTTAATATATATGTTAACATAGAATGTTATCTGACCGTTCTCTTTATGGTTGAATAAGATAAGTTTGAGAAACTGGTATTACATTTTGTACATCTTGTCAAATTGCAGTTACAATTGCCAATTATGTTATATCCAGGAGCACAAAATGTTTCAGACAACATGTTATTTGTTGTAGTAAATAAGTGTACCCTAGTGCATATATATACTCCCTGAGGAAAGATGAATACACACACACAAACAAACACACACACACCTTTATCATATCAGTGTGTTGTTTATTATGGTGAAACCTTGGAAGCATCCTGAATTTTCTGGAACAGATAAATTGTAATTCGTTATATGCATGAGACCGCAGGTTTCACTAGCCTAAAATCTTTGTTAACATCTGGTCATGACTTCTTTAACCAAACTAGAAAAATTAAAATTAACAGGTTACATTTGGAGTGTACATTATGCCTTCTCTTCCACCAGTGTTTCTTACTTTAAACCATATCATGTTTTTCTAATACAATTTAGTTTTCCCTATGCCTCAGTTTTCCTCAAAGCAATGATTTCCCAGCTCCTTGAGACTTCTGTGTCTAAATCTCACAATTTCAGTCACATCGTATGTGTTAACCTTTGGGTAACTAAAAGGCCGATTACAGTAATTTTATCTGAAAGAAATTGCCTATTCTTAACAACAAATTAATTGTTGTGCTTTATAAGAAAACGCTGAAAACCTTAATATTTCTATGCCTTCATCTCATTTCTACAGTGTTTGTTGATATTTCAGAACCGTAAGAACTGTATTTTTTTTTTTTTACCCAAAACCCTATCTATACATACTAAGTGCTTTCTGCTACCAAATAATCTTGGAGATGATAGTGGTTTATTGTCCTCACGAGGTCTGGATATAAGCGTACCTTTAAGGATATATACTGAGTTAATATTTTCCCAACTGAAAATCTCTTCATTTCTAATATTCAGCATCATTCTTAGATCTGAGATAGTTGCCTTGCCCTTAGCCTTGTGCTTAAAATTTTCTCTATCTCTTTCTTTCTATTTCTCTCTCTGTCTCTCTCTGTCCATCTCTCTCTCTCTCTCCCTCTCTCTCTCTCGCTCTCTCTCTCACACACACACATACACACACAATTAAAAAAGCACAGGACTTCAGGACTTCTACTTTTCTACCACATGTAAAGAGGATGGATGTTATCACTCCCAACCTTACAACAAGAGAAAAGCTAAACAAAATAAAAATCAATGACGTTTCTTGGAACTACCAGACAATTCAAGTCACAGGGAAGACCAGTACCCTGGAAACTGGAGATACAAACAGTTCTAGAGAGACAGAGCTGAGGAGAGCTTACATGGAGCGGAAACCAATGGAACCATGAAGTGACAGAAAAGCTTGAATAGTAATTTTGATGAATTGTTGAAGATAAGTGTAGACTAGAATAAAAGAAAAAAATGCCTAGGAACCACAGTCTTGTATGTGTGTAGTGTTGCGGGCTGGATAGAGAAAGGAACTTTTGTGGAGTTTTTGCTTTAGGAACCATACCAGGGCCTCAGAGTGAAAAGCCAAGCAATATACTCTAATACTTTTGGCACGGTCAGGAGAACATAACCACTTTGAAATGTGGCAAATTATCTCCATAACAAAGACTTACTCTGCAGGAAGAAAATCTCTATCAGAGCCTTATGGATCTGAGAGAATAGCACTCAGCCAGTATCATCCCTATAGCCTTCATGTTTCATATGGCAGTTAAAAAAAACACTTGTAAGGGTAACAGGTCTTCTAAAAGACTGAGAGTTAAACAAATGATGATAAAACACTTGCCCTCCCCATACCACCACATCAACAGGTCTCCAGTGTTATAGCAATGGATTTGCAAGGTGCAGACTGCACTAAAGGAGTTCTAAAGAAAATTCAAAGACAACAGAGTAGAGGAAGTATCTAAGACATAAGAAAAGACCAAACTTCTGCCACCTACAGCCACAGTAAACACTAAACACAGCCCAAGCCCTAGTCAGGTTGGCATAAAATTTCACACTGAACACCTACTTTTACTTGGTTTCTATTCCCTGATAAACCATGTACAGGTTTCAATAAAAAAATTACAAGGCAAGCTAAAAAGCAAGCATAAACATAGTCTGAATAGAAGAATTGGAAATACCCCGTAATAAGTTACTGGACTATATGTAATATCGTATAGTTTTATTTAATATTAGACTTAGATTGCTTGTACATGTATGTTTCACATTCTAGGGGCAACAAGTAAAAAACAATTTAAAAAGAGGTATAACTGATATGCTAAGAAGAAGAGAAAATGGAATGAGAAAATGGTTGGTTAAAACTGAAAAAGCAGTTTGCGTGAAAATAAAAGAGAAGGAGGAAATGAGAATAAGATAATAAAATAAAGCAGGAACAAGTACAGCAAATACAAATCAATTATAAACATGGTTGATATTAATCCAACTATACAAATGATCATTCTAAATGTGTGTACTCTAAATATATGAGCTAAAATTGATGGAGTGGGTAAAATAAAACAATACATGACCCAACTATATCTTGAAGATTTACAAGTTGTTATTTATTAAATATTAAAGAAATAAAACGTTGATATTTTCTAGTGTCATGTAGTTATGGAAGGTCAGCCAATGTTATTATTTTAAAGTCATTCATATTCACTTGTAACTACTTTAGCTCCATAAAAAATAAATGTATTTTCAGTTCATGTAAGAGTATTGCAGGCCCAATGTCTCAATCTTTTATATTTATGGATATTATATATGAATCTCATATATGAATATATAGACAATTATATATGTGCATAAAATATTACATAATATTTATTTGTGGTACAAACATAGTTAATATAGTAAATATTACTTATGCACACACATATAATATTTATTATATTTAGTATGTTATTAAGATATTATTAAGATATATATCTTCTCAATAATATCTACAATGTATCAATACAATAGAATTGTTACATAATAGTAAAATAGTACAGTAGAGCTTGTCATATAAACTCTAAAGTTTTATAACATATTTTGAGGGAAATAGTCTTTATGCATTTCATTCATTCATGTGTATAGTTTCTGAAATATCAGGAGGTTTGTAGTATTTTATGGTGAAAGATTCCCTGACTGCCATGTAAAGAGTTCAGTGAACTGTGCTGAAAAAGTATGTCAAATTGATAAAGAGAGAGCCACTGACTAGACTAGACAAGGCCCCATATCCATGGCTTCACAAGGACTGAGATAATAGAAGTAGAACCAACTGGGAAGAAATATGTTAAGCGCTATTGCAAAAACTTTATGCTAGCTTGTCATTTCTTTTATATAAGTGTCTTTTCAATATTGAATTTTTCCTATCTGCACCAAAACTTCCTGCTGAAGGAATTCTTACTGTTACAGTAAGAGGTATGTTTAAGTGTTCGTATTAGAGACAATAAATTCCTTCTTCTTCTATGTACTCCTGCAGGTTTTTTTTTTTTTTTTTTTTTTTTTTTTTATTATACTTTAAGATCTAGGGTACATGTGCATAACGTGCAGGTTTGTTACATATGTATACTTGTGCCATGTTGATGTGCTGCACCCATCAACTCGTCAGCACCCATCAACTCGTCATTTACATCAGGTATAACTCCCAATGCAATCCCTCCCCCCTCCCCCCTCCCCCCTCCCCATGATAGGCCCCGGTGTGTGATGTTCCCCTTCCTGAGTCCAAGTGATCTCATTGTTCAGTTCCCACCTATGAGTGAGAACATGTGGTGTTTAGTTTTCTGTTCTTGTGATAGTTTGCTAAGAATGATGGTTTCCAGCTGCATCCATGTCCCTACAAAGGACACAAACTCATCCTTTTTTATGGCTGCATAGTATTCCAGGGTGTATATATGCCACATTTTCTTAATCCAGTCTGTCACTGATGGACATTTGGGTTGATTCCAAGTCTTCGCTATTGTGAATAGTGCCACAATAAACATATGTGTACATGTGTCTTTATAGCAGCATGATTTATAATCCTTTGGGTATATACCCAGTAATGGGATGGCTGGGTCATATGGTACATCTAGTTCTAGATCTTTAAGGAATCACCATATGGTTTTCCATAATGGTTGAACTAGTTTACAATCCCACCAACAGTGTAAAAGTGTTCCTAGTTCTCCACATCCTCTCCAGCACCTGTTGTTTCCTGACTTTTTAATGATCGCCATTCTAACTGGTGTGAGATGGTATCTCATTGTGGTTTTGATTTGCATTTCTCTGATGGCCAGTGATGATGAGCATTTTTTCATGTGTCCGTTGGCTGTATGAATGTCTTCTTTTGAGAAATGTCTGTTCATATCCTTTGCCCACTTTTTGATGGGGTTGTTTGTTTTATTCTTGTAAATTTGTTTGAGTTCTTTGTAGGTTCTGGATATTAGCCCTTTGTCAGATGAGTAGATTGCAAAATTTTCTCCCATTCTGTAGGTTGCCTGTTCACTCTGATGGTAGTTTCTTTTGCTGTGCAGAAGCTCTTTAGTTTAATGAGATCCCATTTGTCAATTTTGGCTTTTGCTGCCATTGCTTTTGTGTTTTAGACATGAAGTCTTTGCCCATGCCTATGTCCTGAATGGTATTACCTATGTTTTCTTCTAGGATTTTTATGGTATTAGGTCTAACATTTAAGTCTCTAATCCATCTTGAATTAATTTTCGTATAAGGAGTAAGGAAAGGATCCAGTTTCAGCTTTCTACTTATGGCTAGCCAATTTTCCCAGCACCATTTATTTAATAGGGAATCCTTTCCCCATTTCTTGTTTCTCTCAGGTTTGTCAAAGATCAGATGGCTGTAGATGTGTGGTATTATTTCTGAGGACTCTGTTCTGTTCCATTGGTCTATATCTCTGTTTTGGTAACAGTACCATGCTGTTTTGGTTACTGTAGCCTTGTAGTATAGTTTGAAGTCAGGTAGCGTGATGCCTCCAGCTTTGTTCTTTTGACTTAGGATTGTCTTGGAGATGCGGGCTCTTTTTCGGTTCCATATGAACTTTAAAGCAGTTTTTTTTTTTTCCAATTCTGTGAAGAAACTCATTGGTAGCTTGATGGGGATGGCATTGAATCTATAAATAACCTTGGGCAGTATGGCCATTTTCATGATATTGATTCTTCCTATCCATGAGCATGGTATGTTCTTCCATTTGTTTGTGTCCTCTTTTATTTCACTGAGCAGTGGTTTGTAGTTCTCCTTGAAGAGGTCCTTTATATCCCTCGTAAGTTGGATTCCTAGATATTTTATTCTCTTTGAAGCAATTGTGAATGGAAGTTCATTCATTATTTGGCTCTCTGTTTGTCTGTTACTGGTGTATAAGAATGCTTGTGATTTTTGCACATTGATTTTGTATCCTGAGATTTTGCTGAAGTTTCTTATCAGCTTAAGGAGATTTTGGGCTGAGACAATGGGGTTTTGCAAATATACAATCATGTCATCTGCAAAGAGGGACAATTTGACTTCTTCTTTTCCTAACTGAATACTCTTGATTTCTTTCTCTAGTTGATTGCCCTAGCCAGAACTTCCAACACTATGTTGAATAGGAGTGGTGAGAGAGGGCATCCCTGTCTTGTGCCAGTTTTCAAAGGGAATTTTTCCAGTTTTTGCCCATTCAGTATGATATTGGCTGTGGGTTTGTCATAAATAGCTCTTATTATTTTGAGGTACGTTCCATCAATACCGAATTTATTGAGCGTTTTTAGCATGAAAGGCTGTTGAATTTTGTCAAAAGCCTTTTCTGCATCTATTGAGATAATCATGTGGTTCTTGTCTTTGGTTCTGACTCCTGCAGTTCATATATCCCTTGATTATACCAACAATCATTTGGCAGGCAGTATTTTTAGTTGTGAACATGTTCTATGTGTCTCATTAGATTGTACTTCTTGACAACAGGGAACATGTGATATTATATTACACATTTAAAAAAATTTATATAAGGCATAGAATATTTCCTTATAAATAACGTAAGACCAATAGATATTTCTTTAGTTGCGCTATTTTTACATACAAATCCTGAAGACGTCAGGTAAATTTTTCACTTTTGATAACTGTCAACTAATTAATATTTTTATGAATATTCTTCACAGAGTTCACATGGATTTATAAGAAGTTTTGACTATGTTTTCTCTGAATAAAATGTGTCTCTTTCCCTTTCATTGCCATCTGGGAATAAGATAATAAAGGAAAGCAGGAACAAGTACAGCAAATACAAATCAATTATAAACATGGTTGATATTAATCCAGCTATACAAATGATCATTCTAAATGTGCGTACTCTAAATACATGAACTAAAATTGATGGAGTGGGCAAAATAAAGCAATACATGACCCAACTATATCTTGAACTGCAAATAATTGAAATTGCAATTTCCCTTTCATTGTCATCAATCTTCTGATACAGTCATCTTTACAAATGGCTAACTAAAGGAGATCTGTTTTGAAAGATCAGCAAAAATAAGTATTGTGATTATAGTTTAAAAAAAATTACAGTGTTTTCAAAATCAATAATCTGCTGTTGCTACCACACAAGAACTACTAATCTTTGAAAAACTTGGGAAAACTTAGTTCACTTGATATTTCTGAGAGCTTCCTGTGCGATATAGGTATTTTTTCACATTTACATCACACTATTCATTTGTTAGAAATTCACTCTTTTTCCTTTGCATAAACATGAAATACACTTTTCAATCCATATTGTGTATCTTTTGCTTTTACAAAGGCAATTGTCAATGTGAGGAAAGACAGATAAGCTAGACAGTTATTTTTCAAAGAAAGAAGTGACAATCTTTTGTTCTGGAATGCTATTTGCATTTATGAGTTTTTTATGTGTCTATCAGACCTAGTTAGCACTATAGTGCTCAACGTTTCAGAATGTGCCTGCATTTTCCATCCTTGATGACCTTTTGACATGGCCTCTATGTGATTTAAAGGAAAGTCTCTCAACCTCTCCATCACCCTAGTGGCTGACATTTATAAATATATGAAAATATAGAAAAAAAAGTGGAAATTAAGGATTTGTGCAGTGAATTATGGAAAAGGAAGACAGTATGAATGAATAAGGTTTAATTGCTTTCAGATCTAAACATTGATTAGGAAGCCTGTAAAACTTTAACAATAACACAACATTAATTGCCTGAAACATACAGATTACTCACCTCTAAATTCACCAGACATTAAAATATTATAATTACATATAATTATAACATAATATATAGTTACATATATTTTACATATATATAGAAAGAGAGATCTATTTACTTTCTTTTTCTCATCTTTGAAAACTGTCACTCATCAAGGTGATGAAAGGAAGCATACTTTTTTTTTTTTTAACTTTTTATCCAAGTTTGTACTTTCAATGTTTGGTAGCTTTATTACTGGGAATAAATTTTGCTTACCAGTTCTCTCTTTTCTACCAGACACATTTCAAAAAAGCCATAGGGAGTAGTTTGCATCCTCTGTCCACAGAGGTGGTGGTACTGGTTCTTTGGGAGCTGCGTGACTTGAACTATCTACAGTGGTAGTGGTTTCATAATTGCCCATTTTCAGGAAAAGCATACCATTCTAAGGGTTACTTCGCATTGATTGTACAATGTGGTTTTCCCTTAGCTCGTTCTCTGCTTGTGTGAAAGATGAAGTAAATAATTCTATTCTAGTTTTTCTCCTCATGAATAAAATTGGCACATCCTAATTTCAAATCTATACATATTTGTTTTACTACAAAATTTCAAATACTTATGATAGAATCAAGTATTATAAACTGAAGCAGAATGATCCCTAAGAAGATTTAGGAAATCTTGGTCATGTTCTAGTTTAATCTATATTTTTTTTCCTAAGGACTTTATCCACTAATACCATCCAGTCACCTTGCAAGTTCATTCCATTGTCTAAAACTATGCTCAACATAATCAAACTAGTCAAAACTCCTACATATCATTGCAAATAAATAAAAGCATATACATATTGTATCTCCTAAAAATTATATATAAACATAGATCAGGGTTTGAAAATATTCAGTTTGATTAAAAGTCCCTACATTTATCTACTCTTATGTGAGACAACTAATTAAGCAATATTTTATTAACATTAACTCCACCCTACCTTATTATACATTACAGTAATAAAAGCAGTAAAGCCAGTATGACTGACAGCCATCATCGTGTGCTGCACACCATCTTATTTTTAATGTATAAATGGTTATGAAGGCATATCATATAAAATTGTATAAATATTTGATGAAAAATTCATTTAAAAATAATTATTTGTTATACAAATATTAGAATGTCACCTTGGACTTCAGTCTCCCAAATTATTTTTTAAATTTATTTTTATTGCATATATTTAAGGCATACATCATGATGTTTTGATATATGTATATATACTGAAATAATTACTAAAGTTTTACAAGCAAATTACATATCCATTATCTTATGTAATTACTTTGTATGTGTGTGGAAAAAGTACTTAAAATCTATTCTCATAGTAGATTTCTAGAATACCATCAAATACTGTTAGCTATAATCCTCATGCTTTAGGTTAGATATTTCAGTTTATTTATTCTACATAACTAAAACTTTATATTCTTTGACCACAGGGGTCTGAATAGCACTTCAGAAAAAGTACCAAAATAGCCTACAGTAGCTTTTGCTACTGAAATTATCTATTTCATTTTAAACTCTCTTATGAACCAAATAATAAAATTAATACAATGAAAAATGTATTATTTTGTATGATTCCTGTTTAAATGCATCACCATAAATAATTGCCCTGCTACTACAAATGAAAATGCACTGTTTTATAGGAAACATCCTTCATTCTCAAGAGATCCAATATTCCATGTTGCAAAAATGCTAGATAAAATTATTTGAAACTTTTCACACCATGGCAACTTTGTTTGGGCCTAGGTGGAAGGATCACTTGAGCCCAGGAGTTTGAGACCAGCCTGGGCATAGCAAGATGTTGTCTCTCCAAAAAAAAAATAAATAAATAAATAAATAAATAAATAAATAAATAAATAAATAAGTTAAAAAAATAAAAGAATGAATGTTAAGCCAATAGAACATAGAACATTTCTCATAAAACATACTTTTGCTCCTTACTTAGGTATGACTGTACATGTATCTATTTTGTTTTACTTAAATGACACTTGATAAATAAAATAGACCTTATTTGGAAGCATTATTACAGAGTATAGTTATGAAATCTGCCCTTTGACAAATGAATAGATCCCGTGTTTTAGGTCTTGTAGCTATTTGTGACTACCTGTTCACTTATAAGCTGGTTGACCCATTTGTTCAATTACAGCTACCTTGTTTCTAATTGCTAAATGTCACTTTGATTGATTGTTGTCAATTTCTAGCAGTCAGCAACAATACTTCATTGCTTCATGTTACTAATCAGTACATATTTACTTGATTTCTCCAGCCTACCAGAAAGTGGCTGCTTAGAAATTCTATTATCATGAGCCAATCATTATCTAACTCAGTTGATCTGAGATTGAATAAATATCACTTCAAGGTTAGAGATCTAAAGTAAGTAGGCTTAAAATTCATATTTTCAAAGCTAACTAAATATTAGACAGTTATCAAACTTTAGTTGATAGAACATATTCTGAGAAGTGTATTTGTGAGCCTTTGTGTTGAGTCACTTGCTTTCTGTGTATGAATTATTTCTCTACAGGACTTTTTTAGGATTTAATGATATTGTAAATGAAATAGGCTTGACATGTAGTTTGCCATACATTGGGTGCTTAGTAAAACCTATTTTCTTATTTTCTTTCACTAGCTGATATTAGTCAGTTTGAATATTTAGACAATAGAGATTTGATATTGAAAATCCAATATCTTCAGCAAAGTTAGTTGTAGTATGAGCACAAAGCTGATTCAGAAATTTTATCATAGTATCTTCCTTGAAACAGAGTTATAGCTCTTCAAAGGGCAAGAGGCGTTTATTATTTATTTTAAAGGACACATATTATTGAGTATACATAATAGGTTATAGAACACATTACTTACACACATATGGGTTGAAATGTAGCTTTATAATTTCAAAAAAAAAAAATTAGAATGCATAATAAAATTGAATATCATTTGGCCACTGGAAAATACATACAACTCTAAAGCAGTGAATTCTAGATCCCCTACCACTGAAAAATTATTTATATCAAAAGAAAATATTAGGTGAAAAAGTCCCGAAATGCTTCACCTATATTAAAATGAACCAGTAATTAAAAATAATCCTCCTTTTTGGTGCATAAAATTATTAAGTAATCACTAGAGTTACTGATTGAGAGAAAAAAGACAGGTGTTTTTTTTTTTTTCAATATGACACTTAGATATCCCAATAATTTGACTTCCAGTGAGAATAATTGAGTTGTAAGAAAAAGGATAATTTCCTTTCATTTTATTTTTCTTCCTAATTGATCAGGGTTCTTAACATTAATAAATGTGTAATGAGTAATCATAGTTATTCTTGTTAACATTCTAGTACAAAATATTTTTACTAGGTTTTGGTAATAAGTCAGAAAGTAGATAAAATAACATTATTTTTTAATTAAGGTATCTAATTTTAAAAGGTGATTTTTTTTAAATAAATAGTCTTTAATGCTGCTTTAGATGTAGATTTTCATAAAGCATTTTTAATCTTAACTGTTTGAAAATGGAAGCATTCACTATGCATGTATTAGCTTAGATATTATATAAATAAAAGGAAACATACTTAGAGTAGTGGAATGAATACAGTAATGGAATTTCTTACATATGGGCTCAAATCTCAGTTCTGTTCCTGATTAAGTGAGTAATTTGGGAAATGTTCTTAATAACACAAAGCCATATATTTTATGATATTTTATAATAAGAAAAAAATAAGATAAATTTTGCATAATGGATATCAATAAAGGCTTATTTGTTCATTATTTTAGAAGGACAGAGCTGAAATTCTAGTTCAGAGGTTTGCATAATAGTCCATTATAGAAAGAATGTAGAATGGAACTATGAACATACAGTTCAGAGACAAAAAATATCAAGAGCTATCAAGGTTTTCTCAGACTTAGAATTGATGTACCTTGATAGCTGACTGGATTTTTAGAGGAGCGAGAACAAGGAATAAAAAAGAACTCCAGGGTTTTGACTTTTTGTGACTAAAAGAACAGTGATATCATCAGATCAGCATAGATAGAAAGCTGGTTGGAAATTCAGGTTAAGAATGCTGTTTGAAACTAGTCTCGGTATTTGACCTTCCTGAAACCCAGTGAAATAAGCTAAACATGGTAAGATCAAATGAAATAAATCAATTCAAGTGATACTTTTAAAAAGGAGAATATTCTAATGTGTTATATTTGTAAACGTTGGACTTCATTGTAGAAGATCCTTGAGTAAAGGAGAAGTATACTTCTTTACTCCTTGATAATACAGAATTGATTTTATAATATCCTAAAGATTCTTACTCATAGTATCTCTAAATCTGAAGGAAATATATCATTTGCTTTTTCATTTTTTGTTACGAATTAGTGGAAAGAACTTCTGCAAATATGTCTGCATACTGGGGAAAACAAATGAAGGAAATTTTTGTTTTTTCCTGAACAAAGTAAATCTTTCAGGGCTATTCTTAAACTGGGTAAATAATTGGGATCACATAAAAATTGGTCTTCCTTCCTTGCTCTTGACATTTATGAGAATGAACTTCAGTACAGATATTTTTACAACTATCAGAAGAAAAAGCATAGCCCATTTCTTCTAAAATAGACCATAGATTTATCAACTCACCTAAGAATCTTCATCTCCTCTCATCGTCCATTCTAAGGCATACTTAGCTTCAAACTATAGCTCAGAAGAAAAAATAAACTGTCCTTAGTGGGAAGGATGACAAGAATTCTTACATAGCCAGAGCAAATTCCAGTGTCAGACAATTTGAACTTTAAAATTAGAAAGAAAAATAAAGAGAAGATAAGTCACTAAAAATCTAATCACTATCATAGTGGAAAGGCTTGAGATGATCATAGTCATTGCAAATACATTTAAAAACAAAACATTTAAACAAATAAAGAAATATCATAATATATCTCTAGAATGCAGATGTCCAAAATGAACAATAAAAACTATTTTCTTAAAATGAAGAAAAAAACTGCATCTAAATATCTCAAAAGAATCCTAAAGAATGTAATAAAACTGAGATTTAACAAACGTAAAGGAAGCTAAATTGTTAAAAACTTTAACAAAACTGAGATTGGAGAAAGAAAGAAAAAAAAGAATTGTTTGGCAATCCAGGAAGGAAAACAAATTGCTCCACGGGTAAAAATTATCATAGTTCTTTCAAATCTCTTTAAAAACAAAACAAAACAAAGCAGATTAATAGAAGGAATGTCAGAAGACAATGTGACAAATTCTACAAAGTCCGAAGGAGAAAACACCTTGAGAAGTGTATAACCAGCATATGGGCCATGTAGGAAGAAAATTGACTGAATGACTGGCTCAACATGAACAAGCTCAATAAATACAGCACCTTTGTGCTCTTCTGGGTGGGATGGGAAATTGTCTACCTAACCACTACATCTATTCAGATAAAAGATCAATTCAATACTGAATTTGGTAGAGGTGCGGTTGGGTTAAAGAACTTGTGGTAAGGTTTGAATCCATACTATTTCTCCGCAATGATATTCAGTGTTCTTGATTTGGGTCATGGGATTCGATCTGATATTTCCCTTTTATCCTCATACTTTTTGAAATGCTTGAAATATTTATGATGGAAACATGCTATTTTTATAAAAAAGAATTGAGGCACCAATTCACCACACCAGCTGTGTTTTATTTTTAAGAACACCCCAATTTTTTTTCAAAAATTAGTGGAGGATATGTTAAGATTGAGTTTTCTTTAATATACTTTAATGCAGATGCTTATCAGTCATTTGGGAACATGAACTGAAGTTCAAAATGTGAAACGTAGATTTGATAAACATTTGACTGGAAGGGAAAATGAAAGCAGGAGAGTACAGACTGTTTCAGAAAGTACCAGCAAAGGACAATTTGAGTATTTGAGAACAGAGACCTAGGTCATTGCTGCATTTAAGAAGCAGATGGTAGAGCAAAATCAGAAACTACCAGAAAACTTGCTCACTTACCCCTTAAAATCATGAACAACAACAACAAAAAATCATGAAAGGTAGCAGAGCAGCATGTTTTTCTAATGTAACGTATTTTCTACATCAAGGGAATGTATTTTTTCTTTATCAATTAGTGGTGTCTTATCAATGATTAGCCTCATCTATTGAGGTTCAGTAGGGCAAATTCCCTTTCTACAAACATTTTATTGTTTAGTATCTGTATTAATTCGCTAGTTCTCGTTGCTTTCTGGATGGTGTTCTTTGCTTCAATAACTGTTTGGCCTATTAAATTTAACACACAGATCTTTCTTCTGTTGATTTCTCATTTCCACACTTGAAACTCCAAGTTCTGACCTTGAATTTACTCCCACTCTGTTATACTGGGTTCTCAGTAAATTTATTCAGCTGGCTCTCAATCCAGTTTCCAGAAGGAAATTGACAGAGCACAAGAAAGAACCACTTTCTGTTTGTTTTCATATATACAGATAAAGTATATCATATTTATATTATATATTTTGATGAGTTTGAAAACATAATATCTTAAATACGTTTTACATATAAATATATATTATATATTACAATTATTTATTTATATATATAAATTGCTATTTTGGCTGATTAGATTATAATAATGAAGATGAAATAGATTGCATTATATAAATTTACAGCTCACTTAAACTTTAACTAACATCCTCTATTTTAGTTATCTAAACATGATATGCCACAATTTGACTTAAGATTTTATTTAAGAGTGTATTTCCTTCAAAAAAAATTAATTTGGATCTGGGTGCGGTGGCTCACGCCTGTAATCCCAGCACTTTGAGAGGCTGAGGCAGGTGGATCATGAGGTCAGGAGTTCAACACCAGACTGGCCAAGATGGTGAAACTCTGTCTCTACTAAAAATACAAAAAATTAGCCAGGCGTGGTGGCACGTGCCTGTAATCCTAGCTACTCCAGAGGCTGAGGAGGAGAACTGCTTAAACCTGGAGGGGTGGAGGTTGCAGTGAGGTGAGATCGCCCCTGGGCCACAGAGGGAGACTCCATCTCAAAAAAAAAAAAAATTAGTTTGTTTAGTAAAATGTCCTTACTAGATTTGAACACATCTAAAATTATCTGATGTCTGTTATACTGGTTTTTAAATAAAGCCATTTTGTTATTGAAATCATCCTCTTTTTTTTTTTTTAATCTAAGTTCTTACATAACAGATAAATATATGCAACTAATCATCACATTAGGATACATTTGTTTTAGTGTTCGGAAATCAGACTAAAATTTAAATTAGCTTTTATTGGAAAGCTAGCACTAAACTATAGACTTAAACAGCTAAGAATGAATTTTAAACTCATATCGTTACTTGGATAGTTAGAACTTAAAATCAGATGATTAAAAGGAAGGAATATTGAATAACTCTCTTTTATTTTAATGCATGAAAAAACTCTTAAATTATCATTTAAATTGTATATTTAAGTTTCCAATACTTTTATATTTTATTTTTATATTTAAGTTTCCAATACTGTGAAGAATGATGGTGGTATTTTGGTATTTTGATGTAAATTGCATTGAATTTATAGATTGCTTGTGGCAGTATTGTCGTTTTCACAATATTGATTCTACCCATCCATGAGTATGGAATGTGTTTCATTTGTTTATGTTGTCTATTTCTCTCAGCAGTGTTTTTTAGTTAGCCCTGTCTTTCACCTTCTTGGTTAAGTATATTCCTAAGTATTTTATTTTAATTTTTTTGCAGCTATTGTAAAAGGGATTGAGTTCCTCATTTGATTCTCAGCTTGGTTGCTGTTGGTTTATAGTAGGGCTACTAATTTGGGTACATTAATTTTGTTTCCTGAAGCTCTGCTGAACTCACTTACTATTTCTAGGAGATTGTTGGATGAGTCTTCAGGATTTCCTAGGTATATGATCACATCATCGGCAAACAACAACAGGTTGACTTCCTCTTTATTGATCTGGATGCCCTCTACTTTTATTTCTCCTGTCTGATGGCCCTGGTTAAGACTTCCAGTACTGTGCTGAATGCAAGTGGTGGAAGTTTGCATACTTGTCTTGTTCCAGTTCTCAGGGTAGATGCTTTCAACTTTTCTCTATTCTACATAATGTTGGCTGTGGGTTTGTCATAGATAGCTTTTATTACCTTCTATGCTGATTTTGCTGTGAGTTTTAATCATAAAGAGATGATGTATTTTACGAAATTATTTATCTGTATCTATTGAGATGTTCATGTGATTTTTGTTTTTCATTCTATTTATGTGGTGTGTCACATTTATTTACTTTTGTATGTTAAACCATCCCTGCATTTCTGGTATGAAACCCAGTGGATCATGGTGGATTATCCTTTTAATTATGCTATTTGATTATCTTTTTAATATGCTGTTGGATTCAGTTAGCTAGCATTTGGTTGAGGATTTTTGTATCTATGTTCATAAGAGATATTGGCCTATAGTTTTACCCTTATGTCCTTTTCTGGTTTTGGCATTAGGGTGATACTTCATAGAATGATTTAAGAAGGATTCCTTATTTCTCTATGCTTTGTAATAGTGTCAATAGGATTGGTACCAATTATTTGAATACCTGATAGAATTCAGCTGTGACTCTGTCTGGTCCTGGCCTTTTTTCTTAGTTGGCGAATTTTTAGTTACCATTTCAATCTTGCTTCTTGTTATTTGTCTGCTCAGAGTTTCTATTTCTTACCGGTTTAATCTAGGAGGGTGGTATATTTCCAGGAATTTGTCCCTCTTCTCTATGTTTGCTAGTTTATCTGCATAAAGACATTCATAGTAGCCTTAAATGATCTTTTTTATTTCTGTGGAATCAGTTGTAGTATCTCTCATTTTATTTCTAATTTAGCTTATCTGGATCTTTGCTATTCATTTTTTTTTTTTTTTTTTTGGTTAATTTCATGAATGGTCTATCAATTTTAATTATCTTTTCAAAGAACCTGCTTTTTGTTTCATTTATCTTTTGTTTGTCTGTTTTAATTTCATTTAGTTCTGCTCTGATCTTGCTTATTTATTTTCTTTTACTAGGTTTGTGTTTTGTTTGTTTTATTTCTGTAGTTTCTTGATGTGTGACCTTAGATCACCTATTTATCCTCTTTCAGAGTGTTTTTTTTTTTGTTTTTTTGTTTTTTTTTTTTGAGACGGAGTTCACTCTGTCACCCAGGCTGAGTGCAGTGGCATGATCTCAGCTCACTGCAACCTCCACATCCGGGTTCAAGCGATTCTCCTGCCTCAGCCTCCAGAGTAGCTGGGATTGCAGGTGCACACAACCACGCCTGGCTAATTGTTGTATTTTTAGTAGAGATGGGGTTTCACCATGTTGCTCAAACTGGTCTCAAACTCCTGACCTCATGATTCCCTCCGCCTTGGCCTCCCAAAGTGCTGGGATTACAGGTGTGAGCCATCATACCCAGCCTCAAACTTTTTGATGTAGGCATTTAATGCTAAGAACTTTCCTCTTAGCACCACTTTTGCTGTATCCCAGAGGTTTTGATAGGTTGTAACATTATTATCATTCAGTTTAATTATAATTACCATTCAGTTTAAATTTTAAAAATTACATTTAATTATTTAACTTAAGTTTAAATTTAATTTTTTAAATTTTCATCTTGATTTCATTGTTGACCCAATGACCATTCAGAAGCAGGTTATTTAATTTCTATGTATTTGAACGGTTTGAGGGTGTCCTTTTGCAGTTGACGTCCAATTTTATTCCACTGTGATCTGAAAGAGTACTTGATATAATTTTGACTTTCATAAATTTGTTGAGACTTGTTTTGTGACCTATCATAGGGTCTATCTTGGAGAACATTCTGTGTGCCGATGAATAGAATGCATATTCTGCAGCTGTTGGGTAGAATGTTCTGTAAATATCTGTGAAATCCATTTGTTCTAGAGTATAGTCTAAGTCTATTGTTTCTTTGTTGACTTTCTGTCTTGATGACCTGTCCAGAGCTGTCAGTGGAGTATTAAAATCCCCCACTATTATTGTGTTGCCGTTTATCTCATGTCTTAGGTATAGTAGTAATTGTTTTATACATTTGGGAGCTCCAGTGTTAAGTGCATATATATTTAGGATTGTGATATTTTCCTGTTGTACTAGTCCTTTTATCATTATATAATGTCTGTTTTGTCTTTTAACTTCTGTTGCATTAAAGTTTGTTTTGTCTGATATAAGAATAGCTAATCGTACCCGTTTTGCTATCCCTTTGCATGGAATATTTTTTCCCACCCCTTTACCTTAAGTTTTTATGAGCCATTATGTGTCAGCTGAGTCACTTGAAGACAGCAGATGTTTGATTTGTTGAGTTCTTATCCATTCTGTCATTCTACATCTTCTAAGTGAAGCATTTAAGCCATTTGCATTCAACAATAGTATTGAGATGTGAGATACTATTCTATTCCTCATGTTATTTGTTACCTGAATACCTTGTATCTTTTTTCGTTGTGTCATTTATTTTTATTTTTATTTTTTTTAGATTCTATGAGATTGATGGTTTAAGAAGATTCTAGTTTGGTGTATTTTGAGGATTTGTTTCAGAGCCTCTTTTAGCAGTTCTGGTAGTGCTGTCTTGGTAATGCTGAATTCCCTCAGCACTTTTTGTCTGAAAAAGACTTACCTTTCTTTCATCTATAAAGCTTAGTTTTGCTGGATAGAAAATTTTTGGCGGATAATTGTTTTGTTTAAAGAGGCTAAAGATAGGACCCCAGTCTCGTCTAGTTTGTAGGGTTTCTGCTGAGAAATCGGCTGTTGATTTTCCTTTATAGGTTATCTGATGCTTTTTCCTCACAGCTCTTAATATTCTTTCCTTTGTCATGACTTTAGATAACCTGATGACTATGTGCTTAGGCAATGATCTTTTTGCCGTGAATTTCCAATGCGTTCTTTGAGCTTCTTTTTAATCTGAATATCTAGATCTCTATCAAGGCCAGGGAAGGCTTCTGCAATCATTCCCTCAAATATGTTTTCCAAATTTTTAGATATCTTTTCTTCCTTGGGAACACCGATTATCCTTAGGTTTGTTTGTTTAACATAATCCCAAATTTCTTGTAGGCTTTGTTCATTTTTTAAAATTCTTTTTTCTTTGTCTTCGTCAAATTGGGTTACTTCAAAAGCCTTACCTTTGAGCTCTGAAGTTCTTTCTTCTATTTGTTTGATGCTATTATTGAAAGTTTCCAGTGTATTTCACATTTCTCTAAGTGTGTCCTTGATTTCCAGAAGTTGTGATTGTGTTTCATTTATGCTATTTATTTCACTGGAGATTTTTCCATTCATATCTTGTATCAATTCTTTTATTTTTTATTTCTTTAAGTTGGACTTTACCTTTCTCTGGTGCCTCCTTGATTAGCTTAATAATAGACCTTCTGAATTCTTTTTCTGGCAATTGAAAGACTTCATCTTGGTTTGGATCAATTGCTGATGAGCTAGTGTGATCTTTTGGGGGTGTTAAAGAACGTTGTTTTATCATATTACCAAAATCATTTTTCTGGTTCTTTCTCATTTGGGTAGACTATGTCAGAGGGAATATCTGGGACTCAAGGACTGCTGTTCAGAATCGTTTATCCCACAGGTGCTTTTTAAATGCAGTCCTCTACCCTTTTCCCTAGGGATGAGGCTTCCTGAGAGCCATACTGCAGTGATTATTTCTCTTCTGGATCTGGCCACCCAGCAGAACCACTGGGTTCTGAACTGGTACTGGGGAGTGTCTGCAAAGAGTTCTGTGATGTGAGCATTCTTCAGGCCTCACATTCATGATACCAGCACCTACTCTGGTGGAGGTGGCAGTGGAGTGAAGTGGACTCTGTGAGGCTCCTGTTGGTTTTTGTTTGTTTAGTGCACTGGTTTTGTGTTGATTGTCCTCTAGCCAGGAGTTGGAGCTTTGAAGAGCGCATCACCTGCAGTTGTATAGGGAAGATACAACCTTGCCCTAGGGTCAGGTGGTGGGCGGGGCCATTGAGCTTCCCAGAGATTATGTCCTTTATCTTTGGCTACCAGGCAGGTAGAGAAAGACCCTCAGGTGAGGGTAGGTTTAGGACTCTCTGAGCTCAGACTCTCCTTGAGTGAGGCTTGCTGCTGCTGCTGTTGCTGTGTGAGATATTGATGTGGTTCCCAGGCCAATGGAGTTATGTTCCCAGGGGGATTATGGCTGTCTCTTCTATGTCAGACAGGCCATCAGGGAAGTCAGGGAAAGCCGGCAGTCACAGACCTCACCCTGCTCCCATGCAACTCTCAGTCAGAAAGGCCAGCCTCATTCCCACCACACTCCCAACAACAGCATCAATTTTATTTTCATGCAGCCAGTGAGCAGGGCTGAGAACTTATCCCAGGCTATTAGCCTCCCAGCTTAGAAAGCAATCCCACTCACAGTTCCTTAGCTGTCTCACAGAGTCTGCAGTGGAAACCTACCTCCTTCAAAGGGTCTGTGGTTTCTCTGGGCTTTCCTCGTATGTTTCTGTGGTAGTTCTTGGAACAAAAGTTCACAATGTGGGCCTCCTCACTCTGCTCTGACCATCCAAGTGGGAGCTGCCTCTAAATTTTTTAAGGAAAAAAAATATATTGCAATTTGGAATAGAGGGAAAACAAAACAAAACAAAACAAAACTACAGGGAAATGTGACTGATATGACCAGAAATTCAGTAAAATACGTCTAATGCCTCTGATAACACAGTATCCCGCAGGGTCTCTTTAATAAGCATAGGAAGTAACACCAAACATTGAAGAAGTCAACAATTTAGTGTCAGATAAAGATCCAGATACATAATCTGGAGACTCAAGGCATGTTCAAAATGACTCCAGTAAGTGAGGATGTTGATTCTACCAGCTGAGACTATGAAATAGTCTGTACAGTCTTTGCAGGTCTGGAAGTTGAGACTTAGTCATTGAAGCCCAGTGGTTTGACAGTGGAGATAGATACGTAAATTTAAGTTGAATTCTCACATGTCTCCAGGGGCACATCTAATTCAGCTGTGATGTTTGTAAGTAGGCAAATGATATGAGGCAGGAAATATGGGACTGTCATGAATTCTCTCTCTCTCTCCCACACTCTTCTGTATTTAAGTGCATAGGAAATAAAACGATAATGTTATCAATTTATGTATTAAAGCATATAAGGCCTACAAATATCAAATATTTTCAGTATTCAGAAATCTACTCAAATGTCATCAAATCCTACTGATCTGTGAGTTACCTACTATTCGCCAAGGCACTATACCCTGCAGCGCTAGAGTATGTGTGTTTAGCCCAAAGGGCACTTCTAAGAGTCAGTAGTTCTGTGTGTGTGGGGTGTGTGTGTGTGTGTGTGTGTGTGTGTGAATAAGCATTGCAATTCAACAGTTTTTTAAAGCATCAAATGAATGTCTATCAATTTAGCTTTCAATTTTAAACTCTGTGATTTTCTTACTTTTTGGAGATCATTATCCAAGACTTTGTTTTTTACTAATGTACATTTTAAAGACAAATTTTTGGATATGACTATTACAATGACAGATACATATTCACATTTTAAAATAGCATTAGTATTTGAATTTTAATAAATATATTTTGGCCACTGATATATTTCAAATGACTCTTTGTTTATTGTTTCATATAATAATGATCTTTTTAATTATTTAATTTTCAACATAAACTGCAGCATCCATATGTAGCTTCTTAAACCAGGCAACACTTTATAGCAAAATGTACATCCAAGAATTCTGAATATAAACTTCCACACAAAAGAATTCACACTGCCCTTTTAAGAGGAGGATGTTGATTTTTGAAGGAAACATGTACAGAAGTAAAAGCAGGAAAGTGACTAAATAAAAGGAGAAGGAGTACCCAAGTTCAATTTAGAGCCATTGGTTTATTCCATCAGGATGTATTTTTTATTTTCAAAAAATATTCTCAATTTAATGTAGAAAACAGAATCTGTGAATAGTTTATGATTTTGCAATATTTTTCTCAAAAGTCTATTTCTTGCTCAGGAATATATTTTAATACTTTAAGGTTAATATAGGTTGTGTCCTTTAGTCTTTCTACTACCATCCCCTATATGCACAGATCAGATTACCTGTGTGGTCCTCAATAACGTATTATAGTATTATAGTAGAGATGACACAGTACCAGTTATTGGGAATGTCTTTAATGCTTTGTACCCTTGAAAAAAAAGAAAAAAACAGCCCTTCACCATCAGTACCTGCCTGGCATTATTACCCATGAGGCATGGTGTTCCTAAGAGATGGTTTGGTGCTCACAGCTAGGTCTTTGTACGCTCCTGTTGAATGTATGAATTTTGTAAAAATGCCATAATTGCACCAGGCCACCCTGTGAATTTGATAGATGAAGACAAAAGTAAGGCTACTTTATCATTATGACTGAACTTAGATAAGAGAAAGAAAATTGTTCAAACCATAAACATAACCAAACAGCTCCTTTTCCTGGAAGAATGTCTGCTGCTTGTGTACCACTCAAGTCAGAAAGAAATGTACATTTAAAACATTTTATTTGAAAAACAAGAATTGCAATTTGTAGTATGCACACAGACTGGGTGATCTTCCGTGTACCTGAAGAACAAAGAGAAGGTTAGAGGTTTTATTAAAAAGAGAAATGTTATATATTGTTTATAAGAAATTTAACTGGTACTAGTAAACTTTTGGGGACCTGGCAAGCACCAACTGGTAAGTGAGGGTGGTGGGTAAAACTAATTTTAGAGTAGCAGCAGGATGTTTCAGTAGTTATTAGATAAAACTGAGTTCCAAGTACAGCAGGCAGTTTTAGTGGCCAGGCTTGCAGAGAATTACATTCAAGGAGGTCTTCTGTACTCTGAGTGCTTTTTTCCCTTGGCCTCTTGACACTGTTTTAGTTGGGTATGAAAAAAAGCCCAATTTGCATGATCAGCTTTCACAGTACTTATTAAATGTATAGCCTCACAATACTCTTCCCATGATTTAGTTAATATTTACTAAGACGGTCAACCATAGAATTACCCCTGATTTCTGATTGCGTTCAATCCATAAGAAAATATCACTTTGAACTCTCTCCAAAAATCACCTAACATAAGATCAAACCTTGTAAGTACTTTTGAACACTTCTTTCTGAGACATCACAAAATTCCCATTAGTGTGTGTTCTCCCTCAACACAATAACCAATATACCCAACTTTTTTTTCAATTGCAGCTCTGCGTCTGGTAGTCTTTGGCTGGAGATCATTTATACCTGTTTTGACAGTTTCTTTTTTAAAAAAACTACCAAATACTAAATATGCTCCCATCTGAGATTTCTTCTATACCTTTCTCTTAGGCATTTTTTAAAAATTGAAATTATCATAATGATTGAAAATAATGTTGGTCAGGCTTTCTTCACAAGTCACAAGATATTAAGATTTATCTCTGTCACTCTGTATTTGCCTTGTGGCTTTTTGTATTTAAACACATAACAGGAATTCCTGTACAGTCTATAGTCTATTCTTATTATTCATGGAGTCAATATTTGTAAATTTGCATACTAGGTAAAATTTATTTGTAACCACTAAATCGATGCTCATGGCACTTTCACAGTTGTTTTCAGACATGTGCAGTGCAGCAAACATTTGTGTCACCTGACAGGCACCTTTCTGGCTGAGGTTGAATAAGGTGATGCCCTGAGTTATTGTTTCACGTCTCAGGCTATAAACAGTTATCCTTTTGGTAATCTACTTAGTGCCACATTTTTTCTCATTTGTATGCTTTTTATTGGTAATTTTTCTGTTTAAAATGGTCTCTAAGCATAGTTCTGAGATGCTGTCTAGTGCTTTTAAACACAAGAAGGCTAATAGGTACATTATGGAGAAAACATGTGTGTTGAATAACCTTCATTCAGGCGTGAGTGATAGTGCTGTAGGTCATGAACTTTAATGTTAATAAATCAGCAATATATATTAAATAAGGTGCCTTTAAAAGTCACACACATAAAACAAGTATATATTGATAAAAATGTCATGACCAGAGGCTCACAGGTACCTAACCCTTGTATAGTTTTAGTGTACGTGACAGCTTTATAGAATGTAACTACTGTAAATGATGAAAATTGTCTGTATTCCTAATTGCAAAAGCACTGAGAAGTTTTAGTAACTATCTCAGTAAATATTTGGAAAATTATGATAAAGAGTTAATATATGTATATATAAATATGTGACATAAACAAAACACCTCAAACTATAAGAAGACAATAAAATCAATACATAAGGAGAAGCAGGTAAATAATTAATAAAAAGGAGATGTAAAAATTGAAAATAAATATGTAGAAATACTTTTATTTGTATTAATAATCAAAGAGAAGCAAATTAGAGAGACTTTAGATAATATTTTTAATTGAGTTCCCTTTTAATGATAGCAACTAATGCTATCAAGTTTGTTTTAAAATATGAAATATTTGCTGGTGATGGAACTAGAAATTGTTTTCCAACATTTTTGAATGCATTTGGTATTATGTAGAAAATTTTTAAATGCTTACTTCTTTTGATCTGATTTTCATATTTCTAAGACTGTAGTGTACAAAACTATAAAAGTGAAGTAGAGAAGTCTCTAAGATGCTCGTTGTTATTGTTAATCACAATAAAATTTAATATTTTAAAATTCCTTTAAATAATGATTAATAAGCATATTGTACAATTTTTAAGTCTCTAAAATAATTTTAAGTTACTTAAAAACATACTTACAAGAAAATATTAAGTGATAAAATCATGGACCATGATGGCAGATATTCTATGAGGCAATACAGTCATATGTGCAAAAGAAAATCATTATTTTAGTATAATGGAATAAGAAAGCTGAAACTGAATGCAATTTGATAGTGTAATTACATTTGCTCTTGCTCAATTGATCTTAACCACACCAAGAAATAACAAAAAATGACAGTTGACTTTGTTGCCCAAACACAAGTGAATATGATTTTTATTTCTGGATATGGTAGTGTAGTTGTGTTAATCCAAACATATTGTTGAGAATAACTATGAAATTTGACTAAAATATAAAAAAATAAAAATTATAAGTTTGAAGTTACTATAGGGTAACTAAGACAGGGCATGGAAGCCAAGATTCAACAGTTAAAGAGAACACATCATGGCAAACTTTTCTTTCATTTTTTTTCATGGAATATTTGTTGATTTGCTGCACAGTGCTTTGATCCTAAACAGAAATAAATAAGCTTTTCAAACAAATATTGGAATGCAAGGATGCAGTAATAGTAAAGGCTCATAATCCTATAGAAAAGTTAACCACAAAGAACACTGATATTCAGCATGGAGTTAGTCCTTAGGAAATTGTTGAATTCTAACTTGTGCAGGAGCTGGAAGTTGAGGAGGGGGAAAAAAAAAGCAGTTTAAAGGGTTAAGCAAAGATTTCAACAGGATCAATGAATTGTGGGAAACAAACAAAAATGAGAATAGGCCTCACCTTGGAGAGTGGATAGTGAAAATATCTCAGGTATTTAATTGAGTCCTATGGGAAGCTATATTCTGGGGAAATTTATAACTTCTAATAAAGTAATATTTATAAACTGTAAATTTAGCTTCAAACCATCTCAGTCTGTTTGGATTAATATGATCTGCCCCTACTCTAACTTAAGACAAAATTTCTATTAAAAATTGTATCTTTTCTGGGGAAAGATTACGTCATTCAGAATCGCTATAACTTATCATAAAAATGTTCAACATTCAATAGAATGTTCCAAAACTCGACAGAAGACATAAACTGAAAATTAAAAAGTAAATAATAAAAAAAGATAATATAAACAGACCCACAGGTAATCCTGATATTAGTTATCAGAGAGTTACAAAATAATTGTAATTTATATGTTTTTTTAAAAGAGATTACAAAGTTGAGACTTTTATGACATAATTAATATTTATAAAGAATCATAAAGAATTGAGAATTCTAAAAATCATTGAATTATAGTTGAAATTAAGAACTTAACATGTGGGTTTAACAGCATATTATGTTAGTGTGATAGAGAATAAATAGAAAGTAGAATTGTAGAAAATTTACAGATTAAAAACACAGACAAAAATGAATGAAAATAAAGCACTAAAAAGAATATGAGACACATTTAGAATGTGAAAAAGCTCAGAATAAATATAAGTAGCTCCATGGAAGAGAGAGGAGAAAAACAATTTTTAAAAATATATATTTAAAAAGATTTAAAAATGCATCAAGCCCCTACCAATGCCAAAAAGAATAAATACACAATACACCCTTGCCTACACACAAACCTTAAACACATATAGTAAAACAACAAAAAGCAAACATAAAGATAAATATTCAGGGCCCTAAATGAAATTAAAAGACACATGACTTTCAAAGAAGTAAATATTAGACTGATAGCTGACTCTATAATAAGAACAACAAAAGATTATGTTTAAAATCTTGAAAGAACATAGAAGTATATACCTGATAAAATTGTTCTTCAAAGATGATGTTATAATAAAGACGTTTCACCGAAAACTAAAATAATTTTCTCCAGCGGCCCTTCTAGAAATGACTTTTTTAGGCATAAAAAAGGGGATCTTGGAAGGACATACAAGAAGAAGGAATGAAGAACACTATAGTATATAAATGATTAAATATAAATGAATATTAAAAGTTTATATTAGCAATAATATTTTTGGAAGTATTAAATACACACAATATTTAATTATCAATAATGGCACATATGTGGAAGATAATTTTAAATTAAAATCGTGGTAAGAAATCACTCTAGTTCATTAGAATGGCTAAAATGAAAAATAACAAAAATAAAAACCAAAGAACAAAAATGCAATAGCAAGTGTTGGTTAGGGCTTGGAGCTAGGGGCCCTTCACATCATGCTGATCAGAGTACAAATTACTAGTTTCTAAAACTATTTGTCAGTATTAACTGATAGTGAGTTTATGTATATACTGTGACCAAGAAATTCCACTCGAAGATCAATGTCAACAGAAGTGCATAAATGTATGTACGTACCAGAAAATATGTGAAAGAATGTCCAGAACGGTATTTCAAACACTCCAAATTCAAATGATTACTATCAATGTTAGAATGAATTAAATGTCAATCAAGTTTATAAAGGATTAAAAATGTGATCTGTTCACTCAGAGTGCGGCAATGAATGTTTACAAATTCTACCACAAGAACTAGATGGGCATAGCTCCCAAACATAATGTTAAAAAAAAGAAACAAAACATAAAAGAGGACACTTCTTATGACATCATTTAAGTAATATTTCTTAAAAATATAAAGAGTATAACTAACCTCTGGAGACAGAAATCAGAGTAGAGAATATATTTTGGGGAACATAATGAGAGGGCACACAGGTCGTTTCTGGGTACCTGATGATGTTTAAACATTGATTTGGGTGACACCTACTAGGTATGTTTTCAGGTTAAAATGTATTGACTTGTAAATGTAAGATTTGTGTACTTTTCTTCTTTATATTTTAATATAAATAGGTTACATAAAAAATACACTGGCATAATATTATGGTTAATAACGTACTTTATATGCTCCAGTTAAATATTTCATAAAAAATAAAACATTATTCTCTCTTCCTTCTCACATTATTTTCGCCCACACCCTCAACAACTGTTATTTTGAAAAAAATGAAATAATCAGAAATAATTATATGAGGCCAATGTATAAGGTATGTATAAGAGCAAGAAGAACATACATACTTCTCTTTAAAAATCATTTAAAATTATATCAGTTTGTAGTCAGAAAACATGTTTTACATGTAGATTTCCTTTAACTTGCTGTGTGATATTGGGAGAGACCAATCACTGTCGCTTGTTTTTAATTTGTAAAATGCAGATTGGTATTATAAAATTTCATAGTTGTCCTCTTGCTTTAAAACTTTTACATTAACGTCTTGCATGTGTTAATGTGATAATACTTGTTTAAGAAGCATATGATATATCAAATTTCATAAGCATATACTTGAGAACTCAAGCATAAAACATAGTGTCACAGTGATTAATAATATTGAGACTCACCATTGATAACAAAAATTGCATTTATATGTAGTTCCTTAATTGTGAGGAATTTAAACTATTTTAGAATAAAAATCATGCTATAAAATAAGAAACTGTTATACTGTTTTGAGATGCCAAAAATTTGCTTTACAAAATTTCCTTTAACCATTTTGCCTCAGTCTATGTTTAAGTTGATGAATCATATTACAACACACAAGAGACAGCTGTATTCCTTTAAAAGCAGATGGTAATTGTCAATTATTAATTGAGAACATGCTATTCTTCTACTGAACCAAACTAGGGAATATACTTTTCAAATGGAAGGCAGAACTTAAGCAAGTAAAGAAAAAAGAGAAATCTCTCTGAGATCTAATGACAACAAATAAAATCCAGCTGTATAACTTAAAATTTAAAATAGCAATAAGGGAAAATTGATTTTTTTTTTTTACCTATTTGTTTGAAATTATTGGTCAAACAGGATAAAAAATAATCTTTAAATATTTGTCAAACAGGATAAAAATTAATCTTTAAATATTTGTCAATCTAAGTGATGTCTTAGACTATCACTCCAATCGTAACCTTCCATTATCATAAAATATCACTTACAAAATTACATTTTAAATCAGTTAGCTTTAATTTCTCAATAATCAAAAGGCAGCCTATGTAACCATGAAAATGGAGTGTGCTATCCCACATAGACCTGAAGAGCTGTAACGTTCAACTGTGAATTGAACCGTGATTTTAATTGAACCATGACTTGCTGAACTGTTCCATGACTCTGAGGAAAGTTGAGACAGGAACTTCCTTTACAGGAACTCTGCAAGGTCTAGCATTTTAACCTACTTACGAACTAACAGGCCAGACTGTCACTCTCTCATGGGTACTGGCAAAGGTAGGACACTACTGGGTCAGGGGCAAAGGAGTTTATTACTCCTGGCAGAGAAAGCAGCATGGCCCTCATGTTATTGACATCATTATCCTTAGGCCCCTAAGTCCCAGTAGGGGAACACAGATTGGCTTAGAAGATTGCCTGCACCTGTAATCGGCTGTATTACAGGAGGAAAATGCTGAGCTTGGAATGTTTTATGGGAAGTAAAAGCAAAGCTGCTTTTATTTTGAGAGGAGTTATTACTTCATCCCTGATCATTGTTGACTATAAAACCAGCCCCAGAAAATGTATTCCTGGTATATGCAGCAAGAATGTGCAGGGATCCTCAGGGCCCATTGCCTCTCCCTACAATTATTTGGCAATCACACAGCACGATGGGCTAACTTTGTTGTTGTACTCTTTGCATTATATTGCCATTTTTAAATACATATTGATTTTTTTTTCTTCTAACTAGACTGTAAACACACTGAGAGAAACCATTCATGCTTGTGACCTTAGCATCTATGAACACTGACATCAACTCAGTGTTTTCTCTGCTTCTTTATTGCTGTGTAATGAATTATCCCAATTGTAATAGTTTAAACCAACAACGATTTTATTAACTGTCATGGTTTCTATGGTCAGGAAATAAAAAAGGCTTGTCTGAGCAATTCTGGCTCAGGATCTCTCACATGGTTGCAGATATATGGTTGCTACAGCTGGAACTCTAGAAAATTGGAGGAGATGGTGGCTGCCTGGGTATTTTTATCATTTCATGTAGTTATCAGGGCTTTCTCATGTGGTCTCTTCTCATGAGTAACTGTACAGTTTTGACTTCCTTGAGGTACTTAGATTCAGAGCTCTAAAGGTGAATGTTCCAGAAAGCAAGACAGATAAATGCTTTTCCTCTGTTAGCTTGCTTCAGGAATTACTTCCCCCATGGTCAGCAGCCTGCTCAGACACAACAGGGAGAACATAGGACCCCTCTCACCATGGCAGGAGTGTCACGATTACATTTTAAGATGAAAATACGGAATGTGAGACACTGTCATGGCTATAGTTTGAAAATGCAAATGGCTACATTGTTTTATACATTATTGCTGAACTAAAAGAATATAGAAAAAAGGATACAAACAAGAAAAAAAGGGACAGAAAAATAGAAGGAGAAAGAACAACCTAAAGTAATATAGAAATATAACCTAAATATCATAGAATATAATTATAGTAACAAGGCAAAACTGTAAAACATACAGAGATCTTATTATGGATGCATACATTTAATTATTTTATTCTTATGTTAGGATTTTGATTGCCAAATAAGTTTATATCAAATGAAGGAACTACTGGATGAATAGAGAATTGGAAAAATATTGAAATTTTATTGAGATCTGGTTGGGTGCTTTCAACATAAAAGTAAGATATATATTTCTTAATTTGAACATAAATTTATATATCTTAATATTGTTATTATGTTTTATTTTCATTGTTAATAAAGTAATATTATTTTGTTCTTGCCTAACATTGATTCACACCAAATAGTAGTTTGAGCAAACAAAAATAGCCGTATTAGGAGCATAGATAGAAATAAGTAAGTAACTAAAATAGATAGGTCTACACAAACTTAAATTTCAGTTGGTAATTAGTTTAAGTATTTTCTCCTACACTAGAAAGGATTTTAGTGATTCAGACGGCTTTAGTTCTGAACAAAGGGGTTTGTGGATTTTCTAATACATTTGTGAGTACTTGAAAAACATCAAACAGCTATAACTTAAAATAGATACTATGTCTTATAGCACTGTTGGTCAGTAGGCTTTTAGTCACTTTTCCTTTGCCCTTTGCATCATTTCTTGAAGAGTTTCTGCCATTGTGAGCTGATGGGCAATTTACTTATATGTAATATGACTCTTCCACTTGGCTTTGTGATTGTAAACTTCTTTGAACACTACCAGTTAACTTTCTGAGTGGGCGTGAATGACAGGTCTGCAGATAATGGAGGTCATGCCATTTGGAAATGATGTGCTTCTACTTTGCAGACCTTGATGCAGTTCTGCCTATTAATTGCTCTTTCTGCCTTTATTTCTGAAGGTGGGACCCTCTATATGTGAGCAGATAATCCACTTATGTTGCAATTATACATTTATTTTTCAAGTGCAGTATGTTCCCTTTACTATGTAAGCATTTAAAATTTTAGTTTTCAGTCAGCACATTATCTTTTTTATCTAATCAAATATATTCTTTTATACAAATAATATTTACTTAATTATATAAAAATACAATTTTTCTCCTTCCTCTTCTTAATTTTATAAAAATACCATTTTTCTCCTTCCTCTTCCAATCAGTTTCATACTCCCTAGATTCACAGATGTGATAATAATTGAAAATATTATTCTGATTCAGATGTTTTTTCTTAAGGTGGAGTTTTGCTTTAAAATATATCTTGGTATCGCTATGTTACTCTTCAGGCAGTATTCTTCATGTAGTATCACAATACTAATTTTTACATCCAGCAGTGAAACCCTCACTATTTCTGTCTTCACTCTGTTTTCCAGCCAAATTGGACTTCTTTATTCCTGGAAGCTGTTATTTTCTCTTCTGCATTAAGATATTCAAGAAAGTGCTTTCCTTATCCTGGAGAAATTTTCATCCCCCTGACTCTCATTGGTACCCGAATAAATTTTTCTCTTATTCTAGATCTCCTTGCAAACATAATTTCCTTTGTGAAGGTTGACACAACTAGCTGTATATTAGCTTCCTATTCTATGTTTCCATAGAAATTCAAAGACCCTCTCAAATTCTTTCTTATTGCTTTTTCTTCCTCTCATTCTCCCCCTCTCTCTACTTATACACACATACACACAGGCAAAGCATTGCTTATTTGACTACATTTCATAGCAGACTGTAAACTTAATGAGGACAGAGGCCAAGTTTGCCTCATCAGTATTTTATCACTAGGACCTTAAGACAGTGCCTCGCCTATTGTAAGTGTGAAGTAAACAATGAATAAATAAATTTTGATTTCTGAGGAATCATGTTAATCCCTATTCATAGTCTGTATTATCTCTTTGAAGACATGTTCTTTGGGGAAGAAAGGAAAGAGGAGCTGAGTAAATACAAAAGGAAAGTGGAGAAAGAAAGGAGATGTCAGCAAGATGGCAGAAATGAGAACTGTTGAAGCAGAGTACACAGTGGTGCACTCCCAATATAATGGAAAGGAACTCTAATTGAAATGATCAAAAGGAATGTTCAATTTCTGATATACAGGCAACTGTCTTCTATCTAAAATTTTTGAAATAAATTGACTACAATTATTTGGTAGCAAAAGGATGGATATTATTTGTACTATAAAAGGCAGAGATGATAATTCATTTTAATGACTCTAACTTTAATTGATGTAACTTTAATAAGATCAATACCAAAGATATTTATAGTTTTCAATTTTTTAATGTGCTTTGACACATATTAACTAGTTTGCCTTCACATAAAAGTTTTGTGAGTTTTGTGAGAAACACACATTCACCCGTCCAAACTCACCGAATTGACTCGGAGACACGAAGAACAACAGAAGTGAGACTTTTAATGGTGGTCTTGCAAGATCGAGTGTCTGGCAGGCAGGCACACCCGGGGCAGTTACAGCAGGTAATTTATCTCCTAACATGGAAGTCCTTCCCCCAGTTCCTCGTTGGTTGAGTATTATAGGGGTACAATCTTTCCAGATGTCACCTAAGTTTCATCATCTCCCTTATGAGGTTATACCCCATCCCCTTCCCCGCTTAAGTTTTGATTTCTCAAAAATGAAACTTTCTTCCCTTTTATGGACTGACCCCTCCTCTACATTCTGTTTGCTTATTGTGACCTTCTAGGTGCATGAGCCATGTGGTTTGTTACATCCACAAGCTGACTGCCAGTATTTATATTTATCATGCCTTGAAAATGGACCATTAAAATGTTTCATATATCACATTTTTTACCTGTGTGACAGATGTGAAAAGAGTCTCTAGAAGTGACTCCAACTTGTTCTTGTGGAGGTCCACTCCTGGTGAACTCCAAAATCCACCCTCTTGTTCCTATTACCATTTCCTCCGCTTAGCTCAACTATTCACCCCGTTTCAAGCAGAAGTTTCAAATAGCTACCACTTATGTTTCCACTTGCTTCTTGCCCACTCCCTGTCCTCCAAAGTACTTCCAAAGTGTTCTTCTAAATTTAAAATTTATCATAACACCCAGATTTAAAATTTTCTGTGACTTCCTATTACACACAGCAAAAGGTTGAGTATAATTTGTTGCCTGTCTTATTTATATTCCTTTTTCCATTATGCCACACTCTTCTCTCTACACTTTTGATTATTTATAGATGCTTGAAAATGACCTTCTCTCTCATTCCTCTGGGCCTTTATACAGGTTTCTGCTGTCTAGCATGACTTTCTCCCACAGTTTGCACTTAATTAAATGCTACTTATGTTCAACCACACAGTTCAAGCATCAGCTCAGTAGTCTTTTTTAACCCCTGTAATTGAAGTAGTTACCTCTATTTCTCTAATTTTCAAAAATGTTTATCATATCTGGTATTTCAATACAGTCATGTGTTCCTTAACAGTGGGGACAGGTCGTGAGAAATACAACATTAGGCAATTTCATCCTTATGAAAACATCATAGAGTGTACTTACACAAACCAAATGGTATCGCCTACTACACACCTAGGCTATAACATAGCTATTGTTTCTAGGTTAAAAACCTGTACAGAATGTTATTGTACTAAATACTGTAGGCAGTTGTAACACAGTGGTGTTTGTATTACATGGAAAAGGTGGAGTAAAAATACAATATAAAAGAAAAAATAATGGTATACCTGTATAGGGCACTTACCACAAATAGAGTTTGAAGGATTTTCCAGAAATCAGAGTTTGAATGTATGCATACTTTGCATATCTACTTCATTTATTTGACATATTTTAGCTTTTATCTTTAAAATATTTCTATCCTAATTTCTTTTGGCTACTTTGTAGTTTTCTAAATATTTGAACCTGTGTTAAACTATTTTATTCTTTCTTCTTTACTAATGACTATATTGCAATGTGTATTTTTTCTTCTGAGTACAGATTTTACTATGTCATTATTTTATATGGAATAGCCATTTTATTATTTCTTGTATAGTTTGATATTTCATATTTGATTTTTGATCTTTCTTGTTTCATAATTCCCAAACCATCAAGATTTTCTGGTTACCTTTTCCTAATTATCAAAATTCTATAAAAAATTGAGTAATAAAATCTTTGTGCATTAGTCAGTTTTCACACTGCTAATAAAGACACACCAGAGACTGGGCAATTTACGAAAGAAGGAGGTTTATTGGACTTACAGTTCCACATGGCTGGGGAGGCCTCACAATCATGGTGGAAAGTGAAAGACATGACTCACATGGTGGCAGACAAGAGAAGAGACAGAACCAAAAGTAGAAACACCTGATAAACCCATTAGATCTCATGAGACTTACTAATGATCACAAGAATAGCACAGGAAAGACTGGCCCCCATGATTCAGTTACCTCCCCCTGGGTCCCTCCCACACATTGATTTAAAATGTGTATCATATCAAGATTTTCTTTGTGGTCAATGCAGTAGTCCTGGTTCTCTAGAGACACAGAATAAATAGGATATCTATATGTGTGTATGTGCTTGTGTGTGTGTTTCTCTGGATAAACCTTAATACGTCACCGATACATATGCATGTGTGTGTGTATCTATATTTATATCTATATCTCTATATCGATATCTATCATCTATGTCTATATTTGCATCAATGTCCATATATTATTGTTTGAATGTTTTTTTCTCCTCTCTAAAATTCATTTGAAAAATGTTGAAATAAAATCAACAATGCAATAATTTAGGAACTGTAGCTTTGGGAAGTGATCAAGTCATTAAAGCAGAGCTCTAATGAATTAAATTAGATGTCCTTATAAGAGGACTGAATGAAGGGAGTTTGCCCCTTTTGTCTTTCCCCCTTCTGCCTTGTGCAGACACAGCATTTCTCGCCTGTGGAGGATGCAGTATCCAAGGCATCTTTTTGGAAGCAGAGGATGGACTCTTACCAGATAATTGAACCTACTGGCACCTTGACCTTTGACTTTCAAAACTATGAGAAATAAATTTTTGTTCTTTAAAAATAACCCAATCTCAGATATTTTGTTGTAACAGCGCAAATGGACTAAGACAAGTGTGTGTGTGCATGTGTGTGTATACATATATGCACATATGTATTTGTATACATATATAGCCTTGAGTTCCTCATTTGTGTGTTCAACCAACTGTAGATCAGAAATATTTAAAAAATAAAATTGTATTCAAACTGAATATGTACACAGTGTTTTCCTTGTCATTATTCCCTAAATAATGCAGTGTAACAACAATTTACATAGCACTTACATTATATTCTGCATTATAAGTAATCTAGAGATGATTTAACATATACAGGAGGTTGTGCATAGGTTACATTCAAATATTATGCAATTTTATATCAGGGCCTTGGGCATCCATGAATTTTGGTATCCAAAGAAGGTCCTAGAACCAATCCTTTAATCCTCCAATGAATACACACACACACACACACACACACAAGACAGAGAGAGAGAAAGATAGAGAAACTTTTTATTCTGTTATTAGTTGGGGAATTTTATTGTACTTTTCCATTTTATTAATGGCTACTTTCTCTTATTTTTCCCTGCATATATTTATCCTATTTTCTAAGAAAAAAATATTTTTCATACTCAGCTTCCAACTGCTTTTTACATCTAAAATTCTGAAAATCTTTAGAATAATCTTTCTTCTTTTTAATAAACCCTACACTACCAAACTATTATTAATTTTTCTTAGTTACAATGGCAGTTTTAGTTAACAGTAATTACTATCATTTCCTGTATAGCAAACATTTTCTTTTCCAAGAGTTATTCAGTAATTATAGTATATTCTATATTAATTTAACTTAATTATGTATATGTTTACTTTATTGCCCACCATTGATTGTTTTCCTTTGCATGCTCCCTTTCTTGAGTCTCTTTTCTGGCTATTTTGTTGCATTTTTTTACAATCCTTTGTCAAATATTTTCCTCAGGTAGAAAAGCAAGTGATATGTTTCTTTGCATATGCATTAACTTCTTTCACCGTTTCAAATGAATGACATAATTGCGTTGTTAGATACAGGGCTCTGCAGAGCATACTTTTGTTCAGCAGCTATAAATATTGTTTGTAGAATTTGTTCCGTAATTTCCAAATCATCAAGATTTTCAGGGTGGCACCCGCCTGCAGTCCCAGCTACTCGGGAGGCTGAGACAGGAGACTTGCTTGAACCCAGAAGGCAGAGGTTGCAGTGAGCCGAGACTATGCCATTGCCAGCCTGGGCGACAGAGCAAGATGCCGTCTCAAAAATAAAAATAAAAATAAATAAAAAAAAATTAAAAAAACACAAATTCTCTAGAAATTTGGATAATAAAATCGTTGATTTAATACTTATATCAAGATTCTCCTTGTGATCAATGTGTTATTTCTTCCAGTATTGGTGAAGAGAAACCTAATTTTTTTAATCAGTGGGGGTCTTTAGAATTTTCCTTTATTTTTTGAATTTTTCAAAGTTTGCATTGTTCTCTTATAAATACTATCCAGAATAATATCCATAGGGACATTATTTTTCTTTCATCAGCATAATTAATATTTTCCTTCTATTTATTTATTTCACCTCTTGTTATTTCATAATGTATCACCTGGATTCATCTGTCATTTCTCTCATTTATTTCTTCCACAATTAGTCTATCTTTAATTTTTCTTTCCTTTGTACTTCAAATATTGCTTTTACTTGATATTCAAAGCTTCCAATTTAGGCTCAACTGTAATTATCCTCTAAAAGCCAACACATTTTTAATAGAAAAAAGCACATTTTAAAAATATGTATATATTTATGTATACATAAAGATGTACATTCTGTATATACACAAGTATACGTATCTGAATATTATAATTTGTGTTTAAAGAAAATCTTATGATACATACTTTTTTGCATTTTGCTTTTCTACCTTGATATTTCCATATGGAAAACATTGTAAACCTTACAAATCAAGTAATATAGTTCTTTTAAAAATTTTTGTTTAGGGTTACATAAAGTTTTTTTCATTTTGATACACCTCAATATGTTGAACCGCTTGCCTGGAATGAATGTTTATTTATCAACCTTGCTACTTTTTAAATAAGAAAATGTCCCTGAGGTAAAGTTCAGAAATGAGTTGGAAGTCAGTCAAGGATTTATTCCGAACACATTATTAGGCAATTAAAGCATTATATATAAATACCTATATAAAAATGTCCTCCTTACTGTCTTTATATTTGTACAAAACTGATCATGTCAAAATGGTCTGCTTTTATAGATACAGAGTGAGAACACCATCTCCAAATCAAGAAAAAAAATCAAGGTCTAGGTTATATATTTTGCACTAGACAACTGAGGAGACCCAGAAACCTCTGAAACTGAGGAAGAGTCAATGAACATCAAAATTCATACATGGAAATCATAATTAAGATTATAAGCTGTAAAAATCAAGATTCAAGAAACAAAGCAAAAATTTGTCTAATGCCTGATTTCTATGCTCTTGAAGGGAATTATTAAATATACTCATAAATATCAGTTGTGGATTCCGCAGTTCTTCATTTTTATTCTTAAATTGGTCAGATGCCAGCTACACTGGAGATAAGTGCAAGTAATGTCAGACCTAAGGGTTCAATTTTCTGTTCAATTTTATTAGGTTATCATTTTCATTACATTTGAGTAGATGCTTTTGCCAGTGTCAAACATAAATAAAACAGCAAAAGCTTTTCAATGTTCTTAAAACATGACTCAATACACAAAATTAGAAGTAACACTAGTCTTATTTTGACTTTGTCACATAATTTTAGTTAATTGAAATATGGAACATTTTTATCAGAGCCACAATATGATATCACAATTATGAGACTAGGGCTATATATGTCAGTCTATATGTGTACATGTGTATATGTACCTTTTCCTGTATTTTATAAATAAGGGATAACAGAAAATATAAATAGCAATAACCGTTGCTGGTCCATCTTTCTGAATATAATTAAATTATTATTTACTTTTTAATGGACTTCAAATTTCTATAAATATATAGTAAATGGTCTTTTTTATTTAAAACATCTAAATTTGTCTCTTAAGCATTAATATAATAAATTTCCATGTCATATCTCTTCTACTATAAAAGCATGGGTTAAAAAATGAATAAAATAAAATTGTACATGTCTTTGGGTCTACATAGAATTTAAAAAGCATTAAGGACTATATCTAGATGAAAATCATTTAATATTTAACTTTGAGAGTATTTAAAACAAGTTGAAGTAACAAATCTTACTAATTGAACATATGGGATTGAGAAGTCATAAAAATGTCTCAAATTATGAACCTATAATATAGAGTTACTTGAATTCAAATTATGCTGTTTATAAACCAATTCTATCTTATGTAAATTATTGATTAATTAGATGTTCTGTTTTTACATACCAGCAGTTAGATAGGTTCTACCTACCAAAAACGGCTGTTGCAACAAAACAATGTATAAAACTACTTGGCAAACAGAAGATACTAGCTGAATTTAATGATCTTAAGTTTGCATCGTGTTCCAAATAGGAGCAATGCTCACACTGTAATGTATACAGTACATTGGTTTTTACCTGGAATTTCATAGACAAGTTTTCATTACTTCCTTTAATTAAACCAGTTTTAACTAAATTCAGCTGTGGTATTTTATTAACTATGAATAAAAGTGTTTATTAAACAAATTAATAAGGAAAATGTAATATTAGAATTCTTATATAAGTGAAGAAAATATTAAAATATTAATCATTGTATTCTAGGCTTGGAAGTATCCTTAGAGAGGAATTATCTATCTACTATATTTTATAGATGAAGAATTATGGTAAAATGATTTTTCTAAATTATTTCCCTAAATCATTCTTATGTATTTATGAATTTTGTATAACTGTAGGTAAATCTTTTAGCTCTGCGAGATAAAAAGGAAAAAAAATAATTTAGAAGACTGCAATGAAGCTCAAAAATGGTACATACAGTATTTTAATGTGCCCTAAAAAATTTAAGTCACAAAATCAATATGTTATTATTATTAAAATGATAGTTTCCCCTACTAGGTAAATTATCCACTTAGTTTACTAGACTAATTGTTTACTTAAACTTGAAAGAATCATTGTTAAATCTTTGCCAATGCTCTGTATGCTCATGATATAAATAGGTTAAAGATAGCCCCAGATTAGTGCCCCAGCATAGGAAAAGTCCTATGATGATAGTTTAGGAGAAAGGACGCAACCTCCTAACTAAATCAATAAATCAAGCCTGCATTTTGTGAGTATCAGAAAGAATCAGACTGGAAAATTCATGATATAAATTTATTTTCAGTGCATGCAACTCATCATATTACCTCCCTTAGATATCTTCCTTAATGTACTTTCTCATCCCTTAGTCTTTGCTAAGTTCCTTTCCTATTTTTTCTATTGATTGCTGCTATTAATTACCAATGGCTATTAGTTTCCATTGATATAGTCACTAAATTTCAAAGTGACCTATTTTCATGCTTTTCTCTCTCACTAATTGTTAAATTCCATGAAGGAAATGATTATATCATTTACCTTTTTGTTCATCTGATCTGTTACATTTCTTTTTACTGCTTCTTACACTTCTATTTTTCTTCCTTTCTCTTTCTTTCTTTTTTAGCATATGAATGAATGAGATGGTTTTCTTCACTTTTTCCTTTTCAAAATTAATTTGAGTTTCATTCATTAGACTAATTCTATACAAATATTTTTCTAAATTAGTTCCCTAAATCGTTCTTATGTATTTACGAATTTTGTGTAACTGTAGGCAAATCTTTTTGCCTAAATATTCAATTATCAGGCAATTGAGAAAGCACCAGGTGCATGATAGTGAGGGTAAGTCAGGAGGAATTATATCATAGCACAATAATTTTTAAAGAAAATTAAACTTAATCTGAAATTACAAGGTTGACAAATCATGGCTTTCAGTAGAGCTTGGTACCAGGCTATGAATTAATATTAACCATGATAAAACAGGGGCAATGAGTTAGCTAAGGAATGTATCTGAAGAAGCAACGGGATAAGTGTAACATGACTTTAGAGAGTAATCGAATCACTATCCAGAAAAATATACAAGCAGGAACTATAAAGAAAAGTAAGTTGTTTTCTTCTGGATTATTACAGTGGTCTTTTGACAAGTCTCCTTGACTGAATTATTTGAAAGCTTTTTCATCTCTTCCTCCAAAGTTAACTTTTCAAAGCATGAGTCACACAATTGTTCTTCTCAGCAAGCTTTTATGACTCACGATTGATTAGAGAATAAAGCCCACTAAAAACTTTCTATAGCCTACCTTTCTAGTTTTGATTCATTACATATTTTTATCCATGAGATGTGTTCAACATTTTCCTTTCTCTGTACTTTGCTAGTGATGAAGTCCAAGCATATTGTAAAACCAAACAATGCACTTTTCCTATTTTGTTTTCAAGATTTGTGTGTCTGTATGTAAAGAAAACTTAGATATTTAAATATTTTTAAATGTAAATTCTATTTTTAATACCCAAAACTTTTCCATTTATAAAAATTCAACATTCTAAAAAAGGGAGGCATCTTTAGAATCAGCAATATTTCAGTTTTATTGGTCTCTTAGAAGTAAATCAACCACATATATAGAAAATACATACTCAGAAATTTTAATATTAATACACCTATTATTTTTAAATTTTAGGATAGTTTTCACTTGTTTTGTGATATAGCCATGCATGTTTCAAATGTTTAAACAAAATCAGTTTCAGAATTCCAAATATTAGGCTATTTTTACTTAAAATCTTTATATGACACAGAGGTATATTTTTAAAATGAAGGGTGTACCTCACTGTAAGTTGGAGATATCTTTTTTTAATGTGTAAAGAGAAATGTTCCAGAATCTGATAATATGCATTTGATTTTCACTAACGACCTCATTTTTCATTCCTGCAGGTAAACTCTGGAATAGTCCTGTCACTGTGATTCATTGATAGAGACCCACTTACTCACATAGTTGTATTAATAATTTTTGTTTCACTTTATACCTTAGTGGTTTTAAGAGGTCAGCATTTATCATTCTGCATCTTGTTGGGCAGCACTTCTTGGAAAAAAGCTAAAAATCAAATTGATATCTCAACTTTACTAAGACATGAGAGGACACTGGTAATGTGTAATTGGTCATGCCTGTCTCCCATTTACATTTACCTCTCAGTATGTGCTTCTGTACAATAAATATTTTTGTGTAGATATTTGTGCAGTAGGTATTTTGCAGTTTGCCATAGATGTTGACTTATTTGAAATCATACTGAGGAAAATGGATGAAGTTTGAAGATAGCTGAAAACCATTATATGAGAGCTGGTTGAAGGCACTAATAAAGTAGATCTGAGAAAAGAATAACTAAAGGGACATGAAAATATTTACAGATATTTGAGAACTGGAAATTTGGAAGAGGCATCGTATTTTGGCTTGTGAACACAGATGTAACTAGGAAGGTACTCAGGGTGTTTTAACCAACCAAGTTGGGAGAGGTGCCTCAAACAGGTATTGAGTTTCAGAGAAACAAATTTTCTCAAAGATTAGAGCTTTCCAAGCTTTTATGTACATATGAGTCATCTTAGTGTCCTTTTAAAATGAAGATTCTGGTGTATGTAGTAGGTGGTGGGTGGGACCTGAGATTCCAAATATCTAACAAGCTATTAGATTACAGCAACTTTGCTGCTCGAGAAAGAACACCTAGATGACTGCCAAGGAGTCACTGCCTTTGTTCAACTGATAATGGCCAGGTGGGAAGGAAAGGAACAACTGGAGGCACTTCTTGAAGATCAGCACTCTCTGATGATGCTTGCTCAGAAAGAAACTCCTGTTGAGAAGGCCAGCTTGAGAATTTCCAGGGAAGTTTGAGGGTGCCTGGAGAAATTCACATTCAGGAGACCAGTGGTTTGTCTGATTCTGATTGGTGATATTGGAAGGGTAACTAGAATCAGAATTCATAAAGTCATTTTAAATATTAGTAGAAATTTTAGTGTATTTTTGAATGGCACTGGTTTAAAGAAGCTAAAATATCTAGACAAATATGGAAAACAGTAGTACCTAAAGCATTTAATCAAAGCAAATGAATACTATAGATGATACTAGAAAAACTCAGCTGGCATCAGTATTATGTGGAAAAAAAATTGATTAGAAACAGCTCATAGACAAATTACAACTGATGACAAACAAATGGCAAGGTTTACATTTTGGAGAATCTAACAAAATTAATTGATTTCTCCCTCCACGCACATGCACACACTGCTTTTCAGTTATCGATGAACTATATTACTACTTGTCTTGATATTGGAATATATTTCTTAAAGCTAGTCATTGAAACAGAAGAGTTCAGAACAATACATCTGATTATTTATTTTCCTTTGTCTACTTGTTACAGGCTGAATTGGCCCCCAAAATTCACAAATTGAAATCCTAACACCCAGTACATCAGAATGTGACAGTATTTGAAGATACGATCTTTAAAGAGGTGATGCATTTTAAATGAGGTCATATGGATATGCCCTAATCAATATGATTGGCATCTTTTTAAGGAATGGAAGTGAGGATACAGAGAATGCACAAAGGAGAACCATGTGAGGAGAGTGAGAAGGTGGCCATCTACAAGACGAGATGAGAGGTCTCAGCAGAAAGAAACCAAATCTATAGACACCTTGATCTTCGACTTCTGGCCTCCAAAACTGTAAGACAATTTCTATTTTTTAAGCCACCCAGTCTGTGATATTTTGGCAACCTTAGAAAACAGGTACACTACCCATCACTGCAAAAAATGTTTTGGGAAAAACCTAACTTTCATAAGTCTGTGGCTTTCTCTGCTACATTAGGGCAGTGACACCTTAGCTAATAAACATACCGAGAGATTTTGAGGGATATAAATATGGTATAAAATATATTGTATTTAATTATAAATCATGATTTATATTTTAATCTTGCTGTGGAACTTTAAGAAATTAAGTATTGGCCCACACCTGGACGAATGTCCCACATTAGAGGAACATCAAACATGGAGAGCAGTTTCCAAGGATTATTCTGAACCTTCCACATGTAATTGTAGAAATAAACAATGTAGAAATACAAGAAATATTTTAATGTTTCCAAAAATATTTTATATGTTCTATATGCCTTATCATGTATCTATATAGAAATAGATGGATTATACATCCATATGGGTAGAAAAGGAGTCTGTTATACATTTGCTTATAAACATATTTAGACATAAATATATATAGAATTATATAAAATAACATTTATTAAGTTCAAATTCTGCCTTTTGCCTTTTTATGGATATCATTATTTGGTTTACATTTTGATATCATTAAATTATTTGGAAATTCTATAATACGAGAAATAGATCACATAAAACTTCAGCAAACACTTAGCTGATTGACTTCTGCCATGATTGGCTGTGGTTTAACTTATTGAGTTGTTCCATGATTGGCTGTTAAACCAGATCTCTTTTATGTCCAGAGTGGAAAATCAAAATCATTACTCTTCCTCTGAGGTAGAGTTTTCCAAACTTGACTGGACATTAGAATTACCTGGGAAACTTTTTAAACATCATAATTCTCATGCTATACATCCAGAGATTCTGACTAAGTTGGGCTGGGGTATCAGGAACATCAGCTTTTTTTTTTTTTTTTTTTTTTTTTTTTAATGTCCTAGCTGATTCTTATAGTCAGCCAAGGTAAAAATTTCTGCTTCATAAATCAATTTTTAGTTTCATAGCACTTTTATGAGCTCAATTAAGATAGCAACTTATAACATTATTGTATCATTTTATTTATCTTGAAGGTCATTTTGCTCCCTATATAAAAATCAGGTATTTTGCAGGAAATCATGCAGTATTCTTGGAGACTATTGAGTGGCATAGAAATTATTTTGTTTAACTACTTAGTAACATAGTGTTTGTCAATTTATGTGTAGAGGTCTGGAGAGTTTAGGATTATTTTAAAATGAGAGGAATGGGATTACTTAGTATTTGCAGGAACAATAAAACTTTTCAAGTGAAATTAGATCTGTATAGACTGAATCATATTGGACAAGAATTCAAAAAGTTCTGGAGAAGTGAAATATTTTTAATTCTATAAAATGAAACAAAGCTAGACTGGCTAGTGATATGATGACATATTCTAAGTTAAGGCATGGGTTGAATGAAACATACACTATATTTTGTATGTAACTTAAAATCAGATGGGAATTGAAGGGATACAGTATTTTTAGCTATGGTAGATGCCTTATCATATATTTATTTAGGACGGGATGTATGGCCTTGTTTCATACTTTATCTGTACACACACTGAATAAATAACACTATTGTAGTTCCACCAATCCATCTAAATACTCAAATGACTGAAAGGTGTCACAAAAGAGGCTACTGTTGTTTTTCCTTTTCCTGACTTGGTTGGTTGTTAATTCCCACAACTGTATAAAAAGAAAAATGTTGCCTGTAATCAGAAATTGACAATTTATGGCTTCATGAGAGGTTTCTTTGGAGAAATAAGATTCTTTTTTTTTTTTTTTTTTTTTTTTTGTATATTTGTAATCTTTTCATATTCAAGTAAAATACCCATGACAACTTCAAATTAATCCAAGAAAAAAGCTTATTACAAATAAAACATCTTTCATGCATCAGAATTTCTGTTGGAAAGCAGAATTTGGGGCAAGTTTATCACATACAAAAGAAAACATTCTGGCCTTCACTGTGTTAATTGCTTAAATTAAAATTATCAGTAAGATCAAATCTGAGTATTCTTTCATATTATTAAAGTTTACTTTAATGAAAAACTTCAAAATGCAAATACTGATAACCTGTCAACAGAGGCAGGTATTCCTCATTTAAGTTAAACGCTCCTCCATCTTTATATGTGGATAACTAATGCTTTTAATACAAAAACATATTAAAAAACAAACAGGAAAATTCAACTACAGCCAGCAAGTTTACCAATCATACTATAAAGCCTATTATGTAATTATTATTTAAGCCTTTAGAGTTGCAAAATAAAGATTCCCAAGCTGATCCAATATGTCAGAGGCTATTAATTTTCTAATGTTTTCTTCTAATACATTTGGTTGTGATGGGAAATACGTATTTTCCTTATATCACTAAAATTATCATTTTATATCTTCATTTTAGTTATAAATAAATTCTCCATTAAAGCTCTATTATAAGGTTATATCTTCCTTAAATAATACTTAATATGATTTAGATCTCTCATGTGTTGTCTTTTTCTAAAATTGCAAAAGGATATCTTTCAGAGAAAAATTTGAACTGTAATTTACATTATAAGTGGTGTCACATTTGGCTTTGTTTTGCAGTAATGGCTCACCATTAATTGATCAAGCAAATGAGATGATATGTTTCAGCAAGTTTCCTAGTACTTTATAACCCAGAATGCAATTTGGTGTATGTTTGAGGGTACATAGAGAAGTAGTAAAAAATGTCTTTTTTTTCCTTAGATTTTTATCAAAACAGAACATGTGCATGTGCATCCAGGCTGCATTATTGTATTCATGCATTCAGAACCCACACTGAATCATCTTCCAAATATGACAGCTCTAGGTGTGGTTACCAAATGAGTGAAATGAACGTATCTTTTTAATACAAGAGATTCAAGTAAAATGCAAGAGTTTGAGTTCATCAAATCTTAAATTTGTATAAAGCAAGTAATGTGCTATTTAGTTTCTGAATTTCAATGGCTGTATACTAGACACATAAAAGTCTTTATATTTATAAAAATTCAATTTGCAAAAGAGGTGCAGCTTCAATCTTAATTCAATCAGAATGAATTTGTATTTAAAAGGAAGAGATGGACTGCAATTATAAAGTTGTTTGATGCTCTTAAATCAATTCATGTGATGATGCTTGGAGTTCAAGCCACATTATTGAAATGTAGTGTCTGACTCTTGAATTTTCCAAAGCAATCAGGGAGATCTCTGAAGGACAACAAAAGAATGGGAAAGGAGCGAGTTTGCCGCTGCTAAAATGAATGCAAATGGCATCTCCATTCATTTCATTCACAGCAATCTGTCACATTGTAGTTTCTCTTTCCAGATAGAAATGGGGGATAATATTGGAAATAGTAATGCATAAGTGGACAGGGTCTGACCATTAAAATGTTTACCATTTCCAGAATGATGCCTGCAGATGTTACAAAATTGAAACTGGATAGGTGTTAGAATTGCTGCCGGTTTCTATTCATTTGAATGGCAGCAACCCAGAACACTGTTTTACGGTTTTGTGTGGACGGGCAATCCATTATCTTTTTTTCCCCTCCCTGAGATCAAATAGTATTTTTGTGAGGATTACATCCCTATAGTAAGCAGCAATGGAACTAATAGTAATCCCACTCCTTTACAATTGCAGAGTTGACTTAGAAATTGAAATCCCAGTTTTGTAATTGATTTTTAAAAGTTTTTAATAGAAAGCTCTTCTTTCAAAATAAGCATTACAGAATTCACAGGAAATAAAAAGTAGCATAAGAAAAAATGTATTTTTGTATCATCTGGAATTCTATCAAGATTGTATAGGTCAAATAACTGATATTTACAAGCTAATTTTGTGCAAGTAATTTTGTCAGCAGTTTTTTTGGAAATGAAGAAAATAGAGCATATAAAGGTTAAGTATATTTTTCCAAGACTTACACGCTTAGCCTGCAGTTATAAAACTTTGTGATTTTTGGAGACAATAGTCTATCTGGCTTTGAATGATGCACTTAACACAAAACTTACATAAAAGAGTGATATTTGTTTTAGAAAAAGATAATTTTATTCTATAATAAAATATGAGTGAATTCCATAGCAAAAATATTGGAGAGTATTATCTCTAGGTATATTTTAAAATATTACGGAATATTGTTTCCAGGAAACTAGTCTTATTAATGCCCATCTGCAGAATAAAATCGGATTGTGAATAAATGGATTCCTGTTTCTCACAAACACTCTTTACTGAAACCTTCTAGAAAGAGTAGTCTATACTTGCTGGCTTCAACATTCCCCTTTCTCTTTCTAACCTCCACTTGAATCAGGCTTTTATTCCTAGACATAAGTCAGTATTCTTGGCAGGGTTATCAAAAAGCTCCACATTCTGAACTCCAATGGTCAGTTCTCAGTTCTCATCTTACCTCTATTAGTATTTGACTTAGTAGATTACTTTCCTTCTTGAAACAAATTCTTCACTTGAGTTTAAGGATATCACAACCTCCTAGTAGGTGTTACTCCTATCACAGTAACTATTTTTTATTCTCATTATCTTTTTGCTAGTTTTTCTTTAGTTTCCCACCATCTAAATAATTGGGTAGTCTGACTAGCATTTCTATCTGCATTTTCTCCTTTGTGATCTTCTTTCATAAGCTTACATGCCATCTATATGTTCATAAGACCCCATTAACTTTAGGTTATCTAAAGCCTGGTCATCTCTTATTAGATTTGGATATATAACTAAATGCTTGACAATTCCATTTGGAATTCTAAATCAGTAACTCAAACATAACAAGTTGAAAATTTAACCAAAATCTTAATTTATTCCTCTTTACCACCAATATTGATGCTGTTTCCCATCACAGATCATAGGTAAAGTGAAACAAACAAACAAACAAAAAATACGGATTACTCCCAGGTATATGTTATAGAGTATGATGTATAGCAAGCAACTGTTACCCTCATTTACAGAGGAAAATCATATTTTCTATAAATCTGCAATCATACTAATTATGCCTGTCTATAAATTTCTGTAATAAATATTACATTATATTCATATAAAGGAGTGCTAGCGCTATGTCCATGCATAGTGACTTGATAGTAGACAAATACAGCTCAAGTTAAAGGCAAGTCCCTTAGCCTCCTGTTCTAACCAATTGCTTTTCTTCAATTGTCCTTATAAATAGTATGAAATATGTAAGACTGCTATAAGTATTAACAGCCTCAGAGTTTAATGAATACATATACTTTTTTCAGGTCTTAAAGAGGAATCAGAAATGAATAACATCATTCAATACAATTAAATGCATTTCTGAACCTTTTCCTACCAGGATGAATAAGAAGTAGGTCTAGCTACTGCCTATCATCAACATTTCTAATGACAAAACCACAGGAGTAAGTCCAAACAAGTTTCTCAATTAGGAACAATGGCACAGAAAGTAAAAACAGCATCAAGTGAAAATAAGAGAAATTATGAGGTTGCAGAAGTTGAGATACAAATAAAACAGAAGTATTCATCGATTGGTGGTTTGAGTAAAGTGGAGCACAAAAAACTTTTAGAATGTAAGTTCTGTTAGAGTAGAGTCACTATTTGTTTTGTCCTCTGCTGTATCCACAGGTCTGAGAAGCATGCCAGACACTTGACAGGCACTCAAGCATTTGATGAATGAACAAAACGTTGTTGTGACCTATTCCAATCCTGAGCATGCATTTGCACAGTCATTCTAGATTCATTTGGAGGTATTGATTCCAGAACTAGAATCCAAAGTAAATTATGAGTATACTAGCAGGTTTTTGTTTCTCTCTCTCTCTCTTTCTCTCTCTCTTTCTTTTTCTTTCTCTATTCTGATGTAGTTGATTGGCCTGCAAAGGGTAAAATATAGCAAAAATGATTTCCATTTGGTGTTTGTAAGTTATTTCAAAGACATAGCAGCTTGAGAATAAAAATTCTTTTTTTCTTTCTCAAGTCTGATGTTCAGCTGTTTAGTGGATGCAACATGAATTTCTTTTGAGTCTCCTTCTTTCATATAATCTTTGAATTTTAAAAAGTATGTCAAGAGTCTCTAAGATGTCTAATTTTAAATTGTCTTCAAACATCACACACAAACTGAGCTTAAGCACTTCTTTAACTAATAGGCAACATTTGCCAAGGTGTCTATTTTCTCCTTAATAACTGCTTGTAAAGGCTAGGGCAGGTAATCAAATTCTGATGAGTGTTTTCTCCTTAACCAGAAGTAATAAAACAATTACAACACACACTACTTGCCTCCAGATTGTTCCCATTGAACAGGATGAGGTGATTTTCCCACCATCTGATGTTTTAAGCATCCATGGATAATTGCTCCATAGACTTATATTTAAATGATCTTTAGAAGATAACACTTTTTAAGTCTTCTTCCCAGAATGTTATGCAAGTAGCATTTTTACATAATCTGCATAAGAATATAGAGCTTCACTAAAAGTTACTGGATACCAAATGTGACTTAAAATGTTATTAAAAATGTAAGCACAAATTTGACAACATATTTTCATGATCTTTTCTATTGACTAGACATCTATTTCTTCAGTTTCCAAAAAACCTTGTTTTCCTGCGGCTAGGCAGAATGTTTGAAATGTTTACCAGAAGGCACACTAATATTTCATGAGAAACATGCAAATATATTTATAGAGTTGATAAAAATATTATTTTAGAAGACAGTAGACATTGTCTCTTTGTTCCCTTAATTTCCTGCTGAAGTCATTGTAAATATCCAATACCCAGAATGAAGTTTATTATCTGAAAATTACATGAGGTATACAATACATACAAAAAAAATGTGTAGGCTTCCAATATTTTCATGAATATTTCACTTACTGTAGCTTGACCCTGGTGTTTCCTTATCCTTAATTGGAAGTTTAAAATTTAAGCCTATGTTGATCTTAAGGCACAAGTGGTAATTTATCAAAGCAAAAGTTCTACTAAGTAAAAGTTTTTTCATACTTCCATATAAAACCTGTATTGTGCCCTCACAATCATCCCTGTGATTATCTACTGTGTGTTTACCCTTCAGTCCCATCACTTTCATCTTCTTACTTTGAAAAAACTGAATATTTCTTCGAACTATTTCATTATCTTTGCAACCCAGAATGGCAATAAAATAAATAAAAAATGAATGCCACACATATTTATTTAAAATGCATTGAACACTGATAGTGTGCCAAGTAAAGCATTAAGACCTGGTGATACAGTCATAAACAAAACTAACAAAATCCCTGGCCTCATGAAGCAATGAAGCTTACATTCTCATGGGGTTGACTAATAATAAACATTGAGAAATAATGTCAGTTGGGGATCAATGATATTGAAGTAAAGTAAGCAGAATAAAAGAGTAGGGAGTGACTAGGAGTGCTGTTTTGGCCTGAGTGATCTGGAAGTTCTCTGTGGAGGGTGCAAGTTTTGAGCAGTCTTGAGTGAAGTTTGAGAGCTGGCCAAGGGTACATCTGGGGGAAAAAAGTTCCCCTAAAGATCAAATGGAAAACCTTGAGATAGGAATATGTATAGGTACTAAAGTGCAAGGAAGCCAAGGTAGCTGAAGGAGAAGTAATATTTACTGAACATGTCATATAGCAAGAAAAAGCAACTAAGATAAAAATAACATTGCAGGGGTAGTTTATGAAAAGTGAAAATTTACCAAGATGATGTAAAACTATTGCCTTACTTAGAAGTTGCAAATTTGAGTATTAAAGATATTAGGCCAAGGATGAAATATGTGATCACTATTAGTAAGTATAAAGAGTATATGGATTGGAGTTTGTCTGTTTAGTATTGCATCTACTTTCTGAATATCACTAATTTATTTTCATGTTATTTATGCAAAAAAAGTTCAACATGACCATAGAAATAAATACATACGGCCGGGCGCGGTGGCTCAAGCCTGTAATCCCAGCACTTTGGGAGACCGCGACGGGCGGATCACGAGGTTGGGAGATCAAGACCATTCTGGCTAACACGGTGAAACCCCGTCTCTACTAAAAAAAAAAAAATACAAAAACGTAGCCGGGCGAGGTGGCTGGCGCCTGTAGTCCCAGCTACTCGGGAGGCTGAGGCAGGAGAATGGCCTGAACCTGGGAGGCGGAGCTTGCAGTGAGCTGAGATCCGGCCACTGCACTCCAGCCTGGGCGACAGAGCAAGACTCCGTCTCAAAAATAAATAAATAAATAAATAAATAAATAAATAAATAAATACATACATATAAATATAAACATGCATTTTTTTAAATGTTATTTGTATTTTAACATTCTTTTTCATATATAGCTATTGTATCACAGTGAATATTTCATTTTATAATACTGCTCTATTGCAAATATTTTTGAAAGATAACAGAATTGTTAAGTCTTTTTTTACTTCGGAACAATACTATCAGATGGAAGACATCTGGAGTATATTTTCAAGCTCTATATTACAGAGCTCTTAAAAATCAGAAAGTAATTAGGCAAAGGAGATAAAGAAGTAAAAGCATGTTTATTGAAAAAAATTTACCAAGAATATGGAAAAATTATAAAAACAATCTGTTCTGTAAAAGAAGTACTACCTTGAAATAATAAACTATAAGAGGTTGTGAATTTTAATGGACTTTTCTTAAATAATGTTGATGATTCTAATGCAAATGCTAACTTTTTTTTTTATATAAAATTTTCTAAATTGTTTTACCTAGCAATTCTAAAAAACAAGTTAGCAAGTTTTGTGTTCAGGAAATAAAAGAACATGCAGAAGAAAAATTACAGTATATTATGTTTCTCATAAGCAATTTATATTTCACATTTTTCTAATGAAATTAACAGAATCATTTACTTTCTTGAATACTGTTTCAGAATCAGCCAGTTTAATTTACAGGTAACATTATTTTAAAAGAAAAATGCTACCTTTAGTATTATTTTGTTAATTACAATTTATTTGTTAAATGTCTGGTATGTATTTTTTAGTGATTTAAACATATTTTTCAGTAACTTGGCAAATGATGGAAAAATCTGTTATTACAAGCATAAATTAGACTTATTTAATCCTTATGTTAAGAAAATTATATGAAATGTTCCTATAGCTGGAAAAAGTTAATGGTATTAAACTAATTTTAAACCATAAGTTCATCAGAAGTGTTCTATACTTTCATTTGCTATGCTATATTACTTTGAATTTTAAGTGAATTTACTACACAAAAAATGATACAGACTAGATAGCTACAGCTAAAGTGTCTTTATAAACCCAGGTAGACATAGAGTTTTAGTACCATAACTTGTTTTATACTCTAGGAGTTAGGGTCTATATGTTTTATAAAAGCAAATACCCTATTGCTGCATGGGGCAGGGCAGCTGTAACTGAATGGCTAAGTTGGTTGAGGATACCTTTCAATAAAAATATAGAAAAAAATTAAGGACTATGGATATGAAAAAAATAGAGAAATAATATTTGTAACATATTATCAAGCTTCATGACACATTAAAGTTTGTTATTTTATAACTTACGTTTCCCAAAATAATTACTAGTAAAATCATGAAATTAAAACTACTAGTCCACTTCTCTCTGGAGAGAAAAAGAAGCTTTTCTTTCGAGATGGATTTCTAATACATGGTATGCATCATGGCTGATTGAAAGATGAAAGGAAAGAGTTTAAATCCCTTTAAAAATAAAGAAATTTTTAAAAATATAAATATATATTATAAATACATAAATGCACATTATATTGTAAAATGTAGATACGTAAATATACAAATATAAATATCAGCTGTGAACTGCTTCTGAGTCTTTCAAAATAGCAGGTATTAATATGTCTTTCAAACAGAAGAACAATAGAAACAGAAAAAAGAAATTAGACCCAAATGACTAGCTGATATTAAAAAGACTCCCTTCCAAAGTAAGCAATGAATTTAATCATTGTAATAAATCAAAATTACTTTATGAGAAAAACCTATTTGAATTTCCTCTGACACTGATGGTGGTCTCATACATGATTAGAAATGAAGTGCCACTGCACTGCAGCCTGGGCAACACAGTGAGACTTGGTCTCAAAAAAAAAAAAAAAAAAAAGAAAAAGAAAAAGAAAAGAAGAGTCCTAGTCTTTGATGACTTTAATGTTTCACTACAAAGATTATAAACTATAAAATACAGATAAACAATGAAGGAATAACAATTAGAACAAACTGTGTCAAGTATAGAAATGTATTATATTAAACAATTCTTGGATGAAAAGGAAAAACATGTACCAGAATAAAAAAAAATAGAATTTATGGGATTTAAAACTGATCAAAGGAGAGGATAATGTGTTGCTCTAAGTACTTTTGTCACTATTAATGAAATAATGAAGATGAATGAGTCAAAATTTCAGCTCAAAAACCAGAAATAAAGCAAAACTATAAATTAAAAGAAAGCACAAAGAAGGAAATAATAATAAATGAAAAATTAACGTTAGAGAACAGAAAAAGCAAAAAAAAAAAAAAAAAAAAAAGATACATCAAAATCCTGCTTTTTAACCAAATCACTAGTTAATTTTATCAAGAAAAGAGGGAGAATGAGAGAGAGGACATGGCAAAGGTAAAATGGCCATTTTAACAGAAAACACAAAAAATATTATTGAGGCTACTTTTCTCTATTCAAATAGATTCAAAAACCTATAAAAATGAGTAATTTGCTAGAAAAATTAAGTTTATGAAAATGAACCTCACAGAATTCTTATATAGTCAAATTTCCATAGAAAAAGTAGAGAATTTTGAGGCAATTACCTCAGACAAAGGCCAGGGCAAAATATTTTCACTGGGGAATTTTTTTAAACTTCCAAATGAGACGGGAGTGTTCTCTGAACCCTTGTGGGACTTGTGATGGTGGAGGGGATGGCTTGTTTTGCTCACCACTGAATTCAAACGCCTTGTGGGAGGGGTATCATACAGGTGAGTGGATGCAGGAGCTGGGGTGAGTGCCCTTAGATGCCTTTATCAACCATCTTTGTACCGGCCCAAGGCAGTGTCTAGTGGTTGACTGTGACCTCTAAAGCCCCAGAGGGTGTATGTTACAAACAATGCCCTTTTAGCAGTGGCAGTCCATAGATGCCTAAGTGTTAACCAGCTCAGTGGAGAGTAAGGGTGATATACACCCTGCCCTCTTGGTACCTGGGTTCTTGTCTGGTATCCAGGAAGTATCAGGTCATGGGGACTTGAAGGATGGTGAATGCAGAGGTTTTATTGAGTGATGGTGGCGGCTCTCAGTGGGATGGGGAGCTGGAAAGGGGGTGGAGAGGGAAGATAACCTTCCTGAACCCCTCTCTGAATGCTCAGCTGCTTCTTCAACATTCAGACAATTACTCTGTTCTCTTCTTCTCTGCCACACCACTCTGCTCCTCTGCCAGGGGAGTTTGGGTTTTTTATAGGTACAGGATGGGGGCGTGGCAGGCCTGGGTGGTTTTTGAAAAAGCAACATTTGAGTGGGAAAAATAAGGATGTGGAGTTCTCATTTAGGGCTGTGGGCCCAGGCTTGTGAGTGTGGCCTTTTCCAGGGAACCAGCCCCCTCTACCAAGTATTTCCCTGCCTCCTGTTTGTATCAAAAATGCCAGTCTCAATATGCCATAAATTGTTCCAGAGCATTGAAAATGAAGAAAATCTATCAATACCCCTTATGAAGCAAATATATTATTAAAGCCTAAAGCACATAAAAACAGTACCCACAATATAAAAAATAAGGCCAGATAATTATTACTTTGATGTAAAAGTGTTAAATGGAATATTTGCAAACTGAATCCAATGCTACATTAAGAAAGTAATTTATGATAACCAACTAGCATTTATTCCATGAATTCAAGGCTGGTTCAATATTAGGAAAATCATCAATATAATTCACTGGATTATTAGATGTAATCGTGTTACTATTTCTATATATGATGGAAAAGCCTTCAGCAAAATTTAATATCCAATTCTGATTTTAAAAAAATCTCAAAAATTGATTTTCTTCTTGACTTGGCAATGTATCTATATTTACATAAAATTATCTATCTATCTATCTATCTATCTATCTATCTATCTATCTATCTAAGTTAGTTTTCAAGGCAGCATGTTACTTAGAGGAAAATATCAGAGGAATTTACATTAAATTGAAGAAAAGGGTAAAATGTCCACTACCTTCTCTATTATTTCACATTGTACTATTATACTGGAAATAGATCTATTTCAATTTGCAGATGAGATGATAAAAGAGATGAAAGTTCCTAAAGAACAAATTAAAAATTAATTTTAAACAAAGAAAAATTTTAATCAGTTATAAAGTTGAAAGAAGAAAGGAAAGCACTTTAAATCTCTAGGCTACAGCAGGGATTTATAGAACAAACATACAGAAATTAAATTGTCTTCATATACAAAAACAATTGCCCAATAGAATACAAAGAAGTCAATTACAATGGCAATAAAGTTTAAGTACTGGAGAATATATTTAATACTAAATGTAGAAAGCATAAATGAGGAAACAATTTTTAAAAACCCTGAAAGACACAAAAGTAAATTTGAATAAATGAAAGGGATGCATATTCTTTGTTAAGACAACTCACATGCATAATGACCTCAGTCTTCCCTATGTCACCCTAGAAAGTTAAAGTAATACCCCAAAATATCAACACACATTTTTTTTTTCTCATATCACTGCACAGGTTAATACCAAAAGTAATATGGAAAAATGAGAAAATAAGCATATAAAAATCACCAGAAAAATTTAAGGGTCAGACTTTCCAGATATTAGAAGCCTCTATAATAGACTATTTATGGAAACACAATAGAAAATCCAGAAACAGATCCAAATATGCAAGTAAATATGCCATATGATAAAGGTGACGTATCTAATCACTATTCACTATTGCAGCATTTCATAGGCAGCACCACCTCCCACCTTTTTATTTTTTTTTTTTGAGACAGGATATTGCTCTGTTGCCTAGGCTGGAGTGCAATGGTATAATCATAGCTCACTCTAATCCCAAATTCCTGGGCTCAGGCAATCCTTTTGTCTCAGCCTCCCAAGCAGCTAGGACTACAGGTGTGCCACCAGACTTGGTTAATATTGAAAATTATTTTAGAGATGGGGTCCCGCTATGTTGCCTAGGCTGGTTTCCAACTCCTCGACTCAAGTGATCCTATCACAGCTTTCTCAGTTGCTACGATTACCTGCATAAGTCACTGCAACGGGTCCCAGCACATTTTTAAAGAATGGTGCTGAGACTTTGGTTAGCCACTTGAAAAAATATAAAAGCAAATCCTTAGTATATAAAGGAATACATTTCAAATAGATCAGGAATCTAAATGTTTAAAAATAAATGAAACTATTCAAGTATTAGAAGATAACATATTTGAATTATGCTATAACCTGAGTATAAAATCACAAGACACCAAACAAGTAAGGAGATTATTTATTCAGACAATTGTAACAGAAAAAAATGTTCAATAATGAGGACCATCTCAAATAAATGGAAAAGTGTTCTGGATTTTGTAGAAGGAAGCAATCAAGAGAGTCATTCAGGAGACTTATGGGAGTCATGTAGAAGGGTGGAGATGAAGATGTCTTATCTGAGTCATTAAGAAAAGGTGGAGTTGGGCCTTATCACTGAATACCTCAGAACAGAATAATCTTTTGTGGTTATCAAGTTCTGGGAAAACAAAACGGTGTGGAAACTTCTCACCCTTCTCTCTTTTCTTGCTGCAGAGGGCTCAATTGATTTCAATTTGTCATGAGTCTAAGAATACAATAGTCTACCCCTTTATCTATGAAGGGTACGTTCCAAGATCCATACTGGATACCTACAACCATTCAGCACAAACTCTCTGCAATTATCCCAGGGTATAAACAGGGGTGTGGTTCCAGAATCCCCATGTATACCAAAATCCCAGCATACTGAAGTCTGCAGTCAGCCCTATGGAACCCACATATACAGAAAAGTCAACCCTCCTGATATGAGGGATTTTGCATCTGAGGAATACTGTATTTTCAATCCAAGTTTGGTTGGAAAAAAAAAAATGCGTAAGTGCGTTTGTGTGTTGTTCAAAGGATAACTGTAAATATTATGATTTTTGCTATACATACAAACCTGTGATAAAGTTTGGTTTATAAATAGGCCCAGTAAGACATTAACAACAACTAATAATAAAATAGAGCAATTATAAATATATACTGTATAAACTACTCTATATGATATTATAATGGTAGGTAAGTGTCATTATTTGTCTAAACCTACAGAATGTAAAACACCAATAGTAAATCCTAATGTACACTGTGGACTTTGGGTGATAATGATGTGTAGATATAGTTCATCAATTGCAACACATATAGCACTCTGGTGGAAGATCTTGATAATGGAGCTGTGTGCATGAGTGTGGGAAGACTATGGGAAATTGTAACTTCTGTTCAATATTGCTTTAAAAATAAATACTATTAAAAAAGAACTAAAAAACTGAAAGAATAGTCTAAAATTTAATAGAAAATAAACAATAAAAATTTATGAAACATTTATGAAAATTGCTTAGTAAAACATAAACTTTAGTTACTATTAGCAATAAAATATTCTTTCAATCAGCAGTTGCTGAAACTTACTTTTTCTTTGTTACTACAACATTTAGTTTATATATACCTGCTGACTTTAGTTCCTTTCCTCAGCTTTTAAAGCAAGATGATAGACAAAAAATTGCTAAAATCACTTATATACATGATTACAACTCTCTTCAAATAACTGAAATTATTTTAAAAATATTTTTCTTAACCAGTCTGTAAGTCATTCAAGTTCAGGTGTTAGTTCTATTTTTTTTTTTTACTGTTTATCAAGCATATGTAATAAATATTTGTGGACATAATGAATATAATGATCATAATAATGGTCATCTCAATCTGTGCTCCTATAACAAAATACCTGAAGTGAGGTAATTTATAAAAACAGGAAATTTACTTTTTCGAAGTTCTGGAGCCTGGGAAGCCCCATATCAAGGTGCCAGCAGGTTTGGTATCTGGTGAGAACCTGGTCTTTACTTCCAAGTTGATAGTTTGACCTCACATGAAGGAAGAGAAGAAAACAAACCCACTCCCTCATGCCCTTTTATAAAGGCCCTAATCCCATCCACTAGAGCTCCACCCTCAATCATGTTCTAAAGGGACCACCTTTTGATACTTTCACATTGGCAATTAAGTTTCAACACATGAATTTTAGAAACCACATTCAGACCATAGCAATGATATCAAGAGAACAACTGGATAATGAGGGAATGTATATCATGTAATAACTTTGTGATTTACTTAATTCCAGACTTAATTAGAAAGTATCAATGGAAGAAAAACTTTTCCTCTGCCAACTTGGGTCCCAGTAGTAGAGGTGCTTTTGAGCCATTCCAATGGAGATACCTGGAGTTTGAGGAAAAATTGAAACTGGAATATAAATTTCTATAAATTTAGTAGAAGGTCACATGATTTTAAAACTATCAATCTTGAGTATAACTGGAGAGGAGAGCTCTAAGAAGTAAACCCCAGAATATTCTAACTTTTAAGATACAGGAAGATGAGGAGGACATAACAATGGAGACAGAAGGGGAGATTGGTGAGGTAAGAAGACCAACAGAAATCTGTCAGAGAAAAAGAGGCCTGAGCTTTTAGGTGGTCAGGTGGTCAATTAAGACAACAAGCCAAACTGAAAAGAACAGTCAGGCTTTATTCACTTCTTTACATAGTATAATCAACAGTCAAAGCAGGAAAAGCTTCCAGTTTTCCCAGAGTTCTATTTTTCCCTGTGGAATGGTACTAGATGTTTGAACGTAGAATGTAAGTCCCATTGCCATAGAAGCCTTGCTCTAAAGACTTACGATGTTTTATATACCCAGAGGCCAGAGGGAAAAGGCCAGGGGGAAGGAAGAAGGGGGATAAATAGTAATGAAAAAGTGCTGAGAGTAGAGAATAGTGCCTTCAAAGTCCCTTGATGAGGAAGTGTCTGTAGAGGTACCCAAGAAAGGACTTGGCTAATGACTGCACATATAGAGGGCCTCTGGATGGAAGCACCTGAGCTCGGAATGCAGCTATATACAGGAACATGGCCAGTGCAGGTGGGCCTGAGTCCTTGTCTGTGACTCCCACCAGAGATTGCATTGCACTGGTCTACAGCACAACTGTTGTTAGGAGGGCAGCTTTACCCTGTGAGATCTGCTATGTAAAAACTTTGTAATTGCCCTATGGCCAGGTGTGCAAGGTTACGTATAGGATTTCAACCTGCAATAGGACTCTTCAAAAGTGATGTCCCAGAAGCCAAGTAGTGAGTGACCAAAGGAGTCAAATACTTTTGAGATCTCAGTAAAAGAAGAACTGAGAAAAAATACAAGACATTCAAGCTTTGCTCTGCAGAATCATAGGATTCCTGGAGGTGCCACATAGGTCCCTGTGACTATAGAGCAGGAGGGTGGCATGGCCAAAAATGTTCTAGAACTATCTCCCTGCTACATTAAGATCTGCTCTACTTTTATTGTTCCATATGAGATTTCTTTTGAAAAGAAGCTCCTACTTCTTTTGATTAAAAAAAAAAAATTGTAAAGTAGTGTGTATATTCTACTATTAAGAAAGGAAAGGAGCAGAGAGACGGACCATCCCTATGGTCCAGACTCTCAAGGACAGCTTAAATCTGAGAGTAAATAGAGAGTAGATGAAGCATCCATTTAACCAAAGTGCTGCCTTTAGGGGAGTCACAATGCAAGCCACTGAGTAAGAAAGAATAGCTGCAAAGTAGAACATTGACAACGACTCAGAACTGGATTATATAAAAAGTATTTGCAAATAAATAAGGAGTAGATAGACAATCCAAATAATAAGGAGAGCAAATATCTACTTTTCAAAATCACCAATAAGTTCAAAAATTGGAAGAAAAAAATCCCCAACTTCTCACATTACCAGGAAAATGCCAAAGAAACTCCCAGTGAAATGCTACTGTTTATTCAAGGATTCATAACACTTTAAAAAAGATCAATAATATTTTAGCCAGTTTGTAGAGATTCAGGAAATATCAATATTGTTAGAAGTGATTACAATTAGTACTATTATTACAATCAGTTGGAAGAAATTTTTCACAATAAGTTTTATAGTTGAACATATTTATACCCTGTGATACAGAAATTCCGTACTTACATATCTACCAGAAAAGCAAATATCTGTGCACCAAAAGAAATGTACATAAATGCTCAAAGTACAGTTATTCACAGTAGTCCCAAACTGAAAAGAACCCATATGCATATCAAAAGTAGAACAGACAAATAGTTGTATATACATACAACAGAGTGGTATACTACAGTGAAAATGATTATATGAAACAACATTGTTGACTATCACAAACATAACTTTGAATGGAAAGATTCAAATGCAAAACAAAGCATGCCACATGGTTTCATCTACATAGAGTTAAACAAACGCAAAAACAACATATGGTGTTAGAAGTATGAATAGTGGTTTCCTCTGGGAGAGGAGAAGGATAGTGTTGAGATAGGACACAGATTCTACAGTAGTTCTTGATTTTGTTATTTTTTATATAGCGTGTTTCCTTTGTGATAATTAAGCAATATGTGTACTTAGGATTTGTTAGTATTATGCACATGTACATATGATATGTACATATATAGTCCAACTTTTTAAAGTTTATAAAATTTATAGAAGTTTATAAAAACAATGATGGAGACAGGAGGCAGCCAAAGGCCTCGCTTTAGGCTTAGGCCCCGCTTTCAAGCCTAAAACACATTAAAGGTTAAAAGAATGGACTGCTGGTCCCAGATGAAGCCCAGCCTTTTTCAATTGATTATTCATGTATAATGTCCACCTGGCCACAGGGAGGATGGGGTGGAGCCTCAGGAAGTTTGCACCATTTGTGGGGGGAGGAGCCTGGCCTCTGCTGTTCCTCTGTGGGTACTTGGTATTCAATCTATGAGGCAGGAAGTCGTTGGCAAGACCCCCTTTCCCTTTGCTGAGAGTTCTTCTTTCTTTTTCCTGTTCACCCAATAAATTCAGCTTTCCTCACCCTTCTATATGTTTGTGAGCCTAATCTTTCCGAGTCGTGTGACAAGAGCTTGGTTTTAGCTGAATTAAGGAGCAAGTTTGGCAACAACAGTACACTGTGGCTAGAAGAATGAAGGGGTCAGAGACATTGAACAAAAGAAACGTGTTGAAAAGACAAGAAATTAAAGTGTATTACTTTAGTCTTCTTCCCTTTCGCTAATCTTTTCTTCTGAGACCACTTTTCTTTACTTTTATTCCTTTCATTTGCATTTCTTTTTCTTTCTTCCTTTTCTCTCTCTTTTTTTTTTTTCCTCTGAGATGTAACTGGCAACCTGAACATATTTTAGTAGACCCATCTCCTTTGAGGATGAATTGCATATAATTTCACTTCTAAGATAATTTGGTATTTTCTAAATGACCTTCAAAAAAAATCCATCAATTTGCTCTGTAATTTAAAACATCATAATTCTTATGCTTGAAATAATTAAAATAAAAATATCAGATCGAATAAAGTAGGAAACTCATAGAGAACACTCCTTGCCGTAAGTATCAAGTGATTATATTAAGATAACAGAAGTAGCCAGGCGAGGTAGCTCACATCTGTAATCCCCGCACCCTGGGAGGCTGAGGAGGGAGGATTGCTTGAGTCCAGGAGGTTGAGACCAGCCTGGGCAACATGGGGAGACCTCTACAACCCTTTTAAATTAGCTAGTCCTGGTGCTATGTGCCTGTAGTCCTAGCTACTTGGGAAACTGATGCAGGATAATCCCTTGGGCCCAGGAGTTTGAGGCTACAGCAAACTCTAATAATGTTACTGCACTCTAGCCTGGACAGCAGAGCAAGATCCTGTCTCGAAAAAATAAAAATTATACAAGCAACATTAGATACAAAATTAGTTCTAGTGTTCTTATGATTTCACAAAATAAATGCCATTTTAAATAAAAATAATTTAAGAAATGACAAGAACATTTTTCCCTAAGAATCACACTTTAATAAATGTACATGAATCAATTTAGAATGGGAAATATTACACGTAATATCTTAATTTTATAATGTATCACATATGCTCATTTTCTTGATATAAGCTTTTCGATTTGGAAACATGTATTTGCCTGTTGACATAAAGTGATCTAGAATGTCTGCATTATTCTGATGCTATGCTTTTAGATCTGTTGTCAAAAAGTGTTTTACATAGGTATATTGATAAATTTAGAACAGTGATCTAAATGCTTTTTAGCACAATTTGGAATGTTCTGAATGAATTAATACTAGCCAAAGTACAGCTTCATTTGGGCCACTTTAATCTTCCATAGCTTTCACTTGATACAATCAGAACGAATGCAGATTGTTGCATATCAGGTATGTGACCAGAGACAGCTGCGGAAACCTGCCTTCAGGAATGTCCCTGCCTGGTGTCTGTCACACTTCGTTCAGTACATTTGTAGGACAGTATATCACACTTAAAAATGTATCTGAGAGGAATGTGAGAATCTATCAGGATATATCCCTCTGGGTATTTTTTTTTTTCTTTTTGGCAAGTTGCTTTGACCATTGTTTTAGAAACAATGCCCTGATATGTTTAAAATATAATCCAATCCTCGATCAGTAAAGTTGGCAGTCAAGAAATGTTATTTATAAGGAGACACATAGGTTAACGCTTATAACAAAATGTCAAAGGAAAGTGGAGGATAAACAGAGAACTGATTTCATCTTCCAATTCAGAGACTCAATGTAAACCATCTAGAATGTATATTACAGAAAGTCAGGCATGTTAATTTAGGAGGCTTTTTTCTTTCTTCAAATGGTAGGTTCTTAACAGTTATCTGCTGAATGAATGAATGAAAATTGAAATTAGAAAGAGTTGGAAATTGAGTCCAGTCAATTCTACTGCTGTGTCCCATTGTCACACTGTGAGGTGAAAGAGTAGTAATATAATCTATGGTGATTCTCATGCTAACCCCAGTGCTCCTGCAGTACAGAGAAGGGCTTCCAAAGTTATTTCCGAAGTTAGATCACACTCATAGTCTCAGCCAGCTTCTAGCTAGGCTCTGAGAAATATCGGTCATGTTGCCCTAACAAAGACACATTTCTGGATAGACTATTTTACACTTCGAGGGATATATATATATATTTTTTTTTCAGTAGGATCTTATCAAATAATGTATGGGACTTTTTGGAAATATTAACAGGAAAAATATGCTAATAATGTAAGATTGAGGAGAGAATGAAATAGAGAGATGGGCCCAATATAAATCAGAAGACATTGAGAAGTACTTCAATTCCCAGCAAAGAGACTCTCCATATGAGAACATCAATTATGCTTATTTTCTTCTTCTTAGCTTTTATATTTGCACAATCTTCTACAATAAACATTTTTCAATTATAAAAATTTTAAAAACCTTAAAAAATTATGTTTAATAGACATAATAAGAACATGATAGCTTTCATCCTGGTAACAGAATCTCAAGACAATACTTCAACTGTTAGAACAGAGAATACAAACAAATTATCGCTGTGGAATAGCTGACCTTTACTAACCTTTTGATTTCTCTGGGCCTGAGACTAATACTGGCCTACATGTCTAACTCCTGTCTTTATACCCCAAACCCTGTAAAAACCAAGTAACCTTTTTTTTTTTTCCAAAAAATAAAACAACCACAGATATGTACACACAGATATAGAAAGATAAACAAAGCTAGCAAGTTTTAAAAGAGACTAGAAGATGAATGTGATTTTAGGACTATTAAAAGCTGTTTTTAATAACCTCCTTAAAATGAAAAATAATTGAATAAGACATTCCTTTTATTCTTTTTGAAACGTGTCAGAAAGTCTTTGTCTTATGCTTATTTGCTGAAGTGTATGATACCCCTGAACCTCGTTAGATCGCTTTGTCTTTATTTCCTCTTCCAGAACATGTCATTTCACTTTTCTTGGAGCCACTCAACATCCATCACACATTTTCTTTCAAGCTGACAATATACGCAGGGAGCTTTGAATTTTGTGAACTCTTCTATTATTATTAAGTTTTGTCAATTGTCAGCATCCATATTCTGTTCTGATGATGAATAGAGGCATTATATTTCAGCATCAAAATGCAGTTAGGGTTGTAATGAGCATCATTAGGGACCTTAATGGGAATCAGAACTGTATGTCATTGTATTCAGGTTTTTCTAAGTTTATTTGTGTTTTGTTTGTTTGTTTTACATTTTTCTACCGAGCAGGTGAGTGTAGAAGAGCATTGTGATTTTAAAACTACACTATTTGTAGAGTCTTCCAGTACCGTTGGCTATGCAGGATTTTCACAGCAGGCTTGAACCCAATCTGGTGCCTTGAACATCCCCAGGCACTGATAAAAGTATCTAGACTGTTGCCAAAAAAGGCCTCAATCCTGAGCCAAATCCCTTAAACTCTCAAATAAACTCCATACTCTGACTTCATTGCTGTGGACATACCTAGGAAGAACATCCCTTTTCTCTTACTGCCTCAGGTGAGAATTCCTGCAGCCCACTCTCTATGCAAGTTCCTCTAATACATGCTTTGGACTGACCACTCTGGTGTTTAGTGGTTCTTCCTTTGGAACCTCAACTAGCCCCATCTTGACTAATTTGGGGAACTCTTGTGGAAATTCCTCTTCAACTGCTTTCGGGGCAACTCCGGCCTCAGGTTTGGCTGGACTAAACCCCATTTCACATCTGTTCACAAAATGTCTGTTTCTAATTCTATCTAGTTGATTGAGTTTTAATGAAAACTTCAACAACCATTAAATGTATAGTAACAGTCCTTCTTAATACCTACTTTTACTTTCAAATCTTCCTTGTAAATTAAGTTTGAGGCTTTACTGAATATACATTTTAAAATATATATTGATATCTGTATGCTTAAATTTGAATATATTAGATGTCTATAGCAGAAGTAAAAATATTTGCTTTGAAGTCTGACACATAAAATAAGTGATCCCTTGATTTTGCCTTAGAACTTAGCATACATGTCTGTTTGCAGAACTTGTGGAGTTACATTGTCAATGTGATACACTGTGTGTTAGTGACAACAGACATCCCTATGGAAACTTCTTAGTGTGCGTTAATAATCCATAGTTCTATGTAGATTAAACATAGACTAATTTTCATAACCTAAAATCACCTTTTTTGACTTCTACAAATTGAGACAATTCTTAAAAGGAAACATAATTTTTCAGAATTTAATTTTTATTATGTTGTTGGGTCACTTCCAATAATTTTTACGTAAATATTATTTTAAAGCTTTCTGTGGATACATAAAAATGATGTTTTATTAACCAAAGAGATTAAGTGACTCCTTCTTATTCTATAAGCCAAATTAACTACCATTGTACCTTTCACTCTGAAGTTAAAGAATTAAAGATCTCAGAGTTACTTTGAAGAATCAACTCTAGTACTCTTGAAAATGGATTTTTTTTTTCGTGGCAATAAAAGAATATAAGAATTCCCAAATGAAATATCAATCACAACTCAGACATTCCAACTCCTGCTGCTGTATTAGGAACAGAAGTACAAATCAATGTCTGATAAAGTGCCAAATGCGAATTGCCATTGAAAGAGAAACATTGCTCTGGCTATAATAAAAAGTGGTATAAAGTGGTATCTGAGAGGTGACAGGCTCATGAATGACTCTTCTTAGACTCTCTTTTGAACTATGGCACTAGTTAAAGTAGTTAAGGTAGAAATAAGAGATCAAATCTTGATTTCTAATTCACTCATGTGGTGTATTTCAAAATAGATGCAAATATAAGGACAAAGGTATTTTTCCAAATGTTCTGAAATACTAGATTAAACCACATATATTTATCTTCTTAGTTGAAGCTATTATTATTTCCAGCAATATTCAGTAGGAAATAATCTCATTCCAATATTTAAAGCACAGCATGTCTGTAGGTTAAAAGCAACTTAAAATGAAAAAAATAATAGAAATAAAATGGAAAAAAAAATATCAGGTTTTATACTCATCAGTTGTATCTTTCTGGTCATTTCCAAAAAGGATTTTTTTAAAAAACTATAGTTTTCTGAAGACCAATCACTGTCATAGCTAACACACACAAAAAAGCATTTTATAAAAACTGTATACTATTAAATTTTAGAATTACTATAATTTTCCAAGAACCTTGACTATTATCACATTCAGCAGTTCAGTAAAATGATATTTTATCTCTATTTCTGTTAATTGGGGGAAATCTCTCTGTCTCTCTCTCTCACACACATACACACACACACACACAGACACACACACATCCTCGTATTCCTACTAGCAGTTTTAAAAGATGCACTTTTTTTTTTTTTTCAGAAGGAGTCTTACTCTGTCGCCCAGGCTGGAGTGCAGTGCCACAATCTCCGCTCACTGCAAGCTCTGCCTCCCGGGTTCACGCAATTCTCCTGCCTCAGCCTCCCGAGTAGCTGGGACTACAGGCATCCACCACCACGCCCGGCTAATTTTTTTTTTTTTCTTTTTGTATTTTTAGTACAAACGGTATTTCACTGTGTTAGCCAGGATTGTCTCGATCTCCTGACCTCGTGATCCACCTGTCTCTGCCTCCCAAAGTACTGGGATTACAGACGTAAGCCACTGCACCCAGCTGCACAAATTTTTTAAAATGTTACAATGCGGGCTAGGTGCGGTGGCTCAGGCCTGTAATCCCAGCACTTCGGGAGGCAAAGGTGGGCAGATCACGAGGTCAGGAGTTCGAGACCAGCCTGGCTAATATGGTGAAACTGTGTCTCTACTAAAAATGCAAAAATTAGCCTGGTGTGGTAGCGCATGCCTGTAGTCCCAGCTACTTGGAAAGCTGAGGTAGAAGAATTGCTTGAACCCAGGGGGCAAAGGTTGCAGTGAACTAAGATTGTACCACTGCACCCGAGCCTGGGCAACAGAGTGAGACTCCATCTCAAAAAAAAAAAAAAAAAAAAAAAAAAGCCGGACACCATGGCTCATGCCTGTAATCCCAGTACTTTGAGAGGTTGAAGCAGGCAGATCACCTGAGGTCTGGAGTTTGAGATCAGCCCGACCAACATGGAGAAACTCCGTTTCTACTGAAAAGAAAAAAAAAAAAAAAAAAAAAAAAAAAAACTATATGCAAAATTAGCCAGGCATGGTGGTGCATGCCTGTAATCCCAGCTCTCTGGAGGCTGAGGTAGGAGAATCATTTGAACCCAGGAGGTAGAGATTGTGGTGAGTCAAATTACACCATTGCACTCCCACCTGGGCAACAAGAGAGAAACTCCATCTGAAAGAAAAAACAAATGCTAGAAAACTCATCTCTATGCTGATAATTCAGCCTAATTCTAGGAATATAATGAATATTTTCCTGTCACTGGAGTCTTTATTTTATCAGTTTTGCAACTATACATAATTCCATTTTCCAGGACTCTGACCAACATTAGCCCATCATGCCACTCTTTCTAATATTTTGTTATTTCTTTTGTTTTCTGTTTAGTGCTAAGCAATATGGCAAGCTCATGTTTTAGTAACAGTAGTTTCATTTTCTTTTCGAATAACCACTTTCCTTTTAGATTCCTTTAAGTACACAGTGTGTGACACATACACAGGTGATATTAACCAGAAAAGAAAGCAGCCCACGTCTGTTTTTTTTTTTTTTTTTTGAGACGGAGTCTCGCTCTGTCTCCCAGGCTGGAGTGCAGTGGCCGGATCTCAGCTCACTGCAAGCTCCGCCTCCCGGGTTCCCGCCATTCTCCTGCCTCAGCCTCCCGAGTAGCTGGGACTACAGGCGCCCGCCACCTCGCCCGGCTAGTTTTTTGTATTTTTTTTTAGTTCAGACGGGGTTTCACCGTGTTAGCCAGGATGGTCTCGATCTCCCGACCTCGTGATCCGCCCGTCTCGGCCTCCCAAAGTGCTGGGATTACAGGCTTGAGCCACCGCGCCCGGCCACGTCTGTTATTTTTATATGCATGCTTTTGGTGCTCATTATTCCATTTATGGAAAAGTTCAGGAAATATATTATGCCTTGATTAGGAAAGTGGAATGCAGGAACATAGATGAACTAATTCTAATAATTTCTGTGCTTGGTGTAGTATAGAGATACTTATGGAAGCTTTTACTTTAATATTACTTATGTAAAGTCTGAGGGGTCATTTTAGGTTAGTTATCACCTTAAATCACTGCATTTCAAATAGTTTGTTTTAGATAAGTGTTTTTATGCACATAGTTTGATTTTTTAAATATCTTTTTTGTCCTGCATGTATGAATCTGTTTTTTTTTTTTTTTTTTTTTTTGTTTGTTTGTTTGTTTTTGTGGGGTAGTTGGTTTTCCCCAAGGGCATTTGCGTAGTGTTGATGTTCTCTGTAATTTAGTTAAAGATAATTATTTAATTGATGGCCGAAGCACGATCAGATTCCATGTGTCACATAATTGCAAACATGATGAAATCAACTTAAAAATTGTGTGAAAATAAATTTTATATTAAAAAAAAAAACTTTCCAAGGGAATAATTAGATATGAGAATACTGGAAACAGAGAAAATTAATTGAATGATGAAGGGGAGGTTAGAACACAAGGGACAGAGGTAGACAAAAAAATCCTAAAGGATATGGGGCTTATGATTGGTCTTTAGGGGAGACTTTCTAGGTGGGAGGTGAAAATGTGCACACAACTGGAGATACTACTGGTTTTTCTGTTTTATTGCTAACCTACTTACTCCAAAAGGATATCTTGTTTAGCTCACCCACCCAATGTTAACCCACATAACAAGGTCAGTCATTCTATCTACGGTTCTTTAATTTGCATAATTTAATTACCCTTTTTTTCCCCTCTTCTGCAACACCAATGCACTGAATGAATCAGTGGTTATTTTTGTAGCAGCAAAGATCACAGATGCTTTTTTTAGGCTTTCATAAAACAATCTTACTACTGGGGAGAAAAAAGTAAAAGTAAGAGTGTGTGCCCAGATTGCCTATATTTATGTCTGCACTGAATATATTAATATAAAGAAAGCAATGTTCAACAAATGGAGCAGAAAAAGAATACATAGCTGTACAGAAGTTTTCAAGATGGAACATTTCAAGAAACTAAATTCAATCCATGTGTATTATAGAAAACACAGACACATGCGTACACATATATATCCATAAACATACAATTTAAGCACTATAGAAGATGTAGAAAAGAATATGTCAAACCTTCCCAAAGATGTTTGCTACCACGTGAGATTGCAAACATGTATGCAGTAAGCTGTAATATAAACTATTCATGCTATAAAAATGTTCTATAGAGCAACAGTAGCACAGAAATATAATTATTTTATGAGATATATTGCTATGACAGGCAATCTCTTTAATTATCATGCATATAAATGCCATCTGGATGATGACATCATGCTTGCAAAATGTATACACATATACAAATATTCACACATACACATATATGTATACAAAATTAGATATACATGAAAGTCAGTCTGTCTATCTATCTATCTATCTATCTATCTATCTATCTATCTACCTACCTATCTATCTGGATATGTCTATATATCCATACAAGTTGTCCCCTCAAAGCTCCAGACCCACATGCTCAGTTGCTTACCTGACAAATCTTGGATATCTCATTAGCATTTCAAATGTATCACGTCCAAAGCTGAGCCTTTGGTTTATTACCTGCCCCCAAGAATTCCCTCCATCAGTCTTATCTTCTTACAAAATGGTACCACTAGTTACTCATTTGCTCATGTCAAAACCTGCATAACTTTGACTCCTTCCTTTTCCTGACTCCCTACATGTAAGTCAGTGGCAAGCATTGTTGATTCTCTCACATATATGTCCCTTCCTTCTGCACTGAAGATGTTTCCATCTTCACTGTTACTGCTGGCCCTACTTCTGCTTCACCTATCAATCTATTCTGCACTCTCCAAGGAATGTGATCAGAAAGAATTAATCAAATGCTGTCACTTTGAAGGCACCTCCCACACTTCCTACTTTAGTTTCAATAAAAATCCAAACTTTCTTATTTTAACTCAGCCTCTCTTCTAAACTCATCTGTTGCAACTCCAGTCATCAGAGACTTTTAGACCCTTTTTCCTTTATAAGGCTTTTTGGAGTGTCATAATTCTGATTTTCACCTGTTAAATGGCTTTAAATTCCTATTTCAACTAAGTTATCTTCGACAAGAAGTCATTCTGAAAATTTTCCTGAAATTAGGTATCTAGGTAACTTCATTAAAAAAAAAAAAAAAAAAAAAAAAAAAAAGAATAAAGAAAGGTAGTGTGTGTTATAGCTATAGCTCCTCACTCCTCACTTCTCTCTTTTTTATTTCCCAGTTCCTATTATAAGAAACGATTGCCCTGTATATTTGTTTATTTCCTTTACTTGTTTCCTGGAAAACGTGTGCCTTGGTAACAAACTTATCTTTGTTGTTGACCAATTTAATGCTGTAGACAATCAATATATATTTTGGAATCAAAGGATACATGCTTGCAGAGGCATGATCAGGGGTACCCATGAGGACACATACTCCAGCAGATGCTATAGAACATATCAAATTTTACATGGTCAAGTAAGAATAAGAAGTAAGTAATTGATGTTTAATAGAAAGATAAGAAAGAAAAAATATAATAATAAAAATTATGGAAAAGGAAAATTAAACTGGAATATGACTACAGATTTTTAGAGTTTTATTTTTTGAAAGTAGGAAGTCATCTTACATGAAATCACATTAAAAAATAACCAATGTCAGCTTGGGGGAATATGCTGGATAAAGCTAAAAGTCTTAACACAGTCTACTTAGGATGTTATTAGAATGGTTCAGATAATTAATGATAATCATTACTCAATAAGTAAGAACAGTAGATTGATTCAGCAGATATCACTCCAGCTGAAGCTTTTGAATGCATTATTAATTCATTCATTTATTCATTTACTCAATGAAGATATTGATTAAGACTATTTTTTATCTTAAGAACTGCTAGAAATCTGGGTAGGTTCAAGAGATGGATGAAACATTCAAACCTTGGCCTCTCAGCTCTTTTATCTCCTTAATGACAATACATTTTTCTTTTCTAAACATTTATCATCAACCCTCACATTCACAACCTCTAAATTAAAATCACCTTAAAGTGCTCCTACATTGACATCAGACATTCTCAAATCCTTTGTACTATCTACTCAAAACCCTAAACTTCTCCTGTCTTTGAAATCTTGGAAGTATCCAGTCACTCGACACATTTTGTCTTTAATTCAATTATAGGAAACCCTTAAGCAAACTCCCACATTAGGTTTAATGTAACTTAAACACAATAATTTTTCTCCCTCACCAAGGAGATGAACTGACCATGATTATTTTCAATTGTCTTAAAATAACGCTGATATAGTTTGGTTGTGTCCCCACCCAAATCTCATCTTGAATTGTAGTTCCCATAATCCCCATGTAGTGTGGGAGGGACCCAGTGGGAGGTAACTGAATCATGGGGCCAGTTACCCTCACGATGTTCTCATGATGGTGGGTGAGTTCTCACAAGATCTGGTGGTTTTATAAGGGACTTTTCCACTTTTTGCTTGACACCTCTCTCTCCTGCCACCATGTGAAGAAGGATTTGTTTGCTTTCCTTTCTACCATGATTGTAAGTTTTCTGGGGCATCACAAGCCATGCAGAACTGTGAATCTCTTTCCTTTATAAATTACCCAGTGTTGGGTATTTCTCCATAGCAGCATGAGAATAAACTAATACAGTAAATTGGTACTAGGAGTAGTGGAGTTGTAAAGATACTAGAAAATGTGGAAGTGACTTTGGAACTGGGTAACAGGCAGAGGTTAGGACAGTTTGGGTGTCTCAAAATAAGATAGGAAAATGTGGGAATGTTTGAAACTTCCTAAAGACTTGGAGGGCTCAGAAGACAGGAAGATGTGGGAATATTTGGAACCTCCTAGAGATTTGTTGAATGGCTTTGAACAAAATGCCAATAGTGATATGGACAATGAAGTCCACGCTGAGGTGGTCTCAGATGGAGATGAGGAACTTGTTAGGCACTAGAGTAAAGATCACTCTTGCTATGCAAAGAGACTGTTGGCGTATTGCCCCTGCCCTAGAGATCTGTGGAACTTTGAAATTGAGAGAGATAATTTAGGGTATCTAGGAGAAGAAATTTCTAAGTGGTAAAGCATTCAAGAGGAAACAGAGCATAAAAGTTCAACAAATGTGCAGCTTGACAATGCATTAGAAAACAAAACTCTATTTTCTCGAAAGAAATTCAAGCTGACTGCAGAAATTTGCGTAAGTAATGATGAGTCAATTGTTAATCACCAAGACAACAGAGAAAATGTCTCCAGGGCATGTCAGAGACCTTCTCAGCAGCCCCTCCATCACAGGCCTGGCGGCCTGGGAGGGATAAATGCTTTTGGGGACTGCGCCCAGGGCTCCCCTGCTCTGTGCAGCCTTGGGACATGGTGCCCTGCATCCCAACTGTTAATACCTCAGCTTCAACCACAGCAAAAGGGTCCAATGTACAGCTCAGGTCATTGCTTCAGAGGATGCAAGCTCCATGCCTTGGCAGCCTACATGTGATATTAGGCCTGTGGGCTCACAGAGGTAAAGAATTTAGATTTGGGTACCTGTGCCTAGATTTCAGAGATATATGGAAATGCCTGGATGTTCAGACAGAAGTCTACTGCAGGGGCAGAGCTCTCATGGAGAACCTCTGCTAAGGCAGTGTGGAAGGGAAATGTGGGTTGGAGCCCCCACACAGAATCCCCACTGGGGCACTGCCTAGTGGAACTGTGAGAAAAGAGCCACTGTCCTCCAGCCCCCAGAATTTTAAATCCACTGACAGCTTGCACTGTGCACATGGAAAAGCCTCAGACACAATGCCAGCCCATGAAAGCAACCAGCAGGGGGCCTATACCCTGCAGAGCCACAGAGGCAGAGCTGCCCAAGGCCATGGAGCCTACCTCCATCAGCGTGACCTGGATGTGAGATGTGGAGTCAAAGGAGATCATTTTGGAACTTTAAGATTTAATGGGTAACCTATTAGATTTTTGACTTGCATGGAGCCTATAACCCCTTTATTTTGGCCAAGTTTTCCCATTTGGAACAGGTGTATTTATCCAATGCCTGCACCCCCATGTATCTAGAAAGTAACTAACTTGCTTTTTATTTTACAAGCTCACAGGTGGAAGGAACTTGCCTTGTCTCAGACGGGACTTTGGACTTGGACTTTTGAGTTAATGCTAAAATGAGTTAAGACTTTGCGGGAATGTTGAAAGTACCAGATTGTGTCTTAAAATGTGAAGACATGAGATTTGGGAGGGGCCAGGGTGGAATGATATGGTTTGTCTGTGTCTCCACCAAAATCTCATCTTGAATTGTAGTTCTCATAATCCTCATACATCATGGGAGGGACCCATTGGGGGGTAATTGAATCATAGGGGCAGCTACCCTTATGCTGTTCTTGTGATAGTGAGTGAATTCTCATGAAATCTGATGGTTTTATAAGAGGCATTTTCCCCTTGTGCTCGTCAGCTACCTCTTCTGCTACCATGTGAAAAAGTATGTGTTTTCTTCTCCTTTCACCATGATTGTAAGTCTCCTGAGGCCTCCCCAGCCATGTGGAACTATGAGTTAATTAAGCCTCTTCCCTTTACAAATTACCCAGTCTTGGATATTTTTTCATAGCAGTGTAAGAATGGACTAATACAAAGGATAACCAAGATATATGGGTGTCTTTGCTGAGAAAATCTATGAGAACTATACACATTCTTTAAACCTCTGATCCTAAATTCTTGCTTTTAGAAATGTCACTTCCCTACTTTTAAGGTTGTTATAAAACATAGAGAAAACACAACTACAATTCTAAAGAAGTAAAACAAAATTAAAATTGACAAGGTATCCCTATGGAGTCACGTTTTATGCCCTAAAGGAAATTATAAAAGGCTGAGAGCACTTAGTCTGCTGCTAGTTCTAGATTTAAAAACTTGCACAGGACTAACTGAAAGGCTCAGAAAGAGGGCTGTCATGTGACTCATTGTTGACAGACTCACATCAACTCTGGGTCCAGGAAACATTCATTCAGAGAATCACATCTTTATGGCGAGAACTGGAACTAAAAGCGAAAACACAATGGTATTATGGGACAATGCATTTGATACGGAGAAAAAGGAAGCTGAAGGCATTTTGTGATTTATGTCATTGGTTCTTTTATATTCATTTCAGGAAAAAATAAGTCACATTTTTTTTTTTCCAGAGAGAAATGACATCCTAATTTTGCAGGCCCTAGAACAATGGTCTATTGAATTATACTTATATTCACTTGTCCATGATGTCATGTATTCTTTTGTCAGTATGCTAAATTCTCACACCCTTTTGTCCATTCAACATTCTTATCTATATAACTAAAACCTAAAGTCTAAAGGAACCCCTCTTTCCACTTTTTCTATGCTTGTGTCTGGATTGCCAAGGATTACTAAAGACAAACAGGCAACTATAAAATTATCCTCATTATTCTTAACAGGGGTCATTAAAATGCTTAGAATTTCTACAAAATTTTTCTAAATTGTTTCACTTCCTGGTTCTCTAAACTGAGTATTTTAAATTATTTACTGTATTAAACTATCTAACCCAATCACCTTGCCCATAATTTTTGTGCATTACTGTGTTTCTTAATTTACAGAGAAAGTGACAGCCTCCTTTTTCAAACTACTTCAGCCTCATGCCTTATACCTGTATTATAGTCACTCCCAACTAGTTCATATAAATTATCTTCAATATTGTTATAACAGTTTGCCTCAAAAGGTATAGGGTGGTGTGAGAGGTATAATGATCACTCATAGGAATCTATTAATAGAGGAATGAAAGCACAAAAGAATTTTAATAACTGTTGTGTTTGGATATTGATCAAAGTTCCCAATCTGTTCTAGGGCAAATTAGCATAACTTGTCAAAACAAGTGTTTCAGTGATTCAAGAGGGCTGATTAGATGCAGCTAGAAGGAACATCTACCACCAAGAGACTGGTACTTAAGGAAGACTGGCACACTCAAAGTGTATCTTCAGAGGGAAGGCACTGAGAGTGGACAGAGGGAGGACACACATGATGGGTGGAATGAGGAGGAAGCTGGGAACCCTTCATGGCACTACTGTACACAGGGACTTTCCTGACCCCCACTGGCTCCTTGGGAAGCCATGAGTTGAACAGGAGTTGAGCAGCATGCTCTCGCCATGGACCTCCAGAATCCTGGCAGCAGGAGACCTCATGACCTCCACAAGCACTTCAGCTATCAGGGAGAGCTGCTTAGAGAGGTGGCAGGAACAGTACTCCAGACTGTTTGAAGCCCTCAGGGTTTGGTGTGGGAACATCTGCAGTGGAATATGTTCACTAATGCCCACTTCCCAAGGTTCGCCAAGCTCCTCTAGGAGACTTTAGCCATATGGAGAATGCTGGACCTGGACAGAACATGGTAGTCTGGCCCATGAGACTAGGCCAGTCTGATCTGTGTTCTCTCTTGTCTGCTGGCCTCCGCTGGGGCACAAGTCTGGCCACCTGGTTGCAGTGAAGCTGCAGCTGCTCAACTGGGGTGCTACCCTGGGGCCCTCATGGTAGCTCCTTTGCCAGCAGACTGCACCTGACCATGGGAGAGCTCTAAGTGACCTCCGTCAACATGTACCAGTTCACCTGCACATTTTGCTGGCCCACAATGGCCCACAGCCACACCCCCACTGCTTTGCCAGTGCGTGGGTGGGCAGACCACACCTCCCCTCCTCCAGCAGCATGTGAGTGCATGCACACCCACTGGGACACTGCAGCTGGCATGAGTGCATCCCACCCTCCACCCCACTATGCCACCATTGCTGTTGCACTGACAACCCCATGTCCCACTGTGCCATCACCACAACGGCTGTAATCTGACACAAGGAGGCCAACAGCCTTGCACAGGCCAGTTCACCACCCCTGCTGCTGGCATGAAGGCCTGCAGAAATGCGTCATCCCAACTCGCACTGCTACCTCACCATAGCCGATGCACATGCACCCCACCACACTGCTGCTGCTGCTGGCACATGTTAACAAGCTTGAATGCTGCTGCCACCATCTTAAAGAACCACTTTGGCTGGCACCACTCATAGGAGTGCTGTGGTCAGTGGTATGGGAGCACCTTGGCCCCACTAATGTGGCATGTTCCTAAGCTCACAAGGGTCCAGAAAACAAAGCCGGGGACATGGTTCCAGTACCCCAGAATGAAACCACACAGCACACATTCCTGGAGGGCTGAGCTGAGCCTTGGCCCCCTAAAAATGTCTGGAAATGTAGCATAAATCCATCTTATGCAAAAGTCAAACCCCCAAGGGCATCAAAGAAGATAAAAGAAAAAAAAAACCCTCCTAAGGACAGCAACTTCAAAGACGGAAGGAACATCAGCCCACACAGATGAGAAAGAACCAATGCTAGAACTTTGGCCACTCAAAAACCAGAATGTCTTATTCCCTACAAATAACTGAACTATTTACCCTGCAATGGCTCATATCCAGGCTGAAATGGCTGTAATGACAGAAATAGAATTCAGAGTCTGGACAGAAATGAAGATTATTGATATTCAGGAGAGAGTCAAACCCCAACACAAGGATTCTAAGGAATACAATAAAATAATCGTGATACAAAAGATGAAATGGTCATTTAAAGAAAGAGTCAAACTGATTTGATAGAGCTGAAAAACTCACCTTAAAAATTTCAGAATACAATCACACATATTAACAGCAGAATTGACCAATCTGAGGAAATAATCTCAGAGCTTAAAGACCAATTCTTCAAAATAACTCAGTCAGAAAAAAATAAAGAAAAATGATTAAATAATGATAAATACTCTCCAAAAATATGGGCTTATGTAAAGAGACAAAATATGTGTGCTGTTGATGTCCCTGAAAGAGAGGGAGAGAAAGCAAGCAACTTCGAAAATATTTCAGGATATTTTCTATGAAAATTTCCTCAGCCTTGCTAAAGAGATCAACATTCAAGTTCAAAAAATGCAGTGAACCCCTCTGAGATACTATACAAGATGATCATACCTAAAACACATAGTCATCATATTCTCCAACACCAAAATGAAAGAAAAAAATGTTAAAGTAAGCTAGAGAGAAGGGGCATGTGACCTATAAAGGGAAACTTAACAGACTAACAGCAGACCTTTCAGCAGAAACCCTATGAGCCAGAAGAGATTGGGGGCGTACATTCAACATTCTTAAAGAAAAGAAATTCCAACCAAGAATTTAATATACAGCCAAACTAAGCTGTGAAAGAGAAATAGGATCCTAATCCAGACAAGCAAATGCTAAGGAAACCCTAAGACCTACCATGACTGGATGCAGTGGTTCACATCTGTAATCCCAGCACTTTGGCAGGCCCAGGTGGTTGGATCACCTGAGGTCATGAGTTCAAGTGCAGCCTGGCCAACATGGTGAAACCTCATCTCTATTAAAAATACAGAGACATAGTCAGGAGTGGTAGTGCATCCCTATAGTTCCAGCTACTCGGGAGGCTGAGGCAGGAGAATCACTTGAACCTAGGAGGTGTAGGTTGCAGTGAGACAAGATTGCACCACTGAACTCCAGCCTGGGCAACAGAACAAGACCCTGTCTCACAAAATAAATAAATAAATAAATAAATAAATAAATAAATAAATAAAATAAAAAAATAAAAAAAATAAGAGAAAGATGTATCTTAAAAGAGGTCCTGAAGGGAGTGCTACATATAGAAATACGGAAAGAAAAAACAAATAATAGCCACCACAAAAACACACTGAGGTACATAGATGACTGACACTATAAAGCAGCCTCACAAACAAGTCTGCATAATAACCAGCTAACAACACAATGACAGGATCAATTCCATACATACCAATATTAACCCTGAATGTAAAGAGACTAAATACACCAATGAAAATGCATAGAGTGGCAAGTTGAATAAAGAAGCAACACCCAATAGCATACTGTCTTCAAGAGACCCGTTTTCCATGCAATGACACCAATAGGCTCAAAGTAAAGGGATGGAGAAAAGTCTCCCAACCCAATGGATAAAAGAAAAAGCAAGGGTTTCTATTTTAATTTCAGACAAAGCATACTTTAATCCAATGAAGATTAAAAGAGACAAAGAAGGGTATTACATAATGGTAAAGGTTCAATTTAACAAAAACACTTAACTATGTTAACATATATGCACCCAGCGTATAGGAGCACTGAAATTTGTAAAGCAAGTTCCTAGAGACCTACAAAGAGACTTAGATTCCCACACAATAATAGTGAGAGACTTCAGCACTCCACTAACGTTATTAGAAAGATCATCAAAACAGAAAACTAACAAACATATTCATGACTTGATCTCAATACTTGACCAAATGGACCTAATAAATATCTAAAGAACTCCACCCCAAACCAACAAAGTATACATTTTTATTATCTGCACATGACACTTTCTCTAAAATCAACCATACGGTCAGCCATAAAAAAATTCTCAGCAAATTCAAATAACCCAAACTCATAAAAACTACACTCTCAGACCACAATGCAATAAAAAATTAAAATCAATACTAAGAAAATCACTCAAAACAAAACAATTACATGGAAATTAAACAAATTGCTCTTGAATGATTTTTGGGTAAACAATAAAATTAAGCAGAAATAAAAATATTCTTTGAAACTAATGAGAGCTACGATATAACATATCAGAATCTCTGGGACATGAATAAGGTGGTTAAGAGGGAAATTTATAGCACTTAATGCACATATCAAAAAGTCAGAAAGATCTCAAATTAACCACCTAACATCACACCTAAAGAAACTAGAGAAACAAGAGTAAAACAACCCCAAAGCTAGCAGAAGACAAGAAATAATCAAAATCAGAACTGAACTGAAAGAAATTAAGTTGTGGAAAGCCATATAAAAAATTAGTGAGTCCAGGAGTTGGTTTATTGAAAGAATATATAAGATAGATAGACCATTAGCTAATCTAATAAAGAAAATAGAAAGAAGATCCAAATGATCACAATGAAAAATGACTAAGAGGATGTTACCACTGGCCCAACAGAAATACAAAAAAACTCTCAGAGACAATTATGAACATCTCTATGTACATAAGTTAGAAAACCTAGAAGAAATGGATAAACTATTGGAAACTTAACACCTCTAACAGTTGAACAAGGGATACAGTGAATTCCTTAACAGACTAATTACAGTTCCAAAATTGAATAAGTGGTAAAAAACTTACCAACTGGCAAAAGCCCAGGACCAAATTCACAGCTGCTTTTTACCAGATACATAAAGAAGAGCTGGTAATATCCTTACTCAAATTATTCCAAAAAAAATAAGGAGGAGAGATTCCTTTATAATTCATAATATGAGGCCAGCAATGTCCTGATACCAAAACCTGGCAGAGACAACAAAAAGAAGAATTCAGGGCAATGTTATTGGTAAAAATAGATGCAAATATCCCCAACAAAATACTAGCAAACCAAATCCAGCAGCACATCAAAACGCTAATTCACCATGATTAACTGGGCTTTATTTCTGGGATGCTACTTTGGTTTAACATGTGCAAATCAATAAATTTAATTCATTACATAAACAGAGCTAAAATAAAAAGCTAATGATCACGTCAATAGATGCAAAAAAAGGCTTTTAGTAAAATTCAACATATCTTCATGGTAAAAGCTTTCAAAAAACCAGGCAATGAAGGAACATACCTCAAAATAATATGAGCCATCTATGACAAACCAACAGCCAACAACGTACTGTATGGGCAAAAGCTGGAAACATTCCCCTTTAAAACTGGAACAAGGCAATGATGTTCCTCTCATCATTCCTATTCAACATAGAACTGAAAGTCCTAGCCAGAGCAATCAGGAAAGAAAAAGAAATAAAAGGCATCGAAATAGAAAGAGAAGAAGTCAAACTATTCTGCTTCCAGACAGTATGATTCTATACCTGGAACACTCAATAGTCTCTGCCCAAAAGCTCCTAGGTCTTTATAAACAACTTCAGCAACATTTCAGGATGAAAAATCAATGTTTTTTTAAAAAAAAAAATCAGTAGCCTTTCTATATACAAACAACACCCAAACTGAGAGCGGAATCGAACGGCATGCCATCCACAATAGCCACAAAAAGAATAACATATCTAGGAATACAGCTAACCAGGGAGGTGAAATATCTCTACAATGAGAATTACGGAACACTGCTAAAAGAAATCATAAATGACATGAACAAAACTGCTCAAAGCTATTTAGAGATTCAGTACTATTCCCATCAATTTACCATGACATTCTTCACAGAATTAGAAACAACTACTTCAAAATTCATAGAAAATTAAAAAAAAGAGCCCTAATAGCAAAAGCAAGCCTAGCAAAAAGAACAAAGCTGAAAGCATCACATTGCCCAACTTCAAACTATACTACAAGTTGACCAAAATAGCATGGTGCTGTCACAAAAACAGACACATAGACTAATGGAACAGAGTAGACATCCCAGAAATAATGCTGCATACCTATAACCATCTGATATTCAACAAGATAGACAAAAACATTTAATGGAGAAAGGCCTCCCTGTTCAATAACTGGTGTGGGGATAACCGGCTTGCCAGATGCAAAAGATTAAAACTGGATCCCTTCCTTACACCATATACAAAAATCAGCTAAAGATGGATTAAAGACTTAAATGTAAAATGTAAAAATATAAAAACCCTGGAAGATAACCTAGGAAATGCTATTCTGGTCATAGAATGTGGCAAATATTTTATGATGAAAATGACAAAAACAACTGCAAAAAAGAAATTAAAGAGTGATAAATGGGACCTCATTAAATGAAATAGTTTCTGCACAGCAAAAGGAACTCTAAACAGAGTAAACAGATGACCCCCAGAATGGAAGAAAGTATTTGCAAACTATGTAAATATAAATTTGTTTAAGTTACTTATCGATTCTGGATACCAGACAAAGGTCTATAAGTAACTTAAACAAATTTATAAGCAACAACAAACAACCTCATGAAAAAGCAGGCAAAGGACATGAACAGAAACTTTTCAAAAGAAGACATACGTGCTGCCAACAAGCATATAAAAAATGTTCAAAATCACTAATCATTAGATAAGTGCAAATTAAAATCACAATGAGATATCATCTCACACCCATCAAAATGGTTATTACTAAAAAGTCACAAATGAATACATGTCGGAGAGGTTGTAGAGAAAAGGAAAAGCTTATAAACTGCTGGTGGGAATGTAAATAAGTTCAGCCATTGTAGAAAGCATTGTGGCTATTTCTCAAAGAACTTAAAACAGAATTACCATTTGAGCCAGCAATCCCACATTGGGTATATACTCATAGGAATATAAATTATTCTACCTTAAAGACACATGAATACTTATGTTCATCACTGCACTATTCACAATAGCAAAATCATGGATTCAATCTAAATGCCTATCAACAGTAGATTGAATAAATAAATTGTGGTGCATATAGACCATGGGATACTACACAGCCATAAAAAAAAAAAAAAAAAAAAAAAAAAAAAAAAAATGTTTTCCAGAAACACGGATGCAACTGGAGGCCCGTATCCTAAGAGAACTAACAAGAACAGTTAACCAAATACCTCGTGTTCTCACTTACAAACGGGAGCTAAACATTGAGTACACGTGGACACAAAGAAGGAAGCAACAGACACTGGGCCTACTAGAAGGTGGAGGGTATGAGAAGTGTGAGAAATGAAAAGCTACCTATTGCATTTTATGCTTCTTACAGGGGTGACAAAATAATCTGTACACCAAACTCCTGTGTCATGCACTTTACCTATATAACAGACCTCCACACGTATGCTGAACCTAAATAAAAGTTAGAATAATAAAACCAAAAAAGAGCAAGTGTTTCTACATAGACGTGAATGATATCTCACTCTGAGAGAGGTGAGAGAGGCAGAGTTTATAAAGAGATCACATTTAAATTATTTGTATTATTCTCCCAAAAGCACATCTAACCCATTACACCAGTTATTCCACTCTTTATCAATTAATATCAACCAAGTGGTCCCCATCTAAGTTTCTTGCTTTGCCTCTATTATAATACACAAATATATCTAATTACATTTTAGAAATCAAGATTTTAATAATAAGGTGTCCTGAGACTCTTTATAAACCCAAATCTCAAATTTCATAAATCCTACTTTGGAATTTGATTAACTGAATTTCTTTTTGGCATTCATCTGGTTTCCCCTTAAGTTTTTAACTGCAAACAAGGGCAACTTCTAATTTGGACATGCCAATGCTCATCGAATTTAGATGTTATCCCTCCCCAAATTTGTATTACACATTATAAATATTTATAAAATATCTAATTATCATGGATAATAAGTCCTGCATGTTCATTATTTTCTTTATGTATGTGGTTTGTTTTAGTAAAAGATAAAAAGTTAGAAAATTGGTGATTCAGATCAATAATTGCCACCATCAATGTTTTTAGGAATCATTTTCAGGAGTGTCCTTGGATATGCAATTATAATATCTAATTTTCTCAGCATTGAAACCATATTACAAGTTTGTCCATAAGCAAAGTGAAGTATAAGGAAAAGATTGTCAGATAAACTTTTATTTCATATCTAACAGAAGAACAATAAATAACATTTATTAGGAGGAAAGATAAGCACCCATTTACTTTTTTGTATTGATCTGGTTATAATATTTGTATTTACTGCCTAGAATGACAGGATTTCATATTCATTTTATATATTGAACATTATGATTTAATACAAGTATTTAAAATTAGCATGAAGTTTCCTTTTTAAAAATAGTATGCAGAATACTTTTACCATGATTTGTAACTTTGACATTGTTGACATCTCCTCTGTGACACAGTATACAGTCAATATTGGCAAGTGTTTATATTATTGTTGGTCTATAATTCAAATCTTGTTACTTTAATTTTCTTTTTTTTTTTTTTTTATCAAATACATATTAATTTAGGTTACCCATGTATTTACTTTTCCCATTGTTCCTCAGCATATGATGCCCTGGCTTACCCTATCTTGCTGCTGCCTTTTATGTTGACAGCACTATATTATGAAACTATAAACAGAACTGAGAGTTCAAGAGGAGATGAGATTCAAAAGAGAGCTATTAATAATGAATATTTTCCTTGACAGGCTCTGGAATCTAAATTTTGTCCCCTCAAACCAACAAGTATATTAGAAGCTCAGCTTAGCTTCTCGGCATTTCTCACACAGCTTTTCTTTCAATATGGGAACAGATAAATGCCTCTAGTTGAACAGTCACCCTAAAAGCTAAGCTCACCTTTTGAGACTTTTCTTCTTTCCTGGACCTTGGTCTGACAATTCTTCGCAGCCTCAGTTGCTCGCTAAAGCCTTCAAACAATCTTCAAGAAGATATATTAAAATATTTTGTGTGGCTTGTCTAGTTGCTCAATGAGAGAAGACTGGTTAGAACCACATACTCCACTACAACCAGAAGTAGAAACCTGCCAAATAATTTTTAAACGTGAAGCATTAACATTGTGGTGAAATGCATTTCCCCTCCCTTTTTCTCCAAATAGGTTGCATATAGTTCATGAATAAATATTAGTTTTGGTAGAATGATCCAAATTTTCCATGAATTTTTATTCCTACATTTTGTTTTTATTAATGAAAGTTTTAAGAACTAGTTTTCACATATAAAGATAGGTAGTACTGGTCAAATTTTTGTACAGTGATGTCATTCAATGATTTTTATAATACAGAGCTTTATAGTCAAAATAGCATAGTAAAATATCATGAAATAGATTTCATCATCTGCCATTTGTTAGCCTAAGTTTTAATTAAGTTTGTTGAAATCTATAAATTGGAGCCTCTTGAATTGTAATGGGATTTGTTTGTTTCTCTGTCATTAACTTTCTTACTAGTAACATCAATGTGTTTAATCACCTTTTTATTTGATGGCTTGAAGATTTTTTTTTTACATGCTAGCACAATGTTCCATATTAACACTTGGAGATGAATAAGGGACTTACCTTTCTTTTGTAAAGGCAAAAGAAGGATTGTGCAGGAGATATGGGAAAGTAAAACTAATATTGCAACCTTTTGGCAGGTCAATTTAGAAAAGAGTAAATACAATAACAGGATCAGGAAATGAATACCTGCAAAAATATACTGACCTATGAGTCTCATGAAAAATCATCATATACTCCCCTGAATTTGAAGAAAGCTGATATATCTCCAAATCTCAGAAATTCACAGCTCCAATATAGGCTAGTAATTTTTTTGCCTCAATATATAAAATAAATGGTGCTGGGCAGGCTTAAAAACCTTCGACACAGGCAGAGTTCCCATTTTTTTTTTCTTTTTCATACATTTCCTATCTTAATCATACAACTAATAAAGATAATCATGATATTCCATTAGATTTAAGATTACTGTCATATTTTTTCTGGCTTGCATTTACAAATTGTATGTTTATTGTATTTTCCTTGATGCATAACTGTCATCCTATGAGGGTTGGTATTCAATGCAATTAAAAATTGCTTAAAAATCTTTAATAATATTTTCTATCATTTTCTTGATACCTTTTTCCTTCTTTCTTCTTTTTCTTTTTTTTTTTTTTTTCTCTTATGTGTCTTAAAGCTTCTGTAATTAACAATAACTGGTAAGACGTGAGCATTTATATACTTCACTTTTTGTTTTAGATCCTATCAAATAAATTCAATTTTTCTCTTTTTCTTGAATCCCCTCCTCTTTTGAAGTACACAGAGGGGATTAATGTTTAATATCTCCAATATCTCTCTCTCTCTCTGTCTCTCTCTCTCTCTTTCTCTCTCTCTCCCCCCCGCCCCCTCACCCCCGCCATGTGTTTTTGTTTGTGTGTATGTGTATTATATTAAAGATTGGTGTCATTCTGCTTCTTCATTGTTCTTACAGGACATTTCCCCTCTTTCTTCTTCTCAGACTTTCCTTCTTTACATCTCTGTCTTTTAAGATTTAAAACTTTCTTCTCTTCTGCAAGCTTTTAGGATCTTCTCTTTATTCCAGGATTTTGATTTCACAGTGGTATATGATATATTTTGGAGTGACCCTGTTGGCATTCATTGATCTGCTAATTTGGTGGGTCATTTCATGTAAGAGGGCATCTTTGAGCCCTGGGAAATTTTTTTGAATTATTTACTTGATTATGTTTTTTTTTTTCTTTTTTGGTTTTGTTTTTATGTTTTTTTTTAAACACTCATTCTCTAATTGGAATTATTTTAATTTTTAATTTATATGGGCACCTAGCAGGGGTATATATTATTGTGTTACATGAACTATTTTGATATGTGCATAAAATGCATAACAATTATAGCAGGGTAAATGATGTACTCATCACCTGAAGCATCTATCCTTTGTATTACAGACAATCCAATTATACTCTTTTAGTTATTTTTAAATGCACAATTGAATTATTTTTTTACTATAGTCACCCACTTTTGCTAGAAAATACTAGGTCTTGTTCATTCTTTCAAGGTATTTTTTGTACCCGTTAACCATTTGACATCCTCCCTCACTCCTATACTATCCTTCTCAGCCTCTGGTAACCATCCTTCTCATTCTCCGTCTTCATGAGTTCAATTGTTTTAATAGTTAGCTCTCACAAATAAGTGAAAACATGCAGTTTGTCTTTCTATGCTTGGCTTATTTCCATTAACATAATGACCTCCAGTTCCATCCATGTTGTTGCAAATGACAGGATCTCATTCTTTTTATGTCTGAACAATACTCCATTGTGTATATGTACCACATACCTAGGTATTGCTGCTGGTTATTTAGGATGCACGGCTCTTTAGTCACGAGGTGATGGGTCCTGCCAGGACTCAGTCCTTCCCTTCAATTCAGCAAGTTCCCTTCTGGTGCAAGGTATGCCTAGAAATCTTGGATCTAGGGTCTGGAATGGGTGACTTCACAACTCTGACTGGTGTCCTGTCTTAATGTGACTGAGCTGGTATCCAAGATTCAAGACAAAGGTCCTCTTTACTTTTCCTTTTCCTCTCCTCAAGCAGAAGGATGGGTTCTGATTTGGAGCTGTAAGGTGTGCTGCCTAGGTTTAAAGGAGTGTTGGCACAAGCGCTCCCTTAGTTGTCCTGGCTGGTGTCTCATTAGGTCATGTGTCCCTGAGTCCACTGACTATAAGCCCAGCTCAGCACTAGGACTTGCCTACAAGTCTTTCAGTCCTTATTGCCTAGACAGCATTTGTACTTTATGTAGTGCCCTAGAGCACTTTAGCCAATGGTGGCAAGGCTCTCCAGAACTCAAATTCTGACTGCTGGAAAGGGTCTTTCACCTCTGGTGAGAGCTGATCTATTATTTTTTTTTTTCTTCTTCTTCTTCTTCTTTTTCTTTTTTGAGACGGAGTCTCACTCTGTTGCCCAGACTGGAGTACAGCGGCACGATTTCAGCTTACTGCAAGCTCCTCCTCCTGGGTTCACGCCATTCTCCTGCCTCAGCCTCCCGTGTAGCTGGGACTACAAGCGCCCGCCACCATGCTCGGCCAATTTTTTTTTTTTTTTTTTTGTAATTTTAGTAGAGACAGGATTTCACCATATTAGCCAGGCTGGTCTCGATCTCCTGACCTCGTGATCCGCCCACCTCGGCCTCCCAAAGTGCTGGGATTACAGGCGTGAGCCAACGCGCCCAGCCAGAGGTGGTCTAAGTGTTCTCTCCATGGTTGGGATTCCGCTGAGTTCAGTCGTGTTTTGCTTTCCACTGGGACAGGGGAGCATGAGTTTAATGCAGTGTCTCACAATCACTGTGCTCTCCCTCCTCCAAGCGTATAGATTCTATCTCTGCACCAGGCCATGGAGTACGTGGGAGGGAGTGGCATCAGCAAGGCAAGACTGTCTTCCCTATGCTTTTCAGTGTGTCTTTTAGAGATATGAAGTTAAAACCAGGTACTGTGAATGTTCACTTAATTTTTGATTCTTATGAAGGTGCTTTTTCTGTATAGTTGTTAAATTCGGCATTCCTGTGGGGGAGATGATTCGTTGGAGGCTTGTATTTAGCTATCTTGCTTTGCCTCTCTTTATTCTTTTTTTGAAGCTTTTATTTTCCTATCTTTTCTCTCCTGTTTTTTATCAGAGTTTCAGGTGATTTCCTGAATATTGCCATCTAACTGTTCTATTGAAATTTGTTAAAATTTTTTGATAATATTTCTATAAGTTCTTTCTATTTCTATTATTAATTTTGTGATATCTTGTTCATATTTCATCAGTGCCATATGTTCTATTATCTCTCTGAGGATAATAATTTGTATATAGGTGAACATAAACTTATGTAATTATTTTCTTTCTGAGACTATAAAATACTTATATGTATTTGCAAATAATATAATGTGTGTGTATGTGTATGTGTGTGTATATATATATATACACTATATATATACACACACTATATATGTATATGTGTGTATATATATACATATAGTTTCTATTCCCTAAGTTGTTTCTGCTTTTCTCTAATTAACTAATTAATTTTTCTTTTTTGTTTTTCTTTCTTCCTTGTCTTTTATGATAAAAGATTTTACTCAACTTTCTGGTGAATCTTTAAGTATAATTTGGAGATGTATGTACATGGATGAGGATAGATGAAAAGAGGTTTCATTGTAGTCAATTTGGTGGGAATCAGAAAATTTTTGGAGTAGGTCATGAAATATTATTTTCCTAGATTGGGGAGTACTAATTGCCTGGATTTGGGGTGATAAAATAGGAAATCTGGAATTTCTACTGTTCTGATACAGACTTTTAAATAACTATCCTGCTTTTCAGCCTTACCATTTACCCATATCTCTTGAGATATTTGTTCACTCAATAAATAAAACTTTCTAGAGTATCACATTGCAGTTCAATTTGATTTTTTGAGGTGTGGCTTTTCTTTTAACACTTAGGTTTCAGTGTTCACTGCTTGTCTAAATCAGTTAACACTCTAAACTAATTTACTCTTCTATAATTTCACTGACATCTCCCATCTGTTGTCGTGCTCTCTGCTATTCTCTTTGTCTTCGTTGGTTTATAAAATTATATGCCTTTACTGGTGCTGAACTGGAATTTTGTGAAGCAGAAGTGGTAAAGATAGTTCTCAATGTATTTATCTGAAGATTTAAAGTTGATTTCAAGGCCAGTGGTATTTTCTGATATTGATATGAGAGGAGTAAATATTTCCATTTTTAAAATCAAAGAAGTAAACATCTAGAGGAATGAATCTATCTTGCCTTTACACTCAGAATATCATATTACCAAATTGCTTAAATGATGTGCTGCAATAGAAGGAGACTGAGAAATAGGATACACACTTATTTCCATCTTGTTGCAATAACTCTGTGTGTGTGTGTGTGTTTGTGTGTGTGTGTGTGCATGTGTGTCTGATTCCTCTTTCTAACATCTTTAAAGTCTAAGGCACCTTTTTAAAATGTACTGAAAAATGACAAATATTGTTCTTTGAAGCACAAATCCTAGTTTATCATAAGAAGTGCTTATCAATTTTTAGTATGCATTTTCAAAACTATGTTTAAAGAGTAATACAAGAGCAAAAGAATGGGATTTCCTATTTTTAGATAAATTTTGGAAAAGCAACAAATCTGTTTTTCTTACTCTCCTTTTCAATTTATTTTATTATGTTTTGTCTTCAAAATTCTGTATTTTTTCCTTTTTTCCAAATACTTTTTAAGTAGTCTCAATCATTTCGCAATTGACTAATTAGTGATATGCACATAGTTTTCAAATTAACATTTCCAGCCCTGTTCCATTCTTGAGCAGCATAAGTACATTTTTGTTTCTTGTTAGAAACTTAGATCCTAATATTTTTCAACACCTCAACTCATATTTAAAAATGCTGTTTTTGTCACAAGTTGATTGTGATTATAAAGAATGAAATTCTTTTTTGTCTCACAAGAGTTATTTTAATTTACTTCCCCAAAAAGAAAATATAGATACTTGGCTTCCAAGAAGACAGAGTAGATATCTATATATAACTAGAATCCCTGAACATTATATATAAAATAAGCAGTAGAAGACTGCAAGGTAGAAAGAAAACAGATGGCATAGACACCTAAGATACAAGGAACAACATGGTGGTGAATTCCCTAGGTTTTCTTTTTGTCTTATATATCACCAGCTTGGAGCTAAAGAAGCCAGCAATTCCAAAACATGAACAGATATGCACCACCAAAAATAGACTTCCACTGTTGACAAGTTACAATAGGTCACCTTAATGGTCTCTTCAGGGTGGTGTCAGAAAAGGCTGAGTCAGGAGGCAGAACTTTCATCTTCAATGAGCAGTAATAGGGTCACACCTATAGTGCCAATGGAGATCATGTGGAAATCCTGGACTTCCATCCTTAATTGGCCATGACAAATCATTCCTCCCTCTCAACACTGGGATGATGTCAGAGTGCTAGATGAGACCGAGTTAACAGTCAAGACTTTCATCACAGCAAAATGGTAAAGAGGCCATCACTACCCTCCCTCATTATGTCAGTGGAAACCATGTGGGAAGCAGTAACTCCCCACATTGTTTCCATTCCCACCACTCTTACACCTCCCAGTCACAGAACTGTTAGTGGAGGCTTAGTGGGGAGCCACAATTCCCACCTCTATACAGCAGTGACAGAGAGCCTCATTCTTGAGGTATCAAATGTGACAGATGGGAAAAGTGAACTTCTATAACACATGGCTGTGAAGAAGTGGCATTACCCACAACACTGCTTGGCATATCAGCAAAAACATAATATTTAGGTAAGACAGTGCCTTATCATATAATATGCAAAATATGTATATTTTAAGGAAAAAATATTTGTTATACCAAGAAGCAGGGAAATTTCAAACCAAATGCAAATAGATAATCAATAAATGTCAACACTAATATGACAGACGTTATAATTATCTGACAAAGCTTTCTAAACAATCATCATGAAAGTGTTTCAATGAGCAATGACAAACTATTTGAGACAAACACATAAATATATAGCCTCAGCAAAGGAATATAAATTATTAACAAATAAAGATGTGAAGAAGAAACAAATGGAAAATTTAGAACTAAAAAATACAATAACTGAAATAAGAAACTAAACGGGCAGAATCAACGGAAAAGAAAGGAGAACAAAATAATGTGTTAGAAGGCAAAATAGTAAAAAGTACCAACTTGAATATCAGAGACAAAGCAGCCTATACACAAAAAGGCTCAGAGGCTTCTCTGACTATAAGAGAAGATAAAACATTAGTGTCACTGGAGTCACAGAGGGAGACGAGAAAGATGTCAGCATGAGAAATCACATGGCCATATCATTCAATGTACACACACAAAATAGCACTTGATAACCACTTCATATTTATTCATAATAAAAACTCCCAGAAAAATAGGAATGGAGATAACTAACTCATCTCGATAACGAAAGTATACAAAAAACCTCTAGGTAATGTTATACTTAATGATGAAAGACTTGGTGTTTTTTTCTCCTACAATTGAGAACAAGACAAGAATGTCTATGGCATTCAGGTTTATTCAGTGTAAAACTGGAAGTTTTTGCCAGTACAATAGTGGAAGAAAGAGATAATAAGTATACACAGCCAGAAAAGGAAGAAACAAAACTGTCATTATAAATGATATAGTTGTCCCAATAGGAAACATCAAGCAATCTACCAAAAAACATCTAGAACTTACAAGTATGTTTAGCAAGTTTGGAAGGTATTAAATACATATTAAAAATTTTGAAAAAGAGTATAAAATAGGGCGAAACACTCTAACCAATTTCAAGACCATGATATAGTTAGAGTACTCACCACTGTGCATTATTGATATTTCAATTAATGAGGAGAGGATAAACACTCAGATCAGTATCAGATCAATAAAACGGCATAATGCATCCAGAAAAGGCCAACATAAATGTGCCCAACTGATTTTTTTTTTTTTTTTTTTTTTTTTTTTTTTTTGAGACTGAGTCTGGCTCTGTCGCCCAGGCTGGAGTGCAGTGGCCGGATCTCAGCTCACTGCAAGCTCCACCTCCCGGGTTTACGCCATTCTCCTGCCTCAGCAAAAACGCTTCAATGAAGGAAAGATAGCATTTCAACAAATGGTACTATAGTAATTTGGACATCCATAGTTAAAAAATAAAACTCAAATCTATATCTCATACATTATATAAAATATTAGCTCAAAATATATCACAGATTTACATATGAAATCCATAACTTTGACACTTTAAAGCATACAAAAGTCTTCAGAATCTAAGGCTAGGCAGAGTACTTAGTCTTGACACAGAAAGCATGGTCCATACAAAAAATATGATGAATTAGACTTCATCAAAATTAAATATTTTTTTCTGCAAAACACTCATTAAGATGAAAAGACAAGATACAAATCGAGAGAGAATATTTATAAGCAACGTTTATGACAAAGCACTAGGATCTAGTATATGTAAAAAAACTCTAAAAACTCAACATTAAAAAAAAATTATCAATCTACTTAGAATATTGCCAAAACAACAACAACAACAACAACAACAACAAAACAAAAGACACGGAGGACATTTCAGTGAGGAGATACACAGATGGCATATGTGTTATTCTTCTGGTACTGTCATAATAAAATACCACAGACTTGGTGACTTAAACAATAGAAAAAAATATGTCATTGCTCTGGAGGCTATCTGTCCAAGATTTAGGTGCCTTTAAGAGTTGTTTGCTACAGAGGTCTTTCTTTCTGGCTTGTGGATAACCATCTTCTCACTGTGTCCTTACATGCCCTATTCTCTGTGCAGTTCAGGGAGAGAGAGAGCTCTCTCATATGTCTTCCTCTTCTTATGAGGACACCAGTCCTACCAGACCAAGGCCTCACCCTTATGACCTCACTTAAACTTTATTTCCACTATATAGGCCCTCCTATATAGTGCACTTTATTCTTGTTTTGTTGTGTATTAATGTGAAAACCATGACAAATAAAGGCATATTTATCTCCAAATAAAGTCATATTGATGATTAGAGCTTCAATATGTGATTTTTGTGGGGAAGACCATTCAATCCTTATTAGCATATAAATCCATAAAAGATGTTTCAAGTCATTAACAACCAGGAAAATACAAATTAAGCCACAGTGAGATATCATTACCAACATCAAACCCTAGCATGTATTCAGAAAAACTAGATCATTAAAACATCACTGACGACAATATAAAATGATCCAGCCACTATACAAGATTATCTGGTGGTTTCTTAAAACATTAACAGTAAAACTATCATACAATCCAGCGATTGAATTCTTGGGCATTTTCCCCAAAGAAATGAAATTGTATGCTCACACAAAAACCTGTACATGAATGTTTATCATACCTTTATTTGTACAGTCTAGAGTCTCTACATGAGTTGGAAGATTAAACAAAGTGTAATACACAGATACCAGGGAATATTACTGAGCCATAAAAAGGAAATAAACTACCAATGCATAAATAGCTCAGATGGATATCAAAGACATTATACTTAGTGAAAAAAAATGCAATCTCAAGTGATCACATACTTTATGTGACACATTAGTTACAGTTATATAACATTCTTGAAGTTGACAAAATTTAGAGAAATGAAGAAGAGATTAGTGCTTGTCAGTAACTTATGAGGTGACAGGGGCCAAAGGAAAAGTAGATGTGGCTATAAAACAGTAATGGTGATATCCTTGTTGTGATATTATACTATGGTTATTAAGATGTTACCATAATGGAAATTATGTAAAGGATGCAAGGGATCTCTCTCTATTATACTCAAATTTTCATCTGAATTTATGTTTAAAATAAAATAAATATTTAATTTAAAACTCCACAACTGCAGTCAAAACTACTAGCATAGCTACATGTATATATGACTAAAGTAGTCTCTTTAAAAAAAACCAAAATATATTAGAAAGATAGGCAAGATAGTTAAAAAAATAAGTTCGAGGCCGGGCGCGGTGGCTCACGCCTGTAATCCCAGCACTTTGGGAGGCCGAGGCGGGCGGATCACAAGGTCAGGAGATCAAGACCACGGTGAAACCCCGTCTCTACTAAAAATACAAAAAATTAGCCGGGCGCGGTGGCGGGCGCCTGTAGTCCCAGCTACTCGGGAGGCTGAGGCAGGAGAATGGCGTGAACCCGGGAGGCGGAGCTTGCAGTGAGCCGAGATCGCGCCACTGCACTCCAGCCTGGGCGACAGAGCGAGACTCCGTCTCAAAAAAAAAAAAAAATAAGTTCGTAGACTTCAAGATGACTAATTTAAGCTTGTTAATTTATATGGAGAAACAGTTCTCTTCTTCTCATTAAAGTTTATTATTTGTCTAATATTAAGTCTCATTAATTCATACTCACTTCTTTGTCACTGTAGAAATGTACTGCAGATGACCAGAAAGAATTAGTGTGTTTTTGTTTGTTTGTTTTTTTTTTTCATAAAATTCATAGTTTCATTTACAATTGGGATTTTGTATTTAAGGTTCTTTGTGTGGATATCATAATTTCACTAAAAAGGTAAGGTAGGTGAGGAAGAAGCATCGGGACCTGTTATATAGCTGCTTAGACTTAGAATTACTTTTTGTCATTGTTTTTATTTAATACACGACACAACAGGAATAAGCACAATATTCTGAATTTTTGAGTCCTTTATTCCAGTGGTGAATACTGAATATTCTTTTTAAGAATATCTATTCTCTTTTATTTAAAGTATTTACCAATGTTCTCATAAGACCTGGGCTCTGATATATACACAAATTAGTTTTAAACAATGCCCATATCTTTAGGAAAAACATGGTGGCATGTGGGATGAAATTTAAGTAGATTTGGGGACAAATGTTGGAAACTGGTTGGATTTATTGTTTGTTTTCAGTGTTTCTAATCCAAGATTTTCCTAAATATTTTAGGTGGTAGACTGAATTTTCTAGATAATTAGGTCTATTCTCTACAGGGTTGTTACAATGGGCTTGGCCCTGAATTTGTTGATTTTACCTGCCTTGCTTTGCATGCATGTAAAGAAGTCATTGCATCCACTTATCATTTATGGTCACAGGTTATGTTGCCTAATGAGAAGATACTACTCTATATCAGTAAACAAGGGTGCCCATCCACATTCAGCAGCACTTAGCAACATGAGTAATCAAAGTGATAGCTTGCAGTTGTGCATATAAAACCAATTTTAAAATATACCAAGTTCATTTCTGGAAACTGTTACAGATCAAGGCTTATTACATTCTATTTTTTTCCTGGTGTCTTTAGAAAAGAAATTTGTTGATGTTGAACTAAGTGAGCAGCAGAATTGCTCTTATTTAATGTGGTCAAGCTCTAATTTGCAACTAGGATTTCAAGGCAACAAAGTGCTAATTTGCGGGTCTATAATACATGTTATTTAGCTACTTCAAAGCATGGTTATAGACAGTTGAGACAACAGAATTTTTTAAAGAGAAGAAAATTATCACAGTCATGCTTCCAAAGAAACTAAATAATTTAAAAATACCTAATTACTATGTATCTGCTTAGGTTTTATGTAACACCAAAAATAATTTGTGAGCAAAACTTACAAAAATATAAAACTGAAACTTAAATACACACATTTTTCATTTTTATTTCTTCTTATAAAATACCAAAAACTGTTGCATCAGGATTATATAATGCAAATCTTACTAAATTTACTCACATGATTACTGTATCCTTTCCCACTCAAGCATATTAAATATAGGTGTTTCTTGTCATTTTTTTTTTAAGTTGGAGATGACAATTTTATGTACTTTCCTATTATGACCAATTTCACATAGGATTGGTGGTCACATTTTACTATATTTTGACTTTGCTCTATTTCATGTTCCAGGGAGAAATGAACTGACAAGAGATTACTTATATAGGAAAAGCTGACACACATCATGGAACACATAATGATCGTTTCTTATTCCTAACAGTCCATATTTCGACAAAGAAAATTCAAAAGTGAAACATTAACATTAAAATAATTGATAATGACTAGAAGTACTTGATGGAACCAGATCAATTTTGAGAGTATAACACTGCTTTCTAAATATGAGAGAGGAAATAAAAATACAACTTCACTGTATATACATTTAAACCTTGTACAAATTTGACTGGGCTAAAAAAAATTAAATGGTTTAATAGTATATTAAATTTTAATTTTAGAATATATTGAGAATATTTGTGTCATTACAACTTGTACTTTTTTTTTTTTTTTTTGAGACGGAGTCTCACCGTGTACCCCAGGCTGGAGTGCAGTGGCCTGATCTTGGCTCACTGCAAGCTCTGCCTCCTTATTTCACACCATTCTTCTCCTGCCTCAGCCTCCCGAGTAGCTGGGACTACAGGCACCCGCCACCACGCCCGGCTAATTTTTTTGTATTTTTAGTACAGGCGGTGTTTCACTGTGTTAGTCATGATGATCTTGATCTCCTGACCTCGTGATCCACCCACCTTGGCCTCCCAAAGTGCTGGGATTACAGGCATGAGCCACCATGTCCAGCATATTTTCACATAAATATTTGTGGCAATGAACAACCTACTTTGAAATTAACCTAGGGCGGTGATGGATCCCATTAGCTTCGAAAATCTCTGGATCCAATGTCTCTAGGAGACATTCCCAGGCTCTTTTTGTAATTAGCTGGTACCCTACATCCATGCTGCCATAGCCGAGTAGCCTGTGTATAGTCTATCAAAGGATAATAATGATTATATTATTGTTTCTTTTTTTCCTAAAAGAAATGTTTTCTATTTTTATCTAAAATAATGTACATAAAATAAAAAGAGAAGAAAAGTAAGTACCATTTAATTTATATCTAATCCTGTAACCAATTTTTATTGGCTCAGTTTATGACTATACATAACACCTACAACATTAAGCATTGTTCTAGGTTCATTAAAATCAGAAAAATAGTTTACATCAACTAACAAAATTAAATTGTAACTTCACATTAAAAGGTGATACTTCCTTTGTTCCAGAGGGGCTATAAAACTCTAAAGCATAATAGCAATCAATCTAAACTTCAGACATGGAGTTTTGCTGCTTCAGTTCTTTTCAGGCTGTGTCATTAGTTGAAATAACTCCTCTAGGCTTGTTTACACTTTAAAGATTTTTTCAATGCCTAAAAAGAACATTTTCAAATGAAATTTCTTAACCTGAAAGCTAAAGTAATCAGTGTATCTAAATTTGTTTTGACTACATCCATTCTTTAAAACACTATTACCCAGAATGCCCAATTGGCAGTGGAGTTCTCCACATTGCAAACTCTGTCTTGGATTTGAAACCTATGGCATCTCTAACTTGGAGTTAAAACCTGAGCATTACTGCCATTTTAGTTAAACTATCAGCTAAAGATTTTGAAAACTTAACAATATAATTTGCTAGATTCTTTCCTTATCTGTGATCGAAACAGTTATGGCCTAAGTTTAAATGGATGAGATTAATTTCGATGAGCAAGAAAACAATTAGAGCTTTAATTATTTCAGTTTCACTGACTTTTTGAAATCATTTTTGACCGACTTTTCACCTTGTCACTGAGTCTTGTTTTCCATCCACACATGAAAGATACTCTGTTATGGAAATTGAACAGAACATTTTCAGATTTTGGTTTGATAGCATGTTGTTATCAACTTTTCATTACATTTTCATTGCATTTTATGACATCTGGTTGATAACCTTTAATAATTAGATACTTAATTTTGTTACCTAGAAGAGCAAAATGGATTTAAATATGCAATAGAACAATATTTAAAAATATGTCCCGAAACATAATGTGTAACATTAGGTGAAGAGCAATGTCAACCCTCTTGAAAACTCTTTTCCAAATGTGGGTACACAGAGTACAAAAAAAAAAAAAAAAAAAAAAAAAAAAGGTCAATATAGATGTTCTGAAGGAATTGTCAGGCCATATCTATGATTTATGATTTTTCTACTCATAGCTTATAATTTTCGAAGATTCTCACATCTGAACTTTGCTATTATGTTATTAAGTGTATCCTTACGTGTTGTCTCTCACTTCCCTTTTTTAATATTTATTTATTTATTTATTTATTTATTTATTTATTTATTTATATTTTAGATGGAGTTCTGTTGCTCAGGCTGGAGTGCAGTGGTGCAATCTCGGCTCACTGCAACCTCTGCTTCCCAGGTTCAAGTGATTCTCCTGCCTCAGCCTCCCAAGTAGCTGGGTTTACAGATACCTGCTACCATACCTGACTAATCTTTATATTTTTAGTAGAGAAGGAGTTTCACCATGTTGGCCAGGCTGATCTCAAACTCCTTACCTCAGGTGATCCACCCACCTCAGTCTCCCAAAGTGCTGGGATTACAGGCGTGAGCCACCGTACCAGCAGTCTTTCACTTCTTTTGTAGATTTTGCAGTGTCCGTTCATGCTCTAAATATGGCAGCGATTACTTGATGTGTCATGATATTATTTCATTGTCATTCATAAGAAACAGTAAGGCATAATTTCAGATTGGGCTTGTGGTATGTCAAGTTGTTCAATACGTATATTAAAAATATCTTAGAGCATTCATGAGATGTTTTAATCAAATGACCTTCCAACCTGTCCCTAGCTTTCCCTATTTAAAGAACAAATCCATGATGCTGAAATTTTTTTAATGTAATATTATTTAATTTCTAACCTTTTTCTTGATCTTCTCTGCTTATTAAATAATTTCAGCAATATACTTCATCTAGTCTTAAGAGTGCATATCAGTTAATCACAACATATCAAACTGCTTAATTAAATTTATCTATAAGACACATGAGTCTGATCCCACCAGTGAATGAAGTTTAAAATACTGATATCTTATGACTGCACTAATTTTCAGAATACTAGGGTGCGTTCTCAGCGGTTATGTGACGAGATTCTTGTATTTTACAGACATGTTAAACTGTCATAAGCCAGAAAAACTGAGTTAGTCTCATTTACCATTTTTAGTTCAGTTAACTGAATATCATTTAATCCTGATATTGGAACAACATGTTGATTAAGCAATTTGCATATTCACTTAAATAACATCTTTTAAAAAACACTTTGAAATATCCTAAGCAGAATATGCAATCCTGATCTGGCCCTAGGAGAAAAAGTAAGATGTTTCCATAACTGGTAACAAAGAGCACTGCAGAGTATTCAGCTACATTATAGCTATTTTCAACAGTTATATGATGAATTGCCTATTACTCTGGAGGCTGGCTTTTCCATGTTAAAATTGACAAAGTTGTTCATGTAATCTGCATTGTAATTCTTACTGTATTAGTAAGTTTTGTCACAACAAGGTGATAATTTACATACATAATACAATAGGAGATACCCAGTTATAATGATGGCCTATAGCCAGACTTTTTCCTCAATTGTATGCTTTATAAGAATAAAAAAACCCTTTATTTTCTTGTTGACATTGTAGTGTTTATTTAACCGATCTAAATAAAACAGGAAAGGCATTTTGGAATTGTTAATAATTTGTTTATTCACTAAGTTGCCGCTATTGGTGTTTTTTGAATACTTTATAGTCTCTTTCAAATTATTCAAAATAATGGCTTTAGTTCGGTATAAATTTGATGTCAAATTATTTGTGTTATTTGAAAGCATTGGTATTCAACTCTTAAAGCATTAATAAGTATCTTGTCAAAATGGATAATTGGAGAGTTTGGGATCAGATACCAGTGGCTACTTAATTATTATAATTTCTTCATGTAGACCTGGAATCTTACTTCAATCTTTTCTATTTCAATTGAAACATTTGATGATGGGACTATGACCCAGAAGCCCCAATTTTGTATTTTATGCTTGAATCTAGAATTCGTCCTTATTTTTACATAATTACTCACATACAGGTAAAATGTAGAATTAGGACAAACTTTAAAATGTAGGTATTTGAGAAATAGGAAGTGTATCCAATTCCTCAAAATAAAGACTGTCTTGCCCTCTGCAATAGTTATTATTCCTTTCTCAGCATTAATTAATTCAGCTGGAACATCACATAATTGAAGAGTTGATGATAACATTGATACATATAATTGGTTTTTGTTTAATGTTGAAAATTATTCAAGATCAAAAGGAAATAAAAACAGGAAAATGTGATTTGAATGATCATTACTACTATATCTACAAGTAAGGGAGAAGACAAATTAGGAAATTAATAACCCCAGATATAATAATTGTATTTTCAACAGTGTTATATAATTGACACACAAAGCTATTAAGTAAATGTGATATACTGTAGAGTTTCTTCTACCCTCACCTATGAAGATTGACTGCAAAGGCATAACCTCAGTAATTGCTTTAATTACCACAGATTCTCTGGTTTAGGTAGGAAAAATGAAATATGTAAGTTCATTCCTCATGAAACCACATTTTGGTTAAATACCTCCAAACAGTCTGGATATATTACTTCATTGCATGGTGAATGAAAATTTCAATTGAGATATATTTTTTAAATGGTTACAGTTCTATTGAATGAAAGAAATATCTGGGCTATTCTTAAACTTGGATCTCAGATTTTTGTGGTTACAGATAAGTCCCTCAAGTATATTTATTAGTTTATTTTTCATTAAAGACATATAAATATTAAATTTACATTCTATGCATGTACATATTCAAGTTTCTAAAATCTTATGAAATTACTATTTTTAAAATAGTGACTTGAAGGGCAACATTTCTTTCGTTTGTCATCAGGAAGAATTCCTTATTTCTTCAATAGAATAATACTTTAAGGAAAAAAGTGTGTTTTAAAATGCTTTATAAAATATTATTACAGTGTTTAACTGTCTTTGATGTCAGAAAATTTCAAAATTAATGTAACAATTTTGCAGCATAGCAAAATTTACAAATCTACTACTCTCTTTCTCCAACTCCCTTTAAAATACAAAAGGAAATATTTTAAATGTTCTGACACATCATAAGCATGACCATATCAGAAAAAAAAATAATAATAAAAATAAAAAACCTGGTGCAACTGTAAAGAAAAAAAAACCACACACACACACAAGTTTAGACTCACTGAAGCGTGCCTACCTCAGGCACCATGACTGACTACGCTTCCCTCACAACCCTCGGGAGGGCAGACTCCCCTGTGGAGTCCTTTGTAGACCTTCCCTGCCTACCTAGGGCTATGTTTGAGATCTTTTCAATTGCCTGAAGTAAAAGCAACATTTTTTTACCATTTATCTGCAGAGCCCTGAGAGCATCAACTTCTTAATTTGATAAAGTAAACTGTGACAGTGTGTTAATGAGGGCTGAGCCATTTGTATATTTTAATAGTGATTTTCTAGAGATAATTATTTCACCTCAATTCAAAGACGTGCCTCTAGCTATGGGAATTTTATTTTAGATGTAAACAGAGCAGGACCCCATGGTATTCTGGAACACTCACCGTTTCCATCATCTCTTTTTGTATTATTTGCACTCTCTGTTCTTTGTTCAGGGCTGGAGATGAGTAGGCTTGGGGATTGGGAAGGGATCCATTATATTTCAAAGCTCTTTCAACCCTGTAGGGATGATGGTTACGCTGAACCAGGGACTCTAGTAGTGACCAATTCTTTCTGTTCTGAACCACCACTGTAATATGAAAGAAACTCAAATTTAAAGCATAAGCTAACTGTTCAATCACTTACCAGTCCTTTCCGTCTCCCTCAAGAGGGTGTATGGCTGTGCTTTCAGCTGGGTTTAATTCTAAACAGCAAGTCATAGTGGCAGAAAGGAAGGCATGCTTGTAGACTTAGACTCTGCCTTTAATTCTGTCACAGATTGTCATGTAATTGTAAACCAGTCAGTGTTTGATTTTTGTAGGAAAAAGAAAGAGAGATCACACTGTTACTGTGTCTATGTAGAAAAGGAAGACATAAGAAATTCCATTTTGGTCTGTACTAAGAAAATTGTTTTGCCTTGAGATGCTGTTAATCTGTAACTTTAGCCCCAATCCTGTGCTCACAGAAACATGTGTTGTACGGAATCAAAGTTTAAGGATCTAGGGCTGTGCAGGATGTGCCTTGTTAACAATATGTTTACAGGCACTATGCTGGTAAAAGTCATCACCATTCTCCATTCTCGATTAACCAGGGGCACAATGCACTGCGGAAAGCTGCAGGGACCTCTGCCCAAGAAAGCCTGGGTATTGTCCAAAGTTTCTCCCACTGAGACAGCCTGAGATGTGACCTCGTGGGAAGGGAAAGAACTGACCATTCCCCAGCCCGACACCCTTAAATGGTCTGTGCTGAGGAGGATTAGTAAAAGAGGAAGGCCTCTTTGCAGTTGAGATAAGAGGAAGGTCTCTGTCTCCTGCATGTCCCTGGGAACGGAATGTCTCGGTGTAAAACCCGATTGTACAGTCATTCTATGCTGAGATAGGAGAAAACTGCCCTGTGACTGGAGGCAAGATATGCTGGTAGCAGTGCTGCTCTATTACTCTTTGCTACATTGAGATGTTTGGGTGGAGAGAAGCATAAATCTGGCCTAGGTGCACATCCAGGCATAGTACCTTCCTTTGAACTTATTTGTGACACAGATTCCTTTGCTCACGTTTTCCTGCTAACCTTCTCCTAACTATCACCCTATCCTCCTGCTGCATTCCCCTTACTGAGATAGTGAAAATAGTAATCAATAAATTCTGAGTGAACTCAGAGGCTGGTGCCGGTGCGGGTCCTCTGTATGCTGAGTGCCGGTCCCCTGGGCCCACTGTTCTTTGTCTATGCTTTGTCTCTGTGTCTTATTTATTTTCTCAGTCTTTTGTCCCACCTGATGAGAAATACTCACAGGTGTGGAGGGGCTGGCCCTCTTCAGTTTTTTATTTGTAAGAGCTGAAAATAACAAAGATTTATGAAATTTAATGAAAATGGTAATGGGGTAACTTGGATACTGTATTAATGTTTCTGATACACATTATTTTATAAGAAACATACTAGAGAACATAGTAAGGAAATTATGTGTCAGTGTGCTGTCTTAGCAAAGATTAATAATAATCTACATAATAGTGCCAGACATTCAGCATGCTTAGATTGAAGGGGAAAATTATTGGTGAAGGGGGTGGGGCCAAGTTCAAAAGGAGAGAGGATAATAGTAAGTAGGATGGCAGAGGCAAAATTGCAGGATCATGGGCTCTCACAAAAGGACATCATTTCTGGAAACCTACCTGACAGGATTGACTTAGAATTTGACCCATGCTGCTGGTTAGAAGACAAACTAACCTTACATAATTCTCTTCCAAGGACAAAGTATTCTATTTCATACTGAATCTGCCCTGAAGCTCTACACACTTCTCCTCATGATTTCAAATATAATAATGATGTGTACACATCCAGTTCTCATACTTTTATTACACTAAATACAAAAGAAAAGAGAGCATTGGTATTCTAGTTTCCTCAGTAAAATATCCAAAGATGGAATTACTTCCTATGCATTTCCAAACCGATACGCAGGAACAGGAGATATTGCTATCTGCACTTTGTAGAGGAGAAAAATAATAAGAAAAAGGTGATGAATAATGTGTTCATGGTTTGTAAACTAAGACAGTTGTTCTTTCATGGGTATAGTAGATCTTTATTAATATTTTAAAATTCAACTTATGATTTTTAATTTACTTTTGTGCAACCCATCAATTTTAGAGCTGATATTTCAGAGGATGATTATATCAGAAGAAATGTGTAGTGTTGGTAACAGTATAAATTTTATATGCACTATTACTTTATACTTTATTTTCAAATTTATTTAATTTCCTCTTGTGATCAAAGAATAAAATAAAACTCTGTCCTTGGAAGAAAGATAAAGTTATAAATACCAACCTTAACCCAGCCATTAACAGACTGAATATTAGGTCAATATCTAATTTGAAAGACGTAGATAATCGTTTTACTGGGAATTGTTTTTTTGTGAGGAATTATCTCATTGCTTTACTTATTTAGGTTAAAACAACATAAGATTATATTATATTATATTATATTATATTATATTATATTATATTATACTAGACACATAATGCTGCCAACTAATAAGGTATGGAGAGAATCTAGATGATATGTTATTAAACAAATTTCATAATTCTAATGCTGGGGCATAAACTTACAATATTAACATATGTTGAAAATATCTGATAACCTTCAGTTTTCACATTAATAAGCATTAGACGTTTCCATATTCAGGTACTCTGAATTTTCAGAATTCCATTGCCTTTCATATCTAGCCTATGACATGTATAATCAGAGAAAGAACATGGAGCATGTCTAAAATTAGTGGTGGTGAAGCTCATTATAATATAAGTAAAGTATATTAAATTCTCATTATAGGCCAAGTACAGTGGCTGGCATGTGTAATTCCAGCACTTTGGCAGACCCAAGGCAGGTGGATCACTTGAGCCCAAGTGACCAGCTGACCAGTTCAAGGACAGCCTGAACAGCATGGGGAAACCCTCGTCTCTCCAAAAAAAATAGCACGCCTGCAGTCCCAGATACTCTGAAAGCTGAGGTGGAAGGATCACCGGAGTCACCATCGTGCCCCTGCACTCCAGCCTAAGTGACAGAATGAGACCCTGTCTCAAAGCACACACACATATGCAGACATCTGTCAACACACACACACAAATGTATACAGCATATATGGGTAGAACTATCAATAAACCTTAATCCTAACATTGTTGTTTGGAATTTATTTACATTCAGATGTGTATTTGATTTCATTTGTTAGCAGTCAGAAATTAGGGTCAGTTGTGCTATTTTCAATTTTCCACACACAGCCATAGTGCACTGTATTGCACATGGTTATTAACATTGTGTCATTTACTGATGTGTCTGATGTATTTCATTTTATCTTTTAAAAAAGTACGTTTTTGGTAAGTTTTAGAGCTCCAGTATTTTCTGGCTGTAATAGTTTTGACTGCTGAAAGTAACTTTGGTACCTGCTTCTCACCTATGTTCTAATTAGCATCATTATTTTATATTAGGTTAGTGCAAAAATATAATTATGTTTTTTTCCATTACTTTCAATGGCAAAAACTGCAATTACTTTTGCACCAACCTAATTCTATTTTCCAAAACCATCTGACATGGCAAATTTTACAAAACTGTTTCAATTTAGGGGCAAATATCTTATTATTTCTATAGATACTAATGATGCGTCTAGTATTCTAGTTATTATTCTACTCATTAGGGATGTGGCAGTGACAGATAAAACTACAGTTCTCATATAGTTTACTTGTCAGATAAACAAACAGTCAATAAACAAAGACTTAAAGAAATTAATAGTATCAATTCTTCTTGTGGTCAGTATCATGGAGAAAATACAACACAACTTAGTAAAATAACAGAAATTGTGCTGTTATATGGTGTGGTTCTAGGAAGCAATTTTCTTGATAGGACATCTCGAAGGAGGTCACTTTATTCCTTGGTGATAAAGAAAACAACGCATTTTTATCAATTCCAAGATATTTGAACATTTTACAGAAATTCTCGGACCCCAAAGATTTTGAAGTAATCTATTGAAAATGCAAGAAAAGACCTTCATTTACTGGTGAACATTTTAATACTGATGATTGAAAGAGGTCAATGAATCATGGAATTCTAAGCTTTTTATTTTAATGACATAGGAAAAATAAGAACTGGGCCACCCTATCTAGAGCCTTTAAACCCGGGAGGCGGAGCTTGCAGTGAACTGAGATCCGGCCAATGCACTCCAGCCTGGGTGACAGAGGGAGACTCCGTCTCAAAAAAAAAAAAAAAAAAAAAAAAAAGTTGTGACTATATTCATTCTCAGGGCCTAGAATAAACTTTGCCTCTCCTTCTCACTTGGCTTACTTCACAAGGAATAGCCATATAATTTTGTCTTCACTATTGTTTATGTTTAATCTATGTTTTGTTGGAAGAAAGTCTGGTGTGTCAGAATAGAACAAAACTTACTAAAATTTCTATTCTGCTGCAGAAAATCTCCAATTAGAGGCACCGCAATTCTAGGCCAGCTCGACCCAAGTTTGTAGTTATGGCAAAATTATTAATAGTGTTCCCTTCCTCCTGAAATTGTACTGATTTGGAAAATAAATTATATGGTAATTCCAGCTATAGAGATCTTTATAAAAAAGTTATTTTCTATTTCAATTAATTGTTTTGAGAAAGAAACAAAATTATAAATTGTCAATACATGTTATTACTTTTTAAAAAAAATTTAATAGCTTTAAACTTACAGGTGGTTTTTCAGTTACAGGGATGAATTGTATAGCGGTGAAATATAGAATTTTAGTGCACTCATCACCTGAATAGTGACAGTTGTACCCAATAGGTAGTTTTTCATCCTTCATTCGCTGCCCACCCCGACCTTCTAGTCTCCAATGTCCATTGTACCACTCTGCATGCCTTTGCATACCCATAGGTTAGCTCCCACCTTTAAGGAAGAGCATGCAGTATCTATGCAGTATCTGTTTTTGATTCCTGAGTTACTACACTTAGAACCAAAACCTATAGTATCATTCAAATTCCTGCAAAAGGCATTAGCTCATTATTTCTTATGACTCAGTAATATTTCATTTTATATATATATATATTATGTGTGTGTGTAGATTTTTATTTACACACCACTTTCTTTTTTTTAATTTTTTTATTTTTATTATTATTATACTTTAAGTTCTAGAGTACATCTGCATAACGTGCAGGTTTGTTACATATGTATACTTGTGCCATGTTGGTGTGCCGCACCCATCAACTCGTCAGCACCCATCAACTTGTCATTTACATCAGGTATAACTCCCAATGCAATCCCTCCCCCCTCCCCCCTCCCCATGATAGGCCCCGGTGTGTGATGTTCCCCTTCCTGAGTCCAAGTGATCTCATTGTTCAGTTCCCACCTATGAGTGAGAACATGTGGTGTTTGGTTTTCTGTTCTTGTGATAGTTTGCTAAGAATGATGGTTTCCAGCTGCATCCATGTCCCTACAAAGGACACAAACTCATCCTTTCTTATAGCTGCATAGTATTCCATGGTGTATATGTGCCACATTTTCTTTTTTTTATTATTTTTTTATTTTTTTATTTTTTAAATTTATTTATTATTATTATACTTTAAGTTGTAGGGTACATGTGCATAACGTGCAGGTTTGTTACATATGTATACTTGTGCCATGTTGGTGTGCTGCACCCATCAACTCGTCATTTACATCAGGTATAACTCCCAATGCAATCCCTCCCCCCTCCCCCCTCCCCATGATAGGCCCCGGTGTGTGATGTTCCCCTTCCTGAGTCCAAGTGATCTCATTGTTCAGTTCCCACCTATGAGTGAGAACATGCGGTGTTTGGTTTTCTGTTCTTGTGATAGTTTGCTGAGAATGATGGTTTCCAGCTGCATCCATGTCCCTACAAAGGACACAAACTCATCCTTTTTTTTTATGGCTGCATAGTATTCCATGGTGTATATGTGCCACATTTTCTTAATCCAATCTGTCACTGATGGACATTTGGGTTGATTCCAAGACTTTGCTATTGTGAATAGTGCTGCAATAAACATATGTGTGCATATGTCTTTATAGCAGCATAGTTTATAATCCTTTGGGTATATACCCAGTAATGGGATGGCTGGGTCATATGGTACATCTAGTTCTAGATCCTTGAGGAATCGCCATACTGTTTTCCATAATGGTTGAACTAGTTTACAATCCCACCAACAGTGTAAAAGTGTTCCTAGTTCTCCACATCCTCTCCAGCACCTGTTGTTTCCTGACTTTTTAATGATCGCCATTCTAACTGGTGTGAGATGGTATCTCATTGTGGTTTTGATTTGCATTTCTCTGATGGCCAGTGATGATGAGCATTTTTTCATGTGTCTGTTGGCTGTATGAATGTCTTCTTTTGAGAAATGTCTGTTCATATCCTTTGCCTACTTTTTGATGGGGTTGTTTGTTTTTTTCTTGTAAATTTGTTTGAGTTCTTTGTAGGTTCTGGATATTAGCCCTTTGTCAGATGAGTAGATTGCAAAAATTTTCTCCCATTCTGTAGGTTGCCTGTTCACTCTGATGGTAGTTTCTTTTGCTATGCAGAAGCTCTTTAGTTTAATGAGATCCCATTTGTCAATTTTGGCTTTTGCTGCCGTTGCTTTTGGTGTTTTAGACATGAAGTCTTTGCCCATGCCTATGTCCTGAATGGTACTACCTAGGTTTTCCTCTAGGATTTTTATGGTATTAGGTCTAACATTTAAGTCTCTAATCCATCTTGACTTAATTTTCGTATAAGGAGTAAGGAAAGGATCCAGTTTCAGCTTTCTACTTATGGCTAGCCAATTTTCCCAGCACCATTTATTAAATAGGGAATCCTTTCCCCATTTCTTGTTTCTCTCAGGTTTGTCAAAGATCAGATTGCTGTAGATGTGTGGTATTATTTCTGAGGACTCTGTTCTGTTCCATTGGTCTATATCTCTGTTTGGGTACCAGTACCATGCTGTTTTGGTTACTGTAGCCTTGTAGTATAGTTTGAAGTCAGGTAGTGTGATGCCTCCAGCTTTGTTCTTTTGACTTAGGATTGTCTTGGAGACACGGGCTCTTTTTTGGTTCCATATGAACTTTAAAGCAGTTTTTTCCAATTCTGTGAAGAAACTCATTGGTAGCTTGATGGGGATGGCATTGAATCTATAAATTACCTTGGGCAGTATGGCCATTTTCACGATATTGATTCTTCCTATCCATGAGCATGGAATGTTCTTCCATTTGTTTATGTCCTCTTTTATTTCACTGAGCAGTGGTTTGTAGTTCTCCTTGAAGAGGTCCTTTACATCCCTTGTCAGTTGGATTCCTAGGTATTTGATTCTCTTTGAAGCAATTGTGAATGGAAGTTCATTCCTGATTTGGCTCTCTGTTTGTCTGTTACTGGTGTATAAGAATGCTTGTGATTTTTGCACATTAATTTTGTATCCTGAGACTTTGCTGAAGTTGCTTATCAGCTTAAGGAGATTTTGGGCTGAGACAATGGGGTTTTCTAAATATACAATCATGTCATCTGCAAACAGGGACAATTTGATTTCTTCTTTTCCTAACTGAATACCCTTGATTTCTTTCTCTTGCCTGATTGCCCTAGCCAGAACTTCCAACACTATGTTGAATAGGAGTGGTGAGAGAGGGCATCCCTGTCTTGTGCCAGTTTTCAAAGGGAATTTTTCCAGTTTTTGCCCATTCAGTATGATATTGGCGGTGGGTTTGTCATAAATAGCTCTTATGATTTTGAGGTACGTTCCATCAATACCGAATTTATTGAGCGTTTTTAGCATGAAGGGCTGTTGAATTTTGTCAAAAGCCTTTTCTGCATCTATTGAGATAATCATGTAGTTTTTGTCTTTGGTTCTGTTTATATGCTGGATTATGTTTATTGATTTGCGAATGTTGAACCAGCCTTGCATCCCAGGGATGAAGCCCACTTGATCATGGTGGATAAGCTTTTTGATGTGCTGCTGAATCCGGTTTGCCAGTATTTTATTGAGGATTTTTGCTTCGATGTACATCAGGGATATTGGTCTAAAATTCTCTTTTTTTGTTGTGTCTCTGCCAGGCTTTGGTATCAGGATGATGTTGGCCTCATAAAATGAGTTAGGGAGGATTCCCTCTTTTACTGTTGATTGGAAGAGTTTCAGAAGGAATGGGACCAGCTCCTCCTTTTATCTCTGGTAGAATTCAGCTGTGAATCCATCTGGTCCTGGACTTTTTTTGGTTGGTAGGCTATTAATTATTGCCTCAATTTCAGAGCCTGCTATTGGTCTATTCAGGGATTCAACTTCTTCCTGGTTTAGTCTTGGAAGAGTGTAAGTGTCCAGGAAATTATCCATTTCTTCTAGATTTTCCAGTTTATTTGCGTAGAGGACACACCACTTTCTCTTTATCCACTCATTGGTGGTTGGGCAGTTATGTTGATTCCACATCTTTGCAATTGTCAGCTGTGCTGCAATAAATATACACATGCAGATGTCTTTTTGATTTATTTTCCTTTGGGTAGATACTTATTAGTGGGATTGCTGGATCAAATGGTAGTTCTACTTTTAATTGTCTGGGAATCCCCATGCTGTTTTCCATAGAGATTGTATTAATTTACATTATCACCAGCAGCGTTTAAGCGTTCTCTTTTCACCACATTGACACCAATATCTATTGTTTTTTGACTTTTCAATAATGACCTTTCTGACTGGGTAAAGTGGTTTTTTTGTTATTATTATTATACTATAAGTTCTGGAGTACATGTGCAGAATGTGCAGGTTTGTTACACAGGTATACACGTGCCATGGTGGTTTGCTGCACTCATCACCTGGGTATTTCTCCTAATGCTATCCCTCCCTCAGCCTCCCATCCCCTGACAGGTCCTGGTGTGTGATGCCCTCACCACCATGTCCATGTATTCTTCTTGTTCAACTCCCAGTTATAAGTGAGAACATGTGGTGTTTGGTTTTCTGTTCTTGTGTTAGTTTGCTGAAAATTATGGTTTCCAGCTTCCTCCATGTCCCTGCAAAGGACATGCACTCACTCTTTTTTGTGACTGCGTAGTATTCCATGATGTATATTTCCTTTATTCAGTCTATCACTGATAGGCATTTGAGTTGGCTCCAAGACTTTGCTATTGTGAACAGTGCCACAATAAACATATGTGTGTATGTGTCTTTATGGTAGAATAATTTATAATCCTTTGGGTATATACCCAGTAATGGGATTGCTGAGTCAAATGGTATTCCTAATTCTAGATCCTTAAAGAATCGCCACACTGTCTTCCACAATGATTGACCTAATTTACATTGCCACCAACAGTGTAAAAGTTTTCTATTTCTCCACATCCTCTCCAGCATCTATTGTTTTCTGAATTTTTAATGATCAACATTCTAACTGATGTGAGATGGTATCTCATTGTGGTTTTGATTTACATTTGTTTAATGACCAGTGATGATGAGCTTTTTTTCATATGTTTGTTGGCTGCATAAATGTCTTCTTTTGAGAAGCATCTGTTCCTATACTTTGCTCACATTTGATGGTTTTGTTGTTGTTGTTGTTGTTGTTGTTGTAGTAAATGTGTTTAAGTCCTTTGTAAATTCTGGATAATTGCCCTTTGTCAGATTGCAAAAATTTTCTCCTATTCTGTAGGTTGCCTGGTCACTCTGTTGATAGTTTCTTTTGCTGTGCAGGAGCTCTTCAGTTTAGTTAGATCCCATTTGTCAATTTTGGCTTTCATTGCCATTGCTTTTGGTGTTTTAGTCATGAAGTCTTTGCCCATGCCTATGTCCCGAATGGTATTGCCTAGGTTTTCTTCTAGGAATTTTATGGTTTTAGATCTTACTTTTAAGTTTTAATCCATCTTAAGTTAATTTTTGTATAAGGTGTAAGGAAGGGATCCAGTTTCAGCTTCCTTAATATGGCTAGCCAGTTTTCTCAACACCATTAATTAAATAGGGAGACCTTTCCCCATTGTTTGTTTTTGCCAGGTTTGTCAAAGATCGGGTGATTGTAGATGTGAGGTGTTATTTCTGAGGCCTCTATTCTGTTCCATTGGTGTACATATCTGTTTTGATACCAGTATCATGCTGTTTTGGTTACTGTAGATGTGTAGTATAGTTTGAAGTCAGGTAGTGTGATGCCTCTAGCTTTGTTCTTTTTGCTTAGGATTGTCTTGGCTGTGCGGGCTCTTTTTTGGTTCCGTATGAACTTTAAAGTAGTTTTTTTTTTTTTTTTTTTTTTTTTTTTTTTTTTTTTTTTCTAATTCTGTGAAGAAAATCAATGGTAGTTTGATGGGGATAGCATTGAATCTATAAATTACTTTGAGCAGTATGGCCATTTTCATGATATGGATTCTTCCTATCCATGAGCACGAAATGTTTTTCCATTTGTTTGTGTCCACTCTTATTTCTTTGAGCAGTGGTTTGTAGTTCTCCTTGACGAGGTCCTTGACATACCTTATAAGTTGTATTCCTATGTATTTTATTCTCTTTGTAGCAATTATGAATGGGAGTTCACTCATGGTTTGGCTCTCTGTCTGTTACTGGTGTATAGGAATGCTTGTAATTTTTGCACATTGATATTGTATCCTGAGACTTTGCTGAGGTTGCTTATCAGCTGAAGGATATTATTAAACTTAAATTAAATGGGCTAAATGCCCCAGTTAAAAGACAAAGATTGGCAAATTGGATAAAGAGTCAAGACCCCTTGGTGCACTGTATTCAGGAGACCCATCTCATAGGCAAAGACACACATGGGCTCAGCAAAAACGGATGGAGGAATATTTCCCAAGCAAATGGAAAGAAAAAAAAAATCAGGGGTTGCCATCCTAGTCTCTGATAAAACAGATTTTAAACCAACAAAGATCAAAAGAGACAAAGAAGGGCATTCCATAATGGTAATGGAATCAATGCAACAAGAAGAGCTAACTATCCTAAATATATATGCACCCAATACAGCAGCACCCAGCTTAATAAAGCAAGTTCTTAGAGACCCACAAAGAGACTTAGACTCCCACACAATAATACTGGGAGACTTAAATACCGTACTGTCAATATTAGACAGAGCATTGTGACAGAAAATTAACAGTGATATCCAGGACTTTAACTCAGCTCTGGACCAAGCAGACTTAATAGACATCTACAGAACTCTCCACCCCAAATCAACAGAATATATATTCTTCTCAGCATCACATAACATTTATTCTAAAATTGACCACATAATTGGAAGTAAAACACTCCTCAATAAATGCAAAAGAATGGAAATCATAATATACCATCTCTCAGACCACAGTGCAATGAAATTAGAACTGAGAATTAAGAAACTAAATCAAAACCGCTCAACTACATGTAAACTGAACAACCTGCTCCTGAATGACTACTGGGTAAATAATGAAATGAAGGTAGAAATAAAGATGTTCTTTGAAACCAATTAGAACAAAGACACAATATACTGGAATCTCTGGGACACATTTAAAGCAGTGTGTAGAGGTAAATTTATAGCACTAAATGCACACAAGAGAAAGCAGGAAAAATCTAAAATCAACACTCTAACATCACAATTAAAACAACTAGAGAAGCAAGAGCAAACAAATTCAAAAGCTAGCAGAAAACAAGAAATAACTAACATCAGAGTAGAACTGAAGGAGTTAGAGACACAGAATACCCTTCATAAAAATCAATGAATCAAGGAGCTGGTTTTTTGAAGAGACCAACAAAATAGATAGACTGCTCGCCAGACTAATAAAGAAGAAAAGAGAGAAGAATCAAATAGATGCAATGAAAAATGATAAAGGAGGTATCACCACTGATCCCATAAAAATACAAACTACCATTAGAAAATACTATACACAGCTCTACACAAATAAACTAGAAAATCTAGAAGAAATGGATAAATTCCTGGACACATATACCCTTCCAAGACTAAACCAGAAAGAAGTTGAATCCCTCAATAGACCAATAACAAGTTCTGAAATTGAGGCAGTCATTAATAGCCTAACAACTAAAAAAGCCCTGGAACAGATGGATTCACAGACAACTTCTACCAGAGGTACAAAGAGAAGCTGGTACCATTCCTCCCGAAACTATTTGAAACAATAGAAAAAGAGGGAATCCTCCTTAACTCATTTTATGAGGCCAACATCATCCTGATACCAAAACCTGGCAGAAACACAAGAAAAAAAGGAAATTTTAGGTCAATATCCCTGATGAACATCGATGCAAAAATCCTCTATAAAATACTGGCACACTGAATCCAGCAGCACATCAAAAAGCGTATCCACCATGATCGAGTCCACTTCATCCCTGGCATGCAAGGCTCATTCAACACACTCAAATCAATAAATGTAATCCATCATATAAACAGGACCAATGACAAAAATCACATAATTATCTCAATAGATGCAGAAAAGGCCTTCAACAACATTCAACAGCCCTTCATTCTAAAAACTTTCAATAAACTGGGTATTGATGGAATGTATCTCAAAATGGTAAGAACTATTTATGATAAACCCACAGCCAATATCATCCTGATTGGGCAAAAACTGGAAGCATTCCCTTTGAAAACTGGCATAAGGCAAGGATGCCCTCTCTCACCACGCCTATTCAACATAGTATTGGAAGTTCTGGCCAGAGCAATCAGGCAAGGGAAAGAAATAATGGGTATTTAATAAGGAAAAGAAGTCAAATTGTCTTCTTTTGCAGATGACATGATTGTATATTGAGAAAACCCCCTCATCTCACCCCAAATTGTTATCTTGATGCGGTTTTAATTTGCATTTCCATGATGATTAATGATGTTACTCATTTTTTCATTTGTTTATTAATCATTTGTATATCTTCTTTTGATAAATTCCTATCCTTTCACTCACTTTTCAAGGGAATTATTTGCTTTTGTCTTGCTTATTTGTTGGAGTTCCTTGCAGATCAAGAGAGTATCATCTATTTCAGAGATTTATTCGAAGTATTAACTTGATAGTATAAAGTCCTTGGCACACCATCAAGCACATATTAAAACTTCCAAAGAAAGTAATTACAAGAATAAATCCCTTTTACAATAGAAATACAAAATAAAATAAAATACATAAGCACATACTTAACCAAAGACCTGGAAGATCTCTACAAGGAGAACTATAAAACATTGCTGAAAGGAATCTAGATGACCACAACCAAATGAAAATACATCCCATGCTCATGGATTTAAAGGGTCAATATCATGAAAATGACCTTACTTCCCAAAACAATCTACAGATTCAACTCAATTACTAACAATATACCAATATTATTTTTTACAGAATTAGAAAAGACTATCCTAAAATTTATGGAGCCAAATAGGGGCCCAAAGAGCTAAAGTAATCCTATATGAAAATAAACCTGAAGGTATCATATTACTTTTTTTTTTTTTTTTTTTTTTTTTTTTTTTTTTTTTTTTGAGATAGAGTTTTGCTCTTGTCCCCCAGGCTGGAGTGCAATGGCATGATCTCGGCTCACTACAACCTCCACCTACTGGGTTCAAATGATTCACCTATTTCAGCCTGCTGAATAGCTGGGACTATAGGCATGTGCCATACCACCTGGATAATTTCTGTATTTTTAGTAGAAACAAGTTTTCACTATGTTGGTCAGGCTGGTCTTGAACTCCTGACATCAAGTGAACTGCCCTCCTTGGCCTCCCAAAATGGTAGTATTACAGGAATGAGCCACTGAATCGGCCTATATTGCCCAACTTTAAATTATACTACAAGGCTATAGTAATCAAAACAGCATGTTATTGGTAGAAAATAAGATGCATAGAACAATCTAACAGAATAGAGATGCCATAGAGAATGTTCAAGCAAAAAGTTTAAGAAATAAATTCTGGATCACAAAGGTGGTTGATGGTAAAATGGAGATTAAAACCTAGATATATCTGATTCCACTGGCTGAAATTATACTCCTGAAATTACCATTAAGCTATACCACATAGAGAAAAGACATTATTTGAAATAAATTGTTTTTCAAACAGTAATTAGTCTACTATGATTTATTGAAATATCTTGCCTGTTACTGTACTCATGATTACTTTTAAAATCCAGTGCTATGAATATGTTTGAAGCTTGGTATACAGCAAAGTTGATCCTCATTCTATAGGAGTTATTGACAGATCATGAATATGCTTTATTTATGCAGTTAAAATAACTAAATTTGTTTAAAAATAAGGCATAGTAAGTCAGAAATGTAAAGGTTTATTCTGTATCAGATTCCTTAAGAATGCAGTGACATAAAATTGTATACTATTTACAAAATTATCTTATTTACTAACTGTTGGAAAACACCTTGAGAAACTTTTATCATCTATTTACAGTTTATTCTCAGTATTCAAAGCAATTAACATCATGTCTACTGTTATGGTAGGTTTTGTGTCCTCACCCAAATCTCATCTTGAATTAAAATCCTCGTAATCCCTAAGTGTCAAAGAAAGACCAGGTAAATGTAACTGGATCATAGCAGCAGTTTTCCTCATGTTGTTCTTGTGATAGTGAGTGAATTCTAATTAGATCTGATGGTTTTATAAGGGACTCTTCCCGTCTTACTCCTTAATCTTCTCTCTCTTGCCACCATGTGAAGAAAGTCCTTGCCTCTCCTTCACCTTCCACCATGACTGTAAGTTCCCTGAGGTCTCCCCAGCCATGCAGAACTAGAAGTCAATTAAAGTTATTTCCTTTATAAATTACCCCATCTCAGGAAGTTCTTTATAGCAGTGTGAAAATGCGGTAACACAGTAAATTCATACTGCAAAGAGTGGGGTGCTGCTATTCAGATAGAAAATGTGGAAGCCACTTTGGAACTGGGTAACAGGCAGAGATTGTAACAGTGTGGAGAGCTCAGAAGAAGACAGACAGATACGAGAAAGTTTGGCATTTCCTAGGGACTTATTTAATGGCTTTGACCAGAATGCTGATAGGGATATGGACAATGAAATCCAGGCTGAAGTGATCTCAGATTAAGATAAGGAATTTTTTGGGAACTGGAATAAAGGTGACTCTTAGTCTATGCTTTAGCCAAGAGACTGGTGTCATTTTGCCCCTGCCCTAGAGATCTGTGGAACTTTGAACTTGAGAGAGATAATTTAGGGTATCTGGCAGAAGAAATTTCTAATTAACAAAACATTCAAGATGTGACCTAGATGCTCTTAAAAGCATTTGGTTTTATGCATTCACAAAGAGATGGTTTGGAATTGGAACTTATGTTTAAAAGAGAAGCAGAGCATAAAAGTTTGGAAAAATTGCAGCCTGACAATGCAATGGAAAACGAAAATCCTTTTTCTGGGGAGAAATTCAAGCCAGCTGCAGAAATCTGCATAAGTAATGAGGAGCTGAATGTTAATCCCCAAGACAATGGGGGAAGTTTTTCCAGGGCACGTCAGAGGTCTTCAAAGCAGCACCTACCATCACAGGCTCAGAGGCCTAGGAGAAAAAATGGTTTTGTGCGTCAGGCCCAGGGCCTTGTTGCTTTGTGCAGTCTTGGGACTCCTGCACCCTAGTAGTAGCTAAAAAGAGCGAATGTATAACTCAGGCTGTTGCTTCAGAAGGTGCAAGCCCCAAGCCTTGAGAGCTTGCATGTGGTGTTGGGCCTGCAGGTGCACAGAAGTGAAAAACTGAGGTTTGGGAACCTCTGCCTAGATTTCAGAGGATGTACGGAAATGCCTGTATGTGTAGGCAGAAGTTTGCTGCAAGGTTGGAGCTCTCATGAAGAACTTTTGCTAGGGCAATGCAGAAGGAAAATATGCAGTCAGAACCTCCACACAGAGTGTCCACTGGGCACTGGTGGAAACCAGTTGGAGGTAGTATTATCATGGGGACACTTTCCCCATGATGTTCTCATGATAGTGAGTGAGTTCTCACAAGATCTGATAGTTTTATAACAATATAGTTATACTTTTTAATGAATAGTTATACTTTTTATGACTAATAGAAACACATTAACATGTTAGAAATCTTCTTAGTTTATTGATAAAAATGACTAAGAACAAATTCAATTAAAAAAAATATTATGCCTTTATTTTCCTCTCTGCTATATCATATAAATAGATTATCATAGAACTTCAAACATAAAGCACACAAATTTGTAATGAAAACTTAAACAAATAGTAGATTTAATAATTTTTATAATTTGATAAAGTGAGTTATTTGACTTATTTTATCTTAATAACCAAAGAATCAGTCCAAAATAAATGTTCTAAATGTCGAGGATTACTACATGTCTATTTAAAATATAATATGGAGGCCTATCTCAGAGATATTTCAGGTTTCATACCACCACAATAAATTTAATAGAGCAGTAAATCAAGTCACACAAATGTTTTGGTTTTCCAGTGTATATAAAAGTTGTATTTATAAGGAACTCTTCCCTCTTTGATCAACACTCTTTTCTGCCACCATGAGAAGACAACTCATGTTCTTTTTCGTCTTCTGTCATGGTTAATTTTCTGAAGCCTCCTAGCCATGTGAAACTATGAGTCATTTAAACTCATTTCCTTTTGTGTTCACATCATGTTCACCAGTAGAGCCCATCTCAAGAAACCACATTTTTTGCTCAATCATAAGAAGCCCCTTCCTCAAGTTTTATGCTGATATTGTAGGAATTCAGTCACATCTTCAGGCTCCACCTCTAATTCTAGTTCTCTTGCTGTTTCTGCATCTGCAGTTACTTCCTCCACTGGTCTTTAATTCCTCAAAATCATCCATGAGAGTGGGAATCAACTTCTT